>NC_134652.1:18823396-20073396 GCF_030463565.1 Pelecanus crispus | reverse complement strand
AGAGTGTATCCTGAATGTTTTTTTTTCCCCCTTCCTTTCAGCATCATGCGACATGCATAGCTGTGCTGGTGTGTTGGTTTTGTACTTTAAACAGACAGGCTCGCTCGGGAGGATCTGCGTATTAGCCGCTGCTCCACTGCGTCTAGCTGCCTGGTGCTAGCGGTCCAAAGCAGTAGAATTTCATGAATGGATGCAGAAGGTCCGAGTGTAACATGCTTGCCAGCGATTAAACTTTGCTCTTTGGTGCCTTTGTGCTGCATAATGTGAAATGGTATGGTTCCTGGTATGCAAAAGCTAGAAGGTGAACTAGAAGCAGTCAGAAACAGTCTCTGGTGTATTTCTTACGTGAGAAAGTCAGCAGCTCCTCTTACTAGTGCACTGAACCACATGGTCAAAATAGCTTTTACTGAAAATCTATTTGAGCCATATTATAATATCCCTTAATTAATGTATGCAACCAAAGTTATTGTTAGCAACCATAAGAAAACACACAGCTCAACTGCAACGTAGATACTGAGAAGAACTGAACCAATGTATAGGGCCTTATTGTAATCCAAAGGGGTTGCAGGGAGATATATGCATCTATTACATAGAACATGAACACCATGGAGGGAGGAAGGACGGAAATGACTTCTGCCTTTTAAAATACAATAGGCAGTAAAATTGGATACTGGGAATGATTCAGTGCATGTATTAGTGTGTGGGGGGAAGTCTAATTATGAGCAGATTGACAGCTGTGTGCACAGCAATTCCCTTCTGATAGCTAGCCAGAGTGCTAATACTGGCGGGCATACATGAAGAAATACATGAAGAACAGGCCAAGAAAACCTGCTTTTCCTGGATCTGATCCTGGTAACCAGGCAAGCTTTGTCAGTTACTTCCTATAATTAAAGCATTCACTGATTCAAATTTTTCTCCAAGGGCTCTAGAATGTTTTCATTTCTTTTAAAATTAATTAATTAGTCTGTTCCAACATCAATTTTGTGATTAATTTTTAATATATATCCTATAAAATATATCCAAGGATGACTTTTCAAGGCTCATGAATTGCTGGGCCAGAATTGGCAACACTGAAATACAGTTCTTTCGTTTGGCCACAAAATCTTTATACCCTAGTTGTCACCAGTTTAAAGAGATGATTTTAAAGCAGTCAATTGGCCTTTAAATGCCTTCAGAGATCCCACATAATTACACAGATGCCAAGCTCTACCCACAGGCAATCTGCAAAATTTCCTAGTGCTAATAAATTGCTTTCATCTAGACTAAAAAAGAAACTATTATTCTTGTTAATGTATCTGATTTTAAAATGACCTGGATCTCATGATAAATCCATTTTAACTTCCTTTCTTTGTTAATCTTTAAAATAATAAAATTTATGAAATATTTAAGATCTTAAATTAAAAGCATGTATCCATTAAGGTAATTTATTAACTCCAGTAAGAATGGAAGTCAACATTATATTATAGGTGTCTCTTTATCAGTTGAGAAGGACTTCTTGGGCAATGAGGAGGGGGGAGTAAAGACATATTATGCCAAGTGACTCAATAGCTGTGTGCAGAACAGATGGGCTTTTCTATTACAGGAATATCTGAGGAGAATGTTTTGAAACCTTTTGTAAGAATGCTTAGTCTAAATTTCCTATTTCTTATTTTGTGTTGATCCCATCCTACTTGCTTGCTTTGTAAGATGCATGGGTCAGATGTTGTCACATTTACTGTTATTTTAGAAGTCTCTTCTCTTTTATCCCCAGCCTAAATGAGCAATGGCTGTCCCTAATAGTAAGGAGAGGTTGAAAGGATGCAAATCTATAGCTGATTAGTAAAGAGTGGAGCTCAGCCCTCATCCCCAAAGCATGCAGGACTGAAAAAAGGAAAAAGAGAAGGTATTTGACACAGTGCATGGGAAATGAAGAAAAGGTTTCTACATTGGCATAAATACAGAAGCACTCATGTGCAGTTGCAAACAATAAATATGGCTATGGAAGGCAAGGCTCTATCTAAGACCCCTATAGTCATGTTTTCCATACACGAATGTATGTTTTTTTCAAAATCTGAAATCTGGCTTGCTAAGCAGCTCTGTGTTGTATACATTTAAAGTAGCACTAGCGCAAATCATACCACATCTATTTAATTTGTCATTGTTAAATAAACGCATTAGAGGACTGCAGATTGCTTGCTGTGCTTTGTGTTTTGAATTTCTTTTCCAAAATCATGTGTTGGGTTTTGTTGTGGGGTTTGTTGTTTTTTTTTTTAAATAATTAGAAACAAACAAACAAAAAATGGATCTGAAGGAAATCCCAAAGCCAAAAGCAGGGGTAAATATGCAGGTGATCATTGATGAGAAAATGCAGAACATTTGGCAACAGGAGAAACTGACTCTCTAAGTCATCAGGTAGCATGCACACTAGTTTGCTAGTTAAATTTCTAATTTGGAGAACTAAATTAAAGCTGTGGATATTTACATCACATCCTACGTTAAAATAATTGTGTACAACAGATGTTCATCTTAATTCAGCAAACAGAACAATTACTTTTTCTTCTGGGTTTATGATGTTACCCTTACCCTGAGAAAGGCTAGTGTTGACTTGCCTGTGAAACCAGAGCTGCCTTCCCAATCCTGCTGGAGGTTTCACCTAGTCATCAGTTTGTTAATAAGCAGAAGCTGCAGCTTGCTGCTGCTACTATGTGCCATTACCAGAGAATGTAAATCTCTGGTTATCAGCCTTGACTATTTCACCAGGGCTAGCCACATAGCTAAACAGTAAAATGAAGAATACGACCTGCTCCATAATGCTCTAAAAGAAAAAAGCTAATTAATAGTTGAGCCATTTAGAAGAAATTAATCATAAACATGTTTTTAAAAGCTATAACCATGCTATTATCTTAAGCTGATAAGAAAAGGAAGGAAAAATACTAAAGAACGGTAGCAACTTTCTGTGGGAATAAAAGATGTCTCACAAATAGGAGTTGAAAAGGCACCACTTATGTATAATGGCTTAGGGTATAGGTATAGTATGCCCTATAAATAACAGAACAGGAAAGAAAAATAGTCACTATACATTGCTCAACTGAGAGCTTCAAGTTCTTGAAAGGAATGATGCAACTATTATACTCTCATAAATCTAAATCAGGATAAGATTTTTTTTTCAGCACTTCAATATTTTTAAAAATCCTCTCACAATAACTTTTAAATGTTCTCTTGTATCCAATTCCTCACTGTGGGATTTATTTAGTTAATGTATATTTATATGTAAGATTAAAAGACCTGAGAATCATATACCCAAGACCACACTCAGTAACCCCTGGTTTGGTTTATGCTGCTTTTGTAATCTTTTTTCCCCAAGAACTGGACTCTCTGTGGATGTAGGACTGCTGACTAGGTAGACATTCAGATTGTTCACCGTGTTCTGGCTGATGCTCAAGAGCTGTGTTAAGGCTCTGCTGATTCACAGGCCTTGGAAGGGTTTGCATCCTGGAAAAAGCCAGAGCTGCTCTTCAGGTCTGGGGTGGGGGGGTTGGATTTGGTTGGTTGGTTTATTTGTGTCTATGAATGTGTGCCTGTTCCTTCCGAACAAGTGGATATAATCTCCAATTCAACCATGTGGCATGTCTCAGGACCACAGCAAGACTTTGTTCTGCTCATTCATCTGAGGTTGCTCTATACTGATCTTTGCATTAGGCTAAAGGAGTTTTCTCTGGTCCAGTCTTTCATATTAGAGCAAGATTTCAGCCTGATAATTCACCGTGATTTCAGCCATGAGTCAGGGAGTCTTAATGTCCAGTCTGTTACCAGCCTGAAAAAGAAATCTTTTTTTTTTTCCTTATAGGTTGTCTACATGAGCGTCTCTTAGGACTCGGGGTTGACAAAACTTGTAGTTTTGAAAGCAATACAAATACTTTCAGTGCAACACTTCTATAATTTGCAGGAAGTAAAGCTTGGGTTTTTAACTTACTTCCCCCTTGTCCCCCTTGTGTCCCTGTCATCCCCCCCATCTGTCCTTGGGGGGGGGGGTGGGGGGGTGGGTGTCGGGGGTCATGAATAGATAAAGGCAATAAAGCATTTTGCATTTTCTGACACTGAAGGCCACAAATTTTGCCCCATGCCTCCAAAAGTATATGCAGTCAAGAGATGCAAACAAACTACATTTTCTGAGTTGACACAGCCTCATGAGTTACTGTTATAAAAGAGTGAACCAGGCCAACCTGTCTGCTTGTGGCATAGCTTTTTTCATTTCCTTGACTGACTTTGGCATAAAGGTGTTCCTATTTTCTGATCTTACGGATGCTAAACTGTGCAGGCTGCTAACTCAAGGCACAATAGAGAAGATCCCCTATTAACCTACATTAGCTGGAGGCTCTCTGGCAGCCAAAGGGAGCACAGGAAAACTGATAAAACTTCTAAGAGTTTGGGTGAATTTGCAATGCAGACAAAAATCATAGAAAACAGAGGGAATTATGTGATTCAGGATTGTTTTGAAAGACTTGGATGTTAATGGCGTGTAATATTGTTACAGATTAGCATTTCTGCAGTTGTCTCCCACATGGAATGATTGCTTGAGCCTATTCCTGTAAATAGTTCTTTAAGCTCAGCTTAAAATAACATTTTTGCCATTTCTTACATAAATTTATGGTTTCCTCTTTTGCTCCTGCCCACAAGAACATCTGATTATCGGTGTTCACTGCAATCTCAGTGGGAATAAAATCGCAACTAGCATTGTGCTCTAACTGAGCTCATTCACTTGATTACTGTCTTTGACTCCTGATTGCAAATGAGCTTGTAACAATAAAGCCATACAAAAGAAATGAGAAAAATGTCAGGGCCAGATCCACCAGTCCCTCCTGAGGACTGCAGGATTGACAGAAATACTCAGTACAGCAGATGAAATGAGGAAAGTAATACCTCATCTTTGAGCTCTCAGCTATAAAGCTTTCCACTTAGTAGAGCTCACATTAGCAAGGATTGTTTGTTAAAGCATCCTGTATTTGTGCTGTCTCTCAAATGCAGGTTAATCACATTTATTTACTTAATAATTTAGAAAAAGGAGTGCTGAATGTTAGGGAAAACTGGTACATTGAACTTTATTTGGCACTTTAGTATATTGCAAAGGACATTGTATTTCATGGAAAGCTGACCTGGAGATGTCAATGAGTGCATCCAAGTGCCAATTTAATGCTTCTGAGCTCCTCTGTAAGTGAACCTTTTCTAGCACAGTGTTTTGATTCAACAGCAATTCCAGCCACATTTCATCTAA
Organism: Pelecanus crispus; assembly: GCF_030463565.1. NCBI lineage: Eukaryota > Metazoa > Chordata > Aves > Pelecaniformes > Pelecanidae > Pelecanus > Pelecanus crispus. Next base: position 20,068,145 of record NC_134652.1, on the reverse strand, counting down.
CTCTTCCTCTATTCCCTTCCTAAATCAAACTGCATTCCAAGTCATAAACATTTTTACTTGATTTTTGAAATGTTTTAAGTGGACAGTGTGGTTTTCAGCTACTGCAAATCTCTTTATGTGCCATTCTCAGAAACTGCGTTAATGCTCACTGACAGAATTGGGCTTCTCTCAAAATAATATGGCAATATCTTCTCCCTTCTTGCCTTCTTATTGCATAATGTATTAATGTAGCATTCAGAGAACTTAGATGTAGGAAAGTTCAGCTCTTAAATCCAAGAGAGTTAAACTCCCTTTTTCCAATCTATGAGAAGACTGTGTTAATGTACCAGGTCACATACCATAGTAAGGGTGGGAGCACCTCCCTTCTCCGCTTTCATCTGTTCTCTTGTGCAGAAAAGGATTCAATGGACTGAAAGTACAGTTAGGTCAGAATATTATAGACCAGATGTTAGAGCATTTACCTTGGAGAGAAGAGTCCACAGTTCCAGTTCCTTCTTTGAGTACTCTTTTAGAAATTAAATGAAACATTCCTAGAACAGAAACCATAAACTAGCACTCTTCTTCTAGAAGAGTGCCCTAACTAGTGAGCTGCAGAACCATGCTCATGCTTGCCATCATCTTCTGGTTCCACACAGACATGCGACAAAGCATGTCTACATTTTCATAACTGGAAAACGGTTAAATGGAGTAAGATGAACAGGTTAAAACTCTATTTACATACTGCACGTTGTTTTGTATTAAGGTAATTTAAATTCCTTTTAAAGAATAGTTACGATGCTTCTTTTCTAAGGAGACAGGCTTAAGCTGGAAATACCCTTATGCTAAGTTACAATAACAGTAAAGAAAGTTGCTTCTGATATCCAAAAACTATTTTTTTTTTTTTTAGATTTTGACTTCATTTTGCAGTTTTGCAGACAAGGGAGTTATTGCAGATTGCTTGTTGATTATTTCTGAAAGCATTTATTTTGAAAGTAAGTTATTTTCAATGCCAGCTTCTTAGATTACACAGATTGGGATTTAGATAAAAAGCTTCTTTAATTGGCTTGTATGGGAATTTGTGTATTTTGAGGGCTGATAGTCATTCATAGACACTGCTCCTATTTTGCTGTACAGGCAAGATGCCTCTAAGGGCATTCTGAGATGTCGCAATTTTAGGTTAGAGTTGTAAAATTGCTAGACCTTCTCTACGAAAGAAATGTAGCTTTTTAATGTTGATCTAAGAAGTGGTCACACGTTTTGAACAGAATGTCTGATTTCTTTTTCTTTTTTTATTTTTTGCTAAAACAAAGATATTTTGATCCAAAAAACATTGTTTGATAAACATTTTTCAACCATTTTAAAAAAAGGATCATTTGGTAGGATGCATTCCATAGTCTGTGTTTGGAGGCAAAAAGTTGATGAATATACCTGCAAAAGTAGGAAGATAGTTTCTTAAATGGGCTTTTACTTTTTGTCCAGACATTCCTGAAGCTTCTAACTCTCATTTTGTTCCATTTATATTTTATCTTGATAACATGTGTTATTTTGGTTTGTCCTGAGGCTAAAGTTGAAATACTATCACCTGGGCAAGTCACTCTAGGGATGATTTAGAAATCTTTACAAAATCATACTAATTGCAGAACAATAAATCAATGAAGTCCCTCAACATTTATTCACTTGGAATAATTCCCAGATAATAAAATATAGTAAAACAGGTCATTTTGCTAGAATAATTTTCTTTTGCTGAGCATAAAAAAAATGAATGTAGCTGTTTACTGATGGAGTATCTCTAACGCAATACTGTAGGTCACTGTGAATCCTGTAAATGAGCTTTGTTTTGAAAGTTCAGTGATTTACAGGCAACATTTGAAGTGAGTCTTTCTGCAAAGACTAGAGGTGTCTAAGATAAGCAGTTTGCTACACATAAAAAGCATGATCAAACTATATATGGCTCACTGCAGGTGTGTACAATACCCATAGGCTGTATAGTGAATCACATTTTATGCATGAGTACTAGTCATAATAAAGAAGCACAGAAGGAAAACAAATTATTTAATTGCAGCCTTTTCATATTAACTTTGATTGCTATTGTTCACAAATTATTCATTCAGTCTAGTGATATGTATGCAAATAGAGGTGGGATTTAGAATTACACATACCCAGAAGGACTATGCTTGCTTAAGTGATTAGACTTCATCTGAATTTCCCAAGTAGGAAGGAGATGAGGTAAAGTCCCAATGCCTTGGCTCCTCTTAGGTTCAGCATTGCCTGGTTAAACACACCGTAGTACAAGAACTGATGGTACTCTCCCTTAAACGGTCTGGTTTCATGCTCCTCTGCGCTACAAAAGCAAAAGAGGAACCAGGTGCAGCTCCCTTGCTGTGGATTCCTCTGTAGCATGCAGGAGACCTCGAGTCAGTGGAGACCTGTTTCTGTGTAGTGCTGGTCAAAAATGTATTTAACTGTATTTTTCTGGCTATTTTCTGGCTATTAAGACTGCAAATATGTAACATGCTACAGCTTTGATTTTGAAAGTAGATAAGCACTTCTGTTCCCAACTCATCAATTTTTCCAGTATAGGGAAGTTTGGGACATACCAAACACTGTTTCTGTCCTGCTCTGTATAATAAATAATAATAATAAAAAAAATTAAAAAAAAAAAATAAATAATAATAATAAAAGAAAAACAGATCAGATATTCTGTTCAAAACGTGTGGCCACTTAGATCAACATTAAAAAGCTACATTTCTTTAGTAGAGAAGGTCTAGCAGTTTTACAACTCTAACCTAAACTTGCAGCATCTCAAAATGCCTTTAAAGGTGTCTTGCCTGTACAGGCTCATCTGATTCTATAAGTGAAGTGTGTTGAGGTAATGCCTCGTAGGAGTTTTATTTTACTTTCCTCATGTCTCAGGTTTTTTTACGGCCCATGTAGCTGACAAATGCTTAGATAGGCATTCCCAGATGCGTCTTGCTTCCGTCACCACATGCATGGAAATAAAACCTGCATAAAGACTTGGCACCCCCAGGATAGGAGCAGAAGGCACCCAGCTGTGTTACTCAGGAAGTACCACAGCAACATTTCTGCATTCAAATGTTTGACGAGGCAGAAGTGATCTCAAGGAATCGTGGAGAAGAGCAGAAGACCGCTCTTCTTCCTTCTTGTCAGGCTTAGCACATATCCTGTGTTCACCTCGCATTAGATCATGGAAAGGGGTTGGGGGGGATACAGGGAGCAGATCTTGTTTGCGCTCCTGTGGTTCTAGGCGATGGAGAGGCTGCTGGTCTGCACTACCCTAAGCTGGAGCTGTGTTAGGCAGAAAGCGTGTGGTTTGCATCCGTCCTCTGCTGTGCTGAGAGGAGCTTGGGGTCTTGCAATATTTGGCCCTGGCTCCAGAATGAGCTGCTGGGAAAAGGGTGTAAAGGGGAAATCTTTGCATTTGTGGACTGTTGTAAAGTGTGTGATTTTTTTGTTTTTCAATTGTTTTATGTATATTCTCTACTTTTTCCTCATATGGAATAAACAGTAAGTGCAAAGCTGATTACTCTTTCCTTTGTAGCTTTCTCCCATGAGTCATTCTCTCTATTTTTGCCTTTCTTTTCCAGAAGTATAATTATTTGGCAAATTTTTTTCCCCAGTTGTATTTATTTGCATGTTCCATCCTAGCTTTGCAGTCTAGCTGTAATATATTAAACAAATGTATGCTCTAAGCATTGTGTCAAAGCTTGTTGTGAGTACCTGACAAATAATCAACATATTGTTACATCTTACATGGATCTAAGACAGAGGGACAGCCATGTATTCCCTGTCACTGGCTTTCCCAACTACTCACAATTTTTACCTCCCAAAGCAGGGGTTAGTAAGGTTGGCTGAACAGAGCAGGACAGAACTAGTGCTTGGTATATCCCAAACTTCCCTATACTGGAAAAATTGATGAGTTGGGAACAGAAGTGCTCCTCTACTTTCAAAATCACAGCTGTAGCATGTTACATATTTGCAGTCTTAATAGTGTACCTTCATCAGATGCAAGTCAGCAACGTGTTCTTCACTGAAATACCATGGTTTACCCACTTCAATCACATTGCAGCAGGGTCAGGTTGCGCCTGAAAGTGCTTTCCAGTCAAAAGAGCCAAGATGATTTTAAATAAAACCTGATATTCTTCCGAAAGCTGTGTCAGCATCAGAATAGCAACACTTGGATTCTTTCCATCTGTACCTTTTGTCTCTGGATTAATTTTAGATGTGCTGCATATGGATTACGCATAAAACGTTGTTTTCCTGGTTTTGTTGTTGCTGCAATTAGCTCCACAGTAAGTAAATCTTCTGGGAATGTCATGGTCCGGCACACAAGCCTGCTCTGACAGGGCTGTTAGCCCTGGAAACAGGAAAGGCAGACATGTACTGAAACCTAAAAAGTAACTACACATGCATTGAAAAAAGACATTTGTGGTTCCAAAGCAACCTGTGGCTGGGAACAGGAGAGGCAGCCACCAGCGCAGACTCCATCAGTCGTGGCCAAGTCGGCTGCTGCGCTTTGTCCGGCGCCGGGCGTTGTTAGTGATGTGCAGGACTTCCCTTCCTTCAGTTGGGGAGCTCATGAAATTATCACACTCTGGAACCAATTTAAATGAGATGCAAATAGCAAATCTGGTTTAATTTGTTATACTTTATCCCTCAAATATTTTCTAGTGACTTTTGCAATGATAATAGGAACAGAAACTGATGGTTACATAACAAAAATATGTCCTCTGGTAACTGTGGCCTAGTTTCTCTATGTAGGTTTCCTCTATTTTATAGCTGCTGGTTGTTTAAATAGTAATGCTTGGGTCTTTTGCTATTTATATTAGTCAGTAATTCCTTTATTACTGAAAATACAGCTAACACAGGGAAATAGGACTTTTGTTTTCTTTCAATTTAAAAAGTTGAAATCTTACTTTAGAAAGAAAAGCACACTTTGATTCTGTTCACAGAAAGTCACATAAATGAAGACAAAGAAAGCAATGTAGACTTTTTAAGTCTGGAACCTTTTCTAGCACTGCACTGTTCTTGTAGAATATGTACCTGTGAAGAATAAACAGTACTGGGTTTTTTTAAGGTCCTTAATAAAACTTACTTATTTTTATTTTTAAAATGAGCCTTTACTGAATGTAACAAGAATGAACAATTTAAAGAGGTTGTTTAATCAGTGTACTAACATTACTTTTAAAAATTTCTTTGAGTTAAAGCTGCAGGGCGAGATTCTTCTGCTAATGCTGACAGTGTGCTATGTCCTCCTCTTAGGCACCAGTACGGGTTTCGTACAATTCCTGTGTTTCTGAATGCAGAAATGGAGATGAAGCACACAGAATGGAGTTTGTTCTTGAAAAATTACAATATCCTTTGCTCCAGCTGCTGGAACTCAAAGGCAATGTGTTTAGGGTTGAGTTTCCTTACCCACAGTTTTACTCCAAGGTGGAAAATGCGATGGCTTATTCCAGTGCTACTTTCTAAAAGATTAAATGATGTTTTCTGTGTATGCTGTAGCAGAACTGCAGCAAAACAACTGGAATGGAGAGCAGACCCACGAATGAGGTTATCAGTGACTTTTCGTGGTGGAAGAGGGACATAGGTGTTTGACTCTCAATGCTGGGACAAGTGATATGCAATGGAGCACTTTGGGAGAGGGTACTTGAGGCATTTCATCAGCAGTAGTTAACATTTTGTAAAGTAGAGAGAGAGAATGCAACTCGGAGTAAAAAACATGAGAATGAATGCCACGTAGAAATGTTTACTTCGGAGTTGCATTGAGGCGGCGTGAGCTAATCTAACCATTCAATCTTTTGGCAGAAGGGATGCTCTAGGCAGTGCTGGATCCTGCACTGAAACAGTTTAATGACTTGACCCAGTTGCGAGCCATCGCCTTTCCCCAGACAGCCACACACGGAAGCCGGCTCTTCCCTCGGGCCAGGCTGGCTCTCAGACAGCTGTTGCCACTGCTTGCAGCGAGCCCCGGCGAGTGCTGGAGTATGGCTGTGGTGCAGGGTGGGCTCTGGCCAAGAGAGACAGGAGGGAAACCTCCCACTCGGGCAGTAACGAGCTCTCGGATCAGCTCAGCCATCTCTTGCCACTTCTTTTGAAGGTTCACTGAGCCTCTTAAAGTAGAGAAATTATAAAATTGCTTTTAGACAAGTAATTCCTGAGCAGAGTTTGAGGGATGCTTGATACAATGGATACTGCTGCTATCCACATATAGAAGGACCAAATGAAGAGGGAGAATTTGTCAACTGGCTTCATTTTTGCACTGAGCAATGGAAATTTCCCTAATAAAGGAATCTTGTGGGAAAATGAGGGGAAAAAACCACAAAGGCTTGTAAGAGATGTATACATCTTTTCCTTAATTGATAGCATGTGACTACAGATCTTTATTTCTCCCCCTTTGAATTAGCTTATATATATATTTTTAGGTCCTCTTCCAGACCTTTGTGTCCATTCAGCATCACATCCATTGCAAGCAGACCTTATTTTTCTACTCATGCTTGTCAGTATTCTGGTGCCATCAATTAATATTGGCATTTCAGCATAAATCTTCAGTATAGCACAGAAGAATCACAAGCAAGAGGTAAGTTTTAGGACACCTGATAGAATTTTTATTCTGTGTAACTTTTTCTCTGTATCTAAATTTATCATTTCAAATCTAAATCCTAATTAAACATTGTAAAAAAGGACTTAAAGCCTGCTTTGCAAGGTAAGTATGCACTGAGCTGAATAACAATGAGAGGAGATAACATTAGTCTTTCTTCAGTGTTTCCTACTAATTGAATGCTAATGTGTCTCTTCAGATACTGTAGCATCTACAGTTGCATTTATATGCCTTTTTGGGGGCAAAGTACACATCAAAGTGATAGTTATATGTCAAATGGCAGGTAGAATAATAATATACATTTATCATTTGCTTTCCATATATTTTTAAAAGAAAATTCAGTTTTCTCCTATGAAATTGTAAAGGCCTGTGTGCTTTTAATGAATCCTCCACTACTGCTTGTACACAACACAGACTGCAGCTTTTCCTCTTGTGCTCCCTGGCTGCTTTATTAAGCACAAGGACTGTTTTTATAAGGTTGCTCCAAATTCAGACCCCACAGGTTTCAGGCTATGCAGGATGAGAAAGTTTTTTAATGTATGAACAATGTGGTACTATTCCTACAAATAGTGGGAGCAGCCAAATGTCTTGCTAGAAATCCTCATTACTCACATTTAAAAGATTAAATGTGTGTTTATAGTATAACTGTGAATGTACTTGCTATATTACATTGCAAATGCTATAATTTCATAGGTTGCATTCTCCAAAACAAGAATCCTGTATATTGTAGCTTATTTCCCTACAAATGCTGGTTACCAATTGGTCATGTAAGGAATATTAGTGTATTTCAGGGAATGCCCACAGTTTCCTGGATATCTCAGATTATATCAATAGGATGAATCTAGAGTGGGCAAAATATTATGCCCAGAAGTACAGTTTGAGAAAGTGTTGATTATGTAGGAGAGCATGCCCTCAGTGTCTACTTAGAATGCTGAAGACTCTGACTTATAAAAAATAGAAACTGATATCTTATATAATTAGGCTCATTCAGGTAGAAAATCGGAACAACACACTGATGAAAAGTGAGCTAGTGAAGATGAACAGCTTTGTTGTTCTTCCACTTGTTTTCTTCTGTCACACTAAAATTGCTTTCCCCCCTCCTTGCTGGTGCTCTGCTCTCCTTCCCAGGATGCAGCCTGGGCTGTTCTGTGATTCCATGATACTGTTGCTTAGGACATAAGATAAACTCGCTCCAGTTTAAAGGCCACCAGTTCACCCTCTGCATTGGGGCAGCATGATGAGTGTTTTAACACAAGACTTCTAACCTTTAAAGGAGCATCAGAGCTATTCTTCATAAGTGGACACAGAGTCCCTGGGGGAAGAAAATGAGTTAAAGTTTTCACCTAGCACTTTTCATGGTTGTGCTCTAAGCTGCTCCTTGCGTTCCCACAGAAGATCAATCTAACAACCCCATCTTCTTGTTAAGTAGTAAATGACTGGGTTTCATCTCTACAATGTGTGTAGGTGAACTAAGTATAAGACACTGTCAAGGATGTTTTTGAGGGTGCTCTTCTCGGGCAGAAAAAATATCAGGAGAAAAATCATAAAGTTTCTCCTATGAGAGAAGCCGAGGGGTGAAACCTGATGAGTGGGTCCATAAAGATGAAGGATGCTGGCATGGTGATATCGGAGATTAACATCATAATGGGATACCCAATTGCTACTTGGCTGGATTAAATGATAAAAGGACTTAATGGACAACAAGAAGACTTGCAAGGATGAAAGGACAATCAGGGACTAAGTGAAGGAGTGTAGAGGATCTACAAAAATTATTTCAGTGGCGTTGTTTTGAATAGAGAGAAAAAAATTGCTAGAGTCAAAGTTTTAAAAAGGTAAGTTTAAGCATAGTATGTTGAGAATTTGCAGATGTGGGTGGAATGACAGAAAAGATGGTGCAGTTTTTCAAGATACCCAAGTAAAGAAAACAGAGAAATCTGGAAAAAGCCTAAAAGTTCAGATCCAGAGGGATGGTTGAAGTTATGAATTAAGTGGACAGTGATTTAGAAATTCCAGAACTTTTATTGTAAAATATTTGTGACAATAATGAGATTTTTTTCCTCATCTGAAATGGTGCAGTTGGGTCACAAAATGCCCAGAGTTGATCATTCATGAAATGTAGTCTCATTATCAGAAGAATTTTGTCTAAATCTGCACTTGTGACATATAGAAATTTACTTCAAAGATCTAAAGGCTGTTTGACTGAACTAATCACCTACCAGTGAAATATCATTAAGACTGCTGTGAGAAGAGCAGACTGCAGCTGTAGTTTACAAAACCAAACAATAAGTGGTTTATCTGAAATTCTTTGTCTGAGGCTACTTAATTTCAGCACATGCAAGCTGACTTCAAATGTATCTAATTGTGAAATGTTTTCAGGAATGTGACGATAGTACTGCACCACCTTGTCACCTTGGTTAGAAATTATTTCCCTACAGAAAAGCTTTCCTAGGAGAAATGCAAAGATCAGTTTCCCAGTCATAGTTATCTCAGCCTGACAGCTTGCACTACCAGTGCAAAATTAGTTGTGTTACTTGATGGTCAGTCCTGCCTAAGTAGCTAAATGGCATGTAGACTTCTTTGTTTTTATGATTTCCTTTTCATCTTCCTATTTGTTTATCCATTCTCAAATATTCGCAAAATATTTAAGACTATTACCTTTATTATAATCATGCTGTTAGGAGTCATGTGTATTAAGTTCACCTTTTTTTATATATAGTATTTTATTTAAGTTAATTTTAAAAAGAATTTACTGGTGGTTAAACTATGTACAGGAACGTTACACCACAGGTTGAATGAAAAACCTGAATAACTTAACAGTTTAAACCACAAAAGGAAGCATTTCTAGATTTAATGGACATATGCAAAAGGATAACAGAGAAAGAATTATTAAAAATTATAAAAATAAAACTGCTAAAATTACAAAAATAGATTAAAATCTTTTTCTTTTTTTTAAAGTTGCTTCCTAAAAATCCTTTGGTCTAGGATCAAAGCTCAAAGTGCATCACTAAATGAGGACACCCTCTTTCCCCATCTACCATCATACCTCTGTTACAGATACTCTAGATACCAGAAGTGCTTCTTGGATCAGAAATAGCTGCTAGTTGGTTTTTGCTGTGTTAATGGAGAGAGAACCTCATAGTTATGGTCTCTCACAAATGTTTTTATATTTATTTATGCCTTTGAAATAAGATCCTCAAAGAAAATATCAAACAGAGGTTGTCTCGGATACAGCTGTGTTAATTCTCCTCTCTATCCTCATTTTTGCCTAGTTGGGGTTCTGTTCCATCAGACCACTTGAGCTCCACTTAGTCTTACTGATTTAAATGTCTGACACATTATTAAATACATGCTTATATGCTTTGCTCACTAATTAGGGAATTAAATGTATGCTTAAATAGTTTACTGAAGAACAAAGTTCTTTGCCTTTTAAATATGAGTGTGTGTATATATGTTCATATCTATACATAAATATACACATGTATATAAATATACATGTGGACAATACCCACAACACCCCTCAGATGAGTAGATGGTAAGTAGAGCAGAGCAGTAAATCCATTCAAAAATTTTCCAGAGCCACGTTGTCTCAGTATTGGAGTTCTGCCTTACCAGACTTTTGCAGCATGGACCTTTGCACTGTGTAAAAGTGCTGCGTGCCAGCCCCTCTAGAGAGGACAACTTCATAAGACTTCCTCTCTCAGTCAAGCCTAACAGCAATATTGGATAAAAATTCAATATACAGTGAGTTCTCTTGTTGCCTAGATTTTGTGGCAGGTGGAAAGGACTATAATAATGATGTCAAACTTTAGTATGTTTGACATGGCAATCCAATCTCATCTCATCTTCGGGTAGGTTTATTTGATGCCCAATGCCTAAAGATATTCAATAGTCCTGAGAAAATGTAGGAGAGTTTCCTGGCAAGCCTGCTGTCTCCATTTTGGGACGGGCTGCAATTTTATTTTAGTTCTTCTCTCACCTCTAAATCTCCCGGTTCCTGATAACCTGCATCAGTCTTCATACCTTTTACATCATTAATTTTGCTATTCTGGTTTCACCATATGCTCCTATTTTTCAGCCATGTCCATTTTTTTAGTGCATGGTCTCTTTTTAGTTTAGCCTGCATTTGTTTCCTTACTTCCATGATGAGTTATGTGCACATCCTTTAATTTCAAGCCTCGCTTACTTTATCCCATTGATCAATCATATATGGTACTTAAGGTACAAGCTGTAGCGTGTATATAGCCATCTGTAGGGCCCTATAGCATTCGTATTCAAGGATTTATTACACCTTGTAGTCTATGCCATTAACTGAATGAAGAAGGTGAATTTGATATTCAGCTTATGCTACATTGTCTTGTGCCATTTTACTCCAGGTCACACTTATTTTTCAGGAGTCATTCAGAGTTAAGAGATCCAATGGATCTTTTTGCTCAGATTATGTCCGTGTGGACACAGCCCCGTGTATATATAACCCCTAAGCAGCTACAGGCAATAACTCAGCAGAAGCACCAAAATGCTCCTCAGCCTAGCTGAGGAGGAGGCTGAAGCTGTCTGGGAGGAGCACTAGTCCGTGCTGCTGTGGTGGGTGAGCACGCTGGCACAGCTTCATTGTGCTACATGCCTTGCCATGCCGGAATGTCGTGTTTGAGTTTTAATTGTTCAGTGTTGTGTATTGTGAGCATCTTCACAGTGAACTTGTTGGATTTCACCAAGACTTTTATAAAGAAAAGCTTTTTGACAAACTAGTTGCTGTATTTAGTGTTTGCAACCTCTATCTTTACCTGGCTTTCCTTTTGTGACCCCTTCTGTATATGTAGCCAGCCAGGAGGCATTGCACTTGGGCTGACACCGAATTTTGAACCGGGGATTGTCAGCACAAAGAGCCCAGGAAAACGTGCTAAGCTGAAGTACCAAAAGCCAAAGACAAGCTCAACACAAAAGAAATGGGAAAAGGATTTTGGTTTGTGATACTGTGCCAAAAAAGCATTTGATATAATCACAGTTTTGATGCAAGAGAGCTCTTTATGACTGTAAGAAAAAAAGACTTAATGATTATGCTTGGAGACGCAAGGGGGTTGATAATTAACCTGTAGATGTTAAATTATCTATGCTGACTGGAAATTTCAGTACCAGTTATTAATATTACTTCCTGCTTCTTCAGTAACAAATCACAAATAATTACCTTTTATTGAAAAATAGTTTCATAATGTGATGTAAACCACAGTGGAGTTAGGAAAACAACAAATGCATGTGTTAACAAACCCTTTCAAAAGCTGTTTTGCCAGAATGCCTTTCATTTCTAAAGGGAATAATTAAGTAGCTTGTAGAAAATTCAATTTGGTATCATCCTTCAAAGTAGCTTATGCTATTATTACATACCTATATTGAAGATCCTGCTTTATTGCTGACATAAGTTAGAAAGCTTAAGCATAAGGGCCACAGGACCCTTCTTTAATTCCAGTAGCACAGAAACCTCTGGAATATAGTCTTATCAGTCTGTATGGCTCTGTATTTTACTTTCAATAACAATGGAGCATACTGAGGCAAGTTGAGATTTATCTCTGAATTTTCTGAGTTCTACTGGTTTATGTACAAAATCAATATTTTCCCTGTTGTTATAAATGTGGAGTTTTTTTGCCCCCAGGGGATGTTTCATGCAGACAACTGACTTTAGATTTAACATAGCCCTCATTCACAAACTACTGCTTCCTTTGCAATATATAACATTGCTCTGTTAAATAGAGAACATCAAAGAGAGGTTCATTTATGGTAGTTGTATGGCAAAAATCTGTAAGGTAATGTATCTGTCAGCTGCAACAGACTATGAAGAACTTGTTCTGATACTGTTTCTGTATCCTAAACAATGCTTGAAACAAAAGAATTATGACGGAGCAAATTCTTTGCCTGAAACCTATAGTCTTAGGTAAGAACGTTCCTTTAAAATTCAAGAAATCACAATTTTATCAGTGACAGCCCATGGTATATCTTTACTGCCACTTTGCATTACAGAGGGTCAAGTTATTGAGTTAATTGAAGTCTCAAACTACAAATCTGACACCACAGTGTTTTTAACTGCCAGGTCAGCTTTTGGTAAATATGGTCTTAGACAAAAAGTCGTGTTCTCAGTTTTCTCAGTTTAATTCACTGCAAAACCAGGAAAGTTTATTTTCCTTTTTGAATCCATGGATAAAGTGTGCAATTAATTGTTATCAGTGAGTTCTGAAACTCTGAAGGACAGAGGGACCAGGAAATGGTTAATTCAGCTCATCAAATACAGATCCTATTACCATACGTTAATAAATCTGTTAGTTCTTGAAGTACAAAGCACTTATAATAATTTCCCCTTTGTGTTACATAACGAATCAATTATAAAATGGTGTTTTGCTTCAAACTCATTAAATTTCAGTTTCTATTCTAAAACAGTCTGACATATAACATCAGTTAAAACAGCTTTAATCTGTAGCTCAGATCTGTTAGTCTTTAATTAGAAATGTCAGTCACCTGTTACAAAACTTATTAAATTTTAAAATTCTGAATACATGTGCATTAAACTATATAGCTTCTTGAACACCTACGTCATATCCTTTTGGTCACCAAAGGCAAGTATCAAGTCCAAAGTAAAGGTTATATTCATCTGCAAATCAGTACATGTCAGTAATTTCTAATTCATGAGACAAAATTACTCCTTTAGAAAGACAGCAGAAAGTACAAATGCAAAGACTAAAACTTATCTTTTAAACAAAGATATTTTTGCTTGCTGGTTTAAATCTTAAATGATTTAAGAATTTTGGTTTAACAGTATTGCACAATCACTAAAAGTTGGTTTAACTGCCAATTTTTAGAATAATTTTAAAAGAAAATGAACTTCTGAAAGTATAACATTTTCATGCTGAATCATCATCTGGCAGATCAAAGGAAGTGTAGGAGGAGAACGTCTTCTGTAGTTTGGTCCTTTGCGACCTTTCACAGCCAGCATAAACTAGAATGTACCTAACTAATGGCTGCTAACATGGTGTACAGAATATAGGGATGCAGAGAGTTTGCACCCGCACCTAAGTATGCAACCCATAGCGTATTTTATCAATCGCTGGTCCATCATCTTGAGCTACTTATGTGCTGAAAAAAATCCATGATGAAAAAAAATGCATGCTCTGGTTATCTCCTCCTGTGAGAGGGAGAAAATGAATCCCACATCTTCTAGTAAACAACAACTGGAATAAGATTGCTTCGTGTGTCCTCTCGCATTCAAACTAGCCAGCCTGCAGACATACTGGTATGGCACCAGCAAAAGGCACAGCTGTTTGTTTCCCCTACAGTCCACAAAGGGTAGATGTGCTTCAGTTTCTTTCAAAGCCTTTGCTAACCAAGAAGTAAAATTCTGTACTACAAATTAAAAAGACTGAAATATTTATCCAATGTCAGTTGGAGGACAGAGAAACCCGTAAGAGTTTATCTCCCAAGTAACCTCAGGACCATTTTCTCAAATAAGGGTTTAATCATTCTCTGTGTTTTATCAGAACTAGTCAGTCTACTACTAGTCAGAACTACTACTTTGTTCAGTAAACCACAGTTTAGGCTCTACAGACTGTAACTTGCAGATAAGAGTTTGAAGTCTGAATGGAAACAGGTATAGCTGTGTGAGTTGCAGTTTATGGAACTATAACAGATAAAGAGAAATATGGTTTTGGAGCTCATTCAGGTTGTTTTTCTTCTAGGTAAGCATTCTGTAACCTGCTGTGCTGTTTAACCAGCTAGTAATGTAGGCCAATTCATGGAAATAGAGAGAATTTGATCTATTTACAGCCTCTTCTATGCTACAATTTAATAAACTAAACAATGTCATCTTGTCAGTTACCTGGGACCTCTAAAGGAAGAATTTTAAAGGCTATAGTGTTCATTTGTGGCAACAGAATAATTTTGAATAACATTTTAAAACTTGCTTTGATATAAAAGCTTTTATGCTTAACAGTCTGAAGATCTTTCACCCAGGAAAGTCATCTTGGAGCAGAAGAATAGGAGGCCGCACATTGTAAAAGCTGCTGTCAATTCTCAAGTTTTCAATATTGTATTTTGATATTTTTGGATCTGTTACCTAGGCTTACCCTGCCAAATCCAAGCTTATACTATGTAAAATATTAATATATGATATACAGCAGTTACTTTGTTAGCGTCAGTTATGCTCTGTGAAAGTTTTTTTGCTAGCTAAACTTTTGTGGATAGATAGGAATTGGGGATAAATTCACTAGGACAAATCCAAATAAGAGAGCTTGCCCAAATTCTGTTATGAGTTCCAAATGCTGAGTGTTAGGATGCAGAACATTCACTGAAACAAGTAATATCACATCAGTATTAATGTAACAGCTGAATTAAGTGCTTCTGATCCAAAGCCCTCCCTTTAAGTTGTATGATTTCAGGATGAGCTTAACACATACTCATAGCACCTGTTCAGGTTTTCATTAATGGGCAAAATATCAGTGTTTTCTTATTAAAGTCTTGTGACATTTCAGCCATCGCTTAGATGTGAGGGAACTTCACTTTTGCATTTTGATAGTGTATTTGTACATCAGAGCACAGGCTTATGCTGTACTAAACGGAGCACACTCGTCATGTCTCAGCCCTCTCTAAACTGGGCTTCCTCTCTGGGCTCCCTCTTTAGGTTTATCTGGCCTGCCTTCCTCCTTGCAGACCTTGCTACAGCAAATTCACTTTGCCCACTCTGCATTTTTTTAGCAGGAAATTAGCTCTTCTGCATTTTCATAAAGCGTATTGGATGAAGAGATCCTAGTCTCGCTGAGGTGAAATCGAATGAATAAGTAATCTTAAAGATCATCTTTAAAATAAATGCATGGTTGCTTTTGCATGGCAAATGTCAACTGCTGATCAAGGTCAAAGACACAGTGATAGGACTGTAGTACAAGGGAAGATATCCCAGCTTATAGGCTCTGGCTTTATAGTGGTGAGGTCGGACTGGGCATTTGGGTTGGTCTGGATAAGAGGGCCTTAGGGGTGCAAGGCGATCTTAGAAGTAAAGCGTAGCAATAAATTTAGATAAAGGGTTTCCAGGAGAGTCCTAAAATATAAGAGATTTTGATAAGAAACTTCAATATTTTATAGGGTTAGAAAATAACCTTGCAAAAACACATTGAGAAACATTTTGAAGAAATGACCTGTTAAGACAGTCAATTTTCTTAGTGGAATATATGCATCCATGTAGGATGAAATTATATGAGGAAAGGCATTTATTATCATCTGTTGGCATGCTCTGATATGCAGAGTAATGTGTGTAGCAACAAATAGCTGCTGATCATCTCAGCACAGTTTTCTCAGTTTTTAAGTGAATAATCAATAATGGATCGAAATATCCATGATGGATCAAAACTTCTGTATTCAGTGGGTATTTTATATGAAGAGCTAGTGGATGTATAGCATTAAAGCCTTTGAAAAGTAAGTATGAACCAGTAATTCAAGCAGCAAGATGAACATAGAATTAAAGACTTTAGATAAATGACTTGGTTGATATGGTTGATATTGGTTGATTTTTGTTTTCATCTTAGAGAAGTTCACTATCTACATGCAAATTATCAATAACACTGGGGATTTTTCTTATTTACCATAACTCCAAAATGCATCATAACAAAGGAATTACTACTGTTGCTAATTGAAACATGTCTTCAAATACACAAAAATGAGAGGTTGCAAATGAAGGTTTAAGTTGCTTTCTGGTAAGCTATATTAATGAACATAATAATTCACTGTAAAATAACATTTTTATCCCTGTGCTAGCTGCACAGTGGCTCTACAGGCTTAATTTTCACTACATCTTAGTCGATCCTCAGAGAGAACAGTATATGTTTTTTTTATAGTTAATTAAAGCTGGTAATATAATATCCATGACTTCATCCACATGTTTGTGCCAGCATGCTTTGAAAATAATTGTATCAAATCCAATGTAGGGACTAATTTTTAAGTGTCTGGTGCCCAAAATGAAATGCCAATGCCTGTGTTAGGTGTATAGGCTTCTTCTGCAGTGTCTGAGTCGGGGCTAGGAGCCTCAGGGTGGGATCTGAGAGCAATAAAGCTTCCTTCAACTAGCCAGTTTAATACTCTGTGTTACACGTGAAACTACTTTCTGGAACTGGGACTCGCCCACTATTTTTTGTGTTCTTTCCTAAGGATGAGCATCTATGCTCTTTTGCTTCAAAAATCTCAGTGGAGCACTCTATTTTCATTGAAAGGGTAATTATATTGTGGGCATTTTGTAGAAAAAAAAGTTGTGTTTATAACACTCACTATGGACAGTGATCCTTACCCAAAGAGAGCTGATCCTCATCTGTCTCTTGATAAGGCACTGAATTACCAAGGTCTTCTGACCTGATGGTGGAATTGTTTCCCTTTCTGCTACTGAAGTAATGCTGTTTTATAGGGAAAAACAGTTGAGATGTGTGGGCCAAACAGGATCTTTAGAGGCTTGATTCTGTAGGGACGGGGTGATGAAGTTCATCTGGGAAAGAGTAAACCTGAGTCCCGGTTTCTGCTCCCACAATTTTATCCACAACTTTGACTGTACTTTTACAATATATCCACTAGATACTGAACACTCCTTAAGATGTTAATTTACATTTAAGTATTAGTCTATGGAGTCATGTACCCCTTCAGTTCCATTTTGGTCCAGTTAACATTGAATTGCTTTCTGCAAAGGGCTTTTGCCAGAAGGGAGAGACAATGCTTTTGTCACTCTGCATAGCCTGCTGGCTGGAGCGTTCTGGGAATGAGGAGGTTGTTGGATTTGGTGTGAGCCTTGATGCCAGATTTGCCATGTGCTGAGTAAGTGCTCTGACCATTTTATAAGAAATATAGCTATTACTACTGCCACAACTATCTAAAAGGAGGTGGCTGGATGCATGGCATGTAGAGGTCAGGTTCTGGTGGGTGCACAGTCCACGTTCTCAGCCTGTTCTCAGCACTTGGGTCTTGTGGTACACGCCCTGGACATACGTTTGGATTCGGACACTGGGAAGTAACCCCAGACTGAGAACACGGGTATAACCTGCTTGTTTGCTTTCCGTTTGTTCTGGAGAACGGCATATATGTGTTTGCTGTCTCAAATACTTCTTTTGCCAGCTTTTCTGTGATGTGATTTCCCATCGTGGTTTGTGTTGCTGTTTGTATCTTTCATCTTTTCTGAATCTGGTAATTGAACCCATAAGGGATGTGGTTTGCTCAGAACAACTCAAATGATTACATGTAAAACTGCTTTTTTGAGACTGGTTTCGAAACACTGTCTTCTAAAAAGCTCTTTTATGATACGCTGAAAAAAGTAATCAAATGATCATATGTGGCAGTCTCGTTGGTTTATTTTGATTCAGGTGGAAATCATCTCTGCTTGTTTGCTTAAATACCCAACTTAGATACATACCATTTTTAACAAAAGAATTCAGATAGGTAGTCAACTAGGAGATAGGAGATGTTGGCTAAAGAAATAAGCATTGCTACAATAGAAAAAAGAACAACACACTTGCATAAACAAAACATATTATGAATGGATTAATATTGTTTTATGTGGATGTCCCAAGATGCATGCACTCTGTGGCCTGTGGCCTTTGAACTATCACTATCAGTAAAAACTCTGAAAGTGGTCTGCAAACTATGGGAAAAAATGTTTGAAGGAAAAGAGCAAAACTATATAGTATTCATATACGCACCCCTGCAAGCAAACAAATAAAATGGGTGTGAATGAAAGTCAGATACAAACATTTAAAATGATTTGTTTATAAATGAAAATAATTTTGACTACACTGGCCAAGGTCTCTGGATTTTTTTAAAAGAAATGTGAGATCATCTGTTTTTAATAAACAAGACTAATGTCAGATGATTTCCTAGGCAATATGCTATATAACTTCTTTAAATAGAACTAGAAGCAAATCCAAATCCATATTTAGATTATGTTCTTCAAGAAATTGGACAAAATATCCTTTCTGGTCTGATCAATCTCATCTGGACTGAATTGCACCTAAAATGTTTGAGCATTTGCCCTTCCCTTAAAAGGATTGAATAGATTAAATCAGCTTTTGCTTAGGAGCGATCAGTCTCGACCTGCTCAGTAGTGTCTTAGCCAGTGTTCTTTGTAGCAGTGCTTGTGCTGAACAAACCAAACCACCTTTTCATTGGGAGAGTCATTAAATTTTTCTGTGTCTCATTCTGTCAGTTCAGTGCTACCCAGCAAACATAGGTAACTTTCTTTAACATTAATTTTTATACAATAAGGATTTTAAATGAGTCAAGCTTAAAAAAATCAGACTTTTTTGTCAATGAGAATATCTTCCTTGAATCTAAATTAAGATCACTTAAACAAATGGATTCTCTATTTTCTGTAGCATTAGTTCAAAGAAAGCACGACACAGGGATTAGCATTCAGTAGAGTTCTTATTTTATTGTATAAAAGTAATTACCTTTTAAATACTATCCAAATTAACATTTTAATATCCCTCTGGGTTTATACATTTTAAAAGCATAATATAACTCAGTACCTAATACAGAAGAGCCCTATTTCCTTTTCTGCTAAATTAGCCTGCTGTATAAATTCAAATAATTTGCAATGCAAGTGGCAACAATTCTTTTTTTTACAAATAAGACTCATATTACAACCAAAGACACTCAACATTCTCAATGCAGGCCACTTACAACTTGAAGAGCTTAATTTCCTTCTATTTGTATTTCTTGGTAAGCTATTTGTGGGAAATAATCTCTTATGTTAACTGTCTTCATATTTTACTAGATCTCATCAGGGAAAAATATATGACTTTAAATAGATAGAGTTCCAGCTTAATTCTCTGGTGACTTTTGCATATTAAATGTCCTGGCTGACTAAAATAATAGATAAAAGTGAATTTTATCTATTTAAATTATCAAGAACATGTGACTGTTTTCATATAGATATGTTTTTTCATGCTTTCATGTAACTTTTTCACCACTGCACATTGTGCTAATAAGAAACACATTCTTCTTTTATCATTGTATTTATTTGTTGCTCACATCTAAGGCAAATTAATCGCTTTGTCATGTGATTAAAACTAGCTAATTTAGTAAGACCTTTACACTAGAATCAAGGGGGCAGCTAGGAAAAGGCTTAAGTTTGTAAAGAGTGGATTAACCTGGACAAAAAACAGATGATGAGGGAAGGACAGAAGAGATATAGTAAGGGTGTATTAGGCTGGTCCACCAAATATCTCAGCTGTCCGACCCCAAGAATATATATGGAGAAGACGACAGGCTGGGACACATAGTGAAAGATCAAGGGTTTTGCAGAACTTTGGGGAAATTAATTTTATCTATTAAAATTGACAAATGCAGTGATAACTACCATAAGGCAGCCCTGCGAAAATGCAAACTGCTCACTGTCGCATTCCAGAATAGGTTTGGTGACAGAGCTAGAAAGGCATCTTCTATAGATCCAGAACTGTGAGTCTGAGCCTTGTTTCTGGTATTATTCACTTTGCTAGACTTACACCTACAGCCCGGGGACTTGGATTATCTCAGTGTAAGGCAGGTCCGTGTGCTGCTTTTGTACTACTGGCTACAGAAACTATTGAAAGCTCAACTCGTTATCAGAGTAGGGCATCTAATCTCTTGACTTCTTTTGATCAGCCCTTCTTTTTCTCTAATTGTCTAAAATATAGTATGCATTATCTGCTAGTCTTGAATACATACTTAGCCTTGAGTGACTCTTCTAGTTACTGTGTGGGTTTGTGCGTTGGTTTGAGAGAGGTGGTAGACCTGACAGTTACAGCAGGAAAAAAAAATTAGCTTCATCTTGCATAACGAAGTATCAGTATTGTGTAGTTCCCAATGTTCTTTGTGTTGGTTGCATATCTGAAAACTCCTGGATGAAAAGATCAGGCAGAACTGCAACTTTACAGGTCCATGATGCCACAATTTATTCTAAAATATTCTCATAATTTCTGCAAGATTCTGCGGATTTAATAGCTATTAAAAGAAACAAATGTTTATTAGGTAATAATATATTCGGTGCTCTCTTTTCATGACGCAGTGCCATTCTAAAATATAAGGGATGGATGTGTGTGTTATATAAATGTGTATATATATCTATCTAGAACTGTAGATCCCTAACAGCTAAAAGCTCTTTCTGACTCTTTTTACCCTCCATTACATTTCTCCTAAAACATAAGTTTTCACTTAAGTGTAAAATAACAGCATTAAAAACCCCCATGAATTTTCACAGAAAGGTGTCACTGGTAGGGTTTGTTTATTTGGATTTTTTTAAATCGTATAAATTGTTGATATGGAGTATAATTTGTCCATTTCACTTGAAGTTAAGGTTTTGACACAACATCACGAACAATGAAAGCGACAGTCTAATTCAAGTAAAATTGTTTCATTGCCTTTGTGAAAGGGATGTGCAAGTGAGACCATAAAGCTTAAAAAAAGAGTTTCAGAGTATTACCACTGCCCTTTATTTCAAGGTTTGGGTTTTTTAAAAGAAGAAACAGACTTTTTTTACTGTTATATTTATGGATCTATAATCTCTCTTTCTCATTAGGTCCAGTTATAGTATTATTTGCCAGTGTAATTTTGACTTCAGATGAGTTTCTCTAATGTATTCTCATGTAATTTAATCAGAACTGGTCCATTGGCCATTGACAATAACTGTCCCATTTCCTGTTAAATACTTAAGGCTAACCAAGCAAAAAACATTGCTGTGTCATTCCCTTTGGGAGATAAAGCAACTTGTAAGACTCATTTTGTTTCAAATGCAGAGTTCATAGTGACTAGTTTTATCAGTGAAGTACTGAAAAGAGTCTTGCTGACCTAATATAATGAAAATATGCTACTGCGGTGCTTTCTTGTGTAACTACAGGAGTTAGCTTAGGGTGTCAGGATAGTGAGCAGAAGATGAGTTAGGCTCTCTGTCGTAGGTTTTACACAGATTTAACATAGATTGATTTGCATTCCATATTTATCTCTTGCTGATAAGTAATGAATTGGCCTGTGCTGGTATGTCTGGCTCCTTATTTAAATAACTGTTGTGAACTTGTATATTAATTTAAACAAAGGAAATCAAAGCTGTAATGGCAAGTGTAGTCAGTGGATGATTTACCAGCAGCGTTCTAGTTAAACAGCAAGTAGGAGACTAAGTTACCACAAATCATACAGCTATGGGAATAAGGCAAGTGCTCATTGAGATGTACCTTTAAAGAAGATAGCCTCTAGGAATGGTATAACCCACTGCATGGTGGATTGTATAACCACATGTAGTTTAGAAACTCAGAGGGGAAATGAATATGAGAAGCTCAAAACAAAAAAAAAAAAAGAAGTTCAAAGGCATATTTAAGGAATGATCCCTGGAATCAGTTTTCCCTGGGACAAATGGTCATTAACACTCACCTATTTAATTTTTGTCAAGTCAAAGGGGTTTATTTTAATTATAACCAAACATTGGCAGAAATAACACTTCTTAAACACATTTTAAAAAATAACAAATGTTGTAATTCTCAGCCTGGTCTGGCTAGCCAATAAGACAAAAAGCAAAGTGCTATGGAAATTCTCCAGCCTTTTATAGTTATTTGAGTTAAAATGACAGAAAACTGTTTTTTATAAATTGGCAGATCACTAAAACTACATTAAAGCAAAGCAATCGTATTTGTAAATTTAACTGTGTTGTAATATGTGTGCATTCTAATGCTGTCCCTTAACTTTTGTCAGAGAGTAACTGGAGGCAGCTTTTTTAAAAGTTTAGGGACAACAAACTATGTGTGTATGTTAACAAGTAAACAGATGTTTACTTAGTACAACAGAATGCTTTTACAAAAATCAGTCTTTTATTGTTGACTTTCTTGATCCCATTCCAGGTGCATGGCATCTCTTTCACACAAGCCCTGAAAGCATCCACAGAGCCACCATTTACTTGAAAACCTCTTTTTGTAATACAAAAAATACATTCGGTATTACTGATGGTCCCTGAATATTAATACTGATGTTACAATCCACAGGCATGGTAAACATAAATGAATGCTCTTCTACATTGTTTAATGTGGTAGAAATCTGTACAGTGCTTTATCTTCAAGTTTTAGCTGCATTTTCCCCCCACTCCATGTGCCAAACTCTTATTGCTGAAATGATTTGGCTTTCTCAGGCAGAAAACTATTTTCATTTGTATATAGCAGCACTTTTCTCCATAACAAACAAGATGTGACTACTTTCAATAGAAATGTATTTAATGTAATGTATTGAGCTCATCGTGTATTTTTAGCGCATTCCCATCAAAAGAAGATGAAGCACGTTTCATAAATCTATCCAGTTCTTCAGAAGCCAGCTCTTCTTTTTTCTTCCAGTTCTGGCTTGGCTTTGGCTGCTTTGATGCACATTTGGTCATGACTCTTTTTCCCTGGAGAAATCAGAATTTCTCCTGTTTTTAAAAAAGTGGATGAATTAGATGAGAAATGTCCTGGAGCAACTAAAAGTCCTGATCCAGATACCACTGAAATAAATGGAAATATTTCTTAAGAGGCAATTAGATCGTGGCTGATGAGATAATTCTCAGAGGTCCCATACAAAGGAGGAAGATAGGGGAAGGAGGAGGATTCTGATGGTTTTCAAGTCCTTTGCACACAACGCACTTCGGGTCACTGTGAGAACTGAGGAAGTTCTCAGTCCATTTTACACAATTCAGTGGCAGAAGCTGAAAATTACTTCAGAAAATGTAGCTGTTTTTACTGAGAGCCCCACATCTGGCCCAGCCTTCCAGCCTCTGGTGGCAGCACAAGCCTACACACATCTCACTACTCATGGAGACCTCACACGTGCAAGAGAGGGAGAAAGGAGCCAGAGCAATAACAAAGACTGCTCCCTCAATTTCATTAAATCGTCTATAGACAAATCATTCCTGCAAAAGCTTTGCACAGAATATACCTCTTAGCTGCAGTGACACTGTATTTTACCCTACTCATAACACCAGCACTCTAATTATAATTAGGGCAAATTGCTGCCTCTCTTCTCAAGTTTGGTGAAGGGAAGAACCAATCCTCTACAGTAACCAGGCTGAAATATTGTAACAAAACATTTGTGAGATTACCCTGAAAACCTGTCTTGTATCCCAACCCCAGTTCTGTCTGGCTTATAGCATGCAGGAAGGTACTCTTTTGTCTCACTATGGCCTCCCTATTGAAATAATTGAATTATTTGCATCAGTAAATGTATCGGGAGCAGGCATTTTTGCAGACAAACCTGCATTCTGACTCTTTTCAAATATTTTATTACATGAAAACACATCTTGGTGAAAATGGATCCAAAATAAAGGAAGGCAGGTAGGTAGGAACTTTTGAGAACTGACCGGGTAATTATATCCAAGTTCAAAACTAGATGTAAAGGAAAGCAAGGATTTTTTGGAATGCTGTGTTTTAGCTAATTTTAGGTGGTTTTAAAAGCCAGAATAAAATTCTGGACTTAATATAATTTGCCTTAGGAAATATTTTCTGTTCATGTATTACATTCATTGGAGGAACAACTTTAAGGACAAAAAGGATGATTTATTCCATTATTGTGGCTAAAAGTTTGCTTTTATAAATCTTTGTAAATCCAAACCGTTTTGGTGCTGATGATCTTTGTTGTCTTCAGGGATGACAGGGAATTATTTTGGAAAGAGAGGACTCATTTTTAAAAACATGGTTATTTTACTACACTAACTTTACCTGTTGAATTGAACATTTGATTTTTTTTTTTAATTGCAAGTTAGAGGTCCTTAGCATGATTTTCACAGTACTTGCTCTATTTGTTTGGAGAGAGAAATATGATTTATGGATTTGTCAGAAATACTTACTGTATACAAGCTAAGTAAAACTATAAGTATTCTGTAAGGAACAGATAGGATCTCTGCTGTTCAAAATCAAATATCCAAAAAGTTTCAAGTTCTCTATGCTTGTTTGGTTCCTGTGTTACTTTTTAATTATTTCTGTTATTTCTTCACTATCAGGATAAATATTTGGGCTGCTTTAGTGCCTTAGCTTGGAGAGGCAATAGATATCTTGAATAGGTCCTCAATAGTTTATCAGTATACAGGAGCTGTACACCCTCCTTACAGCAAACACATGCTAAGGTAAAATTATTTTACTAGACCGCAAAACCACAGCAACTTGCTCCAGCATTCCTCAGTGAAAGTCTCCATTAATTAAATATGCAAGGAAAAAAGTCTCTAAAATTTTGGGTAAGTAGCTTTTACTCAGTTTGGAAACACACACCATTAAAGTCTTAATTTCTGTATTTCTATGAAGCAGCTGTAATATTTTGTCATTGTGCTCTTTAAATGGTGAGATTACAAAAATATCACCATTGTTTTTATGTATTGGGTGGGGTTGTTCTGCTTTTGCAACTATTGTTGGGAAGTAAATGCTCATTTAATTTGTCTGATTTTATCCTTTCCTTGCAACCATTTTCACAATGGTAGATTTGACTGATGAATTTCTGTTGTTTTATCACAGACCTGCAGAAATCCCGATTAGATTATCTAAAGATGCAAAGTTTTCTGAGACATTAGTGAGTTTATCCAGATGCATTCTGCTATATTTTTCCATGCTTTAAAACATAGATTGTCCAGAAGGCCTGAACAAGTATACTACAGTGGCTCGCTTTCTCTTCTCTCGGAGAAAGTAAAAATAAGTATACTGTAAACACAGTTTTCTGGAACTAGCAAGACCACACAACTACTGAATTAATGAAATATTGTTGTTTTTGACTGAGTAGATAGAAAACTAAAAGCAAAATATTTATTCAGTCTGGTATGTTGGTTTATAAAAGTGCGTTGGTCTCTTCTGGAAACTTTGATACATCTGTACGCATTTTTTTGCTGAAATAACTTGACTAGTTCTATGTGAAAGATTACAAGTGACTGAAATTATAATTCAATCACTAAAGTCACAAAGTTACAAATTATCAAAATATTATTCCCTTAGAGTAACTGTATATGAATATCTTTAAGGAAACACAATACCTCTGTGGGGTTTTTTTGCTTGCAGCAGGGAAAACTCAATCAGGGAATTATAAGCATCTTTCAGCTTTCAGTGAGTAAAAGCCATTCTGCCCTATTGGAAATATTGCTACATGAGAAGGGGTTTGGCAGGACAGCTGAAAGGGGTGCCAGAATAGGGAGTGTAGGGAATGACAGGCCTATTTGGCAAGATGTGTAGAAAGTGGGTATAGAAAACAGTATTAACTGACTTCAAATTCATGCTGAACCCACTCTTCAATGGCAATAACTACTTAAGAGATAAAAATCAGAGAAGATGGACATAAGTTTGTATTCCTTGCACATTGCTAAGATTGCTCGTCTAATGCAGCGTTTCTTAGCCTATTTCTTTTTTTATTATTATTTTTATCTGCTTGAGCCCCTCCTCTTAAAAAAAATTTAAAAATCCAGTCCTCACCATTCCTACTTCCTCCTTTTGAAATAAGGGGCAAGTGTTTTCTATTCTAGGATATTAATAATTTTGCACTTTGAGACTATTACCAATGTCTCTGAATTTTCTCCCTTCTCTCTCCCTGTGTCTTTCCAAGAAACACCGTTTTAAGAGACAAGAACTGAGTCTTAAGCAAACTGTGAATAGGATTTGCTGATACATTAATCTTGCATATTTTCTGAGAATATTATACTTTGAATAGCTTTTCTTGAAAGATAAGAAAAGTTATACAGAAAGCTAAGTCGATAGCTGTGGGAAAGCAACAGAACAAATGGCTTTGCTTCAGAACACCTTCCAGTTCTGCACCTACAGCATCTTGGTCAGTGATCCCAAAATTTACCTCAATGATAGTCTTCTAATGATGCTGCACTGAGCCCAGTGTTTGGAGCAGGGGCTGCCTGGAAATCTGGTTTCCTGCCATAAAGTGGGGGGGAGTGAACGGACTCAGTCTGCATTATTTATAGTATTAATTTGACAAATAATTCCCTTCTCTATGTCTCATTGTAGTAGATTTATTTCCCACTGTTTGACATATCTTTCTGCAGGTGGTGCTAGCTAGTAAATCATCTGAACAGAGCATGAAAAACACTGCTTTTCATGAATCTGAAGTGTGAAGCAATAGACATAATATAATGAGACATTATCATAAATTTGCAGTTTTTACTACTCTGCTATTTCTATTATTACCCAGTAAGACTCTTGCTAAACAGAGCAGTTTGGTAAGTGCCAATAGTGTGCTACAGTATTAAATCTACGGGCTGCTAGACTGCAGGAGCTGGGACAAGATGTTGGGAATGAGGCTTCTAGCACAGACACTCTCCCTCAAACAAGCAGTACCAAGCGAGCAAGAGGAGTACAGTTTTCACGATGTATTGATACTGTAACAAAACCTTGAGTTTTATTTGAATGACAAGGAAAAATACCATGGGGTATTTTTCTATATGTTGTTACTGCCTGGTTCTATTGCAGATTAACTGCTACTGCAAAATGGGAGAGTGATTTTTGCTAGAGTGATGTTTGCTAGACAGTAGGCTAGCAGTACATTTACAAAGGCAGTTGTCAGCAGGAATGGCAATGAAGAAATCTGGTCATACGTGACACTTGAGAACCTCTGAGCAACAGTTACTGATTTGACACTGGGTAATTAACAGAAACAGAGATGGGAGGGTGCAGGGTGGGAAGGGAAGGCTGCAAAACTAACCAAACCAAACTCTTCACAAAACCATTTTCTCAAATTCTGCTCCAAGGGCATTGTTTACACTGGAGAATTGTTCAGTCTAAGTCCGTTCATCTCAAGCCCTTACTGTAAGCTGCTTTGTGCCCTGTTTATTGAGGAAAAAATGGCATAAATACAGTGCATCTGAGCGGGATGAGACTAGAAGGATGCAAGGGACTTCCTGGTAAAGTACAACCCATACATTGGCTGCTGTATTACTGGCATGAGGCATGTTATGGAAAGAATATTTCAAGTAAAGGAGGCTTATCCAGGACCCCCTCACCTGGGATCCATTGAGAGCTAGTGTTACCTTTGTGCATAAATTATAGATAGGGTATTGCTAATACCATATAATGAGCTGTGTAAGGGTTGGTATTTTTTTTTTATGCCCCTTTCAGAGCTTTGCTCTTTGGCTTTTATTTTGGCCACAGCTGATATTTATCTTGGGCAAAATGTGTTTGTGATACTGAAAGGTGGGCTCAGGGAAGGATCTCTGGCACAGCTGTGACTAAAGCTCCTTTTAGGGAACTGACTCACTCAGTGGCTGCTCTTGAGGATCTTTACATACAGAGGTGAACAAAGAGACACATAAAATAAAGAAGGACTCACTGGCATCTCCCTGTGTTGATGTCTAGATAATTCTGGCAGCAATTGAAGATCTCGGGCTGCAGATGAAGACTGAGTGGCTGCTTGTGCTGGATGAAGAGGCAGTCTAGATGCTGTCCGCAGCTGCACAGCTGCTTCCCAATTTCCTCAGCTCCTAGCACAGACTATGGTAATCACTAGAAAATTGCTGCCTGAGCATTTCCCAGTATCACCTTGTTTGTCCCACTGTTAAGACATAGTATAGCTGAGTGATCATCCCCTGAGCCAGTATAGCTGGCTACGTTTCCCCAGAAATGCGAACCAAAAAAGCCCTCACCTAAAAATGCATTGTGGTGACTCCTTCCCTCCCTCAATAAGGAGCGGTAAATTCCCACTTGAGAGATAAAGAGGAAGCAAAGGGGCTAAACAGCCTCCTGAGATCCTGGAAAGCAAACGCAAGTACAATGTGTGCATGAACTAAGCAAAACTGTTTAAAAAACTTGTCAGTCTAGTAAACAGAAGCAAAATGTGGTCCCATTTTCCTGCCACCATCACCATCCAGAAATCACATAGTGGCTAGAAACCAATTTCAGAACTACCGCTGGTAGAAAGATGGTCTAGGATGTACAGCAATAAGACTAAGCTTTCTAATCAGAAATGCTGCATGTGGGTACTGTAGCTAATTACAAATGCTGCACTGAGTTTCCTCAGACAAAAAATCCACCTGGGATAAGACCAGATCTGCACTACAGTTAATGGGCAAACCTACTCTCTTAGATAGCTTTTTCTAGGCTTTCTTGCTTTCCAGGCTGTGCTGCCCTGTGCGCCTAAGGACCCACTCCAACCTTCCCTGTCAAACACTCAGATGTTGCACAAAGTGACAGCTACCTTCAGAGAAAACCTGAAATTGCCCAATATTTCAGGTCTTTCACACTGTAGTTAATATGGGACTTCTTGCATCTCAGACTGTGACTTAAGGATGAGATAGCTGAAACCCTCCAGACTTCCCAGGAGTGGGGTTACAGAGTTAGCTGTCACTGTCATCCACATCCTTCTGTGACTACAGTTTGTGGATTTAGACAACATGTAGTGTTTCTTAAAAAGACAGATTGGCTTAGGTTTCATTGCTTTTACATCTCAACAGACCGTACCTAAAGTCAAGATGCACTTCATGCTGCTATTTTTTTTTTTTTAAAAAATACGGTTCTGCTAAATCCAGAGCAGTGCTGACCTGCAGAGCCCAGCTCCCCTTCAAGCAATGAGGTAGCAACAGTCTTTTTACTGGGTTTGTACAAGCATATTTTAAAAAGGTTTTTTCTTTATCCTCAAAATCTTGGACACGTACCTTTGTTGCATCTACATTTTTGCATGTTCTCCCAAAAGTAACTATGCAATCACAAGTCTGAAATTTAGAACTGCTTCCTTATCTCACTTCCCATATCTCGCCTTTCTCTTTCTTCATCCAGTTAGTGTTATGCTGGCCTCTCTGTGCTCTGGCTTGTTCTGGGAGTTTTATATTACCATTTTTTTCACAACCCCATCTATCTGATTCGCCTCCCTCACTTTGTCCTAGAAATATGGGAAAGGACAAACAAGCCAAGGGTGCAATCTCTTTTAGGGTTTGGTACTAGCACATACAAGGCTGCACATGTGATGATGTAGACTTCTCATTCACCCATTGATATGTTATGTCTTTGTCAGATGAGTAGTGAATTATCTAATTTTAAAAAAATACTACTGTTGCAGTTAGGTATTTTGATGCAGTTCTATTTATTTATCTTTCAAAAAAAGTAAAAAGTCCTGTTCTTGAAGCCAAGCAATTATTTCCTTATGCTTCTTATTTAAGCCTCTTTCAGTTAGAATTCTCTCTGAAAACTTTCTCCTCTTCTCAACACCATTGTTACCTGTGTGTTTGGATAATGGGACATTCTTCTAATCTTCTTTTTCCATCAAATACAGCTCCATCCAACAACAGTTTCCATTTGCCATATAGCTGCGTTTTGTTTTGGCTATATGAAGAAACTTGGTTTTTTCTTTCCTTTTTCTTTTCTTTTCTTTTTTTTCCAAACATATCCAGAGATGAAAGGTGGCTCTTTATCTCCATAAACTTTAAGGATTGACACACAGCCCATAACAACTCTTGTTCTTTCCTGGGCTTTTATTACCTGAAACAAGTGGTAGAGGAGACGTGGAGTCCTGCAGGATGCTTTCCCTGAGGAAAGCAATTGCCTTTAGTGACAGTTGGGCAAATGTAAATTTCTGACTCATAAGACACTTCCATATTTTATTTAAAAAATATATCAATTCTTATTTGGAGGAAACGCAACTTTTCAGACTTTCCTGCAGAATAAAAATGGTTGAAACTTCTGCCCAGAATTCTGAAATCAGCTTCAGAGATTTGTAATCCCACTTGGAATCTTCACAGACACATTTATTTTTATATTCTCCTATATATCCTCACATAGGGAAAAAAAATTTACAGAAGGCCTGTGAAAACTCCTCACTTAGGCTAGGAACACAAAAAATGTTAATCTGATAGGTAACAAAGTCAGAAACATCATTAATTGCATGTCGACTATGGAAAATATGCTTGAATTAATATGACCTCTACTCTGTACTACAGAGCTTGTGGATATTCTGGGCCAAAATCTCTTCCTGTCCTGCACATAATACTTTTGGAATATTTAAAAGAAATTGGACTGTTCTAAATCAATTTGAAAATTTAGAAAACTTTTTTGAAGCTGGGATATAGCTTATCTCTTACTATTACAAGACTATGATCCTTCTCTAAAAATGAGGCCAAAATGTGCCTCCTACTGTATGTATGTTAGGGTATAATCCATCTAAAATGGCTTAAGCTTGTTGCGGTACACATAGAATCATAGAATCGTTTAGGTTGGAAAAGAACTTTAAGATCATCCAGTCCAACCATTAACCTAACATTACTAAGTCCACACTAAACCAATCAAGGGTAGACTAGACTAAACCATGTCCCGAAGTGCTACATCTACCCGTTTTTTGAACACTTCCAGGGATGGTGACTCCACCACCTCTCTGGGCAGCCTGTTCCAATGCTTGACTGCCCTTTCTGTGAAGAAATTTCTCCTAATATCCAACCTAAACCTCCCCTGGCGCAGCTTGAGCCCATTCCCTCTCATCCTATCGCTAACTACATTGGAGAAGAGACCAACACCCACCTCACTACAACCTCCTTTCAGGTAGCTGTAGAGAGCGATAAGGTCTCCCCTCAGCCTCCTCTTCTCCAGGCTAAACAACCCCAGTTCCCTCAGCCGCTCCTCATAAGGCCTGTGCTCCAGACCCTTCACCAGCTTCGTTGCCCTTCTCTGGACACACTCCAGCACCTCAATGTCTTTCTTGTAGTGAGGGGCCCAAAACTGGACACAGTATTCCAGGTGCGGCCTCACCAGTGCCGAGTACAGGGGGACAATCACCTCCCTGCTCCTGCTGGCCACGCTATTCCTGATACAAGCCAGGATGCTGTTGGCCTTCTTGGCCACCCGGGCACACTGCTGGCTCATGTTCAGCCGGCTGTCAACCAGCACCCCCAGGTCCTTTTTGGCCAGGCAGCTTTCCAGCCACTCTTCCCCAAGCCTGTAGCGTTGCCATGGGGTTGTTGTGACTGAAGTGCAGGACCCGGTACTTGGCCTTGTTAAACCTCATACACTTGGCCTCGGCCCATCGGTCCAGCCTATCCAGGTCCCTCTGCAGGGCCATCCTACCCTCGAGCAGATTGACACTCCCACCCAGTTTGGTGTCATGTGCAAACTTACTGAGGGTAGCTGAGGTACATGGCTCAGCACATCCATCCAGATCTTGTGTATCTGCCACTTAGAAGCTCAAGTGTTTGCAATCTCTGTATGCTTGTACAAGGGATGTGGCACAAGTTTCTCACTATTTAGTCCAAATTAACATCATTGAATTAATTTTAGTCATTTTGGCTTCATACTTGAGAAAGGGGGGACACAAGTTAGCCTAAAGTGTGATTTTCTGCTGAGGCAATTTGATAATAAACACGTCTCCTCTGCGATGCCCTCATGTCTGAAAAGTAGATTGAGCTCTGAAACAGTCGCTAATGTACCCTATGCTTTATCTGGAACATGGCTTGCAGTGCAAACTCAGTCTAGAGAAAGCATCTTGTTCTTACAAGTTGTTACAAGCTTATTAGTATTTTATGTTATTACAGTAATATATTACTATCATTATTGCATTTTATATTAATACACTACTAATATATTAATATCAGTAATGAATCTATTAAGTGATAAAGAAAAATATTGTTATAATACTTGACCCTGATCCACTGAGGGAAGAGCTTTGTTACCAAAGCCAGGAAAAGTAGAATCACATACTTAGATGAGCTGCAGTGGTGGGGGGAAACAACTAGAACTAGAAACAGTAAATGATCTTGATTCTTACACAAGGCAAGGCTTTAAATCATTTTAAGCAGAAGTGATGACCAAAATCAGCTTGTAAGGATAAAGTCTAGATGTCTCTGAACGTCATAGAGTCATCAGTTTTTTTCCTTACTGGCTTCAGAAAGGAAAGAAATCTCAAGAAGCTAGGAAAGCTTTCAAATAGACAATAAATTAACTACTGAAGTGGAACAAGGACTATACATAAACAGAAACTAAGACTTCAGCATAGACAGAGTCTTCATCGAGAAGGGCTCAACAGACAAAGCAACAAGAATTAAAGAAAGAAAAGATGGATAAAGACCAGACAGCTCCTGAAACAAACTGTAATCAGACATATTTGTATGTTAACAATATAGGATAAGACCTTTACCTGGTGTAATTGGTGTAGCAGCACCACAGCTAATTGTGCTGCGTGACTGTATGCAGGAGATGTTGGTCCTTGTGACTTTATTCAAACTCTTATATTCACGTTAGAATTGTAACATTTTCTTTCAGTGCCATTGTTGCTGTGCAAAGGCAACATTAAATTTCACAAAGTAGTTTATTTCTAGGCAATCCAGGAAATTAACATTTCATGGTTTTTTTTTATAATAAGGAGTATTTCTAAGCAATGTAAGTTCTTTGATCCAGCTGCATCTTAAATGTTTTTTTTTTAATAATAAAAAAGTGGAAAGAAACGAATTATACTGAACTTTTCACCATTCTTAGGTCTTTATTACAGCAAAAATCTCTAGGATACAAGATGCATCCAACATTCAGGCCTACTAAAAGTTGTTTGGGGCCAAGGGCCAAACAAATGGGTTAAGCCAGTTTTGCTCTTTCCTTACTAGCAACACAAACATCCTGTACCACTTTTTACCCTTCCCCTTTCTGGTATTCCTCTTACACCCAGATTCTTTAGATGGTCGTCTTGTTTCTCTAGGCTTGCTAGGACTGGTGGGCTGTACAAGCAGTAACCTTGCAACCTTCCAGTTTCTTGATGACTGCATTAACAGTGCTCAAGAAGCCTGGTTCTTCCCATAACTCTTCTTTCAAATCTGTGGGGAAAAAGCTAATGTGATGAAACCATAAATTATCATAGCAAAGGATGAGTGACCTTACAGAACAAATTCGGGCTTTTCTGCAAGCTTCAGAGCCTCATGCATCCCTGCAGCTGACAGTTTCCGATTGATATTCCTGTATCTGCATTGGAGTAGGTTGCGGTAAGTTGTCCTCAGGTCCCGATTGAAGAAGGCATATATAAAAGGGTTAATGAGAGAGTTTGCGTAACCCAACCACAGAAATGTTCTCTCAACCCACAGTGGGATACAGCTGCATGCTGTACCGCAGATGAAGGGCCTGGCAGTTGAGAGGAGGAAGAAGGGCAGCCAGCAGACAGTGAAAGCCCCAACAATAATCCCAAGCGTAGTGGCAGCTTTCTGTTCTCTTTTAAAGATGGAAATGTTTTTCTTGTCATGCTTTAGGAGTCGTGAAAAATTAGTACATTCTTCAGATTCCTTGTGCAGTTTTACAACTCCATTCATAGAAATCCCTTCCATTTCTTCCGGCCGGGGAAAACCAACAAACTTGTGTTTAGCAGCACTCCTCTTGGCAGCTTTGTAAATCTGATAGTACATGAAAAGCATCACTGACATTGGAATATAAAATGCAACTGCCGTAGAGTAAATAGTGTAGCCAAAGTCTTGACTGATCAAACAAACCTTTTCATCATTTACATTTTGGGCCCAGCCAAAGAGCGGGGGTATAGTGATAGAGGCAGATAAGAGCCATACACACAGGATCATTTTGGCCATACACTTCCCATTCTGCCTTACAGGATATGTAAGCGGTCTCGTTATTCCCAGGTACCTAGAACGACAACATACAGTTACTATATAGTGCAGGGGTTCACAGATAAAAGTTATTTCATGTAGTCTGCCCTAAACCAAAACATCTTTGGCTAAGGTTTCTATTTTACATTTTTCAATCCTTTCTTCACAGGTATTTGAAACTTGTAAATTGATGTGTCTTTCACTTAAAAATCTGTAGTGCTCATACTCTGTATAAAAGGTCTTTTCGTCTAAAAGGAAATCTCCCATTGGCCATAATGAACTGCATTGTTAATGAATTTGTACAATTTTCACGCAGATAACTGATCTTTTGGCTTTTAAGAAAATTCTGAAACCTAAATTTTGTTTGCCTAATTTATGAAATCTTGGAGTATAGATGAATACACGCTCTGCAAAGCCTACCACGTCTTCTACTGAGCACATGGTTAAGTTAAAACAAGCGTGCATTCACGCTTGCCACTCAACTGAGGTGATGAGCTTCTTTCTTACCTTCATGTTTCAGATGGGAACAAAAAACTGTAAACTTATGCTAAGAGTAGATTATTTCAATGCTACAATAATTCTTTTTATCATCATTTAATTAGAAAGAAATTATATTTATTTGATGTTCAAACTTTTACTGAACAAAATAACAATCTATCACAGCGTCAGTTCAAGAAGACCTAGGGAAAAAACATAGCTTTACCAGAAGCTAAGTATAAGGTAGTAAATTGTAAACAGACAAGAAAAATGTTTATAATGTGTCAAGTTTTCATGGGGGGGAGGGTGGAAATAGTAGTCTGTTGACAACTTCTATACTTCCTAAGCTGTGATAGCTTAAACTATGGAGGTTTTTTCTGTTTAAAAAAAAAAAACCCAAAACTGCTGTGGCCCTATATAGCTGGACAGCAATATCATAAGTTTGTGTTTACTCTCAACTACAGAAAATTTCTGTATTTCCCTTCTATCTATGGGAAGATTCTCTTAGAATTGGATGCTTTTTTTTTTTCCCCCACACCTCACATTTTTACTCTGAAACTTGGTTTCTGCTCAACTGGAACTTACCTATGAGTTACTGTTAACTTCTCAAATTGTTCTTTTTTACTTCCTCCCAAAAGAAAGAATTTTGAGAGAAATCAGTGTGACTTGCTTTCTTACTTGTAAAAGAAATGGTTTCAAATCAGGTTTCAGAACAACATTTCGGTTTCAAGAGGTACCCGTGTTTAGTTACACAGTGAAAGTTTTGGAGGGTTACAAACAAGAAACGCAGCAACGTGATTAAAAACATTTTTTTTCTGAGCATTTTTTCTCTCTCTACTGACCTAGCAAATAAAATACGAGTATTTGCCTGGCTCTGTGGAATGCTGCATTGTTGATTTTACTGCAATGCAGTAAATTATGGCTAGTGCTGCTGCTTTATACAAGCACTCAGGTATGCTACAGTTTTGGAAGGATAAAGAAGGATCATTTCATGATCTGTTCTGATGAGTAACAACAATCCCTCTCAACAGCATCATTGATTTTATATTACTTGATATGGTAAGCGTTATACAAAGGATGGAAGTGGTTTATTGCGCCCTATTCTTGATAGCATGCACAAGTAAATTACAGCAGGCCAGTATTGTGCCAGTGAAGCTGTGTCTGGTGGGGCTGTGAGTTAAGAACAGTTATTAAAATTGGCTGGGATTAGAGCAGTGCGATACATGGACTATGCTATTTAAAAAGGCTGTTTCTTGTGGACCTCCACATCAGCATTAGAATATAGTCACTGCACCAGCTCCTGAGGCCATGGGCATACTGTAGAGCCCATGGAGATTTCTGTTTTACAGCATCACAGCCAAAACTGCGCTCCCAAGGAGCTGAGAGTTTTCCAAGGCACTCCAAGATGTAGACGAGTAGGGTTAATGTGGTGAAGTTCCAGCGTTTAACTACATCATTCTGCTCTAAGCAATGTAACTGCAGAAAGAGTAATGCAGCCCTTCTGGGACGAGAGTGGCACACCCTTAAAATTTGTCTGAGAATAGCAGGATTTAGCTACAAGTGAGTTAAACACATCTTTTGTGCAGAAAGCTTACTTGTCACTTACAATGTGCTGTTTTAAAAAAATCTTTAAAAAGTTGGTCCACCTTCCCGAAGTATGTATTTTTCTAGCTATTACCCAACTGGTCATTAAAAATAACATGCTTATGAGATGAGCTTTATTATGTAGCTAAAAAAGTTAAACTGGATTTTTGTAAAAATCAGACCTGTGGGTTTCATGCTCTGAATACCTACTGATGCATTCTCATGCATCAGAATACAACAAAAAGAATTCAGGAAAGCAGAAGTATACTGAAAAGAATTAAAATTCATTAGTTTTGCACTGGCACTGCTTTTTTGGAAGCTATCTGAGCTTCAAAAATGCTATTTGAAATTAAAATACATTAATTAACATAAAAATACACCAGCATCACTTCTGCCTTATCCATTTTGCTAAATGTAGTATGATAGGGAAAAAAAGTCAGCGGGCATAAATGAAGGAACGTTATCTTTTTATCTCTATATATGAAATCCATTACCCTTGAAAACTTGCAACTTCAAAATAACGTAAATCACTACTGTTGTCTAATACACTAGAGAGTGTCCAAGACTTAAAAGTATTGTGTCAAATTCATTGCAATCTTTAATTACTTAATCTTTATTTATCTTAATCTTTAATTACTGCTTTCCAAAAAATATTACTAAAGGTAAATCAGATCAACTTAATATATCATTCCAAAAATACATAACGCCTCAAGGCCTTACTGCTGGGGAAAGAATGAAGTAAAATTCCCTAAAAAGCCCATTTCATGTATCTCAGCTATCCCCCACAAGAAAGAAATGTCTCAGACTTGTTATTCTGAGATTTGCTTCTTTTACACGCCACAGACGTTCATTTTGATGTTGGTGGGGAAGAAACTGTGCCTCAGTTCTTACTTGTTAAAGGAGGGCAATGCTATTTCATAGTCTTCCTGCTCTGCGTGTCTTGAATACAAGGTTCTGCCAGACGGCATCTATCCACATTACACCCAGCACAATGAGGACTATAACTAGGTTACTCCTCAAAAGCACCGTATTGCAGACACATGACTTCTGGTCATGGCATTTCCTATCCAGTGTTGCCTGATTCTGTATGCAGAACACCGGAGTGCAGGATGCTACAGTGAACAACTATCGGGCAACTCTATGAGAAGCATGAGACATACTGCAGTCATGGTCCTGCTGCCATTCCAAGAAGAAAGGCTGCTGGGTGAGTGGAGAGAAGGGAGAACCTGGCACTAGTATCTAGAGGATACAATAAAAAAGCCAGATGATGGGAACTTCTTTGGTACCACATCACTAAAATCTGCAAAACAGCCCCGTGCCCAAAGAGCTCAAAATAAGAGCAGAAATATAGACCAAACAGAAGACACACGGTGAGGGACAGAGTGAATTTTGTCTTAAATGAATGTGTGTAAACACATGAGCACATCCCCATTCTGGGTTGGTTCTTCTGATTTCTTCAGTGTCTCCTCTTCCCCACTGGAGGATCAGGAACCGACTCCTGTGTCGCAGTCCCGTTCAGGTGTGGGGTGCACAGCTCTAGGCAGGAAAAATTATCCCTTTCCATCCTCCTCCTGGAGCTCTGTTCAAATGTAGGTGGGGGGTAAAGAGCTTGCTCCTTCATGGGGTGCTGTCATCAGCTATTGTGAATGATCGCCTTCTGTCACATTCACCCACAAAACACCAACAATGGAAAAGGTAAATGAACAAGTCCTGTCTTTCCCTTCCCTTAAAAATCTGATTGCCTGTGATGCAGTATTCTTTCCCAGTACCTCTAAATTGTTGCAATTTAGTGACAGGCAATTGTTATAGACAATTTAATGTAATACCATTATAACTGTATAGGACTGCTCCTGATAGCAGTTGGTTTGTGGGTTTTCTCATTCTGGCTTTTTTGATACTGATGCACTGCAACAACCACACAGAATAGTTTTTTCTCCTATAGAGCTAAAAGTCTCTGTTGTCATTTGAACTGTAGATCCCACAGGTATTTCTTATTACTGTGTGCTCAACATATTGAATGTTACAGCAAGTGTTAGGATGTAATGTATATGGAAAGCAGAACGGTATATGACAGAGGGACCAGGCATCCACAGGGCCTGGTGTCTGTTTTGGGCACATCATCTTATCTTTCTGTGAGTCTCTGTATTCCCTCTTCCCATTTATGTTTGTCTTAGCTATTTGCTTGTTGTGATGGCTGTCATACGTTATTGCTTGCACAGTGATTATCAAACTGGACTGCCGCTGTGTCCCACTAGATGTTACTATATTAAAAAAATATGAAAGGTTTGATACAATTTCTTTTCTTGTAAATATATTTCTTTCATCCTCTAATCTAGGAAATTGTGAAAAGTAGTTTGCTTTATCTGCACTACCATGAAGTGAGTTCGTATAGGCATCTACTTATCATCCTCTACAAGAACATTTCAGGAAGATCTTTTCATCACCTTCACGTGAATAACTCTCCATTTGTGGCTGAATTGATTAGTAATTCTATAGATGTAGAAAAAAATGCTAATTCTTCCTCCAAGAAGAAAAAAAGCAGCAGTGCCAGCCATGACCTTTTTTTTTTTTTGTGGCATGAACCTGTTGGGTTTTTTTTTTAGTACAGAGTTCACTTCCTTTTCTTTGTGTTTGTTCCTGAGCAAGCTAAATATTTAAGCTGTAAAAATGATGAGTTGTTCATAGCTACGTTGGAAACTTTGAGATGGGTCTAGTCCTCACACCTTTTGAAACATCTAGAAAGCAAACTAGACTTAACAGCTACATCAATTTCAACAATAGAAAGAAAATAGTAATAGGATGGTCCAGTTTGGGATCCTGTGTCCAAAATCTTTCTGTATTACTTCTGTTATATGGCTAAAAGATGAAGAAAAAAAGTACAAGGACTTGCTTCTCACTGTGAGCAAAGTTACAGAGTAATAGAAAACCTAACAGCTAAAAGCAATAAAACTGTTTTGAAGCCTCCTGCCCAACCCAATACTAAATTGAACGTGCCATGACATCAGGATCACTTATGCCACTTTTAAAGCACACACATGTAATTCTTTTGCCTCTGGCCTCCATGTACTTTATAGGCAGATAGAATTCCATTTTAATTAGTCCACATTCATTTCTCAGAATTCACTGATCTGATCTAACAGAGAATTATTCCAGAATTAGCTTAGCATCGTTCACTGTCTGACTTTGTTTTTATGAAGCAGATTGGATTACAGTGGAACAGAATTTGAAACATTGTACTGGAAATGATATAGATGTGTATTATAGCTATTTCTACCAGGAATCTCAACATATTGTTCTGTTACCACTTACCATTTCACTACGAGTTGTCTTTAACCTGAGGTTCTTTCAGTTCTTCCTATTTTTCTGTTTTAAGAGAGTCATAAAACTGACTCATTTGAAAGACACAAAAATGCTTACTGCTTTACTTTTGTGCTCTTTTTCTAGTACAGCAGATTTCCAGCTTCAATACATATCTCCTTGTATTAGTTTCTTTGCCAACCCACAGCTATAGAATCCTGTCTAATGATTCACCTGCAATAATAACTTATTCTGAAGAATGATGCTGATCTACTGATCTTCCTTCAGTAGCTGCAATTCTTTTATGATCTTTCATAATTTTTCTTCAGTTCAATTCAGTGCAACATTGAGACACTTCACGAGAACAGGAGCATGATGCCATTCCTAAAAGCTATCCAGTGTTCAGAAATATTCTCCCTAGTACAGTGATTGATCTAGATTTTTTTTTGCTTATACTTTGATATATTAAACAGTAAATTAAATGTTGAAACATTGAACAAGTTAAAACAATGATCAAATCTACTATTTCTGTTACAGCTATGTCAAACCACCTAATGGAAATTGTTCTCTTCTTTTCAAAGATGTGTTTACACTAAGGAGAAGATGCTCTGTCCCACAGACCTGCTTTTAAAGAGAATAAGGTATACAAACTGATCAGGGAAATACTATTCCTATCGCATATTTAAGTAATTGAGGTGGAAGTAAAGGGATAGAAACATAAAAAGACTTAAGTGCTGAGATATGAGCATTACAGTGCACGACTATGGTGTTAGAATGTGAAAAGTAACCTTGTTAATTATTGTATGACAGGATTGATATTTGCCTTTCTGCAATACAGACTGGCCTCATAATCATATCATGACAACTGCCAGTTTATTTTCTGGAAAGAGAAGGATATTTTGGAGGCAGTAAAATACTCTTCTCTTTCCCAGAAGTGAACAAAGTTACTGATTTTATTGCATATATGACAGCTTTCAGAATATGAATTAGATCACTTTAAAACCTAAACATTAAATATTGTGCAATGTTAGAGTAAGACAGCAGAACTAACAAAATCAAACCATTACTTAGTGGAGGAAGAAAAAGACTTTGTTCAACTAGTTCTGTGCTCTGTCTAGTTAAATGTTGTATCTTTTCCATGTAGTGAATTAGTACATAGTTTATAAAAAGTCTTAGCACAGTGGCCAGCTTCCACATCTTAATTGCATTTGCTAGAAATCGTTAAAGCTCTACTTTGTCCTTCTCAGTTGATGTTGAATGCAGTAATGTGAAAGAACTTAAATGTCTGTTTTGGTATCTATTGTTTTAGATGCTTCACGTTCCACACAATTTCAACATTATTCTTATTATTGAAACAGTGATACTTTAATTTTGAAACTTGGAAGAATGAGTATGAAATATTTGTTTTGCTTTTAACAAGGTTAACACTTTCCATTAGTCCCCTTCTTGCTCTCAATTAAATGCATTTCCTTAAATTTTTACAAAATTACTGTTAGAGTAGGTACATATTGAATACAGTACTATACTTTTATTGTACATAGTGAATGTTCTGACTTGATTTTTCTTTTTCTCAAAATTTTTGATCGAACTCAAGAAGTGTAGGCTTTCCTGGCAGTGGGGGAGGATTAAGTCAATCAAAATTAAGTATCTGTTCATTCTAAGGGAATGTAATTTGCATAGTAGAAGATTATGTTCTCCTCTCTTACATTTCTTTCAGTTTCTCTGTATTTCTATGGACTTTCTCCCTCTCATATTGTGTAACGTTACAGCTTCATATTTTTCTTAGTTATTTTAGCTCATTTTTCATTCTTTTATTTCACTCATTCTATTTTTACTTCACTTTCTTGCCCTGTCTTATTTCTATTTCTCTCTTAGCTCTGTACTTTTCCCTCTTCATTTTTTCCTACTGATCTAACACATCCATCCTGTGGATGGGGGGATGTATTCTGCTCTCATTCTAAGAAATACATAACAACCCTACTGCCAGAAAGAGATGTGTAATGTCTTTCCATTTAACTTTCATTATCTTAGTCATAATTTCTGAAACCATATTCCTCTTTCCTCTCAGACCTTGGCAAATTTCTTTTACTTGTCCTCACCCTTTGCTTTCATTTTGTCCCTGCATGACTGTCAAAGTATTTATAGAATCGTTTAGGTTGGAAAAGAACTTTAAGATCATCCAGTCCAACCATTAACCTACACTGACCTAACCAAGTCCACACTAAACCAGTCAAGGGTAGACTAGACTAAACCATGTCCCGAAGTGCCACATCTACCCGTTTTTTGAACACTTCCAGGGATGGGGACTCCACCACCTCTCTGGGCAGCCTGTTCCAATGCTTGACTACCCTTTCTGTGAAGAAATTTCTCCTAATTTCCAGCCTAAACCTCCCCTGGCGCAGCTTGAGCCCATTTCCTCTCATCCTATCGCTAACTACTTGGGAGAAGAGACCAACACCCACCTCACTACAGCCTCCTCTCAGGTAGTTGTAGAGAGTGATAAGGTCACCCCTCGCCTCCTCTTCTCCAGGCTAAACAACCCCAGTTCCCTCAGCTGGTCGTCATAAGACTTGTGCTCCAGACCCTTCACCAGCTTCGTTGCCCTTCTCTGGACATGCTCCAGCACCTCAATGTCTTTCTTGTAGTGAGGGGCCCAAAACTGGACACAGTATTCCAGGTGCGGCCTCACCAGTGCCGAGTACAGGGGAACAATCACCTCCCTGCTCCTG
Source organism: Pelecanus crispus (assembly GCF_030463565.1). Taxonomy (NCBI): domain Eukaryota; kingdom Metazoa; phylum Chordata; class Aves; order Pelecaniformes; family Pelecanidae; genus Pelecanus; species Pelecanus crispus. Next base: position 20,025,946 of record NC_134652.1, on the reverse strand, counting down.
CTGGCCACACTATTCCTGATACAAGCCAGGATGCTGTTGGCCTTCTTGGCCACCCGGGCACACTGCTGGCTCATGTTCAGCCAGCCGCTCAGTGACCGGCCGCCAGCTGGACTTAACTCCATTTACCACAACTCTCTGGGCTCGGCCACCCAACCAGTTTTTTACCCAGCGAAGACTATGCCTGTCCAAGCCATGAGCTGCCAGCTTCCCAAGGAGAATAGTACAGGAGATGGTGTCAAAAGCTTTGCTAAAGTCCAGGTAAATGACATCCACAGCCTTTCCTTCATCCACCAGGCAGATCACCAGGTCATAAAAGGAGATCAGGTTGGTCAAGCAGGACCTGCCTTTCATGAACTCATGCTGGCTGGACCTGATCCCCTGGCTGACCTGCACTTGCCTGTTGAGTTCACTCAATATGAACCGCTCCATAATCTTTCCCGGCACCAAGGTCAGGCTGACAGGCCTGTAGTTCTCTGGGTCCTCCTTCCAGCCCTTCTTGTAGATGGGTGTCACATTGGCAAGCCTCCAGTCATCAGGGACCTCCCCTGTTAACCAGGACTGCTGATAGATGATGGAAAGTGTCTTGGTGAGCTCCTCTGCCAGCTCCCTCAGTACCCTCGGGTGGATCCCATCTGGCCCCATAGACTTGTGAGCATCCAGGTGGCATAGCAGGTCATTAACTGCTTCCTCCTGGACTATGAGGGCTCCATTCTGGTCCCCATCCCTATTCTCTAGCTCAGGGGCCTGAGTACCCTGGGGATGACTGGTCTGGATTTGTCACCAGTCACCGCCTTGTTCTTAGCTTCCTGACAAAACAGTTTGGTAGCCTTTGGTTTTCCACTGCAAATGATACGCTGTTTGGAAGAAAAGGACCCAACATGTAGTTGCTGCTGTTTATCTTGCAACACTGCCTTAATGTTAGATAACATGTATTTCCTAGCTAATATTTTGTAATTGCCCAAATAAATATTTTATATTATAGACTAAACACTCTTATTAACTGTCTTTCAAGAAAACAGTACATGTGTATTTTCCTTTTTTCTTTCTTCACCAATGACATAAAGGTAGGACACATAAGAAGGAAAATGGATTTCAGCCCATTCCATCCTTCACCAGCCTCCTAGAATCTAGATGCATTTGAAAGCTGAAAAGGTTTTGGAAATTAAATATTTAGAATTAAGTTACATGCTGTAATGGTAGACTTCTTATTTTCAAACTTCTTTAAAATATCTGAACTCCAACTTTGTGGGTTTCATCATCTCTGGTTTCCTGTATGTAAGTGTGGTTTGCCTACTGAGTGCAATGGGATTAATTATATACAGAGCTCAAAAGTGCTTCTCACCCCACTTCCTGAGAGATAATCTGTAACACTTCAAAAGCTCTCTAAATCTGGGCAAGTCACACATGGGAAGAATCTACTTTTCTTTACACTGTTCAACAATGTGCAAGGTTGAGGAAAATAAAAAATAATTTCATGATTTTCTAAAAGAAAATGTACAACTCTGTCAGGGGACATACTACCCACTTCTCCCCTTTCACACCCCCCTAGATTTGCAAGTTCCCTTTATTTAACACAGATCTAATTTTTTTGTGGAATAAGAAGTGAGAAGAGAGTCAAAAGGCTCTTCCTAAATTTTTCTTCCTTTTCAAAAATGAGAAATTGTATTAATCAAAATGTAGGATAAAGTACAATTTACAATAGGTATTACTAACATTTTGGGAATATTCCCTAGAGAAGTGCTGCTTGGGCTTTTTAAGCAATGTTCACTAAAAAATTCTTCATCGACTTCATCATAGTATACACACAAATTGCTTCATAAGTCCAGAAGGCCAGGCCCTTGTACACACTTACAGCTTCATACCCTATAGTATAATTTACACTAGTTAAGTCATTTTATCAATCAAGGAAAAAAAAGAAAAGCAAAACATCTTCAAAAATGGCTGTTTGTTGCTATATTCAATAAGGTGATTAATATCAGAAAACGCTATTTTGTTTAAAATTCACATTTCAGTTTATTCCACATTGAGTGCCTTTTTAATATTCCAAAGTATTTTAGACTCATAGAAACGAATGCAGTGTATTTGCATCATGTCAACTGTTGTACCTATCCGAGTATCTAATTACATGTAGGCTGATATGTCTTACATGACTATTTTTTCATTTTTATGTGTATGATGCAGTGTCTCATTTTTTTAAGTTATTACAAGATGCCTGGCCCCTTTTTGAGAGGGAAAAGAAGATATTTTAGCCTTCTGATACTATCTGAGAAGGCTAAGACAGGAAAAGCTTTGCTCTAGAAAAGAATTAAAGAGAAATCACATTCTTATTTATTACTGTCTCACTGTGTCACAATGCTCATTTTGGATTGGGTATACAGTAAAAAAGAAGTTCAAGCTGGAAGAAAGCTAGGGAAGAAGTCTTATCTCATATGGTCTTTTGTATGGTAGAGGAAAACTAGTTAAATCTGAAAAGGGAAAATGAATCTGAGGGGGACAAGTAAATGATTTTCCATGACTGGAGGGAGGTGGCCCTGGCAGTGAGCTTGAGGAGCAGCAGAGGAGACCTTGAGCATGAATGCATACAGGTCAAAAGTCACTGAGGAGGGATAAGGCTTGACTTGAAATACTGCTTAATGGTGTTACATGGGACTCGAGAGAAAAAGAGAGAAATGTACTGGGAGTTACCTATGTTTGTCCTTTTACCAGTCTAGAGAATCTGAAGCAGCAAGTGAATGACATGGATGAAGGACTGGACCACTGGATGCTGGTAAGGCACTGGAGAAGAAATGACATCGCTCTAGTCTTTCTTCTTTATAATAAAGAAATTGGGGAGGAATGTTTCAGCACTGGAAGTCATCTTTATGATGGCCTTAGTTCCTGAGGAGTTAATCTCATGTTCTAACCCTTACTCCCAAGCATTTCTACCTCCTGCACAATCAACCTCACTGTCCTCCTGACAATTACAGTCTGTCAGAAGACAGGCATTAACCATGATCTTCTGCTGAATGCCTACATGTTTAGAGGATCTAAAGCTTTAGATGATTCATTTGTTCATTGGCCTGAGCCACCTATACAACTGAAGATAAGGGTTCAAGTCCCTGAACTTAATTTGATCGATTTGACTATAGGCTAACCAGTATAAAAAAATATGAGAGTTAGATGTCATCAGGATAATCCAAGTTGCCCAGCTGAGAGGCAGAAGCAGTCCATACAGTTGATATTTGCTGATAGGAAAAGGTTTATTTGCTGCTTTGCCTTTCCTGTGGGGGAGAGTAACTTTAAGCAAAGATGTGTTTTCTTGAAGCACCAGCTGAGATGAAATCCCTAATGTGTTAAACAGAGGCAGTTCCTGAGCAAAAGAAAACAGAGGAATGGAAAATAATACATTTTGTGGATTAGGAACTAGAAAATCCTCATTTCCTCTTTTGGGTTCCCCCATCTTACCCCTCTTGTCCCTTATGCCCAGGGGTATTGTCAAAGCCAATGAAGATTTCAGGTTTTTGCCAGAGTCTGTGGTACTTCTAACGCATTATTCCCACCCTGCCCTGTCCCCCTCCCCTCCCCTTACTGCCTTCAGAAAGGGTTTTAGTTCTCAAACTCACAACTTACTAACACAGCTCGGCTCTCTCACCCTCCCATATCCTGACTGGTGGTGTCCTGTGGCAAAGACGAGCGCTCGTGATTCCAGAGCAGCCTGCTGGCTTCAGCCAGGTCAGAGGAGACATGCCAGGAGACAACCACCAGACATGCCTCAGTCTTGGGACCATCCTGTTTTGTGTAAGCATTCAGGTAGGCTGTAATAAAACTTGCAATGTGTTTTCTCCCAGTTGTGTACTCTGCCAGACACCAGCACAAACATCCCTTAGGTGAGCAATGAGGCAGGCTGATAGCCCACAGGATCTGCATCTATATTTTGGCCAGCGTATCAGTCTACCATCTTCTCCTCCCATGTGTGTGCAGGCACATACACGCACACCCCAGATGACCCCTTTGTATCTGGCAGCAAGGTGAGTCCCAGGATGTATGTGCTACAAACAAGTTGAAACCAGAGCAAACTCTAGGCGGACCTTCAGAGAGGGTACTGAGGTGCCTGCAGACGCACATGGGAGGGTGCCTATGTGGATGCAGCTGAGGCAGCCTGGAGAGTTTCTCAGGATGAGTGGTGGAGAGTCAGACTGGGGATGGGATACCAGGCCTTTAGATGGTCCTCAGCAGGAGGTTGCCAAAACAGCACAGGGATATCTAGTTCCACAACACAAAAACACACAAGTCCCAAGTCCCTGCACCCAGCTGAGCACTCTGGCTGTTCCCTGGCACCATAGTGGCATAAGACCCAGGCCTCCTGTGCCCCTTGCTACTCACAGGAGAAAGCCTAAACGCACAGGGAGCTGCAGACAGCTCTGCTCTGGGTCATCAGGGAACCTGAATATCAGTGTTTGCCCTGAGCATACTAGGCTGTCACTTTAGATGCAGCTTAAGTGGTCTTCCCAGAACCACAAAATAAGCCTATAATAGACCCTGATCACCGGGTCATCACAAGCCAAGGTTTGTGCTTTTATTGCATAACCAGTTTTTTTTGTGTTGCTTGAGGTAAGCTAACAGATACCTTCAACTAAAATGTGTGGGGGCTTGATTTCAGAGCTATGAAAAACTGTCTTAAAAAGAAAACCCTCGTCAGACTCCCATAAAGTAGAAATGGCTACAGTGATTTTCTCCAACTTCACTACATGAGTCACGCTTGGATTGACACTAAACATCAGCTTAAAAGGAATTATTTTGAAAGTTATAATAGTGTTTCAAAATGAAAGCCTCCTACAACTTTAACTAGAAAATCATGAGTGATGTCTTTAGTACAATTAAATGAAGCACTTCAGAAACTTCCACAGTATAAGTGATGAATGAAATGAAAAATCACAGCCCATTGAACCGATAATACCACTATATTAAAACAAAGTATCTTCAGGGAATAGCTATTTAAATGTGCTGATATTTATGTCCCCTCTCTTCCTTCCTTGAATACAAAAAATTTAAACATAGTATCTCCAGACAAAGTACTTAAGGAACAACCCTCTCTAGAATACTTCCCTACTCCCCCTTCTTTCTCTTCCTATCTCTGAAGAGACAGGAAAAATGCTGGGAGGACCTGGTCCAAATTCTCCTCTTTGCTTCTCCATGACAGTAATTTTGCAAGCGCCCGAACAAACACCTATATAGTGACTATCGGTGAATCTCAGTACAGAACTAATCTACTTGGACATTTTTGGCTTTGTCCATAGCTGTATTGGCCTGAAGGTAGATGTAAATTTGTCAAAAATCACACAAAGATTTTGTTACGTTCCGTTGGGTTGGGTATGTAAAAACTGTAAATGTTCGCCTCAGGGTTAACCTTTTTTGCCCAAGTTCAGCAGGAAAAAAAACACAGTATATCAATAAACTGGGTTAGATACAGGAAAAGCTAAGTCTAAAGCATGTTTAAGTAGAAGTCTTATTTCTAAAACTGGGGTGTGCAAAGCATCTTATGTAGAGTCTGTATAGAGTCTGGGTCTATAATATTACCTGTGGATATGTCACCCAGAAGTACCTCCTGTTCCTAGAAAGCAGGCACTGTGCGTTTTAATTTCATTCCTTTCCTGAAAAATAGTTTTTAAATATTGCCATTATAGTTCAGTGTAAAATACACTTCTTGCTAATATAATCCTCTCACAAAGGAACTCTCAATGCAAATAGGTCTGAAAGCAAGAAGAAAACCCGCTAACAGAATAAAATTGAGAAATAGTAACTTTGGGATTGTAACCAAGGCACTGAAGCAGACAAGGCATCTTAAGTAATTCTGTTTCATAAAAAAGTCCGAGATTAAAAAGGACACTGTATCTCCTCAAACACCAATATATTCTGGCTGACTAACTTAGATCAGTGATGCTTTATTTGAAAACAGCAGAAAACAAAGCAAAGAATTTTTGTAAAGCTGAGTCAATGAAAAAAAACCCAAAACACCAAAATCCCAACCACCAAACTACCCAAAACATGAGGTAGGGAGTTTGTGATAAATCTCCAGAGTACAAGCAACTAAGAACCACTCTAGTCAAAACACTAGAAGAATAAGCTACCTCTGCTCAAAGTCAAATACTGGCAGGTATCTAGCAGTGCTGTGTGAATAGTGAAAAGAGCCATGCTGTGTTTCCGGAAAGCTGTAAAATTGGCCTTCATTCTGAATTTTACGAAGGAAAAATCCAAAGTTTTTTTACCCTGAATTGACTGGTTAGAAACACAATGGTGCACTGAACCCTGCTTTTCACATACAAGCAAATGAACTGAACCAGCTTTGTCTGAAATATCAAAAGAGGGCATCACCAGAAAATAATTCTAATTGTGTTACTTTAAAAAAATAAATTCTAGCAAAATCATCTCAATTTCGTAACATGTTTTTATAACAGAACATCCTATTCCGATCCCCTACAACACCAGTAGGTTTTTTTTAATATGCAGACTCTGGAGTTGCTTGTCCTCTACCGTAGTAAAAGTATGTCTCACTTCCTAATATGAATAGGTCCTATCACAGGAAGAAATCATAACCTGTTTTGGAAGGGGGCGGCAGTGGGTTGGAAAGAGCACAGCATGAGGGGAAGGTGTCAAGGAAGGAAAGCAGGAGGTTAGATCAAATTGTGTTTCTGCAATTCAAGAACCTTTTAGAAAACTACTGTTTACAGTCCTTTCCAACAGAAACGTCTGGAGCGGGGACTTATCAGAAGATAAGAAGGTGATTCCTTCCCTGTAACTTATACAAACAGCTATTAATTTGCCATTTCTTGATATTTTAGTAGTATATTGTCTGCTCAGTATGTGGTACAAAATGAGGTTATCACATCTCATCATCTTTCATGTCAATGAATGCGAGGTCTACTGTAGCAACCACATCTCTCAACCATATATCATTTATTTCCTTAAAATTAATTTTAACTAACATATTTATTTACAGCATGCTTATACACCAGATGCCAAGTTCTCCCTTCACATGTAATCATCCTGCCTGCTGTCATTTTCCTCAGAAAAAGTCTCATTCAGTGATATTTTGGAATTTAGTTTCAATAAATAAATTGGTTGGATCAAGCTTTCCTCTATAAACTGGAAATAGAAAATTTGTAGGAATTTAATATTACTTTACAAGTATTTCTTCCCCTTGCAATCACTGGGAATCCTTAAATGCACAGCCACAGGTGTCCTTTAACTGAAGGAGAAGGTTGAAGGGGAGAAACATCTAGTGATGAAAAATAACTGCAGCAAAATCCAAATTGTGGTGGGTAAAACTGTATGTTCAGCTCTTCACAACCACAGCATTTAATAATTCATTTATCATAATATTTATTCATTTTTACTAGCAGGCTTGGGAATGAAGAAGGTAATGGCCACATGGACACTACTTCTTTCTAGCGAACCAGTCCTCCACTCTAGTGAACTTTGAACCTCCTGGGTCTTGCTGAGACCTGCCAGGCTGTGGTTCCACGTAGCGGGCTTTTTCAAGCTTGCTGCCTCAGTAAAAATTAATCCAAATCCAGTAGCTCATACTCCTCATTTCAGACGTCTCCAGGTCTACATTTGCAAAGGCAGCTCCAAGTAAGCTTAGAGATTTGCAGACAGGAAACCTGAAAAAAGGAGATTGGCCAGGACAATGTGTCCTCTTTGTCTTGTTGAACAAAGGGCCTGCCCACAACAGGCTTCCACTACAGTACATCCTTTTCCTTCAGTAACATCTTTCATAATTTTTCATGGTTTTAAAATTGTGCAAAATTTGCAACACTAAATGTATTTAAAATACAGAACAAATTTCAACACAATACAAACTGCTACCATCAACTTCACAGGCATGAAATCATAGTACATTCAATCTACAGAATAAATTGCTTTTTTCCTGTCAAGAAAGGAACTTCTGGCCCTCTTCCCCTGGGCCTTCTGTACACAATGACAAAATCTGAGGTCAGACTCAACTATTAGTTACTCACAAATGACCATTTATCCAGCTCAGTGTGTGTGTGTGGGGTCACAATTCTTTTACGATGCCTTTTCATGCTCCCCAAAATTTAGTTATATTTTTATGCTGAAATAGAAATAGATACAGCTGATGATAGACCATCTCCTTCTCTGAAGTCTTTAAAGATAGCGGGATTTGGAGATTATCAAGGATCCCTGACCTCTCTTCTCTGTTTTACAGATGCTACACCACACACAAAAGCAGTGAAATAGGTGGGATCAGCAGAAGGAAGCCCTTATTCTCGTCTCTCAGTGAGTATGTCTCTCCTTTGCTTTTCTCAGCAGCAAGTTGGCAACTCTAAGGTTCTTCTGAGATGTGGTGGCATCAACTTCGTGTGGATAAAGACTAAAATACCTAAGGTTTATTGCTGTGCCAACAGCTTCCAATAACATCAGTTCTCATTGCCAGGCTAACAACTTCAAACATGCATTTGAATTTAGGAGCAGAACTTTGGCAGCAGTGTGGGATGAATCACTACAGCTAGCCTATGGACATCTCAGGGAGCTCACTGCAAACTGCAGGTGTTTGGGATATTTGATAAGATGCTCCCTTCATTTCCACACTTAGGGAGCAGTGCAGAAGCTTTGTGTTAAGTAACAGGCTTTGGAAATGGTAAGCTCCTTCTTGTGTTGTTTAATTCACAGGCAAACAGTCCACTATGCTATTTTAATTTCAGTTATTTTTGAAAAAATGGAGCTTGTGTTCTGCTAATGACCAAACTCATTTAGCAAAAATAGCTTTTTAATGTGGGACAATAGACTCTTGAGAGACTACAATTGGTATTGTTGCTAAAACTGCTTGTGCTATGTGGGTCTCTGAATGCAGACTCTTAAGGTAAAAGGGAAACTGTGGTACATAACAGTGCAAAAATTAAGTCTTTAGAGCCAAAGCTGTATTATTTTTAGCATCAAAACATTGTATCAGACTATTAAAGAAAAGCTGTGCATCTTGTCAGCAGCTGTTTTGGGTCATGGGTATAAATATTTCCAGGTAATTTTTGGCCAGACAACACATTCTGACTTTCTTCAGGGATTTAGTATTTCAACTATTTGTTAAATGTCAGCTTCTACAGCAGATAAACAAAATTTAACAACCCCCAGGGAGAACTGTTTACAGAAAATTATTCTGGCAAATGGTACTGTGTATCTGAAATATTTCATCATAATCACAACATGTTTTTGTGGTTTGTATTCATGATGACAGTTATGTTGCAAATTCTACAATGTTTAGATAATAGCATATACTTCTGTTATCTGTGCTCATGCCTTCCATTTCCACCTTCTAATTTTTATGCCTATTGCCAATTTCTAAATACCTTACCAGAGTAAATCTTCTAGGCCACTATTCTTTACTTTGACTCAAAAATCCCTACATTTTCTAGCATGGGAAGTAGTAAACAGACGCTACTGACAACAGACTTGGGTTTTGCAGTTACCTTTTGAGTCCCCCTCTGCAGATCTGCAAACCATATGTTGAAATGCATTGTCCCTGGTCTCTAACACATCTCTCATGAAAAGTGAACAGTTTATAAATAATGTACTTAAAGAAAGCTTTGTATCAATTTAACTTCTAGCAGTAATAGGCTATATCTCTGTAGATACTTGTATAGCTGATGAGAAATGATGATTCCAATGCCAGCAAGGTTACTTATCAGTATTCTTCAGCAGGAGTGAAGGTGGCACAGCTGCATGCCAGGTTACTGGGAGGAGACCTCATCATGTGTCTGCCTAGCTCTCCAATAACAAGATCTCCCCAAAAGACCAGAGAGTTTTCAACTCAAGTCAAAGTTTAGTTAAATGAAAACTAGAAATTTGATCTCTTTAAATGCAGAAAACTCATCACATGATGAATTAGAAGTAAAAAGGTTTGTACACAATTCTCCCACAAAACCAATGCTTGCAGGCAAGCCTTTGCTTCCAGTTCTGCTTTTGCCCAACTCGGTGAGTGTCTGGGATACAACAAATTCTGCCCAGCCTCCTGTGGTCCCTAAGCAGTTTTTCCACCACTGTTAATATGTGGTAAGCTGCTGCTTGCTTCTCAACCTGCTACACCCTGCAGGACAAATAGCTCCCAATGTGACAAAAGTGTTACCTTTCATACAGCTCTACCTCCACTTTCCACAGTCTCCTTAAACAAACATAAAAAACTGTAAACAAAAATGGATAACCAACTTTCCCTGTGGTTATATTTTTAACTTACACTTCCACAAGCTAAAAAACTTGGTTTCAAGTTTTTGACAGTCCAAAAAATCCACCCATTTCCTTGATATATCTCAGGAAAAAACTTTGCTGACAGCTTTTTCAAGACACAATGTATCTCTAAGAATAGACTTTGCCCTGGTTTCTCCCTACTTTAAAAAAGGTATTTTTGTAATGTCCCTCCTTGCTTTTGTGTTTTGGGTTTGTTGGGGGTTTTTTTAAACAATCATGACCATTTTGCAGTGAAATAACTGTCCACGATGATATTAACCCCCCTCAGAGGCTTCTTGTGCTAGCTTACAATTTGATAGTAGAGGCCAGGATAAAGACAGAAGGAATATACTCAGTACTGACTTGATTTCCCTATGCATCTCAGTTCTGCATGTTATTAGAACAGCTGGCACTATGGGAAATTTCATTCTTGTCTGTACTTTACCCAAAATACTTGTTTCCTGTGAGAGGTGAATCACCACCTGATTTGCATACATGCTAATATGTATGGAACCACCCATACACATCAGATAATCTAGATCATAGATGTTCTGTATAAAGCCTTCTGAGTAAAGAGCAAGGTAAAAGAAGAAAATCAAAGCTGCTACACTCTTTAATTTTGTTATGTTAGCTTAAACAGAATAGAAAATTTTCCCTATGACATATTTAATTACTGGAGTCTTTTGGAAAGGAAAACTTATCCTTTGTAGTAAGAGTTTGCTCAAAACATTTCATCTGTTTTTTCTATCTACAGTATACATAGGAATAGATATACTATGAATCAATCCTTTAGAAATAGTTGGCTATCTAGTACAACATGAAAAATTAAAACTCATAAGCTTTCCAGCTGAAATAAATGATCTTCACCTTACAAATAGTAGTGACCATTAGGGCAAAACTGAAGTGAGCATTGCTTTATGATGCTCATGCTTTGTACGCTCAGACATCAGAACTTGTAATTTTGCTCCCCAGTCTTTCTTGTATGACAACTGCACCTTGGCAGACTCAAGTGTTTCTCAAGTTCTTTTAAGTTCATGCAAGACCTACAATGGCCAGCTCTTTTTTCAGATTTCCTAGTCCAAAGAGGAAGGTCCAGGTCTTTGTGTGATATACTGAGAGAGAAAAAAAAGAGCTACAAATGTAGCCAAAAGACAGCACTGTATATACAACATCAACTGCAGATGAAATGGGATGTTCTGTTTCTGTGCAGGTCAACCAGGGGATCAGGCCCAACCAGCATGGATTCATGAAAGGCAGGTCCTGCTTGACCAACCTGATCTCCTTTTATGACCTGGTGATCTGCCTGGTGGATGAAGGAAAGGCTGTGGATGTCATTTACCTGGACTTTAGCAAAGCTTTTGACACCATCTCCTGTACTATTCTCCTTGGGAAGCTGGCAGCTCATGGCTTGGACAGGCATAGTCTTCACTGGGTAAAAAACTGGTTGGGTGGCCGAGCCCAGAGAGTTGTGGTGAATGGAGTTAAGTCCAGTTGGCGGCTGGTCACGAGCGGTGTTCCCCAGGGCTCAGTACTGGGGCCAGCCTTGTTTAATATCTTTATCAATGATCTGGATGAGGGGATTGAGTGCACCCTCAGTAAGTTTGCACATGACACCAAGTTGGGCAGGAGTGTCGATCTGCTGGAGGGTAGGATGGCCCTGCAGAGGGACCTGGATAGGCTGGACTGATGAGCCGAGGCCAACTGTATGAGGTTTAACAAGGCCAAGTACCGGGTCCTGCACTTCAGTCACAACAACCCCATGGCAACGCTACAGGCTTGGGGAAGAGTGGCTGGAAAGCTGCCTGGCCAAAAAGGACCTGGGGGTGCTGGTAGACAGCCGGCTGAACATGAGCCAGCAGTGTGCCCAGGTGGCCAAGAAGGCCAACAGCATCCTGGCTTGTATCAGGAATAGTGTGGCCAGCAGGAGCAGGGAGGTGATTGTCCCCCTGTACTCGGCACTGGTGAGGCCGCACCTGGAATACTGTGTCCAGTTTTGGGCCCCTCACTACAAGAAAGACATTGAGGTGCTGGAGCGTGTTCAGAGAAGGGCAACAAAGCTGGTGAAGGCTCTAGAGCACAAGTCTTATGACGACCAGCTGAGGGAACTGGGGTTGTTTAGCCTGGAGAAGAGGAGGCTGAGGGGAGACCTTATCGCTCTCTACAGCTACCTGAAAGGAGGTTGTAGTGAGGTGGGTGTTGGTCTCTTCTCCCATGTAGTTAGCAATAGGATGAGAGGAAATGGGCTCAAGCTGCGCCAGGGGAGGTTTAGGCTGGAAATTAGGAGAAATTTCTTCACAGAAAGGGTAGTCAAGCATTGGAACAGGCTGCCCAGAGAGGTGGTGGAGTCACCATCCCTGGAAGTGTTCAAAAAATGGGTAGAGGTGGCACTCTGGGACATGGTTTAGTCTAGTCTACCCTTGACTGGTTTAGTGTGGACTTGGTAGTGTAGGTTAATGGTTGGACTGGATGATCTTAAAGGTCTTTTCCTACCTAAACGATTCTATGATTCTATGATAAAAGTTGCCACAAATGTTTCCAATAAAATGTTTCAAACTCAACAAAAATATTAAAAATAATACTGGATTTCTTTTAAAGAAATAAGATATCCTCCTTACATAATTTACAGGGATTTTTATAAATAACTTTCAGAGAAAATTATTCCAGAAATGTCTAAGAACATTCCTTGATTAATTTCTGTTCTCTAGAAGGTTGTGAGAGTATGCTACCAGTGATACAGTAATTTTGCTTCAAACACGGTATAATGACTACAAAAGCTTTGATGTTTCATTCTGTGATACCCATGCAGTTCAAGAAAAACACTCTAGGAAAATATAGTTTGATACCAGTGTACACAGGTTACACTACACCATTATGCCAGTATGATATGTATTTGCATTTTTGTGATTTATATTAGGAGATATTTCTGAAAGCTCCCTTTAAAAACTAAGAGAAGTGTTCCTAGAATTTTGTTTTTCCTGAGAATCTTGAAGCAAATCCAACCTCGCTTATGGAAACTATTTTTGTGACCTTGACAGGAAAAAAATCACTTTTTAAATGTCTCCAGAATGCCCTGCTTGGCAAAAATGTGAATTAATGTTCCCTTACCTCTGACTATCAGGCTCCTTTGAAATGTCTGGATGAACCCCCAAGAATTAGAGACCCCCAAATCACTTCTGAAAACTCATCCAGTGTTAAACCCTGGTAGGAGCAAACAGAAGATAGTTTCAAATATGGGGGGAAAATGCAACATCTAATTTCAAGAAAAAGCGTTCACATAAATGTGGTGTAATTGCAAATCCCCTGGTAGTGACTGAACTATAATTGCCCATTCATGCATACCTTGGAACATTACCAATTGCAGTCACCTTTTCACTGCCACCTCTAGATTATCTTGCATCTCCACACTTCATGACTCCCCTTCAGTAACACTACTTAAACGCATCCAGTATGTAACAGTAATAGAATAATCAATCTGCAGATTTTTTTTCTGTAGCGTCTTCTAGCTTCCCAAACTTTCTGAGCCTCTACTGTGCCACCACAAGACATACCAAACTTCAGATCTTATGCCTGTTCCCACCGCAGAAGGACAAAACTTCCACTCATCGTGGCGGTAAAAGAACCCCCTTTACTCCTGAGTTGTTAAGTCTTCACAAAATAGTCCATCTCTTTGATAAAATAGCTTTTATTTGCTACCTTTCATCTTACTTATTGTGCATCTGGCAGTCTAGTCATGAAGCATAATGTCTCTGCAAAGAAATAACAAAACAATTGCTACAGCTGAGAACAGATTACAGTGTAAGTAACTGCATCTCTTGCAGGCTGCCTATATGGCATGGGAAAAGATACCTGAGGATGCCACAGAAAGGTACCTAAAGAAGTGCGATTGTGTTAGTACAGCAAAACATCCCAGCTTCGTTTACTCTTTTGAAGCTGGCTCTCAGTGAAAGATACACATTGCACTGCCTTATACTACTTAATGCATCCAAATTCTAATTCAACTTCTTCATTTCAGGATTTGGGAGCAAAAGTTTATGTTGTACCTCTTTCAATGTAAATAATAAAACTGAGATTGCAGAAGTGTTCAGCGACAAATTATCTGTAAAAAGAAACTACAACAACTTGAGGAATATTCTTTAAGTGGACTAAATTAGAAAAACTACATGGAAAGGAATAAAAACAAGTCTGTTTTTTCCACTTTAGTGTATCAATGCTGCCTGTATCTTTCATAAGCTAGACAAGTTATTTACAGACTCAGAAAGAGTATTGTTGTTTATCAGGCTGAACAATGGAAAGAATGGCTCTTGCAATGGTGGTGGTGGTTGGGAATTAGTTGCCATATTGATCCCAAAACTTTCTTCTGCAATATAGACCTTAATTTCAGTAACTCCATCACACACTTTTCCTATAGTTCCTTTTAGGGTTTTCCTGATTCCTCAGTTATTTCTGTGTAAAGATATATACTAACCAAAATCTCATGGGGGGCACTGCTGGTGGGTGCCTATATTTATTCTAGGTCCAAAATATATTACATACAGGATTTTTTCATATCTATCTCTAAATATATATTCTACATGTATTTTCTGAAGGGACTGAGCTGGTTTGCAGAACAGCCTGCAGCCTTGTCCACCCATGGCCTGAAGGCAAAAGAAGAGTTCCATGCAGAACGGGAAGACACGTAAGGCTCTTAGGTGCTATTAGGCTTAGGAAATTGCTGACAGGGTTTTCAGGTCACATTATCAGTTTTGGATGTAGGCAGAATTTAGACACCTGGATTCTATTTAAAGTACTTAGGTCTTTATTTAAATTTAGTCCCAAGTTCTTCCTTTCATGCACTGGGCTCTTCAGTTCCCAGGCATGTACCAAAGGACACTGGAAACGGGTAAGCTTTTAGGGATAGACATAGCCTAAGGTGAAGCAAAAGTACTCATACTTACTTGGAGTATGGCAAAAGATATCAGACAGGGAGGGAGAGAAACTGATCCTTGTGTATAAAAATCTCAGGATCAACAAAAAGGCCCACTTTGGTATCATTTGCGTACAAATTCTAAATCCTCATCAATTTAATGGAAGTCTGGAATACTCATGAATTGTTGGCTAAGATACAGACTGAAAAAGTTCCCCAAGAAATGTTTCATTACTTGTGTGGGTGTGGGGAAAGTGTTATAATTCGTCAACTGCATCTGAGTAGTTACGTTACTTTATCACTTTCTAAGCCAAAGAGCTATTTTTAAATTGAATTAAAAATTGCTACTTATGCTGTTATCCAGTGGATACTCTCCAAAACAGGATTTCTGTAGCTATCTTGGGTCAAAGGAACATGATGAATCAGCAGGCAAACACTACCAGTTTAAATTTGATTAATTCCCTTTATATGTTCATTCACCCACTGAGATGTGGTTTGCATCCTTCCCTTGTAATTCACTTCTGATGTTCACTCACTCTTAAATGTAAAGGGGTACAAATGTGGTATAATTTATTTAATTCAGAATCAGAAAAGTGAAGCCTTAAGAGAAGAGGGAAAAAAAACCCAACAAAAAAACCCAAACCACCACAACAAAACTCAAACACAAAACAAAAATAAACAAACAAAAAACCCCCACTAATAAGAAACGTTGAAAGGAGGCTACTATTTTTGAGGCACAATTATCCTGCCAAAGTCTCTGTAACTCCTACCTTTCTCCAGAGCTACCCCTCCTATCATGGATGGAGAGTATAGCAAAGGTAATACTGATTGTCCGGGTATCAAGATATCTGGCCTGTTTAATCCTTAGGCAATTTGAAAAGGGAGAAACACTCTTGTCTCTCCATCACATCTGGTTTAGTTCTGACAGACCTGCCTGTAAGCAGATAGCCTTCTTCCAAAGCAGGGGCTTAAATAAGATAGAGATACCTCAAGAACAACATGGTCCTATCAGGTCACCCTGATAAAGATCTGTGGAGGTTTTAATGTTGTGAAATAAAAGGAAAGATATGATCTGAAGAAAAGCATAATAGTCCAAATCATGTTATTGTCATGGACGTTATCTCATGATCTCCATGGATTTAGTTCTTTGTGTATAATAAAATGACATTTTCAGACTAGCTTCTTTCTTGTACACCCTGTACGAAGTTAGAGATCCCCACAATAGCATACTAACATCTACTGTGCAGTCTTAATGTTTATACAACTTAGAGTAGAAGCAACATGAAAAGTACAAGCAGTACTTGATGTGTCTGACTAGGAAAAAAAGATGGGGTTTTTTACAACAGAATGAAAACAGCCCATTTGTAGACTCCACACTAATCTGCATCTTTCAGAGCTTTCCAACTGATAAATTCAGCTGAAAAACGCGTCCGCCACTGAGAGCTGTGCAGCAAAATATCTGCGTGCAATAGGCCTGCCAGCGGCTGGCATTTCAGGGTTCTCAGTGGCATGAGCTGAGTAGCACATACTTGTACAAGGGAAACATATCAAAAAGCCTCTTCAATTTATACATTTTATCCTGTTTGGAAGGGCCTCAAAGCCTCTTTTTTAGCAGCTATATTTGTCTAATAAAAGATATTACCTATTCCTACAAACATTGCCTAAGTTTGTAACAAACTTTTTTTTTTTTTTAAAGATTGATTCAACAGAAATATTCTTTCAGCTATTTACCTTCAACTGATTCTCATGTCTCCTTCAGGAAGAACCTAGCTGTTTAACAATGAAAATTTTAAAATACCCATCTTATTTGCTGTCTCTGCACTGCCTGCAACAGCCTCATCTTTCCCTTCAGGAGAGACTTTACTGGATCACTGCAAAGGCTTCCTAAACTGTCCTAAAGAGCCAGGTGGCAGTGCAATTCATAATTATGCTTCAAAAAATGTTCCTTTTTGCCCTGTCTTAACCCTTCTCCCTAAACAAATGTCTCCCATGTGACCTCAGGACCAGTTAATTGTGCTACAAGGTTTAAGTGTATCTAAATGGCACTGAGGATAGCACGGCCAAGTTGAAGGACGGTGAATTTCATTCACTCCTCCTCTGCTTCTGGATTTCCTTGTCCATCTTGTATTTGTACTCTTTGCATGGAGATAATAAGGGCTGTATCACTGGAGTTGTTCTCCTCCTACATAATATAAAACATGCAAGTGTTTCCATCAAACCCATGCGAAAATAGTCCTTGTGAAAATGGTCTGACCCTCTAATGCACTATATACATTGTGATTTGCAAGCTCCTGTAACTACATACAATACTTTATCTGAAAGCCCTCATTTTTTTCAGATACATCTCCCTCACTGATGATGCAAGGCTTTCCTAACTACATAAGTGTAAGAACAACTGCAGGTAAGATAGCACCATTAAAAATCAATGCTACACTGGAGACATTTCATCATTCACGTTTAATTTTCATCATTTCTCCCTGGTTTGCATATTTCGTATGTATTCACTATTCAAAGATTAGTTAACATCCCAAGCTAATCTTTGGCCTGACTGAGTAGTGTTACAACAGTATAAGATTATTTATTTTTTAAATAGGATTACAAATCATGGAGATTTTTTAATTCTTTATTACCAAGTGGTAGAGACATTTTGCTAATGAATTGCTGGCTTGTCTCATTTTATTTATGATATCACCTATCTTAATCATAATGTATAATGAATTATGAAGAGATCATGTTCAATAAACATTCAGCAATAGAGGTAGGAATGCAAAGACGAGAGAGCAGATTAACTCTGGTTTTAAACCAGCACTTGTTAATGAAAATCAGTCATTCGTAATTCGTTATATTCTGGTCTAAACACATAGCTATATCTCTTGTTGGTATCTTGGGGAGAAGGGGGAGTGGAGGGAGGATGGAAAGAAGATATTAGGAGACCAAATCATCACTGTGACCAGTTCAGTCAAAGTCCCTGTTCAACACACAGAAGTGACCTCAGATGTTAAGCTAAAAAATGAAAAAGAGTAAAACTAAATTGCTACAGTGTGAATCAGTCACACATCCTTACTTGGGTAAGAAAGCTTAATTATGTTAACCTGTCTTTAAAAGTTTATTAGAAATGGAGGTGGAGAGCTCAGAGATGGACATCAAGAACAATCAAAGAATGGAAGTACTTTATGTGAAGATAGTGGAAAAATTAAATCACTTATCTTAAAAATAGGTAGGATAGAAAAACAGAGAATAAAGTTGGGAAGGTAGATAAGCCTATTCATATTTTCTTACAATACTGGAATTAAGTTAAAAACCAGCAAATGTCAAGGCAACAACAGCAATCACCCCCCACCTTTGATAATCAAAGTCTGTATGTGGGTTTCATTACTACAAGATGCTTTACAGCATTCAGAGAACTGCTAGCCATTACAGAAGTCACAAAATAGAGAGCATTGGAGCAGGGGATGCTTATACAGAAATTAGAGTTTTGAAAATAATATAAAATGTGATGCTTCTAGGCATGAAACTGCCTCCAGTTATTATGGGAAACTCTTTTGAAAGACTGTTTCTTTGCAGAAACCTAATGCAGCCTTCTTTCCCAAAACTTTCTGAAGTAGAGAGTTAAGGCTGCTGTTGGATATCAGACTTGATAAACTAATTCTATGGTCTAGTTAGGAAGTTCTTCAATTTCTGCTAATTGTGTTGAGTTGTAATGAAGAGTCTCCCTCTAGATGCTAAAATTCTCAGCATAGGATTTAGGTTGTGGAAGAGGGAAGTTACAGGATGTTCCTTATTTTAGAATGGGATCTGCATGGAATGAAGGAATCTGTTAGCCTCCCTCTGCAGAAGAGAGCTTAGACATGGGCAAACATGAGATCTAAACATCAGAAATGAATGCCTAAGATCCTCTTCCGCAGTCTGTATACACCTCCTTATTGCCCCAGTGCCTGTATCTTTTGGGAGAAGCTCTATGTCAATAAGCATAGTTTGTTTTTTAAGAGGGAGAAAAATTTTTTAAAAAAAGAAAAAGCAAATATTTGAAAGCAGCTTTTGCTTCAAACAAAAGGGTATTTGTCAAAAATGGCTCTGTCAGGTGAAATGGAGCTGTGCTGGGATTGTACTAGAATAATGATCCAACCCTAATCAGCTGCAACTCCTGAGCGTTCTCCGGTCTGGTGAAACTCAACTGAACTCAGCGAGGTTACACTGCCACCAGCTTCGGAAGAATCAGCTCAAATCTAGCCGTGGCATGGAGCAGTTTAAAGACATATGTTGCAAATTTTAAAGCAGCTGTAAGAAAAAAAAAAAGGGGGGGAAAAAACGCCCCATTGTTTGTACAGAGCCCCAGTAAACGTATAGAGTTCAGCTGGAGTTCTGCTCTGACCCTTTGGCTCTGCGAGGGTAGCAGGGAAGCCAAGCAGAGGGATAACCGGGCTCCCGGGCTGGGACAGCGGGAGGCAGCGCACGCCGCCCCGGGCGCTCGCGCTCGGCTCCCTGCGGGCTTTCGGAGGGAAGGCCCGCAGCTCGGCTCCGAGGCACCCGTGGGGAACCGCGCAGGGCAGGGCCCCTCTCACCTGTCGATACTGATCACGCAGAGGGTCATGATGGAGGCCGTGCAGCACATGACGTCCATGGCGATGAAGACGTTGCAGAAGAGGCGCCCGAAGATCCACTCGCCGCCGATGAGGTCGGTCACGCTGACGAAGGGCATGACGGCCAGGGCCACCGAGAGGTCGGCCAGGGCCAGCGAGACGATGAGATAGTTGGAGGGCTGCCGCAGCTTCTTCACGAAGCAGACGGAGATGACCACCAGGCAGTTGCCGGCGATGGTCAGCAGGGTGATGAGGGAGAGGGCGGCCCCGATGACAACTTTCTCCACGTTGCCGTAGCTGAGGATCTGCTCCCCGCACTGGGAGTCGTTGGCGGGGAGGGGGCTCGCCGTGGGCAGCGCCGACGGCGGGGGCGACGGCCCGAGCTTCGCCAGGCTGCGCGGGGGCCAGGAGCCGGCGATCATCGTCCCGCCGCTCAGCGCCCGCGGGTCCCCCAGGACGGCGGGCCGCAGGCTACCGTAGAGGTGGCTGCCGCTGAGGGCGAGGACCATGTTGGCGTGAGCTGCCCATCAAGCCCCGCCGCCCGGGATGCTCGGGCTCCTCCTCGGGCAGCCGGCGCCGCCCGCCCCTCGCAGCCGGCGGAGCGGCCCGCCGCGGGGCCCGGCCCGCAACTTCCCGCGGAGCGGCGGGGCTCGCCCGGGGCGGGCACGGCGCCGCCGCCCCCAGCCCGCGGGGAGAGGGGCGGGCGGCCGCTGCCCGCCCACCCGCGGCTGCTTCCCTCCGGGGGCGGCGGGGACCGGGGGGGCCGCTCCGCCCCCCGCTCCTGCCCCGCCCTGAGCGGCAGGTGGGGGGAGCGCCCCTTCCCCGCCGGCGTCTCCGCGGCCGCCGCAAGCCCCCCTGTACATACATACATACATATATAGAGAGAGAGGTCGCACCCGAGACGCTGCGGGCGAGTGGGCGGCCTGGAGCGAAGCGGCCGCAGGCTGAGCCGCTCCGGAGGGAAGCGGGGTGCCAGCCCCCGGCGCGCCCGCTCCGCTGCACCCCTGCACCCCTGCACCCCTGCACCTGCATCGGCCTCGGCCTGCCCCGTCGAAACGTGCGTGCCGAGGGGCTCGGGTCCGGCAGGACCCCGGCTGCTGCCTGCAGAGCCCACAGTGGCCGCTCTTGTAAGATCTGCCCGCAGCAACGTGGCCAGCTCCGAAGTATTTCTTTGTATCTTCAAGCTCACAGATGCTCAGTATTTAAGATTTCTTCCCTCCTACTAAATTAACGTGAATCCCGCTACGGTATTTCCTCTTTTATTCATATTTATATAGCATTATTTTCAATTTATTCACTATTCCACACCTAACCCTTCCAGTAAAGTTAAAAACACCACTACCAACACCAACAAAACCCCATTGCTTTGAAGTACCTGCTTTTCCTGCCACGATTCCTTGAACTCTGGGATGCTAGCCCATTTCTGCAACTCACTAGTTTTCTCCGCTCTTTAAGTCATCTTGTTGCCTCCAGCTGGGGTGAAAGCTAACTGCTTGGATTGTCAGTTACCCACGGGATGCGCGCAGAAGATTACACCTCTTGGTATGGTAGCGTGCTAGACAGCAAGGATTAAAAACAGGGAACACCTGCTCCTGAGTGTCCCCTTACATTTCCAACAAGAGACAGAAGCCTGATGGACTAGAGAAGGAGAGGAAATGAAAGCGGGAACGTTGATCCCAGATGGATCAGTAACCATTGACCAATGTCAGTGATACCTGAACGAGGGAAGGTCTTGCAGGCAGCAATGCTATAGCAAGTTTTATTTCAGTATGCAGCGGATAGAGGGAAGAACTGCATGTGTGGCCTGGCAGTAAGAGACTGCAGTATGAGCTCACATCATACAGACATAAAAATCTGCTTTGAGGAAAGACCTAACAAGTACCCAGCTATCGGGGAAAAATCCTCATCTGACTGCTACGCACTACTGAAACATAAATCCATAGCAATTGAGGCTCCCATACTTGGCTCACGGAATTTCTTGTTTTTAATGAAACCTTCCACCCTGTTAGTGTCACCTGCTCTTGAAAGCAGGCTCTCCATCATACGTGACTCTGCATTGGCCCAGCTGCCCTGTGAGCGTGCACGGGACTGGGGCGTTGGGGTCAGGCGTGCCTGACACAATCGGAGCACAGGCAGAGTCTCCCGTGCTCAGAAGTGCAGCAGGCAGTGAGCAGGGCTTGGGCGTTCAGTCGCTTGCTTTCCCTTCCACCCCCACATCGTGATTTGACTAAGATAATAAAATAAGCAAGTTTCACATGGTAAGGATGAGATCTAGTTGGGCAGCTCTTTGACCACGATCAAGCTGAAAGTGTTTTCCTATTCAGTTGCGTATTTTCCTACACTTTGTTAGTTGCCTCACTGAGTCCACTCACAATAAAAGCTTTCCCCGTTTAACCACCCAGAACGTGTTCATGAGCCTTGAGCTTGAGGTGACTGACCCCTCTAAGGTGATAAAGCAAGTCCTTTGTCCCTCCTCCCCAGCTAAGCAAATATTAGGCTGAAAAAGATCTTTAGAAATGGCAAGGGTACATCAAAATCAGTTAAAGCATTAAGGCAAAACACGGAGAAAGGAGAATATTTCCTTGTTGTGTGAATGCATTTTTTAAAAATAGTGTCTCAAGTACAGCTAAGCAGATAGGAACTGGGTAAATTTTGTTCAAAATAGATTCATATCATAAAAGCTGATAACATTGTACAGTTTAATACTCACTGTAAAAGCAATTTTTCAGTTGCTTAAAATGTCACTAAGGCAGAGCAAATTATAATCTGGTGCTTCCTGCAAATGTGTTGACACAGTTCATTAAATCAGTCATTCTTCTCGACAACTTTTCAATACATTTCTGGAACGTGACTCTCTAAGTGTACTCAGTGGATTATACACAGGATCATTTGTGTGTTACTCTTACCCATTCCAACCTGAAAGGAGGATTTCAGCCTCATCTTTTGTTCTATACCTTAAATTCCCATACAGTTCATTGGAAGTTAATCACCCGATTTCTTTCCTTCTCAAAGGTCGTATGTTACCATTCTTTGTATTTACTCTCATAATCTTATCTTTGAAGAGACGAATCAATTTAAGTCAATTTACATACCATTATAGAGAGGGGTTTACGTGCTATTGCAGAGAAAACGTGAAACCTTGGCAAGATGAAGCAGCTGATACCTCTCTAAAATCTTTTCCTTGAAAGTTTTTTGCTGGGACACGCCTAGAATGACATTCCAGTTTCCAGGGCTGGGCTGAATCTGGTGAGGTGCTTTTCTTGAGGCCTTTAGAGGCTTTCACATCCCCAGTGTCTGGGAAAGCAGAGAGCATCCATCCTCCATGGCACTACATCTATTCTGTGTGTTTAAAGTAATGATACGTGAAGGTAGGAGTTGATCCTCCCAAGTGTACATCCCGCTTTTGTCTTCAGTGACCCTATTTACAAATTCTATCGTGCTATTACAGACAGCATACAGAAACTAAACAAATGGCTGATTGGATGTCAAGAATAAAAACTTGACATTTGTTCTCCCCCAAGATACTACTTTTTCACCGCCGTTAG
Source organism: Pelecanus crispus (assembly GCF_030463565.1). Classification (NCBI taxonomy): domain Eukaryota; kingdom Metazoa; phylum Chordata; class Aves; order Pelecaniformes; family Pelecanidae; genus Pelecanus; species Pelecanus crispus. The sequence goes on along the minus strand of NC_134652.1, from coordinate 20,002,703 downwards.
GCTTCAATAAATACCATCAAATCAGTTTTCTGGCTGAGCTTAGTAACATCCTGTTCTTTGAGTAATTTAGGCTCTCTATGTATAAAAGCCTCTTCACATTTCTGTATACCTCTGACTCTGTGCTAAGGCCCTCGTCCTTCATTCTTCATGGGCTTATTGAAGTTAAATTATTTTATTCACTCCTGATAATGTACTTTACTTGCAAATCTCATCTTTGATATTCCAATTTTGTCATATAGAAATGTTCCAGATTTTAAAAAAAAGGCAAGGGAACCTTTTTCTTTGATTATTTTTTTTTTCCTCTCCAAAAATAATTAACTTCCTTCTACGATTTTTCCCCCTCCTCCAGAAATAGTGTTAATCACATAACATCTTCTGCATTTGTGATTCATACTAAGTGTGGAACGTAACAGTGGGTATTAGTATCAATTCTTTGGTCCCGTGTTAGTGTGGTGAGATAGACATCATCAGAGCTAGCGAAGGAAATACAATTTCCCCAGCACACATTGATTTAGTGAGGCCAGACTGTATCTATCAAAGTGTTTGTGTTGAAGGAACTTGCACTAAATCGTGGATCCTTCGTCCCTCTCTGGAGGACTTAATGCTTGCAGAGTCTGTTGACACAGCAGGGCTTTGCTAACTGGGAGCACTCTGACTGAAACAGGTCGAGGAGTGCAGCACAAGAACTGCACCAGCGGAGGAGGAAGCGTTGGCAGCCTGGCATGGTAACTCTTTCCCCCTACACAGCCACCTCTAGAAAACAACAGCCGTGCTCATCTTAGCATAAAAGCTTAAAGGCGCTGCTACATTCCCCTTCTTAATTCAATTTTGGATGGATGGCAGGAAGGTAACATGAGTATGTAATGTAATAAATAAGCAGGGAAGAAATTTTTCTTGCTCTTTTCCCTTTCTTACCATCCCCTTTTTTGTCCTTCCATGCCTGAGCCAGTCTATCTTCATAAGCTGTTGTTTTCATTTGTCTGATGTAATTTTTTTTCTTTCCTTTTGTTTTCATCTTCTTTTCTTGGAAACCAATATAAGTCTGGTGAGGACCTGCTGTTGGGAACAATAAATAAAGTATAGGTATATGTTTCTTCTGCCTTGGGGAAATGTGTTGTCAAAATGTTTAGAATATTTTATCAGAGACTGGTTAGAATTCCACGGACAAATATTACCAAAACTTGATTTTTATTCCCAGCATGTACTGTTTAACAAATAACACTCTTGTCCAACTTCTGGCACAGATGTTGCAGCTGCAGTTTTCTTTTCTGCCTTTTCTTGTCTTTGTGAAAATAAATCATCACCACTCTGTTGCAGTAAAACAGAGAGGTAACCGTTCTCATCTTCGGCATTTCTTATCATTGTCAAAATAAATACTTGCATCTGTGCAACTTAAATGTGAAATGATGTCTTCCCTTTTTGGAACCAGCATATACTAACAACAGCAAGCTGTCACCTGAAAAGAAAACAAACAATTAAAATGAAATTTATGCCAAAAATTCTGTATTGCTCAGGAAAACAGAGTTCCCATCCCTGAAAATTCAGTCTGCACCTTTACAAAGGAGTTATTGAAGTTATGATAAAAGTGACCGTGATATTCATGTTACTGAGTTGCTGAGACAGATAGTACCAAATAATATCTGAGCTCCCTAAAAGTGCTAAACGCAGAACTAAAGCAAAAAAAATCTAACAGTTGCTGCCATGGGCTGTCCATTGAAAACACATTAGAAGAATTGTTCGGTTTCTGCATAAAAATTTACCAAAAGGACTGCCGTGAGATCTAAGTGTATTGAGAAAGAAAACACGTGGAGGGAGGAGATCTGGCTCCGCTACAAGGACTTCAGAACACCAGGGAAACACAGCACATTAGAAGCTTGTGGCTTAGCAATGAGGATGACAAAGATGTTTTAAGTAGATCACTGGGGCTGGCCTAAACAAAAGTAGTAAGATCTGAGTAATTAATGTAGGAAATAGGGTTGTACACTCTGTTAGTACATGATTCACAATACGTGATGCTGAAAGTGCTTCATACTCAGATTCTTACACCATTACAGCAAATAGGGTTCTGCAGATCTTCTGCACAAAGATGTGTTTAAATCTTCCCCATTGTAAATGCCTTGAGGAAAGGTTTGTTTTGCTTGTGTATTGCCAGACACACAAGCTCCTTAATCCTGTTTGGTGTCTCTGGACACTGCTGCAGTAGCGCCATTCAAAAATAATTTATACATGTTTATGGATTGCTTCTTACATTCTTTAAGACAAATCAAGTTCCATCATACACTCAGGCAAAGAAAACCTGAAGTAATACCTTGAGCTCTTCCATTTTCACACACATCAAAGAAAAACCCAAGAATGCCATTCAGGCTATACTGCTTGTTCGAACAACCGGCACAGAAGCAGGACTCGCTGATCTAATAGGGGAACACCTTATGGATGCAGATAGGCCAAATCAGAGGTGCTTTACTGAAATATCTCGACCCAATATCCCAATATTGCCAAGAACAAAATGCTGCCATAGATGTGGCAAGAACAAAGACAATTTACCAGCTGGGGTTTTTTTCCATTTCAGAGATATGTGCCTTTTCCCTGTCACAGACATGTGACAGGCTGTTGTCTACTGACCCCCAAAGATGCCCTGAGCTCCTAGTCCAGCCTCTGCAGCCCACAAGTAGCTTCTCTGTTACCCCCATTTCCAGGTCTTTGTAACTCATCGGACAGCAAGGGCAGAAACGCGCCAAGCAGGCACTACTGATTTGTGGTCATCCACTGTAAACTGCATGACCTCTTTGGTGGAAATGAGCCCCGAGTCCCAGGGACAGCTGGCACAAGCTGCACCAAGGACAGACCCCGTAAGCAGGGATGTACCAGGAGTTGGCAGCATCGACGCCTTGGCCTTGGTTAGAAGAGTTTTTGCCTCGTTAAGAATCCAGAGCTCCGGATACCCCGCAGACTGCCCTTCATGACCGTGTAGCCCGGTTTGAAGAACTAGCCAGCCGAGGACTCCGGGCCTGGCTGAAGCCCTGGCGTGCCGCCTGAAGTGGGACGGGGATCGCAGACCTGCTCTCTTCAGCAGCTGCTAAGTCCCCAAACAAAAAAAACCCTAGTAGTATTTTACATATCCTGTGCTGTGTATCAATGGTAGAACGATATTTGTGCTTTTTGTCACAGTGCCACACAGTGAATGTGTATTTGATCGCTGCTCCCTTGCAACTCCTCAGTCCTTTTGCGTGTTAGGGGACCTCTCTTGACACGGCAGCTTGGGGCTTGCTTTCTTCTTTTCTTTTTTTTTGGCTAACATAGGAAACAGAAGACCTTTCGATAACTGGAAAAGGTTCCCTCTTTTTATTGACAGCGTGCAGAGGGAGCTCGGCCGGTTTAAGGGGTAATGCTGCAGCCGAGCGAGGTTACTGCTCCACCTGCTGGGTGCGGGACCAGGGCGCTGAGGTTCCATCGCCCGCAGAGCCGGGTTCCATCGCCCGCAGAGCCGGGTTCCATCGTCCCCAGAGCCCCGCCTGAGGTCCGAGTTCACCGCACAGCCTTTCCCCGGGTCACCGCAGCCCTTTGGTGGGGCACCTCCGGCCGAAGAGCACCCGCGGTGACGCGAAACGCCCTCTGGGTTCGCTGCTGCGGTTCCGTAAAAGCGGCTGGTGAACCCCGGCGGGCTGACAGCCGTGCCGCCGGCCGCGGGGCCCTGCCCGCCGGGGCCCGGAGGTGACTACAAGGCCCAGGCTGCCGCGGGCCGCGGGGGGCGGTGCCGGGGGCCGTGCCGGGCTGGGGGCCGTGCCGGGCTGCGGCCCGCCCCGCCCTGCGCGCAGCATGGCCGGCTTCGCCGACCTGAACCTCCCGCAGGGGCCGGACAAGAAGTCCCTGCAGAGCTTGCTGGAGGCCGCGGCGCACTGTGAGTTCCTGCCTCGGGCGCGGCGGCAGCGGGGAGCGCGGCCCCGGGCTCGGGTGGGCGGCGGGGCCGGGGCTTGCGCTGCGGAGCCGGTGGGCCTGAGCCGGGGAGGGCCGGGCCCGGCCGAGGACGCGAGGGGAAGGTGCGAGCAGGCGCCGGTGGCTCGGCTGTTTCCCCTCCGCCCCGCTGAGCCTCGCCATCTGCCCCGCTGGCGGGTCGCCTTCCCCTCGCTCCTCGCCGCTCTCCCGCTGCAGCCCGGGGGTTTCTGCAGGTGAAGTGGCCGGGACGGAGGCCTTCGCAGCGCTGAGTAGCAAGGCAAGCTCCGGTTGTGCCTTGCGGGCCCTGCCTCTATCCCCGCCTAACAGTTGCTTCTTCCCCACGTGGGTGCCTTTTTCCACCTGCAGTTTCTTATGGCCTAAATCTTTTTTTCTGCAGACCTGTTGTGCAGGCAAGGTGCTGCCTGTCTGGTGTTTGGGGGTGATTTGTCTCTGGCAAGTGTACCGCCTTCCTCTGCTCCCCGCTGAACGAGAGCTTTCCGTCAGTTTTGTCAGCATCGCTTTGAACGCTCGCCTTCCCTTCTCCTGTAGCTATATCTCTTCCAGCTCTGCGTTGTCTGCAGCTTTAACAACTGTCCTGAATGTCCTTAACCGTTTTCCCTAAAGAAAATCATCAGCCGGACCAAACTAGGGCAAAATCTTTGGGGATCCCAACCCCAAGTATTCATGTTCATAAAGCTCTGCCATTGAGTAAGTGTTGTCAGGGCTGGTGTGTATTACAAGGCAAGCAGATTTTTTAAAATTTTTTTTAATTTTACGGTGCTTTTTGGGTTAATTAATCTTCAGAAAAAAATTAATGTGAAAGGTAAATATACATGGGATTATTAGTTTTGAGACATTTAGGTGATGAGTGTTCAACAGGCTTCTGTTTGGATTTGTTTCCATGAGTTTACTGGACAAAATATTCTTACTATGTGTTTACTTTTTCAGTGGGATATTCTGCAGTTGCTCTTAATCATGTCATAGATTTTAAAGAAAAGAAACAGGTAATTTTTGTTGGTGTTATTTGTTCTTAGTGTGTTTTCTCTTGTAAACCTACGTGCCGTATTACATGTTCCCAAATAGCTTTATCTGCTGAATGTACATCTCGATGCAAGTACAAACGTGGCAGAACCCCCATTTTACAATTAAGTATAATTGCCCTGGAGTTAACTTTTAATATGGTCTGTGTGTTGTCCCTGGGAAGTAGTTTTGTTAGCATGGCAAACTTCTTTTTGGGATTGGAACACAGTTTCTGTTTACATTGTAAACTTAACCCATGACATTTTGAATAACTTTGTTTTGTTCTCTTTTAAGGAAATTGTCAAGCCAGTATCTCCTTCAGAGTTGTTTCCATCTTTGCCTATTGTGCAAGTATGTCTAGTTACATTGTATCTATGTATTATTATTATTCTGAGATATGTTTTTTACCTTGGTGTGTTTGTATATGTGATCTTGTGTATTACATATTAATCAAAAAAGAGAAGTTTGTCCACTGTTTGATTGTTAAAACTCCCAGCACTGGACAAATGATACAGTTGTGGTAGAGTAGGCTCTATTCATTATTTTAGAAATTATTGAAGAAATTGCTTGTTGTGAATTTTGAATCTTCTTGTAGTTGAATAATTACAGTGTAATTCTTGACATTTGAGTTTTGGAAACAACTTCCTTGTTTTGATGGAGCAAGATTTGGATATAATGAACCAAGTCTATATTTCAAATCACTGACATATGTTAATTCAGGAATTGCTTTTGGTTGCAGTTGTGGCCTGCCTGGGGAACCGTAGCAGTATTAAAACATACTCAGTTTTTCTGCATGATTTTACTTCTTTTTTTTTTTTTTTCTTTATTTCATTCTTTCTCCTTTGTATTGACCTTTCCTCAGAGAAACACAATAAGTCATTCTTTGCAAAGGGCAGGTATAATATCAAACAGATCAATATAAAATAGGGAAATCTAACTACAGACTTTAGAAAATTAGTATAGGCAAGAATATGAGCAAGGCAACATTTTCTTTTTATAGTGGACAGGGTGAAAGTCACTACAGATTTTTGCTTTGGAGCTTTTTAAGTTTTTTGTATTATTTCTTTTTTTGTAGGGGACATCTAAAAGAATTAAAGTCTTAACCCGGTTAACACTTGTTGTTTCTGATCCTTCCCACTGTAATCTCTTGGTAAGTATATTTAGTGTATTAATTTTCCAATTTTTATTTCCTTTTCTCAATGAATGAATGAAACTTTGGAAATTGTATGGAGAGAACTTCATGGATTTTGTAGGGCACTCAGCAGTGATTTCTCAGATCGCATCTTTAGCGAATAACGTGATCGTGAAGAGGTGCAGACTTACAAGACTGGATATGGCTTCTGTTGATCACTTGTCAATATGGGACAACAGTTCTGTTCCTCAGTTCTTTTCTTTGATTTCTGGACTTCTGTGCGTAAACTAGAAGACCATGAGCAAGCCCTGTGTCTGTTTATGTTTTAGTACTACATGATCGAAGCAAAAGGTGTAAGTGCCTTACTAGGTGGGTGGGACAAGCCTCAAAATGAGAATGAATGACTTCACAGTATGGCTCACAGCAGAGACCTACTATGTAATTGGATGATTATTTGCTTTGGTTTAGTACTTGAAAGTGAAAAAGGGATTTTCTTCTCATTATTTTGCTCGTGATCATTGTGCATAGCTTTGGCATCTGCCAGAATTCAAGGTAGTAATTGTTTCCTCCTTTTGTAGAGATCGACATCTGCAAATATAAGGTTATATGACATCATAGCAGTATTTCCGAAGACTGAGAAACTGTTCCATGTAAGTACGATCATCTGATTGGTAATGCTCATTCAATAACTTCTAGCCCCTTCTGGGCTAGTTTGAGTACATGCTTTGTTGTGATTTTTATTTCCCATTTTATACAGGCCTGTATGTCATGGGACTAACTAAGCAACATAGGCTGCCTAGTCAGTTAATAGACTGAGAAGGTTGGAAGGGATTGCAGGAAGCTGCAGGGCCTTGAGGTGACTGCTTAAAGTCTGAAACATCTGCCTGATGAATGGACTTGTATGTCCCTGCGCTGTGGTTTCCTTTGTGTGTCATGGACTCTACTGAGTACTCTGCTCTAGTGAGGAGAGAAAACATCCTTCTTTTTTTCTAATATATATACTATCAGCATGTAGAAAACTTCTGTCGTGAACTTTAACTTCTCCAACTCCAACAGCTTCCCCAGACCACATTTGCTATCTTCTGTTAGCACTAATTGTTCCTAATCTCTGACATGCCAGGTAGGGTGGGAAGATTTTAAAGCGGAACTAATGTGGTTCTGAGAGTTGCTTTCTTCCTTTTAGTCTTAGGTCTTCTCTTGAAAGTTTGACCAAATGAATAGCTGATCTCTTTTTCTTTAATTTTTCCTTTTATTTCTTTATTTTAAATCAAAAGAGGAGCAAGAGCTTAGGAGACAGAGCTAGTTCTGGTTGTCATAGCATCTTATGAACAGATAAAATAAAATTTCCACAAGTAAACACGCCTGATTAAACATAACGACCCTTGCTCCATTGCCAGACTGAGATTTCTGGTTTTGTTTTGTTTTGAGTGTGTTGGATGCTCAAGCTGAGTGAGAGAAGCTTCACTTATGTGACTTCATGATATGTTTGTTACTTTGCTTGCTGAGAAGACCATTGAGGCTGTACAAAAGTAGAGCAGGCTTGAGGGGAAAATACTTGAAGGGCAGACGCTCATTTTCTCACTCAGATTTTATCCTGGCTGTTCAGAGCAAGCTTGCAACTGAAAACTGCCTCCACAAAATTTGTGTGTCTTTGAAGGTGTTGCTGTATCAGTGTTACTGAACAGATGCTGGCGCTTGTAGCGGTGGTAGCACTCGTGTGCTAGTGAGAGAAAACAATGGGTATGAATCATTTTCAAAACCTTAGTTAGGACTAATTTGTGACCTTAGGCCAACACTGTTGTTTCTCGCGTTGGTTTATGTTAATAGGAATGCAAGTATTTTGAATAAAACCCCCAATACTCTGTCACTTCTTTGATTTTAGAAAAACAAGGTGTTGCAAGTGTGTTTGACCCTGAACTGGTTAGCTCCATTTCTGGTGCTTGACTGAAGACAACATTTACCATTTAGAGGTGATACCTAAATACAGTGATGCACAGTAATTCTTCAGCCATTACTAGCAGCACCAAGCATCATATTGTCTTCCAGCTTTTGACCATAACTGCTATTATCTTGAATAGACCCTTCCTACCAGAAAAATTCCTAGTTTTAAAACACTGTCCGAGGCAGAGTGATCTCAGCTTGGCTTGTTGGGTGATAGCTGTTCGTTATCTCTGTCTCTCTGATATTTTTAATTAAGTTGTTCTCAAATACTTGGCAACAACTGATGTGAGTGCTCTGATCAAGTGGAGCATCTGGAAGCAAGTAATCTTTTTGTCAGAATGTTTTTCTTACAAAACCCAAAATTGTGATGTCTGACCTCTTGCAAGCTCATAAATAATAACGTTTAAAGCAAATGTGAATCTCTTTGGAGAAGTGCCAGAATTTACTTTCAAAGAGAGCTTGTCAGTATAAAACTGAGTCTGGTTTTTTGGGTTTTGGGTTTTGTTTTTTTTTTAAGTTAAAGCTACTTTCTAATACTCCTGAGTCCCTGTTTTGACACATTAAAATGATACTCTTCTGTTTTGTTTTTCTAAATAATTTCCCCTCCTTTTTGAAAACTTGTCCAAGAAAAGTACAAAGCAAGAGGCTGTAGAACAAGGTGAACTTTAAAGAATCTTTCTGCAGAAGAACTCAAGCATTCATTGTAACAGTTACAGCTTGATGAAACCCATTTCTGACTGCTTTTATTTCCCTCACAAGATTTTAGGACTCCTGGGGGTGTGAGAGAGGCAAATAGTTGTATAATACTTTTGAGGGCCACTGTCCACCTCTTTTTCTTCTTGGTCTATGACAACAATGTAAGATCTCACTTCTCAAGTGAGTTCAATCAATTTATCATGCATTTAAACAACCACCTGAAGCCAAGTAATCAGCAGGGGCATGCTGTGTTGTTCTGGGGGGAGAGGGCTCTCTCTTATTTAAGGGTGGGGTTTTTTTATTTTCAGCTGTGAGTTCTGTTGCAGTGGGATGTCCAGCTGCAGCAGTGTTTAAGCTGGCATAAACAGCCATTCATTTCTGCAGGTCCCTGTCTGCTCTGCTGGTGAAGCTGCTTGCTTAGCTGCGTGGCAGTTTGGTTTGAGGAACGTGCTTTTGGCTGAAAAAGTAACCAGAGTTTTTGCCAAGCAGGCAGATCCGCTTTCCTGCTGTGATTCAGTATTCAGCCATGCAGATAGTTGTGCCGGCACAAAGAGGATGGCTGTGCTCTGGGCAGGCCAATGCAGATAGCAACTGTTTAAGCTGACACTCTCGCAGGTGATGGACAGTGTGTTAGGAAGGAAGCAGGATGGTCGATGAGACCATCTTCGCTGCTTCCGTGCTGGCAGCACTTTGTGCTGGGGAGGGAACCCAAGCATGTTTCTTGCAAACTGTGTGAGGTGAAAGACTTCATCCTTACAAGTTTACATTCAGGGCAGATTTGTATGTTTGTCTTTTGTTTAAAGATTTTAGGTTTTCTAACTCTCTGTGGAGAGCTGTGTCAATTTTATACAGGTATCAACAGGGAGTCTGGTGCAAGTGATGTTACTCATGGAGTTTCAGCATATACCTCTGGCTATTACAACTCATGGATCTTTCACTGTTAAGGATAAAGCCTCCTAGCGTGGGTCTTGCACCACAAATTATATTTTAAAATTGGCTGTTGGTAACTAACAGTACTTCGAGAGCATCATCTTTCTCACCAACAATTTGGCACTTGGATTATTTTCCATTGAACAGGATTTTTCATGTTTTTGTAAAAGAAATACATGACCATTGGAGATGTCCTCTAATTTTAGCATGGCCCAAGACCAGTCTGTGCCCTCTTGTCACAAGGCAGGGAACCTTTTTTGTGACTGAGTGTGGCAGGGATATGTACTGAAAGATGTGTTCAAATTCTCCAAATAATTTGTATCCTTGGGGTATGAGGAAGCTGTGTTTGCCAAGATAATTGTAGAACGTGCTCCTTTAAGTCTCCCAAGAGGATTGTTTTGGGCTGCAACGGGAATGCCCGCTCCATGCCAGTAACAAGATCTGTGCCTGTTACTTTTCAAAGATCTTGCTTTTTAAGAATTCTGACTGTTTTAATAATATTAGTTATTTTTGCCTGCTGTTTGTAAGCAATTATCAGGTCAGCAGTATCTAAAAAACTTGCTTATATAAGTCTGAGGGTGTAGTGCAAAGCCAAATTTCAATGTTTATTCCTAAAATGTTTTCCAAAGCTTTCTTCAGGCCATCCAGGCAGTGGCAAATTTATTTATTTCTGGCTGTCTGGAGTTTCCCAGCAGGTGGGGCTCTTGCCTGCAGTGTGGCCAGGCAAGCACCCGGCTGTGCAACTGCTGCATATCATTTTCGGTACGAAGTTTTTGCACTTTAGGTCCTTTCAGCAGGCAGGGTAACCTTAACTTGCCTGCGTGTGTGTGACTTGTCCAGGAGCCAAAGCTAGGCTGAACATTGGAGTGTTTGGAGAAATCTCCTCTCCAACTTTCTGTGCAGTGCAGGAATTTCTCTTTATGGGGAAGCATGGCTCTTAAGTTTTTTTTTTTTTTTTTTGCTTGGTGGTGTTTTCTGAAATGTTCTCGTCACTGGAATCCTGTAGATATCCTGGCATTTGGGTCACTCCCTTTCCCACTGTGCTTAATTTGCAAAATGGAAAAGAGTTTTCCAGTGTTTCTGGAGCTGATTAGGAAGGCTTGTTTTCTCATCACATAGGGCAACTTGCATGTTTCTGATGTGTATTCTTGTTTTCCTTCATTTTCAGCTTTCTCTCTTCCAGAATTTCCTATGGCCTCACTGACGTCTTTTCTAGGATGATTCAGAGCTATTTGCTCTGTGCATGTTCCCATAAATCACCTCTGTCTAGATGGTAGTTTGTACTCCACGTAAGAAAAGGATTAAAACTGGCTGTAGTAGGGCTAAACTTACACATGCAAGTCTAATTTGATGCAATAGATTCCAACAGTGTCCTGCCTAACAGACTTGGTACAGGTAGGGCATGAAGATAAAGTTTAGTCCAGATGGCCTGGTAGAGACATTTTAACATCAAAAACCTTGTGGTTTCCTGGATCTTTGAATTTCCTGCATGTGTGCTGTGGCTCTTTTGGCTAGGAGGGAGTGCTATCAACAGCTAAGAAACATTCCTAAAGCTGGGCCTCTGCTCTCATCTCCATCCAAATTTCATGTGAACAAACTGGTAGAAGACTAGTTTGCGAAGCGACAGCCCGCCCCGTGTTAGAGCAGCGTGCAATTGCCCCGTGTTAGAGCAGCGTGCGATTCCCTCGCAGCCCAGCCCTGGGACTGCCCGCAACCCCCACCGCTTTCATGCTGGTGCGAGAAGGGATGAGTGGTTGGCACCTGGCCCAGGTGTGTTTGGAGCAGTTGCTGGCAGGCTTCTGAAAGCAGAGAGTTCCCCTACGCATAGAAAATTCCTTTTCAACATCTTCAGTCTGTTTTTATCTTCTTTGTTACAACGCTGCTTACAGACATTAATCTGGCCCTGTGTAATCATCTTTATGGGCTAGGGATATAGAACTCCTACATGTCTTGTGTGCGTGAGATTATATGTAAATCAAGGGCTCCACTTGATTTTCTCTGTACGTCAGTGTGGACATTCTCTGCCCTTTGTTCGTTCCTTCTGTCTTTTAATACAGGCTGTAAATTATGGTGTGATTTCAAAGCTAAGCTTTTAAACTATAACCTTCAGTGCCATCTTCAGAATCCTCCAGAGACGTGGCTTTCAGGAAGGGCTGCGCATTCCCCACCCAGCCAGGAAAGCGAGGCCCTGTGGATCGGCCTCCAGTACTGGCCATGAGGCACCACCAGTCACTGTCTAAAATTCTGCTTTTTCTTTCAGTCCTTTCTCAGTTGCTTCTGGTAATAATAATTAATCCTGAAAACAGTTTCTACGCTGGAATTAGAGAGTGAGGGGGAAGGGGCAGTTCCTGGGCTGTTCCTTTGAAAACAGGGGTTGTCCTTCATTAGCTGTGAGTTCTTTTGCCAAAAGCCAGCATTGCTTCTGCATGTCCTGTGTCAGATAAAACCAAAGCAATAAGTCTTGCCTTTGGGTTGGTCGTTATTTTATTGGAAAAGTAGTTCTCTAAGTGAGAAAAGGCTTGGGTTTTAAGCCTGAAATGCTCAAGCTGTGCACCTGTAGCCCTGCTGTTTTATTGCCATTCCTGCAAGGCAGAGTACCTCTTCATTTTAAAACTGAACTCACCACATTTGTTGCATTAAGAAATGAAGGTGCATATCAGTGCATCTGAAGTTGGTTATGCATTTTTTTGGCATATCTAATAATCTGTTCATATTTCTTTGCTGTAGATTGCTTGCACAACTCTAGATGTGGATCTGGTATGCATAAATGTAACAGAAAAGCTGCCATTCTACTTCCGAAGGCCCCCTGTGAATATGGTAAATTTGCATCTAAATTGTTTTCTTGCTGTTAAATTCTGTATTTAATGTCAGTCTGAGTTGATTTCCCTACCATTTCCCTCCCACCATTCCCATCCAAGTGGTTCTTTTATCTTCTTGCATAATGCATAGTGTTGTTTCAGATGTCCTTCACTTCAAGGCCTCCACTGCAGCATTTAATACACAGTGATGTACGTTCCTTCTTTTTCTCCTTCCTGTCCCCCACTTAAGGCAGTAGTGGTGTTCCCAAGGAATGGAAACGCAGCCTTGAGGCCACTACTGCGCTAACAGTGAGATGTGGTGTGACTGCTGATTGAGCTGCTTCCCAAACCAGAAGTGGTACAGCTGTGTCAGAATAGATAAACAGCCCTGCAATTTAAGAGACAGGAGAACATGAATGACAGTGATAATTTGGGAGAAGGATGTCATACTAGTTATTTGGAGGACAACTGTATTGAATCCATACTTAGACAAAGGAGTGCCTTGGCAAATGAACCAAATGTGGAATTGCTAAATATCTGCTGTAGGACACAGGATGACTATCAGCAAGGATCAAATATTTTGTTAATACAGTTCTGCCTACTGTTGGTGGTTTGCCAGAAAGCTTAATCTGAACATGCTCTTAGGTAAACTAGTTTTTTTCCTCTGAGTATATGTCAAGGTTCATTCTACATGGGCATTCTTGGCCATTGTAGTTCTTAGTGCGAAAATTTAGATTTGGAATTGGCTAGAAATCCTACTTCCTCTTCTACAGAAAGTTTGACCTAGAATAAAAATAAAAAAAAAAAAATAGAATTAATCCTGAAATGGAACAAAAGTAATACTTTGGAATTCATTATAGACTGGGAATTTCAACATTCCACTTGGAATAACAATTTTGTATGAAATGTTGTTTGAAAGTACCCTAGCTACCTAAAACTCCAGCAGCTGACCCAGGTGAGGAGCTGGGTGGCTCTTGGAGCCCTGTGTTTGGAGACATTTTCCTTACAAGCTACTTCTCAGCTTCCACACTCCCAGCTTCAAGGCAGTCTGTCTGTCAGACTGGTTTTGTGCATCCTCGGGCAGTCAGTTTTGGTTGTTGTGATGCCAGACAGACAGATTGGCAGGCAGCTGAAGTGATGGGGTTGAGGTTAAAAATCTGCCTGGCTGGAAAAGGGTGTATTGCCATCACCTGTTTTGGTTTTGATACATTCAGGCTTTTCTTCTTGTTTGCAGATGTCAGACCAGCTCTCTGTAAAACATTTAATGTTTTACACAGCTTCTGTTGTGCTCGCATTCAGAGGTCATGCATGGACGGGAGCTGGATTAATTCCATCTGTATTCAGTTACTGGACTCTCTTACAGTATTAACTGCAGCATTTTTTAAATAATATGGGTATAAAGCATAGAGTAACATTTCAGGCAAATGTAGTATAGGCCAGGGAACTAGGAACTCCTAGCTTTGAATTGTGTCTTTGTCGCTAACTCACTGTGTCCTACAGCAAGTTGCTTAACTTTTCTCTGTGTGTTTGCAAAATGAGAATACTAGGGTTTTCATGAGGTACTTTGAGAGATAGCAAGGGATTTTAAAGCAGCTGAAAATACAGAGTATTACTATTTGGAACCTCTCCTGTGACTCACTGTTATTTAACATTGTCACAAACACCAGAGTATGCTGCAAGGTAGCAGAGAAGGGACCTCATTGCTGCTTTTATGCAAGGACAAATTCCTCATTTGCAAGACATGGGTACTGTGGGAAGCAGTGGTCTTCCTTGCAGCAAGCTGTGGGGCTACAGGAGGAGGGTTCTCAAAATTTACAAACTTGTTTCTGACCAGCAGTGGTTACCTGTCTTGTCAACTCTGTGATAGAGGAAAGCCAATTGCAAGTAATAAGTGGCTGGTATTTCTTTGTTAAACCTCATTCATCTGTCATCCCAAGATTCAAGTACACATATCTGGTGTACAGTGAAACATTCCACCCCCCTCCAGTGCTATGCTGTGGTCTTGCTGGAACAATTCCGCCTTAATTTTTTCATATATAACACAGTTAAACTGAGAATAAGCTGCATCAATAATAGACAGCAGTTGTTAGATTGTTATTCTTCTCTACTTTTGATTTTTGATCACTCCCTTTCATCTGAAGGCAATAGATCGAGGCATTTACTTTGAACTTCTTTACACGCCTGCCATCAAAGACTCCACAATGAGAAGATACACAATTTCAAATGCGATCAGCCTGATGCAGATCTGCAAAGGAAAGGTAAGCTCCTTCAATTAGAAAGCTAATTGATTCAGTTCAAATTCTTCTGGAGTTGTTTGGACTGAGCCATTTTAAATGAGTTTGATGCTGGGGTTTCTGAAGCTGTGACTGAATCTTTGCCTACTAATACAAGGACACAATTATTCTAGCTCCAGATACTTCCAGCCATGCACCACTGCATGCTTTCTTCTTAAGTTGTCAAACTGTTAAGATTCTTTTTTCAGAACAACAACAGATGTTATTATTGTATGCAATACACAAAACAAAAGGGGAAAAAAGAAGTGCCAGAGATCTAAGGTTTGCACTAGAACTGAAATCCATGCATCTCTTTAAAATCCCCCATTTCATATTTCCAATTGACCAAAAGCTCTTTGTTGATAGTATACCTTGAATATGGGACATAGAAAATAATAAGAAAAAAGTAGGAATCTTGTTTTGTTAAACAGTTAGTAAACTCCCAGTATACAAAACAGACCCAGCAGCTAGCTGGCTATCAGCCAGGGCTTTGCTGCAGTCAGATCAACTGCACTCTTCCCTGCTACTGAAACCCAAGGAAGAAGTAACGCTTGCAGCCGAGACGCCTGTAATCCATTGCTTTCATACCTTACCTCCTCCCAGGCTACCAGGCGAAGCTGCCTGTCATGCTGGGTCCTCTCAGGCCATGGTTTTTTTTAACAGGGAAGTGTATTATAATACATATCCAAGTTAAGAGATTGTAGCTCCCACCACCTTTATTGGAAATGGCCTTTGCCACACTTTGCTAGTCCAGAGAAGCCAAAATTGGCATTACCCTGCAGACCTAGTCTGAAGTGGGATATACAGCTTGGAAGACCAATTAAAAGCAGATCTGTCATTACCTCAGTTCCCCTCAGGCATGGCAGCCTATTTATAGGACAGCAGAGTGGGTCAAACAGATGAATTCCCTTAGCGCTACAGAAGAAAGTGAGTATTTGCATGGCCTTTCCTGAGAAGCCCAGCTCTGGGCGTTAATTGTGCAAAATAGTGACTTGGAGATGAGGTACATACACACAAAACCCCTTTCCTTTGGGATTCCTTTTTGCCAGTGCTCCTCTTTCCTTTGTGCCGTTAAAGATGCGCTTCTCATACAGTTGTTGATTTAGAGAGCATCAGTTGAGTTGGCGTCGCAAACAGAGCAAGTGAGATGTTCGGGTGCTCAGTCTGTGTACACTGCTCTATCTTTCTGCATCTGTCAGTCTAGTGCATCATCTGTGCCTGGAAGGTAAATCAGCTGGAGCTGGGCATGACAAGTTGTTAGGTGCTGGGAGAGGACTGCTATCTTGTCTTTATTTTTTGCCTTCAGGCTCAGTACCTGGTGGGCCAGCAGAGATGGTTATTAGCCCCCACTGGCAGTTTGTCTCCATCAGTTACATAAAGGCCTTTTTTTAATGAGACACGGGAGGGCTGGTCCATAGGCTGCTTGCATTGGCACCTGGCATGCAGCTCTCGCCTTCTGTAACCTACAGCTGCTGAACTTGTAGCAGCTTTTGGATCCTTTTGTTTCTCCTCTGTTGTAGTAGGGCAGAGAAACTTCCAGAAATCTACTGGTATCCTCAGAGCTGGCGTTGAGCAGAGTCCTTAAAACATGTTAAAATGTGCAGGGAATGAGGGAGGGACTCGCCTGCCTTGCCAGACAGAAGGTGTGCATAGCCACAGTCCCTCACCCCCTGTGTTTTGGTAACTGTGGGTACTGTGCCTGGAGCAGTGTACTGAGCAGCTGCTGTCTCCTTTACCTGGGGAGATAATGTTTTGCCTTTGAGTTCTTCCCTTGGATTTGCCTTTGCCTGCCTCTTCTTCACTCTCTAGCAGTGCTTTTCTTGTCTGCTCTTGTCTCCTTCTCCTGTCTTGCCCATCCCCTAACTGGAAGCCAGTTGCCTTTGAAGCAGGCAGAGCGCATCTCCAATGTGCAGCCGTGAACCACGATCCCGCGCTGGTTCAAGATGTGTTGCACAGCTGCTCTGGGAGTTTCTCTGAGCCTGGGAGACAGGCGTTGGTTGCTACAGCTCAGAGCAGGAGACTTGAATTTTCCCAGCAAACTCTTGCAGTCAGCACCACTGAAGCTCAAAAGCACCCTTGGGATCCATAGTGCAGTCATTTTAAAGGTGAACTATGCAGAAAGAAATGTCATAGGCTCTATCATGATGTGTGCTATTAAGTCACTTTGATGTATGTATTGCTTCCGCTTCTTGCTTTCCTTATGCTGAGGCAGAGGTGTCTGTCCCATCCTTTCCTCCTCAGCACGCAAGGAAACCTTGGGCACGGTGTGAACATGCAGTCATTTCCATGCAAATAGCTCTTTTATGGGTTGAGTTCCAGCTGCGCACAGAGCATTTTTTTCCAGTGTCTGCCCTGCTCTTTGTGCTGGGGAGGTGGCAGGACAAGCAAGGCAGTGCAAGGAAGGGATCAAAAGCCCCACCTTGTAACTGGAGGTGGTGTGATGTGTTGGTGGTACTGACGTCAGAGAGAGAAAGTCTTTCGCTGCCTCAGTACAATTTTCATTCCCACCCACTCAAGCAGGAATTCCCAAAGCCTTTTGTTCAGTATAATAAAAGGTGCAAGGAATTTTTTGCTGCTGCTGCAGTTTCCACCTGTGCAAAACAGTCTCCCCCTGGGTGAGCATCATTGGAGGTTTAAAATCAGAAGAGTGCTGACAGCTGAGCTGTGGTATCTGCCAGTCCCTGAGCAGTCACAAACCTGTTCTGTAGAAACCCTTTGGGAGAGAAGGGAGAAGGATGTCTCTCTGCCTGGTGATTTCGTGGGGGTGCCAGTGTTGAGGGAAGTGAGCATATGGCATGAAGTGGCAGCCACTGCCTAGCTGCAGACAGGTTTCCTCAACCAGCATGAGTTTGATCAAGGCCAGTGTGAATGCTGAGGTTATGATCAAGTTGTACTGCAACACAGAGAGTAGGATGAAAATACAGGAGGACCAAACTGTCTAAAGGCACTATATGTAAGCTGCTTCTGGGGGATCCTGAACTCCTAAGTCCATTTCTGTTACAGCTCAGGCTGAAATGTCATTTTTGTAGGGCCTCTTTCAGCTACTGTAATTAAAGGGGGCACTTCTTAACACAGTGTGTGCAACTCTGCATTTCTTCTTTGCCCTCAAGGTCCCTTTGTCGTGGTTTAGCCCCAGCCAGCAACTAAGCACCACGCAGCCGCTCGCTCACTCCCCCTACCCTGATGGGATGGGGGACAGAATCGGAGGAGTAAGAGTGAGAAAACTCCTGGGTTGAGATAAGAACAGTTTAATAATTGACATAAATAGTAGTAGTAATAATAACAATACAATAATAATACTAATAATAATAATATACAAAGCAAGTGATGCACAATGCAATTGCTCACCACCCGCCGACCGATACCCAGCCAGTTCCCGAGCAGCGATTGCTGCTCCCCGGCCAACCCCCCCCAGTTTATATACTGAGCATGACGTCATATGGTATGGAATAGCCCTTTGGGCATTTTGGATCAACTATTCTGGCTGTGCCCCCTCCCAGTTTCTTGTGCACCTGGCAGAGCATGGGAAGCTGAAAAGTCCTTGACTAGCATAAGCAGTACTTGGCAACAACTGAAACATCAGCGTGTTATCAACATTGTTCTCCTACTAAATCCAAAACACATCACTATGCCAGCTACTAGGAAGAAAATTAACTCTATCCCAGCCGAAACCAGGACAGAAGTCCACTATGAGATGGTAGGTGCTTGCTTAATGCCATCACTCTGACATTTATACTGCTTAGCTTATCCCTCTAAAAGGTGCAGTGCTTATTCAACTCGCATCTGTCTGTGAGAGCTTTATAACTGCGAGGGAGGGCTTGTCCCTGTGCCTGGCCCTCTGTATGGGACGGGGGGATAACCTGGGTTTATTCATGTCCCCAAATTAAGATCCACACCCTGCTAGAGTTCACTTCATTTGATGGCATCAGATACTCTCACGGTTAATTGGGCTCTGAGCCTGAACTTAGCTAATGCTCATAAAGTCTTTGTTGCTTGCTGCTTTTTTTTTCCCCCATTTCTTGATGCTGTCTGACAGATGAACATTTGCTCTCTTTTCCAGAACATTGTTATATCTAGTGCAGCTGAAAGAGTAAGTCCCAGATTTTTGTTGAAGTCAGAACAATTTGAGGATTTATCTGTGGCTGAAAATACAGCTTTAGTTAATATATTAAACATATAAAAATTGTGATTTTAAATATGATTGCTATCTTGTGGGTTTTTTTAATCACTCTATTTTACCAAAGAATTGTATTGTGGGGTTTGGGGTGGTTTGGTTGGTGGTTTGGTGTTTTGGTTTGGGGTTTGTTTTTTTTTTTGGGGGGGGTGGGTGGGTGGAGGTTTTCTTGTTGCTGTGGTATTTTCCATGACAGTTTTCTCCCAGATGGGGACTCTGTTTTCCAAAATAATAATAATATTTGCTTGATTTCCTAGTGTATCTTCAGCAGCTTGCTATTATGTAGCATTTAATCTTGCCTTACTGATAGCCCTGTCCTGCCTGTTCACACTCTCTCAGCCTGCAAGACAGTGCATGCACATATCCAACCTTCTTTGTTCTGTTTCAGCCTCTAGAACTGCGAGGTCCTTACGACGTGGCTAATCTGTATCCTTTTTCTAAGTCAAAGGCGGCAGTTAATAGTAACATGTGAAAGTTCAAAGTAGTTTTGAAATACTTCCATCATTTACACTCCTTGAACTTTACACAGTGATGCTTGTTGGTGACCAGTTCAGTAAATCAGGGCTCTGAGTGGGTGTGGAAGGAGCAACGGCTCTTGGTCATGGGGTGGCATGAGCAGTCACTGTAAATAGTAGTGTCTTTTTTCAGCTATAGGTATATTTTGTTGTGATATGCATTGATACTGTGTGGGTGTAAGTGGAGAAATTAATAAAACCCATAAAAATCTATGGACAGTGTGAACCAAACCGGAAATTATTACTTACGATCTCCAAGGTGCCACATCTTTGGTAGAAGAAGCTATAAAATCATGCTCATATTAAGAAAGATAAAGTACCTATCTGAGTGCTGGTTACTTCTGTTATGAATTTTCCAGTCCTTAGTTACATATGTGCTGTTAAATAAGTGGTTGTGTTCTAGAAACCAAGGAGGATGTCTTTTGTCCCCTTCTTTTAGGAATTCAGATGCATTTTTACTACTTCCCCCTCCCCACCCCTAGGCACATATGTGGACTGTCCCTTGAAGGGAGGAGTGTGCTCTGAGTCGTGAGAACTGTGTGGGAGGGTGTGTGGCCTGGAAGGATTTTATGTGCAATGTTTCCTTCCCTCTTAAAAAGAGCAGTCAGGCTCAACCCAAATTAACATACCTAATCTGGTGTCATCCCTGCTCAAGGTGGCTGGGAACTTTTCAGCCTAATGCTTTTATATCAGACAATGCCCTTTCCCCAAAACTGAAATTTTCAATGTTTTTTTTTTTTTTTTACTTGATTATGCATATAAAAATGTTCCTGTGTTGACAGACTTTTATTTTCAAAAGTACAGCTTCTTGTCTGGAAAAAAGCAATGTTGCCAGGAGCTTTCCAGGAGGGCTGCTGGGGAGCTGCAGCCAGGAGAATTGGGTGCCTCAGTTTGCTGCCTCTGGGTAACCTTATGCAAAATGTCACTCTGAGTTACAGCTTTGCTAATTCCCAGCAAACCTATCATGCAGACAGACTTCCCTATTTCGGTTGTTTCTTTCTGTGCATTTTGATCCTGAGTAAAGGTGACAGAGGTTTGCTGTTTGGCCTGTCAGAAAGCGAAGCCAAGGCAGCCGTGTCTACCAACTGCAGAGCCACCGTGCTTCATGGAGGTGAGTGAAAAGTGCATGCAAACTCACCTAAGTAACACTTGTGTTTGTTAAACTAAGTTCGTGTTAATGCATATTTTCCAGAAGGTCCAAGACCTTACAGAGTAAGTTAGCCTGGGGTTTTAGCTCCCTTGTCCAATGCATGAAGACGAGCTTGTGCGGCAAGGGTGTTTTATTTTCCCTTGTTGCCATGTTAGCAAATCAGTGGCTGAATTGATGGTGCTGTCTGTACTGGAGTACCCACTTAACCACATTAACAAGTCATAAACTGTTTAGCCAAAACACAGATCTGCCTGTTGTGCTTCGTAGTGAAACTATCCCTTGTTTCAGAAAGGGTTGAATGCTGATCTCGGTGACACCAGCAGAAACTCCATCATTTGACTTCAAGAAAATTGGGGTGCATGTGTTATGCGTTTCCCCACTTGCAGCATGAGTGCAGAAGCAGCCTTTGCCATGTCCCTTTCTGATGCTTCATTATGTGGTCTATTTCTGACCTGCTGTTCAGTGTGGACCATTTCAAACTTGATGCAAAATCAAATGCCCCGAGTGCTTGCTGCTTAGAAAAAAATGTTTCATATGGTGTACAATGGCTTGAAGTGTTCTGGTGAAACAAAACTTGCTTCCTTATGCTCTCAGCAGAGGCAGCTCACAGTAGCTCTCTTCTACTCGCCCATTTCTAATATTAAGAAAGTGGAAATACAGCTTGTGGCCCCCTGCACTGGAAATCAAAGGTTTCCAGCTCTATTTTGTGTCCTGGTGTCGTGCAGCTAAGAGATGCCACAATTTGTGTTCCAGCAATAATTTTAGACCCTTGCTTTCCACTGTAGCACCATTTTTTCCATCTCCACCCTCCCTTTCACATGCTTATTTATTGGTTCTTAATGTTTTGTGATTTTTTTGTTGTTTATTCTGATGCCAGTTTAACTTTGTGACTGAGTAGTCACATCTCGCTCTTAATTTCTGCCTCTGTCAAAGTTTGTTGGGTAGGTATGATTTCTAGTCACCTTCCCAACAACTTGAGTTGTTCTCAGTTTCAAACATACAGTAGGATTTGGTTTGCATCTCTTGTTTTGGTAGAGGTGGGGCTTGAACCTGCTGTAATTCACAGCAGGTAGCTTTGATTTCTTGGAGAGGGCATTTCTGTGAACAGAGTTCTCCTCCAGACTGCTACTTATCTACGTGAAGACAGTGTGTTGGAAGAGTTTTTGTCAAGTTTATGTGGAATTTCTCAAGACCATCATCTATCTTATCTGTGAAATTAAATAGCAGATGTCATTTCCCTGTCCCCCAGAGAATACTGGCCCAGAATAAGTCGAGATATTTTGGCAAGGTTCTTGCATAGCCTCTTTGCTAACAGAGTATTTGTAGGGAATCTCTTCTACCTCAGATTTTGCAGAGAAGCCTCCCACTGTAGTTCTGAAATTGGATTGGGCTCACTAGGTTGTTTGGCAAACATATGAAGAGTTTGGTAGCATCACACAGTAGTATTTTATGGTAATGCTGAGGGTTCTGTAAATAAAATATTCTTGAATACCATAAAGCCACTTACTTGGTATGTATAGGGGAGCCTCTACCAATACAGCTATGACAACATAGTCTGTTTAAGAATCCTGGGGTATGTGAATTTTTTTTTTTTAAGAACAGTTTGTTTTGCTCGGAAATGCAGAAATGCTTTTGACAACACTTCAACAATGTGCCCTTCTGTGACTATTGAACTGATTAAGCCTGGTTTCCTATGGTTTTGTGTGTCTGCAGCCCCTCAACCCCTGCAGAACTCAGTTTTAACTTCTTTGCCCATCATCCATCGGATTTCCCACTTTAGTTTCCCTGCTCCATAAGGCAGTGTATCCCCAGCTCCTGCCCATGCAGGTTGCTTACCTGCTGTGTGTGCTGACTGGCTGGCTGTTAAACATGTTGAACTGTGCTTTGGGGCATGGACACCTGCAGTGAGTATGCATTAAATGTGTTAGTGTCATTTTATTTGAGGTACTACAGCTTCTGCTTGTATATTCCAGAAACTCGGAAGAGTGCCTGTGGGGTAGTGTACACGGTAAAGAAACCTCGCAAGGTTGAGGAGGAGGAAACAACACTGCCAGCCTGCAAAAAAGCTAAGACTCAAGCTTGAGGACTGAACCAATTGTCAACAGGAGCCTCCATCCCATCTTTACCAAGTGTTGAGTGTTCCCCCACTCTCCAGCTGACCCAGTTCCTCCCTTACTACTTTATTTAGCCTGGAGAAGAATTATTCTTCTGGTATTCAAATGAGGAAAGCTGTGGGAATGAGTCTGCTAAATGGTAGTTCACCCCATCTGAAAAGTGATGCTGAGCTTCTGGTCAAGGTCAGGAGACCGTCTCCACCTTGTCTTGTCTCTGGAGTTAGTGCAAACTCAACACAACATTTCTAACACACAGAAATTTTCACTTGTACAAGTGCATTCCTTTTTTATTAAAAATGTGTCTAAGAATGCAAAGTCTAGCTCTTATGGTCTCTTAGAACTGCAAGCTAGTAGATGAAGTTTACCTTCACTGGCCTGTGAAGAATAATGGTGCAGTAAAAAAGAAAAAAAACTGCTTCCCATTCTGTTTCGTGATCAGTGCCTGTAAAGAAGATCCCAGCATCTGTCACTTGCTAGGAGGTATCTTGGATTTGTGTTACAGTAGGACTGACTGACCTGACACACATGCCAAAGGCCATCCCTGTCCTGCAGGTCTTAAAACCAAACAGTAACATGAATGGTTACCACAGATGGGAACGAAGAGCCCAAGGTTACACTGAACGTGTGCCCAGTGTGGTGTCACAGTCGCGCCGTAACAGCTGTCTCACCTTGGCCTGAGCAGTCTCCACGTCACATCATTTTTACTGCATCATTTCCTTCTTTATGTCCTGGTCTGGCAGTGTTGCCTATGAGAGCGTTCATTTTGCTGCCTCCTGCCTTTCCATTTTCCGTCCTGTTAATGCCTCAGTAAACCTAATCTGGCTGCCAAAAAGGCAATCATAACAGATTTATAATCAGAGTGTTTTCAGAGTTCTTCCAAATGTTGACTGAAATTTTTCTTTTGATTAAACCAATATAAAAATTATGTAAGCTGCTGTACTCAAGATACTCTTGAGCCAGCCTTCCTGTGAATATTCCGGTTCTCTATTTGCATCTGACAGCAAGTTGAGAGGTGGAAGTTACATCATGTAAAATACTGCAGAAATCTTGCAGTGGGTCATCACTGAGCTTTTAGTATCTGGACTTAGCAGAATAGATGAAGTTCTCAGTAGACTAACAGTTGTATATAACGCTGGTGTAAGTCACAACAGCTTTTGCTTTATTCAACAAATAATGGAATATTTTTTTTCTTTATGTTATTATTTTACATGTTGACTTTGTGATATGAGTCTGTCTTATTATAGGTATTGGGATGTAATATATATGTATCTTCACACAGTAGTTTATCATTTATGGACTTGCCTTCAAAATGATGCTCTAATGATGCAGAAGCAGAAATGTGTTTGTCTGGTGCAATTTTCTGAATGACACATTATCTTGCCTTGGCAAGAGCATAACCTACCTTGAGCATGAGAGGAGTTCTTTCATAACTAGCATATGGAAAGAGGCTTTGAATGCCAGAGATCCTTCTTGCTACTTGTTTGACTTGATTTAAAAAATTTACAGTCTGTATCTTTGCCCTTTAAGCAGATACAGTGCTTCAGGAACTGGTTGAGAAGTTTCTTCTCCCCCAGTTTCCTGAAGCGCATTGTTCTGGCAGCTTTGATGCCTGAACAATTGAACTTCTTCTCAGTTAGGATAATAAACAGAGTTAGCCAGCACTGATGTAATTTCTATTTCCTGCAAGGTATGCTCCCAGTGTCTGGGTAATTGTGCAGAAACAAGTAGTGAAGTAGTGGCTTGCAGAGAAGGGCAGCAAGCAGAGGTGTGCCGAAATTTTTATGGAGAAGAGCGTGTTCACAAATAAAGCCTACGGCTGGCAAGGTGACACTCACAAGTTATGGTGCTTGTGTGAGAAAAGTCTCATCTGTCTAAAGCTGTTGACCTCACTCTAGGATAGCTGGCTGCAGACAGAACAGGCGTTTCTTCTGCGTGCTGCTCTGTGGCATTTCTGTAAATTCACTTAGTCTCCAAAATTGGCACTCCAGTAACAACTATTCGTCGCTGCCCGCTCCTGACCCCACCTCATTGCCCAGGACATTGTTTTGGCCAGACTGTAAAGCCTGCTGGCTAGAAGCCAACTGCCAGGGGTTGGTGAGGGTGTGTGGGAGCCTGTGGTGTATTTCGCTGGGAGGCCATGCCGTGGGACCTTAGGATTTTAACTGAATGCAGCGTGTAACATCCCAATGAGATTAGGCATCGGTGCCCCTGCTGGCGCTACTGCTAAGACTGTTCTGCCCCCCCTAAAGGAAAGGGAGAGGTGCCTGCCTTTCCTAGCAGGACTGGGTGTCTTCCTTGGCTCGGACAATGGAAGCTGTCTCATGTGCTCCACATAGTAAGTACTGACTTGCTGAGGAACTGAGATTTTTAAATCAAACTCAGTAATAAAACTGTAGCTTTGTTTTACTAGCTATCAAGTACTGTCTTTCTGCTTTTGTATATGTGTTTCCATTTAACAAAATAAGTAAGAGAGGGCGTTTATTTAACAGTGGCAGGGAGGTAGCTCAAGGGCTAGCTGCTCTAGGCAGCTGAGACTTTGAGTTTTTAAGAGTTTTACAGAGGTCAAGATGTGAACTTTCTTTAAAGAGAGACAGAATTTCCCTGTGCGTGCTCACCACTCCATAATCCACTCCAGCAAATAAAAAGAACCACTCTGTTTATTTAATCTGAAATAGATCGGTACAAAATGTACAGAAAAAGCAGTACAAATTTACAAATATACATAATCTGTTTTTGCATTCTTCAGTCATCAGACTTCATAGTAGTCTAGCTTAAAATTCACATTCCTGATACTGTCTCCTCTCACCTTCATAAAATTGCATCTGCATCCCACAGTCCAAACAGTTCCATGGTGGTTGGAGCTCTGTCCTTGAGCTCTTCACTGACCATGATTGCCAAACCCTGTGTAAACCCCATTATTCAGCTGCTTCTTTAAATCCGCTTGGCACCTCAGTACACCTTCCTCCATTGCTCTTCCACATATCACTGCTCATTTAACATATTATTTTAATAGTGAGAATTTGGCAGAGACAAGGCAACAGTTGCAAGTATTCACTATTTAGAGCTATTGGAAGGCTTCAGGGAAGCTGCTAATGTAGTTGGAAATACTGCCATCTAAGATGAAAGGATTTATGTTGCTAGCAAAGATTGGTAGCTCTATTTAAAAAAAAAGCTGCAATAATATTGAGTCATTAAAAATTACTTTTTAAATAAATAAATAATAAATAGTAATAAATAAAGCCATTTTAGAACCAGTGGAATTTTAACACTCAACCTGCCCTATAAAATTATTTCTTTGCATGTTTGGTTTGCAGTTTTCTGTGAAGGCACCTCAAATAATCCAGTACCATAAATATTTTCAATAAAAATACTATCTTCAGGGCTATTTTCCTCCAGGTTTATGTGAAGCATTTAAAAGCAGCAAAAAGAGAGCGGTCTGGTTTCTCTCTTCAGAACTTGACTAGATGGACACTCTTATAAGAATTGTCTTTCAGGCTGTTGAATATCTCTTTGGTGCCATTCTGCCACTGAAGAACAAGATCCATAGGTGTTTTCCCTTGCTGGTTAAAAAAGCAGAGGAAGCAAGATTTAATTTCAGCCCGTGATTACAGAATCCTTCATTCTTCCCTAAATATTTGTACAGTGCATCTGCCTGATGTGAGACCCTTCTGCACACACAAGGTCAGACTAACTCTCGCTGCCCTGAGATCTGAGTCCTTTTGCTCTACAGATCTAGTCCCAGCCGTGTTCCGACTTGTGATGAAATCTCCCTGTGTCTCAGTGGGTCTAAGCCATATTAGCAAATCCCATGACTAGCAGAGCGTGCAGGTGTTTCTTTTGATCTGGTTTAAACTGATGAGAAATGCTTTTAGATCAAACCTCAATAAGCCACTCTTCTATTTAATGGAGAATTCAGATAAGAGTTTATACTGGTTTAATTAGGTTATGAACCACATCTCAATTAAACAGGAGCAACTTTTGTGTGCAGACAAAGCCTGAGAGAGCAAGTCTTTGGCCTTTGGGCTGTACCTTTCATCATTTTCATACCCTGATGAGGGATAATGCTGGGAGCGGCCCTGCTTCGGAGAGCATGGGCAGAGAGTAGGGAGTGCAGAGCACTGCAGTGACTGGTTTCTTCCTTGCCCCCTTAAGCTTTGATTGATTGTCAGTCAAAACCATTGACTGGCATCGGTAAAACTCACTGTCCATCCCACTGCTGCTCAGTTTGAGTTTGGGGGAAAAGGGGCTGTGATATGCTGTGTTTTAACAAGTGGTCGCAGAGCTCCACAACATGCCTGCTGCTGGGGTGGCTATGAGCAAAGAGTCAGGTGTGGGGCTTCTCAAATTGAAGCTCTGCTGAGCCCACAGGGATTTGTTGCCCAATGGTCAGGTTAACAGCCAGTCATCCAGATGTAGTGCTTGGGCTCACCATTGGCTTAAAAGAAAGGAGGTTTCTCTGACAAGCTAAGATCTTTGTTGTCTCGGTGGTGGTTCAAGCCCAGGAATTGTACAGAGGGCAAATGTCTGTACGTTGTATCTTTTCAATATATGATATGTGTAATTAAAATAAATTACAGAAACATGCAATGTTGTTTTAAGTTGCAGCTGATGGGGTCTGGTTTTGGAAGAGCTACTGGTTTTTCCTCATCTCCCTGACCTCCCCCAAGTTATACCTTCTCTGTGTCAGCTCTGCTTTAATTAACTCTGAAGTGATCTAATTAAGTCTGTTCACAATAGTCTCTCCTGGCCTTGAAACCTATGAAACTGCTCTGAAGGAAAACTTACTCTAAAGTGTTTTGAATTACTGCATTTTTTGCTGTTACTTACGCAGTTCTTTATAGTTAGGTCCGCTCCATACAGAATCAGAAGCCTGATCATTTTGTAGCGGTTCAGCCTCACGGCGTCGTGCATCGGTGTGTCTCCTTCCTAGAGGCAGGAGACATGGACCACAGCGTCAGTCCTGCCAGTCCAGCGCCGTGGTCCAGCCCCAAAAGCGTAGCCGGAGATTTTTACAGGCAAGTGCGACTATCGAGGCAGACAGCAGCTTGATGCTGCCTGGTAGCTGACAGGTAAGAAGCTGTTGGTACTTACTCTGTCTCTGGCGTTGAGATCTGCTTCACAGGCGATGAGGTGCTCCCCGCAATCATACTGACCCGTTCTCACGGCCACATGCAAAGGGGTGCTGAGCAGCTGAGAAGTGGGAGGACGAAGCAGTCAGTGGCATGGAACAGGTAAAGACCGCTTCAAGAACGGCCACCAAAAATTATCCACTTGGAGTAAGGGTCAGCTTTTCCCCTCCAATTTAAAAAGCTGCAGAGTCCCAGAAGCACATACCTTGTCTCTTGCGTTTCTGTTTATCTCTTTGTCCAGTAAGAATTTCAGAACATCCAGGTTCCCCCCCCGGCATGCCCAGTGCAAGGCTGTAGATTCAAGCTGCAGCAGGAAAAACAAATGGAAACTAATTTAATTCATCATTATATTTAAAAAAAATTAAACCATTTTGATCAAATTTCTAAACAAATCCAAAATCATTTTTATGCAATTTAACCTGAAGCATTTCACTGTGATCACCGAGTTGTTTCTAGTAACAGCTTTTCTTATTTTGCCCTAATTTCTTTTGCACTGCAAGTTTCTCACACTTCACGCTTGCTGCATATTGCTCTTAAAGACAGAGATCTTGGCAATGCTGCTGTGAGAGCGGATGTGTTTTGTCCATTCTGTGAACTTAGAAGTCATCTTTAGACAGCCAGGTATGATTTTTCTGGCTGGCATGTGCTAGTTAGTATTTTTTTATTCAATGCCTTTTGGGTTCTAAAATACGTAGAAAATGAAGCTCAAGGGGAAGAATAGTTCACTTTTAAAAAAACAAAAAACCCAAACTCATGCAGATGCACAGAGTGAATTAGAACCCTTCTCCCCTGCAAGATTCAGTTTCTCTGCACCCAGCTCTGCCAGGAGGGGTGGCATGTCCTGGGAATGTCTCGCTCTGCCTGTTGCTCCTCCTGTTTCTCACACTCTCCACGAGCACCGCTGGGTTAAGCGAGGGGGAGCAAGGCTGGCTGGCTCCGACTGTTTAGCAAAGGGATGAAGAGCTGGGAGCAGAGAAGCACAAAAGCAGCTGCAGAGGCTGTTGATACTCGGCTACCCTCGTGGCCAGCGTGCCAGAGGAGCAAGGGTCCCTCCCGAGCGGAGCCTTGAAATCCCGGTGGAGAATGTACGCGTTGCCCTGAGCCCTGGATAGATGCGTGGGACAGTGGCATCTCCACCACCTGCTAGCAGGCTGAAGTGGTAGCCTGAGCTCACTCCCTTGCCCTGTGCTAGGCTTTGTTGTTGTGGCAGTCTAGCGGCCGATGCGTTCCTCCGCTTCCTGTGTTTTCCAGCAGCCACTTTGGCAAGGGGAGGCAGACGCCCCCTCCTGAAAGCTCTTCTCAACAGTGTTATTTTAAGGCTAAACTTACAAGGCATTGTAAGGCCTCTTAATGCTCCTCTTCTATAAGAGGCCCCTCTGTAAGCGCTTCTCTTGGCACTTCTAAAACAATGAGCGGTTTTTTGAAAGAAGTGGAAGTTGATGTGCGTACCATGTCTCTCTGTTCAAGCTGCGCTCCAGCTTCCACCAACTTTTTCACCACCTCTAGGTGTCCTTCAGAGCATGCCCTGTGCAATGCAGTGCGTTTGTACTGGCAATTAAAACAGTGCAAAGTCAGATATTCAATATGGCGCAAAGAGATATCTTTAAATCTTTCCTCCCCACCTCCCTAGGATGATGGCAAATACATGCTTTATGCTGATTCATTTTGAAGAGCTAATACTTTTAAGACCGGAAATCTGCTAAATTCTAATAGCATCCTGATAGCTGAGAGCTGCCTACCCAGCATTTTAAAGGGTGTGAGAAATATCTGCAGTACGGCATTCAAATTTAAAATGATGCCTGCTGAGTTCCCCCACCCAACATGCTACGCTGTGTTTTGCACATGCAGCTTATGCATTATGGAGTAGGAGGGCAGGCAGCATCACTTTCTCTATCATTCTGCAGTCAAATTTCTTGCCTGTTCATCTGTAGCATTGGAAGACCACCTGCTACAGAAAATCAGGGTCTCCTGGGCACCAACAGCTTGCTTTTAAATATAAAGATTCTTTTGAGGTAATATTACTTTGAAGGGTCCCAGTGGCCCCATTATCACTCAATATACCAAACTTCCAGCATTTACTTATTTCCCCCCCCCCTTCTGTTTTTTTCCTCAGAAGTGTGAAAGCTACAAAACCTAGTGGTAAAAGTTACTTTTGCTCTGTAATAACCTCTCTTCTGTAGCAGGCTTCGCAGTAAGAAGGAAGATTGTACCTCATCACAGACATTTGGATCCCCTTTGTCTGACAGGTATTTTTCAATTACTGGCAACTTATTCTCCAATGCAGCTCTAAAGAATGTGGGTATATCCACTGGTCCTGTCTGATGGAAAGAAACATACAGGGCGTAAATGCGTGTGGCACAAAACCCCATCACTGCTTTCCCAGAAGAAGGTAGTTTGAAATAACTTACAATAACTTCTGGTTCAGGTTCTTTTAAAATGGGAGCTTGCACTTTCTTGCATTTTTTCCTCTTCTTCAGCTGAATAATTTTTTCAAGATCCTCCAAGTTCTCAAGTTTTGACCTCTCCTCTAATTTCTTCTTCTTCAGCTGAAACAAATCAGGGAAGCCCATAAATTGAGCTGAGTGTGACCACCACCTCCCTTTCAGAGTGGCAGGACAGTGCGTGCTACCGTTCAGCTGAATTCAGTTAAAGCCTGAAGAACTTTGAAATAAGTTTGGTTTGGGTTTTTTTTGCTTTTTTTTGTTTTACAGCTAGGGCTAATTGACCATTAGAATAAGTTACTGAGTGTGTGAGAAATTCTACATTGTCTATAGTTTTTCATACACCATTGGACCTCTTCCTAAATGCTGCGTCAGCCATATAGCCATATGTTGTGGGATAGATGGCATAAATTTTTGGTCTGTGTTAGGCCAGGAGTCAGAGCAGCACTGTATTTCCTTCTGGAAACTTAAGAAACCTCATATGCAGCTTATGAGGGCTGGGAAGCCCCTGCAGTTTTAACTGACTTCCACCAAGTGTTTTGCCTTCAACCACTTTCACGATGCAGCCCCTGATTTGTTGTAAGTTAATCCTCTTTGATGAAAAATATACCCTTAAGTGAAAAGCAAGGTTTATACCAATTTTGCCATTTTGGTCAGTGTTACGTTTTGGTAAACTACAAAGAACGTCCCCACTATCCTTGGAAGGGCAATTCAATAAATGTTTAAGACTTCTTTGAGCCTGCTTGTAAAAAAGCATCCCTGCACGAAGTCAGTATGGGGCACTGCTAACATCAAGGGCAGATGTGTGCCTGAACCGAGGGCCATGATCTCAGGTACCATGAGGTGTCCTTGGCTTCAGAAGGGGGATTCACAAACAGGAGGTAACTCAGGGTGAATACAGGTGACAGATTCTGTCCCATGGTATCATTAAGGGTAAATACATGGGTGAGAGCCTGTCATATGGTATACATTTTTTCAGCTGAATTCTTATTCAAGTTATTTCCACCTCTTCTTTTTATTGTTCTATGCATTTAGGGTTTGATCTGTAGATCATTGACTTAATGGAAAATAATTATGTTGGCTGAGTGGGCTGTGGATCAACTGGAAATCCAAAAAGTTCTTAAGACCCTGTGGTTGTTTTGGATAGAGGAACTCAAAAACCTCTGTGGCAAATAATGATCTCCCTATTGAAGGTGAAGGTTTATTGTTTATTTTAATATTTCTAAGGCTCACTTTCCCACCCTTCTTTTTTCAGAACAAAGTCTCATGCCCCCTGCTAGTTAAACTATTGCATTCCCAAATTACTTTACATTTTTAGGCCAGTTGGTTGCTTATTCACCAAAGAATTTAATATGTCACAGCTGCTGTATTTTGGGGGGAAAAAAAACCCCCATCAGTTCTTAGGGATATAGGGAGAATTGTCATGCTCCAGGAATACAAAATGGTACTTTTCTGTAGACCAGTATCACTTTCATTTGTAATAATTTTTCTCAAATGTGCTACTAAGCATAATGCAGTGTTTTCATAAAAGAATATTTTCATGGTAGATAAGGCTCCTGGCTTCAGAAGTGCACTCTTACACTCTTCTTGAGTTAGTTATTTTTGGTGGCAGTCATTAGGTGTGCAAGCTGAGGGTGTGTTACTGGCTATGTTTGTTCCCCCCTCACTGACAGCTGGCAGCAGGTTGACTGGGCAGGATGAAGCCCCCCAGCCTTCAATCAGACATTACAGGGGGAGTTTTGGGTTCTGCTTCACAGTGTTACTGCCTGCACCCATAGGCTACAGGAGTCAGCAGATCTCCATGGCCTTCGATGGACTTTAGACCAGCCTCCTTTGGTAGTGATCTGCCAAGGGTTTATCTAGCTCACCATGCACGTATTTCTAACTTAGAGGCAAAACGTCAAGGGCTGCAGCAGAAAGTGCACATAGGATGATAAAAAGCTAAGTACAAAACCCAAGAGCCTACCTCTGCTTCTAGTTTTTTCTCCTTCTCATAAGCCAGATCACCTCGGGTCAGTGAGTGTTCAGAGATTGTCTTCAGGTCCTCCTGCTTCTCTAATCTTACAGCAGCTTCATACTCTCCATTTTTGAAGTCCTCAGGGAGGAAGCTGCCAGTCTCTTTATCGTCAGCTCTCTTCCCAGTCACCTGTAAAAGCAAACGTGGTATAATATAAGCAGCAGTTCATGACTGCAGTAGCTACCCCCTGGGAACATGGATTACCTAGAGGCTAATTACATGTCATTCCTGTCCTGCTGTAGGAGTGTGTGACAGACAGAGTGCAGACCTCATTCAGCCTGTGCCTGGATTAACTGTGTACACGAATGGCCAGAGCAATCTCACTCGCAGGCAGATCTCCCACATCCCCGCGGCAACCCCCCTCTTGGCATCTTCAGGGCTTGGGTCAAGATCCATGAGGCCAGCTCACAGTCTAACTCCCTGCTTGGCTGGGGCCGGGGGGCTGCTGTACTGACACAAGGCAGTGAGTTGGGAAGAGCCCCTTTTTTTATTCAGGGTTTTCTTGTTTGTTCACTCGCCAGAGTCTTCAGAAGGCTGTAAGAGGCTGTGGTGAAAAGAGCCACCCTGACCAGCCACCAGCGCCCTGTGAGTGTTGAGGAGGGGAACTGAGCAGGTAGAATGGGAGGAGAGGCTTTCTCCCTTGGGACCTTAGTTTTATTGAAACACATCCAATGCAGTCAAATCAGGTTGCTGAGTAATTTCAAGGCTGGTTTTACCCATTGCTGTCAGTACCAAAGTCCCCATTTTTAGCACTTAGCAAAACAGCAGAAGGCAGTTCCTGCGCAGAAGCTATGTCATGCTGTGCAGCAGCACAACGTTCAATAGCTTCTGGAAATATTTCTGATGCTCGATTAAGTGTGTATAAAGAGACAACTTGTCGAACTTAGTAGAGGCTGTGGTGTGGTGTGTTGTGAGAGTGGTTCAGTAAATTCATGTGTCCTAGACTGCCTTTCCATTCAATCACCTTGTAAAATTGTGTGTGGTACAGAGTTTAACACTAGAGAAACTGTCAGGGCTTGCCAAAGAATTTAAGACAGCATTAACAAGTTAGGTTGTATGGCAGTTGCATCTTAACATAGCCATCTCGGGGGGCTTTTTTTAAAAAGCAATTTTTGTATAATGTTGCAGTGTTTTATTGGATCATTGCTGTTTTCCCAGTTTATTGATCAAATCAGATTATATTGGTCTGAACCCTGCAGTGGAATGTCCCATTACTTGTGGTCTGGTTTAGACATTATTTTTTCAAAGGCTTGTTACACCATGAACAGCAGTGGGTGTAAGAACTGTTAGTTTAGTATTAGAAAATAATACTATTACTAAACTGTTAGTTTAGTATTAAAAAATACTTTGGTTTCCCTGCATTGATACCTCCTCTCAGTCCCTTACTGGATTGGTATTACTCAGTGTGATCATAAACTTAATGGCTTCTGAAAAAATAAAAATGAAACTCAAGGTCAAAGGAAAATACACAGCTAAATTTCAGTCTCTTTTTTCCTGATGAACTGTGTTTTGATGCAAAATCCAAACGGCTATGTAGTTGTATCAGTGGTGAGCCCCCTTCCCAAGGAAAAGTTAAAGTGAGAATGTAATATGACAACATACAGTATATGCAGGTTTTGCACCTAGAGCGCAGCAGTGCTGGTAACCTGCCAGATCACCTTAGTGATCCACAAAGGCTGTCTCTCTCTCTCTGCCTGGTATAATGGCAGTCTAAAAAGAAAAGTAATTATGAATAAAAGGAAAGAAGGTTGTACCTACCAGCTCTTCTACTTTCATCATCATCATATTTGCCAGCGTTTGAAGGTTGTACTCCTGTATGGCTGAAACTCCCAAGTGCTCAAGCCAGCTCTGCAGGGACCACCACACTAGCTTTGCTTATATATCTTTGGGAGAGCTGTGCTTGAATGAGATAATCTTCCAACCTGGGAATCCAAGTATGCCCCTTGGGCTTGCCAGCTGAGAGGTAGGCTTGCGCTCATTCCAGACATGTTAACGAGCCAGATCTGGTGTCGGGGGGGGGCAGGGGCAGGGGGGCGTCAGTTGGGCGAGGAAGGGTGAGCCTCACAGTCTAACCACACCGAGTATGTGAATTGGAATGGAATGTGAGCTCATCATTCCTTTGGCAATGACCACACGGCTCAGCAATGCGAGTCATTCTGTGTTCCCAGTGCCCACTAGGACAGCTGTCTGTTGATATAGCATTATAACTTCATCGTCTTTTTTCTAATTTTTTTTTAAACTGACATTCAGATGACTGTAAGACACTGGAAAGGGTAAGTGGCTTATGTACAATACTTGTAGTAATATCTTCCTGATAAATGGATTATGAGCCCGTAAGTCTCGGAAAGCCATTCTTTTCATTGCTATTTATTCTTGGATGATAAACAGTTTTAGGGGAAAGGATTTTTCTCATCATGATGGCAGTCTTCTATATTTGTTGGAAGGAATTCTCTGAAGGGATTACTAAGCCAGAATGATGTCTCTGGTGCTAAAAGGGCCTATGACATGATAAGTTACAATCAGTATAAGATCTCAAAACAGCAAGCTTTGCATTTTTCCGGGATTTTGTCAGTGATCATAAGCAGAATAATAAATTATGTCCTATTATGCTAAAAAAAAGTAAAACAAATACTGTTTTTTCAGGCAATAT
The DNA here is from genome assembly GCF_030463565.1 of Pelecanus crispus. Lineage (NCBI taxonomy): Eukaryota > Metazoa > Chordata > Aves > Pelecaniformes > Pelecanidae > Pelecanus > Pelecanus crispus. The sequence goes on along the minus strand of NC_134652.1, from coordinate 19,967,790 downwards.
TTTCCTTTTGGATATGGGAGAATGGGGGCACAGAAGTGATTTGTTCATTTTTGGAGATAAGATGGGATATGGACAGATATATACAGATGACGTGTGTGTTTTGGGGGAAAAGGACTCAAGTCCTTTGGGAAAAATAAAGGTGCAAGCTTTTCTTGTGCCATGAATCAGAGTAGTCTGGAAGCAGGAGAATGAACACCAGCAGAAGGCTATTTTATAAAAGGAAGATGCACTAATTTTTGCATTTAAAGAGTGTGGATGAATGCCAAGAAATATCAGTTCTGTCATTCTGCGATGCTTGGAGCTCTTGTGTGGTGAAGTATAAGCCTGGCTGTAGGCATCCAGGTCACCTGGCTGAAATGAATACAGCTGCTCAGGTGCTTCAAGTACATGTTCATAAGTCCTTCACCAAATCAAGACCTATCTATCTTGGGTGTTGTTTATATCATTAGCATCATTAGCATGCTGCGTTCCTGACACTGACCTTTCAAGGTGTCTCTCCTCTGAACTATCTCCCAGTAATCTGAGTACATCCAAACTTGTCTTCTAGTGCCCATCATACCTATGCCCTCCCTTTCCCTGAAATGAAGCTGGCCATCAGGTGGTTCCTTTACTACTCAGAATATATATGACATTAGAGGATGAGCCCCAGAACTAAAATAGAGTATGTGGCAGCAAGAGAACCTTTCAGAACATTTTTTTCCAAACCTAAGTACAGCCAGGCTATCACTCCCCCAGAGTGGTATGTCCTGAATCACACTGCCTGGCTTTCTTTCACAGCAGTTTTGTACTCCTGCTATACATCTCTATGATAAGAGGCAGCTTGGTTTGGTTTTTTCTTGTTTATAAATGTGCTGTAACAGCTTATCTCAGTCTGTTTTGTTCTGCAATGCTTATTTGGGAGATTGTCTTGAAATCCACAGCCCTAACAGGATGGCTGCAAAGACCGCTTCTGCTTTAGTGAAAACAGATCGCAGTTGGAGACCTGATGCGGGAAGAGAAATATAGGGGGTTGCTTTAAGAACAAGAACTGTTTAAGAAGCTGTGAACTACCTCCAGCCCTAGTGTATCTGAAGCTTACTTTTCTTTTTTCTCGCTTTCCTTTTTTTTTTAAAACAGCCTGATATATAAAACTGACTCAGCAAAACCTAAACTGGAAGGTTTAAGAGGATAGATCTTTCTCTGTAAACGGTACATAAATCCAGAGCCCGGAGTAGCTTTACAGTAAACCTCAGTGCCCCGAGGGGAAACACAAACCCACTTCTTACATCATGAGCGCTACCAAAAAACCCCAGCTGCATTCACTAATTATATTTAAGACATCCTGTCCCTGATGACTAAAAGAATAATAAAGAATAGAAAAGAAACTTCCTTGATTATCCTGAGTTTCTGTGAAAAGGGTGGCACACAGAAACCCACTTTAACCAAAGGCTGGAATCTAAATTAACATAATGGTAAATGCTTTTAAGCTAAATGTCATGTAAACCAAGGTAACCCTACTGAAATAGTAGAAATGCACTGATTAATATCAGCTAAGACTCTGGCTGGATGCTTATTGCTATTGCTTAATATTGGAGGGGGAAGTAGTATAATGAGCTTGCAACCTTGTGCTGGACCATAACCACTTAATCACCTTTCAACAAGTGATTTCTCGTTAAGGTGGTAATAGCAGATGGTCAGTGGGAGATGCGTAACGGGAATCTGAAAAACTCTTGCCGCTCTGCTAAAGGATAAGGGCAGAGCAATGATCTGCAAGGTGTAAGGCAATCGGATATTGTCACAAAAAAACTTCACAGAGAAAAACACAAAAGGGCAGTAGGCTCAGCATGACAGAGAGAAAACTCTATGGCACACCCTGTTCCCTGCTATCAAAAGACAAGTTGTCTGAATAGTGTAAAGAATTTTTGTAATTAATTATTTAAAGAGATTAATGGTAGAGTGAAAGCATTATGTGTGATACAGATGATATTGCCGCCTCCTGTCCAGTGTATTACCATCATGTTTTCAATGCCGTCACTGCTGTACTCGGCTATCTTACATTTTCCAGCGCTCTGCCCTTGGCTCTGTCCTTGCATCTGAAGATGTTGCTCTTTGGAATGCCATTGTTCCTGGCTGTCTCTGTCCGTCTCCTGCTGCTAAATAAGTAAAGGTATGAAAAAATCAGTTGCTGGGGAGTGGGTATGCACCTAAGAGGGTATTCATCCAGCAAACTATGTTTCATGTGTGTGCAGTCAAGATACCCAAGGTATACGTAAGAAGCAGTAACCCACAGGTTACTCCTCCCGGATTAGTGATCTGTTGGTGTGCAATGGCTTGTTTCTTTCTCAGTATGCATGAGCACCCAGCACGCTGTACATATATACACACACAACAGGGCAGTAAACAATAGTATATTGCAAGAACTGTATTTGTTTCCTCCTCTTTTTTAGCTCTTTGTTTTCCATAAAAGGCACGAAACGCTTTTATTTGTCTAACATATACTCTTTGATACTAATTGTCAAAAAGCTGTTTGGGTACGAGTTAACTATAATACGCAAATTATACCACTCATGCTGTAACTTTTTCAACATAGCAATATATATGTCTGCTTTTTCTAAAGTGACCAGGGAATTACTACATCATCTGTTTAAAACAACTTGGAGACTTCTCATCAATGTATATTTTTGTGTATAAAACTGCTAAAGAGAAACACATTGTCTCCTTAGGGGGGGGAAAAAAAAACCAAACCCAAACCAAAAACTATTTCACCTAGGAATATAAAGTTAGTTTCAAGTACAAAATTAGAATATGAGAAATTATTAAATTAGCAGAAGGATGCAGCTATAAATTCAATTTGTTTAGATCAGTTGTTATTGAAGAAACAAAGAAGTCATAGTCTGGCATGTTGCTGGTCTGGCCAGCGCAGTCCTCTGGTGTCAAAACCTAAACCAGCAATGAGTCAACAGTTGCATCACTTACTGTAGGACTTAAAAAACCCCTCCTCAAATGACGTTAGGCTTGGGGATTTCACATAATGGCAAAAAAATACAGTGATTTCTATTTAAAATCAAGGGATTTGAATTTATCTGAGGCCTTGAGCTTTATCATCATGGCATTTGTACGACATGTGAATCTGGCTAATTCATCTTAATGGGGCTCAGTTAACAAGCAAGTGCAGCAAAACACACCCGAAGGGTTGTTATCTGTGGTCAAATGGGTTTGTCTACTGGCTACGTGGCCTTCACAGTCAGCGATACAGGTCAAGGTCCTGCTGCTCCAGCACACCTGTGCTGATGCTCTGTTCATGAAACCTCTGACTACATTTTTGTGTGGTCAAGGACATACAACATTCCCTCAGCTGTTGCAAAAAGGCTCTTCTGTCTTCTTTAGACACAGAGGTGTCTAAAAGGTTTCTGCCATTCATAAATGCTCCAGAACAACTCTGAGTCAGTCAGGAAAGGAAAAGTGCTTAAACTAGGGAATTGCAGAGCGAGTTGTTATCCTTACAGTGAGAGCATGCCTGCAAATCCTGGTCACTTGAGTCATGATCCAACAGGTACCTATGCTGGCCAACTGCTCTGCAGTAATCATAGTCGATGCTTTTGGTTGGCAGCAAGGGAGAATTCAGCTTCACTCCAGAGAAGCTGTGACATTTTTTAACTTTCCCTCAGTTTTTTATTTCGAATTTTACATTGTCTAACTTAAAACTGCATCTTGCTATACCTTTGCCTGAAAGCTCATAAGTACTCCCTCTCATCCCAGTAGTACAATGCCTTTTTGGTGTGTAAACGTAAGGCTATGCTATAGTTTGCGGAGATACAAACATCCCTCTGAAATACTGCATGGCATGCACAGGACTGTTTCTTGTTGATGTGGAAAAAAAATCCAGGTCCTGGCTGTCCTCCTCTTCACTTACACAGCAAAAGCAGCGGCTCAGGAGACACAGGAGGGCTCCATCAGACAGCGATGCCAGGCTTCATGGGCTGTTCCTGAGGGACCAATGGTCACTTGCAGCTGGCTGCTTGAATTTTGGGAATTCCATTCTGCAAAGGTGTCAGATTTTATGTGGGGGTGCTCACCAGCAGTGGCCAAGTAACATCCAACCATTGTTTTTCCCTGTAGCATTACATTACAGCACACGTTGATGTAGTTATCTAACAGGATCCCCAAATCGCTCTCCAGGCAGAATCGACCAAATTACAGTCATAACATGCTATAACAGGGAGGACCTTGGGAGGTCATCTAGTCCAAACTTCTTCTTAAACAGAGTCAAAACTGAATTCATGTAAGGTTGCTCAGGGCTTCATTAGTCAGATCTTAAAAACCTCCAAGGACAAATCTTTCATGACCTCCCTGGTTGTCCTGATCCAATGCCTGAGTATCCTCATAGTGATTTTTTTTCCTTATATACAGCTGAAATTTCCCCTGTTTCAATACATGATCACGGTCTCCCATTCTCCTCCCATAAACCTCTGTAAAGAGCCTGGCTCTGCTTCTTTGTAAGCTCCTTGTAGGCTGCTTTTAGTTTCCCTGAAACCTTGTCTTCTTCAGACTGAACAAGTCCAGTTCACCCAGCCGTTTCTTACAGGGTAAGTGCTCCAGCCCCCAGCCATCTTGGGACTGATTTTACATCATTGTTTGGACACGTGATGAAAATACTAAACGATGTTGTACCAGGAACTGATCCTTGTGGGAATCTGCTGGAAATAGTTCCACTTGTTACTCTCACAACTTTGTGATCTGTCAGGGAGCCAGCTTTTAGTTCTTCCGACGTGCATCCTTTTAATTCCATATAATACATGCTTTTTAATGATACCAACATATGCCATGAAATGAAATACTTTGGCAAGACCCAAGTAAACTGTAATGTGAATTAATGTGAATGCTACTCTCAACCAGACCTTTTATCCTGTGAAAAAAGACTTGTTTAAAAAGATCCGCTTTGTATCCAGCCACATGGATTGGCATTCATTGCATGTGAAGTGTCCAATTCTTTCTTGATAAAGCTTTGGTTAACCCTTCCCCTTGTGTGCCCAGAGCCAAGTCAGGTCAGCCTGCCTGTTGTTCTCTTTCATCATTTTCAGCCAGTTGAAATATCTTGGGAGCTAAGGAAAAACAAAAGGGAGCTTCTCTGCTTTACTGGCACTGAGGCTGGCCTGTGAGATCTTCAGGTGCAACCCAAGCGGATGCTCTAACTCAGGAAGGTTCCTGCACCTTGTGAATAAACAGGACCTCAGGGAATCAAGGTGAGAAATAATTGGATGGATTTTGCTTAAAAATATGAGAATGTTTTCATAGAACATTGATTTTATAATATCTTAGCAAAACAATAGTATGTCACAGCACTGGCATAATACCTGCACTCAGGCATAGCAGCCTCTCTCTCTCTCTCTCATTTATTGAAACCATATCCTCTATAATGTTAGAAACAGGTTGAAGAGATTTTGAAAATCACTATTACCTGGGAAAAACAACCCTTTTATGGGTTTGGGGTTTTTTGGGTTGGTTTTGGGTTTGTTTTTTTTTTTCTTTTAACATATTGCGATTAAATGCATAAATCTGCTTCACATTAAATTTGCTGAAAAGCTTTTTCCCCCCTTTCATGAGATGAGGTTTCATTGGCAGTGAGATACTATTGGATATGTATCCAAGCTATTTTTAACAAATATCTCCTTTAATTGCCGTAATACCAGTGAGGGTAGAAAAGCATTGATGCAACTTTGGAATTACATTACATTATGTTATGTTGGTCATCCTCTTGGGGCTAGAGGGTGAGTAGTTCTGTGACTGCAAACACAGATGGAAAAATCAATTTTCTCTTTCTTAACAACTTGTTACAGGTACAGTGCATATACTAAAAATGCAATTGGAGTTTAATTTTAGAGAAGGGATTAATTAAAAACCAACCAAACAAAAACAAACCAAGAAACAAAAAACCCCAAGCCCACCTTTTCCTCTAAAGTATCATAATCAGAGGCAAATTTATGTCAGATGATGAACTTGGAAAAAACCTTGTGCTTATCTGCAACACACAGAAGTTTTACAGAAGTCTGTTACAACACTTTGGCATGGGATTTCTGTATTCTGTTTTATTTCAGGAGAAAATGTAGGGAATGCATGAAAAAGGAGAAAAGAGGAGTGAATGATCTAAATTGGTTTCTCTGGGCCTGCAAACTGCAATGTATTCATCTGCAGGCACTATTTTTAGTAAGTTGTTATTTCACAAGAGAAATACCAAAAATTTCCCCAATAGCTATTTTCTCTCAGCAAAGGCATCTTCCACACCAGAGTCAGCTGGATAAGGAGACCACGGGGTAGGCCTTTTCACCCCAAAATCTGTTGTTATCCAAATTAAGGAGCTAGAAAGGTCACTAGGCTGTGACTAGCCAGTTCTTGCTGAGGCTGTACTAAGCCCATTCTCTGCCCATATCGAACTAGCATACCCTGTAAGAAATTTTCTATGATCTTTGCTTTTTTTTTTTCATGTCTTTCTAGACCATCTGTGTGACAAAGCCAGTGTAGGGTTAGGCTGTTCTCACCATAACATGATGAAGGCTCTCCCGAGTCTTTCTTTTTTCCTCCCCTCAGGGGATCGAGGGGGAGGATACAGCACAGCATTAACCCAAATGAAACACTGAATTTCATAGTGAAGAAAGGAAGAAACAGACACATACTTTCCTTTTTCTGATGTATACAAGAAAAAAAAAAATCAAGAAAGTGAGAGAACCGAAGGGCATTCTCATTTATATATGCCCAACTTTTCAGATGGCCAAGGGTTCTTGCTAGGCGACCTCAGAACTGAATACATTCAGTGATGTTCCCATCTGAATGGAAAGAAGAGGCCGCTACCTTCTCTGACACCCTGATTCAGACCCCTGTGTTGTCTTAATTTCAAGTGCGTGGCCATTCAATTCCATTGAGTAACCTTATGTTTTTATATCATGTTGCATGATGAGGAGAGGAAAGGGCATTGCTTTCCTGCTTAGCAGCATGAGTGGGAGAACTGGTCTGGAGGAAATAAGAAATCACCTGGATCTTAGCCAGGAAGCTGCAGCTTGTGAAACATAGCACAGTTTTGGCTAGTTATTTTTTTTTTCGTAAAGTCTCTTTCATCGTAAAGTCTCTCTGCAATTCTTAGTTTTGGCAGAAAGTTGAAGAGAAATATTGAAACATTGCTTGTCCGTCTAAATTCCACTGGGTTCCCGGCTTTCCTGAAGCAAGTATAGGAAAGGACAGTATAGGATAAATAACTTTGATTGCCAGCCCAAATAGGCTAGAAAAATGTTTTCCTTTCCTTTTCAATGTTCTTGAGCCTTATTTGTCAAAGGCCAAACTCATGGTCACAGTCAAACTCTAATGTTTGCACATGCTTGCTCGGCATGCCAGACTGCTGAGTTTGTAGCTAGGTACAAATTAATTTGTGTTTATCCTCGCAATTTCCTATTGGGCGTTCTTTCCTCTTTTAGTGTTTGATCATAGAAATCAGGGAAATTTTTTTCCCTCTCTTTTGAGGAGAAAAAAAAAAAAAGATTCACTTGAGAGGTATATGACGTTTGTCACCTCCTATCAGAAATCCCTACTAGGTGACCTGCACAGATGGAAGATATAAGAATTGTTGCTTTGATCAAAAGTCAGTCAATCAATAAATCAGCAACAAGAGGAAAAATATATTCCAAAAAGAGCCAAAATAAAGCACTGCCATGTGCTTTAACATCTACCCAACAATAAGAACACTATAGGTGTATTCTACGTCCTACGATGGTCATTTAATTTTTGAGACCTACTGCCATGTGCAGCCTCTGTCCCAGAAGCACAAACACAGGGACTTCAAACACTGAATTTGTGATACCACCTTGTCCTAGTAAAACTTGAAGAAATTAATCCCAACAGTACACATCCATGCTTCCCTCAGCTTAATGCCTCAGATTTCATGGAAAATTGTATAGCTTAGTGCTGATGAGGTTGGAAATGATGCTGCTTTCACTAGGGTTTTTTAAAGGAGGAAGAGCACCGCATTCTATATCAACCATAAATTGTTGATGAGAAGATGAAAGCATCTTCTCATCGGGAACGAATGTTTGGTAACATGAGCTCTCAAGGCATTACAGTATCATTCACAGGAACACATATGGCTATGAAGCAGACCTCCAGCCTGTTGAACCACATGAATTAATTCCAAGTAAAATATTAGAACTGTCAGTGCCAGTTCACCGAGAAAGTCAAGTCAACTACTAAATGCACCTTGCAAGTGCAGAGGACTTTCTACTTATGATTTGCACAACCAGGAACTAGTGGGAGAAAATGGTAGATTTTTACCTTCAGATGAAAAAATGTCTAGATGAGGCAGTTCCCAGATATGAAATCATAAGGCTGTAGTGACATATTTGACTTTTACTGTCTGAACAATTTTTTTCAGAAATGAGGAATAGTCATGTGAAGGTGATTTTTCCAAAGAAAAAATGTCTAGACAACTGCAGCATTAAAATGCTCAGATTTAGAGAAGTCCTATCCTTTCTGCTCTGAAGCAGCATCAAGCACCTGCAAATACTCCTGCAGTCCCAGAGCCACTGAAGAACGTGTGTTGGGTTGCCCGCTTTTCTGATGCTGAACAGGAACAGTCAGAACGCATCTTCCCACGCTAGCTGTAAGTTAACAAAAAAGGAAGCAACCTTCACATTTTGTGTAAGATGATGGAAGGATATTCACATTACTGCTTAATTTTCCACTGACCTCTCAAAGAACTACATTTTTACTGAGCTGCATAAGCAGTAGTGTGCATATGTTCATTATGTTCTAGGGCAAGAAATGGTTCTAGAAAATAGATGAAAGCAAATCCAATTTTGTTTTTCTCTTTATTATAAGTTGGTAAATACTTAACTAGCAACTCAAGGAAAGCAGCAGCCTTGCTGCCTGATTACCTCTTTGCCATTTTGCTGCAGTGCGTCACCTAGGCTTTCTAAAATTGACACCACCACCCCCACCCAAGCCCATGCCCCATATCAGAACTCTTGGTGCATGCATAAAAAAAATTATTGCGTGTTTATTTGATGGCTGGTTGTAACAGAATGAAGACATTGAAAAAGCTGTCTTTATACCTGGGTGCCAGAAGTCATTCATAAATAAAACTAGAAAGAACAATAATACCTTGAGTAAGGGGTTAAAATGTAATTTTTTTTAATTACAACTGTACATTTGAGAATGGCACTTGTTAATCTCTTATCAAAGCATTCTGTTTTTCTTTGATCTAACTATAATTTATTGAGAGCAGTTGCCACAGGCATCTGTAATCCTGCTTTAAATCCCTCTATGCATTCCACTCTGTTCCAGGCTTGCCTTTTTCCATTCAGCGTGGTGCATGTATTCTCCCTGTTGTTTGTATGTGCATCTCCCATTTGTCTCCATTGGAGTTACAGGAACTCACATACATATAAATAGTCCCTTCAAGTGTACACTTTCTTTGTATTTTGTTTCACACGTTCATTAATTAATATGGTTATTTGCTACCCAGGAAGATCTCAGTTGTCTATATTAATGGAGCCTTCAGAATGTGGGGAAAAGATAAACATTTTCTTGCTTGTTATTGCCTAAGAATAATTGCAGGGACGTGTGGTAGAGGCTTTCACAGAGTTAGTGTTTCATTGACATCTATATGACATTTTTATAAAAAAAAAAAAAAAAAGATTCAAAGGGAAAGTTTTGAACCTCAGACTAAGAGCTGGAGAATGGTGTAACCTCTGCCACCTGTAAATACCAATGCAACCAGAAATCGCAAAGGACTTAGGTGTCAACTTGGAAACAGAATCAGGTAACTTGCAGGTTCTTGGCCTGAGTGCACCTCCATGTTCATAACAAAGTTACAGTTGGGTGGAATCAGTCCATGTCATGTCTATAGATCTTTTTAAAAGCATAAACCTACAGATATGTAACTGAACGGGTGAACAATCAAGCAATTCTATGACTGAGCTAAATTACTGCACCATGTTAATTTAGTCCTGATGGGCATAGCTATCCCTAGGACACTGGTGTTAGGCAGACTGATGTGTTGGTTTGGACTGTGACCTCTCCTTGCTTCTCAGGTGCCTGCAGTGAATCTCTGGACAAAGATGTGCACGTTGGTTTAGCTTAAAGAAGCATTGCTATGCAGGAGTTTTTCTTATATCACCCTTTCCATGGCAACATAGATTCTTTCCAGAGATACAACATACAGGTGACTGACAAAGTATACAGAGTAGATTTTGAAATCCAGTAAAGTCTCCTCGCTATCCTAGTGACAAGTCAGTGTTTACCCTTAATAAGTTATTTAGAACTGTTATTGCATCATTGTAGGTGAATCAATAAAAACTTCAAAAAATAGGTGGTGGTGTCCAGATAGTGTAAAAAAGTATATTTGAACTTCTGTTTCATCTTTGACACTTTTGTCTCACATGATTGCTCCTGTTTCTAATCAGTGCTAGAGTGTGGAAGCTTACTGAAGTCTGGAACATGTGACAACAGGTGCCTCACCTTGTTCACTTGCTTTTCACTCAGGTGGCTTCTCCGTGGAAGGCACTTACATGTGGCTTCAGATCCCACTAGCAGTTTAAGAGCCAGAGGAAGAGGTGTACTTCAAGTCTGCAGAAAGGTTGCTTCTCATTTGCTTTGTGTTAGAGACTGCCTTTTTGGATTTAAAGGCCAAGTGCCACTCCACATATTCTGGTTTATCAACCTTATCCTGTTCTTTCAGCACAGGCACTTTTTTGAGGAAATGAGCATGACCAGTTGACTTTTCCATACATATGAAAGCAAGGAATATGGGACCTGGCTGACAAGAAAATAGAGTGAGGTAGTGGATGGAAGACCTGACCTCAGCAGAAATAACCTTTTATTAAAAAAAACCCCAAAACCCAACAATGAATAGCTTAATAAGTACTTTTTCTTAGCCATGAATTTTCTTTAAAGCAGTCACTTCAGTGATCACAGCATTTCTTGACACCAGACTGGGGACTAATACAAGCTTATGCTATGTTCTGTTGACTTTTGATGTGAAAACATGCACTATTCATCGTTAAATGGTTATATGTTTACTTCCGGGCTGAACTCATTTTCTTCCTGTCGTGGTTTAGTCCCAGCCAGCAGTACTCAGCAACAACTAGAAACATCAGCATGTTATCAACATTCTTCTCCTACTAAATCCAAAACACAGCACTATGCCTGCTGCTAGGAAGAAAATTAACTCTATCCCAGCCGAAACCAGGACACTTCCCAAAATTGCTAAGGAATAAAATCTATTTTGAGAAATGCTTGGTTTTTTAACAATTCCTGCTATAAGTTTGTTGTTCTGTCAGGTGGCACTTCCTAATTCTTTTGTAGTCTTCCTTTACAAGATACTTTCAGGCAGACCAACACATGCCTCTCTCAGAGTTTTGCTTACATGAGTTATTTATTGTGCTGGAGGGGTTCTTTTTGGTAAATTTCCTCTGCATCTCTGCTTAGAGTCCTGCAGTCCCTCCCTTGGTGGGATCCGAGTCAAGTCACAGACTGGGGTGCCCTGAAAACAGGTTCACAGCCCGTGTGGATGCAGGGTCCTCCAGCAGTCATCACACTAGCCATGCACGCTGTGAGCTTAAGACAGGGAGCCTCATGACTGGTAAAGGCATGATGCGGTTATACAGCCCCAGAGCCATAACACATTGCAACAAATTGTACCCCAGCCTTTCCCCATGCTTGCTGCACCAGTGGGCACTGTAACCGTACCCAGAGTGGCCTCGAGAACACGTAAGGGCAGGATATACATGCTTGCCACTAGCTGAGAGAGGTAGGTAGGGGAAAACCCTCTCTGCACATAGGGATTGCTTTATTTCTATGGTTATCATGAGTTTTGTGTTGCAAATCACAAGTCGTGCCCTTGTGCAAGAGCCAGTAACAGAGGCAGACCGGTTCTTCTATGAGCTGAAGGTTTTGACCACCTGCTGACAGACATTTGAGACATAGAACGCTAATCACAGCATAAGGATCTGCCAATTTCTTCTTGACAGAAATAGCCACAAGCACAAATTACTTAAATTCAATCTATGTATAGAGTCTATAAAATGTAAATTAATTAATGGGATATAGATTATTGAAAGATAACAAGACCTAATGAACTATTCACCACAGAGAGAAGTGTTATCCCAGGCATAACCTGTGGTTTATTTTGCATTATTATGCTATAGATACTGAATGTCTCATGGCTTTAGACCTGTTAGAAGGAGTTATAATTCTGTACTTGTCAGAGTAGTCAAAAACATCTTGTTTAAAAGTTTCTTCAAACCCAGAATTTACAAACATATTTGATTAGACATCTCAACTCATTTTAAATTGAGTACTTCCAGCATTTCATTAAAGCAAATAATTCAAAGTTTGGGGAATGAACTAGTAGTTTTACCCATGGATTATCTGCATTTCAGGATATTCTCTCTATTTCTCTTTCCAAGTAGTAAGCTCTTCAGTTCATAACTTATATGAGTTGAAGGCTATGGCCTAAAAAGCTGTAGTCTCCTGAGATGCCATAGATGAGTCTGAAGCTTAACCATAATCAACTCTGATCTCAAACTGGCTAAAAACCAGCTGGCTGAAGCTAATATGTGCAAAACAGAGATGATGCTAACAGAAGAAGCCCTTGAGCTATTCTGTTGCTACATAAGAGCACCATCAGTTAAAGCAGAAATCTCAAAATCATGAATTAGTCTACAATGCCTTTTGAAAATCCACTAACCACAAAATAGTTGCTACCTTTAGCATCTTCGCAGAAGGTTGTGCCATAGCTATACTGGACCTGACCCTGGTTGCCCAGTTCAGTTAAGATGACAAACATTTTACCCTCTCTTTGACCAGCACACAGCAAATTTATCTCACCTATGTCCTGCTGGCTGTGTGCTGTCAGCCGGTGAGATGGCTTATGAAGAACTGTCACACAAATCAGAGCATCCATATGGAAGCCATTGCTAGATGCAATAAAATGACCACAAACATCACCATGCTGAAGTGCACAGCTTGTCTCTGTGTCGAGGCTTTTCACCTCTCTTTCAGGACAATATTTGTCCAAAGTCAACTAAACACAAAAAACTCAACTATAAGACTTCCCAGCTGACAGGAAGAAGTTATTAATACCAGTTCTGCTCATGGAGAGAAATGGAAACAGCTTCTCTGAAAAATGCGTCAAGTGCAGCTTGTTCTAAGCATGGATGAGTTTCCACAATCATCTCTTCCCAGCTTGCAAGGACAGTTATGTGCGAGCTTATTGCTAGGCTGAACTAGTGTCGCGAACTTCGAGCTTAGCATGCTTCCTACCTCATTAAGATAGCCTGAGCATGAGGGATGAAAGGGAATAGCTGCTAATAGTATCTTTAAAAAAAATGACATGAGGTATTTATTAGTCATAATAGTCCCAAGTGAGAAAGAGGAGTCAAGTAACTGCTAGAAGCATCAGTCAGAAGTCGACAAACTCAGCTACCCTGAGGAGCTGAGCATGGAGCTGCAAATACACTTCCCTGTCAGACCAAGTGCAACACCGCCTCTGCAGCCTCTGCAGCTGCACGTTCATGGAGACAGTAAGTCCAGGCAAAACATGTGGGGTCAGAAGCCTGCAGAGTTTTGCCTGAGGACTAATAACTTCAGTACCTGCTGACTCTCCCTTCTCCTCTGTCTATACAGAGAATGCAAGCCCTTCACACTAGAAACTATTCCCAGCTCCAGCTGCTAGGTATTCATAACAAATGTCTAATGGCTAAAATTGTGTGCTGTGGACAGTGTCATCTTTCATGTCACATGGGGACAATTGTGTATTCCCCACTGCGGTTGGGATACTGAGCTGTCAACCTAACATCATCTGGAGCCATACTCCTAGACCAGGAACTGCTGTTACTGAGAAGTAAGTTCTGACCCCTGCTGATGCCTGCTTTGTATCAAGTTACTGTTTTCTAACGTTATAGATACGCCAGAGCCAGGTAGCTGCCACTGGTGTCTCACTGCAAGAGAGGAAGTGTAACTGTAATAGCCCTGTCTATGACTTGCATTTAAATCGGGTTTGATTCCAGGTTACAGCAGGACAAGGGACAGGCATGTCCCATTCCAGAGTCCCCGCAAGTCTGTGCTTCCTAAGGCAGCATGCCTTCTGTGCTGATGTTTGGGGGTCATCCAAAGAAAACATGAGGAGGATTTATTCTGTTGATGAATGAAGGGAGCTGAGGTGCTGCTGACCAAAGTGAAGTTTCTGCTGGATTGCTCTGAAGTGCCTTTCTTCAAGTTATCCTGAATCAGTCTTCCAGGAAGAAAATGCCTTTCTACTGATTAATGCTGTAGAACTGATCTGAAAAGTATTTCCATGAATCAGTCAATTTTCCAAATCCCAGAATTTGGAAATCTTACAAAAACTTTTTGTTAGAAATAGTTTTGTTAAGATACAGTGAGATGCCACAAACAGCCTGTAAAAGCACGCACAGAAACTACTACCATGTGTAGGGATGCCAGTGCAGACCAGTGAGCAGAAAGTGCAATGTATCCCACGCATCGGACCTGCTAGGGACACACACTGCACCCACGAATGCATCCTTCTACGCCACATGGGCCCCCGTGCCTTCAGGTCACTTCAGTCCAAACACAAGTGGGTGGCACAGTTGACCTGATCATGTATCACATTCAGACACATCCTGGATATGCTGGACTTCATGAAAATATTTGGAACAACTCTGTTGTGTGCACAGCAACAACTTGGCTGGGATTTCCTGATGTTCAGCAGCCAAATAATTGGGAGGTTTCCTCTTGAAGTGGTAGGTTGCATATTGCCATCCAAAATCAGTAGAATTGGTGCATGGGATAATCATGTATGATTGTCTGGCTTTCTCCAGCTCTATATATCGAGATTTGACAGTCAGAGTTTTGAACTCAGGGCCAAAGGCTCATGCAGAAGAGGAGGAAACATCACTTGCTTTCTCTGCTTTGTAACAAAAAAAAAAAAAAAAAGAAAAAAAAATTAGAGCCCGGTTCTGCTCCTGTGAAAGGACAGGACATGTTGCATTATATGCTATCAACCTTTAAAAGCGTCTGGGATTATTTTTAAAATGACAAGAACAACCACATGATTTCTTTCTTGTTTACAGAACAAATGTTCTCACAAAATAAATCCAGCAACAAAGGGGAGTGGCAGGGAAAGCTGCATAGCATTTGGTTTCACTAACAGTCTAGTCAGATGAAAATATCCTTCCTATATCTGTACCTCAGGGTGTGTTGCTGGTCTAGTGAAACCAAGTTGCACAATGCTCAGCCAAGAGAGCACCAATTTTGGTGTGATGTGTCAATGATGAGATTTACTGGAGTGTATTTATGTGTATAGAATCGGTATAAAGAGGCACTGCAATGTTTGCTATCAAGTAGGGAAACGGCCTCATCCTGAAATGCGCTGAGATCGCTTGCCCGGTGCTGAGCCACCAGACTCCTGTGGGACTTAACCAGAGCTGAGAGCTTTTTGTACCTTAGGGTGCACCCTGTATGGAGGGTGATGTACAGGATCCTGCTTCTCAAATGCTGACAAACCCTCCTTCTTCCTCGCAGCTTAATTCTAGAATTTGGCACTAGCAAGTATATTTTGTGGCCCCCTGTCATCACACACATAAATTAAGGTGCAGTTGTTATTGAGAGATGAGAGGTAAAAGCCCTTTTTGAGTAATTTTGCCATAGCTGAATGAGCTTTTCCTGATGCAAAGCAGAAAAATAGTGTCTGTCCCAAGGGAAAACTAAAAGTTAGCACAACTTTGAGTCAGTAACATCTCTTCCCCTCTCTCTGATGCTCTTCTTAGATGTGCATTCTCTCTTCATGTACTAATTTAGTCTTTCATTTCATAAAGAAGCAATCCCTGCAAAGGGTAAGGTTTCTTAACTGCAAGAATTTTGTCTCTGAATCTGACTTGGGTTTTGGTTTGGGTTTCTGTTGTTGAAGAAATGATCTTAGAAAACTACTGAAGGCAACCCATACCTTAATTGATCTGGATTTCTAAATTAATTTACACCTTTTACAGAAGAGTAGTAAATATTTTTATGGAGTGTTTTAGCTCAAACTGAACCTCTGAATTGGATGCCAACAAACAAGCCGTTTACATGAAATGATGCATCTGGGAAGGAAGAAATAACCCTAATGGTATAGCAAACTCAGGAACTTGTTCAGAGTTTAAATTTATGGAGGAGCTGAGGTTTTGGCTTTCATGTACATGAGAAGATTCCTTCCCAGTCCCTCCAACAGTGGCATTGTGTCTGCATTTATGAATGTCATAAACAGATCATACCAAATCCATTCACAATTACGTTTCTTAATTTTACACTTACAACATGATTCATCATGAATATCATTATACTAAAAATAAAAGGAATGGTGATTAATTATAATAAATGCAAATGTACACATTGCTCTTTGCTATTCCTCTACTATTCCTTTGCTGTTTCTTTTACACCCTTTCTAACAAGACAGTGAAAGTGAATCTCTAATCCATAACCTCTAATCTCTGATACCATATCCTAGCATACCAAGATGTTCCTGAAATAAAACCCTTTAGTTTCTTATGTCATCTGTATCTCCAACCCCAGCCCACGTGTTTGGAAGCTTTTGAGGCATAGCATGTGTGTTCATACCACAGCACAAAAGACATCTATCCACAGGGCTGCAGAATTGTGTGGTATTAATTTACATAAGGTGGGTACTTATAAATCACAAGATACTTCTCTCTGACAGCATGATTTAATGTAATTTATTCATATTCATACCATATCTTCTTAAAGCAATTGGAAACACTGCTATTTGCAAATTATTGTATTTTCATAAAGTGGTGTAACAGTTTATTAGAATACTAGGATAGTATTGATCAAGTCTGAATGCAGCTGGCTTTAACCAGAAAGATAACATAAAAATTCCCATTACAGCTCATGGATACTTAGAATTACAACAAACTTTATAAAGAATCATTAACTGTATTCTTTTGTTTTAAATCCCAGCCATCCCTGCACTCTGCTAGCAAGCTGTGCTGAACTAGCAGGTGTTTCTGCTAAGGACCACTGACCGGCTGACCTCCTGGCAGGTAGCTAATAAGAGAGGAGAGGAGACAAGACCAGCCACATGTTGGAAAGTAAGCTGGAGTGAAGCAGAGCAGAGCAGTGCAGCTTTGGGTGATAGCAGTCTCCTTTCTAGCCCTGAACTGAAGTAAGTGCTACTGTTATTTTGGGCTGTAGTTGAGGGAGATCTGCTTGCTTTGTTTACAGTGATGTGCTGTAGCCTGGTTACTGTGATTGTGTTTAATTGTCATACATAATGGTGTCCCAAAGGAGTTGTGCTTTGAGATTATGGCCTGTGTGATCTGAGATCTTGGGTAGATGTTGAGATTTTGTTTGGGAGTTTGGATTCTGTTCTTCAACTAGCTACCTTTCCCTAGGTGACTACAAAAAAAAAGTCAGGTAAAAACTTCACTAACTTCTGTGAATCTGTAACTCTAAGCTACTTGCTGTGCTTTTCAGAGTTCCCTAATGTCTAGGACAAAAGATAATTAAGAAGAGAGGATGGGTATGACACCAGTGTTTCTTGCAGAGCAGTGAGATAAGATGTGAATAGAAACCTTCAGTTTGTGTGATGGACCAGTTGCTGATCTTCTGCAGGAGCAGTTCTTTCAGTGGGGTGGAGGAAAAAAGAAAAAAAAAACCCATGATTGCTTTTATGGTCAATCTGCCTTTCACTGCTACAGCCTTCTAGTTCCTCATTTGAGGGGGAAAAAAAAAAAAAACCCAAAGAAAAAACATTAAAAAAAAAAATCAACCAGCCTTCAGATGGCCACTTATTTGTCAAACATACCTGCACTCCTCTTAAACCCACTGTAAATCTGAGAGCCTTATACCCCTTGTTCCCAGCTGCAGGAGGGATATAGGACACTGAACTAGAAAACCACCAAGGCATGGGAGCTGCCCTGGGACATACTCCCTACTGCAATACATCTATGAAAAGTACTACCAAGTACTCCAGGGCAGGGGGAAAGAAATGTGTGTGGGGTGTCCTTGTCTGCTCTGGAAGCTGAGATGTTCACACAAACTCCCATGGACAGAGAGGTGCTTGTGTCTGGCTGGAGTGTGGTGTGGAGGAGCTCTGCAGCCGGCTGCACGTGGCCTCTCCTCTGAGGGCTTCATCTCCACTGATGGTGAAGGGTTGCCGAGTCCTGCAGGCAGCAGGTTCCTCTGTTTCTGTTGCACTGTGAGAGGGCAGAAGCGGTCACTGAAAAGTGCCTGCTGACATCAAGCTGTTTTGGCTGCGAATGCTCCAAAATCCGCCTTAATACCTATCTGTAGGTCTTAAGGAGCGTGAAAACCATGTTTAGAAGAGTTGCCAAACACAGCAGATGAAGCAGCTTGACTTTTGTAGGTGTATTTCCCTTTTGGCCTTGCTGCTTCACCAGACTTGGATGGCTGTCCGGGCAGCTCTGCAGTCTCTGGCGCTCTGTAGCCAACAGCAGGTCCTTGTCAAAAGCCTAATTTTGTCATTGACCTTTCTGAGTGGCTACAGGTCTATTGACTGGGCAGGATACTGTCTGCCTTGTATCCATGATGGTGCATCGGGATTTACTTTTCCCCCTCCAATGCTTAAAAATGCTGTGAATGATGTACCTCCTGTGCCTGAATCCTGTCCCTTCTGTGGCACCCGGAGCAGGTGAGCTGGGTGGCTTGATCATGCTTGGCTGCAGTTCTCAGCCAGAGCCTTCCTGTGACTATCGAGTATTGCTAATACCCGGCTAACTCTGTCCAGAGCTCCTTGTTACGGGTGCTCTCGTTACAGACACTAATTGTTCCTTCCCCCGTCCCCCAGCAGCAGCAAGGCTGCAGAGGAATAATGCACAGCAAATAGTTTGACTCATGCACACCTTTAGCCCCTGTACTTGGCAATAAGACCTGCATTTGCACTTCGGCTTACAGAGGAATGATTTCCATAGCAACAGCAAGGATATGTGGGATAGTATGAATACTGCTTTGGAGAGCATATAAAGCACCTTCTTAAGAAATAACCAACTACACAGACTGGAAAAACACAATTGGCTATGGGGAGGAAGTACTGCGTAATGTTGGGGGGGAGGGTGTAGCAAAAGAAAAAAATATATATATATTCATGTTTTGGTTTAGATAGCACCACTTTTTTTTTTTTTTAAATAAATTCCTGGGTATAGAGAATGGGGGACTTCTGCTTTATGCAAAATGTTAGTGAATGCAGACAGCATGGAGATCTGCAGTGATTCTTCAGCAGCACTGTGAATTAATACTCTTAGTGAAGATCTAAAGGGGAGTTACCTGAGGCAGGCATCAAGGGGGAGGGGAGAATGACAGCTCAGTTGGTTGGGGTGGGGGGAGAAGCAGAATCAGCTGGTAGTCTCTTTAAATAACAGGTTTTGTGTTTATTACTGGGGGGCAGGCTTTTTGCTATCAGAAGACGGAGGCAATGCACTAGTACTTGGAGATGCAGAGAAACAAGACAGGAAATATGCATGAAGGAATGAAAAGCATTTAATTCTTGGTTACATGTGTATGTCTCTCTTCTCCTTGTTGCTGCTGTCCTCCTGCTTCTCTTTCTGTTTTGTTGTGGTGTTCTGCTTTACGTAGCTCCATGTACACACAAAGCAGCCCAGTCTCTGGACACCCTCACCAGGCTTGTCTGGGGAAGGTGGGCGAATAAGCCTGTTGGCTTCTATAGGTTGTGTTGTGTTACCACTTCAGGAGGGCTGGCCCCTTCCTTCCTGGCCCTTTCATGAGCTCCCGGGAGACATGTCCCTGGGCACACATCTGCAGCGAGCTCTGCGGTGCCAGCAGTGGTTACCTGGATACACACGGCTGCGTCTTTCTGAATGGCATGAGAGTGGGAGGAATTGCTTCAACTCATTATAGGTGGCATGAATAAAAGTAACAATGCTGATTTCATCACTTCCTTAGTAAGGTGATATCTAATCAACCCTGTGTGCTGCACTGCAGCACAAGTATCTTAAAAATAAGCAGTTTTGGAAGGGGAAAAATTCTTTGTTTCAGATATTTGATTTAATCTCTTAAATTTATTAATGTTGGGGACAGCCAACAGTGAGAGACTTAGGAACATCCAGCATGGGGGATATAAGATGACATGCCTGGTTTTGTCTGTTTGATACTTTAATAGTGAGAAGGGCAGTGTGGGGACAGTGACAACTGGCTGTTGGCTCTGTATGGGCTCTGTGCAGAGGTCAGCCTGTAAAAGTAGCAGCTGCGGGACTCGCTGGGCCCTCGTATTTGCAAATCCCCTTTGGAAATACATGTGCTCTGTCTCTGGCACTTGTGCTGCATAGGAGTCCTAGACCTGTGTCTTCAGATGGGAGCAAAGAGCTGGGCTGTGGGATTTCTTTAGGCAGTGAAACAGGCAATGGCAAGCCCTGCCTGCAGAGATCAGTAATGGTGGGTTATCCCACAGCGTCTGCTGTGATGGGGTTTAGATCTCAGGGAAAAAAGCAAGCTATTTTTTTTTTTTCTAGCAAGTATCATATACTAACAGCTTATGCTTTAATAGGATTAAACAGTCTCAGCATGGCCTTGGCAGGGTTGCATGTACTCCAGGGCAGGAGAGTCTAGACTCCCTGCCTGCCCCAGGCATCCTCGCCCCCTTGATGCTGGCATGTGAGGAGCATGGCTCCAAGGGCACCTTGGCAGGTGTGGTGTGGCTGAATCCAGCCCTAACACAGGCTGCCTTAGTCTGGGATCAGGTTTTTGTCTTGTAAGCATGTATTTACCTGCTAACTTGAATTAAAAAAAGGCAAAACATGAGCTGGAATACTGCATGCACTGATGCAAGCATCGTACTGAGGGATGCATTCTCTCTTAAGAGGATTGGGCAGGAACCATTAGGAATTCAATGCCATCTCCCTCTGCAGGGATCTTTCCCTCCTCCCTCTTGTCACCTTCCATTCTCTCTTCTATATACGATTCTGTCATGTGCAGACGTGTAATGTCTAACACAGCATGACCATCTGAGGGTGTCCTTGTTCATAGGGTTGCTTATTCCATTATTGAGGGTCTGAACCGGGGGGGGTGACAGCCAGGGCTAGACTGGTGTAAGCAGCAAGCTTCGTGCTGGGAGAAGGGGGTCTCATGAAGTGCGGCATGAGTGCCTTCCCATTCTTTCTTCTCTGCAAAGAAGGTACAACTTCTTTTCATTTATTCTGATGTCCCACCAGTTACATCTGCTCTGCTCATATGCCAGCTCTCCTGGCAGGTCTGAGATATGGAAGTTGCAGACCCACATTTCAGTGCCTGCCCAGCAAACACTGTGGAGGAAGAGTGTGTGCAGTGCCAGGGATGGAGATCTCTTACCGGTGCCTCTGAAGTCAGCTTGCAGAAGTGAGTTCCAATTAAAATCAATGACTTCAGAAGACCAGTGCTGGAAGCTGTTTTGTTTCATCCCACACATCCATTTTCTTCATGAAAATGCAATGTCTCTGTGTCAAGGCTATGAAATAAAATACCTCTTTCCCAGAAATTAATAAATTGTGAATACATCAGATGGCATTGCCACATATGCTGAACAGAGAACAAAAAGGCAACAGCAGCTGGTAATAAAACTCCTTTTATTGAAGCAGTAAAGATCCACATGATCTTCTACCTAGCCTTTAAGATAGTAATAAAAGTGACTCAGCTTGGCAGCACTGGTAACAAGCAGTAGATGGCTTTAGAGTTGTTTTGTTAGAGAAAAGACACACATTAAATACAGCTTTGGATTGATCAGATATTGGCTCCTGAAATAAGTGTGAGGAGGAGGATCTGCCTTTACTGCTCCAAGGCTCATGCTGAACATGCACTGGGGGTGGGGGAAGTAAAGCATCCTCTGCTGCTAACACTGCCTCTCTCTCTCTGCCATCTTCCTGCGGATGCACATGTAAAGTGGAGCTGAACAAGCAAACAAGAAAAAGTTCAGAGTCTTGCCAGAGGCTGCAGGGTGAGGCTGTGGCAGAAAGGGGAAGATTAGGCTCTCTGTTAACTTAACTAAGTGTTCATCTCTCACAGCTGTTTCTAACTCAAAATCATTGCTCTGAGGTCTTGCAATGGAAAGCTCTGTAGCTGACTGGGATGTTGAACTCTGTTACAACAAATGACATCAGAAAATAGACCCCCTCATGGCACTTTCATTCAGCTACATTACATATCTGTAGGAGCTCCATAAGAATGATCTGATGATGTGCTTACCTAAAACATGCAGGCAAAAGGCCATTTACAAGCCACTGGAGTAGATGCTGCAAAATGAGCAGGAGATCAAACTGGAAGCGCTTATGAGATAGGCAAGCAAGTCCAGTGCTTCCACAATGGGGAAGGTGCACCTCCCATGAGAGAGTGCAAGGGCGGGGTGGAGAAATGAATGTGACAAGCTGCAGAAATAGTAATGTAACTGGTCTAGGCAGGGATCCTTGTGAATAATGAGAGGTAACAAATCTCTGCAGCGGTGTGCTTTCCCTGCAGAGGAGGACAGCAAAGGCTGCTTCTGGGGGTTTGTTTCTTGTGCAGATAGTTCATGCCTAGATGCTCTAGGGGACGAAGTATCTATTGGTGCAACTGGTTGTACATCTTGGAGGGTTGTAGAGAGCATGTTAGTGATCTCACTTCTGAAAATGGGTAGCTGAGGGTTTATGGGACTGATTCTTGGTGGTCTGCACCTTGTGTAGGTCCTTACCTATTGAGTATGCCTACTGGGCATGCCCAGTTCATGGCTACATGGTGGTGGTATTCCTCTTTTTGTTTCCCCACCAGGAACTGAATGTTTACTTTTTAAACAGTCTCTGAATCCATCTTCAGCTTTGACCAGTGAGTGCATAAACCTTTACTGTCATCTTTGACAGGGCCTACACAGCTTTGGCTTTAGGCTAGGAAATCCTGCAGGTCCATACTCAAACCCGCACAGTATTGCTTGGTAATTTAATTATCTGCCACTGCAGGTTGTGCCTGCAGATATCTGGAGTTCAGATTCAATCATCTGCTGGAAGATGCCTTAAAGGGCGTCTTAGAAGAGCAGAGTTGAGCTGGTGCCCTGTGGTGCTGCTGTGTGAAGTAGAAAGACGGCATGGATGGCTTTGGATGTAGGGAACAAGTTCAGTTTAACTTGAAAACACTTTGGCAAGTGAAAACTTTGTTATTAGCTCAATGCAAGGAAAAGATGCTGAAAGTTGAGGAGGGAAGGGGGTTTCAGCTGTTGTGCTGGAAATGCTCTTGTTTCTCAGCATTGGGGAGCAGGTGGGGTCTGCTGGCGTTAGCTTCCCAGGGCAGCAAAATTGAAGTTCTGTCCCTGCTGGGCTCTGCAGAGCTTCTCAGGAGAGAAGAGCATGGACAGGAGAGCCCTGCATCCCAACCAGCAGTGAAAGAGGGAGAGGAATTTCTGTTAATAGCTCACTGCAGAAAACAGTTCAGGTTTTCCCAGAGTAGCACTAAACTAACAGAGCTCAGTTAGCAACCTCTGGGGATAAGAAGTTATTCAACCTTGTCATCTGGTACAGCAACAACCCTATTAAATGGGCCCCTCGTTGTGAACAAAATATCTCAATGCACTGCATAGCAAGTGAGACCTCTCCAACACCAGCTCTCTGAGGGTGGAAGCAATCCTCTTGCTGCACCCACACTTTACATGGTGATGCTTCTGTAAGCTTCTGCAGACCCTCATTTTTTAACGTGCAAAACTCCTAGTAGTTCCTCTTCTGCGAGTGTTTTGGAAACTGAAGGGGGGTCATGTTTTGGGATGGGAACAGATGCTGACACCCTTTGTTTGCTCTCAAAGGGTATGTCTGCTTCATGCAACAGAGTGCACAGCTACCCCGCCCCGCAGCTATCACTGACTATTCTCTGGACTTCACACGGGGCAGCTCTGCGCAGCACGACCGTTCCCCTGGATTCCAAAAGCAGTGGAGCTGTTAGGAGGGCTGTGAGCCGCACACTGGCTGACCTGGCCACTGCCCTACGTGGATGTTGCTTGTGTTGTGAAGCTTGCCTGGCTCTGTGCAGCCATGCTCTGTCCTGCTGCGCCAGAGGCTCCAGCTGTGCTGGCACAGAGGTGGCTCCTGTGTCTTGCCACAGAGCAGCTTTACCTGTAGCACCCTCGGCAATAGTAGCACTAAACAGGGATTTTTGTCTCCCTCTTTCAATTAACCTCTTGCTCGCTCCTCTACACCAGCATCCTAGTGAGCTGTCAGACAAGCCTCCAGGTCTCCCATGGTCAGTAAGTGCACTTTCATGTGCAGGTTTGCAAAGGAGGTGACTCTTTCCTGGGACAGTCTCCAAGACAGTGAAACATGTTATTCTGCAAGCTAGAGATCACTGCAGCTTTCAACAAAACAAATCCCAAGAACAAGGCACACATTCTCCAACCTGTAACTCAACCATATAGCAGTATGCATGTTCTCAGGGAAAAAACTACCAAAACAAGGCACTTTATTGCTCATGCCTGGGGGGGAGATGGGAACAAACAGCATGTGACAGACTTTAGCTGTGTTTTCTAATGCCAGGCTGGAAGGTGCTCAGCTGATAAGCTGGATGTAGGAACCTAGACAGAACAGAGCTGAAGAGATTTTCATGGATCAATGTGCTTTGGTTACCAGGGCATTAAGCAGTCTGCTTCAGTCCTCTTAGAAATTCAATAAAAAAAGAATATAACAGTTGATCCAGCTCTGAAATTGTTCTTGGAAGTTAAATGAGATTTCTCAGGGGTGTCTTGATCTCCTTGGATGCACATGGAGAGGGTCTGGGTCAAGGATGTCATCTGTAGAAAGCACACTTCCAAGCATTACCTTGGGATGAGCAATGTGGTTTGCTATGTGGTGTTGTCTCCCAAAAGAAAGCACTTGCACATGCTTTTTTAAAATTAGGTTTGAATGTAGTAAAAGAGGAAAAAGTAGAGAGGAGCAAACTTGCCTGTGAAGACTATGGTGAGCAGGTGTCTAGAATGGCAGGGGGGTGGGGGAGGTGGAAGAAGAGAGTGGGCACAGTAGCTATTGGAGAAGTCAGCTTGCAAAAATTGGTTTTTAGGTTCCCCCCACCTGTTTGTAAGACCTAGTGATTCATCTTATTAAGGATGAGTCATTTGAAACAGTCAACTGGCTATGAAAATATTTACCTTAGTCTTCATCACAGATTTGGCCTGTCCCTATTTCTTTAGTCAGAACAATTCTTCATCTTGTTCCTTCCATTCTTTAATCTCGTGATATTACAGGGGGTTTGATAATCTGGCATAGACCAGATGTGCTGGGTAGGAGAAATGGGAATGGCATAGAGGTACTATCCACAGGTAGTAGAGATGGTGGAGATATGGTAAGAAAGGGTTGAACTTGTACAAACTGGTTCACAAAGGATTAGTGGGGAAATGGCAGTTATAAGGTACCTCTTAAAATGAGTTTTAATAAAACTATAAGCAACTGCTTGGGCTGAAACTTTCCATGCTGATATCTGTCTTGGGACAAACCTTCTGGGAATTTTTCTCATTTTCAAGAGACAGATTTCAGTGCTTAGAGGATACAGGGATTTGCAATGTGGAAAACATTCCGGCAACTTATTCTAGGAGAAAATGCTTTGAAATTGTTTGTCTTGTATCAGAGATATCCCATAATGAACCGAATTTGTGCGTTTATACTTACCATATAATGAACATAGGAAAAGAGGTGTTCAGAGTTATGATGGAAAATACAAGCGCGATGCACAGCTACTTAGTGCTCTGAGAGCTCACATCATTGCAGTGTGATTCTTCTTGTGGCATTGCTTTGGTCTGGATGCCTATGGTCTTTCTGTGGCTGACTGAAAACACAGTAATGGTTGCCTTAAGTTTACATATGCTCCATGATTCCAGGTTATGTTTTCTCAGCTTAATAGTCAATATCCACCTGGACAAATCTCATTGCTTCAGCTTATGCTTTTGCAGCAGGCTGTACTGATGTGACAGCCTGACTCCATCAATTCAGTGAAATTTAACTGTTGCTACGTATATAGCAGCTAACATCAGGCTTCAAGTGTACAGTACTGTGTGGATTATGGACAACCCTCTTTGACTCCAACAGTAATTGTTGGTCATCTTGTAATAAATGTCCATTGCTATTATCATGTGAATAAGCTGTAGTATTAAAATTGTGGCACTCATCAGAGTGATGATAAAAACTTTTATATGCTTGTCCCAAGTTGTTGGTCCCTGAGTAAGACAGGATAAAACTTTGCTGCCAACCTTTGAAGCACTGCAAGACCAATCCCAGGATTTTCTATTACAGTAAAAAACAGTCCTGTTTGGTTTCGGGTCAAGTGAAAAGTAACTTTTATGGTAATGAGAGGGAGCTATGAAAATGCCCAATTCAAGGCAGGCAGGAGCTTGGCAACCACCTTTAGTCCAAAGAAAAGAGTGAGAGGTTATGTCAGGTCTTAAGATCTTCACAGGAAATGATCTGCAGGCTGCTCTTATCCCATTTTGATGATGTTTTTTCTTTAAGACAACTTCATCATTAATGTAAATGTGTAAGTGTTACTCCTTGGCTTTTCCTACTCCTTGTTTTTCTTGTTTATTTCTTTAATATAAAAGAGAAGGTGCTGCAATCTCTCTCCTTCTATTCCAAATAATTTCTCATTTTCTTCTGCTCATTTTAAAGTCCTGAGGCTAAGCCTTCCCTGAAGATTCTAGTTTTCCGATTTCCAATAGCTCTAAGTTCACCCAACATAAGCTTATTTTCCTTGTGCCTCTGTTGCTCATGCTTTAGGTTCTGCTACTGCGCATGTGACAATTTCACTTTGCTTGCTTTCCATTTTCCCCTCTGCCTGCAGTAAATTTCATATAGCACCCACCCAGCTATTCATCCATTTTTTGATCTTTGCTCTGCTACAATTCAGAGTTTTGATGTTATCTTCTCTCCTCCCGTTTCTCCCAAACCTAAATCCAAATCGCAGAATCTCAAGTAACCTAGGTCTATTACCTACAAATAAAGAACTAGATACTTTTTCTCTCCTGTGGTCCTTCCAATCTTAAACATCCACTAGGATGGATTCTTATTACCTATCTTGTTTTCATGCTGGCTTTCTGTTTAGATCTTCCCAAGAAGCTTTCTTTGGGCTTGCTCCTGCCACCAGCTCTAAGCTGGACCCCGAAGCTACTGGGCCACCCTCTCGCAGGGGCCTCCTGCAGAGCAGAGACCTCCTGCCGCAGGAGGGGGCTGCATGGGCAGCCTCGGGCTGCTGCAGGATGCCTGGAAAGCAGAGCCCCCCCTCTGCACATCCTGGCTCCAAAGTCCCTTAGTGTCACTGGGAGTAGGACAGATAAGGATTTTTTTGATATATCGCCTTTCCATACAAAAATGTTGATTCACTAAAACAGACTTATCTCATCTTTTCATGGAAACTGGCTCTTCCTTAAATTCTTGCCACTACCAGAATACAAAAGCAGAGCAGCAAATAGCTACTGATTAGGGCATTTCCATAGCCAAAGGAATGGGTTGTAAACTCTTGTCAGAACAGGACATGGTAAGGTTGTGAACCTGAGTATGTGGTGTCTCAGGTGAGTTCTTGAATCACTAAATTATTTCAAGATAGAAATTTTATGCCCATTTATCAAGCAGTTTCCTCTGTCCCTTCACTCTTCAGTGATTTACATAACAAAACAGAGGAATCTTATTCCATAAAACTCTATTAACCTTATACTGAATTTCTATTTTTGAATTGGATATTTGATTTGTCACGTGTGAAGGTTTGCTTAGGGAGCTCTTGGTTGGCACTTGTTAAATCTGTTTTCAGATTACTAAATCCTATTGTATAAGAGCACATTCTTGTAGCCAGGGGCCATACGAATACCTAGATAAATGCTCATGTGGATAAATTGCTTCTAATAGCTTTGTGTTTCTGTGCAAACAACAGTTGCTTTCCTGCCAAGGAAAAGTATTGCAATAAACATAAAATACAAAAATATGAACAATTGGAAATACTTCTATCAATTAAAAATACTTCTAAAGAGATAAGACAAGAAATGTAAAGCATTTAATGTTACTTACATGTGATGTTTGGCATTCATTCTTTGTTTAAATGTTGGTATCGGATTCCAGCAAGTACAGATAACTGAGGAAGGTAGTTTATTCCACTGATGCACGCTTGGCTCTCTGCTGAGGTTGTGTGCTCCAAAGTGATCCCTTCTCAGGGAAGGAACTGAGATGTTCCCAGCTGGTGGTATTCCTTCCATGAACTAAAACTGAAAAGACTTTTTCTGTTCTAAGCCCTGCTTCCATCAGAACCCTGAATAAATGAGCAGCAAGATAATGAGTGATAAGCAGATGTTCCACTTAGGGTACTGTATGAACTTGCAGAGATGAGTGGGCAAGAATGAAGATGATTACAGTGGAAAATGAAAAGAAAATGGAGACAACTAAAAATGAAGAGTTTCACATAGTCCTGAAAATGAAACATTTTTTCTACATATTCTCCTGCTACAACTGCACTATGCATCTACCTCATTCTTTATTATAAGTTTCAGTGGAAAAGAGGGACCATAAACTGAGAAACCACCTAAAACCCCATGCTTTGCTGAAGTAATTAAATCTCATTTGAATGCTGTGATGACTCCCTGGACTCTGCCCTTTGCTTCCCTGTAAATACTTTTTTCCTGTGCGATGTCGCAATCCTCATTCTTTATTATAAGTTTCAGTGGAAAAGAGGGACCATAAACTGAGAAACCACCTAAAACCCCATGCTTTGCTGAAGTAATTAAATCTCATTTGAATGCTGTGATGACTCCCTGGACTCTGCCCTTTGCTTCCCTGTAAATACTTTTTTCCTGTGCGATGTCGCAATCCTCTGCTGCACCACTCCATTGACACATCTACAGCCACACGAAGTCCCAGACTGTTGAATCTGCTCTCACTTGAACCTGCTGCATGTAATAACCATGCCTGCCTTCACTAAGGAATTACACTTAGCTGACAGCTGGGTAAGTCCCTCAAATAAGGCCTTGGGCACTGCAACAGGAATTCTTGGCTGAGGCTTTCAGGTACTAAAGTAATACAAATAACTAACTACATTTTATCATGGTGATCTGCGTGTTGTTTTAGAAATCAGCCCTTCCAGCAAAGTCAATGACAAGTAAAGCATAAAATTATAGACATAAACTTGTTCTAATGGATTAGTGCTGCTGATCTCTCTTGCTTACTGTTCTTATGTAGTTGTTTGGCAATGTGCAAAAGGATGAGAGAAAAGGGCTTACCCTTCAGCAAGGGAAGTAATTGTCTTCCAGTGCACAAAGAACAGTCATTGCAATGGTCTCAAAAGAATAATAATAATGGAGCTACCTGCAGGTAACATTGGCCTCTAAGCAAGCAACAGGATTGTGTTACCATTATATCCCCTGAATTCTAGTTACTGAGCTGCTGAGTAAACTCTGCCTTCTACCTGCGATGGTTGTAATATAAAGGCTGCCAGAAAAAAACTGCTGATTTGTGTCGGGCACTCCATCATGGCATGATAAAGCAGGAAAGCGGAGCTGTGGGAGTGCTAGTTTGTCATGGAAGGACTGTAGCTTTGCCTAGCTTCATCTCCACTGGCTAATCTTGGGAGTATGAGCACTTACGTGTTTGCAGCATCATGCCCCAGGCTGACAGTGAAGTTGCAGAGTTTCTCTTCCAGTCCCATGTAAAAAAAAAAAAAAAAAACTTCACGCATGGCATCTGTAGCTATTTGAAGGAGACAGTCCTTATACCAGCAAAAAAGAAGTTGCTGCTTTCCCATGCTGTCCTTCCAAAAAGGTTTAGTGTCCTCCAACAGCATTTCCATGTTTCATTCTGTCTTTTCATTCCAAGATGTTTCCCCCTGCACCTGTTGTGACATGTATGCAAACTTCTTATTGAGTAGTTCAGAATAATTAGGTAGATCTCAAATTTATAAACAAGTTGCACAAAACGGAACAGCAGTTTGGGTGCAAGTGGGACAGCAGAGGTGGAGAACTGGAACTGAAGCTCACAGCAGCCCTTTCCCTTAAATAAAGCAACCCGTACTGGCTGGAGTGCAGAACTTCACTTAATACCCAGCAGTGATTCCCTAAAAATAACATGGCTGTAAACTCATTCTAAAGCACATCACGGCATTGCAGGCTTGTGTTGACACCCCCTGAAACTGAAGTGAGAGGGAAGATGCAAAGCAGGCTTCTGTGACCGGTCGTTTCACTTCTAAAACTTGCTACTATGTAAATTCAGGTCTACGTTGTTCTTGTTTTTCTGCAGCTATCCTAGGGTCTACGCTTAATGTCAGGAATAGTCACCAGAACAGTGACACCTAAAGAAATATTTCAGCATCTGGTTAGAAAACAAATACTAAAACTGTAATCATGAGCAGTTCCATTGGGAAAGATGATGCTAAGTGTTACTTGTTTGTGACAGCTGGGAGTTCATCTGTTGGTAATATCTAATACAAAATACAGCTTGTGTTGTCATGTGTCTTCTATTTTTTATTTTCGTATCACGTTTGAACCTGAAGCAAAAAGTGAAAGGGGAGGAAAAGAGCAATACTTCAGGTAACTTAAATCAACTTACAGCAGCCCAGCTGACATCACCTTCCTCTTCCCCACCCTCAAAAACCAAAGCCCAAGGTTGCAGAGGGAAAGGGAATGCATTCAAACCATGCTAACTTGAGCAGGAATCAGGAAGGCTGCCACCTCAGAATAACAGGTTTGCTCTCACAAGCACCAGCTGATAAAGCTGGGAGTACAGGGCACGAGCTACAGGGCAGAAGTGTGTGTGCAGTGAATTTCTGTGGTAGGAGGGGGAAGGTTTAAACAGGAAACTGCAGCAATGGTCACCCTAGTTTTCTTTTAGATCTGAGATTTGCATTCAAAGCCAAATTTCTTTCATTCTTCCACACAATCCAGCACTAGATGCACAAGTAAAAATCTTTTGGAAGAAGTAGAAGTAGAAGAGTTGATGTATCCATTCCAAGGGTTGGTTTTTATTTGTCTGAAAATTGTCATATAGTTACTGCACTTAATTGCTGTTGGACCAACAGTCAAATTTTCTTTACTGGTGATAATTAGTGTATCTGTTTACTGCTGGCTACAAAAACATGAAACAGGATTAGGGTCAGAAGACATAGAAGCTGCAATAAAATCACCAATACAACAGGTGTGTATCTATGTAGGATTATTGAGTTATTGTCAAATCTTTGCTAGTCCTACAAGTTGGAGTAAGAGCAGTATCTGAATTGGCTGTTAAAAACATCTTCTTTGTTTTCCAAAGTCAGAATAATTACCACTCATCCTAATTTAATTTGCAGTAGAAAGCTTCAGTAATGCATAACAGCACCAGCACCACTTCTCATGGTGGCTGATAAATTTTCTTAGTCTCCAAACTTCTTTTTAATGTTAGGCAGCTTTTGCTATTCCAAAATTGTTCTTGTAGCCTTACATTTGAACAAGTGCGTGGCTTTTCCAAACAGACTTCAATAAGGTAGCAGGGCAAAAATTCAGACCAACCAATAAATTTGGGAGTTATTAAATTAGCATCTTAATTCTGAAAGGACAGACTTTCAAGGATATGGGACCTCATACAGTTCCTTGTTAAGTATTGTTTCTGCCAATAAAATCTGAGTTGTGGAAACAATGTGTCACCCCTTTTTTTACCAATTAAAAAAAAAAACATTTTGTGTGAGAAAGGTGTCAGCCCTACTTGGAAAGTTCTTCTCTTCTGTTGTTGAGAAATGATTATTCAAACATTTAACCTTCATTCAGCTCTACAAATGTCATTGGCAGTAGAGGAACACCTGGTCTCCTGAAGGCCCATGCAGCTGAAATAGGTTCTACAACTAGGATAACTTAAAGGATAACTTAAATGTATATTCTTAAATTGCACATGGAGGTGTTTTTCCCTTTAACTGATGCAGTTTCTCCTATAATTGAGCCTATGAAACATCCCCCTTTAAGCATCAACAAACACCTCCTCAGAGTTCTGCTTCTAGAAATAAGTAGGGTGAGTGGGTTGCAATTAGAGCTGCCTAAATAAGCAGGGGCTTTTGGATCAGTGGCTAAGCTGGAATATCCAAGAAAAACGCTGGGTTGATGCAAAGTGAAATTCTCTTGCATTTGTTTTCTCAGTAAAATAAGGAAGAGATCTCTTTACCTGTGACTGTTTCACTTGACTCAAAATCAGAAAGTTTACTTTGTTTTAGCATTCGTTTGGCAATTTTAAAAACAAATGTCAGCTAAATGTCACAGTATTTTGACTTTCCCATTTTTTCCTCTTTGGTCACCATTACATGCTAAATCTGAATTCAATTAATGAAAGCTTTCTTTACTGATTTCCTCTTCCCAAGGGAGGAATTTTTCAACAAAATATTTACTGAATTGTATTTATAACTTCAACTTCACCTTCAGTTGCAGAACTCCATTCAGAAGTAGGTCTTGTGGCCTTTGAACATGTTGGGCATTGAAATCTTTGTCCAAAGGATGATGAATTCAAACAACCTCCAGTGACCCCACTTGATTAAAGATTTAGATAGCTCATTTTCTGTATGTTAAGAGCCTGGTCCATGAAAGGCTCTGATTTCCCTCAGATGGGGCTGGGATTACTGCTCCCAGAGCTGGTGTTGCTGCCTGGGGTCCTGTTGCACCAGGTGCTGCCCAGGTGCAGAGGATAAAGCTGGACCCTGCCACAGGGAGGTGGAATTGCCTCTCCAGGCATGCAGCTAGGTGATGGTGAGGGAGACAAGCAGCCAGGGCCCCCAGCATGGGGGGCAGTGGCAGTGACATCCAGGTGCCAAACAGCTGTCAGCTTCGTCTTGCTGCTAAAGCAAAAGAGAGGCTTGAAGGAAGGATTCAAAAGGGGATGAGGAGCTCCCTGTAAACACTGGCAAAACCATCTCTCCTCAAGCCTGTGGGGCAGAATGGCAGGGATAGAAATGCCTGTTGGAAACTTCCAGTGGGCAAGGAAGGCTGACAGTGCCCTTCTGCTAAGGGCAGGACAGCACATCTCCCTGCCCCCTCTACACCCTTTATGCCCATCGCTGTAGCAGATCAAGCCATCCTGTTGTGTAGGAAAGCCAAAGAAGAGCTGCAGGTTAGGTGAGTAAAAATAAACACAAAAATAGTTGTGTGCAGCATTGGTGCTGACTGTGGTCCAGAACCAGCTTTCCAGTGTCTGTGGGGCCCTGGAAGATGGGAGAGTTTGGCAATTCAAACCACCTCCTTTCTGCCAGTGTGTTAGGATGACTGGCCAAACTGATGCTAGTCAAATAAATCAGATTCCTTTGTTGTTTGAATGTGCATACATTCTGGATCTGGGGGACAGCAGAATCAAGCATATTGAGCTTTATTCTGGATTTTTCCTCTGGTTCTGGCTGGAGATGTGGCCCAGATCCTGGGTTCAGGTCAAACGTTGGTTTCCTGAAGTTTTCGTGCACAGAAATCCAAGTCGTAACTTCTTCCAATTTCTAATACAGTGGCACAGTAGTGCTTGGTATCTCGTGGAAGGTGCACAGCCTCAGTCCCCAGGTTGCGTGTCTGTGTGACCCTTAAAGCAGTCCCAGCTCACTTGTTGTGTGCTTCCTAAGGCACTCTTCTCATAGTGCTGTTAGGACAACAGAGAAGTATATGTGTGTGTGAGTTCATGCATATGTAGTTTTTAGTGGTGGAAAGGGTCGTTTGCTTTAATCAGACCTAACTTATTTAACAATGAGGCTTTATGCATTCATTGGTGTGGTCTCCAAATTTGTAAACTGATTCAATAATTCTTCTTGTATTCTGATAGTTACTGTGAAACAAGATAATGCAAGAAAACTACAGACTTCTTTCAATGTTGAATTGTAATGTGGAATAACTTATTAGATTCATTAAAATACTTAATTGCTAGCCTTGCCCATTCAGGAGGAAGGTTAAAATCACAACTTGGGCTGACACAGAATTTTACAGTCATGAATATTATGAATTATATTATCACATCAGAATATTTTAGCACTTAAAAAAAAAAAAGGGTAAAGCAGAAGGAGGAAACTTTTGAACAGATCTTCTGTTCTATAAAGCCCAAAAGGAAACGCTTTGCATGAGGGTTTCCTTTTTGTTTAGATTTATTGTTTAAAGTTCTAAAATGCACTCAGTACTATATGAAAGGCCTCTCAGCAGAGACTTACCATTGCTGTTAAAGGGAGGGTGAATGCTAAGCTGCCATATGGAACTCCTGCAAAGCAACATGGATAAAATCAAAGAAAATAACTCTTAACTTCACTGTTCTGATAACTTAAACTCTATGTCATCAGCTCTATCCTTAGGTTACCTGCTTACAGCGTATCCAGTTGCATGCCAAGCTGTGATCTCTGCCTGCTCTGGTCCGCCTGGGAGTCTGTCCTGCCCCCGCAGTGTTGCTGACCCACCAGACCCAAAACACAGCTTCTTCCTTCAGCTTTGACCCCCTCTCCTTTGCTCATTCAGATTGAAAGCACCTGAAATGCAAGTTTACCCAAGCACTCCAGACTGTGACAAATTGCATAATGTCTTTTAAAATTCAGGTCTCTAAGCCCATGGTTTAGAGTTGTAAACCCATAGTACAAACCTTATCTCTTACTAGACCAGCCCTTATCTTCACAGCTCTCTAATTTTATGAAATAATAGTCCCTGGGCTCCTCTTGTATAGAGCATTGCATTATAAATGACTGCCAACCAACCTATTTTCCTTTCTACTTAGCAGTAAGAAACAAAATTAAAGTTGCTTTGCACCTGGTGGGACACGAGGGAGTTCCAAGGCTGCGGATGACACAAGATGTGTTCTCTGCTGTAGGCAGCAGAAACAAAATGTGTATTTTTAGACTATTAATAAGTTATGACCTCAAATAATAATAAGAGATGCCATGGAAGTATTAATTGTAAGTACAAGGGGAGGGTGGTTTTTTGTTCCACTGCATAGTTAAGGGAAGAAAAATCTGGCAACCAACTACTATAGTGAACTACTTATCTCGGAAAAGGATGCAAGAACTATAGTCAAAAGTCAGTGAGATGTTATCAACTTCTCTTTGTGACCACAGTAGTGACTGGTGTTATATATCCTTCTTCACAGGCAGGAAAGACAGATGACTCATGAAGATCAGCCTGATACATCACCACTATTTTCCCTCTAGGGCACTACAGAAGAAAGGTCCTATGGAGGCAAGTTTGTAACAACATCCTATAAGTGCACAAAGGTCTCCTGGATGGTTGCTGCCCTGCTCAACAGGGAGGTACTTTGTTTCATGGCCCTGGCTGTGGAAAAGGAGGCAGAAATTGTGAAGGAGCATGAAGAACACGTTCCCCAAACTTAACGATTAATGTCCTTACATTAAATGGAAATACCATGTTAATGTTGCCAACCAATTGCATGGGGTTTTACTTAATTTGTGGCCTTGTTTGGTAACACAGTAATAATTAAAATGCACTATCCTTATTAGAAGAAAGGAAAGGTTTGTTGTACAAAAGACTAATTAGATTACTTATGCCCTCAATGTCAAGAGCTTTTGAAATCAAACCAATAACTATGTATAATTCATGAGAGGCTTGTTTTTCTTCCACATGTAATTACTAATCCAGAAAACCTACACAAAATGAATTGTGATTTACCTTTGAGGAGCCTGTAGCTCCTCAGCTGTGGATTAAAGGAATAAATTAGGCCTTATCTGCTACCTCCCCCCCCCGCCCCCCCCCCCAAAAAAACCACCAAACCTAAAACCAACCAAAAAACAAACCACAAAGAAAACCAAATCTGAGATAGAAAGGATCACAGGGAATCTAGACCATTCTTTCTCCACAAAGCAGGAGAGACTACATTCTCAGCCCCTACTGATGATATGCTTGCTGGTGCCCTCTCCCTCTCTTCGTCTCCTCTTGGAAACCCCTGGTGATGGATATGCCATGTGGTCTCTAGAGAACCTGTTGCAGAATTTTACCAAAGGATGATTTCTGCCCCCTTGGGCTACAAGTTGCCAGTCCCTCTGGGGCATTTTGAGATGCATAAACCCCTTTCTATCTAGTATGCTCCCAGCATAGTGATCAGACACAGCCTTGATGATGTTACCAGCACTCTTTAAACAGCCTACACAGTATGGGTTTATTTAGCTGAAAAAAAAGAAAAATTAAAAAATCAAACCCAAATAGAAGAACCATGTAGTTGAGGTACAGCTTAAGAAAAAATACCGAAGCTATTACCTCAGCCTGTTTCCCATTGAGACTGTGGAAGGTTTCCCTCCTGATTTTAATTGCATAGTTATAAAATTTGACTCAGCTATTGAGTTTTATGGCAGCTCAATCTGACAAAGCTAACAAAAAGATAGAGCTCATACATTGAGTACTCAGTGATCACAAAGTAGTAAATCACATGGAAGATGCCTGTTCAGTTGTGTAACTCCATATCAGTTTTTGCCTCCTGGGAATGAAATGAAGGAGTCCTAGTGATGCCAAAAGTAACTAGTGATAGATTATCTGATGACCAAAGGAAGAATGAAGAAGCTTTGGGCCAGATCTAATGCAGCTATGATGCTTTAAGGCAATTGATTTATGTCAGTCTATGTTAGCAGAGGGTTTAATCCTCCACGTACAGATGACATCATGTTGGAAAAGCACTTCCAGATGAAAGTGTTTCTTTTCTCCCTCTCCTCCCTACCCACCCTTAAACAGCAAAAAGAAGGAAATAGCAATGTTAGCCAGCTTTTTAGCTCCCCAGAATTCAAGGTGCATTAAAAAAAATGCCTTTTTACTGTCCCTGTGATGCATAGCTCTGGTACTTGCCTATGCTTTAGCCTGGCTAGAGAATATGCTCCTATTGAAATGCTCCTGCCCCCACTCTGGCCCTCCTGGCCAGTGGTGTAACAAATGCTCATTGGGATTGGGCTGACGTGCAGTGTTGCAGCAGGGAGCTGAGGGTTTGGGGGCTCTTCAAGTTGGAGACAAAAATAAGACAATGAAATGCTAATCTTTTCAGATAGATGCAATAGGCTATACGGGTTCCCAAATCTGACTATCTCTCTGAACACCGAGGTGGAGCCATGCAGGTGCTGGGTCTATTGCACAGGGAGCAGGGACACCCACGCTATACATCCTGGAGGATAACTAGTAGGGTCTTCTCAGGGCTAGGGGAAGAAAAGGGTAGGACACTGCAGATACGTAATCATGCTCACCATTGCAGTGGAGAAAAGTCATGTCTGAGTTATTAGAGATGAAGTTACTGAATGGTTAAGTGCAAAGTGGCTCTGTTGTTGCCCTGAACTCTTAAGGAGGAAAAAACTCTCTCCTGTTGATTTCCTCAGTGTATGTCCTAGTTATGCAGGCTGTGTGCTAGGGGGTCCGGATTTGAGCCAGTGTTTGGCAACTCCAGAAATCAAAGACTTAGCACTTTGACTCATTTGCAAGTACCGTATAATGAGCTTTGAGAATTCCTCTTTAGTCTGTGTTTGCTCTCATAAGGAGTTCTGTAGTCCATGTATATTAGGGCAGCATAAATGACAGATGAGTCAAAGCCTTTTTCAGTCTCTTCTCTTTTGAACCTGAAAAAGAATTGTCAGACTTGACTGTCTATGCTCTCCTGAAATTAATTAGAGCTTTACTTCCACTACTTCAGGTCTCAGTGAAAGTTTGTTTCCTACTCGTCACAATGACAGTGAAAAGCTTCTTAAACAATATTTATCAGCAAGTTCAGCACTTCTTGGTTCCCCCAAAAAATTCAAAGGTGAGAGTTTGGGTTCCTCCCCCGCCCCTGTTTCCAGATTCTAGGAAGGTAACTAAAATCCTGAAGCTAGCAGAAAGTTCTGTACAGAACTCAGATTCAGGCTTGTTGAGTGAAGAGAGGACACATCCACTAAACTAAAGACCAAGACCACTAAAACCAAGCTAGATCATAACTAAAGTATGCTTCGAGGCTCCCTGTGAGAGCCTTCTAACTGTGTGGAATAGACATTGATATGGTTTTGTTCTCATTTGCCTTATTTCGAAAACTTTTCTTTTTAAATTTTGAAGTGCATTTCAGACACTAGTTTTGAAAAGCATCTGATATTGGCCTAACTCCCACTGAAGTCAGCAGGAGCTTCAAGTCATGAAGTGACCATAACCCAAACTCAACAGAGTGGCCAACTGTGATGGGAAAAAAAAAAAAAAAAAAGGGGAGAATGGTCCTCCTGGGGAACAAGGTAACTCCTTGGAACTCAGAAAACTGCTTTGGTAGCAGACTTCTAGTGTGATATTAACACATCACTTTTCTAGTGCTTCAGTTACCCTTGCTCCATAAAGAGGGCATTTCCTTACCCAGCAGGAAATTATCTGAGATACTTGGCAAGTAAATGGCCTTATGAACGTTGACTTCTACAGCTGACTAAGGTTACCCTTCTCTCTACTGTAACTGTGACTGCAGGTCTCTGGAGTGTTAACAACACTTTCTGGCATTACCTAGAAATTGGGGCCACAAGTGCCAGACTTGAAATCTTAGTAAGCAGCAATGGTGTGACTGTGTGTCTGTGTACTTACAGAGAAGTTCTGGCACTGTAGCTGAATCACACCTTGATATTCCTGCAGATGGCAGTGGTACATGTTCTGGACATGGGACACCTCCAAAAGTTATGCTGTTTGCCTTCTGAAAAATGGTGAAGTTACAGCTCTTGCTGTGGTAAGAAACATTTTCTTGGAGTTCTCCTTTAGGACTTGCAGCAGCTCGTATTACTGCCTGCCTAACACTAGCCAAAACAGTCCCTCCCTGAAGTCCCCTCCAAAAGGAAAATAGGAACTCTGATATGGGCAAGGGCTATCTGAAAGGTGAGGAGGAGTGAGAACCAAATCTGAGCAAGATATTTGGGCCAGTAAAATCCAGCCTGCTCCTTGCTATGTCATTATTCAGGGTTATCTACCCCTGCATAGTGGGGGAAGTCACACAAACAAGTGCCTCTCTGTGTCCAATTTCTTTAACAATTGACAAACTAAAGGCAAACACAGGCTATCCAAAGTTGTGCTGGTTCTAAAGCTAAATACCAGCAGCTTCCTAGAAGTATTTTGATAAGGACAGCTAAATAAGGTTGGGGGAAGTGCAAGGCTGCTGTTACTATCCTTTTATATGTGTATGTTTATATATACACACAGTATTTTTATTTTAATTTTTATATATGTATATAACTGTATATGTATTGTTTCTGGGGCAACATTTGGGCTTTAAATTGGACAAACTTTTTTAGATTTGAGTTTGTTCACTGGGTGGGTCTTCCCAAAGAGAGCCAACCCCACTGTTAATTAAAGAGCTTGTCAGTCCTGCCTGACAATCTCAGCTTTTGGTGACAGCAGCAGGAATTAATATTGTCATCTTACCTGCTGTGACTCCAGTTTAAAAGAAAATAAATAATTGAAACAATAATTTCTTACAATTAGAAATTAGGCTCTGCTGTCCCAAAATATAGTTGCATATCTGGTCAGTTTTGATGATATACCCCTGCTAGTGATCGCTTAGAATGAAATAGAAGACCCAATGCTTAAATACTTATTACAAGATCTATTCCTGCAGAAATCTTGCTTTGCATGGTTGAGTCTCTCTTGCCTATCATCCTCCTAGCTCCATTATAGCAAGCAATATAAACTATACTTTCTTCCACATGCCTTTTAATATGCCTCTTGTTATGAAGGCAGAATCAAGAGGAACACTTGATGCAGATTATACTGTGAGCTGTGCTGCTGTATAATGAAGGAGAAAAATGGGGAAAGGAAGGATTTGAATCCTGACTTCTTATGGCTGAATGGAAACAGAAAAACGTGGGGGGAAAAACTTTCTGGAGTTGGATCTTGAGGTAGAGGTAAGCCCTTTGCACTATCAAGTGTTCAAAATATAAAGTGTAAATGAAGCAGCCTTTTTTTATTTTTAAAAGGTGCGTGGATTTGTATCTTCCCATCTCAAAGGAGGGCAAAGTGCCAAATCTGAATGTTTCATTGTAGAATAAAGGTAGAAAACTATTTGTATGTGAACTTGAGATAAAAACACGAGAGAGAGGGCAGAGAGGTGGGGAATGTAGCAAGTGCCTCTAGACCATATTCTCCTCTGGCAAGATAACAAGATGAGTCCTAAGCAGAGATATTAAATATCTCCTATTAAGAAAAAAGAGGCAAATTCCACTCACTGCTCATCTGAATCCCCAAAGCCGCACGCGACAAAGAACTTTACTCTGTTTAGATCTCATCAAAATCTTTTCACTTCCCACCAGGAAAAATGTGATTCTGATCATCAGCAGCCTCTATTAAATTCTGGTTTTGTGCTATCACATTTGTCATTTTACGAGCTGGTGCTCAGTGCAAAAATAGGAATATTAATGCATGCTGATGCTTGTATTGGATCTAGCATACAAAGGAACAGTTCAAGAGATAGAGGCATCAGGCAGGCTGCCATTTAGAGATGAGAAAATAATAATTCAAATGTGATAAGAAAGTTACAAATACCCTGTATGTGGGAGCAGTAAAATTCTTGTCTGCATGAACACTTTGCTATTTCTGGGTTACTCCAAGTCCAGCGTGTGTATTTTGAAAAACGTACATATTCAGTGGAATGACAAAGTTTGGTTTTTAACCATAGTGTAATTGCCAGAGATGAATTGAGCTCCTTGGTGGCGGGGAGGGCTGGGGGGACTGAAATAATTTCAGCTGCTCACCTTTCAGAATTGTCTGGTTACTTTTAGGTTTCCATGTAACTGATGCAAAACATAGATAATGGGCTGGGCTGGGGGCAAGGAGGGAAAAGGTTATTAGTAGATCAGTCCTGAATGTGCATTTATTTCTGCTCTCGGCAATTATAGCAGTCATTGCTGCTTGCTAGGGATTTTGTTTCCCTGGGAGAGGAGGCCATCAGAAAAACAAACCCATGGCAACTAGTACAGCTTGTCTGCTAAAAAGACAAAGCATGATTGCTGTGAGAAATGCTGCCTTTATAATGAGCACTTAGTTACTCCTGGAACATGGCACTTCACTAGCTCTTCTCCGAACACGCAAACTTCACAACTGACTATTTACACGTACCTGGACAGTTGGTGAGAAAAACTGTGCTCTAACTGCCCCCAAGAAAAAACAAGACTCCAAATATGTTTGTTAGAGGAGGTCTGTATTGCTTGTAAGGTAAAGAGTGTTCCATTAAAGAGAAAAAATACTAAAGTCTTGACTTGAATTTAACCAGCAGCTATTGCTGGTTAAACTTTAAGAGAATTAAAAATTAGTACTGAGACTGAGCTGATGAAGCAGCAAGGAAAGAATAATGTAATGCGCTCCTTTGAGTGACAATACAGATCGCTTAACCTTTGGTTTTATAGTCTCTTCTCCCAGTATCAAATCTAATCTACCTACCAACTTAAGTATTCACAAATGCACTACCTCCTGTTTATTAAGGTGCACTAGTGCTTAGCACAGCCTCCCTAAACTGAGCCCCTCAAGCAGTGCTGCACCCAGGTGAATGGTGCTTGTGCAGCGCAGGCAGTCGTGTCAGCAGCTGCAGTGGAAAAAAGCTGTATGAGCTGGCAGGGATGGGTTCCACAGCTGAAGGCTCGTTTACCTTGAGCATCACCCACCTAAGTTCACTTCAGTGGAAACAACAGTGAGCTTTTTTCAGTCTATGCAAAATGCTGGCACATATGCAAATGCCAAGTGTCACTCTTTCTGGAGATACACAGTAGCCCAGATGAGCCGGCCCAGCACTGCTGTTCCAGTGAGATGGTGATGGAGCACCTGCACCCACTGCCAGGCAGTTTGAACGTTCTCTGCTAGTGTCCGAGAAGTCATTCCACCCCGCCGTGGTGGCTGAGGAAGAGGTGAAGGAAACGGGGGGGAAAAAAACTGAGCAAGAACTAGAGCTGTGAGGAAAGATGAAAGGATGGGAGGTGTTTGTAAAGCTGAGAGAGGACTACAAGTGTTGCTGTCATGCCATAATTAGCATTACAGATCTTAATTTAGGGCAAACATGCCTTCCTGATGCCATATAACCCTGTTCTCTAACACCCGTGTAAGTGTTCCTAGAACAACATAAAGTTGTCTTGTGGAAGAGATGCCCATTTAGAGTTTTCAT
This sequence comes from Pelecanus crispus, assembly GCF_030463565.1. Lineage (NCBI taxonomy): Eukaryota > Metazoa > Chordata > Aves > Pelecaniformes > Pelecanidae > Pelecanus > Pelecanus crispus. The sequence continues at coordinate 19,925,770 of NC_134652.1, read as the reverse complement.
CAGAAATAAAGTATTTGTTTAAAAATATGATCAAATTGTTGGTTCAAAGTAAGTTGCATCAGTATACCCAGGGTGCTAAGATTCCTGTGTCATTTGTATGATGAAGCTATCTGGAGAGAACCTTGTCTATGCCCTGTTTCTGCTTCATCGCAGAGCTAATATCCTCCAGGTTTGGTAACTTGTTATAACTAACAGCTTCTTGGAAATACTGAAAATAGCTCATGGGGAAGGGAAAAGGAAGGGAATCAAAGCAGACAATTTTCCAAAGCAGAGCTTCTACAGAACCAAGGAGGTGTTTTCTGAAAGTTTGCTTTGATCCTGTTTCTAGTGAAAAATACTGTGTAAAAGAAAACTGTATGGCTTACAAGATACCAAAAAAAAAAAATAAAAATAAAAAAAATCTTTAAAGAGATTGAATCCTCATTCTCCTATTCATCTGAACAGAAATACTTGTACCTGACTTAGTTATCTCTGAAAAAAATCTTGGAAATTAAAATGGGCATCTATTGATGTCTTTTTGCTTCGACAATAAGAAATGCTATTCACTAGATACATTGCATTAAAGAAATGGTATTGCTTTATTGATATTATGATGATGAAGCATGTCCTTTGGTAGCTCAGTGAAGCCTAGTTGTGTTTACTGTATGAAAAAGTGAAACTTGTGGTAAATGAGAGCCATTAAGATGTTTTTAATCTATGAACAATATTTGACTCAAGAACTTTCATGTGTGTAAATTTCCTGTGGATAGGAGTAGGAGGTGCTTTTTAGCTGTTGTCAATATATTGTTGAAATTGCTTTTTTCTTTCTCTGTAATTTTCTTTTTGTGGGTCTGGGAACTCTTGGTCTGGTTTTCTAAGGAAACAAGGCATATGCAATCATGTGATTTGGGCGTGGTGATGCATCTGTCTGTCCCGCTGTGGCAGCTTGTTAACCCACTAGCAACTTTTAACCAAATTAAAGAGCTGCAGCAGTCTCCAAGCAATTTGTATTCCTATAAATTCATGAAAATCAAAAGCCTGTTACAGAGGGGGGATAGAGATGCTTTGAGTGCCCCTAACACGGGAAAGCTCCTCTACTGAAGACTCAGCTCTTATAAAACACAAGAGATTCCACACAGTAGAATGTTATCAGTATCCCAAATCCAGGAAAAACTTCACTTAAAATTCACACCCAGTTTGCTGCCAGTGAACTCAGCTCCCAGATAAAATCCACAGCAAACCAGGCTCCATTTGCTCCTCTGCTCACAGAACTATTTGTTCTGTGTATGTGACCTTGGTCAAGGGGAAGAGATAGAGCCAAATGCTGCCTGTGCATTACTAATACCCTGTGTATTTAGAAATATCTGGATTAGGCGTGAAGAAATAATCATAAAAATGCTGCATTTTATGATTCATTAAGCTTTGAGTTGACACTTCGTGACATAACAAATAGAAGTGCACAAAAAGCATTTCTAGGGCCCTTTATTAATTGCTCTGTTTCTGGGAAATCTGTTTGGAAGGTGGCCTGTTAGTGCCTCCTTCTCCCCTCCCTTAAAACAGCACGAAGCTTTTTCACCTCTAATGAAGTTTAATCAACACAAAAAAAAGTGGTAGGCGTTCCAGGTCACAGGCATTGTGGCGACTCAAACATTTTTAAGTGAGTGCTTTTGACAGACCAGAATGCATTTTGCAAACCTTCCCTTGTTTTTCTTGGATGAACAAAGGTAGAAATATGGACTCCTTGCTGCACTCTGTGCATCGGTTTTGTCTTGATGGGGGTAATTTGTTGCTTCATTTTTGCATAAACAAAACTGTGAATGGAATCATCTTTATGGCACATTATTGCTGTTTGAATTCTCATTCTGTTGTTAGCACTTCAATAGTTCTGAAGAAAATTAACCACAGTGATCCACTAGTTATTTTATGTTGAGCTACTGGGTTTTATTTTCCTGAGTTGTAAAATGTATTTTCATGACATAAAGAAAAGATGGTATTGCTTATAAAACATTCTTTAATGTCTTAGTGTTATAGAGCTGATAATTGTGAAGTTTTCCTGTTATTTTCTATATGCAAAATTAGTGTTCCTACTATTACTTCCTTGTTGAGGAAAAGTCTTAAAAGGGAAAACTGAGGACATATTCAGTCTTATACAATGTTTTATACCTGAAACAAAACTGCTGTTCTCGCCTACCGCTGTAAGAAAGCTTGCACACAGATAATGTTTCCCTTTCATGTTGGTCACCTCTGAGTTACAGTACTGATGGAAGGTAAGAATGTTCAGCTAGCAGTCACCTGGGTTCTTCTGGTTTTCTTTAGCAGGTGGTGACTGTTTAAAGATCTGTCACCTATCTCTTGCTTCACTTAAATTTCTGGGCATGGATGAAAGCTGAGCTGAGACTGACTTTTGTTCTCTGTATAGTTACTTCATGTTCACTAAGGACTGGAGATATCACAGCCTGCATCCCTCTGACAATACTGCCAGTGTGCCAGAGGTAAATGGAGGTAGCCACTTCTCAGAGGTACACTGTTAGCTTTGCTACCAGCTGCAGGTGACAATCAGGATTCAATGGCAAGTTACAATCTGAAGGCTTCTTGACTGTGTTGCAATAGGATTACTTCAGCAGTGTTGTATTATTCCCATCCCCCTCCATGAGGACAGCTTTCTATTTTTTGCTATTAGAGAAACCATGCTGCCTGGAAAGATGTCTATGTTAAGATGACATATTATATGCTGTTGGGAAATAGATTTGCATCTGACTGGCTTATTCTTAGAAGATTAGAGACTAACCATATACAAAAGTCTTTCTTCAAATGTCATTTCTTATGTTTAATGTACAAGTTGAAAAGGAAGGCTCTACTAAGACCTGCCTTCAAAGACGCTTAAAAACTTTCACATGAATTGAATACAGGCAGGGAATAATGTCTGACCCCCAAATACTCTTATAAAACTGAGTATTATATGTGAATTATATGTATTTTATATATATGTGATATACTCTTGGCTTCTGTAGCTCTTTACCTTCTGTTCTGTTTACAAGAATGTCTCCTGGCTGGCTCAGAAGAGCTGGCTGCCAATGGAGGGAGGAGAACTGGAAAGACCCAATATGCTCTCCTGCAATCCCAGGGATGCTCTTTAAGCAGGGAGAGGGGCCCACATTCTGCAGCCTTCTGCATAGTCCGCTGGGAAAGCAGCCATCCTGTGATAGACAGAAAAAAGCTATGAAGGCCCTTTTGAGAGAAAGGGATAGGAATAGGTTTGCACTGCCATCTTCAGCCCCAGGAAAAAACGGAGCTCTTTGATGTAGTAGGCAGAGCATGTGGCTATATAGGGTATCCCATGGTCTGCTTACAGCAGCCAGGGTAGAAACTCAGGCATGGGAACACCAAGGATCCTCACAGGATGAGGGTCCTATGAGGACAGTGCTTCTACTCCTCTTCATACCACACTGAACCACTCACCAGTCACACAGGAAGAGACGGAGGGATTTCCTGCATGCAGCCACTATGGGTGCTACAGAAGGAAAACATATAACCCTTCCAAGGTATGGCAGGACAACAGAAATATAGGTGGAAAGTAACTGACAGTGAAGTAAGACCTGTGTTGGGGAGAGAGATACCTGAAAAAAATGGGGCTGCTTAGAGTGCTAAAAGGGAAGGCAAAGAAAGAGCAGAGGGAGAGGCTGGGAAGACAGAAGGAAATCTGGGACAACATATCTCCAAGTCTGCACTTGAGTTTGAAAAACTGGTTGTGGTTTTCCCCTCTAATACAAACACCTCCTTCCTTAATGCAGCAACACAGCTTAAGTAGTGGTCAGAAGATACATGGTCTGGTAATAAAGTGCTTAAACAGCATTTAAGATTTTCCATTAGATAGAAATACATATCCACCAGAGAAATGTATCATTAGTATTGATTTAAATTGCTGTGGTTTTTTGCATCTTCAAAAATCTTTTAGTGACTTCTCGGAGAGCATGGAGCATGAAGTACTCTGTTGAGGTTAGTGGGGCATTTGCATTATTAACCCCTCCTGTTGCAGTATCAGGAACAAACTTCTTTCTTAGGAAGTTTTACAAAGGACTCTACTGGAAATCCAAATGTGTCTTAAAAAAACCCAGTAATACTGCTTTACATAAAGCCACACATCTCTGGAAACTGCAGAATGAACCATCACATTACTGTAAAGCTGAATAGCTTTAAATACAAAATGCTGAATTTCCAAAAACTGCTCAGTAGCCTTTTTGTTTTATGCACTATTAAACTGTGCAACAGGCTGCCACTGAACATTTATTCCAGGTTTTGCTGAATGAAGAATGAATGCAAGGCAGCTAAGGTATCTTCCCTGCAGAGAGTAAAGATGAACAAATCAGGAGCTGCTGCAGGGATTGAAAAGGAGAGGTGTGGGCTACCAGCAGTGTGTGCTGCAGTGATGCTTATTTCGGAATTGTGGGAGAAGGAAGCAAGATGCTGGAGCTTACTGAAATTGCCAGAGCTATTATATAAGCCATTTAAAAAAAAAAAAAAAAAAAAAAACCAACTCTAAGCCGTTAGCTATGCAGACTGCTAATAGGAAACAAACCAAAGTCCTCATTTGGTGTCTCTTGCAACTGAGGAAAGTTTGATAGTAGATGGATGTTCTCAGAAGACAAATCATCAGTAATGGCTACCAGAAGTTACTATCAGCCTCAAGAGTTTGGCTAAGCATAAAGCATGTATGAACTGCATCACCTAATCACACTAGTCATGAAGCCACTCCTTTAGCTGAATCTCACATGCAACTTGCATCAAATTTGTTGGATAAAGAACCTCTCTTGCTAACAATCCAGCACTCTTCACACCCCTAGGTCTACTTACCTAGGAACTCTGTGGTAAAAGCTGGTGAGGAAAGATGGGTGAAATTTTCCAAAAAGAAAGATGGCCTTGAAGTAGGCATGCCATCAGGAGGGATTAAACTTGGGCTGATGAAATGTGCCTAAAATCTGTTCTGGAGACAGAAGTCTTCTATCTACCAGACAGGCTTAGCATGCTAATGCCAGCGTAAGTGTACCCTGTCACACCAGCATGCCTCTTTCTTCACCTTGCCAAGCAGAGCTGCTATGATACCACAGTGAGGACACCGAGCTTGAGCTGTCACTCTTAAGTGGCTTTGCAGTCCAAACAGCCTCCTGAATCAAAATGATAATAAATAGAAGATCGGTACTTGCTTTTTATAAGAAAGAAGGTGTGTTTTGTGTTCAAAGTCCTCCAGGTTCTGGTCCCTTGGTGTGGTGCAGCAGGAGGTGGACACATTGGAGGTGTCTGTACATCCCTGAGGGGCTCATCCAGGCAGAGAGAAGGAGAGGGCCTCTATCTAATGGTTTAAGAACTCTTGTTCCTAATGAAAAAAATGAGAGAGGGGCCTCGGACCAGCCTTGCTCGGGTTTCTGAGGCTTTAGAGATACTGAAACACCAATGTTAAGCAGTCAGATTTCACTAAATACTGCTACTGGTCAGGGTGTGCTCTCATTCAGCCAGCCATCCTATTTCATTATTTATTTCACCAGATACTGTGACTCTTTTTTGAGCCTGGTACTTGACAATTGAAAGAATTAATCTCAAATAGAAACTAAAATTTGGTTGTATCGTACAAGATTTTCATTTTGAATGAGTCCAGTTAGGGATGTCTGAGCTTTGAAACCTGAAGTCAAAAGCGCTGCAGTCACAGCAAAATTAAATTTGCTTACCTCTATCTGTAAAAGCAAATCTTAAAATAGTAGTGAAATTATTTGAAACTGAAAGTATCAACATTCAAAAATCTCTGTCTTTGGATATTTGTTTAAAAATTCTGATTTTATTGTAAGTATTTCCACCTATACATAGAGTGAGTTGATGAAGCTTTATCTGTACATGTCAGTTACTAAACCAGGTCTGACCAGCTTATTTTGTGTGGTGGCAACAGCAGGATTATGAAAATGATTTAGTTCCAAATGGGAAATAAAATCAGTCAGGAATAAGATATTTCCTATCTCACTTCTAATGTATGAGGGCTCTTTTAATAGGTTTCAAAGGTATTTGATAGCTTCCCTTCTATTTTGGGAAAATACATAGACATAACACAGTGTTTTAAAGGAAGAAAGCCTTCTCAAAACTTGGATTTATACCTACTCTCTTACCCTTTCTCCTTGCCTTTCCAAAATGCCTCCTTGAATTAAAGCATTGCAATAGGGGTATAAGACTGTACATGAGGATATCATCCCAGGTAAACAGAACCTACCTGCTTTTCACTGTGCAGTTCACCAGATGGTTTGTGCATCCATATTTTTATTTACTCTTCCACTAATGTCTATATCTGAGCAATTATGAAGGCTTCTCTATAATGCACTTAATTAGTATGTTTAAAATTAGTGACTTCTATCAGTAACTAAGGATACGTGGGGCTGGACAGAATGTAGCAGAGAAAATATAAACTAAACACAGAAGGAGGAAGAAGGAAATTGCAGTAATTACACAGTCATCCAGCCTGGTGAGCTATTTAGCATCACTGGTGGATTTCACTCACATGATCTTGCGGGCAACCAGATGGAAAAAGTGGCATTGATTTTCTTGATTTCTCCTTCCAGAGTTTGTGAATGAAATCCCCTAACAGCCTGAAAAAGGCTGCCGCTGCCACTGTACCTGCAGCCAGCTCTCCGATGGGCAGAGGAGCTGCCAGTGCAGCTGAGAACTTAAATTATACAGGCACCTGACATGCATACACTTTCTCTCTACTTCTCTTCTTTTTCCAATCTTTGTTTCCTCACTCTGCTGCTCTTTCTCATTTCATCTCTCCAACTATGAATCTGTTTTATCAAACATGCTATACACCAGCGACGAAGTAACGCCTTAAATTCAAAATTCAAATTAACTCTACAGCAGTGCATATGGATCTTGAATTTGGCAGGAATTTAGATGAGATCTTGAAATTTCCATTACATAAAATTTGGGGGTGTAAAGTTTTTCAGTTTCACCAATTCATCTTGTAGATTCTTCCTATTTACAGTTTTGGCTGTGTGAAAATAGATTCAATGTTAAGTTTAGATGGCCACCTGCTTCCATTGATTTGTCACTAAGGATGTCTGTAAATTTGGTTGCTTAGAGCTCTTCCTCAAAACTTGGAATTTCACTTAAAAAATATGTATTTATTGTAAGGTTACTGAAAATATAGGTTTTAACCAGCATTGTAGCATAGTGTTTGGTTAGTATGAAGAGAACTTCTGAAGGCTACATCTAACTGGAGTTCAGCTGGGTGTTTGAAGGCAATAAGACCTACAGTCCCACAGTTTGTCCATCTGCTGGCTTCCCTTTCATATTGATGTTTGAATTTACTGACAAGTTCCAGCTATATTTGACAGATAGAGAGACTTTGAGAACATGAAGCTCCTGGAAGCTTCATGGAAACCAGCAACTAGTCAGAGGAGAACAACCCAGGTTAATGCCACCCCAATTAATGGCAGCTAGTCTCTGCTGTGTGCTTAGCTCCAAGGTGGAGAGCTCTAAGGGATGCAGAAGGGCAGTGGGTGATGCTTTGCGTGCTGTGGTTGGGAGGGGAAACAGGCATCTGGGAAAAGGGGCAGCATGAGTCTATAGAACAAAAATGGGTAGGGAGTAGGTGGCCACAGTCCTGCTGCTGCTCAGAATACAACTTGTTGGCTTACGAAGAAAGTAATTAATATTTAAAAACAGCAGGAAGGGGGTATGTGATGAGAGAAATACTTTTGCATGGCCTCCCTCCCTCCCCTAGTCTTTACAGACTAATTATCCACAGGTAAGAGATGGTTGTCTCGGGCACGCTCCTCTGGCAAGAAAGTCTTTTCATTAATCTGATGGACAGAGTGTTTCTGCAATTCTGTGGTCTCTCTCAGACTACCTTACAGGTAATTGCCTGTATGCAGTTTTTTGAGGAATGTCAGGGTGTCCCCATGTTTCCCAGCAGCCATACTTACGCCAGCTTTTCATATGCGAAGTTGAAAATTAATTGAAAGGATAGGATATTTAAGGCTTTCTGTGAAGTATTCAATATAGCAGTCCAGGTGTTGACATGTCTGCCTTGAACAAATAAAAGCCACCTGTGATAACTTTCATTGCCTACCATGAAGCTATATCCCTGCTGCCAAGATGGAGGCAGCTCTGCCTAAGCAGTGAAGTCAGGAGAAATAACAACTGGACATGTGACTAAAACATTTTCAGTTTGCTATGAACTCATCTGTAAATAGCAGAACTCAAAAATAAAGAGATCATGCACATCATTAAATAAAATGAGATAAAAATAAATAATGCTGAATGTACCATTATGGAACTATGCATATGGTTTGAATATGACAAATCAAATTATGAAAGCTCTGTATTTTTTCTGCATGGATTTGCAGCTATAGACTCTTCATATTTTAACGAGTGAAAATTTTCACATAGTGGGAGAATTTTTATGCATTTGATAAACCAAAATATCCTGGTAACCATTCTGATTAGAAGTATGAAGAGCAGTCTGTCAAATTTTCCTGCCTTATCTCTTGGTTGAAAATCTTTTCAGTTTGCCAAGAAAATACACTAGTATACTACCACCTGATAAGTAAATCTTTCACTGACTCATTTTAAAAATATATATATTGTCTAATAATAATTTAAGCTCTTAATAGTAACTGTTTGGACTGCTCACATGTTTTTACAATACTTTTAAAAATCATTCAGGATTAAAAACTGCTGGATCCCTGGTGTCTGGGAGGAAGTTTATAAGGAATGTTACTGTGTTTCAAGTGATGGTGCCATCCAGTACATGCAGAGGGGATAACATGTATAAAATACGTTCATGCTACAGGGCAGAAAATATGCAGTTTTATATGGTGCATTTTAGTATGTCCTAAAAAATAGATGTGTTTTTTATACAATATTGTGTGTGCTGTGTCATCCTAAGTATTTGCTAGGTAACAGGTTGAGCCTTAATAATTAGAAAAGCTCCTTCTCATGTAGGAACTTTTCAATCCATCTGTGCTCTATCCTGTTGAAGAGTTCTTAGCAGCTACTTCTTTTAAAAGGAATTCAAGGAAGATCTCTGGTCTGTGGGATGGATTTGCCACACAAATCTTTCTTTTTCCTTTTCTCCTTGTACTGTTGCATCCCATCATAAAGGAAATCTCCAGTATCCACACCTCTAGTTACCTGCATGGAGACCTCAACTGCTCCATCCTAAATATATAAACCCCCTACAACTTGCTTGTTTGCAACAAGGTCCACAGGCTAGACTGGAAAGAAATACTGCATAAGCGAACTTTTTTTTCTGTCTACCTTTTAGAAATCTTTATTCTTACATTCTAGCTAACATACAAATCAAACTTAAATGTATTTGCCCTTTTAGTACATGTTCAGATGCCCCAGTGAGGACGGTGACAAAACATACCAGATCAAACACTTGTGACCTTAAGGATTTTGAATTCTAATTTTGAAATTGGTGTAATACATGAAGTTGACTGGTTGTAAATTATCTTGCTGTTCATATTGCCAGCAAGACCCACTGCAGGTGTTTTAGAAACTCTGGAAATTTAAAAAACTGATTTCTAGAAATCTTAACAAAAAAACCCCTAAAAAAGTCTAGTCCCCTATGTTCTTTCACTTCAGCATTGGCTAAAATCAACATCATCAAAAGAAAATAAAGACTCAATGCAGGAAGTATTTTTCTTTAGGATAATCCAAAACTGTTTACATGGTAGGGTATGTACATGATCCGAATTCAGGTATCTAGCTTCACCTCCTTCTCCTGAGCAGCTACTTCTCTCAATTCACTTGTGAGCTGTTTTGCACGCCACAGGCTACGGAAGGGAAGTGCAAATCAGTTACATCCCCATCTGTAAATGAAGAGAAAAAGTGTTCCTGGAGACTTTGCTTTGCCATCCTCCTTTCCTTCATTCGTTCCATTCAGCAGCATAAAAGTGACTGTCTAGCGTGGTCTCTGGGCTGCTAAAGGATTGACTCTATTCAGTAATTATGCTCTGAATCTCTTGATAAGGGATTGTCTCCTCACTGACACAAGGGAGGGTTTCTCAGAAACAGCTGCTGTGATTACTGAGCACAGGTATCAGTCCTGTCCTGCCAACCCACTCAGAATGTTAATAGTTTAGTCCATTAAAATCTACTCTCGCAATTCTCTATGAGCAGAACTCCCCAGTGTGAAACAACACAGCTCATTATTAGGAGACAACCTGTCTCTACCCTTCTCCGTTTTGGAGGGAGATTGCCCATAGTCACTCACAGGTATTTTTATCCCGCCTATAAAATGACACGTTGTAATAGTCTCTTATATAATGTAATCATACGTTAGTTCATATTGCATAAAATGATGAAATTCAAACTACTGCTGGGAAACACCTTTCTCTGACGTTAAAACTAAAATGCTTCACAATAATACTAAGCTATAGAGCATGGTTTAGTTTTAAAAAATAGTAGTGAAATGGAAGGACGTAGAGGAAGTTTCTGGAACAGTGTGACCAGAGATGAGATGTGAGTTGCCTCAAAGCACTAGAGCAGGTCCAGGGAGACTCTGCTGCCTTTGCAGGAGTGCTGAATGCCCAGTTGAGGGTCTAGCCCTGATGTTGCTGTAGCTGTGCTTATGATCTGCTCCAACACTGGAGATGTTTGCCTTTAGTACCAGATGCTGGCTGGTAGTTAGATGTTTGTCATTTATTCATATATTTACAATGCACCAATAAAATGGTATTAAACATGCCATTTACCTGCTGATCTCAACAGCTTTGTCCTGAGGAGAAAGTAAACTCTTACATTTTCTTGTGGTAGGCTCTGTAGCAACTTTGTAATTAGGAGCTATTACAGCTGACAGACGGTAAAGAGATCATCTGCCAACTCCTCCTCCTGCTGGAGGTGAAGCCAGGCTGAGCAGGTGTTTTACACCTCTTCCTTCCCCTCTGCAACTGAGTGAAAACTCTGTCAGTCTAGTCCAAAGGCAAGAGAGCACTTGTTTTCTGCTGTGTAATTCATATGTTGGTGTATTGAGTTTGTGTGGCAAGGTTTTGGTAGCGGGGGGGCTACAGGCTTCTGTGAGAAGCTGCTAGAATCTTCCCCTGTGTCCGACAGAGCCAATGCCAGCCAGCTCCAAGACAGACCCGTCGCTGGCCAAGGATGAGCCCATCAGTGACAGTGGTAGCGCCTCTGAGATAACATATTTAAGAGGGGGGAAAAAAGCTGCTGGGCAACAGCAATTGCAGCCAGAGAAAGGAGTGATAACATGCGAGAGGAACAACTCTGCAGACACCAAGGTCAGTGAAGAAGGAAGGGGAGGAGGCGCTCCAGCTGCCAAAGCAGAGATTCCCCTGCAGCCCACGGTGAAGACCATGGTGGAGCAGATATCCACCTGCAGCACGGGGAGGACCCCATGCCAGAGCAGGTGGATGCCCAAAGGAGGCTGTGACCCCGTGGGAAGCCCACGCTGGAGCAGGCTCCTGGCCGGACCCATGGCCCCATGGAGAGAGGAGCCCACGCTGGGGCAGGTTTGCTGGCAGGACTTGTGACCCCGTGGGGGACCCACGCTGGAGCAGTCTGCTCCTGAAGGACTGCACCCCATGGAAGGGACCCACGCTGGAGCAGCTTGTGAAGAACTGCAACCCATGGGAAGGATCCACATTGGAGAAGTTTGTGGAGGACTGTCTCCCATGGGAGGGACCCCATGCTGGAGTAGGGGAAGACTGTGAGGACTCCTCCCCTGAGGAGGAAGGAGTGGCAGAGACAGCATGTGATGAACTGACCGTAACCCCCATTCCCTGTCCCACTGTGCCGCTAGGCAGGAGCAGGTAGAGAAATTGGGACTGAAGTTGAGCCCAGGAAGAAGGGAGGGGTGGGGTGAAGGTGTTTTAAGATTTAGGTTTTATTTTTTCATTACGTTACTCTGATTTGATTGGTAATAAACTGATTGCCCCAAGTTGAGTCTGTTCTGCCTGTGACAGTAATTGGTGAATGATCTCTCCCTGTCCCTACCTCGACCCACGAGCCTTTTGTTATATTTTTCTCTCCCCTGACCAGTTGAGGAGGGGAAGTGATAGAGCGGCTTTGGTGGGCACCTGGCATCCAGTCAGGGTCAACCCACCAGTGTGTTTCAGTATTTATACAATAGAAATAAAACAATGCTCAAGTTGGAAATACCTACCAAAAAGCAGAATTCACAATTTAGTCTCACTGTTGCTATGAGATCCTCTGGAATCGGGTACCGCTAAGCTGTGCTCACTAAAATGAAAACCCAGGGGTGCCTATAGCTGACCAGTAAACAACTGATAACCTTGCTTGGAGAGCCTATTGCATATGACACAGTAACATATACAACGAATTAAACTGAAATGCCTGAAATGCCAAATCATAGTGTAAAATAGTATTTAAAATAACGTACTGGTTCTAAATAGAGAGTTAGGAGTAGTGATGCTCTCTTTTCAAATGGAAGTAGTCATGCAGTGCCCTAGTGCTCTGCTAAACAAGACAGCTTAGTAGTCAAATTCTGGATGAAAGGGAGAGAGGGATTCATCACTCACTCTGGCAAGAAGTCCTAGCTCATAAGAAAGCCGCATAATTAAAACTAGATATTTTAAAGCCATGAATTGCAATTCCTATGTAAGCTTTGGAAATGGAAAAATGTACCCTGGCAATATTCCTGAGGAGGTAGGGAGGGCACCTGCTGAGACTTATGTATGTTAAGCCAGAAATCGAGAGCCAGGGATCTGAAAGATAAACATATACAGAAACGTTATGGCTTGTCCTTCAGTGAAAATTATGTGGGCTTATTTGACAGGCAGAATCTACTAATGACTTGTAAGTTAACTTACAACCCTAAATGTAGCAACTGCTGAGACCAAGTTAAACACTTTGCTTTTGCTTTTTTTTTAGTTTTAAAAAATATTTCCCAACCACATATTTTACAGTTGAGAACCACATTCATGCCGCTTCTCCAAAGATGCAACATCAGAAGAAGAGATCCAGATGTGGCTATTGCTCTAATCACGATTAACTGACAGCTTATAAAAGCCATAATCTTGAGGAAACACCTACATGTTAAAAAGCCTGGGATCAAGAAGAGAGCCCCACGGAGTATTTTAAGGCTCCTCACTCTACTAGAACTAAAATCAGCAGAGGAAGTGAAAGAAATATAATTAGAAAACTGAGTCTTGAACCAGACAAACCCTTTTCTGCTGTATGCAAAGTCTACTGTGAAGCTGTAAAAGCTATTTACACTAAAAATTCAGTATCATCGAAGATAGAAAATAAAACTGGAATCTGTAGTTGAGGTTTGCACAGACACTTAATGGATTTAGAATCATAGAATCGCTTAGGTTGGAAAAGACCTTTAAGATCATCAAGCCCAACCATTAGCCTATCACTACCAAGTCCACCACTAAACTAATTAAGGGTAGAGTAATAATTAATTTCATGTTTCCTGGCTTGGTGGCTGGATTATTTTTTAATGAAAGTAAAAGCTAGGAATCACTAAGGTTGGAAAGGATCTCTAAGATCATCAGTCCAACCATCAACCCAACACCACCATGCCTACTAAACCATTCCCAAAGTGCCACGTCTACACATTTTTTGAACACAAAAATGATTTAGACCTTTATGTCTTACATTGCAACAAACAGAGCAAGTGGTGCCAATTCTTGTGCTTTGATTATTAGTCTTTTGCTATCTGATGTCTTCTAGGAAGCAAGCAAACATGCAAAGAGATAAGCTTTCATCTAAATTTACAATTATATATTATAAATATGTATTTATATTTAAATATGTGGCTCTCTTGGCTGTGAAGAAAACCTTGAAAAGGGAAACCCACATCCATCATTTAGTTAGACAGAGAACATTTGGTGAGATAACCATCTTAATTGTGAATCATGTTTTGCATTAGTTTTACTGTATGCCTTTCTTGCTGTCTTAGTAAAGAAAGCTAATCTGCTCTGAGCTCTGTCCTGCCATGTCCAGACCACCAATGGTAGCTACATGTTCCACTTTTGTTACAATACCTTGAATATCTTTATCTTCTGGTATGGTTTCTTCCATGACTCCAGTGTAGGCATCGGTTGTTCCTCACTGACAGTCCCCTCTCTAGGTGTTACAGTCTGGTACTATCATGCCTCCCAGAAACAGGTGAGCTCTCAGGAGTTTTAATGCAGTATTTATTTCCCAGTAAAATCACTGAGTGCTCAAGTACCTTCATGTGCAGGAAGGACTAGGAAGGAATTTGTTCTTTTTCTGCCCTTTTTTCAGATAAACAATGACCCCAGTGAGAACCATTGTCTCTCTCTCTGGAACTGTTCTTTCATGATCCAGAATTTCTCTGTTTTCTGCAAATGAAAGCTTATAGTCAGTTTTACTTACCCACCCACACCCCCCCAACTCTCCCAAAACAAACCCAAACAAATTCTCCCAAAACCTTTAAGGACAGGACCCAGGTAAAACAATTCAGAGATGTCAGAGTTTTCAGTGAGCCTGACGCAATAGCTTAAAGTATAGACAGCCCAGTTATTTTCAGTGAAGTTTCTTTTAAACCCTAAAAATATTCTGTGCATTGTGTGACACCCCCCCCCCCCATTGAGTATAAACACAACGGAGTTGAATGCACTGCTCTGATATCACAAATCTAGCTGATTATCACAAACCCAATTATAACCAACAGCTGACCTGACAGTTAAGATGAACACTAGTCTGACCAGCAAAGCCTCAGAATATCCACTTACTGACAGTGCACACTGATGTCTAAATAAATGTGATGCTGCAACCTGGTCAGATGACACTAAAGCATCTTAAACTCAGATATCCTGGTAAGTGCTCCCAGGGAGGCTTGAAGTGGCTAAAAGGGGAAAAAGATGTAAGTAGGCAGAAGAGAATTCTTCCCTGGATAATGGTTTTTTTTAATGCAGTGCTACTTGGAAAGCATCATGGAGAGATTAAAGTGAACCTTTCAAAACCACTCTCCTGCTTTCCATCCAAGAATAAAGTTGAACTCGTGGAAGGTGCTAACTTGCAGGTGAACGCTCAGCTGTAAGTTAGCATCAGCAGTCCTCACTGTTGGCCAGCTGCAGGGAAACGGTTCTAGCAAGGGGCCTGATCCCAAACTTCATGCAAGAGGCAACATGAAGCAGGTGACACGGAATATTGATTCTGTTACCAGCCTGGGGAAGTCAAGTGCTTTACTATTAAATCTCAGGAAAACTTGACTGAGAAGCTTACTCATCTAAAAATTAGTCAGGGAAATTTCTGTGGTGCATACTGAGAGCGCGAATTGGAGATTCCTATTGTAAAGAGCTCTCGTGGCATATGTTTTGATATGTTTATTGCCACTGTTGGCTGTGGGACGGGAGTAAAAGGAATGGTGAGGAGTTGCTTAATTAGAATTAATGAATACATGAGTAATGTCATACAATCGTGTTATGTTCTCATTAATTCCTTGGTTAAAATTATTTCTTCCACTGGAAATTACCAAGGATGAGATATGAGTCACAATCAGCACAGCAGAAATAAGCTAAGGAGAAAATGCCCACTGCTGCAATGGCCTGTTGCTTACACAAACGGAGTAATGCCGTACTTCTGCGCAGCAGTTGTGCGCAGAACAGTAACCCTTGCTGCTTGAGGACGCGTACCGCGTGCCAGACACGCCGTGCCCCCGTACCACCCAAACTTTGAAGTTCTCCTGACCCGATGCGCTCAGAGCGTGAGAAGGAAGGGTCATTCATTCTCCTCACTGTGGTAACGTTGTGCTCTTCTCACGAGCTCAGCCCCCAGGACGGGGACGCACCTCCCGGGAGCGGGGCGGGAAGGGGGCAGCGGCGCTCCCCGGACGCTCCAGTTACACGGCGGGGCCCGGTCCTGGGGCAGGAGCCGGAGAGACCAAATCCACCCCCGTGGTAGGGAAACGCAGCCACCTAAGCAAGGAGGAGAGCACCCCGAGGCCAGGCCCTTCCCGCCCATCCGCTACCGCCGACCCAAGCGGCGGCACCGGCGCCTTCCCCCTGCGAGGGGCGCGCGCAGACACGGCGGCCGCGGCCCCGGGCCCTCAGCGCGGAGCGGCGGGGGGAGCCGCCGCCGCTTACATAACGCCGGCATGGGGGCGCCGCCGCGGACACCGCTCTTGCGGCCCCTCCCGCCGCTGAGCCGAGCCTCCCGAGGCGAACCCGCCGCCCCCACCCCCGCCCGCAGCGTCCCCGCCGCCGGCCTCCGGCGGGAGAAGAGGGCAGCGAGCGGGCGGCCGCTCGGCGCCAGCGCCGCCGCCTCCGCGGGCCTGCGCAGCCGCGGTGCGCATGCGCCTGCCGGGCCGCCGCCGGAGCGCCGAGCATGCGCGCGGGCGGCGTCTGCGGGAGGGCGGCTGGCGGCGGCGGGCGCCGGCGGAGCCCGGGGGGCGGCGGGCGGGCGAGCGGGCGGGCGGCGGCGCGCCCCGCCGCGGCGCAGCCCAGCGGGGGCTCCGGCGGCGGCCGAGCGGCGCCGGGGACCGGCAGCGCCCGAGCCAGGCTGTGCCCCAGTTTGTGTCCAATCAGAGAGTGAAGTGCGTGCACCGAGCGGGGCGGCAATGCGTAAACAAGCCCCGGGAAACTCCTCCGCCCCCCGCTCTCCCCTCCGCGCCGCTCCCGCCCGCTCCCCGCGCCGCCCCGCAGCCTCCCCCGCCGCCCGCCAGCAACTCCGGCGAGGCGCGCGCTCCCGCCGCCCAACCGCCTCAACCGCCCTCCCCTCCCCCCGCCCGCCCGCCCAGCCGGCGCCGCCCGCGCCGCCACACGCACCCCACTCCCGCACACGCCCGCGGGCGCCCGCGGCCTCTCGAGGGGGAAGGTAAGGGGCCCGCCGAGCCGGCCGGCGGCAGGGGCGGGCGGGGGCCGCCGGGCGGGCAGGCGGCGGCGGCGGCGGGGTGTGGATGCGTGCGGGGGGGGTGGGGGGGAGGAATCATGTGTCATAACAAGTTGTTGAACGTGACATTGCTCTTGAACTGCGCTGCGGCGGCGGCGGCGGGGAGCGGGGCCGCGAGGGGCAGGGGCCGCCGAGTAACTTTCTCCTCAAATTTGCCGCTAAGGAGGGAGCCGGCCGCGGCGCGGGCAGGGCGGCGGCGCTGGCTGCCGGCGGGGACGGCGGAATGCGCCCGGGAGAGGCCGGTGCCGTTCGCGATGCTCGTGGCTTCCTGAGGGGGCCGGCGCGCAGCGCGGCTGGCTGCCGCGGGAGCCGTTTCCACCCCTGCGAGGATTTTTCTAGCAAGGCGCCTGGGCGGCGAGTTAGCGAGGGGTCGGCTCTGGTCCGGAGCATCTGTTCCCGCGGGCGGCTGTCCCCGGCTGACGCTCCGTGGCAGCTTGGCTCGCTTCCGCCGCGATTAGCGTGGCTTATTATATAAGATGTCACCGGCGGCGGAGGGGCGCGAGTCCTGCGGGGGGCGGGGGCGGCGGCGGCGGCGGCGGCGGAGCGCAGGGAGCGGAGCGCAGGGAGCGGAGCGCAGGGAGCGGCCCCGGCCCGGAGCCGGCGGCCCGGGCACGGCGGGGAGCTCGCCTCGCAGCCCGCCGGTGAAATACGGCGGCTCCTTTTACGCGTGGGTTGGGGTGCGTTTCCCAAACCTTGCCTTTGAGCAGAAACATAACCTGTTCTGGTTCTTCTCCGCGTGTTTGATTTCTTCTTTTCTCTCTCTCTCAAAAAAAAAAAATAAACATCGGAGCATAACAAAGTTTAAGAACTTGATTTTTGCTTCCTTTATGTGCGTGTTTAGTACGTTAACATGATCTGGAGACGCTTGAATGAATCATCAGTTCCATGGAATAAAAGCAAGTGAATCATCTCTCATACACACACACACAACTGTGAGGGAGCCTAGTTGTTGCTGTAGACAGTGAAAGGTTAGTGTTGGTTTCTGATACGCAATGGGATGTAAGAAGTATAGCCAGCGCTCAGAAACCCACCAGGTTTCCTGGGGCTAGTTTGTAAACTGTGAAAGTTTTGCAACACTCACTTTATTCTGGCTCACTGGTTGAGTGGCAACCTGCTTCTGTATCAACTTGCTGCTCTTTGTTTTAGCCAAAATATCCAAAGGGTGATGTTAATGGTAAGATTTAAGTAACTGTGTTATTCAAAATGCATTCACTTAAAATAAAATTTAAACCCCCCCAATGGTATCGCATTATGTCCATACCCTGAAGTTGGAGACAGATCCCAGATGCTTTTAATCTGGGATTTGTTTTGCTTAGTTTTGTTAAGCAAAAATAGTTAATCTCTGTTAGAGTAAAAATATGAATACGTATTTGGAAAACAAATTAAGCCAGTTTATTTAATAAACACGTTAGAGTTGTACCTAGGTAGACTCTGTTCCTGATCCTCTTGCCTGTTGCTGTTTTAAATGGGATTGAGGCTGGGTGCTATATATAGTTTTTCTTTCAACTGCAACTTGGTTCCAAAGTGGAATTTCCATCCTCCACGTTGTCTTGACACATCTCTCTCTCCCTGTACGGAGGCAGAACTATGGATTTTACAAGATTAATTCCTCTTTTTTTCTCAGCATACCTGCCACTGTCGAGAAATGAAATCACTGTTTACAACAGGCAGGTAGTGCTTTACACATGCAAGCACTTGGTTTTACGGTATAAATGTGAAGATCTTTGTATTTCTTACTGGTAAACCATTCTGTTTGGCATCGTGTATCCTTTATCTCGCTGTCCGTGTTTTGTACCTCTAGTCATTCTCCAAACAGGAATGAAGGAATAAGTCAGTCATGGAAAGGGTTGGTGTGGGTATTTGTTACTGTTGGGGAGAAGGGGCATGCTACCATTTTTGTCTGTCTAGAACTGAGTGCACTGGCACTTCAAAAGCAATTTTATAGCATTAATTACAGGATTGGAGCAGCTAACTGTGGGAAAACTGTATTACTTCAGGGTTCATTGTGCAGCTTTTAACACCTCACTATCAGAAGATTCTGAAGTTAACCAAGTTAAGACTGCACGCGACTGTGAACACACTGTTTGTAATGGAGATTCTCTTAAGTTAGGTATATTGGGTGGTCAAGTTAACAAACAGGAAAAAGTACTATTGTATTTGTGCATTTAAATCAACAGTCAAATAGCATTCATCATTTTTTATTTAATTTCCTTACAAAGAAGATAGAAACATACAGTGTGTATGGCATTCTATGCGCCCAGACCTCAGCTGAAAGCAGTAAAGCAAGTGATACTGAAAGTGGACTCACCACTCTGCTCCAGCCGTTTTCCCCTGCTCTATATGCGCTCTAGGCTTCAAAGTAGAAGTGAAAAATTCTAGATTTCACTTTTAAGCATGGAGAATGTGCAAAATAAAGTGAGATAAAATGGATTGGTTTAAGGTTGCTTCTGTGCAGCTCCATTTTTAGGATTGATAAGCAGATTACTGTAGGATGCACAGGAGAACTTTGAGAACAGCGGAGGGCAATGCAGATAAAAGTGGAGCATCTGAACTTTGTATCTTGTTTTTTGCTGTGTGGGATACATAGGCTTTGTTCTTAGCATGATAGATTTATGAATATATATCAAATCTTACACTGCCTTTTGTCAAAAATAAAAAAAAATAAGAGATGAAGTTATAATGTTTATTTGAAATGAATAGTGCTTTGCTCAAAAAATAGTTCAAGTTATCACCTGCTTTGTAGATTCTGAGCTCTGAAAGACTGGTACCAACAGCACCGTCATATGTCCTTCCAGCTATCTCAGCTGGAAATGAATGGTTAACATCCCAATGAAAAAAAAAAAAGATTATTTCCTTTTCGCAGTTTTTGCTTTAAAGACCCTTTCTAGACAGATGCAGCAGTCCCAAGCAAAGTTTTGAACTATTCTTGTAGAAGGACATACTGCTGGTGTTGAAAAAGAGAATCCTTTCTTCAACTATTGAAAGCTTTGCACCAAGCGCACATTGGCCTAGGGGTCATTTGCTCCCCAAATTCTCAGTTAAAAACATTTGTTGCAGTTGTCTGGGAAGAGGTTTAATTTCTATTACTAGTCTCAATATTTTAAATAGTAAGAAAATAGTTAGAAAAAGTTGCTACTATACCAAGGTGTATCACTTTGTATATTAGAGTTGTAGCTAATCTGTTCTTGAATGCTGGCAGAGAGTGCCTTAGACATTTTCTACAGTGAAGCTTGTTTCCCTCGTTATTGTGTTTTTCTCTTTACATTTTTCCAGTAAATGTAGTGCCATGAAAAGTTACAGCTTGACAGACTTTGAGACTGAAGCCCATAATGAGCAGAGCAGGTAGCACTGGCAGCAAGCTGCACCATGCTGTGACAAGACTGTGTATATCTAGCTGTATGTGTGCATGTGGGAAATATCAGTGTTACTGTCTCTGTCTTAATTATTGCTTATAAAATAAAATTTGTCCACTGCCAAATGTAGGACACTTCTGGAATGAAAGATATGTGGCATTACTTGAGCACTATGGTCTCAACAGCTGTCACTATTAGTTCTTACATGTGAAACCAATAACTCTGGTTACCTAAAGCTGAAACCATTTATCCCATTATTAATAGTTGAATTCATGCATGTCTCAGCAGTTTTCCTAACATCTGGTCATCTTTGCTACTGTGCATTGGTCATTTCTTTCCTGTTACGGAATAATTTTCTTCCTTTGTTTGTCATTGATTTATGTGTTTTGAGGTTTGGCTGAAATTAAAAAAGTAGCCTGCTAATTTGCCATAATAATCCTAGTTTCATAAAAGACCTAGCTAGGAGAAGACAAGAAGACTTACTTTCTCAGAAGAGGTTAAAGATGAGAGTAAAAGTTATTGGGAGGATCTTCACTTCCTGAAGATACTGTTTTATCACTGCGTGATGCATCACAAAGAGGGAGGCACCAGGCTTCAAGTTGTTGCAGTCTGTTATGGTTCAAGAACTGCTTTCCCACGTTGAACCTTCCCTGGCAGTTGACTTTGCACCAGTTGTTAAAGAGTGTACCACATGGGCGTTGAGCAATGACTGCTGAAGAACCAGGTATCCACAGTGCCAGTGGGGTGCCTTTGGTGACCCCTTGTGCACAGCTTCAGTACTGGTTCTTCCACAAGGAGGAAAACCACTTTGTAGTCATACCACTTCTACTCCAAGCAAGTTCTTACCAAAAAGAACCCTTCCTACACACTAAATCACTGATGGAGATGATCCAAGAAATAGTGTTGGGACCTCAGTGGTGAAGCTGTGGGGTTTTTTCCTGATTCATGCATATGATTCATTCTATGCACATTATTGATGGCAGCATTACAAAATTATTTTCTGACAAAGATACATTGTTTCTGGCAACTTTCTGGCAGTTATCTGCTTCCTCAGAAAAATCTATGGCTCTGTGCTTACGGATAGCAGACAGCTGAATCAGTGACTACAATCTGATACCAGCAGGGAGGGTCGTAGTTTGTAATTGCCGTAGAATTGCTTGCAACCAGTTTATTATTCCCATCTTCCATACTCCACCCTGCACGCTTGTTTAGTTCACCTGTTACAGCTTAGGTTTTTTATTATGAGCTCTTGGGGAACATTTTGTGATTCATTCTGTCTTTGTAAAATTTGCAGCACTTCAGTATCCTGGCTGATTTGGCTTCCGGTCTCTATGGAAATAAGTAATAAATAATAGCTTTCATTTTAGATGTTTCTGCCTGAATCTTTACTGTGTTTCTATCCCAGTTCAAAGAAAAAACAAAACAATTCTTCTGTAGTTTTAATAGAACATTTGTCCAAAGACCAACACTATAAGTAAAATACGACTCCGAATAGACAACAGTATGAATGAAAGGGAATAACAAATCTAAATTAATTTTTTTGTGACTCATGAAGCTCCAGTGAGGGAGACCAAGGATACCACCAAGAGCAAAATTAAGCCCTAAGGAAAATAAGACTTCAGTTTTGTTTTAACATAGTTCAGCAGGGAAGATCTCACAGGAATTCTCAAATGTGATGAACTTCTGTAAGGGACAGATATGTTGTAATTTTCATAGCATCTTCTGGTCCTTCTTAAAAAAAAATATTTGTGATTTTCTTGTGGTACCCTGAGCAGAGGTTCATTCGGTTGTGGACTTGGAATCACACAGTTCTTTCTGTACCTGAGCTATCCTGGCTCCCTTCACAGAGAGGTGGAGTTAGAGACTGCTCACACTGATTATAGACAGATGAAATTGCTACAATTGACTTCTTCCATGAGGAACCAAATGCTGTGGTTATAACTTGATGACAGAGAGGCAATTTATCTTCACCTTGTAATTATATGGGTGATTTCACATTGGCATTGTATCAGAGTATAGGAAATATATGGATTTTCAATGTAGTGTTACCTGGTACATTTATACTAATTTCTCTTTGCAGTGGTCTTTAAAAGTATTAATGTTCATGGTGTACTTTTTCAGGAGTAATATAATTGTTCTGTAGCAGTCAGTACTAATGAATTCCATTTTACCAAACAAAACAAGAAAATACCCAGCTTACTTTGCAACACCTGTGAACTAGTAGTTGTATGATCATATAGATGATTTTAAGACTTTTTATGAGACCGTAACATATATTTCCCAGTGGCTGCAGCTGACAAACTAATTTGCAGAAGCAGAATATCTGAGATTTCTCTTTAGAACTATGAAATGGAACATTTTGATGTGCATTAACATTTACATTTTTTAAAAGTGTTTCTACCATCATATGAGGAATCAAAGTATTTTTATATGTATTCGTACAGATAGTGTGGATGTATGAGAAGACACTTGGATTAATTCTTATGTTTTCATCTGCCTATAGACATTTCATTTTTGTTTTCAGTCATTTCAAAATGGGGCTATTTTATGTAAATAAGAGCTTTTTTTAAAAAAATCCCACTAATATAAGACAAGAACATAGGCTGTAACATGTATTCTGCCCCAGTTGTTTTGTAGCTTTCACTGAGCATCCTAACCCATGAAAAAGTTCCTGTTACGGAACAGTCTCAATTTCCAGTCTTGGCATTCTCCTAATCGCTGCATTTTTCATAGTCTGTGAATTTGTGATGCAGAAAGGAAGTACCTGCAGATTGAAGTTACTTGTATGGTCATAATTCCTATTTTAGCTTTTGTCAGTACAGTGATAGCGCTTACTGGCCTTGATCAATAGCAGAGCTTGATTCGTAAAAGCAGCTCTCCAAGACTTAACATTGAGTCTCCTTAGCAGTTGCTGACGTCATAATACAATGTAAAACTGATGACATGGCCTATAACAAGATATTAATTTCCTGAATCTGAAGCTGTATGTGTAAGAAAGAAAAAGCACTGGAGTTCCTTTCAATAGCAGAAGACTTAGCATTGTGCTTCCTAGTTCTGGTTCTTCTTTTTAATGATATTGGTAAAATATTATCATCTTACTAATTTAATTTGGATTGGAAAGTCTGTTTATTAGATTATTCCAGTATGTGTTCAAAGTCCCCGGAAGAGAAATTATCACTTTTCTTTGGGGTGTAAAATGTGCTGGGATTATCTGTTTACATAAGTTTCTTAGATGGAATTTTTCAGATGACTTTTTGCATTGTGTTACATCTATTAAAATCTTTGTGTACTAACAAAGCACATTAAAGTAACAGAATCCAAAAATTAAATATTCTGAAGATAGTTTTCAGTGCTAGTTACTATGGATCAGATCTGACAGACAGATAAATTCTCTCTGCCACAAAAAAAAGTAGTTGATCTTGAGAGAAAAATCTTGAGTGATTCTTTGAGAAGCATCACCACTAATTAAAGCAAGTGCAATTATATTTATTTCCTCCCTCAAGAAGAAGAATGGAAACCAGGCTCTTGATTAATGTCATAATGAAAACACGGTTCTTTTTTCAGATGGAAGATCAGCTCTTAAATAGCCAATGTGTGGATTGAATTAAGTTAAAGATGTTTCTTTCTTTCACGGTTTTATAAAATTGTTATTTACTTTTTTGAAGAATCATCAGTACTAGCTGCAGAGACAAAAGATCCTTTATATGATATAAATGATATTTTGACTAAGTACTCTTGGTTGATTCTGGCTGTAGAATTTCCCTGCATACAAAGTGATTTTGAAGAGCTGCTTAATCAAACCAACATTTTTCAGCTTTCCATCTTAACTCTTTTGATATATCATAGATAAAGTAAATTTTCATGCCTTCATCCCAAATACATATTTACCAAAATTTGCAAGTGTTTTGTGTGGACAGTGATCACAGAATGCAAATGGATTTATTTGAAATAATGTACTCAGTGACAGTTGGTGCCTCACACAGGCAAGTGTTTAAAATCTCCTATTGATATGTAACTTTTGTGTATTCATTGCTGAAAATTTAGAACATATATTTCCATGGCCTTAGTCTACAATTCAAAATTTCCATTAATTGTAGAGGAGTTTTTCCAGTGAATTCAGTGTGAAGCTGGATGAAACCAGTGACAAACTTGTAACAGAGGAACTTTTCTATAACATCTGACTTCTCAAGGTATAGTAGCTCTTATTACATCAACTAATACAATAGGGAAAAGCACGCAAACTATTGGGCATACAAGTCCTTCAGGTCTCAAACAATAGCAGCAAACCTTGAACTAAGGGTGCGGTTTCAGAAGACATCTGTAGGAATTGCTATTGAACGAGGGAAGTGCTGCTACTATTTCTTTTGCTGTCTGAGCCCTGGCAGTCATTGAACCCCCAAATAAATTAAGTTTAACCAACCCAGCAAGAAACTAATAAAAACAAGTTTATTGCTGGGCTAGTGTGTTAAATGGACTTACAGATGGATCAACAAGCTCCAGAGTGGTGCTTCCCTTTTTTGGTACAACTGGTCCATTAGATCAACGCTGCTGTTCAGTTAACTGTAGCTTTAGGACAAGTTGGGAATAGTCGCTTTGAGTTTATTGTAATTATGGCAATCAAATAGCTAATTTTGGGGAAAAGTGTGGTTATCACCTGTAAAACAAAGGCCATTATTAATATAGGGAGAAATTGGGAGGTAGTGCTCCATCATGGCAGAAAGAAAACTGGTCATTACCACCAGAACACTGAAGGCTTTAGCTGGAGTGTCATCATGTAGTAGAGGCAGTATCTCCAGTAAGTCCGTAATTTTGGTATCTGGAAGATGTATGAATCTTCATTTCCAGGTTTGACTTGGTGATCTGGACTGAGAAGTGAGAGGTGGAATTTTCTGATGAAAAACATTCTCATGAAATTCATCCTGGCACCCAGAGGTCTGGCTAATATGTGTGTCATTACATTGACAGAAGAACAGCATGAATAGAACAGTGTACATGAAGAAAGCAGCTATTTAATATTTAGTTAAGGTAATCTCTTTGGTCTTCCTTTCTTGAATACTTACTAGGCTGCTGCACTAGAAGTGGGTGTAGGTCACATGGACATGAGTTGCTGGAGTAAGTTTGATGTTCTCTAATTCTGGACTATTAGGTGCAGATTCTGCATCTGACTTCTTTCTTGGCAGCAAAGAACCCTCCCCACTTCCCCCATCTAGCTGTCCTATACCTAGATTTATCAAATATAAAGAATATTTGCAAAGATCTGCTGAACATTGGGCCTTTGGATTTACAGTTTCTGTCTTTTTTGGGGGGGTAATATGTGATAACATTGACAGGTAATGTGCTGACTGAAAAATTTCCTGTATTTCCTACCAGTGATGATAGCTGCTTACCATGTCATTTTTACTGTATGTTTTCAAAGGAAGTGTCTTGGGTCTTATGAATCCAAGGTAGCATCCATAAAAACACAAATAATTTAGAACTTTAGCTTTAGCTGATGAAAACTGCTGTAGCTTAAACTTCAGTTGATCCATTTGACTTTATGCCAATATTGAATATGCCTGTAGATAGAGGAAAGCCTAACCACAAGTACTGCATGTACTTCCCGTAGTTAAGTTACCATAGACCTTGCCTTGAATCGCTTATAAAATTGTCAGTTATTAAATAATCCAAGAACAAGATTAGGAAAAGTCATTTTGCCCATTTAAACAATTTTTTGTAACCTTTTCATTAAGTCAGGACTTCAAATTTGGCTTAATTATTGCCCTTGTATTATGAATGTATTTTTTCCTGTTCTTGCGAAAATAGAACACTGTTTGATCTAAGTATATGCCTTTGAAAAAAAAGAATCTAAGTTTATGTATATTCTTAGAAGAGGCTGGTGAGAGTTTGGCAGTGGCATTTTCCAAAGACAGCGTCTGCAGCCAAGTAGTTAAGTAGAACTTTCCCTATCATTGCTCCTCCTTGAATCCCAATGTGGACTCCGAAACAAGTATTAAAAAGGAGATTAGCTCTGCTTTGACTGTTAGAGGCACAGACATCATGAAGGAGAAAGAAGAGGTGACTGCTCTGCAGAGGAGTGAGAATTGCAAGTGGCTTCTGTTTGCAGGTGTCAGAGGGTAAAGGAATTTAGAAAACCATTAGGAGAGTCTAGGCACAGGGAAATGTGAGGATGGATGTTGAGTGATCTGGAAGGGTCCCCTGCTCAGGGGAGGGTGGGGGGTCCAAAACCAGTAGAGAGCATACTTCCTAAGCCTCTTTGCTCTGCTATCAGCAAATAGCAGAGAGAACAGGAAAAGAATGTCTCTTCCCTTCAGTGCTTGCTGGTTTGATATTGATTCTGTTTATTCATACACGTGAGGTCTGTTTGGTGAGTGCAGAAGTCAAGCTGCTGACAACTCACACCGCACAGAGTCATACTGACTCTCCAGTAGAATTCCTGTATTTTGGGCACAGTTAAGTATAAAAGTTAGACTGTTCTAATACAGCTATTTTAAGGCTAAAGAGCTAAAATGTTAGGACATTTCTTATTTTAGGCTGTTGGTGTGACCATAATTTACCCTTTGTGGTGCTCTTCAATTCCGTTTTCTTAAAAGGCTTTCTCCCCAGCACCCCCTTATTCACTGCACAGTTGTAAAGTGTTTGGGGATTTATCAGTAGGAGTTGTCTGCAGTAGAGTGTAGAATGGGCGCAGAGGAATGCAGGAAGACAAAGAATGGTCTCGGCTTAGGGAAGCTGAATGTCGCCGTGGAGAACTAGTTTCTGCCCATCTTGGATGCTAAACGCCTATTTTATGCTGGGTAGGTAATATAGGTCAGGGGTTCACAGATGGCCATTCATTTTTTAACATCTGTGAGACATGTAGCCAAATTTGCTGGTGTTCTGACATCACCAGTACAGCTAAAATCATGTGAAACTGAATGATTTACTGTTAAGAGTCCTGAGTGTCCTGAAAAATTGAACCTTAAAACTTATATCAAGTGTGTGGAACTAAAGAGTGTTTGGGGCAGTTTGGACCTAGACTTCTATGTGTCCTGTTTCTGTATCTGTAAATTATGGCTAGCAGTGTTGTCTTGTTGAATAGGTTGTGGAGAAGATTCTTTTTTTACTGTTTGGGGAGCATTGAAATACTAGAGGAATGAGTGGGCATGCCTGTGTGTGACACCAAACACCTAGGAGTAAAATTTAAAAAAAAAGGCATAACTGCCTTTTATCCTTGGTTGTTTGGTAGAAAATACACATTCACAGTATTCAAACAGATGTCACAGTTCACATATGCAAAGGCACAGACTTTTTCTTCAACTCTTTTGGAGTCTGTAATTTTTACTGAAGTTACACTAATCTCAGAAGGCCCCATCTAGTTATGGAACTCTGTTGAGTTTGGTTTCATGGAGATGTATAAGAGATTGGTTTTGCCTCAAGGTTGTGTGTTTAGACAAAGGAATGTAATAGACAAATTGGGTTCAGGGAGAGACACGAGTCATACAGGTATACTTTTCCATAATGTACTTGGGTGTGCTGCTTGGAGGTACAAAGGCGCTATTTTATTCCCCTTCAGTACTGAGCTAAATATGCATTGGGGCACATCTATGTGATTTTAAGCAGGTGTTATCTTCTGCTGCCTGAGCTTGAAGAAACTGAGAAGATATCTGCCTATGGTTAGTGTAATATCAAGACAGAGTACATTAGCTGTGGCTCAGTGCCATGGTAACACCAGAATATGGTTTCTAGTCAGCTTACAACACAGACATATCTGACTGCTAGTAGACCCAGCTTGCAACTTTTCTTGTCATTAAAACAAACAAGATTCATTAAAAGCACTTTATTAAAACAAACAAACTGTTTTTTAGGAAGCTGTGACAGTGATGAGTTCTGAATATGGTATTTGTGGGAAGAGACAGGCAGAGTTTAAGAAAGAACTGGTGTAACTGTAGAATAATAGAGAGAGGCCCACAATGCTTAAACCTGGACAATGCAGCACGTTCTCTTTTATACCTCAGTGAGTGGGATGGTTTTGATCCTGCTTATTGGAGTGGGTGAGATTTACCTCGTTCACAGCAATAAACCTACACATTCCTTGAAAGTGGCGATTGACAGTTAAATGTTGATTCCTGTGCTTTCCTACCAGTAAGAGAAGCATAAACATTGCTGAGCATGCTGTATTGATAGATGTCTCAGGAGCTTGTGCTGCAGGAGCTCTTTGTAGGTCAGAGTAGATCAGACAAGTTAGTGTGGTATTGCTCTAAAAGTGAGTGGTAAAATGTTGGCATTAATGATTGTGACTATTCAGTCAGATATCTGACAGGAGTGTTACATGAAGTGTTACGTTGCATCCCATATGTTAAT
This sequence comes from Pelecanus crispus, assembly GCF_030463565.1. Taxonomy (NCBI): domain Eukaryota; kingdom Metazoa; phylum Chordata; class Aves; order Pelecaniformes; family Pelecanidae; genus Pelecanus; species Pelecanus crispus. Next base: position 19,897,217 of record NC_134652.1, on the reverse strand, counting down.
TTAGTTGCTAACCTATAGTAACTTTTCTTTTTAATCGCTCATTTCTATATATTTTGTGGGCTGCATAGGTTTTAAATAGTGGCTAAAAAACCTGATACTCCATCATTGCTCATTTTATCGTGTTATCATGAGCAACACTCACTTGGAAGTCACTAGCTCTGCATGCATCAGTCCCTGGACCTATACCAAAAGCAGGAAAGCAGTGATTCCATATAAGCTATACAGCTAAACAGGGCAGGGAAATCCACCTGCTGACTGTGCAGTTGCTGCTCTTGTCTCACCATGTACCAAAATTAATCAGTGTAGTATACCCAGAAACAGTGTAATATACCTGGAAGCAGAGCATAGAGCAGGAGCTCCAGAACTTTTTTGAGTGCTACTAACATAGAAAGAAAACTCTGTGATAGAATAGTTGCTTTAGCAGCTTGTACTGGTTTTTTGGACCATGCACAGATGCAGGAGGAGATGTTTAGGCTGTATTCCTTCTCTAGCAGAAAGGCAGTAGATCAGATCTTTGCAGGATACCAGTTGGAAGTACCTTCATAGTTAGGAGGTCCCTGCAGGAGTGAACTGCATTGCAATTACCTGAACAAGAGACTACTGGGCTTAATGACTAAGAGTCTTTTCAAAGTTGTTTTCCTGTGAGCAAGTAGGTGCTAAACATTTTCAGTTGGGGGACTGGAGTTGCTGTCCATGGAAACATATGTTTGCAGTCTTTTGGTTTTTAGGTCTTATGCTTGTGCTTTTCTCTGCAACGCTTCTGAGTTAGCAAGGTTTCGTATTCAGGGTTTTATTTTTTTCATTGTGTCTCTTTTTTTTTTTTCTTTGCATGTTTCTGCTTATGTCACAAGCACAAGGAACTGATCAAAACTCCAGGTAGAAGATAAATTTCAGAATAAGAAGAAACTTGCATACACTGAAAAGAAATCACAGAAGGATTGTGGAGAAGAATCTAGAGTACAAGTTCTGGTATGAAATTCTAAATATTTTCCTTGGAATTCAGGTCACTGTCTGCTCTGGAAGACCAACCTCACTTAGCATAGAGTATAGCATGTGAAATAGTTCCACTGAGTCTCTGCTGGCCAGGCAAAGATTACTTATTACCAGAAAAACTATGTTTAAATGGGTTCAGACTAGCATAGTTCCTACTCTGTTGTACATGGTATCCACTAAGATATTTTTCATGCTTTATCTGAATGTTGAAGTGTCTTGTATGTAAGAAAACAGGTTTGTATGAAAACTAGCCACAAAGTTAGGACAACGTTCTAGTACTAGATTTTTTTGCCACTGTTAAAAATGTTTTGAGTATCATTTTTTTCCTCCTTAAGATATCAGAAGGAAAACCATATGTAAATATTTTTAAGATGCATTCTTCCATCTCCACAATATGAAGTCAAAAGGCAATTCATATTCTTAATACTGAAGATGTTGAAATCTTCCACGCATTTAAATAATGCTGTAGCAGTATTCACGTAGAGAATACCTTGGTCTATTTCTGACCCCATATTTCCACTGAAGGCACTGGCAAGCATTCCTGCTAATTTAAGGGGCCACAATTTGAATCCTTTATACTTATTGTGGAAATTCTGAATTTAGACCTGTGAATTTGCACAAAGCAAAAAAAAAAAAAAAAAAGGTCTTTCCCTTGAAATCAGATTATGTTTAAAACCCAAAAACCTTATTTAAATTTAGAAAACCTTAATTGCTCTTTTTTTCAATTCTGTAGCATTAAATTTGCATTTTTTTTGACTAGTAATTATTTCCAGAATTTGGCTATGTAAAACCTCATCAGGCTAAAACCAGGTATACTTGCATTACAAGTTGACTGGCTGGAATTATTTTTAGTCTTATGTAGATGGACTTACTGATACAATTTCAAAAGCTTTCTCTTTGTAAGTGCAAGACAGAAGACTGGAATGTTGCCATGTATGTTTTCTAGGCCCATATCCTAGGTGCTGTTATATAAAAACACGCATTTAGTGCCCACTGAACTGAAATTCAAGTTATGATCTCACTGTTGCTAAGTACCGACTTCAGCTGGTATAAAATGCTGCAGCTAGAAGTTTGTTAGTTCTATGTTCAGGGCAACAAGAAGAAAGGACAGGGAGCAGAGAGAGGAGAAACCCATTACAAAAGTAGTTTAACTAGATGACACAAAACCTTGAATAAGGACCAGTGTATCAGCAGAAATGAAATGGAGATAAAATCTGGCAATATTCTTAAGGTAACATAATCATGATTTCCCTACAATAGACATTTGATTCAAATGTTAGACTAGAGTACAGCTTAACTATGAATCAAAAAAGCATTACAAAGGAGATGGAAGCCAAGAATGCATATAGGGGGGCTAGGCATTCATATCCTACCACCTCTTTCCTTCTTGAAACTGCAGAAATAAGTATGCAGTGTTTAGGTGTTCAGAAAAAAACTCATGGGGGTAATTCTAAAACTGGTATATTCCATATAAATGTAATTAAGCTCCCAGACATTAGATGAGTTCAAATAGAAGTCTTCTACACTTCCATGGGCATATTCCAGATCTCTCAAAGATCTGAGATAATAAAATAGAAGAATAGGATAAATAGCAGAAGAGAAATCACTATGTAGAAACTATTTGTAGGTTCTATTTACAGAGTGTTTTGTTCTTCCCTCACAAAGCACAGACTTCTGAAAGAGTTTTGAAGGGTCATGGTATAATCAGCTGCCAGTGTCAAGGGGAGACAAAAGAATGAAGGTAGTCTTGGATGAATGGGCAAGGGGAATATCAAGCAGTTGTCGAATTACATTGCTTCTGTGGCTGTTAATGCTGTGATCACTACTCAAATACTGAACTTGGTTCTGGCAATTGTGCTTCAAGGAGGATGCAGAAAAATTTAAAAGGGGATATAGAAGACCTAAAAGAATGATACAGGACTAGGGACACATGCTTTATCATGAAAGACCGGAGGCGCAGCTTAGTAAAAGTAAAGCTAAGGTGGCACTTCCAGCCAGTATTCAAGCCATCCCTTAATATTATCTTTGGTAAACTAAATGGAAACATTTGAGATAAAGTAACTGATATTCAAAACCAGATTTTTCAGTCTTGCAGATTAAAGAAAATCAAATGACTGTAGCTTAGCAAATGAGATAATAAAACCCAGACTAATTCAGACTACAATTAAGGATTTTTTTATTATTATTACTAATTGGAACTGCTAATGATTGTGGTAGATTCTTTGGCGCTGGTAATCTTGAAAATTAAGAAGGATGATTTAGTCAAAGTAATCTGTTGAACTTCAGGTGGGAATTAATAAAAGTAAGTCCTATGGTTTGTGGGTTTTTTTTTAATGCAGCTCAGACTAGATGATCACAGTGGTCTTTTTTGACTTAATGTGTATTACAGTAAAGGTTGTTCAGTCAGTGTTTACTGTAACATTTGGATGTTTAATTATACAAAGCCCTGGCTGGCATGCGATTACCTGAAATTCTCCAGAATTCAGATTACTAATTCAGTGACAGCAGAATAGAGGGACATGCATATCGAGAAGGCAGTAGGATGCTATTAGACAGATGAGATGTTTTTAAGAACAGCATACCTAGTGTGGTTTGTCAGCACTTTGTAAAGGCATGACAGGGTCCCTTGTAAAATACCTGGCTATTTAAATTTTAAATGACCTTTTATCTTCCTTTGTGGTGGGTAATATTCAAAAAGTATATGGAAAATAAAGAAACAGCTAGCCCTGTAGCTCTGCAAAAGACAGCCCTTGGATACAAGGGAGAGCTATGTACTGTATTTGCATAACATGTTGGTCTCAAAGTAGGTTAGATATCTGCTTGGCCATTTGGTTTGATGTAAAAATACTGTTCCCTGTTTGTTCTGTATTAAACCCTTCTCCATTTATGTTTTTATGTTCTTTAAAAATAAACGTAGAAAAGATGTGTTGTTTTAACAACTGATAAAAGCAAACTAGCTAAGGTGCAGAATGGTCCAAGATCAGCATTCCAGAACAGTTCTTTCTGAAAGAAGAAAGCCAGACTTGAGTGAACATCTCATATTTATTTTGCAAATAATAAGGTTAGAGAAAATAAATACTGTGTGGAAGTGCATGCCCTAGCTCCCCTAAGGTAACACAAGGGTGTATGTTGTGTAAGTAGAACTAACAGATGGTTAGGAATCCTAAGAAGTCAGGATTCCTATCTTTCAGGCTTCTTCTCTTCATTTTGGCAGACTTTTCCATACCACTGCTAGAAAATAAATATTTTGTTATAATTGATAAACATCCTTGTTAATAACCACATTCTTTAAGTCATCTTTGTACTATATTCCAGCGGTGTGCAAGAGAGAGCTTTATCTCAGATGCACAGTAATCTTTAAGCCCCTGTAAGAGATACTCAGTTTGCTATAACAAGTAGATTACACTAGCTCTGCAGGACGTTTCAGTGTTTTTTGATATGTGTGAGAGCGATGCAGTGTTTAAGACTCAAAAGCCACAAGTTCAAATCCCCATATAGTCAATAGAGAAAACTGCTTGCAAAGACTTCTAACTTACAGCCTGTACATCTTGATTTCTATTTTACCCATAAAATTTCTGTATGAAAATCTACTTCTAAGAGGTTTTTTACTTTCTATATAATACAGCGTTTTCGTGCTCAGTGAGAGGACATTAAGAATATTGGGTAATACAAATGGTGCTTTACTATGAATGCAGTAAAAGTAACAAGTATCAGTGAGATGGCACCCAAAAATACTATCATTTGTATCTAGTATATTCCCATTGTAAAAAAAAAAAAGTCAGTGTCTTGATATAAATATCTATCTGTTATGAGATCCTGTCATTATTCTGTATGGCTTCTTACACTGTGTTTATTGCCATATAAATGAAACATCTTCCAGCAGTTTATTAAACAATGTGTCTAACATGAATCACATGCTTTTAACACATCCTCTCCCCAGGGAGAGGAGTATATGCAGTAGGTGGCCATGTTTTGGTAGACTTTTCATGTTTCCTTTGGGGCAAGTATGTTGAAAGCTTTTATGTGGACAACACATAATCAGTGCATAGTGTTACACAAAATTATTCTTATATAGCTGATTGACCTATAGGCAAACTGCAGACTGAGCTGGATACTGCCTGGGTAGGTAGTTCATCTGGCACCCAGCCCACTCCCACATTCCTTCCATCGCTCAGAGGTGTTAGTCGTGTCATACAATGCACATCTGTATCTGGCCATGGAGAAATGGGACAGCATACATCTGGTTGTAACACAAATACAGGCTTAGTCATGTCACAGGTGTGCATAAACCCTCAATACCTACTCAGACATCACTGGGCAACACAACAGAAAGGTTGGACATTACTAATTTTGTCGATGGTATTACTTCTGTGGGTTAACGCCAGTAGGCAGCTAAGCACCACAAGCTGCTCACTCACTCACCCCCCACCTCCCCGTGGGACAGGGGAAGAGCAAAGGAAGAGTAAAAGCAAGAAAATAATTGTTTAATAAGTGAAGGATAAGTGGAAGATGAGAGAAGGGAAAGAAAGCAAAACAAGTGACGCAGAGGCAGTCACTCTCCACTTCCCACAGGCAGACTGATGCCCAGCCAGTTCCCAAGCAAAAGACAGCTAACCTCCCTCAACTCCCCTCTTTTCCCTTTTTATGGCTGTGTGACATATGGCATGGAATATCTCTTTGGTTAGTTCAGGTCATCTGCCTGGTTGTGTCCTTTCCCAAACTATTGTGCACCCCCCAATCTTCATTGCAGTGGGTAGTGAGACAGAGAGAACGCCGTGATGCTGTGCAAACACCGTTCAGCAATAACTAGAGCATTAGTGTGTTATCAGCATTGTTTTGGTCACAGATCTAAAATACAGCACCCTATGAGCTGCTATGAAGAAAGTTAACTCTATCCTAGCCGGGCCCAGCACAGTTATTTAGCAGGATGACCTAGGAAGCGTTTGGGACTTAAACTATAAAAAGCTATAGATAGCATCTGAATAACAAAATATTTGTCAGGAAGGAAGAAGACAGTCTTTTATAGATATCCTTAGTGCTTTTGAATGCATTTTATAGTTCTCGTGGTGGGGGAGATGATGAGTATTTCTAACTCAGACTGAGAAGGCAATACACACATCAAAGATATTCAAGGCACATACTTCAGCAGTGTGTCCCACTGAAGTTGCTCGAGACTTGAGTGAATTGAAAAATAAGAATTTAGATTTGTCTTGGACACAAATTTCTACTTAGGTCAGTAAGTGTTCTGTTTCATTCCTTTCACTGCAGAAAACAGACTACTTATACAGTTGTGTGCATTACATAATGCTCAACTTCCTCAAACTAGAGTGTTTATTTTCTTGTGCAGGAGTCTTTTGGACGTTTTGCCTAAATGTCTTATGTTTCCACCTACTCCTGTCTAACATAATGCATTCCTTTTATAGAGAAATGAGATCTGAAAGATCATATTTGCCATTAGTCTCTAGTGAAACTGAAATTTTTGCTGGAATCTACTGGGAGTTTTGCAGGTTTACTAGCAGTGCTGTTTTGGGAATGGAGCAAAAAGGTTGCTGTTGACATGGAGTCTGTAGGGATGTAAGCAGTCTAGCATTCCTCATGTGAGCAGTTTTCTTTCCATAACAATGTTTGAATATTGCGTGAAAACCTTCTTCTTTCCTCATCTCTGCTCACATGTCATTAGTGAAATGAGTCACTGGCTCCACTGTGAAGTAAAGAGTTTGCTCGGATGCTTATAAAGTATGGAAGTACTTTAGACAGAGTAGAAGGCCCTTACAGTAACTCACCATCCTGGGTTTGGGAGGTGTGAGGAAGGGACTAGTGGCTTCAAGACCAAGAGGTATAATAGAGCTGTAGACTAGAGGACCACTTCAGTTCTTAATAGTGTCCAAATGCTTCCAGCACATTTTTTTATTAGATAATGTAGTGCTGGAATTTTCTCACATAGGAATGCTTAAAGGAGTTACGAGGAGTGACACTTTGTTCTCCCAGAGCTATCAATGCACTGTGGACACCAGTGGTATCCTTTATTTGGCATCTTCCCTCCTAGTTATTGGGAGATTGTGGTACTTGTGCATGTGTGGGATAAGAGTAGTTTACAAGTACACTTCTAACCATGCTGTGAAGAGTGCAATGATGGAGATGTTATCTTTAAACCTCGCTGCAGAGTATAATACGTGTGTGCTCTTGAATCTGTAATAACATTCTTTTATTTGCAACCAAAAATACTTTCAGTTAATTACAAATATAAAGTGAGGCAGTATTTCTGTTTCAGCTATTGTTAATATTAACTGCTGCTTTGGAAATGAGCATAACTGCATTTTTATTTCCCTTTTAATAATGAATGTGTAGCTGTAAAACACTATCAGTACTAGATGTGTATTAATCAACAACCTATTCATCACAGCAGAGGTAAAAGTACATTTAATTACATCATAGAGGCATAAAAATAACTTGTTTCAGGAAGTCATGGAGGTATTGTGTGGGATTAGGCTGTGTAAAAAGTGATATTCACATGCATGAGATGTTTGTTAATATGAAAAAGAAAGATGAGTTGATGGGTCTGATTCTTTGTCATCTTAGGTGGTCGTTTACTCTTGCTTAAAACTGAATGCAAAAATGCAATTAAAACACAGTGGTCTGTTTCGCTTCCATTTTGCAAGTGTATAAAATTACATATCTATAAATACACAAACAAATTATATATCCATAAATACACAGGCACATACTGTATAAGGTACGAGATTCTGGAGAATCCAGCTTTTTATCTTCAAATATTTTAGCTTGCAAAATGTTGTACTTGCCTCCATATGCTGAAAATTTGAGACTTACCTTTTAATTCCTTACCAGTCCTGTTCTAAAACTAACTGCAGATATCCTGATTATTTTCAGGAGCTAGTATCAATAGCAATATGAGGCAATATGTAGGTTAAATGTTTAATATGGCTATTTTTTTCAAAATAAAATCTCTCAACTCAGAGATTAGGTGTCTGGTTTAAATGCCAACATTCAAATGTTGGTGGTCAAATGAACTGGTCAAATGAACATTGAGATGAAGAATAATGTTGCAATTAACACATTCCTAGGCAGTCATGTCTGTCTGTGTGGCTGACATCAGAAATTTATTAGGAAACCAGCTAGAAATATTTTACTCTCTGTGTAAAACAGGCTCGGTAATGCATCCTTTGCTTTACATAGTTTAGATTGGAGACTCTTTAGACCAGATGGACTCTCAAAGGGTATGTTTCCATTGCAGCTGAAGGTGTATTAGCTGAATGGATATATTTGCACTAAGTGTAATCTAGCCAGCTTTGTTAAATAGCAATAAAAAGAGTGTCAGGTGTTTCAGTAAATAGGACCCAGCTTGCCCTGGACCCTTGCGTGGCTAGGTTATGCTGATGTATATTCTATATGTTCAATTCCATAATTACTGGAGTTAGCTAGATTAAAGAGTAAATCTGCTTTTCCCTTTCAAAAAAATTGTTTTATTTTGATCAGCTTTTGTTCTACTTCTCTACTAAATTCTGCAGTCAACCTTTAGAACTTCTGATTCACTCTGCTGTAGAAGCAAACTTTTTCCATCCTCTATCTTTGCTTAGCCCTCCCTGCCCCATAATACACAGATTCTTCCTTTACCCACAGAAGACCAGAAGGCACACCTCTGTGGCTGTTTTACTCAACAAAGCTGTTTTGCTGGGGAGTACTAGTTGACAGTTGCCCCAGAATTCCCAAGAAGTGTGACTTCCTTGGTGCTTTAAGAAAAGCAAGAAATAAACATAATTAAAGCTTGAGTCAATACAGATTTGCACAGATTTCCCTAGGGCTGGATAGTGGTAATACGTAGACCAGACCCTAAAAGTAGTTACCCTCATCCTCATTCTGAACCACCTCTAACAGAGAGCCCATTTCCTGCATGAATTACCCACTTCTGAAATTACATTCTCCTCTATGACAATTGGGCTATAGGTGTTCAAAAGCCAAGTAGTGCACTGAATATAAAACTTAGTTGATTGAGTTCTGTACTATGGCAGGACATATTCTGCAGTCTGAGATTGTTGAGTTTTCCTCCTCAAGAAAGATTTAGACTCCTGTTACATAACTAACACGGAGTAACACCTCTACCCCAAAGCTATAATATTTTGAAAACACAATTTTTTTTTCTGGAAGCTAAAAGATAAATTTGTTCATCAGATTTTGAGTTAAAATTTGGTGCCTACAAGAAATGTAGCAACCTGTAGAAACAGAGGAATGCAGAAGGGACAAGAGAAGGCGAAAAACTTGAATGAAGGAAAAGAAGAGGGAGGTTGGGACATGTGAAGCAGCTATTAACCCAGTTTAACAGGACTGTGTATTTTGCTGTTATGCACTATTCTAGGAAGCTTAGCATAATGGTAGATCTCTCCTTAAATTATTTAGCACATACAGTAGCTTCTTCATAATTTAAAGTTTTTAAGCATGTCATGGAGCAAATGGGAATGGACACAGAACTGCTGTGTAATATAATGATACTGATCTGCAATGATTTTTAGGAAAACCCAGTAGCTTTTGTTTAGTTAACATTATGGTGCTCACCACAGTGAATCCCATAGGATAATGAAGACAAGGAGGTGACAGAGCCAGTGCATGCTTGGGTGCATCCCTAGTATCCATGCTGCACACTCAGGAGGGACCAATGTCATGGCCATGAGACAAAACCCCAGCATTCACCATGGCATACACCTCGGATACAGTTCAGACTCAACTGGAATTACTAACACTTCCTGTTCACAGGTAGCCTAGAACTGCATGTAGTGAGCATATTCCAAACCTATTGAGTAATTCTGGTTAGTATTTCACAGAATCCCAGAATCATTGAGGTTGGAAAGGATCTCTGGAGGTCATCTATTTCACCATCCTTGCTTAAAGCAGGGTCAACTAGAGCAGGTTGCTCAGGACCTTATCCGGTTGGGTTTTGAAAATCTCTGAGGGCGAAGACTCCATAACCTCTCTGGGCAAACAATTCCAGTGTTCAGCCAACCTCACAGTAAAAACCTTTTTTTATGATGTTTAAATAGAATTTCCTGTGTTTCAATATGTGTCCATTGCCTCTTGTCCTTTCACTGGGCACCACTGAGAAGACTCTTGCTCAGTATTCTTTACTCCTCCCTCCATCCTCCTCAGCCTTCTTTCCTGCAGGCTAAACACTCCCAGCTCTCTCAGTCTGTCTTCATGTGATAGATGTCAATCCCCCAGTCATCTTTGTGACCCTTCACTAAACTTGCTCCAGTATGTCCATGCCTCTCTTACTGGGGAATGCACAACTGGACACAGCATTCCAGATGTGTCCCACCACCTCTCTTGACCTGCTGGTAATACTCTTCATAATGTAGCCCAGGTGGCTGTTGGCCTTCTTTACTGCAAGGGTGCATTGCTGGCTCATTTTTAATTTCATGTCCACCAGATCACTCAGGTCCTCTTCTGCAAACCTGCTTTCAAGCCCGTCAGTCCCCAGCCTGTACTCATACGGGGGCTATTCCCTGCAAGTACAAGACTTTGCATTTCCCTTTGTTGAACTTTATAAGACTCCTGTAAGTCCATTTCTCAAGCCTTTTGTTGTCCCTGTGAGTGGTGGCACAACCATTTGGTGTATTAACGACTCCTCTCAATTTTGCATCAACTGAAAAATTGCTGAATATGCACTCTGTCCTATCACCAGGTCATTAATGATGATGTTAAGCAGTACTGGCCCCACTATCAACCCTTGAGGTACTCCAGTAGTGATTGACCTCCAGCTGGACTTTGTGTTGCTGGTCATAACCTTTTGAAACTGGCAGTTCAGCCAGTTTGCAGTCCACCTCATTGTCTGTTTGTCTAGTCCAGCCTTTCTGTTCAAAGCAGGGTCAACTAGACTACTTGCCAAGGATGGAGACTCCACAGCCTCACCAAGGAAACAATTCCAGCATTTGTCCACCCTCACAGTGAGGTTTTTTTCCTTATGTTTAAATGGGATTTTCCATGTTTCAGTTTCTGTCCACTGTCTCTTGTCCTGACATTGGACAATATCAAGAAGTCTCTTACTGTTGTCTTTCTTACTTCCCGTCAGGTATTTATACACATTGACAAGAACCCCCCTGAGCAAGGCTGAACAACCTCAGTTCTCTCAGCCTCTTCTCATATGACAGATGCTCCAATCCCTTAATCACCTTAGTGGCTCTTCAAGCACTTTGTGTGATAAAATCGTAAACAGAGGGAGAAAATTACATGGTAGAGTAGCAGTTACCTTTCAATCTTTATTGTCAATATTTGCATCTTGTCTGATTAATGTTACTGTATTCTGTGGCTTTGAAGAAGAGATGCTTATCAAAGAATTAGGGATCTTCATCATCTTTTGTCTATGCTAAATAAATTACTTATGGTATTCTTGTAAGTGGTTACAAGTTTATTATTCTTTGGGCACTAAGTACCGTTAAAATTGGCTCCTGTTTACATCAGTGCTCATGGTTTGGACAATAACATTGAGAGGTCATGTTCACAGTGAGGACGTTTGCTCTAAGATTATTAATATTGACCTTGTTACTAAGTAAAAATTGTGTTTCTAAAGATTTGGACAGGTGGTCCTAGACTCCAGACAAACTATGGAGCTACTTATTCCTTCATCAGAAAAGTGACTGTATGTAATCTGTCCATAGCAAAATAGTATACTTTCCGTTTCTCTTCTTTACAACAATCTTTGTTATGTGGTTTTGTGAGCACCACATTAACTGTGCTAAAAATTGTAGTTTTCAGGAATATTATTGAGTCTCTCTGTACTAAAATTCATTAGTTTGTCCTTATTGAATGAGGGACACTAACATAAAATAGGATTATTAGGAAGCAGTTTCAGTACCTCACTTTGAGGGTTTTCAACTGTTCTTGCATTTTTTACACTATTCACTGATTTTTTTTTTTTAAAAAAAAGGGGAGGGAATTGCTTCACTGGTACAAATGCGGAGACCAACAAATGCAATGAAGAAATTTGTACAATACATTTAAAATATATCAGATAAAAGTATAAACTGGCAGTCTGTGTTTGAAGGCATCTCTTTTTGATGTGTTTGGTAACAATGGTTTCTCTCATGATTTTGTTAAGTTGCTGCTTAGTGGAAGATGTAGCCCCGAAATACATGATTTAGTTCCTGACTGATGGAGGGTTATGATGGCACCAGTGTTTCTGACAAGTTTAAAAGACATAAGGATAAAACACTAGACAGCATTCCAGATTTCTCAGCAGGAAAATGTAAATCTCCTTAATTTTATTCCTACTGAGCTGTGGCAACTAAGGTCTTGTATTTAAATGTAAATCATTAAATAGACAGCATGATGATGATAGGAGCAGGCTATGTGTTAATGTATCAACAAGTCCTCATAAGCCAAATACCTTGTCAAAAATTCATATTCCCATCTATGCATTTGTGATAAAGGGAAATAATTTTAAGAGTATTATGCCTCTTATTCTTAAAAGCCTACCAAGGATATTAGATTAGGAAATAGAGTGAGATTTGCCATGTAAACTGATAGGTGAAACCTTCTAGCTTTAAGCCTCTAGAACCTAAACTTATTACAGTGCTGAAGAAAACAGTCACATCTAAAAAAACTCAGGAAAGTGTATACAGGTTGTAGTAATGTAGAAAGGCCAGATATTGTATGATATCTTTAGCATAGTTTATCATTTACTTTAGAAAAACGTTCTTGAAATGTATTTAATAAGCAGCTCAGTTCATTACCAGTTTTGAAAAATTTTGAAAATGAAAAGATTTTTTTTTTTTAAATGTGTGATACTACAAAAAAAAAAAAAAAAAAGGCAGCTGGAAACCTCAAGCCTGAGATATTAAATCTGAGATAAATCTCATCTCTTAGAATCTCTTAGTGTTTGATGGTGACTATAGGATTCGGAACTCTTGCAATACAGATTAGAAACAGCAACGAGGTATGAAACAATAGTAAAGAATGATGCATGCTCTCTGCTGATTTTATACACCTTTATAAAATATAAGGAGGTGACATATATATGTACACTGCTGCATGGACTTACACACTAAGCTTGATGCAAGTGAATAGTCACCCACTTTAATGAGCTGGACTGTAGACTTGCATGGACTATGGGCATGCATAGTGAAGCACAAAAGGTAGTGTTTATAGAATCAGGGCCTAAATATCAAATACAAACATAGTCCACTTGCCATTTAAGTATAGATACCCCTGCAGGAGAACGTAGTGAATTCAGTAAGGATGTGATTCTTGCTGAACGACAACCTTTTGAAAAGGAAATAAAGATCTGTTTTTCTAAATATAAAGCAAGAATTTTAATAGAATGACCCAATCTGAGCATTTGTCAGGCTGTTTCAGTAAGTGCCGTTAGATATTTAAGGACCAAACCAGACATTATTTTGTTTTATTTGAACAACTGCATCTCTAGAAGGGCTTTGTCTACTAGTGTGCTTAAGAACTGATTTCTTAGACTCAGAAGCATGTAATCTCCTAAAGTATTACCTACATTTCTTATCATCATTGTCTTCCTACAGAATTTTCTAGCAGTGTAGTTCATGATCCTGTCTAGTTGATGAGACTGGACAAGTTAGTAAAGTGGGAATGAACTTGAGCAGACAGTACAGCTTTTTAAAAGCAGGACTGTGTATATTCTTTGTGTTCTGGGAGGGACTCAGCCCTGCTCTGTCCAGAGCCTAAAAAGAGAGAGTCCAAACTGCCATAGCCTACTCGGCTAAAAGCCACGTGATCTCATTAGCACTGTGCTGAACCCAGACTTCCAAGCATTACAAAAAGGAAGCTCAAGATGCAGGGATGGTAAACATAGTCTCACAGCTTTTGGTTGATTTTGTGCTCAGTCTGATTAAATGCACATCAACCCAGAATATGCTGTTTACATGCCGGCAGAGTCTGAAGGCCATGATTTTGTAATTGCAAAAAAAAACCCAAACATTTTTTTGCATACTTCAGAATTGTTTTATACATCTTTTCTTTAGAAAACTCAGCGATGATAATGTCAGACACAGGCACCACTTATGCAAACTCTTCTGATTTACTGCAGTCATGGGACTAATGTTGGGAAACCAGCACTGTCAAGTTCCTAAGCTAATGTGACTGCAGAACTGGCATATGATGCCAAGTTATGGGCTGAGGAGTGATTGTTCACTTGAGAATAGCTTCTGGCTAGAATCCTGAGCTTGTCTTTCCCTAAAACTGGCATATTATTCAAATGAAGAATCAATTAAAAGTATCAGTTTTGCTTAATCTTTTTCCATTAGTATCTTGGATAAAATTATTAATATTTCAAGATAATGCTTTCAGTAAAATGTTATTTGGAGCGACTCTCATTTGTTAATGTGAACTGTTACAAATGTCCAAAATACATAAAGAACTTATATTTTTGCTCATTCTGAGGGAAAGGCGGAGAGAATGTCTTTTATCTAACTCAGTAGGCCAGATTCACCTGTGACTATGGTCATATGATTGGATGGACTGGATCACATGGAACAAGTTGCTGCACAGAGTTTGACTCTGTATATGCTAAATTGCTGTCAAAAATATCATATGAGGATGTGAAGCTAAGGTTGGAGCATCTTGGTCTGCCCCCTACTTTCTCTTAATTTATCCAGAAAAAACATTCTCCATTTATTTTACAAGTTGGAAATGAAATTCACAAGTATCTATATTAGATTTCCTCCAGTGAAGCCGACTGTTTCAATTGGCAGACAAAGTGATGGTTCCCATGAATGAGAGTCTTCCCATGCAGTTCAAATGAAAGGGAGTCCATCCAACGTTGTGTTATTAAGTTAAAGGTTTTCTTTTTGAGAGAGCTGGAAACAGAACTCCCGTTGAAAATCGATTGAAATAGGGTAGTTAACTCCCTAAGACATTGTGAATGTTATTAATTTGTCTTGTAAAAGATGAAGCAATTTGGTTGCTACTTTTCTATTTCTTTTCAAGCCTCTTTGTTTGCTGCTTCTGCCATCATAACAGGCATGACTAGATTTCTTGAGGATTGCTTTTGCTGAGCTTATTGGAGTTTTAAATTTGTTTTGACTTAAGATCTAGTAGCAAGTCTTGTTTTTAATTTGCAGTGCAAGTTGATTGCATAATTGTGAAGCTGTTTGACATGTGTGATACAATTTGATTTGCATTCCTGCCAGTTTTCAACTGTAAGAAACAAAAGCTGTTGGTAACAATTTTAGCAGGAGTCATTGGAGGATTCTTACGGTTTGTTTTCCATTTCTCAGAGATTGAAAGATGACACTCTTATAAAACTATTTGAACACTTCACATTGTTGTTTAGCTGAGCTGTATATGTTGATGTAAGTGGCTTTCATGTTTTCAGGGAAAAAAAGAGTGAAAAAATATATAATATATATTATGCAGTATGGAATAATACTAATATAAAATAAATATAAATGCAGTATAGAATGGAAGAAGCAATGTAATGCGGACAGAAGCAAGGACTTTAAAAAAAAAAAAAAAGTAACTGAATTACAGCAAATAGCCATTAGGCTGTCTTGTGGAAAAGCATAGACTTCCTTGAGACCCAAGTAGAAAACTTGAAACCTATGATTATTCTGGTATAGAGGTACTTTTCCCCCGGAAGGATACATACATAGAGTTGGCAAAGCATTTGCTGCATGGCCAACAGATCCTGGAAATCTATGGAGGAGACATGGTCTTGCCCATGCAGTCAACAGCTATATTCCGGCTAGCCTGTGCATGTTATACCACTGGAGTTTTTCTCATAATGTGGCTCTGATTGTCACTGATTGATTTATTTTTTTCCATTGTGCAGTAGCAGGGAGACTTGAAATAGCATTAATTCCTGAGTAGGTTTTCTCTGGAAAAGCCACAGAATAAGCAGCTGATGCTATTGTAGAGAGCAGAGTAAAAGGAAACTGAACTGGCAGAAGCATATAATCAGATAGCAATACAGGTAAAGTAGTTAAAAAGTATTAGAGATTATACAATAATAGAAATGGCAATACAGGTGTGATTTCCATGAGTTCAGAGAAAGTTTAACAAACTATGCAGTGGAAGTGAAATAACTGGCCAGAGACCAAAAAAGTAATTCTGAAGATGCAAGATCTTTGTCGTGCATGGAGAGCAGCTGATTTAGAACCAAGGTGGGTTGTTTCAAATTATGTGTCTTCTTTAAGCTGTTACCAAAATGTGTGACCATAATTTGCTCTAAATACTTACACAGAATTGCTATAAATTTATATAAAACATAGGACTGTAAAAGACTACTTTGGTCCTTCTCTGTGGTTCCCCACAATTGCAGGCAACTGTGAAATAATGCCCACTCCGTTTCTGCCTACAGAACATAACACGAACCACAAAACACTTTTTTCAATACCCTATAAAACGCTAAAGCCAATGTAGCGCAGGAGACCAAAGTGCATGGAAACTACAGTGTGCCGTAAGACAAAACCAGGAAAGGCTGAGGATGCCACCAGTATTTTAGTTGTCTACAGATCCTAACTCCACCGCAGATCATTATTTTGAAACCAAGCACACAGGCAAATGGAGGCACAGAAGCCTCTTGATTGCACACCTTGTATACTTCCTGCTGTTGCATCACTCCCTGCGAGCAATCTCTGATGGCTCAAAGGCAAACCTCTCCTCACTGTGTCACCAAAAATCAATTATGTATGAAGAAAAGAAAAAAAATTGTTGTGGCACAATGCAAGGCTCTATACCATAATGAAGAATTTGTTTGCCTTTGAAGCCAAAATAATGTCAGTTAGGTCATTCTCACACGAAGAATCAGCGTGGCTACATGGCAGCTTATACTGTACCTTTACTGTGCTTAAAAAAAAAAAAAAACAAAAAACCAGAAAGCAACAGCTGATCACAGTTTGCACAGCTGGACACTAGAGTAACTGAATAGAGAGTTTGGTCACTAATATTTTAGAAGTTTGTCTCACTTTCTCTGTGAAGTTTCTGGAGATGTTTGTGTCTGATGCATACAATCATGCCTATTAAAGCTGTTCTTCAAAATTAAAATACCAAATAGTAAAAAAATAATCAAGGCAACACAAGGAAAATACTCTTCAAAAATATGCCCATTGCACCTAATTCTTAAAGCTACAGCTGCTTTCAGCTGAATAGTTTGAATTCTGCTGTGATAGATTGGTATTTTAAAATTGTAATACCCCTGAAGACTGTAACCACAGTTCTTAAATGTGTTCTTTACAGGGAGGTATGTCAAGCTGGTCACAAGACCTTCCCTCACTATGTTTAACAGCAGCTAATAATATGTTCAAAACCAGGTATTTTTTCACTTAAACCTCTGCATACAAGTGGCTAATGTTAAATTGTCTCCTTCATGCTAGTGACAATCTCTAGTCAATTTTATTTCACAGTTGTGATTTTTTTTTTCCCCCTCTCTCTCTTGCAGTGGCAATCTCTCTCTCCCACTGCTGTGGCCTTGTTCCTTACTTGTTTTCTGTGTTTCTCTGACCGTGAAGAGACAGCGTGTGCTATGGCTGATCAGTATTTTAGTGTGCCAAGGAAATGTTTAACAATACAGATCTGCTAATCTTTCCCTTGGTAGAGTCACTAATTTGATTCCCTCTCCTTTACTAGCAGCCAATTATTATAAAACCTGTAGGAACTTTACGATTTCTCTTACTTTTTAAAATTTGCTTTAAATTAGTCCAACTAGTTCAAGTTGGAATACTTTGTGACACAATTTTCCCTTACTCTTGAAATGTATCTTGAATGCGTTTGTATTGTTTACTTATTTGTCAGCAGCATAATAATACAAATGTATTTTGCAACCTGCTTTGCTACTTTACTTTAGACTATAAAAGAAGAGCAAGCATAAAGAAAGAAATGCTATAGATATCCATATCCCAGAAGTGCTATTATGTGCTAATATACAGCATCTTATACAGAGCTCAGTAGGGATGAAGAAGAGCCCTGACAGTCAAAACGCAAAACCTTATTGCTGATCATTTTAATGAATAAGAGATGGGGATAAGAACAGCCTAATTACTATCATTTCCTATCAAATCAAAGACAGTCTTCACACTGACCGTAGTAATATTGTTTATATGATAAACAATGTTACTACTCTGCCTAAAAAGCAAAGAAATATGATGCATGATCCCAAGATAACGGCAAAGACAGTGATAATGACAATAAGAGTTAAGTTCACTTGCTGCTAGTAAATTATTCATACATATGGGAATATACACAAGATGCAGCAAGGAAAATTCCAACTGGACCTAAGAAAAAAAATGCACAATGAGGATTGCCAAGGGTTGAGACAGGTTGCCCAGAGAGGCTGTAGAACTGCCATCCTTGGATATATTCAAACTTTATTTGGGTAAAGCCCTGAGCAATCTGATTTAACTTTAATGTTAGACCTGCTTTGAGCAGGGACATTGGCCCAGATGGTGTCCAAAGGTCCCTCCAACCCAATTAGTGTATGGTTCTCTTCTAGATACTGTTCTAGTGGATAGGGAATTTATCACTGGAAATGAAAGATCCCAAAGGGGTTATATTTGGTCTATTTTTCATACCTGAGTAAATATGCAGTAATTTCTAGTAAGTTGCCAGCAGTTTGAGGGACGTGATCTTTCTCTCTATTCAGCACTGATAGGGCAACATGTGGAGTGCTGTGTCCAGTTCTGGGCTTCTCAATACAAGAAAGATATGAAGCGAGTCCAGCACAGGGCCACAAACATGATTAAGGGACTGGAGCATCGTTCATATGAGGAGAGACTGAGATTGTGGGGACTGCTCAGCTGGGAGAAAAGAAGGCTTGGGGGGATCTTACCAGCATGTATAAATACTTGATAGGAGGGAATGAAGATGAGGAAGTCAAACTGTTCTCAGTAGTGCCTACTGACAGGACAACAGGTAATGGGCACAAATTTAAACACATGAAATCCCATCTGATGACAAGAAAACATTTTTTACTATGAGGGTGTTCAAAACTGGAACAGATTGCACAGAGAGGTGGTGCAGTCCCCATCTGTGGAGATACTCAAAACCCAGTGTCGTGGTTTAACACCAGCCAGCAACCAAGCACCATGCAGCCGCTCGTCACCCTCCCCACCCCGGTGGGATGGGGGAGAGAATCAAAAGGGCAAAAGTAAGAAAATTTGTGGTTTGAGATAAGAACAGTTTAATAATTGAAATAATATAATAATAATAATAATAATAATAATAATAATAATAATAATAATAATAATAATATAGTGAAAAGGAAAACAACAAGAAGAGGAACAAAATCCAGGAAAAAGAAGTGATGCAACCGCTCACCACCCACCAAACGATGCCCAGCCAGTCCCCGAGCAGCGATTGCTTCCCCACCCCCAGCCAACTCCCCCCAGTTTATATAGTGGGCAGGACATCATATTGCATGGACAGTTTGGGTCAACTATCCTGGCTGTGACCCCTCCCACCTTCTTGTGCACCTGGCGGAGCATGGGAAAACATCCTTGACTAGTGTAAGCAGTACTTAACACACTGATGTTTTAGTTGTTGCTATCAGCATTATTCTCATACTAAATCCAAACCACAGCACTATGCCAGCTACTAGGAAGAAAATTAACTCTATCCCAGCCAAAATCAGGACACCCAACTGGACACAGGCCTGGACAACCTGCTCTAGCTGATCCTGCTTGAGCAGAGGGGTTGGACTAGATGACCTCAGGAGGTCTCTTCCAACCTAAGCAATTCTGTGAAGTTTTCAAGCCTTTAAAAGTCATAAAATGGCATTTCCCTTGGATGTCTAGAGACTCAGTATTCAGTGAAGGAGAATGCTGTGGCTTCCCTCTAAATATCATTCAGATTGCTCCACAATGTCTGTTAAGAAAAGTAGGGATTTTTTTCATTATTTTCCCAGTCCAGATGTGTCCTAGTAATTCTTCCATCTACAAAATACAAGTAACAGGATAACTGGAGGGTAATTGGAGACTTGCCTAGAAACAGACTCCAGTGTAGCTCTATAGGGATATAAGGTTGTACTCATGTGGATCTACTTGCAGAATTAGAATTATTCAGTCATTTAAAATGTTACTGAGAACTTGGCTGTATTGACCAATGTTTATTTTCTCTCTGGAATTTAATTTACTTAAGAACTGACATCAAACGTGGGTATTTTTCAGAAATGTTGGAGCTGCATTAATGAGTAAAATTAATTAAATGCTTGGAGTTCACAAGTTCTTATGTGTCCTGGCTGTTCCTTTAAAAAGATACATTTTATTCATATTAAATGTAAATAATTACTCTGTTTTACATTAGAATCTTAGAATCATAGAATGCTTTGGGTTGGAAGGGACCTGTAGAGATCATCTAGCCCACCCCCCCTGCAGTGAGCAGGGACAGCTTTAACCAGATCAGGTTGCTCGGAGCCCCGTCCAACCTGACCTGGAATGTTTCTAGGAATGGGGCCTCCACTGCCTCTCTGGGCAACCTGTGCCAGTGCCTCAACACCCTCATTGTAAAAGAATTCTTCCTTATATCCAGTCTAAATCTATTCTTCTTTAGTTTAAATCCATTAGTCCTTGTCATGTCACAACAGGCCTTGCTAAAAAGAGGATGATCCGGTAGTTCTTCAGGGGTTTCAACAAACTCCTCCTCTACTTTGATAATGCTTAGAAAGCAGTCTTCATTTTCTATGTATTAGAGGAGCTTGTATATGTAAAAAATGACTTAGTTTTAAAAAAAAGTAAGTACTGTGCTAGAGGACACTCTGAGAACTGCTGAGTACAAGTCAGTCAATAGGAAAGTCAGAAGCTCAAGAAACACGGAAAAATGAGAGCAGCCGTCTTTTCATCACTGATTTGAGGGCTATAATCACCCTCTCTGTAATACCACATTTGCTGTTGCTAATACATGATATGTATTTACTCTTGACTAGTTCAGGGTTTTTTGTTAATTCTGTTTCTCTCAATACGAAAATGACCACCTTGTTTGATCGAAACACTATTCCTCTGTTACCTTTTAAGTGCTGTAAGTAGATCAAAATGCTCACATCACTTGTATGCCCCTGTATTTTTAAGTAAACCTGTTGTATGCAATGCTAGGAGTTAACTACCTTTGAAATTATAATGACTTCATAAGCATTTATTAACATAATTTGCTTCCTTATGATACAAAGTAGGAGTAAGTATTTAAAGATCTTTGTTATACTACTTTCCTCTGATAATGAAATGAGAGCTGCTTCTGCACTGCTTCTCATTTGTTCTTCATGTTGTGGTCTTGAAAGGTGCTGAATGCCTGAACTTTCATCGTGTTTGGTGAGAGTTAAGGGCATTCGGCATCTCATAAATACAGTTGGGTACCAGCAGGACCGAGCTCCTACATTGTGGAGAGATGAGGCAAGAATTTGTCATGTACGCTGTCACTTACCTGGCACGGGACTGGTAGTCCTTGAAAGAGGGAGGGACTTCGGTATGGCTCGTGGGAATCTGTACCAGTTGTGGATGTTCGCAAGTATCACGACTGCTGTGCAATTATTACTGCATGGGCTACACAGTATAATAAATGATGTAACTCTGTTTTTAATGTGCTCGATAGAACATCGTACATCCATTATTGTGCAAACATGAGCCTAGCTGATAAATTTGTTTAGAATTTTTTTTTTTTCCCAGTAGGGATACTCGATAAACTATGCTTTGAAATCCCACTTAGAATCCAGTTTATTTTTAAAACAAATCTTACCAGACCCAGTCATTTTGAAACAGCCAGGAGAGCATCAGCACTTGCTTGTTTTAAATGCATGTATGTAAGTTTAGTAACGCTGTATCGTGCTTAGTCTACATTCAAGCAGGGCCACTCTCATGCTCATTCTGAAAAATGTCAACTTCTGCTAAACTGACAGAATGTGACTACTAATTAAAATAGTCCCATGAGATATACATAGTCTATGTTGGCTACTTTCTCTGTTAGAGTTTAGCGTTCTCTAACCTTTGACTCAGCAGTGTGTGCTTTATGGTATAATAATGCAAACAGTGGTTAACAATAGAAGGCCAAAACCATCAAAACAGAACTTTTTGTTAAACTCTACCACACACTGCTTCGAAAGCTTTTTAGCTTTATAAACTTCTGTTCATGTTGTGGAGAAATAATTTCGTACAAGATTAACAGTTTATCAGGAAAAATTACACACATTCTGTTGAATTACTCTATGTCAGGTTTATCAGGCATTCAGCACTACACTGTAAGTGTCATTGTAACAGTTTTTAGTGCACCTGACTCAGCCTGGCAATTGAATTGATGCAAATGGAGATCTACTGGAGAGTAAATATTCCAGAAGTAGGAACGGATGGCAGGAGCAGGCCTAAGTTATTACAGCCTTCTGCTGTTGCAGCACATACCCAAGGAGGAAAGGGAGACTGCACTGTGGAGGGCCCATGCAAAATGAGTGTTTCTGTCAAATGCAGAGCCCAAAAGCAAAGACCTAGCACAGTCACAGGTAATGTGATGGTATTGCAGCTAATATAGAGAATGCCTCCGTGTATTTTTGTTATTATTGTTAAAAAGAGCGTAGAAGAAATTTTCTAGAAATAGCGCAATTGCAAAGTACCATTAAGGCAGCTTTAGTTTTATGGATAATTTCCTGGTGATATGGTGCATTTCTGTGAACGGGGGAGCAGAAAGCGGATGCACAGAACCACGGAGACAGCTTTCACTCGCCCTTAGTCGTCCTCCGGCTAGCTGGTCCCGGTTAGAGGGAAGCACATGTATAACGTGTAACTGTTTACCGGCTTTGGGCCTAACTTGGTGCAGCGGTTAGTATTTCCTCTTGAGGGGTGGAAAAATGCGTTTAAGTTTCACCCTTGCACGGGCAGCAGCTGAAGTTCTTTTTAAGAAGCGGTGTAAGGGCCGAGCGGGGCGGGTGACGGGCCGCGGGCTGCGCCGCGGCCGCTCCTGCCCTCACCTGCGGCCGGCAGCGGCTCCGCTGCGCTCCCGCCTGCCCTGCGCCGCGGCCGCCCGCCCCCGGCCCCCGCGGGGCCGCTCAGGGGCTCCCGGCGGCCCCCGCCCCGCAGCGGCGCTGCGGGCCGCGGCGCAGCAGGGCTCGGCCGGGGAGCGGCGCCTGCGCGCCCGTCCCGCCCGCCCGCCCCGGGACCGGCCGCGGCAGCCCGGCGGGGAGGGAAGGAGGGAGGGCTCCAAGGGGGCGGGAGGCGCACGCCGTTTCCCTTTCTCTTTCGCTGGGCGGCCGCCCGCCCGCCCGAGGCCGCGGGGCTGCGCCAGGTACGGCGGGGGGCCGAGGCGGGGGCGGGAGGCGCCGCAGGTGCGCCGCGGGGAGGGACGGGAGTCGGGCGAGCAGGGGAGAGCCCGGCCCCCGCCGAGCTTGCCCGGCCCGCCGCCCTCTCCTGCCGGCGGGCTGCTGGCGCGGCGGGGGAGGGCTCCTGCCCGCGGGGCCCCTCCGAGGCCTGCGGAGCGCGGCGCGCCTCGGCGGGGCTGTGCCGTGCCGGGCGGGCTGGCGGCGGGGCGGCCGCGGCCCCTGCACCTGTCACCGCGGCGCCTTGGGCGGCCGGCGGGGGCAGGGGCGCTGCCTCGGAGCCCGGGCGGCGGGAGCGGCCGCCCTTGCGCAAACGGTAAGGCGGGTGCCCTGCCCGCTGCATGGCGACGCGCGTCCTGCGGGGCATCGCCGCCGGCCTGGTGCCGCCGGGCTCACGCACCTCTCTCCTTCCACGTGTGTCACAGGTAGGAAGATGCCTCGCCTGGCACAGGAGCAGGAGGCAGCCGCCGTGTCCCTGTGAGCCCTCCGGAGTTCAGAGCAAATGCCTGGAGAAGTCCAGTTGCCCAGAGCAGCGCCGCATCTCTTGTGAACCGTGGGCATCGACGCCTCTCCGACTTGCTCCTCTGGCCCGAGCGCTCTGCCAGCATTCCCTACCCACGAATGGCTACTCAGAGGAAGCACTTGGTGAAAGATTTCAATCCTCATATCACCTGCTATATCTGCAAAGGCTATCTCATCAAGCCAACCACAGTAACCGAGTGCCTCCATACCTGTAAGTAGTCCAGTGCAAAACATCCCTCCTTTGTAAGCGATACTTCCTTGAAGTGTTACGTGTTTCATGTGATCTCTGTGCTGGTTTTTCTTTACTTCTGAAGCGTTGTATAAAATGCTGTGCAGTTTCTGGTGGTGTTTCCTAGACGCTGAACTGCCGTTCGGGTCATCTTGAGGGCATGTCCAGCCTGCTTAACACCCTGCAGAATAAAGACACCCCTTTTCTTTCCCCTAAGCTAGTGGTGATTGCGCTGGCTCTAGCACCAAACATGTATCATTGTGGCCTGGCTGATCTCAAGTAAGATCGTTAGGTCGGGTGTGGTATTTTGATAATATAATACGTGCTTTTGAAACTTGAGCCAATGTATCTGTTGGCAGCATGCATGATGGATACACCAGTTTGGTCAGTACTGGCTGACATCTCTCTGTAATGTGTTCCATGGCACAATGCATAGAAATACTTGAAAGTTGGCAAAGTATTTATTTAGGGAGTAGATCTCGGATGAAATGAAACTGACTCGGGAAAAATTATTCAGGTTGTCTTATGCTCCTAATCCTGCTAAACCATTTGTGTGTAGGAATTATATTAAACGTGTGAACGGTCCTACCAAACTCAGTTGGCTTGCTTCCACAAGCTAAGTTACTTACACGCTTGAATTTTTTACATTTACTCCTGAATAGAAGATAGTTTGCTTGGACTGTCTTGAGAATTTGGTGTCTTTCCAAATAAAATTTGAATTCTTCTAAGAGAAGAGTAAGGGGAACTATATTTTCTGATAGATTTCTCATTTTTAAATCTTTAATATTAGTCAAAAGCCTTGTCTTAGCATTTCCTGTCACTTCTGTGCGGTGATGGTCTTGCAGTTGTTGTTGTTGTCTTCACTGTTAATTTTTACATTATGGTGTTATGTCCCTATTATGTCAAGCACATAGAGAATTAAAACCTATCATTCCTATATCTTGTTAATAGTACAAAGATCATGTTGTTTGCCATTACAATAATAATATTTTTAGTTTAGTTTTTGAGGAAAAAAAAATAGTGTTGAACTGATGTTTTCCAAGTCTAGTATCAGCTAAGGATTATAATGTGTTTTGTGGTATTATTCTTCTGGTTTGGGTTACTTGGTAAAGGAATTTAACTTCAGGAGGAGAGAAGTTAAGCAAAGTGTCCTTGTAAGAACTTGAAATAAAACAGGAGGGAGAGAGGTATATCAGCTGTTACGAAATTATCTTCCCCTTTAAAGAAAATGGAAAAATTCCAGCATTAGTTAATTTTTTTAATGGTTGAAGTTTAACGAACAGTAGTAACTTTTAAAATGTTGGGGTGAGGGGAAAAATGTTGCATCAGAAATCAGCTCAGACTTAGGAAAGAAAAATTGGTTTATTATGGTATCTTTCTGTTTAGATAATTTATTTGTTTATTTACTTTTGCTCCCATTACAAAACAATACTGCCAGAAGGAGCATTTTTTTCTCAGCAGCATCTGTTTCTTTTGTTCACTGGTAGATTGTGAGCTTTTCACTGAGACAGCTGTTACTACCTAGTCCCCAGATTAGCGGACGTGAATTTTATTGAGCTGCCATATAGTTGCACAGGTCTCCTCACAGAAAAGCTGCCACATGATTGGGTCATTGAGTAGAACTGCAGGAAAGAAGGTGGTATGTCTTTAAAGCAAAGTTTAGTTGCCAAAATATGAAGCTTACAACGATGGAAAGGAAAATTAAAAACTTCAAGTGGTGATATGGAAGTCTTATGTCTGTAGAGGAAAAGATGATCCGTTTGTGGCAGAATTCAGGAAGATACTCTGATAAATTATGTTACACTTTGGCTTTTAGAAAATATTTAAACTTTTTTTTTTTTTTTGAAGTACAGGTATGGCTCTTCAGTCATATCCAAGTAGTTACCACAAAACACAACGATTTTAACTGTCCTTTGGTATTTGCCTTGTACTACTGATTGCCATAATTCAAAACTGCACAAGTGAAATCTGCAGATATTAATGGTTTAAGAAGCAACATAAATTCATTAGATACTGGGAGTACAATGTATTACTCTGGACAAGATGAAAAGCGTGTTTTGACATAGATGGTCTTCAGTGATCATAGAGGAACTAATGTGATCAGTAGTAACCAAATCGACAGTCAATTCACGTCTTCTGCATTCCTGAAAAATGTTAGGTAGTAAAGTTCTGGTCTGAGAAATGCGTGCCTTTTTAGTAAGAGATGTTTCTGATGGGGTTTTTGGAAATGTTGAACAGACAACTCCACCATTTACTGGGGACAATAAGTACAACTTGGGCATCAGACAGTTGCTGATGTACAAACTTTGAAGTACAAACTTTCCTATTTCTGTGGGGAAGGAAATGCTTATATTACTGCAAAACAGTGAGTTATTCTGCAAATTCAGTACTTTGTTTCTTTTTTGCTACTTGCAACAGAATGATTTCGTCTTATGGACTGAGACCTTTTTTCCTAGTCTGTTACACAGTTGTCAAGTATGTTTAAGAACTACTGGTTGAAGCAGGCTAGATGTGAACTAAAGGGTATGTCCCATCATCTGTCTCCTGAGTCACTCCATTGTTTAGTACAGGGTGCACTTACAAAACCTGGAAAATAAACTTTCCTCAGGAGCATTCTTTAGTGTCCTAAAAAATATCAGACTGTTTACACAGTTGTAGCAGCGTTGGTTGGAAGGGACATCTGGAGGTGTCTAGGCCAACTTCATGCAGGAGGCAGGTTAACTGCCAACACTATATACCAGGTCAAGCCATGGCTCTGTATAGTTGGGTTGTGAATTTCCAAGCGTGCAGTCTCCACAGCCTCTCTCAATAACTATTTCTAGTGCTACGCTATTTACCTAGCGAAGAAGTTTTTCTGAAAGTCCTACCAAACAACAACTTGTGACCATTGCTCCTTGGGATACTATTTGCCACTACCAAGAAGAGCTGGGCTCCATCACTCCTGTAACTACTATTCAAATGGTATAGGCTGTTACTAGATCACCTACTAGCCTCAACCATAATTTGCTTTTGGTAAATTGGTATTGCCTGTTCCTGATTACGTTTTTGTCCCTCACATAGCTGGAAATTGATGCCAAGGGACATGACGTGGTCTGCCATCTTTCCAGGGAGCTAGGGAAGATTGTCTAGCTGTAGTTACCTGGGTCATCCTTCTCATCTTTCTTAAAGGTGGGCATAACACACTACCCTTTTCCAGTCATCAGGCACCTCCCATAATCACCATGATTATGGCGATAAGCTTTCAGCTTAGTGAATTCTGCCTGGCCTATAGGTTTGAATATGTCCAGCTTTTCTCAGTAGGCCCTAACCTCCTGCTCCCTGGCTGCTGGTCATCCCTCTCCTTCCCAAATCATGCTGGTACACATGCAGAACTGGGATCAGGCTCTCCCTGTGAAGACCAAGGCAAAAAAAGATACTGAGGACTTCAAACCTTTCTATATAATCTATTCCTAAGTTGTTTCCCTCATTCGTTAACAGACCCACATTTTGTCTGAACTTTCTTCAGCTACTAGCAGAATCCACTTACGTCCCTCACCAGTTTTAGCTATGGCTGGGCTTTGGCCTTCCTAATTTTGTCCCTAAGTGCCAGAGCAATGATTTTATATCCTTTTGTTTCCCATCCTTGTTTCCACTTCTAATATGCTTTATTTTTGCATATTAATTAGGAAGCTTGTGCACCGAGCAGTTCTTGTGCACTAAGCAGTTCTTCTGACAAAATTCCCTGTACAGTGGGCTGGTTAGCTCTTGAGGTCGAAATAAATTTTCTTCACAGCCAGCTCTCCTAAGTACCTTTCTTTCTAATGATAGCCTACTTGGGAAATCTGACTAGCAGTTGTGTAAACAAGCTGAACTCCCATCTCCTGAAGTTCAGAATCCTAATTCTGCTGTTTAACTTTGCATCCTTCCTTGAGATCCTGAGCTCAGTCATCCTGTGGTCGCTGGAAGGCAAACTGTCACCTGTGGCTGTATTCATCACCAGTTTTTCCTTGTTTATGAACCGCATATCAAATGGTACATTACTGTCCTAGTTGTTCTCTCTAGTATTTTTCTTAGGAAATTGTCAACCAATGCAGTCTATTAAGTTTCAGAAGTGTCCTTCCCTGCAGGAAAATGACGGGAGATGTGATTTTTCAATATCAAACCAATAATCTTGCAACCAGAGTATTTTTCAGATTTTGCTAAAAACTTACGTTCTCATCAGGAGATCCCAAAAGAACTTTACTGCAGCACGATTTTCAGCCCTGAGACAAGCAAGCTGAGCTGCTTCCATACTCTTTCTCCTGCAGAAGCTTCAGTCAATGGCATGTAGCAGGTCTTAAAGGTTAGCAGATCTGTCTTATTTTGAAATAGAAGATTTCCACCCAAAAAGTCTGTCTTGATCGCCACGTACTGAACTTATCTCTCCCTTTTAACAGAAGGGAATCCAGTCTGACCGTGTCTGGTAATTGTAATTAACAGTGGAGTAGTCTCACATGTATAGTTTTTCAGAGTGGTTGTGAAGTATGTTAAAGTTTTCGGTCCGTTTGCAGATGCAGATGCTTTCCCTAAAAGTGAGTGTTTTTAAAGCAGGTTTAAGGTAGCTAGTTAAATCCCTCATTAAACATACCAAATGACTTGTGTGCCATCACTGAGATGGGTTTGATGTTACGCTAGCTGTGCGTATCCTGTGCCCCTCCTTTGCTCACTGGATCAGAGAGTGATTAACTTTCTGAGAGAGGAGATCCTTGCAAGAATTCAAAGGATGAGTTCTGACAAAGAATCTGTCCTACAATTAACTAATTAAACTTTCTCTTGCAGAATATTTTGTTTAAAAAAATGCAATATGAAGTTTTATTTAGGTACCTTGTTAATCAGCGTTTAAAAAATAATCCAGGAAGAGTCTTCTCACTGAACAATATGTGTGTAGATATGCATAACATATGTACTTTTTTTGTTTGCGTAAGACAACATACAGCGCAGTCCTGACACTTGTATCTGTATTTTTCAGCTGATTACAAAGATCTGAAAGAATGTGTGAACCAGATATCTTTGTATTGGAAAACATAGTATCGTGTAGTATGTTATGGTTGCCAGCCAATTAGCATATGTCACACAAGTACTTTTATCAGCTGTAGTAAATCATCTTTTGTGAGTTTAACTTTTATTGTGGCTCATCTGAAGTGTCATAGTACAACCATGAAATTCAGGTCCTCATTTCACTGGCACGTGTAGCACATACCTCAAAATTCTGCAAACTGTGCACTTTTTAGTTAAGCTGTTTTCTCTTGCCTGTTTGCCGCCTCACCGTGACCTACACTAAAGCAAGTCATTTTGTTAATCTGTACCAGAAGTGTTAAAGGTTTTTGGTTTGGTTTGGTTCCCTCCCCTTCCCCCCGCCAGGTGGTGAATTAAATATATCTGTAATGTAATTGTGTTTAAAGATTCCCTTTTTGCCTATCCTTTTCACCCAGTACTTAGACTTCATCCCGTTCTCTGAAACTTCAAAGTGATAGGCTTTGAAAAATGTTCAGTGTTTTCTATTGAGCATAACAGAGGATGATTATACCTATCGTATCTGAAGATACTAGTTGATGATCCTACTCCTAGTAAGAGTATCATATATCAGTTCATCATTCTTGAGTGCTAGAATTTATGTGTATTTTTTAGTTTTACATTGCTATCAGTAAATCATGTTTAGTTTTGACAGGCAAATCCTCATAGCACCATAGCTTTACACGAGAAAAAGCAGAAGTTTTTTTTAGATTACTACAATATTGATGTACAGTTTCAAGGGTTTTTTCATGGTATAAGATGACCTCGTGATTTGAGCTGGCTGTACAAAGACTTGATCCAGATCTGTATGTTTGTTGGGGTAGGGGTAGGACTGGCTTAAGATTCTTGATTCCTTATGATGTTTTGTCTGTATATATTCTACTCAAAGACCTCTCTTCCACTGGAGGTTAAGCTCTTCATTAATCATTAGTGCCTTTTTTGGACCATGCATGGCTTCCAAGGGTGCCATCTTCTCTCAAAAAAAAAAAAAAAAGAGAGCACGTAAATATATTCAGACTGAGGAATTCAGTTCCTTTCCATAGATTGGTTTCTATTATAAATATGTCTTCAAGTTACATTATTGCGGATTTTAGCAGGCTTTATGTTTAGCAGCATTTAGTGTTTGGGAGGTTTTGGGGAGTCAATCATCTGACTTTAAGTGTCTTAATTATCTGTCCTGTGGCATAGAGTTCTTCTGAACAGTCATAATTTCAAATTTCTTCTAGGTGTAAATGTAAGCCATAGCTCAGATAGGTCCTCTTTGTCTTTAGTTTGGAAAACAAACAAAAAGCCAGCAAAGTCAAGTTTAAAACATCTTTACAAGACAAATCAATGAGTCCTTTTCAAAGCAGTCAGGTCAGTGTCATCTCATCACAGACTTTGAGAACTTCTCTGACGTGAATGGAGCAGAGATCCCAAGAGCAAGTGAAGGGAATTAAATCCTCTTCAAAGAATTTCAGGCATAGCTTTCTTAAAACACAGGGAAATGCTTTCTGAAGGAGGCTAGTACTAATTCCTTACAGAAAAAAAGAAACCACTCTGGTATTGATATGAAGCCACTGGTAATCCTTTTGAAGAATTTTTGTCCTAATCCTCTTAGAGTCTCCATTGCTAAAGATTTCCCAAATAAGAGAAGGTTAGGGGTTAGCCTTATCGGTTCCAAAATTAATACTGACCAATACCAATTACATTTATACCGTTTTTCCCAATTTTTTTTATTCTTTATCAATCATTTAAAATTGGTGTCAGGTTAGAAAGACTGACTCTATAGAAATGCTGCTGTTTCTGCCGGACAGGAGGCTTACAAAAAAAGAAAGTTAAAAACCAACCCCTTCCTCTATTGTAGGAATTAGCAGAAGAGGAACTCCATCTCACTTGCAGTTCTCCATTCAAAAAGACTTATCCCTAAGCTCAGTTTCTGTGAAGTCAAGTCAGAAAAGGTCTAGAGTAAACCAAACCCTTGTGTTACCTCACTGACTTTCAGCTGAATTTCCATATGGCCATTATTCACAACCGTGTTAGACTTCACAATTTCATCATTGTGCTAGCTTCTCAGCCTTTTTTCCCCCACACTCTTTGAATTGAGGTTCTCCAACTAATGGAATTTCGAGATAGCAGATGATTCTTAACTTTGCGGTTCTCATCAGTATTGTCATCACCCACCCCTAATCTGTGCACTTTCTTTTGACAGAAGCAGTGTATCATCTCCACCTTCAGCACAATATAGATTGTGATTATGAGGATTATGAGCTATCAGGTGCTGCAGTTGAAGAGCTCAATTGACAGTAGCATATTTCACAGATTCCTTGAGAAGCTTGGGCAGAATATGGTTATTTTCATTCTCATTGAAGTCATCCAAGAAGTGCTTACTCTAGGACTCTTGTTTCAGACTTTTACTGTATCTGACATCAGATTTAACAGGTTAATCCTATTTAGTCCTTTGGTTTACTTCACACAGACCTACTATCTCTACATTTAATTGCTTTCATGCTCTCTACTTCGGTAATATAGAAGAAACATGCCCCAAAAATGTCCTGATGGTTTTTTTTTGATAAATAGGAAGAGGACATCTCCCCCATTAATGAACGGGGAAGGTATGATTTTCAACAATGTTAACAACTTCCATTCATGACAATACTTCCTTTTCTAGATTATCCTCTTTCTAAAAATCTCTGGGTTGCTTAAATAAATAAATTTAAATGCAGTTTAGCCACTACATCTGCATACGGTCTTCTGTTTTGAAATATTTTTAATTTTTTACAGTGATTGCATATTACTATCAATTAAAGAGCCTTCTCCGTCATAGTTTTGTGCCACATTGTCTTCTGTTTTGATTTTCCTGTCATGTTTAGAGTGGGACCTTTTTATGATTGACTCATTTCTCACTTCTCAAGAAAAGCAAGGTAAATGAATGACATGATACCAGGATGGCCTATTTCAGAAAGAAAATATCACGTCACCCTAGCTTTCTCATGAACACTGTCTCAGAATTTCATACTAATTAGTGTTAATGGGTTTTTTCAATTCAAATGACATGGCATGCCCGTGATTTAGCTGGAGCCATTTTTTTTGGACAATCTTCAGGACTACTGGTAGTATCAAAAAAGTAAAAGTACAGTAATTAGAGTTTGAAAATAAGCAAGAACATTTTTGGAGAATATTACATTATGTTGTTTGGCCAGCTAGTCAGATTCTATCTGTGCACTTGAATGGTGGTATTGGCTGCTTGAGAGTAATTCAGGCCTGGACACCTGTAGGGTTTCTATTTGTTCCTTAGTACATGTTTCTACAGAGCATTATGTCTTATGGCAATGCCTGTTCAACAAGTATAACTTTGGGAAAGTGATGCTGCTTCTTCACCTGTGACTCTGAGACGCACTTGTAACACTTCCTGACCTCAGGGGACCAAGCATGCACCCTGTTATCTAGCTACAAGAGAGAGAGCTTTTTGTTTATTACATGTGACTATACAACACCCCTTCCTCTCTAGGACTGTGTGCCTGAAATGAGGGTACACTCTGTTACCTTCAAAAGTGCTGGAAGTTGTGCTTAGAATCAGGATATTCGTTTAAAGGTAGCACTAGAGAACAGATTCATGACACCTTTTGGCGAACAATGTCGTGTTCTTAAGTATTTACTCTAAAATCTTTAAAAACTTAAACCATTTTAAGGTAAAGTGCAAAAAAAAAAAGTTATTGTGACACCTAAAGCAAACAACACGGTTAAAAATGTCTATAATAGATGTAGGTGAAGAAATGAAAAAAATCCCACACCTATTTAATCTTGGCATAGCTAGTTGAAATCGGAAAGCTCTAACCCTTATCCAGCTAGTGCATTAATTAAGAAAAGAGAACGGTGATTGATATTCTTGGAGAGGTGATTTTGTGTATATTTTACTGTCTGTGCCTCTTCCCTATTATATCACTGTGTGTATGTGGCTGGATTTTGATTAGTGAAGGAACTGAACTATGCCTTCAGTAGCTCCCTGCGCTTCTTTGTATTTCAGGTGGGTGACAGAAGGAAAGATAGTCAGATAGTTACGGGAGCTGGGATGGCTGAGGAGCTACCAGTCAGCTGAAGAATTCCACCTTGTGATGTTTGCCCCTGGGTTGAACATGTGCAGACACTACATCTTAAGAAAAACTTAAAGCTGAGAATCTTCATATCTTTTCAATTTCAAGGATTACTTCTGTTATTTTCGGTTCTAGAGCAGATTCTCAGTCATGTTAGTGAGGAGAGATTATAGAAATCTTAACTACATATATTTTAAAAGTTTTTCGGACTTGTGGTTTAATTTAAGTGTTTGTGGTTTAATTTAACTGCTCTGTTAGGCTGGCATGAGGGTTTCTGCGTGGGTGATGAAATTCTTTGTATTCTGTAAGTGAAGTAGCAAAAGTTTAGTTTTAGGAGTTTTAGTTACAAAAAGTATATAGAAAAGTGAAGAAATGTTGTATGTACAAAACATCACATTTGCTGCTCTGTACTAGACTTCTTACCCTGTGGAAGTGTTAGGGAATGCACAGTGCAAAAATCAATTAAGTCTAGTAACTTAACAAATTATAAAAGATCTGTGATATAAGAAGAGTTCTGTGATTACAGGTTCGTGCATCTGTATGCCAGCACTAAATACCTCACAACCTGAGGTTAAGAAAAAATTAACTCATATCCTGAGGGCTGAGTGGTGCTTTCATAGCATCAGTGTTCTCAGCTGTCTGGAGTCCCCATGTGCAGAGGACAGCACTGCACCCCACTTGCCGGGCTTGTCTGGCAGGACTCGTGGGCTCCATGAGCTCATTTTACCAGATCGTCAGAAATCTGCCCTGCATCCAGCACTGCTAGAGCCGTTTAGCGTGGGGAGAGCACCAAGAGCCAGCCAGAGACCTCTGAAGTCTGTCCGTCAGACTCAAAGGGGAAAGTTCATTGTACTTCCAAGCAAAGCTATGAAGTTAATGTCCTTAAGTTAGTGTTTTAAAGCAGTTGGACAAAACACCTGCACAGAGGTTTAATGGGTGTGCGTTGTCAGCATCAGCTGATTTGTAGTAACTCTTCTGAGCATACTAAGGCAAAGATAAATGCAGGCTTCGCTTGTTAGGTGACATTTGTTAAAGGAATTTCAAGATTCCTTAAAGGTTGTCATATAATTAGGATTTACCAGCTTGTTTTAGAGGTACTCTTAGTTCTTTAGGTAATTCATGAAAGAAATTACAGTGTTTCAGCAGAAAGCATATTACAGTTGCATCAGTCCATTTATTTTTTCAGTCCATTTACTGATGAATTTGGAGTTCTCATTTCAGTTTAGGTGAAGTAATGATAAACAGAGGATAGAGTTTATCTCCATCCAGAATGTTGTAATGCAGTAATAATAGCAGGCATATCTGTTCGCATCAGCTTAGCTTCTTATTAATAAATCTTCTTATTAATTAATCTTTTCTTATTAATGGCAGTAAAATCTACAGTCTGCAATTAATCATTTGGAATTAACAGTAGCATAGCACCTTGTTTAGTTTATTTTCAGTTTATTGGATTTTAAAGTCACATTGTTGTTTTGGGTTTGTTTATACTTGCCATGGTCATGATCCTGACTTTTCATTATAAGATTCAAGTAGTAAATGTTTGCTGTAAGTTCTGTCATTGCTTTTGAAGGCACTATGTCAAAAGGGAAGCATAGCCACTTTGAATTTGTGTACAATTTCTGTGAATTTCTCTTTTACAAGAAGTATTAACAACAGAATTTTCGGTTGCCAGCAACAGTTGGAAAGAAACTAATGTGCCTAAGTCATTTTCAAATCATCTGAAGCGATGATCGGCTCTGCTGGGCTAGAGCTCCCCAGCATGCACTTTCTCAGAACCTGT
This sequence comes from Pelecanus crispus, assembly GCF_030463565.1. Lineage (NCBI taxonomy): Eukaryota > Metazoa > Chordata > Aves > Pelecaniformes > Pelecanidae > Pelecanus > Pelecanus crispus. The sequence continues at coordinate 19,862,334 of NC_134652.1, read as the reverse complement.
TCTCTGTGTGTGCTACATGGTATGGGTTTTGCATTTTATGATGCTGGGAGAATTGTAAGTAGTAAAAATACTGCATACTTAGAGCAGCACTTGTCTAACCTGTTCTGCTGAACTCAGTGCTGCTGAACACAGTGTCTTGGCAGAGCAGAACTAGCTATGGCTTTGAGGAACAAGAAGTGAATAAGGTACATTGTAATTATTTGCTTAAAATACTCTTTTATCTTTGATGCATGAAGTAGTTAGCTGGTATCATTCGGTCATGTTCAAGCAATATTATTTAGATCTTAGTCTAAGGATTTTTTTTCTCTTTTTTCCTTTTTTTTTTGTCCCTCAGTTTGTAAGACTTGTATTGTTCAACACTTTGAAGACAGCAATGACTGTCCCAGGTGTGGCAACCAAGTGCATGAGACCAATCCACTAGAAATGTTAAGGTAAGATGACATTGCACAATGTTTGTTGAAATGGAACAACAAAAAATAAAAATAAAATCTTAATATCTTTATTCAGAAAAGGAATTAAATTTTTTGCTTATTTGTAAAATACATGTCTCAACTGTTCTTGGCCATAGATTCTGTCAATTTTTCATCTCCCAATAAATTGTAAATTGAGTTTTTTCAGATACAGTAAAAGGAGAAAAGATAAGGGAAAGACACAGAAAGACTGGGTATATTGAACAAATCAGAATAAATATTTTAATACATCTATTAAACAAATAAATGAGCCAGATACCTTTTATTCTTTACATGAAATTGAAGTCTGGAGTTTCGTTCTTCAAATGCATTCCAAACTGCATGCAACTTTTTTTCTTCTTAGAGCAATGTAGAAAATGAATCATGCAAATAAGTGAATGTTTTCCAGGGCATAGATTTACCAATCTGAATTGAAATCTGCTGTTAGTTTAATGAAAAGATACTCATGAAAGAAAGTTTTGACACTGAAAGTGCCCTTTCTTGAGAGTTTGCATTTTTTATATCACAATAACACGTCTTTGTTTAAACAATTATTTTTCTTGAAATTCTGGATTCTTTTAGTGATGTTATGTTGAAACAAAGGTGATAACCATCCTACCAGTATAGAGGGATCAAGAAATGTCATCATAAGTGGAAGAACTTCATGTTTTCCTAAAATGATGAAGCCACTCCCTGCCCTCACTCCTAACACTCCCTTCACCCCCTCACCCCCAATATTATTAGTTTGTAATACTGTTGTGAACTTCAGAAGAAATGTTCTTACATCAATGTTAAAATAAATATTTACACTTCGAATTTATTAGGGTTGGTATTATTTCCTAATGTCATTGTGTTTGCTACAATTTGTCATATTTTGCTTTGATTTTTTGACTGATGTGTGTGTGCAGAGCAATTCCTGTGCTTCAGTTATGTACCAAGAGGATAGGTGAGAGAGATTAAATTCAGCAACTCTAAAGGGTGTTATTAGCTTAAGTCTTTATCATCTGAATGTTTTTTGGAAGGGTAGGGCTAAAAGGGTTTATGTAGATGTTTTCCATAAGCATTTTTCTGATCTCCTGTCAGTGTCTGAGGTGCTGTGTCAGCCGTAACAGAAGATGCTAAACAGAGTGCATGAGACTACTAATAAGCTGAAAACAAAAGCATTCTTTTACTCTGACAGGACCATTTCATAGGAGCTGAAAAATGCATTTTCTGAAACATCTAGTAGATGTTTAGTAAAATAATAATATGCTTTAAGCAGGAAATGATAGAAAGGTGAGAAAAGTTGAGACCACAAGGCAGAAATGTGGGAAGAGCTAGTTTCTCTGCAATTATTTCCTGAAACTCCTTTTAGAGTCGTGGGGTTTATTTGCCAACAAACTGTATACAGCTAGTAATTTGCTCGTTGTATTTTATGAAACAGTTTTAAACATTTGCTAAACTAATAATCAGAAGACCACATGAGCAGTGTAATGGAATTCTCTTTTCTGGATGTTGCCTGCATAACTTAATACGTGTCTTATACTCTGACTGTAGAGACCAGCCCAAGCATTGCTCAAGAATGCAGTCATTTTCTGAGAAATGGCGTTGAACACTCTAGATAGGTTTTTTTTTTTTTTTTTAACTGAGATCTTTGAGATAAACTTTATAAGCTACTTTATAAACTCAGTTCTGAATAGCTTCGCTACTGTGAGTTTTTTAGATGTATCTTATAGTTGGCAGCACTTAGGGTCTGTTGAAACTCTAAGCCTAAGTCTGAAATTCAACATTGAGCTCTAAAATCAAAATCTAGGAGGAGTGTTAAATTCTAGAATGGCCTTTCCTGATTTAGCAGAATTCTGCATCATCAGTATTCAGTAGGGTCTCGGTTGGTTATACCATGAAGGCATACTTCTTTGGGTGGAAAGTTTCCTGAGTGATAGTCTTCGTTTGCTTCACTTCAGATAATTAGCATTATCAGAGAGTAGCTTTGCTCTTACAAGTCATTCAATATTATAGAAGAGGTGAAAAAAGAAACTATTCAAAGCTGACACAAATGCTCAGTTTTTCTTTCTGTACTTTCTGGTTTGGAGGCTGGAAGATGTGGGGTGGAAAGAGGTGTTTCTAAAATATTAATATTCTTGTTTCAGCGTTAACAGGAAGTATTAAATGACTGAGACCAACTTTGGAGTTATGTCAAGTAGTTTCATTTTGGAATGGGTTTGATGCAAGTCACAGAAATACAAATCTTTTTTAGAGTGCTAATAGGCCTGGATAATAGGAACAATGTAAGATGCATCTGAAATTGAGAATCTTTTTATAATTTCCTATTTTTTCCCCTATAGTTTAAGTTTAGTTTTACTGTACTTAAAGAGCAGATAAGAGTTATTTTTTCTGCATTTATAAAGTATTGATTAGTATTTATGCTTCATAAGGATGAAATAGCTCTGTTTGTGTAGTTTTTGAAAGAAAATAAAGTTATTGACTAGAGTATGAAGCCAGTTCTTGCTGCTAGCATTGTAAATCTGCTAAGTATACTGGATTTCTTGCTATGTTAGCATTACCAGTGACTTTTGTTTTGGGCCATTGAAGGCAAATTAGAAAGTGCTAAGAGGGAATTTTCAAAAATAAATGTAGAAAAAGCAGCATGTATTATACCATGGTTAGTGGGATTTTGAATTAAGGTAATGATGTTCTCTTTTGAAGTTCTTATTTCTTTTTTCTTAATGAGTAAGTTATGAAGACTGGAGCTTTCTTACAATGTGAAGTGAATTCCATTTCCAAGACAGGTTCCCAAGTTCCCTGTGCTCTGCTGTGGGAATTTCACAGAAAGCAGTACCATCTAGTTGCATTAGATACTGAGAGGAGAGGCTAGAAGAGATAACATATCATTTGGAAAGGTAGACCTATATTGTCATCTGTTGGAAGCTAGGTGCTCAGACATCCCATAATTTTGGTTTCCTTCCTATTTGTGAGAACGTACTCTCTATGCTTCTTTGTTTTAGGGGAGGTCTGTTTCACTTCCTGAAGATTTTTTTTTTTTTTTTTTGTCCTTATAAGAAGCAGCACTTAAAAAATGGATTGTGGTTGTAGCTTAAACATGAATATTCTTATGGTACGTCTGTCTCCATGAACTGACGGATAACACAGGGACCTAGTCTCAGAACAAGATGATTGGATAATAGGTCTAATTGTAAACTTTCAGTTACAAATACAAATTCTGTAGAGAAGAGAACCTGGAATGCTCTTGTATTTATTTTAAGAAGATCATTCTTATCTATTAAAATGGCTTTTAGGCATTCCTTAACAATAAAATCATTCAGTCTTCTTCCTACTTTGTCGCTGCTAGTGAACAAAAGATAGAGAACAGTCATATATTTTGTGACAGGCCTACAGTGTATTATTAATAACATGTACACATACATGTATGTATATATGCAAATATATAGAGAGAGATATATGTCATTATTGAGATGAAAAATTAAGGCAATTAAAATATACTGAAGGCAATTACTGTATTGTAGCTTCTGAGTGAATCTGAAGATACTTAATTTCTCTCGCCATATTACTTAGTACTTTGTTTTGTCATGGGTTTTTGTTTAGGCTGTGGACAGTGGGAGTTACTGTTCAGAAGAGAAGATGTAGAGGGCAAAGGAGAGAAAGGAGAAAGAAACAGAATGAGAGACTGAGGAAACCGAAAGATAAGTGAGACAGGGAGAGAAAGTGCAACTAGAAAGCGCATGATAAATTAATTAGATAGGAGAGCAGGTAAAATTCAGAGGAAAGGGAAGAAAAATATTTTAGCTTCAGCAGCAAAGGTAAATGCACTGTATCCTCTGGAAGGGACTGTAATAGTTACTTCTGGCACTAATATCAGGATATCAGAGCACGTGCCCGTGCTGCGTACTGTCGTCTGGTAGACAAACGCATGGCAGATTTAAATAGTTTAAATGAATTATGTTGGGTACTGAGAACTGTCTAGCCAGAGCAGCATGGATGCTCTGTGGCCTTCTTTATCCTGCCAAGATGGTTTGTCTGTGTTGTAACGAGTAGGGAATAGTCTGTTCAGTTTTTCGTAACAGCCTTATTACCAAAGCACTTGAACACTTAATATGATAATGGAGTTTATAATTTTCGCATTTACTACTTATGACCTGGACCTTAAAATTGGATACTACTTTTCCACTTTGTTCCTTTTAGGAACGCAATTGTTTGCATGTAACACAAATTAAAACAATGAAAATTGTAGAGTATAATGTTTTTTCTCTTTTGCTTCGTTTTTGTCTTTATACATTAAAAAATAAATTCCTTGGTCTTTCTAAAAGAAATCCATTCAAGAGGTGGTTGAGGTAAGCTTTAATGCATATTGTCTGCCAAGCCAAAATCAATTGGGTTTTGCAGGATGTATTATTTACCAGAAATATGCAATTCATTTTATTATTCAAAACTTTTTGTTATTTCAAGGCTAAAAATATTTAAAATGCTAGTTCCTACTTAACGTGAAATGTATTTTTTCCCTTTGAAAGGCTGGATAACACCTTAGAGGAAATTATATTTAAGCTGGTGCCTGGACTTCGAGAACGTAAGTTTCTCATTTGGTTTTGGGTACCTGTTTGGGTTGATGGAGGGAATATGACTATTTCCAGTGATATACCTGTAGTATTGATTTAAAAATTTACATTACTGTTCTTTGATGTTAACTAGAGGAACTGCAGCGAGAGATTGAATTTTGGAAGAAAAACAAACCTCAAGAAAATGGACAAGGTGATGATTTTTTTTTTCCCCCCCTCTCTCATCTGTATGTTAAGTAACATTGCTCATTAAGCCCTGTTTCTTCAAACACTTATGCATGTGCATTGTTTTTACTGAATTCAAAGATATTATAGAAACTCATAATGAATCTATGTAAATGTAATCTGGGCCTGCATTTTCTGCTGCTCATCTATTAACCAGTTGTTTTATGAACGCTAGCTGTTTTACTGTTATTTTTATTTGGATTTTCCTAAGCGCTCACTTTCAACACTCATGTGCTTTTCCACTTGAATTCTTAATTTTCTTAATACAGCAAGATGCAGAACTGCTTGAGTTTTTTACAGATTATCTCCTGTTACTGAATTTCACCAGCTGTTAACTAGGAGGTTGTCAAGAATTAGTTATGACAAGTAGTAAAATAGTTTTCCACACATGCTAAACAATTGTTTTACATAGATTCCAAAACACTTTTTCTTTTTCTTTCTTTTTTTTTTTTTTTTGGTAGTTGACCCATGAACTTTGAGAGCTCAGCATTGAGGTGCTAAGTGAGGACTACATCCAACTGTTTTTATGCCCCTTTAATTTGACATCAAGGTTTTGATACCATAGCCTATTTGGTTTGGGCATTTTTAAGAATTTTTGAAAGGCTCTGCTAAGCTAAACAAATAGCTATTTTTAGTAAAGGATCACTGTCAAATGTCTTGCAATACTCTTCTGCAGTCAATTGTTTATATCTTCTGTTCAACTTCATAACATTTAATTTTCTTTCTCACTAGTTTTGTTGATTTGTATTTGGCATCCATTATAAGGGACAAGGTTCTTTTCTCTGTTATATAATTAAATGAAGAACTGCAGGACAGTTTAGATGAAATTATGTTAGTTTACTACAACATACTGTGTAGCATGTATCTATTCAGTTTTAAAAATACTTAGAAAACATTTTCATGAAATATAGATGCTTGTGGACTGTTTTGAAAACGATTTTCTGCTATATACATAGACAGAAAAAAATAACATACAATTTGCAAATTTGTAGAAAGTGAGTTACTTTTAACTGATTTATTCTTCTGGTTCTTACCTTCCTCACATAATTTAATGGTAAACCTAATGGAGATCAGTTACTAAGTGTAATGAGTGATTGGATTGTTTTGTGAATCAGAGGAAGGCTCTAACTCTCAAATTATACTTTTAAGTAGCTACAGATGTATCCAGCTCTGTTAGTGACTGTGTCTTTGGGCTATGGAAATTTGATTGTGCAAACCATTTGAAAGTCGTGATAACTCATTGAGACAAATTATAAGCATTTAAACTATTTTCTGCTGTAAACAAGCATTTAGAATCTTGCCTGAGAATAAATGATTTGGTGAGAATAATTTCAGTAATAAGGGACTGTTTCATTTGTCAGTACCACCCCTTGCAATCACATAGTCAGTCTAGGTTAAAAGAGTCCATCAGTTACGCATTTACTACAGGTCACAACACAGTTCCTAACCTTAGCATCTAAGATCTGTAAAAAAACCCCAGCACTTAAAATTTTCACATACAGAAGAAAAAAACCCAAACAACAAAGCATATCTTGGGCATTGGTGACTCCCCTAAGAGAGAGGTTACTAGAGAGAATTGACGGGGGATGATAGGAAACATACTGTGGTACAGAGAAAAAAACCTTTATTGGTCCTTTCCAGTCTGAACTGGAGAAGGAAGAGGGCAAACAGCTTGACATTGACTCACTCCCTGGCAATCAGTTTTACGCTGAATATCGGAGAAAAGCACAGGAAGTAGACAATTTCCAAGGTTTGCGAGAAAGAGGAGAAAAAAAATGAGACACCAAATTACAGCTTAAGGAAAGAGGCGTGGAGGTGGGTGGGGAGTTGGTTTATTTTTCCTGTCTTCTGTTCTTGGCTTGATGCTTTTGACTTGGAGAATGCCAAGTGCATTTTGGTGAGATTAAAATTTCTTGTTTTCTTTTTTTTTTTCCTAACTGGTATCATATTGAACTTTTAATATGCCTTTAATGGAGCATCACATTGATTTCTGGAGGCTGCCCATACAAACATCATTAGTTCTAATATCGAGAAGGATTTTTTGGTAAATAGTCTGGTGCCATTTACAGAGAGGAACATTTGAATTTCTATCAGAATATCTTGAAAGATGCAATGGTGTTTGTGTGTGTACCTGTTTCTGGAATGATTTCATGATTGGAAATTTGCTAATTGCCCTAGTTCTGTAGTTGGTTTGCCTTTCAAGACTTCTTGACAACTAAATCTTCCTCCATTACTCAGCAGTGATAACTGTTGAAAGTTGTATATGTGTTTGCATTGCTAAAGAATCTGTGAATCATAGGCAGACTCCTCAAACAAATGCTTGTGACAGGTAGACTGTACCTGCTTGATTAAAAGAATTTGCTTCCTGGATTTTCACAAAAAGAAAAAAAATAATATGTAGTTTGATACTGTAAATTCTGTTCATAGCAAGATGATAGGAACAAAACGTATGTATGATACATATTGAACTAAATGTGTCAATAGCTAGTAGGGACTTGTGGACAACTCTTTTATAATTATAAAATACTTTAAAACAGTACAAAAGAAAAGTAATGAATGTAGCTTAAAACTCATCCTGAATATGTAAACTAAACAAAGTGAACTAATTACTGTGTCTAGAAACTCAGGCATAGCTTGATATTTGTTAAAGCTTTCATTCTATCCTCTCATCTTAACTTGTCTAAATGACTTAAAGTTTGTGCTAAGTGTAGGAAACAGCAGAATTTGATCTGAAAGTTTTTCAGGAAATGCAAAAGTAGCTTATTCAAGTTACTTGTGATAATGTTTTATTCCAACAGAGAGCAGCCTTTGTTTTAAATCAAAAATAACAAAGTTGGGGATACAGAAAAAACCAAATGTATATAATAGGGTTATTGATTACTGTATTCCAAATCTGTAAAATATTACTCCATTTTATGGTTCATTTGTATGGTTGTTATTTGTATTATTAAATGGTTGGACTGGATGATCTTAAAGGTCTTTTCCAACCTAAACGATTCTATGATTTGCAGACATTGCGGCCTTGTCTAGATGTGCTTGCTAGTCTTAGCATTCGAGTGTTCAACTATGCTAAACCTTTGAAAACTGTAAGAGATGGTACCTTTTCCAAAGAGTTACATTTTTAAACCAGTAATCAATAGAACATGTAACAGCATCAGTGAAGAGAGGTAACATGGTATATGTGATATCGGATATGTGTGCTCTGCCAAAAATATGGGGACCATTCCTCTTTTCTTACATTTTTTGTTTTTAAAGGGGAATAAGTAAGTATATGGCTATTTAGTTATAAAATCCTTCTGGAGAGAGACACTTGGCGTTTTTACAATGACGTTACTTAGACCAGCTCGAAAGTGGGTGAAAGTTAAGTTTTCATCTTGCCTTATTTTACTTCATGATAACATTTCAGGAACTTGTCTCCACTGGGTTATTGCAACAGACAGTTAATATGAATTGATTACCCATATTACTTTGATATACAAGTGTTGGGATTAGTTATTCCACTGTTTATTTAAAAGCAATATTTTTTGGTAGTGAACTGCCACACCACAGAGTAGGTTTATGTGGTTGAGTGATCTTGATGCATGCGCAGTTGCAGGGTTTTAATCACTGAACACAAACAGAAGTAGACAGCCATAACCATTAGTGGTCCACCTGCCTAATTATTTTCTGTCATATAGAAATCTGTTGTTTGCATATTACATTAAAATTTCAACAGTAAAACTTAGTTTTCAGAGATTTGTAAATTGATCAATTTAAGAATGCACTGAATTAAAATTGTATAAAGTTAATTTGAAGAAAAAATACGCTGTTGAAAATGAAGTATTACTTTAAATATGTTTGTTGCTACTGTGACTTTTTCATTATTATATGGTATAATGTTTGTATTTTACAGATGAAAGCCCAAAAGCTGATAAACCCAAAGTAGATGAGGAGTGTGATGAAAATGAAGAAGATAAAGACTATCACAGGAGTGACCCACAGATTGCTATTTGCCTCGACTGCTTACGCAACAATGGGCAGTCAGGAGATAATGTAGTCAAAGTGAGTAGTAGAGATAATCTGTGCTGTTGTTATTGTTGGCAGAATAGCATCTTAAAGGAACCAAATCATTTTATAACCATTAAAGGAACCAAATCATTTTATAACCATTAACAATAAACTTTAATGTGGTGACCTGTCTCCACTTCCACACTTATTTAGTCCTTTTGTTTGGAACATTTCAATGCATCTTGGAATTTTGTAAAAAATACAATTCCATAGAGAAATCCATCTGTGACAGTGGATCTTTTTTTCTTTTTTTTTTTAAATGGATTATAGTTTTGTAGTCTACAGCCTTGATGGTATATAACTGCTTTACACAACAGATTACAGCACACCACAGAGATACTTAGAAAGCTAGCTGTAGGTGAGCTGCCTCACACTTTCAGGATTGCTGTCTTACCACACCAGCATGAAGCTGCTTTTCAGATATGTTGTGCACTGAATGACTGGAATCCAGATCTTCTGAGCTGTAAACCTGTTTCTGACACTGATGTGTCATCTGCGGCCTTGGGCAGGTCACTTCCATCTGTAAAATGTGTAGAGTAATACCTGCTAACTGCTGTTTTAAGAATTAGGGATATTTGGTTTCTATTCATGAAGGGAAGATTACCTAATGGTATTGAGGCTAGGAGAAAGTGTTTAGAAATGCTCTTAGATTTTAATAATGTTTCATTAAATTACAAAGACAAGAATTTTAAAAATACTAAAAATTTGTCTAATAAAATGCTACTTATATTTTCTGTGTACTATGTTGCATGTATGATTTTGGAAGTTTTTACACAGTAAGAAAGTTTTGATTCAGCAAGAAAATATATGTATGTGTTACCACTGTCTGTTTATGCTGTATACAGTAAGAAATCTGTATCTCCATCACCACGTAGGAGTCTCAGGTTTCCAGCTTTCCTGTGGAATCAAAACTACTAGGTTCTGCATCACAGAATCTGTGACAATAGATCACGTCTCAGGCTTGTAGCTTCCCTGTATTTTACCTAGATTATTAGAGGATGTTTTTACTTCCTTTTTCTCTCAAGGACTGAAGAAATTCTAAGAAATGTAACATCTGTTTGACTCCCAACGTAACTAACAGAGACACTTCGATTATTTAAGTTCTTCTGGGGCTTTTGGTGGGTTTGGTGTTTTGGATTTGTTTGGTTTTTTGGTTATTTTGTGTGTTTCTTCTTTCCTCCCTTCTGTATCTTTTGGAAACTTCTTTAGAACCAGAGAAGGGTTAAATGAACTTGTTTGTCATCTTGTAATTTTGCAAAAAAGTGAACAAAAAGGAACCTGTGGTGCCATTATGAATGAGAAGAAAGTGCAGTAAAATTCGTTACTGGTTGAAAAAAAAAAAATCAATTACAGCTGTTCTTGCACTAAAGATTGCTTACATGCTCCAAAATTTCTAACATGGTTTTTCTGTTTTGTTGCTGTTGCTTTAGGGTTTAATGAAGAAATTTATCCGCTGTTCTACTCGAGTGACCGTGGGAACTATCAAAAAGTTTCTCAGCTTAAAATTAAAACTTCCAAGTTCTTATGAGGTACATTTGCAAGAATGATGCTTGTATTTTTATTTCCCTGCAAAGTATTAGGATTTTATGGAATTTAATCATATTTGAACTTGAGGAATATTTTTTAGCCCAATCACTAAGTACTGTTCAATATTCCAAGTTATATTTTCTGCCCTTAAATGAGAAGTGATCATTTTATCACAGTGACTAAAGCTGCTCATCAAGGAACTCATACAGTTCAAGTAACTTCAGTTTGTGTCTCACCTGTGAAGGAAAGATACATTAGGTTTTCATATTTTTATGTAAAAAATAAATGCTTTGTCTTTCCATGTGGCTAATAAAAAAGTCACTTAATACTGTTTTGGGCTAGTAGCTTCTGGGGTAAAGGAGAGATCAACTAGACATAAACCAGATTGCTCTGCAGTTTCATTTTCTTTGGAGGTAAGAAACTATCCAGTAATTAGGAAGAAGTGAGGAGCAATCCCATTTGAATCTTTCAAAATGCAGATACTTTTTTGCACGTTCTCTGGAATTAGCTAGAATTTCATGGAGAGAGGGCCTTTGCTCCATGAGTGATTTGATGTTGGCCAAGACTGTTCCCTGGGGAGACTTGCTAGCATGGTAGAAGTTGTGATGCAGGGTGGAGTTGCAAAGTGTGGGACTCCTGCCTCTGCTTTCCCTCTTCCCAGGGGTACAGGGATTTTGACCTGAGCACAGGCTATTTCTTCAGCCAGTTCTCTTGCAGGAGTCAATGACTCCATGAACTGCAGGCCACCTGTAGCACAAACAGCAGCATCCCAGCTTTGGTCAGAGGTAGGGCTGAGTTAGGTCAGGTGCACAGGTTATTGCAGAGCTATATGCAGGAGTTTGTCACAGTATCATGACATGCTGACCGGCCATTTTGATGTCATTTGGTTTTATTAATTATGTTAATTTAATCTGTCTCTGGCACCTTAATGGCTTGTGTTACATAGTATCTGCTTACTTCAAAATTTTGACCTTTTTTTCCTCTAAAAGACAGAAAAGCATTGTGGCTCTAGTAAGGAAAGATTTTCCAAACATTTTCAATGGAGGGTAGAAGTAAGATGCACAGTTTAAACTAGTCATTTTTCACAGTAAGATCATTACTTTTTTTTTATTTTGCCTTCAGTTAATGAAGAATCATGTTTATACACTCAGAAGTGCATTTTCCTTCTAATTTATAGTTATTTTTAAAATATTTTTTTTAAATTGCATTATCGTTTATTTTTAAAAAATGAAAATTACAGTACTTCTGTTTTGTATCTTTGGGTTTGAAAGAGTATTGACATAGCAAGGCGGCCTTCAAAATACAGCACAAGGCTTTCTCTTCAAACAGATAGCATGTAGTATTGGTAAATACAGGGAATGTTTGTCTACTAGTGATTTCCTGCCTAGTTTAGTAGACTGTCTTCTGTCCACACCTTAATTGAAAACACAAAAGTGAGAAAATTAAGTGGAATTCTATTATTAAAAAAGCAGTCTAGTTTATTGTCAGTATGTTGTATTTATCCGGGTTTGATATACATGTCTGATGGAATTACTGTATAATGGTAGGAGTTGAGGGATTAACTCTCAGAGATTCACTCAAGAGTTAATTTAGACACTAAAATTTTGCATCCCTTTGTCTTACTGTTTGTTCTGTTGTATTTTAAGCTGGATGTACTATGCAATGGAGAAATCATGGGGAAGGATCATACTATGGAATTCATCTATATGACGAGATGGAGACTAAGAGGCGAAAACGTAAATGCTGTTACATTATTAGTAAATGATGTTTTGGTATATTTATTATAGAGAGTATACATGCTTTCACAGCTTGGTCCAAAATATATTCACTGACCCTTCAAAAACACCTTATTTAAAAATGTATTTTGCATGTTTTCTGGATTTCTTATGTTAAACCCTCTGAGTGAAACCGTGCAGCATGTATATTGTGCAGATTCTGAAACTTAAAAATAGCAGGTATGCACAGTTTACCTGCAAGTTCTGCTCTGAGTTTTAAGTCATGTATCTGAAAACCCAAGCACTTGTTCTTTTTCTGCAAGTTTGCTTTTAGTGACCTTTCAAGTTACAATAGTCAAGGAATCTGCATGCAGCAGTTCTTTATTAAGAGACCGTTTTATTCAGTGGTAAACTGAAGGTGACACTGAAAAATTATTGGAGAAATCTAATTGTTTTATTGCTCTTTCTGTTAATACTACACCCGTTTTTTTAAGATATGCTGTATAACACTAACATCCAGATAACACAGCTAAATGGGTTTTCCTTGCTGCATGTGTATATTTTAGAATCGCAGTATTTAACTTCTTAAAAGACATTTCTTTCAGGTCTGATATTCAGTTTGATTTAGTAGCCCTTATATTGCCTTGTATATTTAATTATTTTTTGTTGGGAGTCATATCCCCATTTCTTCTCTCTTTCTTTTATACATTCGTTTGTGCAAGGCTGTTGATTGTTCTTCGCTTATTGCTTTGTAGTATATGCAGATTTGTTGTCTATCACTACCATTGGAGGCTATATTGGAGTGCAGCAAAGGTTACGCACTTAACATATGTTAATATACTGATCTGTACAAAATTCCAAACTTTCTGTACCTTTTTTTTTTTTTAAGCTTCCTAGTACTCAGAATAAAAAGCACTGGGGCATGGACAGAGAAGACAGAGGATTAAGCACGCTGTGGAGTTAACAATTCACAAGTTTCTTAAAGTCTTACGTTAATCTGGAGCGGGGTGGGGAGCGGGGAAGGATAGATTTTGACAGGAATTAGGGGAGTTAACGTATATAGGCAAGTATTCATTAAATTTGAAAGTAATATTGCACTGAAATTTGATGATTGCTGAAACCCAAATATTGCACCAATAATGGAGCTTTAAGGAGTATTTTTTCCAATACTGCCTTGAAACCAGTGGGTGTTTGTTTGGCTTGCCATCTTATATTTTTTTTAGCATTGGCTGTACTCTTAGGAAATGTTGACGCAAAAACTTTAGTGATAATGGAATTCTTTCACAACATTTAATTCTGCAGCCCCTGCCTACAAATGGACTTTTGGCAGTTGCATTGGTTTGGAAGCAACAGTAACTCTCATCGTGACAAAAAGGCCATTATTTGTACTGGTTAAAATTTTTCCAAAATCTCAGAACTATAGTTTTTAACATTAAGTGAATCTAAGAGTTGACAACTCTTGATTACATTCGTAAGTTGTGTTTACATACACATAGTGTAGTCAGGTATATGTTCATCTTTTCCTTTGTGTAGTTTTAAATCAGTTCCCTGAAGTCAGAGATGACAGACTATAACCTTTAAAAATTACATTGTACTTACTGGTAGTAAATCCAGTAACATCTGGGCTTATGTGATTTCCCCCCTCCAGCCCCCCCCCACCCCCCGCCCCCCAAACTGTGTTTGGTCTTGTTATAAAACAGAAAGTTGCGATGGTAATTAATTAACAATCTCTTCTTTTGGATGAAGATCAAGTAAATCCATTATCTCTGTCTTCGGTACTATTCACCATGAGCTTTTACTGGCATACCTGTGGATCTTACAAGAGGTAGAGTGGTAAAGGGAAAATACCCGTTTATTCATTAGGGAATTCTTTCCTGTTTTAAATAAGTAAATTAATTTTAAGCTTTACATTTGAAAATTTAAAAAAAACATTAAATGGTTAATGTGTATGTCCAGCTGTGGATGCCTCTTATCTGATCAGAAAATCATCTCCTTCGCAGTTTCGGTGTCAGAACTGCTCATCTTCGCAAGTCTGCTCACAGGATGGCACTTTTTATCAGGTAAGAGGCACTCACGACTGTACATACTACAGTCATTAAGGTCCTGTCAGCACTTCAATTGTAATCCAAGTTGTGGAGTTTTTATAATTCCTCACTACGAAGTGCTAAAACTCTACGAGCAAGGCCTGAGCTTTTTCGTTCATTCAGAGAAAGCTTTATTGAATGAATAAATAGAATCCATTCAGAAGGTTTAGGGGTTTCTTTCACTTTACATTAGGCCATTTATCTTTTTGTTAGAGAGAGATCATTCTGTAGGCTGATATCTGCATCAGTCTGGAAGGGTTATCTACCTCTTCCTACCTCATCCTTCTAACTGGTAGCATTGGGCAGTCACTGACAAGGGATCAAAACTGAAGAGCGTGAATCAAAAAAGACTACGTTGGTTTCATCTCTTTATGGCAATTCATACGTTCTTTTTCATGGAGCAAAGAAATGCTAGATTTTTTCTAACACTGTATTCCTTTCACATCTTTTAAAAATTAGAAATGGAATAATGCCTTATCTCTAGAATATAGCAAACCAAAACCTCCAGAACCTGCAAACGGAAGTTGATTTCTAAATTTCATTGATCAAACTGGCTCATACCTATATGAAACTATAGTTCAGTTTCCTCACTGAGAATTTTGATTTGCACTACTTTCTAATAGTTACTTTGGAAATTTGAAATAATATTTTTGCTTGAGCAAAAAATTGAAGTTAATGGTAGAGGGTCACTCCCCACTATGGATGGGAGTGACCTACTGCAGTCATGCCTACCTCCATAATTAGAATTGTTCCAGCAGAGTGCATTTTATTTATATAGTTGGTTTGTAATTTTGTTTGCAAAAACCATTGAGCCTCACTGGTTTACATGGCAATTTCAGTGAGGTGACTGCTCTGTCTCTGCCTGTGTGCACTTCCAATTAGTGTTGAGTACTTCTAGAGACAATTTATATAATCAAAGTGAAAAATATGTGAAATAGCATTTAAATAATATGGTAGTCATGTCCTATGCAAAAAAACCCAGAGACCAAGTGATTCATGATACTACAAATACGTTTGTTATTGCACATGCAGACTACACACGGTGCTCCCTGTCTTCTCTCCTAAATGCTCCTGCTACTGTTGAGTATCTCTGGTTTTATGTTTTGATTTCTCTGCACTCCAGTTTGTAAATCCCCAGCAAGTATGATCACGTTTCATTCTGATGATCCTTTTACTACCATGGCATGGGAAGTTTGTTAACCTGTATAGGTCTCTGCAGTGGTATCTTTCTTGGTCACTGAAGTTCATCTGTATTGCATTTGAAGGATGCAGTAAAACATCTCTGGTTTTAATGATAGCTTCTGTAATAATTCTTTATCATTCCAAATTTGCAATAAAAAAAGACTTAAATTAGCAATGCTCCTCTGCCCTGTGGCAGAGAGGTAGTTAAGCCCATACAGTTGCTGAAACAGTAAGATTTTCCTGGGTTTTGTGCTGTAGAAAACGTCCAGTATCCTAATGAAGTTAAGAGGAAAACATCGGACCTAAATGAAATGCTGGTAGACTGAAAAAATAAGACATTTAGTAAAACAGAACTTCCAGCAGCAAGTGCCCAGGCATTCCCCAGCACTTTCTGGAGACCCACCCACTCTTGCCTCCCATTCCACAACAGTTTTGTCCAATTCAGGGATCCAAGCAGTTCATTTGCCATTTTTTTCACAGTAAGAACTAATAAAAATGTATCACTAGATCTGAAGTTGAGGAGTTTGGATTTGGGGGAGAAGTTAGCCCTCACCTCTCAGAAAATCAGCTGACAGCAATTTGAACTGATCTTTTTATCTTTTTTTTTTTTTTTTTTTTTTCTTTTTAATACCAGAGTAGCCTGGCTCCCATTAACTAGTGCTGACTACTAGTATAGCTATGGAACCTCTGTATGTATAAAAATCAAAGTACATCATCTATAAATGGACTTTGTTTTAGAAAGTATAAAATTTCAATATTACTTTTCCTCAAACACTGCAACACAGAATTAAGAGGATTTATTTGAGCACTCCAGGTATATATGTTGTAAAACATATAAATCATGAAATATATAACAGCAGGTACAGGAATTTTATATTAATGACAAAT
The DNA here is from genome assembly GCF_030463565.1 of Pelecanus crispus. NCBI lineage: Eukaryota > Metazoa > Chordata > Aves > Pelecaniformes > Pelecanidae > Pelecanus > Pelecanus crispus. The sequence continues at coordinate 19,845,667 of NC_134652.1, read as the reverse complement.
AACTACAATTGACTGACTTAGAGATTAAATACAGATTGAGGTATGGATTTAGCTGTTGAAATGTATAGAATTACACATTTCATCTAAATAAAACTGATTGCCATATACATGTGTCTTAGGGATAAGCTCTGGCTATTCTTAAGGCAATCTTTAATTGCATTTTCTTTGTATTTTTTATGAATTATGTCTTCATGTTTTCTTGTCTGTTCTTGTTGTTGTTTTTCTCTTGCTTTTGTTTTTAGTCTTACCCTATGGTACTTCAGTATCGACCTAGAATTGACTTCGGTTAGACCAAAGGTCCAGATCCCACTGAGACGAATCCTGCACTATTTGTTTACCCATCGACAGATTGCACAATGAATGGATGTGCCTGGATTAGGGGGACACAACCAGATTTTCAGCATGCAAATAAGGACATTGTCTTTCTTAAAATTGTCAGTTGCATCTCTGTTGTTTCTATTAGAGCAAGCCAAGTGCCATTCTGCTACTGAAATGTGCATAAGATATTTGTGTATCTTACAAGTGTGCTGCAAATCATAGCCAAAATCATGAAGTGTACAGTCAAGACTCAAAAACTATGGAATATTTTTGCTTGCGTGTTAGAAAATTTTTCTGGTCCTGATGTTGATTACACTAGCAAAATGGCAGAGTGCTCATTCCATGTGGTGTTGCAATTTCACACACTTACTATTTTACTGAATATTGTTCTTTAAATCATAGAGTACTGTACAAATAACTAAGGATTATACCTTGAAAATATTTTGTATAGAAAATATATTTAGAAAAGTGGTGATTGGGCCACTACCTTTTTCTTGATAATGCTTCTCATGGGTCCAGGTATAGCTCACTCATGAGTGTGCAACAGTCCTTTTGCAGTGAATGAAGATTAATTACCTTTAACAAGAGATGTAGAACACGGTAATTCAAAACAGTAATTTTAAATCTTCTAAACAAATTCTGCTAATATTGCTTAAAAGCATCGCAGCCTTTGTGATTGCACTTTTGTATGGTTTCCCTAAAGATTGGAATTTGGGATACTAACTATTATTGGAAGATGGCTTCTGGTCAGATTACACTTCTTCTAATAAAGCCTCCATAAAAAGGAAGTTAAAAATAATGTAAGTGTCTATGGAAAAAAAAAAAATTCACTGTAAGATTCCAACCAAGGCAAAATTTTACACAATTATTGCCTTTCATAGTAAGCATTTCTTTTAAGATTGGTTGGAGGTATATAGTATGCTAAAACAAGAATAATATATAGCTTTAATTACATTATGTATCTCTTGTGACTATCTGGAGTTTAGAATTCATTATAGAAATTTTCATTCATATTTCCATAAAATGAGAGGTAATGCAATACTGAAGATAAGCAGTCTGACCAAAATAATTGTTCAGGTCTTCTTTTTCCTGAGACCTGGTAGTGCTGGATAAAAAGTGATTGTTGCCTTAGGTATTGCAAGCGTAATGGTTCTAGTATAGAATGTTTATTGAGGTTTCTGGTTATGTTGCAGGGAGCGTAGCAATGCATATGTTTTCTGTAGTCTTCCGTTGTCTTTGCTCTGCTTAAAAGTCAGTTGAGTTTTTCACTTCAAATTCTGTGGAGATACTTATAGTTCAGTACCTTTATGTAATTTCTACTTAATACATGCCTGCTAGTATTGTAGATAACTACCTACTTTCTTACACCTTTAGCATAGAGCAACAAGGAACCAAATCAACTTTTCAGAAGCTACTACAGAGTGAACTAATCATACTTGGATAAGACAAAGTGAAAATTCTGTCTTGGGATCAAGTATAAAGATAGATGCAAGGCTGTTACTCCTTTGTGAATTTTTGTTCATGTACATTAGTATGTTTCTGTAGGAGAAAGAAGCATGTTGTGCATTAAATCTGGCCCCTTTAATGTTAGTAGGAGTTCTAACATTAATGACTTGAGGAATCCATATCTGGTTGGGTTAACTTCTACCATTGCACTCCAAAGCCCATATGACATGAAGAAATAAAGATGCTGTCGGTAGCAGTCTGTTTAGGAAACCTGCCATTGCAGGTCAAGGTTGCACATATTGTGCAGATGCCAGTGAACCTGGGGAAGCAAAACGTTTAGGAAGCTGCGCTCTTTTCTGCAGGCATAGTGTGCTGACTGGTACAGGCACTGGTTTGCCCACGCTGTAGATGGGAAGGGGTGTACATGCTGGCTGCAGGAAGCGGTCGTCTTTTTGCCCACCCAGTCTATGATGTGCTACTTGACAGAAACAAGATACTCCAGGTAGGGAGGGCTTTCCTGCTCTGCAGAGTCTCTAGGGAAAATAGATTCTTTGTGTATATAGAGGTCCTCTTCATGTAGCAGCTTGGAAGAGCAGAGCATGCGTTACAATTGCAAGTCATTCTTCTCTTTAGGATATACAGTTGTTTTGTATGGTAGAAATAGGATATTATTTGTAAATATTTACATGCACACACAAGTGACACCTTACAGTTTTTATGTACTTCATGTGTTTTTATGCCACAATTTTCACTGTAGATTCACTTGACACAGAAAGCCTGTTTCAGTTTATCACAAACCTAATTGTAGTACTCTTAAGCATAATTTCTGCTTGGTTCAGGGGGCAATTTTTTTCTCAACAGTTGCGCTTGCTGTGTTGACAAATTTGAACAGACTTGTTTTAAAAAGAGAAGAACACATTATTTTTAATCCATTTTCAGTTGTCTTACACAGAATTTTGCATCCACCTAACGGGACCCCTGAAATAAGACTACTTTGTATTGGCTTCTGCATGGCAACTAATAGAAGATTTGACTGTTTAATGACTTTCTGTATTCACAATGCAGAGAACCATGAATTCTCTTGATCAGAATTGGACATTGGTTTAATTCATGCTATTTTCTTGATGCAGCTTAAAGCTGGATTACAGAAGGCAACTCTTCTTTCTAAGCATGGAAAATACTGACAGATATGATTTAACGTTCCCAGCTGAGAGTCGTGGCATTAAATGCATATGATCTAGCCACCTACACTTCATGCATTTTTGATCTGATGGCACAGTGCCTGAGTGCTGTTATAGTTTAATAGTTTTTGTAGCAGTGAAGTGCCAGTGAAATACATATCTTAACTGGGCAGCTTGTATAACGCAGGCATTGCCTTCTTTACAGGAAATTTCTCTCCCATATAGTACCTATGTGCCATATGTCTACAGATATGCATATTTAATTCATTTGTGCCAATTAAGAATGTCTGAACAGCATAGGAATATGAGAATGCGTCTACAGATTCCTGTGTGCCAAAGATGGGGTAAAGTGAAATGAGTACCTAAGCATTCCATTAAAATCACACCATATGCTGTCTTAGAGCAGATTGCTGTGTACAGTCACACTTGCTGAGCATTTCCATGACAAAGTGTCACCACTGCATTTTTGTAAAGAATAGGAATATAAAATAAGCGTTGCTGCCACTGTGTTTCTACGGCTTTCCCATATTGGCAGTACCTAGCTGCAGAGGAATAAGACCTAAAAAATTCCACACTACTACCTAAACTTGCTGTCTCTTATTTAGCACATTTGGTGCTTTTTTTCCCTAAAAGTGGAAAACTTGTATTGGCTTTTAACTCTGGGGTAAGTCATTAATGAAAGTCATAAGCAACTTTTTGTTGAGCGTAGCTGTATGCTGCATTTGTCTAGTAACAAACTCTAGATTCTACAAGCGAGATCCTATAATATCTCAGACAATATGGAATTAGATGATTGATCAAGAAATGTATCTTCCATCATGCATTGCTACACTGCTTGTAGCTAAGGGCCTAGTCCTATAAGCATATTTTTATTTGGATGAAATACCAAATAAGATTACTACAATAATCTAAGTGACTCATCACTATAGTAGGTACTGTTCGTATGAAAGCTTCTGGGATTTGGGTCCTAGGAGTATGCAGCACTGTAAGTATATTGTGCATACTCAGCTAGCTTGCAGTTATTATGCAAAAAATATTTCTAAAAAGTATTATTTTGACTTTACTGAAAATGTTATATAAAGCAAAGTGCCTGATTATTAATACAGAATACCTTTTAAGCCCATTATTTGCATTTGGCAGGGTAATATTTGCTTCTGTATTTTATCTATGGTCTTAAGATTTTCAGCAAGAATATTTCATAAGCATGCTGTATTGAGAAGCTTTCTTTCATGGGAAACAAACACAAAAAGAAATGTGTTCTGTTAGGTTTTTTCAATTTTAAATTATCTATCTCAGTAGAAACTATATGAAAAGAATTAGCTTTATATTGAAATTATTTCATTTTCTGTGTGAGGAGCCCTTGAATTCTGGATCTCGGTCTTTTTTCTCCTTAGGCTCCAGCAATTTGACTTGAATTTTCTCTTCTGTAGTTGTTGAAAACAGTTCCAGTATATCTGCAGGTGAAAAAAGATGGATCACGTCCCCTTAGATATAAGCTAGGCTCTTGTTCTCCCCCGCAGACAAAGTGGTAGTCCAGAGTTCCATCTCCCCTCTCCTGTATAATTGTTAGACATGACTTTGAGAGAGAAGTAAACAATTTTCTTTCTCTGTTGTTTTCTAAAATAACAAAATAGGCCAGTGTTTAGTCCTTTAATTGAACCAGTCACTAAGTTGTATTGTTCCCTTTCTGGGGTTTTTTTTGCATTTTCGTATCACTGAAGACACCAAGAGACATTCGCTCCCCAGAAAAAATATTCTGGGGAGGAACTTGCAACAAAGGAATGGCATCCAGCTCAGCCAGGTGCTATGTCTGGTAGAAATATTAGAGAAAAGATAGTTGTTCAAAGCCAGTCTTGAGTCTCAAAATAAACAGATTTGAGCCCTGTTGATTAGAGGGGCTACATAAAATACTGGTCAATTACATGGACTGATCAAACTCATTTTTATCCTGGAAAAGACCAGAGGCAGTTAAGTCTTATATGCCTATCCACAGCAAATACATAAACATAGAGATGCTTAAATCAAGAGCTTGGTCCAGTTTCTTCACTTAACCTAGACAGGTTGAAGGCATCTGTTTGATTCCGTCAAAAATGCATATATCACGCAGGATATTCCCCTCTCGTTTTACTTCATACTATGTTATTATTTATCTCAGTTAAAATGTCTGTTCAGGCACCCTGTGTCCTGTAATTAATTCTAGGTTCTTACACATCCTTTGCCCATTCTCATACCCCACACCATTTCATGCCCAACAAGTAGAAACATTGAGGAGTTACAAAGGAGAAATTGCACATGAGGAATCGGCTCATAGGTTTGGTTCATCAGGCACCTCTCATGGATCTTAGTAAAGTTTTCACAGTTCTGCATTTTGAATCCTTAATAGCCAGTTTGAACAAGGTAATGCTTCCACAAGGTGTTCAGCTAAAGACATTTGTCTGAGGAAGGATTGCAGTCTACTGGAGCATGTTCCAGGATGGATTCCAAGACACAAGGGAATTGATTGACCCTAAAGGAAATGTGAAAAGCTTCCAGCTGCTCATTTACCACTAGTTTTATCGCATACAGGTAGTCTGGCCTTCAGACCTCAGCTGAAACATCTTTCTGTAGGAATGTCCTCCAAAAAGTGATCTTATAATGGTAATATATTTTTCTTCATAAGCAGATCTACCTGTTCAATTTTTTTTTTTTAATTACTGTCTACACTGTCTGTAGATCAGATTAAAACATCAGATTCCAGAACAGGAAATTGATTAATTAATGAATTCCTGACACATTCTTCCATCCAAGGTGTGTGCCATAAATCTTCTGAATTCAGGTAGCTTGAGTTGAGTTGGGTAAGGATGTTGTTTCATTCTCTAGTAAGCAATTTAGATCCGTGCAGTTCTGGAGTATGGCAGTGAAATGGAGGAGCTCTATAGATGGGCGGAAAGATCCAGGCTAACCTTTCGTACTTGCAGAAAGAGACCCAGTTCTGTAGGCTCAGGATGGAGGACACATTCTGGAATGAAAGATGTCTACAAGTGGAATTTTTCATAATTACATTAATTTTAACCAAAGAGAGGCATTAGTTTGACTTTGCATGTTTATCTGAACCCTTAGGCATACTTTTCTTTGAAGTAACTTTTACGTGTATTTTTAGCGACTGCTTCTAACAAGGTTTAATAATGTGACAGTTGACAGGATGAGGTGAACAGAAGTGGTTACTGTGCATTTTCCTTTTTCCTCATGATGGTGAGTGGAAAGCAAAGTAAGAGTTGAGAGTAGGTTGCTATACAATATACAATATTGCTGCAGCAGTAAAACATTTGTGCTGCTAGTTAACGTACTGAGGTTTGTATTACAAATTAAGTTGTAATAAAGATGTTTATTATCAAAGTGCAAGGCACATATTTTATGATGGTATTCTACTCCTAAAGTTCTGGTTTGTATTATATTGAGTATAGTAGACATTGTTGCTGTTGTCTCATGAATTTTGATGCGGTAAAATGAAACGTGCTCCCTTTTTACTGAAAAATATCACATACTGATTGATTTTCAATTACTCTTTGTTGTCAGAGACTTAGTTTGTTCATAAAAAAAGTTTTTTAAAAATAAACTATTTTTATGGATAATCTGATTGCCTAATAGTTTTAAGGGACCTATGTAATACCAAAGGTAAAGCCACACAGAAACTGACTTGGAATAAGGCAGTGACCCTTTCCTGGAGTGCAGTGGTCAAGAGTTACACCTGGAATCATTCAAGCAGAACTTAACTGGTGGTAGCTGTCTATGTCACCAAGCTAAAGGGTTAGGCACACCTAGCAGTTTCCAAAACAAAATAGAAAAGGAAAGAAACAGCAGGAGTAGCATAAAGCTTGAGTTAACAGACCTAGACTAGCTCTTTGAGTCATAGCTCATGTTCGCAAAGAAAAGCACAAAGGCTTGCATTACTGATGTGTCTGCTATACCTGGCCTGTGAACTAATAAAAAACTTCAGTGTGCTGTCAATCCTGTAAACCTTCCAAAGCACAAAATATTCACCAAGCTACTTTGGGGTTTTCTAGCCGTAGTTCAGTGATATTTTGGAGGGTGGAAAGGACAGACTTGGAGGATAATGAGAAGATATTAAGTATGTTTTACAGATTTTTATAGATATTTTTTTAGCAAATGGCATTGCTGTCCTTGACGTGAGACCATTGATTAGCAAGAAGTCAATTATTTTACTTGTGCAGTATGAAATAGAAAGAATGAAGAAATCCAAATATCTTGATTTCCTTTTCCAGGATAGTGATTAACTAAACTGGAAAGTAATAGGACAATTTAATTACTTAGCTGACTGAACTATTTCATTCTAAAAACTTACTGATCGTATTTTTTTTCTCAAATACAAGCTTCTTAGAATAAATGTGAAGCAATGCATCATTTTTTCCCTTATTGCAGACTTAGCTATTGAAAGGAAAGTATTTTGCGTTTTTTAAAATTAGTGCAAAGCCTGAATTGTTGGATGTTCCAGGCTACTGAATAGATGATACAGAGTTACTCTCAATGGATTTTTTTGGGATGGGGGCCTAAGTGTCCTTATATAAGCTGTGATCCAAGTTATGATAAGAAAGGAGCCTATGGTGAGCAGTAATAATGTTCTAATGCTTCCTTGCATTTGATCAGTAGTTACCAGTTTTTAATAGAGCAGCCCTCACAGTACTTAGGAGCTCATAGAACATATTGTGATGTTATGTTGCTAATTTGTTTTAAAATATAAAATGTTTTAAGCTTTTTGTCAAAAGTGATAACATCATATTACAAATAAACCTTTTTGTGGTTGTAAAATTTAGCTTATAAATCATTCAAATTGAAGTGAAAAAACCAGGTCATTGTTAATGACAGTCTATCCTACTATTAAGAATATATGTATTTTTGTAAAGGAAAAGCACTTGTAGATATTTAATCAGTCCAATATCTATCTATGTTAATGTTTTGAAAAAAAAGAAAACAAAATGCTGCTTAGAGAATCACATATTTTTATTTTTTGTGCTCAAATGCATTTTCTGTTGATTTATGGAATGTTTATTCTGTGTGTAGCTGTATAGTTAGTACAGCTGGGCTAAATGCATTTCTTACCTTACCTTAAACAATTGTATCTGACTATGATAACATATTTTCTGTCCAATCAGAAAGCTAATTGCAAAACATAGACTGGTGGTGCTGTTTTTCATCTTTGATATTCACTTCATCCTGCCTTATGACATTTCTACTTCGTAATAATTATAAAAAATACTAATAATTTTTTGTGATGTTTGTGTTATAATGGATGTTTCAGGGTAGATTTAGGTATTCAGTTGAATCTTATTATACTTATAAACATTTTTATAAAATGGTGGCAGAATTTTACATACAGTATTTAAAAAACCAGTTCCCTGGATGAAGAAGTATGCCACATTAGTCAAGTTTAATACTTACTTTCCTCCAAAGGAAACTACTGCTGGGTACATGCATGGAACATGATTGCATCACTAACGTTTCTGAGCATTTGTACAAATAGTATTTTTTTAAATTCAGAATAACTCATTTCTTGTAGTATTTTGCAGCTATTTGAAACCTCACTCTTAACTGGATTTTGATTCAACATAATGCATTAACACAGTTTCAGGAAAAAAACCACAGTAAAGCAAAGAATTTTGTTAAAGTACAGGAAGGAGTGGCGAGCGCATTTGTTTGTAGTTATTAGTGTACAATCCAAAATCTATTTACTTATTTCAGTGGGATTCTGCAGGGGTTACTCCGTGGGCCTGATGCTGAGTTAAGCTCTTCAGCCTGACCTCAGTGGAGCTATTTTCTTGAATTATCCTTGTAGCTAAGACTTGAAATGACCCAGAGTTCCCACTTCCTCACTGAATTTCCTTTCATGGGTGACTGAGATTCTTGAAATTTAATCTTATTATATTAACCTTCCCATAAGTAAAAAAAGTTTTGCAATGTTGCATACAGTTGCAGTAGAATTCAGCGTTACAAACTCAGCTGAGTAAATGCTTGCATAATTGTCAAATTGGGGGAGAATTTCACTCAAGACTATGAACACTTGTAATGGGACTATATCATTAATCTGCAGGCTTCACAAAGATCTGCAAGTGATCAGGTTTTGATGTGTTTTATTATTTGAATATTGTCCGTTTTTATAGTTTTTGTTAAGAGCTGATTTCTGTATTAATTCACTGGGGGTCGACATCTCAGGGTCCACAAAGTAGCAGTTTAAAAACTTAAATCCATTTGAGCTGAGTGCAATATCACTATTGCAGTCTTGTATCTTTTAAAGAACCAAATATGTTGTGTTTTGAAGTATTTAAAAAAGCACTGCAAATTTCACCCAGTTCTACCAAAGGAATGTTTGGGGTCTTTTTCAATCTGTGCTAAAATCCTTAGAAGCTGAGTGTGGCCCTGGAAAAAATGAGACACCTATAACTGAGTTAGCACTAGTGAGCAATTTGACAATTAGGTAAGGGAAGGGCTGGTACCGGGGGGGGAGGTGGCAAAACCCCATGGTCCTGCCTCTTGATGTAGAGTGAAGTGTGCCTGTTCAAAGCTGCATCGACATTTGTAAGCGAGATTTATTTTAGCACAACAGCTCATGCAAATCCTGTAAATGGACCTTTTAGAATCTTGTATATAAATATATTTGATATGTAATAATATTTCTAATTATGTAACTACCTGTATGGCTCAGCACCGGTGATGTTAAATTGAGTGCTTCATGCTAATGTCAGGAATGTTCACAGCACCTTTATAACAGCTGATAACAAATGACAATTTGGTCTGACCCGTATGCTGCAAGATGCCTCTAGCCCAGTTGGATTAATTTTATGAAAAATCTAGATGAGCAAGAAGTATAACTAATCTGCTTACTAGCACTGAATTGCTCCTTTCTCAAAGCAATAAATATATTCATGTTGTAACATCTGTTGTGCAGCCTACAATACGAGTTGTTTTGTTGCATTGTTTCTATATAATTTATTTTGTGCAATAAAAAAATCTCTGGTTTTATCTGACTTCTCTCTAGTTTGTGATACTATTTTAATTAAAACATTTACTAGCTTTATCTTAATCGTGCAAGCATACCATCAACTCACGGAAATGCAGAGTAGAAAATGGAATGCAGTAATATTTTGCGTTATAGTAAAGTCAGAAGGTACTTACATGGCCTAATTTTGTTCTCATTAATGTCATAGAGAGTGTTACCACTCATTTTCATGAGTGCAAAGCCTGCCTAACTAAAGTTGACTGGATTTGGCACCCCACTTGTAAAATATAACCAGGTGGGTTACACAGTGTGACCGTGTGTTTGAGGATTTTTTTTAAAAGGTACATTTCGGTACTTAACAATCCTGTAGAGCTTCTGCTGCAGGTTTTTTTTAACCTAATTTCACTGCTTCTTATCATGTCATATTGATCTTTTTCCTTTTTGTTCTCTCCCTTTTTGATGATTTTCTGAGTTAATACGATTTCAGTAGTATCTATTGTTCTGTGCACTTACCTTCTGATTACCCTTTATTATGTTGTTGGGGTGTTTTAACTCTAAGGTAACATAAAATAAACGTGCAACCTAGAGGATATCCTTATAGATGAGCCCTTGGTGTGAACTAACGGTCTTCATACTATATACTGAGTTATTGCAAAGAAAAACAATGGAGGGAGAGCTGTTACTCAAGAAAACTTGTACCTTTTATCTGAGATGCTACTGTGAAACCTGCAATACCACCGCATGAGATCCGAGATGTGGTTCAGATTTGGAGATGATAGAAAGGATTGCTGATTAGACTAAAATGACCCGAGACAAACAGTGTTTTGCATCTTCTTGTAAAATCCTGCTAGGTGTTAGCAGAAGCAGCTAACAATTCCCTGTGAACACAAAACATGAAGGTATATACAGTATATTGCAATACGTACATACGATTAAATGAAACACGTTTTCCATGGGCTTTGTTAGTAACGTTGCAGTTTGCTGATATACAGGCAAAGAGCAGTTGTGGCACCATTGGCTGCTGTGTAACCTGTGCAGCGGAAGCAGTGCAGCCTCACTGGCTTTCTTTGAACCTTTTTCATGTTGAATATTTGACTTCCAGATTTGTCAAAAGGCGTACTTTCACTTCCTCTAAAAGCATTCTTGAGACTTAGGGTCACTCAGTGGGAAAAAACACAAACTTTACATAACGCTTCTACATTCTTTATGAAACAAAAGTTGAATCATATTTAAGGACAAAATTCTGCTCTTAAGAAGGGAGTGATGTTTCCTTGAGCAATATTTCCATTAATAGTCTCGGTGATTAAATTACTTTAAAGAATTACTTTGTTTCAGGTAGCTAAAAAGAGAATCATTGTGGGGAAAAAAACATGCATTAGGACTAGTAACAAATGCCTGATCAGTCATAAACCCAGATTATGTTTTGTTGAAGGAGGAAGGTAGGCGGTGCACAAACAGCTATTTACATCAGGGGCACAGTATATGAATTTCCCTGTTAGAACCGTGATTCAAATTGCTTTCTATCCTGATTATTTTTTTCTCTTTTATTCTAGCGGAGAATATGCTATGCAACATCATTATAGGCAAGAGTAATGTTTTTCAAAAGAAAAGTGGTTTAGTAATCTAGTTTTCATTAAAGAAACAGAAATTTGCTGGCAGTATGTAATATGAGCACCTCGTTCCAGTGGCAGACTTCCAACATCTTCATTTGGAAAGAAGACTGCTGCATTCATAATTCATAAAAGCATTGGCATCTATCCCATTAAACTAACACAGGAAGAGAAAACATTCTTATATTCAAAAACATTCTGTCCATCTTTTCTAAACTATTTATAGGTGAAGTTCTGTCCTTTCCTGCAGTACACAAATAACTACAGTAAGTGCATTTATAGATACAGAAAATAATTACAATAATGAACCTATTCTTAAGAAAAGCTGTACTTAATACCGGTTTTGGAGACACTTTAAATTCCTTGGATTTAATGTCATCCTTTGGTGCTTGAAGATGCACAACATGTACGTGTCAGTGCCCCTGCCGACTTCCAGTCCTGCTGCCAGTAGCCTCTACAGATTTTAATGTCTTAGTACATCTGTAGGACTGGCAGAGCTTGTTGCTAGCCAGCATTCTTCCTTTAATTTTTCTGTCCATGTCTTTCTCAAAGTGGTATGATTTTGTCTTGACTGCTTTCTAAAAGGTGTTTTATTCCCATGCTCCTCCCTATAAACTACCAAAAGTGATGCAGACATAAAGAGACTACTCTGTATGCTCATCTTGTCCTTAATGCTGCACCCAACATCAAGATTTCTGAAGATCTTAAAAAGTGGGCTCAGGAAGTTCACTGCTGCTCCGGTGCTTTGCTAGTTTACGATGTTGAATTTGTAAACCACCTTATTACTCATGAAGAACTCCCAGCAGAAAAATGGCTTCGAACAGCAGATCTAATGGTCTCTTCTGAGACAGATAAGGCATGACTCATGTTAAGAAATAAATTATTTACTTGTGATATCAGGGGCCAACAGCATCCTGGCTTGTATCAGGAATAGCGTGGCCAGCAGGAGCAGGGAGGTGATTGTCCCCCTGTACTCAGCGCGGGTGAGGCCGCACCTGGAATAGTGTGTCCAGTTTTGGGCCCCTCACTACAAGACAGACATCGAGGTGCTGGAGCGTGTCCAGAGAAGGGTAACGAAGCTGGTGAAGGGTCTGGAGCACAGGCCTTATGAGGAGCGGCTGAGGGAACTGTGGTTGTTTAGCCTGGAGAAGAGGAGGCTGAGGGGAGACCTTATCGCTCTCTACAGCTACCTGAGAGGAGGTTGTAGTGAGGTGGGTGTTGGGCTCTTCTCCCATGTAGTTAGTGATAGGACAAGGGGAAATGGGCTCAAGCTGTGCCAGGGGAGGTTTAGGTTGGAAATTAGGAAAAATTTCTTTACGGAAAGGGTGGTCAAGAATTGGAACAGGCTGCCCAGAGAGGTGGTGGAGTCCCCATCCCTGGAAGTGTTCAAAAAATGGGTAGATGTGGCACTTCGGGACATGGTTTAGTCTAGTCTACCCTTGATTGGTTTAGTGTGGACTTGGTAGCGTAGGTTAATGGTTGGACTGGATGATCTTAAAGGTCTTTTCCAACCTAAACAATTCTATGATTCTATACTTGCCTAATTCCACAGGACTCACAAAATTTAACACAGTAACTTGAATCTGGTTCACGTGAACAATTTGACTCATCAGCCTATTGACGTAAAAGAATTTTATCATTGCACAAAATGGCATTTGTCACAGTGTACATCTAAGAAGTGCTAGCGTAGCTGAAAATAATGGATTTCCTACTATTTACTGTAAAAACTACTATATAGCATTGTATATAGACTATGTCTTAGGTTTTATGCTACATATATTAAATAGTTCCATAGATTTTCTATGGTACAGCATCCAGAATTGGCTACCTGGACAGCATTCATTTTCTCTATGTTCTGGAATGTATTTGAATCCATTAAAAAGGAAAGAGAAAGGGATGTAGTCCCGATGGGTACCCCCTGGAAGCGAACAGCATCCAGAACAGCACCTGTGCTTCTATATGTACTCTTTCTTCATCTCCAGTGTTGATTGCATTATAATGTTAAACAGCAATTTCACGGACTTCTTCTAGACCCTTTCTCTTTCAGCAAATGTTCAGCTCAGATTGTTGTTCTCTGGTAATGAAAGTCCCTGGAACAAGAGAAAAAAAGGCACAGATCTGTACTGGTAAATAGTTCTGTAACTTGGAGCAGTCAACCTACCCCTTTTTTCATGTTCTGCTGATTGCCAGAATCTTTCTTCTTAGAGTGAAAAGGTGCTCCCAGAGTACCTTATAACTAAATGAAAGAACATTGCTAATCTGCTTGAGGTAAGCAATATGTAACTTGTTTTTCAATTTTTGAATAATTGCTGTTTTGAAGAGCTCTCTGGCTAATACTTTGAGAGGCTGAATGTGCGTGTTCAGAGCATTACCCATCTAATTTGACATTTTTAAAATTTATTCACAGACATATGAAATCAAAAATGTTTGGTCATTGTGACAGACTAGTGGAAATTTGTGTTAATGCAAGAATAAATAAATAAATAATGCTCTAGCTTATTTAGAGAAGTTATACTATGAAGGCTAAAATCTGTACTGTTCTTGTTTTCAACCAAAGGCTGTTATAATTTAATTTTCTATACTTGCTATGAAAACGACAAGGAATTATGTTGCAGCATGGTAACAGCATGAAACCAAAGACATGTTATGTAGATGCTTGATCCTATAAAAAGGCATGTGCTTAAAGAGTACTCACATGTGTAACATGCAACATGGTACATAGGCTTTTAGTGATGCTGTTGTGGAAATATGAATTGGCCTACTGGTAGCATGTTCTCCATTTGTTTTACAGATTGTATCTAAAACAAGAAAATCACCTGGAAAATAGATGCCTACCATGTCAAAGGAATGCAAAGTGCTTTGTAGGTTATGTATTTAAAACATACACATGCAGGAGTGACTTTGCCATGGCAACATGGCCATAGGTGAAAGTAGAATAGAGCAACTTAGCACAAGAAAGTAATTCAGCTGCAACTGCAAGATAAGTTTTCAAGGTAACAGTAATGTGAAATCAGAATTCCCACCTAAATCTATTCAGGTCTGTCCCCTGACTTTGGAGGAAAGTGCCCAGAAAGACCCTTTCAGTGACGGCACACAGTGAGCTGCTTACCATCTGCATTCAGCCTCGAAACACTCATTTCTGCCTGCACCTCCTGGCCAAGACCTAGTCTATGGTAAACAAATTCTCAGAAGTAAAAAAATTCTTTCATCAGGAAATGGAGTAAGATGCTTTAGCACTACAAGCCTTAATACAGGTTCATTTCCCAACATGGGGAAACTACCATAATCACTGCTTAAAGAAACTGAAGAGAAGCTAAATTCTTTTAAGTTCCTCATAATATCTGCTGGATTTTGAGAAGGTGATGGATGTGGTAGGACAGACTAGTTGTCTTTCCAAGGGAGAGAGCTGTGTACAATTTTCTTTATTCTGATGTCATCTACTGCTAGTCACAGGAGGAGACTGGCTAAAGCCAAAGTTGAATAGCCTGTAGGAAATTCAGTCTTCAGCTCTCATAGTTCTCAGCTCTCTCAGTTGCACAACAGCAGGTGGGGCCAAGAATTTCCAAAGATGCAGCATCACAGATAGCACCATGCGGAGGAAATTGCTCAGCGTGCCAACAGAAGGCAATACCGGGCAGCCACCCCACAGAGCAGCAATGAGGCAACCAGTTGAGTGCAAGTACCGTAGCTGTGTTGGTACAGCGCTGTTCAAGCTATTAGCAGGTCTGAGCAATGAGTGTGGAAACTGGCAGCAGATAGGCAGTGGCTCTGGATTTTGAGCTGAGGTACCAGCTCAGGTCATTGCTAGCCAGGCTACCTTTACACCATGCTTCATTGTAGACAATATGTTTGCCTATGGGATATATATAAAAAACTGTATTTCAAAGTATATTACCTTTCACCAAAAAATACATTTTTAATATCACCCATCTTCTTAACTGCTGCCAAGCCATGCCTCAGGTTAAAATAGGTGACCAGCAGGTATGGCCATGTTCCTTAAATGTCCTCACGTTTTACTACTAGGAACCTTAGGCTTAGTTCCAGCTGCTATTAGCCTTGAGTTACTAAAGAATTTGATCTTGGAAAAAGTAGAAGGGCATCCTAGAGCCTTACCATAGAATTACAGAAGAAAAGAAGGTGTCCTAGCTATGGCAGAAGATAGGAGGCTTCTTGGTGTGGCCATCAGCCTGAGACCAAGGCTGTGGATTCACAGGTTTCTTGTTGCTAAACACTTTGGGAGCACAGGTCTTGGGAAAGGAAAGCCACCTGTTGTGAAACAGCCATTTTGTCTGGTCTGCTTTTATTTGCCCACAGGCAACCATTGGAATAAGAATATTTATTTGGGAGTGGTAGTAATGGAAAATAATGTGGTAAGGAGTGCACAGTTGTGAATATAAATAAAACATTTCTGTGAGAAAGTAAGCACTAGATAGCGCTTCATGCTATTAATAGCTTCTAAGAAAAGATACCATGTCCCAAGAGCAAAAGCATAGTGGGTTGTAGCCTGCTAAGAGAAATTGTCTAAATGTAGTCCACATAGAGGCTGACAATTGTTTCCATTTACGCTGTGAGTCAAATGTGTTTACTTTCACTTCAGTACAGGATCAATTACACACATCTCTACAAGCCTACAGGTACAAGCACCTCTAATGCAACAGACCACAAGGCACATACACGTTTCTAATCTGAGGAGCTGAAGCTGAACTGAATCTGTATCTCTTCATGCATCAGTAATATTTAGAAAAGGAGGAGAAACCCAGCTTTGCTGAGTGATGACCCGTGAAGGTTGCATTAAGAATGCTCAGAGTGTCATAGATCCCTTCCAAGTAGCACTTTAGATGCTCCATTTGCGCTTCTACAAAATTCACAAAGAGACGTGGCAAGAAGATTTTCCCTGACTTCCACGAATATGTGAGCAGGCCAGGAATGCCCAGATGCTGAAGTAATTCTGAGTAAGAATGGGGAGCAGCAACACAGCACACAGCTGACTGCTATCAGCAGAGCAATGTGGGTGTATGCAAGGCCCAGGTTCCAGAGTGGGACCTGGAGAAAACAGAGGCGTCCATCCTAAGGAATAGGAGAAGAAGTTCCTCTGTGGTTCTCCAGAATCAGATGGATCAAGGCTTGTTTAGCTTTCACCCACACCCCGTGCTTTTGTCAAGGGTGGAATGTATATGGAGAGTTTGTGCTTTGCATTCAAAGAAAAATTGCTTTTTGGCCATTTCCCAAAAGCCCCAGGCATTTTTTTTTTTTCCCCCCCTAAATTTAATACTAAAACCCAATACTGGAAGGCCAGAAAGCAAAGCTCCTCCCTGAGCACTGAGAGACCTTCAGTGGCATGGAGATACTGCAAATGTGACAGCAGTAAAGGAAGAGGGTTCTGTGATTGGAAAATGTCTTACTAAATAGAAAAAAAAAACTACAGAAGATTTAAAAAATAACTCACTGGGTTGTACATCAAAGTAGAAGCCAAGGAAAGCAGAATTTAAAAAAAGAACCCAACCACCAACAAACTGGTTTTATAGATGTTCTCCATGTTCATTAATGTCTGGCCTTTTTCCTGTACAAAGACAATAGCTGAGCCCTAAGCTGTTAGCATAGAATTTACTGCTGTTAATGATCAGTCCAGAGCAGCCGCTCCCTGGGTTCAGATGTGTCCAAGTCAGGATTTTGAACTGTAAATAATACCTTTACAGTGGTTAAGCAAGAACTAAGCTTAAATGCAGGAGACAGCTGCTGTAGATCAGCTGTGATAGCTGGGGAGGTGTAGAGAGTTATCTGAAGGTTTGGAAACTCCATCTGTGTGCAGTCTGTCATCAGTCCTGACCTTTAGGAGCTTGGTGTTACTTAAATAGAGTGACTCCATACCCAGGCAGGATGAGACACCAAACACCGCTTTGCAGCTCTAGCTCTCTCATGTGGTAAAGATTTCTAAAAACATCCTTAATCTCCAGGGTCTATTATTTTCAACAGGTGAGGCAGCTGGACTCTTCTGATAGCATTTATGCTAGGTAGTTATGTAGAAAAACTAAGGTAAATTGATCTGATACTCTGCTGCCCTGCAATAAGCAGAACAAAGAGCAGTTACTCATATTCAGGAGCTGTTGGTAGGAATGTGCTGGACCTCCATGTTTTAAGCTCATTATAAATGATACATGCCACAGGTATTTAAATTGTGGAAGGATTTTGCTCACCATCTTTTATCAATTCAGTTCAAGCAGCCAATGGGCTTGTGAAGCCATGAGCTTTTGCCATTAATTTTGCCAGCAACAGTGACTATTCCGTTTGCTCTCCACACCAGGAGTCCCACCTGAGAAGCCAGCTGCATCGTGTTGCCAGTTTCCATCCTTTCAGGTTGGATCTCCTATCAAATCAAGTGCTGACCTCCCAGATCTTACAGAAGATTTTTCCTCTGTTCATCATTAAAAAGTCTTTGTCCTTTTAACAGCAACAGCTCTGCTTGAAATTACAGTGGTTAATTTCTTTGCAGCCAGCTCTCCTGGTGCTGGTTGTGTCAGCAGGGTGGAAATGGCTGCTAAACCAGCAGTCACAGGTATGTGCAGTTGCTAAGGTCTGAATGCAAAGCTGTCTTGGTCCTCAACCGCTCCTTCCTTATTAGCACAACACCGAAGCCTGGGGCACCCTCCCCAGGCTGCCCCTACTCTGGAAAATTCCCATCCCACCCGTGTGAGGTGGCACGAACCCACAGGGGATTTCCCAGGCAGCTGCAGCATCCTCCACCCAGCCTCTGCCTTGACTCACGGGGCAAGTTAGTTGATTTGCCCCCCTCTGCCTTTCAGCTCAGAAGCATCCCAGGAGACAAACACCTGGGAGATGGACTAATTTTGTCTCTTAAATGGTGACACCTGTAATATAAATAGTGCCCTGCAGTGCCTAGTGAGACCCCTGATGCCACAGAGACAGGGGAGTTATTTTAGGCGTGTGAATAGAGCTGTTCTGCAAGTGCCCTGGTTAGCCACATTCAGTTAAGAATGCATTACTTTCTTTTTATCCTGGTAAATAGATAATAGGTAGATAGATCAGTTTTTCTTTTGTTCTCTTTCCTGTTATCATTATTCATAGTGTTTTTCCCTTGGTTTTAGCTTCATATCATAAGCTTACAATCGATGGTCCCAGTTCCTTCACACCTCTCTTACGTTATGCTCTACATAGTGCAAGGATGGATGCTCTACATTGGAATTGCATTTCTGAGTCATTTCATGATGTTTGTTTTGCCCATGAAATCCCCTTCTCCATAACCGAGTGCTTTTTCTTCTTTTTTTTTCCCCTGTGCCTTCTGCCTCTGTGGAGACCTGCTTCAGTTGTTAATAACCTGTCTTGATATTATGCCTGAGAATAATTCTTCTTTTTTTCTTAAACATTAAATTTAAACCTTCATTTTTCTGTCGTCTTCCAAACTTTATCTAAGGCCAGCTAACACACTCACTAAATCCTCCTTAAAGGTGCCAGTACCTCTTCTACCCAAGTGTGACTCTCAAGGAAATTCAAACTGGGGCCAACTTCTCTGCTGCCTTTGCCAACATGTTAGGATCGGGGAGATTGCATGTGACAAGAATTTGGACAAGGTAAGACCCTCCTGGAGGAGAACCTAATTCTAAGCTTTCTCAGTTTAAGTGTGGCCTTGCTCCACGAACACCATTTTCACGTAAAGATGACTAGGTTAGATCCCAAGATCTTTTTTTTTTAGTATATGTGATATTGAACCTCATTTTTCTTATTGCAAACAGAAGAGATGTAAAAAGAGTGTTGCTGTGTGTTTTCCTCCTGTCATCAATGCTATTGTGCATTACTTGCCACAGGTTGCGGTTTTGCAAAAACAGACCCTGCTCAAGAAGTTTCGAGGGTCTCCCCAGTGGCATCCATACCTAAGCTGAACTAACACAGCTGCAGAATTTCCGCAGGATCTCTAGGTAAGCCTTTGCTCCCTTTCCAGTGTGGACCTCCTCCTGGGACGAAACAAGGCAGTGAGACCAGTTCCTTGTCCCTCTGGGCCAACTGCAGAAGTGTGGTCATTTGTGCTGTACGCAGAGGACACCTACTTAGGGATAATGTCAACCTTGAATTTGTTTTGACATGAAAACAATTTTTATAGTAGAACTGGGTTGACTGTAAACATAGTGAGAATGGACCAGAGCACATTACAGCTGTTTATTAATCTTTCAGTTAGCTAATTAAAGCAGCAGAGCATGGTCTTGCTCTCCGCATTGCTTCCTACTATAGAAAAAGTATTAATTTCAACCTTAGCTGCAGGAGGACATTGGCAAGAAATGTTTGGATCTGCGTAGGTTTCTGGCTTTGTTTTAGTCTGTTTCTGAACATCTGCTGAGGTGGGTGGCTGCTTCAGGGGGGAGTGAAAATTAACTTTATTGATTGAGTAATTTCCTTTATGAAGGATCTGAAGGGGATGGCTGCCTGCAGAAACAATATTTTTTAAATGGCCATATTTGGAAAATGAGTCAGTGAGAAAATAGCATGCAAATCCCCCAGCTTATCTCCAGCACAGAAAGAACAGAGACGTGCTAAGACGGGGGAGAGATGCTGACTTGTAGATGCCAAGCTAAAATGACCCTAATGGGAATTTTGTTTAATTTTGAATGGAAAAATCTAATAGGAAAATGTCAGAACTGACCATTTCAAATGCTAAAACTTTTTCCTAATGAAAAAATTTGCACTGAAATAATTGTCCAACTGAACAATATTTTTAAGTTCACAAGTGTCCACTTATGCTGGGTATGTAAGATTTTGCAGCTCTATCCTTTACCTACCTTCACCTACTTTTTCTAGGAAAAAGACCTAACAGAGAACACAATGACGCATTTAAGGTATGAATAATAAAAGAAAGGGAAAAGAAACATCTTTGTGTTGTATGAACTACAACAGCACAATACATAAGGCTGGCAAGGCCCCAAAAATTAAAATATCTCACAGACAAATCCTTGGGTTTCAGAAAGCTAGGCAGCAGCCCATCTAATTAGCTACAGTTACCGTCTCTTTAGCAGCTTTGTCACCACTGACCTTTCTCATTTACTGTGAGTCTTTGTAGAGGACATTTTCCATAGTCTTTTGTCCTGGCAGCTGGCTCTTTAAACCCAGGAGCAGACCGAAATAATTTCTACCTTCTACCAGTTCGTGGGTGTCTTGGGTCTCATTTTCTCTTGTGTTCCTGAAGAGGTGCCACAGCCTCGCCTGGCTTTGTGTTGATGTGGGCTTGGAGTGACTGCTAGGGAAATGGTAATGCTTGTTTTTTAGGAACCTTGGGAGAAGAGAGGTGGAAGGGGAGAGGAGACAGGCAGCAATCTGATCAGAAATGCAACGTTACATCATTGCTTTTGTCCTTAGCCCTGGGACTGGGGTGGGAAATGGCAGATGAAACAATATGAAATCTGATATTTACTAAGTAAGCTTTTAAAACTCATGCATTAGACTGGGAGAGTGCCTGTGGAACAGAATAGCTCTGCACTGATGCAACAGAAACATTCCCGGCCAGAGCTAAAACCAAACCAGCTCAGCACCAGCGAGGGGCTCACAGTAAGGTGCCGCGGGGTCGAGCAGCCACTCTGGGAGCGCTGTGGGGACCGCCACAGCCTGGGCAGCCCCCGAGGCTACGCTAACAGCTGGGAAAGGCTTTGAGGCCTTGGGCTGTGTCGTGGTTTAGCCCCAGCCAGCAGCTAAGCACCACGCAGCCGCTCGCTCACTCCCCCTGCCCCGATGGGGTGGGGGAGAGAATCGGAGGAGGAAGAGTGAGAAACACTCCTGGGTTGAGATAAGAACAGTTTAATAATTGACATAAAGTAAAATAGTAATGATAATAATAACAATATAATAATTATAATAACAATAATAATATACAAAGCAAGTGATGCTCACCACCCGCCGACCGATACCCAGCCAGTTCCCGAGCAGCGATTGCTGCTCCCTGGCCAACTCCCCCCAGTTTCTATACTGAGCATGACACCATATGGTATGGAATAGCCCTTTGGTCAGTTTGGATCAACTATTCTGGCTGTGCCCCTCCCAGTTTCTTGTGCACCTGACAGAGCATGGGAAGCTGAAAAGTCCTTGACTAGCATAAGCAGTACTCGGCAACAACTAAAAACATCAGCATGTTATCAACATTCTTCTCCTACTAAATCCAAAACACAGCATTATGCCTGCCACTAGGAAGAAAAGTAACTCTATCCCAGCCGAAACCAGGACAGGCTGGAAGGTATAAAAGGTTTACAGCAGTGTTACTCATTTTCACTGCGAATCCCTCCCCACCTTACTGTGCGGTATAAACATCTCTAGTATCAGTAATACTCCTCTTTTGAAAAATCATGCAGTAAGCAAAGCAAGCCCTCTGCATATGTGGGGCTTTGCAGAGCAAACACACAGCACCGGGAGGGACCGGGTGATCTGGCTGTGCCCTCCCCTTCTCTCTCGGTAGGCACTGCTTTGCCTCACATCTGTGCTCCTCTCCGTGAAACTGTTGTGCAGTCAGGAGACAGTCGAACACAGTCTTTTAAAAATACTTTCATTTATCATCATCTGATACCAACATTATTTTCTTTCCCCACTGATGCCGGAAAACACACATACTGCATTAAAGCAAACGAAAAACTCCTGAGTCTCATCTGTGACAAGGAGTGTTTTCCAGCCCACCTGAAAACTCTTATCTCTGGAGTGGGTTTACTGCATAATTTTTCAAAGATTTCAAAGATCATAACCTTGCAAAGGTTATGACAGGAAACCAGTTGATCTGAGCAGTATTGAAGTATAGTGCTGCAAATACAACCAACAAAGGGAGGATCACAAGGTGTGACACATGCACAAAGCGAGCTGCAACACAGCAAATATAATGGGGCGTGCGTGGGACGGCCCTTCATTAGCAGATGGGGTTGTCACGAAGACAAAACATTTTAAAAATATGACTGCTTACATGTCAGAGGGCATTAGCTCTGGCCAGTGAGGGTTTTGGCAACTCTTCAAAAGATGATCCTTCTAAGAATAGTATTTAAACCCTCTGTTTACAGTAAGGGTTGTGTTCTGGCCCTGGGCTGCAGAGCGTTGTTATCCTTGTTGTGTTTGCTTTAATAGAGATGGATGTATCACCTTCATGTCCCAGTGAAATATGACTTAGGCTGTTTCCTTCTAGCTGAAGCTTTCTCTATGTCTTAATTGGAGTATTCTAATTCACCTTGTGAGTGTGGGGAAGAGGAACATGCTGTGCAGAAAATTCTGCCCAGTCCTGGTCATGTAGGAGCGGGCTGCTGAGGTGGTTCTATCAGCTCCCTTGATCTGCCCTGGAGCCCCCATTTCAGTACCCATCGGCTTGTAGAAGAGAAAATGATTAAGCATTGCATAAAAGGTTTGCACAGTACTTACAGATGGGTGAAGATGTGCACCATTGTATGTAACATAACACAATTTAAATGGCTGGCATGTTTAGAAATTCGTAATGTCTTCTGCTGACTTTTTTCCACAGGCAGTATATTCAGAATTAGACGTAGGTGTTGCTAGTGCCCTTTTTATTCTAGCCGCATTACCTTGAGCTGCACCCTTTCTGTTAGATGCTAGCTATATATTAGCTAGCTCCTGCACTGGGGGTGTCTTAGGGAATTCAGACAAGTATCTGTTCTGATCTCTGTTCCACAATGGCAAACATTAATCTGCTTTGTCATTGGATTTGGTGTAGAGGATCAAGTCAATTACACCTGTTCGAAGAATGTCAAACAACGCTGGACTCACTGTGTTTCCTGTAGTAGATTTACTCCAGCTTTGCACGGACTTCAACAGGGGCACAAATGACTCTTACTGAGTTGACCACAACTGGTTCCATAGGCAAGAAACAAAATCCCACCTTTAGAAAAAAAACCACTTAAATGTCTTTCATCCTGCACTCTGGTGTACTTGGGCTCACTTCCAACAGGAAGACCAGCAATATATTTGTTGTTTTAAACAAGTACAATTATTGACAAATAGATTAATTCAGTGGTGAGCCATTAAAATGTGGGGCTGAGGAGGAGGCTGAGCATATGACAGAGAACAGAGCTAAGTGGGGTGGGTTTGTTTATCCTGGAGCAGAAAGGCTTGGGAGGATCTAACTGCTGCCTTTTGCTACAAAAAGGGGTGTTACGAGAGTTAAAAGAGGTAATTCCAGTAAACAGAGACTTCATTAAATGTCAAAATTCTTTGTAGGCAGAGGAACAGGGACTGCCACCGAGGTTACACAGCACTGAGAATTAGCGTATGCCTGCGTACTGGTAATACCTGTCCACTGCTAGAAGAAAGCCAGCTTAAGCAATGTTCATCACATACTCACTTCTCAGACAGTATCTGGGGTTTTCAGTGGTCTTGTGCTTTCTGAACATGTATTGCCTCCTCAGAGTTGCAGTCCTGACAGTGGGTGGGAAAAAATAAAAAGCTTCAAGTTAGAAGCCTGAGTTTCATGGGAATTGTAAATGTCTCAACGAATTTCAGTGGATCTTTAAGCAAGCAAAATGAGAGACTACTCCAATGCCTCTGTGTAATCAATTTCAGCATTTGTGACTCAGACTATGAAACATGCAATGCTGAATTATTCACTCTGGGCCAAGAAGAAAAATAAGGCAGTGAATCTTATCATACTGTGAAGTATTATTACAGGACAGCGGTGGTATGCTGAACTTCTAAAAATCCAGTTAGTGTAAATTAACTGAAAAGTAGCAAAACATAACAGGCTTTTTGACAAACACAATTTAATCTCGTAGACTTCTTTTTTTAAAATTGCACTTTCCTCAAAGCACAGGAAAAGCTGAAGTGAAAATATGTATACTTGTGTATTGAACCAACATGATGTAATATGATAAGTGTTACTTCAGTTGCTTTTGATCTTTAGCACACAGGACAGTAGGGCTTAAAGGACTGGCAAGGTCACAGCCTCTCCAGCCCCTAGGCCTTTGCTATGGATGCCTGAAGTCATCATTTGACACCTTCACAGTAGCTGACAAAACTCAGCACGTGATCTGAGCCCAGCTTGTGAACATGTTGGCATTTTTTCAGAAAGATCATGCTCTGCAACAAACTTTTTGCAGTTTGACTAGCTCAAAGTAACCCAGATCTAATACTAACATTGCTTGAAAAGAAGTTATGGGCGGAAAGCACTTTTCAGCCTAAAAAGTAACTAAATCAGGTACAAGACCATTTCATCCAAACTGTAAGGTCAGTGTAGTGCTTGTATGTATTGGTTCAATCTGGAAAGCGTCATTATTACAGTACCAATTTTCAGACAAAATCACTGATTTCTTGTTTCCCCCCCTAACATTTTAGATTAGCAGTCAGAAAGCCTGAGGAAAGGGTCATGCAAAGTCTGTAAGCTCAGCAAGAAGTTGCCTGGATAATTACCTGAGTGAAATGTCCTGCTATGGGCTTCAAGCCCCAGGGAGAAACCTTCCCGCAGGAGCCTGGCCCTAGCTCTGCCTTAGGGATGCTTCCAAGGTCCATTCCTTCAAGGAGCAGGGTATGGCTTGCTGGGTGTTCTAGATGGGCACCTTTCCCATGGCAATGGGTGGTTACAGCCCTTGCAGAGAAAACAGGGGATTTACATTTGGTTCCCTTCTCAACCTGAGAGAATTCAAATCCATGTGTTCTATTTTCAAGGCAACTGCTTATCCTGGAAGAACACCCTTCCCCTCTCCTTTTGAATGTGTGCCACCAAAGCAAAATTAATTAAAAGGAGAGAGAGCATGAATACAAAGAAACAAAAAAGCTGCGGGACTATAGGCTAATGTTTAAGGCACTCATGAGGAAGAGGGGAGTTGTGAGCTGTGGTTCTTGCCCCCAAGATAAGTTGTGGTTGGCACTTGAACAGTAATACATGCAAGCATTTCTGGCAGCAGAGAGAGTAACCAGAATTCCCTGCTTGCACTGGAGTGCCCTGAGCATGGTGAGTGCTTCCCTGAACAGTGTCATGGCTTCAGCTGGTGGGATGGGGAGTGTTGCCTCATGGAGGATGAAGCTGTCACCTGTGACAAAGACATCCTGCTCAGAATCACAGCTTTCTTGCCCACAGGCAGAAGCAGCTAAACATCAGACTGACAATGAATTAAGAGGACCCCACCTCATCCTCTGTTCTACAGGAAGACAGGAGCCACCATGGTATCTGTCTGCATCTCTGAGACTTGGAAGCCAACTGCAGCATGACTGAGTGATTCTTGCCACCTGGCTGAGCTAAAGCCCTGCCTCTGGATGTAGAGCAGGTTGAAGCAGAGCTGGATGCTGAGCTCCTCTGCTCTGTCTGAGCTGAGACAGTTCTGGATGTGTAAAGTGGTGCAGCTCAGGGCACCTGGGCATTGTGAAGTAGAAAAAGTGCATATCTGTCAAATTGTGTTTTCTCCAGTGCTAGGAGGCAACCAAGTGAAGGGAGTCTGGGATCAGGTACTTGAGTCCTTTTTGATGTTGCCTTGTATCCTTGTTGGTCTATCTTTGGTTTTTTTTTTTTTTTTTTTCCTTCTTCTTCAGGTCTGTTGGTCTGAATTCCCTTATTGCAAGGACCCTAATAGGTCTCTGAAAGGATGAGCATTTCAAGAGGTTGGGTATTATTAGTGCAACTAAGCATAAGAAATGCCCTCCTGTATAAGGAAAAGGTAGTTTTAAACCTGCTTCAAATTTCTCCATTAATCTAAAGGTTGTCTGTTCAAG
Source organism: Pelecanus crispus (assembly GCF_030463565.1). Taxonomy (NCBI): domain Eukaryota; kingdom Metazoa; phylum Chordata; class Aves; order Pelecaniformes; family Pelecanidae; genus Pelecanus; species Pelecanus crispus. The sequence goes on along the minus strand of NC_134652.1, from coordinate 19,819,442 downwards.
AAGCTTCTGATGACAGTGCTGTTCATTTTAGCACTTAGTGATACTAGCTGCTTTTGAGGATGTGTAAGTTTGGCTGTAATGACTTTTTAGTCTGGACATGCTCAGCCAGGACATGTTACTGGAAGAGGGATCAGCACTGGCTCGCTCCTGCTGCATTGGCAGGCGTTCCCCGTCACTGATGTCTGTTTTCGTTGCTGCTGGAGCCAGAGAGAGGAGGCTGAAATGAGAGTTAGGACTGGCAAGGAAAGAGCGAGGTGTAAGAATGTGAATCTCAGCATTCTAATCACAACTATGGTTATAATTAGTGATACGGCCAAGATAAAATATGCAGCATGCCTGAGGGACCTATATATCCAACTGCTCCTGGATTGCTATCTGACAAGTTAATTAACCACAACAATGTTGAAATACATACTCAGAATGATTGCTTGGGACTGGACTCATGGCGCTCTCATCATAGTGACATAGAGAGAGCAGAAAGAAACTTAAGGGAGTAAAGAAAGAAGTGAAATGAGGGAGCTATTTCTCAACCAGAACGAAGGAGTTCAGTCTAGTAAACCTGCATTACAACTGATGTTAAAGACGAGTGAGCTCCCTCCCAACCACAGTCTGGATGCTTAGAGCACTCAAGCAACATGGAGGAAGAGGAAACAAGATTTCCTTTATGGCCAGCCTATTTCAAAAATAAATTAAAAAAAAAGACCTTTCCTGGTTTTAAGGAGGTTTCTTTTGTCATACTTCTGTTTTCTAGTGTCTTCCACCTTCTTTTGCCCAAGAGTGGGCACTTCTGAGTCACCAGGCTTTCTGTGGATGGCAGAACAAGAGCGTAAGCAGTGGAATGATGATGGAGCATTTCTTCAGGGTAAGCAGAATGAGGCTCCAAATTTGGCTTACTAAATGAATAGCTTGCTCAGCTGTAGGTGCTCAGATGCATAGTGCTGAGTAACTACACCTAGATAAGTCATTATTGTTTGGTGTGTGCTGACAGATTCTGGTACAAAGAAATGAAATCCTTTATCCAAAGGAGAAAAATGCAGAGGTGGCCAAAAAATGACAATTTCTGTCTTGCATGAAGTGCTGATGTGTCAGCATTTATTCTTGTCCTGTCTGCTTGGGACAGAGAGGTAAAATAATGAACTTCTTTTTTGACCTGTAGAAGGTGTCAGTCATGTGGAAACTGTTTTCTCGAAAGTTTCAGATGGGTTTCTCTACTGACTACACCTACAAGGACTTGGCAGGGCACCTTGATGATGCTTCAGTGGCACTCTGCCACACCAGTGGCCTACGCTTGCTCACATTTTGGTCTTGCTGAGTATACTGCAATCCTCCTCTCTGTTGCTCCAATGGAGATGGACTGTTCCAAGATCTGTAAGTTCAAATAACTGGGTCTGTCCATCTACTCAAATGTGGAAATTTGAACTGGAAACCATAACTCATGCAGGGAAGTTGCCCACTGTTGAAAACATATGACTAGCAACTTGAAACTATTAAAGAATTACAAGTGAAATAGGAGGTCTTCTAAGTGCATTGTAGATCCTTAGTCAGACTCCACTTCTCTTCTGCCACAGGTAGAGTTTGACAAGTGTGGTTTGTTGGTAGAGAAAAGGCATATCTGTAGGAGATGGCGTGTCAAAGATACCCATCATAATTTTCCTTGGCTCTGTGTACATACATTCATTAGAAGGGTTTTTAAAAGTACCTTTCAAAATTTCAACTTCTTTTCTGCTTTATTAGCTATAGAGGTGTATTTACTGTATGCTATATACTGTATACATACATATATGTATGCTTGGTCTGATGCACCTCTTATGTATCTTATGTTTTTGCAGCAGTTTGCTGTTAGAGGAGCTGCTTACGGTAACTGTAAGGTTACTGGCAGGTTTCTGGTGGAGGCTCCTTTCTGCGTGTGAATGTCGCAGCTACATTCATTCAAAATTGATGAGCCAATGAGAATATCTCCACTGGACTGAAAATTAATTGTAACCAAACTTTAGGGAGCCCCAATGATAATAAACAAAAGCAAACCACTTCATAAAAATGCGAGTTGAAAAAGCTCATGCTTTCTTCTGCTCAGAGATAAACATCTCTGTTTAATCAAAATCTTTTCAATTGCCCTGCTTATTGACCTGAGAGCACCACAGCACACTCTCCTACCCTCACCACAATTCCTTGTTCTCTTTCAAGCTGCTAATACCCCGTTCCAGGAAGAAATCTGGAAAGAGGGCATGGAGGGGGATTAGGAGGCCAGTAGAGCCATACTTGATTATTGCAGGTGGTAGGAAAAGGTCACTGCTTGCTTTAATTTAGCTCCTTTGCAAAAGTACAGAATATCACCATGTTTTGGATAGGTGTTTATAATTACTGAGAGAAAACAGTAAGATGTAGTAGATGTAGCTGAGTGTTCATTTTCATTTTAATCTAGTGGGTATTTCTGATTGAATGAGAAAAGCCCACAATGCCGATAGACCAAAATGAAGTTTTGGTGCAAAAGCCACATCTTACGGTCCTTAATCAAGCAAATCTCCTAATAATTCAGATGGAAATCTTGCTGCAGGAAGGATCATTTTTTGGCAACAAAATATAAGAGCTACAGCAAGACATGAATAATTTTCACATGATTTACTTCCTTCCTTCTTTGTAAATAACTTTTTTCTTATTTGTACTTGTAACAAGAAATCTCCTCCTTCCTGCACAGCCACAGAGCCTGCTTTAAAACCCAAAAATTGTTATTGGCCTGTTTTCAGCTGCTTCTCTTGACGTCAGTAGGGAGATCTGGCTCTCCCTGAAACGCATTAAAGTAGTGGATATGGATGTTATAAATACATCAAGAAATAAAGACATTTCTTCAAAATAAGTGAGCAGTAGCTCCTAACCTCAGCAGACACCCTGCCACCTCCACTCAGCAATAGGCAGAAGCATGGCTGCTTGGATAGATGCCCTTTCTGAGCTGTTGTCTTCTGTTCCAAAGCACATCTATTATCTCTAAAGCATTCAGTCATATCAAGTTAATTCTAAACAAAGGAAGGTCCTCACAAGTCAAACTAAAAAGCAATATAATTTTACTACAGAGTCAAAAATAAATCAAATATTTGCTATAATTTTATATTCCGTGTGCAGAAAAAAATGCTTGCTAGTCAGGCATGATGACTGGTTTGGTTTTTTTTTTTCTTCACTGTGCTTTCATATTGAAGGAGATGTAGAGGGTAACCCAGGACATCAGTAAGTGGCTTTTCTTGTAACATTAGGTTTTCATGCAGCATGCATACGAGCAAAGCATTTGTGTGCAACTCAGCATGAATAATCCTGCAAAGATGATCATAGTTTGCTATTGATGGAAAAATGATATGGCTCCTCAGCCGCACAGAAGCAGCTCTCCCGATGGTTTGCATTAGTTCACATAGAAGGCATCCAGACTATGTCGCTAGCAGACAGCTCTGCCTTATTAGGATGAGGCAGTTTTCTTCTCAGAGTCTGTGCTTTCCTGGGTTGCGCAGGAGCCTATCAATGGGTAGATGTTATACCAATCTGACTCTCACTTTTTTTCATGCCAAACTGATTATACTGTTTTGACAAAAGCTAGAGCCCCTTTCCTTAAGCTATATGTTGGCATTTCTTTGAGTCTAAATAGGTAATTTTCTGTCTTTGGGAAGGCATAGATTGTGTTCATCGCCATCTGTAGGCGAAAGCTATATTCTTCACATGTTTAGGTCCACATAAAATCCTAAAGATGTGTATACAGGAGGGAGAATTTCCACCTGAACCTCTTCCCTCCTCAATCTGCCAGCAGTGATTTTTCATGTGGAAACCTCCTGAGGAGCTGCTGTAATATTATTAAGCAATTATTATTATGACTACTTGGACCGGTCAGCTCTGGGGCTTGAATGACACTGCGAAGTAAACACGGATATAAAACATTGGGCACTGGAATTTTGGCATTAGGCACATGTCTGGTTTTGTACACCAATAAATTCTCTACTTAAAAAAGCTGCAGCAGCAGAAGAAACAGCTTCAAGGAGACTAATTCTAGTCTCCCTCTTCCCTAAAGAAACTTAACATGATAAACATGACTTTTTGCAAAACGGAGCAGAGCCCAGTGCTTTATGCAAATGAAGGCGCTGGTCTCCACTTGCAGACGCTGAAGCTACACTTAAAACGTGTATCTGCAGGGCAGCTGGTCACCTGCGCCCTTCTGCAGGTCTGCGGAGCAGAAACCTTGCCGGCGTGCAAGCACTGGAGTCTGAGCACGGGGCAGCTCAGCCCAGACTCAGACGTTCAGTTGCTGGGAACTGGCAAAATAGTGGTGCTGAACTTCAGTCTGATTTTCACCATTTGATGTAGCCTGGCCCATAATGTTCAAGCAAGAAGGTACGCTGGTATTTGCCTCCAGCTTCAAATATATAGTTTTGCTGAAGCTGACAAATTGCTTTTGGTTGTTCTCTGGTCTAAATTTGCAAACAAAGTTGGACTTTCTGAATACTCAGAAAACAACTGAACAATATTGTTCCAGAACAGGCCTGACTAGGTAACTTCTGCTTTTAGAAAAAGAAGTCAGACACGAGGCTGCGTGACTATTTTGAACATTTTCTGAAACCATGGTTGTCAGTAATGGCTCTTTCCAGTAATAAGTGTAGGCTTTCAGAGCACCGCCTTAGGAGCGGCTCTGGGGTCAGTGGTGAGGAGGGCAAGATTTAGAGTCCCACTCATTTTACAGAAATCACAAAAGAACAGTCAATCATGAAATCCTGACTACCTCCCCAAGCAGCTTAAAATTCTTTCTCTTGCTTAAATTGCTGTTACAGCCCTAACTAACAAAATAGCAGAATAGAAAAAAAATTCCTCTGACTCTGAGTGAGAGGTCCCAGAAACTGCTCCGGGGGAACCCATCATTGCGACAGCATTTAATTTCTTTTTCTGCAATAAACTGTCAATTCCAGAAGGAAGATAATCCTATTCTAGACTCTCAGTCCAATAGGAGATTCATTTCTCCCAAGGTTTTACATAAATTCTCTTATCTAGATTTTTTTCCCCTTACTGTATAGCTTTTGTTTCTGTAAGTTTCCCCAGGGACATCCCACAATACTTCCTGCTCTAGACTTTCACCAAAGCCAAAGCGCGCTGCAGTTACACCCATAACTTCCTTACACAGATTCCTGAGAGAATGCATAATCTCCCCTTCTTTTTTTTTTTTTTTGGCTTGCTGTAACATGCTTAAGTCTTTTAAGCATTAAACCTTTTAACACTTTCTAAATTTATGCCACCAAAGAGATGAGCAGTATATGAGAGCCCTAAATTGCATCTGTTATGTTGCTCTCTGTTAAATATACTCAAGAATGCAATGCCTCTCACCTCACGGAGATTCCACTTTGTATCAAAGGAAGACACGTACTTTTAATTAATAAAAGCTGAAAGAAGGCCTCAAGCAGAGGTGTTGCCTTGTAAATCATTATATTCTTAAGTCTCAGTCTGCAAAAAAAAAGACAGGTTTAGACTATTTCACTTGTGCAGAACCTCACTACCTCCTCTCTCAAGGATTATAACCTTCAGCAAGAAAGAAATGTGCAGAGGGTGTGAAAACAAGGAAATCAGAGATGAAACATAATGCTGACCTGGCTAATGAACTGTTTCTTTAAATATGTATGTTTTTATTAGCTACTAAAAGCTTATTTCTCCATTGTAGAATATTTACAGTAACAGCTTCATTACTGTGACAGAAGTCTGCTTCCAGTTAAATTTGTAACACTAACAAAAGCTCCTTACAGCCATTTTTAAAACGATATCTGCTTAAGATGTGCTTGAAAACTCTCTGATGTTTCATGCTTCTTAAAGACCATTCTTTGGCTGTTCATTATACTTGTTCCCCAGCTCCTCTTCTTGGAATTTCTGTATAAACTCAGAGTATTAATTTTGAGTTTCTCATTGTGGGTTTTCCCTTAACTGTGTAAGGGAAAAATGACTTTTTTCTTTTTCGATCCTCTGCAATGTTGGTTGGAAAACCGTTTCAGTTTGAGAATGTCCATGTTTGGTCTGCAAAGAACAGATTATAGTCAGAGAACCTGAAAACATCTCAAATAGCTGTCAAAGTTTCAATATCTTAGAAATCGTCAGAGAAGATCCACTACAAAATGTCTTCAATCTGACACTTGCCTTCTTCAGCCTTGCAAAGGGTTTAATATACCTCCTCATGGTGCTCATGGAGCTGTGCATGAGCTGTACCAAAGAAAGTGTTTTATAAATTACAGGGTTTGGAGTTTGGGGTTTTTAGTTGGTTGGTTGGCTTTGCTATAAATAGGTTTGCATCTAATCTTGCTTCCATTGGTTTTAATGAAAGCAATGGCTGCTAGAGTTGACCAAATGATAGTAGTATAATTCCTACCATAATGGAAGTCAGGCATTAGAAAATACAAAAATTAAAATCTAGGGGTCCCTGAATAATAGAGGTATTTAGCATAAGATAGATTTGTGATCCTATCTGCTCATTTTTGTACTAAGCATCCAAATTCTGTAAAGTCTGTTTTAGGTAACCTTATAGTCACCTGGCAACTTAGGCTTTCACATTTGGAAACACCTCCAAAATGGCCAGTTAAAAACAGTTTTGGTGGTGTTCATGTCTGCAGTGATTTACACAGTATCAGACACCTGGCTTCATAGCTTTGCAGATTTTATGTCTGAGAGCAAGGGCCAAATTTGCTGTTAATAATACCTTTCTTATTGCGTAAACCACAAAACTAACACCTCATAGGCAGCGAGATGAATGTTTCTGTCCTTGCATTGCTGCAGTTCTTGGCATAGGGTTTGTTGTGATGAAGGGTCTCTGTTCCAGGAACAGTTCCCCAGGTCTCCATCGCTGACTCGTAACAGTTTGGTTACAGTCTGGTCCCACCCCATTCTTTGAATGCATTTGGGGATCCAGCTGCCAAAACCCATCTAAGTCCCCTGTGTCTGAACAGTGACCGATGGCTGTTTTGTGAAGCCTGGGTGCACAAATGCAGTCTGATCTTTGCTGGGGCCACGGGACACTGCAGTTCAGCTCCCCATGAGACAGAGCCACCGCCACCATGAGCTGCCCGGGCTTGCTGTGAAACCTTAGTCAAGCGACGTCCATCTAATCCTCTGCAGGTGGCTGATAAAGCCATTAGCTGGCTTGTGGCTTAGCCTAACGTGCAACAAAGGTGGGAACACAGAGTAGAGAGAATCATGTCAGCCCTTTGGAGCTGCTGTGATATGAAATGCATGCTAGCCCTCATGCTGCAAAGGCTGGCGGAGCTCTGCTGCAGCGCACGTCCATCACAGGAAGACAGACGTAACAGCCATAGTGCTACTCTTGGCTGCCAACCTGAGAAATCCACTGACCGCCATGGCCCTGCTCACCTTTGTCTCCCTCCAACATGTGAACTAAGCTGGTAATGGAAACAATTTACATGGCAATAATTTTTAATTGCTGTCACTGATTAATGGCCACAAACCCAGAGGCAGAGCAGAAGCTCATCATCTGTTGTTCTTCCAAGAAATAAATACCTCAACCATTTATTTGGCCTTACAGTAAGAAAGAGCTTGTTACAAAGATTTATCTGAAATTTTCTGCTTGTCTGAGCAGATAGGTGGTATAAAAAGATCAACACTTTCTAACAAAACAGGGCAGGGCTTTCATTTTCGTTTTCTAAAGACAAGAAAAGAATCTTTGGCTTTGTAGAATGAAATGAAACAGAGGTGGGAACACTGCCTTTTCTGGGTCCTTCTCTCAATATTTTCAACCCATTTTCTGACCCCTCCTAAACTGATTAGCTCGCTATTTAGTGTGGCCATGATGGTTCGTAGGACTAGAGAACTAACTGGATGGCATTTCTCTGCCCCTACTGCATTTTTAAGATCTTTTAGAGAGTTTTCAGAACACACTTCCATTTCATGTAATTTGAAGAGATTTTTTTTCTAGTGAGATTTATGACATGCTCAATTTTAACTCTATTCCTTTTGCAAATGACAGATTATTTCACTTTATTGAAAAGTGACATTAGATTCAGCACAAACCCAAGAATACTCTGAGGTTTTCTGGCAAGCCGGGGAAAGCTGTAACATAAGACAGGGAAAAAAAGTTTTCCTATGTTACTGACCTGCTCAGGGCAGCTGAAGACTGGCATGGTCTCTGACGTAATTTTATCCCAGGCTTTGCTTGGAAAGTGATGTCTCACTACACCCCTGATGAAGCCTGAAGCGCAGTACACTAGGCTAACCCATCACTTGGCCAGCTTTGCCTCTGCTGTGCTGGAAGGACGGACAGGCCTGGCAGCTCCTTCACTGGGGGAATCCTTCATACTGTAAATACAGCAGATTTTGGTTGAAGTAAATACCGCTTTTTAACTGTGCCACTCCTCTACTTGTGGAGCTGCTGCATGAGAATCTCAGCTGAGGCCAGAGTTAATTCCTTTAGCTTTTAAGCTTGACATTTTAATTTCACGTCTTTCTAACTCATTTAACTGTGAGCCACCAGTACTGGAGTCAATCAGATAAGGAGGTTTATTTGTGCTGTTGTTCATATCGATTGTTATTGGTTTTCTAGGCTGCATGACAGGAAGGGAGAGGCAAGGTCTGTCTTTCTCCTGTGGGCGTGTTATCTATGCCAAGATGGGACTAACAGCACCCGAAATTACTGCTCCAATAATGCCTGCAAAACACTTTGTCATCATTGCTTGGATATGTTGGAAATTATTATGGGCTTGAAGCAGAGTTTCAGGGCCTAGGCTTCCTCTTCTTTTTTCTACATCTGCTACACAAAGTCCTTGTATTGTGGGAGTGAATAATCATCCCTAATGAACTCTGCAGACATGTTCCTACTCGCTGCCTATGTCCTTCCAATGTTATAGCCCGGTACTGGATTAGTGCCAGGATTAACACGCATTTCCTTAACATGGGGAAGTGGGACATCACATGAATATTATCTTTGAATTGCCTCTGGCTGGTTTTGCCAGCCATCTGTCCAAACTGTGCAACAACAATAATTTCTTTAGGCTGAATATGGTGCTCTGGTTCAGATCTGTATCACTGTTCTTGCCATGGGATCTAACTTGCCCCCTCCACTCTAACCAGCACAACCCCGCACAGAGCCCTCTCAAAACCTGTGAAGTGCTTAAATCACATTTTTGTTGTGTGTCAGAAAGAGAAGGCTCTCGCTCCAAGAGAGCCTTGCTCCAGGATGGCCGGCAGCCTAATGCTTAAGGCGTAAGCACCAGCAAGGCAGCGGACCCAGGGCAAAGGAAGGGCTCTGCCTGACAGGGAACAAGAACTTGGTCTGGGCATCCCACAAGTGCCTTGAATGCCAGGCTGCTGTTGTTTAGAAGGTTTCTCTATATATACCAAGTGGAGAAGCTTTTTCTCTCAAAGCTACTCTAAAAAACAACAACAAATAGTCCACCTTTCTTTGGCAACTAGTACCTAGGAGCCTGGCAGTTTAAGTTCCCCTAATAACATCCGCGGGAAGTAGGGAAGGTCTGTTTTGTCACCATTTTACAGACCAGGAGGTAAGAACAACCATCCTGCAAGATAAAATAGCCCTAATAAAACAGAGCAGTGATACAGCTCTTCCAGTTGAACCAGGCGATGCAACTCTTGGTCTTGCATCCTGAGTAGCACAGGCTACAGGCAAGCTTGCTAACCACTGAAACATTTATACCTAGTCCCCCTCTGTGTGGTATACCCCGCCTGGCTGGAATTGCTTTCTAACTTCTACCCCAGCCCATGTAACTGATGGAGTCTGGATCTGCCCTCTCATGTCTGAATATGGATTCAGAAGTCAGGCTTGTATTTACATTTTGAAAAGATACTTCTCAAAAATCTTCTAGTAAGGCCAGCTAAAAAGGCTACAATTTCTACAGGAAAAAACACATGAAGTATGCTTTTTAAAGGCCTAACTATAGTGAAGCATAATAATTGCCAACATGTGTATCTTATTTTCAAACTGCAATCCAGCCAATTTCAGTTAATAAACCGGATCATCTATTTGTTTACAGTACTCTTTGTTTAAAAGAGAAGTCACATTTATAATAATCACATACACATGGAAGTAATTTTATTCATGTCTTATCAATTGTTCATGTTTTTAGAATATTCCTTATTCCAGTTTCACTGAAGCAAGAATTATTTTAGTTCAGAATCTGATTAAAGAAAAGTTAGTGAAACAAATTTGTTTGCTAAGCACTGAAGATGAGAATTATTTCTGTCCAGTACCAGATCTATCACGGGGTTTCTGTTGATGTACAACACTGGTATACTCTTTGCCTGCCCAAAAACTCGGCCGTGTGCCAGGTAAGACTTTGCAGCTGAGTGACCAAATATCACCTTATTTTCCTCATTTATTCCAGTCTTTCCCAGAGTGAGTGCATGTTTCAGGCGTTTGACTGATCGAAGTGCTGCTGTGACCCAGCACAACCTTGCAAACAATATCTTTCAAACACTGCTCTCCATGTTGTCCGGATTGCATCATGCCCATGCAAACTATGCCAAATTAGTGACTTTTTAAAGTCCCTATTACAAAAGAGTAGAAAGTGTGTACATAGGAGTTTAAAGGAGCAAGGACTTGCTGCCAAAACCAATGGTGAACTTAACATCATATTCAATTGTTTTTAACAGTTGCAAAACAGAATGTTCTCTTTTCCAGTTCATTTAAGTTTTACGATGGGCTTAGCATAAACTATGATTGTATTAACAGAAGGAGGTAAATAGCAATGGATTTGCTGCCGGAATATACACTTTTCATTGTTGTGCTTCAGCTTTCATGTGAAGAATCATTTTCATTAATCTAGTCTTTATTGAATTAATATATTTACGTTCCCTCTTTTCCTGTTTTTCACAATCCCAAAATAAGTATTTAACTATGCAAAAAGACTTTTTAATATTTCTGTCTGTTGTTGCTCCCCTAACTTCCACATTCCTAGCAAGCAGATCAACTGTGAGATACCCTTATTCCCTTTGAGCGGTGCCTTGCTTCACAAATAGCTTCACTGACACCAGTGGATGTCCTTGTTATGTCTGGCAGCAGCTATCGAACTGCGATTTATCAGCCCAGTGAGATTCTGGCAGCTCCAACAGGGTGACTAGCCTGACAGAAGTACAATTGTTCATACAGTTATACAGTCACAAGTCCAACAGAAGCAGGATAAAACAGAGGAAAATTTGGGAAGGGATAGGGTAAAAGCTAAATAGCTGTGAACACAGATTTTACAATCTGGCCCTCGATCATACACAGTGCTGTCAAATGCTGTAAGACTACTGCAAATATTTTATGATGCAAAATAGAGAAGCAGTCTTCTGCATTTGAAGATCATCTGTGCATGCCAGGATGCTTCATACATACAAATATGAAGTTTGCACCCCAATGGCTATCTGCAGACACCATTTCAGCTTTGTTGCAGAAATTGTTGCAATAGCTCGTATGGACAAATGGAAAATGTTACGCCTTGTTTTTTTCAGCTACAATGTCATGAGAGATCTTTCTTTATAAGACTTAGTTCTACTCACACCATGTCTCCCCAAATCATCCTACTTATTTTGCTATTTCAAAAGAATCACCTTACAAGCATTTATCCTTGTGTTTGCTAAATAATACAATAAGAGCTCAGTTCAAATGCAGAGCTAGTCCCACAACATTTCATTTCAGCTAGTTTATTGTTTCATCATGTTTATTAAGTGTTTAAGAGGCCAAAGTCACTCTTGTAATAGTCAAAGAATGGGAGTTAGTTAAGATCCACATCTAAAACTAATAAACTTGTCAAAATCTATAGGGCCTGATAATAAACAGCAGGTTGTTTTGTGATGATAACTCCATCCTTACAGAAATCATTATTTCATAAAACTAGAATTGAATTGTTAGTTTCATATGTCTGATTACTGTGAATAAGGATGCTAGGCACCTGGGAGACTGGCTGTGGGAACGGGTAAGGGCATGCAAAGCCTCCTAGCTCTCCATCAGAAAACTTAGTGTGGATGAGTAAAGGCCATATGGAGGTATTGAAGGAAAAGCTGCTTCGAGTATTTGAAGCAGTGAGCGTGGTTCTTGTGAATACCAATTTTAGAAAGTCAAAGTTGATCTACGTCATTCAGCTCAGAGGTTGGATGAACAGTAGAAGTCTGAAACTCTGGCTCTTTCCTCCTTTGAGGTGTTTCCCCAGCTTCAGGCTGCTCAGTGATACAAAGAGTAGCCTGGAGAAATTATTGCCACTTGCTCATACCGTTCACTGCACTTTGACTGCACTGGTCCTGCTTTAGGCTTCTCTGGCAACACAGAGCGGCCATCAGCCCCGAATGCTCTCACCTGGAGGATTATACCAGCAGGTGCCAGGCAGAATGCCACCGCGAGCCCCCATGCTGTTCTCTTGTAGGCCATTCCCGGCAGCTTTTGCTATTCGAGTTCACAATGTGAGGGTCCACCTGGATGCTCAGCTAGACTTCGAGAGTCAGGCAGAAGCCAGGACAAAGGAAGACCCTCTTTTCTACCTGCAGCTAATGAGAGACAGGCTGCTGAAGGCTGAGTATGAGTAAAGGAAGAAGAGGGAACCTCAAAGGCTGAGATGAAGAGCCTGGACTTTGCCTCACATGTGTTTTCCTCAGTGTGCACAGTGCATGAAGGAACTGTAGCAAGAGCCTCTGAAAGTGTGTCTGAAACACTGACACCCCAGGTGACAGGCTGTACACAGGGTTGTCTTGACCTTGGCCAAGGTACATGGAAAAGATTTCCAGCTTTGTATTGTATGTCTTTCCATTTGATCAAATGACATAAGTGTTCTGTTTGGGGAGTTATTTTATTACCTCTGGGCCCATCAGATTGTGAAATGAATACAGATGGAGGGTTGATTTGGTTTGGGTATTTTTACTATGACAAGAGAAGTGAGGTCTAGTGGAAACTCTAAGTTTCTTAACTCCAAACATGTAGGTGTCTAAGCAGACCTTACTTCCTTGCTCAGGCAATACATACTATTTCAGACTGACCTGAAGGGTTAAAAATTACTTTATTTATGGATACTGCTATGGGAATTTCTAGTATAGAAATTGAAGGTGGCTTTGACTTGAAAAGAAAGAGTAGTGAGGATTAAATTTTAGCAGTCTTGCTCATTTTTTTTTTTTTTTACTAATGAGGCCATAGCTGGTTAACTGCAGGGTTTCCAAACCCTGCATCTCCTCAAACTGTGTCACTTCTTTATGTGGGAGACACTAAAAAGTGAAAATGAGGAAATACCAGAAACAAGAACTTTAACTGTCATATGAAGCTAGTTTTATAGTGTTAATGCAGACAATATAGAGAAGTGACAGGATTTGCCTTTAGTATAGGTCTTGTTGAAATAATTAGCACTAAAGAGACGAAGCTTTGAAGAACCGAGTCCTGATATGCCATGAAATATTCATTTCTAGTATGTCATTTAAATTAGAAGTGTTGAAAAGGGAAATTGTTCCAAGACTTCTCACAAAGTCTGTTGAACAGTTAGATGGGAATAAGGAGGGGGAGCAGGGAAGGAGAGTTGTTTTGGGTTTGTTTTCTTTTTTAACTTATAACCTGAGATGTAGCTTACCACTTATATTATTGATGAATCCCTTGCTATTTCTCTCATGTAGTCATATGATGCTGACCAAAACTAGGAAGGAAATGTTTGAAATGTGTACCTAAGCCCCTTCTCCTGTTTCAGCAATTTGTATTGTGGGATATAGAGTAATATGAACCAGCAAAACTGCCCGAGGTGTTGGTTAACACTGTTCTGGAAGATTTATTACCACCCAAAACATGAGAAATTCTTCTCAGTTGACTGACTTTATAGTAGTAAGAGCTCAACTGAAAAAAACCATGTACTGTGGCAATGTTTGAAAAAAATTCCCTTTGTACTACTGTGTCGTAACAGGCTGCCAGGCAATGTCATCCACATGTCTGCTTGGTAGCAAAAAAGATTTTCAGCATTTCTTCTTACTAAAATGGAACATTTTATATATATTTCAAAAGCATCCTGTCATTTTAAATTAGATCACACACATTTAGTTTTACTTTGAAAAGGGAAACAAGGTTCACACCACTTATAGTTTGGCTTCACTTCCTATATCACTCACTTCTTCTCTCCTTTTTCAATCATCTTTCAGCAGAAACTCCACTATGCCAACCAATTTTAAGCAGAGTTCTTTAGATTAAATGGGCCCAAGTTTATACAGCAGAGAATAAAGGGCACAGCGCTACAACTCTACTTAAGGAAGTGCCGTCAGTGAAGTTAGTCCCACAGACTGGGAGTCTGGAGTCTGACTTACCACGTAAGCTGAGCTCCCATGAACCCTGAGTTCATCACAGTTAATGCTTTGCCCACAAGACTGGAACAAGCCAAGAGAACAGTCAGATAGTCATTGGAGACATTTTTGTAATGAGCAAATGGAAAACTACTGAGGCAAGGACGTCTTGCGTCCTTGACCTGTGTTTTCAGTTGTACAGCAGTCTGTTACCATTAGTAATTCCTACTTGTATTGTGGAGCTCCAGTTTGGATGGGGACTGTGTTATCCTTGGTGCAATACAAAGACACAAGAGACTTTTTTTCTGCTTGGGATGCGTTTGCCATGGCCCACGGACACTGGCCACAGCCTGGTCTCTGGCTAATTCTCTTGATAAATCTACACCAGAGCCAGAGGTGCTGGATTTCTGGCTGCCGAGCACCACCACAGTGTACAATGATGAACTCTGGTGGGACCACAGTCAGTCTTAGGACAGACCACCTGTCCTTCCTTAATTCAGAGATTGCAGCTTTGTGTCCATCTGAGAGGGTTCCACACCAGTTCATGAAACATGAAGTATGAGATTAAATACTTCAAGCTCACTAAATGGCCTTTAGTATCATGAGGAATTTCCAGCCAGGTTGTAAAAAGATATTGAGCAAAGTCCTTCTCTTTTAGAAACGGTCTTTTTGCTAGAAAATGGGAAGTTTTTAGCCCCTCTAACCTTCCCTGCAAACCAATTCTTCAGATTGCTGAGCAGCCTATAACAGAATTATTTTCTTATTTCCATCCATTAGCACTCATTTATCGCCTGTTGTATCACACACAGATTGCCAGCTTCCTGCCTTTTTATTCCAGTTTTGTACAACATTCAGCACAACAGATTTAGGGGCTCCAGAAACAGGGATGAATAACTCCTGTACACAACTCTGCTAGATTCTCAAGTGTGACTCTTGGAAGTGTGGATAACAGTCCAATTAATATCATTTTACGTCACTTTTCCCCTTCCATAGGGGCAGTAAAGTGAAATCCCTCCCTCCAGAGCTATTGCACCGCTGAGCCAGTCACCCTCTCAGTAATGCTCCTGAGAAGACCAGGCACAAAGGGAGTCTTCTGGAGTGTCATTTCTCATGGGCAGAATAAAAAACTGCCACCCACTTCCTACATGTACCTCTCTTCAGGAAAGAAATGTTACTCACAACTTCATACAAAAGTCTGCCAACTCTTCTCCACAGTTGTTTTTATAAGTACAGTACATGTACATATTAAAGATCGTGACTTTTTAGCTAGCTATTCACCTGAATAGCATGAAGTACTTCATGAATAGTATAAAAGAAAAGAAAATACATAAAACAACTCTTTTAAGGAAAACTCACGGCTCTAAGCCAATACATGCATAGCCACCCCTTTATCTATGTAGCATAGAGGGTCATTATGAACATAGAAGTGTGACAAAATAAAAAGTAAGGTAATGTTAAAAAAACTTCATAGAAGTCACTCAGTATTTTACTAAAATTGGTACTTACAGTATAAGAAAATGGAGAGTAACTTTTCCAAATTAATTATTAAAGTTACAAAACCTTTATCTTCGTATGGGTTTTGGATTGTTAATTTTGGGACCGCACCTTTTAGATACAGTTATAAGGCACATCTGTTTTTATAGCAAATAAATGATTACTGTGTGCAAGCCTAACCCCGTTGGTGTTTGCATGGTATTATGTTCAGCAAGACATGCAGTTCTGTGCGCTTACAACCCTCTTGCGCATATCAGATGTTGTCAACATTTTGGCATGGAATTCTGTCAGTCCCACTTTCTGGATCCAGACTTACGGCCCCGAGGCGCCGCATTGCTCCTGTGGGCAGAGTGAGCCGACGGTTGCATCATCCCGCCCGTGCACCTGTTCTGGTTGTATTTACTTTTCCTCTACCTCTTCTGTGGATGTTATATTGACACTCAGGAAGGGAGATTGATTGGTTTAACAGTAATGTGAGGAGTATTTTGCAACATGGGAGTACAAAAGCACAGGTTTGAATGGTTATGACTAGAATTATTAAGATGCGTAACAATAGAGACGCAAAAGAACAAGTTTAGTTGTTTTTATTATAACTGGCAATTTACTAAGAAGCAGATTGTTGTTAATGAAAATACTCATATGGGTAAAATGGGCAGGAGTTGGCTCTACAGCTCTCTAGGGCTCAAATCTAATCACTTTGGTTAATTTGTTATTTATCCAGAACATTTTGTTTATTACCTTCTTGTCCTTCACAAGTAACTGTGTATAAATTTCTCCGCTCCCTCTCTTCTGATTATATGGTTGTAGAACCTGAATGTATCAACTTAAATAATTTGGCAGATGCCACTGTCTGTAACCACAATTTCAAACAGGGTCATGGGTATTTTTTCTAAAAAGGTTGTCAGAACAACTCTTCTCTTCTGGCTGCTCTCTTAAATCACAGTCGTTGTGTGCCACCCAGAGTTGGGATAGTGGAGCCAGGGCACAAAGTGGGTTGGGAGGGGAGGATGAGTCAACATGGTCCTTGTGTGTCAAGCATCCCCTCCCATGTTTCCCTAGGGATGAGTGACTTTAAATACAGCTAAAAAATAAATGCTTCTTCCCATGACAAAACACAGGGAGGAAAACAACATCTTCAGTAGCTACATAGATATGATGTGTGGCAGAAAACTGATACTTAATATGGTACAAATGCTTACCTATACATGTTTTATTTACCTATGACTCACTTCTAAACAGATCATTTCTCATCCTGCGAGGGAGAGAGGGATAAAGAATGGCAACCCAGTCCTAGTTTATCTTGCTGGCAACACAAAAAGGCTCACCTTGAAGTGTCCAATGCTACATTTTCCCTCTTCTGTGGTGACTTCTACTGGGACTGACATTCCATCTCCCCCTCCACATGCGATAACACTCTGCATTTCCATGTGCCCAACAGTATTTTTAGCACATATTGCAATTCCCTAGATGGGAAGCAAAACCGCAATGTTGTATCTCAGTCCAATGGTATCACTTCAGACCGCTGCCATGAGCTGGTACTTAAGTCATACATCCTTAATTATATCAGATACATACTAGGATCGCATTCTTTGCCCTGGAAGGTTGCTGTGGTATGTCATGTGTCAAATCACACCACAAGCAAAAAATATTCACTGTACCTTTTTGGGGCAGTTCTTGAAAAATACAACCTACGTGCACATTCCCCTTCTGTGCTGTAGGCAGCTGGGCACCAGAAGAGAGTGTGGGCTCCGAATGCCAGGGGTGCCCTGTTTGAGTCTCCCCCGGGGGTTGATTCAGTCACCCTTTCCTGTACAGCACCTACATCAGTGTGAGGAGTTCCAGCCTTGGAGCTGATGCCTGACCTTCAGGCACTGCACTGAGCCACTGCTGAGCCCAGGCACTGCTGCTGGCCCTCATCATCTTTTCATGAACGATTACCAACTTTTCTTGTTTTTTTCCCTGGTTTAAGCACAACCAGTGCTCCGTGTGACCACACAAAACGCTCCTGCAAACACTAGGGCAGGGGAATGGTGGGATGACAGCAAGTAGCTGGAGGGTGGGGAAGGGTGGACAGCTTCTTTCAAGACCAGAACTGGTTTATGCTACCTGAAAGCGTTCATGAAGCTACAGCCACTGCTGACTACCAATAGGACGAGTAACCTACCAAAAAAACCCAGCTCCTATTTGTCTCACTTGGAGACAGGTACAGAGAAATTCTTGGGAGCTAGAAAGCTCTGGCATCAACCGCAGTGTTTCCTGAGGGGAAACGTTATGTTGCAAGTTGGGGTTCATGGAGGCTGAGACGACACGAAAAGCTTCTGGCCAAGGTGTGCTCTTCCGGCCCGTTCCCTCCAACAGCTCAGCTCTGGAAGAGGCACAGAGCTGCTGCTGCCGCACACCACCTGGAGCACACACAGCAAGCACAGATTACACACTCGGAGCTCTGGACTGAACCGAGTGTCCCGGACAGCCATGCCGACCTCTGAGAGTGTGAGTGCTGGGTGCCATGGCCATTCTGTGCTCCTCCCTAACCTGTGCCTAGGCTTCCTGAAACCTCTTTCAAAGGAGAGTACAGTGCTAAAGATGACACCAGTTTATGCCCACACAGCAGCAGCAGCAGATGTGTGATGTGACGATCCCTGCATTCACACAGCTCCAAGATCTTGGTGGTCTAGGCAGACACTGACACAAACATGAATTCTTCTGCCTGTATCTTTCTGGGCTGTCTCATTTTTATGCACATTAGGAAAAAAATGCAATCTCTAAATTTTCATATATCTTTCCAATAGCAAAGGATTGATAAAGGAGCAGCCATTGTGGGTTTGGGGTTTTAAAAATTTTTTTTATTTATAAAATGAATTTAACATTTTGAAATTATTAAAAAAGACTCAGATTTGTACCACACTGAGGGTTGGGTTTTTTACCAAGCATGATTTGGTTCAACCTCCAGGTCTGTAGAGTTAAGATAATGGATCCCTGAGTTTTCTGTAAATAAGCTTTTAGAGAAATAATTCACAGAGCACACAATGACCAGAAAACATGTTTGCTATTTCACAAGGACAGCTGTAGCAGGAGGGGAGGAGACTTCCTGACAAGTTTCCCATCAAATGATGACGTGAGATATGTGACCTTCCTAATAGTATACTGGAGCATTTGTTTGAAGAGCAACCTCCTGCTGGCATGATTTCAAAACCTGACCATAAATTAGTTCTTATCCACAGCTGTCTGAAACCCAAAGAAATTAGCTCAGGTTCTTCACATTGCTTCATTCTGACAGGAAGGACTAAAACATTTGCATGTCATAAGTACTGTAGGCATGTGTTGTTAAATCTTAGCTACTAAATTGAGCTTGATGTTGTATCATTATCTATTATTTTGAACATTATATGGAGTAAATTTTAGAGGATAAATTACTGATGAAAAACCTCTAAAAAGAGGGATAGCCAAAGAATATTGAAATTCTACCATTCCTCAGAGGGAAAAAAAATATTGTAGTGAGTATATTCAATTATGTATGAGCAAGTGGTTCAAGCTTATAATCTTGTGACTGGTCTTTATTCATATTTGGGTCTAGTTGGATTCAGTGGAATGAAAGGATCTAAACTTAAAAATATTTGTCTGTAACCATTGTGGCAAATTCTCTTTGTTTTATAAACAGATGGAGCATGCCTCCCCAAGAGGGGTAGAACAAAGAAGTAGTCATGCACATTAACTTGTATTGGCACAACTGCTTCTACCGAGAGTAAATTGCTCACTGGAAAAAATATAGCTATGAATCTGAAGATCATGTTAAATGAGTAAGTTCAGTTGAAACCTGAATCTTTGCATCCTGTAAGTATTCTTAAAACTTAGAAAATTAACAAAAACCTATATATCATAATATGAGGCACTCTTTATTTACATTTAAACATGCTTGAAAATAATTATGTGTATTTTGCCTCCATTTGTTACAAATGGAAACTTGTGCTGGAGACAGATCTCTGACTAGGCAGGACCTCCCTAGCTTTGTTATCTCTCCCATCTTGTCTTTCAGAGTAAGTAACAAAAGTAACAAAAGAAAGAGAAGCTGTGTATGTCATGTTTACATTGACCTGCCCTCTCCTGCAGCTGTTGGCAGGACATTCTGCATGAAAAGTCTGTGGTTTGTAATCTCCTGGTTTTATTTTGTAGTCTACCAGAAGTCAGGTTTGTTAACTTCAGGATATGGCAGAGGACATTTCTTTGCCTGTGCAAAATGGAGCAAATGGGTTCACCTGTATTTGGGTTGGTTTATTCTATGAGGGGCAGTTTTCTACCATGCAGTGTTGTAGATCACTGAGCATAAGTGATCTATACTCCTAAGTTTTCTGAATTGTGATGCCTTAGACTTTAATGCACATACTCAATAAATATCATGGTGGATGTAGAGCTATCCTCTGCAGTGACTACTGCAGAGGAGGAGATCTCTGTAATCACTGGGAGGAGTTTCTTCCTTGTCTAAATGGGAGTGTTAGGGACCCTCCACAGTGCTGAGGATTTTGTCTTCCCCTTCACTGTCATCGTTTTGCGCAACGTGTTCACTTCAGGTGTCTTCTCAATTTTTTCTTCTTTACGGTGACTCCTTAAGGATAGTTCTGTTTCACCAAAAAAGACTGTTACTTACACCTGTTTCCAGGGCACGCCATCCTTGGATTATTATTCTAGTGTGATTACTTGTCTTCTTATTCCTCACTGTTCAGGACTGTAACATTGGAGAATGGGGGAGGGAGAGAGGTGATACAGTAAGCTTTTGTATAGCTGAAAGAGCCAGGAAACTAAAGCATCTGCAACCACTGCATAAATAAGCTATTTGACACCTTTAAAAGCTTTAACATACTCTATTTTTGGAATAAAACTAGCATCTGTGCTGACAGCTTACATGCCAAGTTTCAGCTTGATGCAAATTTGAAAAGTCCTGAATAAAAACTGCTAAAAATCAGGAGTGTATAAACACTACCTGATCCTAACTGACATTCAAAATAGAGAGTAGTTAAGCTGCAGTATTTATATAGTACACGACTTCATACCCTGGAAAGACAGCAAGTAATCTCCTTCTTTAGAAGTGCTTTACCAAGTATACAATTGGGTCACCTGAAAGGTTATTATAAATAGAACTACTTGGCTGAATACAAATGACGTTATAACTTGGCACCGCTGTCTTGGGAAGGAGCCTGTACTCCTGCAGTGGTCTCCAGCAAATCAGACACCTCTCTACTCAGTAACAGTAAATTCTGCAATATCAGCTGAAAATGTGGAAGACTGTGCTAGAAGCACAGCCGGTTCCCTTGTTACCCTGCTGCCAGCTCAGCCCCTTGGAGGGAGCAGGACCATCCTCGCCCAGCCTCCCCTCCGCACCCTGCAGGAGCGGGCACCTTGCTCACCCCTCTCCAGGCTTTGCGGCACGGGCAGGATCCATACACGTCTCTCTATGGCCTCTTCTGCTGGACAGAGGGTCCACAGGAAGCTCTGCAAGACCTTTGTTCTGCCCCTTTTCTTCTTCCAGAGAGGTCAGGTGGAGCAGTGTGGGGTGGAAGACCAGGATAAGGCTATTTTGTCACTCAGATTGAAAAGGAAAGTGATGTCCTGCTCACACTACCAGCACTGGCCAACAAAGCCAGGGGCTGAAGCCAGTCTCAAGAAAAACGCTTCCAGATTTATTTTCAGTAGATGGAGTTTTCAGTTTAAAGAATTGTAATAATTTATACAGGAATCAGGTACAGCTGTTAGTTTTTATGTCTCTTATTTATATATGATAAGTGTTGTGTAACTACAGGGTTCTCTACTGCCTTACTATGTGTCTCAGGGACTCCAGTGAGTGTGACCCTATTAGAGATTATGCAGAGGTGAAGATCTTTGTGAAAAATGTTGGAATGCTTATTTTTTTTTAAGGAGAATAAGTACAAGAAAAGTACAAAGGGGAAACACTTCTTAAAACAGAATTATTCAGGAAGAAGTCAGATATATCAACCCTATGATCTAGACTAATGCTTTGCTTTTATAAAGTGTCTACCCCTAGAGTCAAACACTGTGGTGTTTTTTTTTTATACGGGGATTCTGTGTGGGGCAAGGGCAGAAAATGTGATTATTAACCACTTGGTGAACATTTCCCCTGAAGATGAGAGAAGCAAAACAGCATTATTTGTTCATTTATTAAGCAAATTCAGTCACCATTACATTAGTTGTGTTTGCATCACTCCTTCAGTTCCACGCACACTGAGGGGAGGTTTTTGGTTGGAAAAAGAGGTTTTACTAGAAAAGACATTATTTAGGAATGAACCAGTTTTGGGTGAAAATGAGTATTTCTGTGAAAGAAATATCCATAAAACACATCTGGATCTTATTTACCTACATTCATAGATTTCTTTCAAAGGTCCTTGGGGTCTATGCTAGTGCACCCTGCACTGGAGTGCCCTGGCTGCAGCCACGTGCCAGCCGTTCAGGGTGTGCACAGCATAGGGATGCCCTTGGCACCCACCCGATCCCGTAAGTGCTTCTGGTGCTCCTGGAAAATTATGAGCTGTGTGTCCTGCTGCCTCTTGCTGGCATGCAGGGAGCTTCTGGTGTCAGAGTCCACGCTGACTGAGGATACGTTCTGAAGGCTGCTGTCTTCCCCCAAAGCTGCTGTGAAACCTCAGGTGTGCTCCTCAGAGGTATGGTAAACATATCAGTACTTATGTGTGATGGGCCTATGCTGATACTACAGCACAGTTTAGGGACTTGTTGGGAGTTTTTCTCTCCCTTCTGTGGTTTTGGTCTGTGGCTGCCACAGCACAGCACAGTGTTCCTTATCTCTACTCCCTCTCACAGCTACTCTGGGCAAGCTGTTGAAAGGAAAGGGAAAATCTGCAAATGATAGCAATGTGGGAAATTTAAGAAAATCTTGTGAAAGGGGGAGTGTTGGGTTTGGAACTGACAGTGTTTATGGGAGGGAGGCAGGGGAGAAAGCCCTGGGACATGTTTTGAAATGACTGACTTTCTCAAACAACTGTTACCCTGAGCAAGGAAGAAGGGAAAATAAAGCAGCCCTGGAAGAGGGAAGGCTGAGCTGGGGAAAGCCAGGTACCTGCCTGTTTGACACAGCACCCAACAGCTACCGCTTGGCCAGGCGCTGAGCTGGGGCACATCAGGGCCCATGCTGCGGATCTGCAGGTGAATCCATGCCCGGCTCCAGCTGCACGTGAGGAACGGGGTTTGAGGACAATTGTCCTCAGGGCTCGCTCTGCTGCAGGAACAGCCCTGCCAGCACCCAGCACAAGGAGAGGCTCCTCCTCCACTTTGGATTCCCATGGGCTTATAGCAACAGATTAAAAGCAGAGCTGGTTTATCTTACAGACCAGCCTGAAAAGCACGGCAGGGAAGGAGCAGATGCATTGGCAAGAACAGCACCGTTCAGTGGGTGGGGGCAGTAACTGCCCCAGCCCTCTGATTTTAGTTAGTTGTATCTCCTTTCCAAGCCTTTCCTCCTTGGGAGATTCAAAACCTCTGCAAGTCATTCAGACATCTGTCCTATTTATAAAAGCTAGCCATCACCTTTTCAAGAAATAAGAAACACAATGAGAATTAGCTAACCAAGGTATCGGAAGGTGCAAGCACTGTACTCATCCCATTTAGACTTTACAAAGGGAACACCACATACTGCATTAAAGATGTGAAATTCTCAACAGTCTTCAAGCACCCACCTCTTAAGCCTGCCAAAACTAACATACAAGATAAAATTAATCTATGCTATTTTGTCGTATCTGTTTCCAGGATACTCATGCGAATTATTGTATATGTGACCTAATCCCACATTTATTATTTAGAAAGCTCAAAATCTCGGAACTTCTATGATGTCTGTCATGTCAGGGAGCTAATAAATAATTTCCAAACGCTAGGAACCGGGAGTGCAGCCGTGTGCGGTGCCGTTGCAGCCGAGGCCGGCTCCCTTCCCGGCGCTGGAGGGAGCTGCAGCCCCGGTTACCGCCGCCTTTACCGGCACTGCTCCCTTCCGCTCAGTCCTCTTAAGCAAAGAGGATGAGCATACTAAAATTATTTAAATTTTATCCCTCGCTGTCACTTCAGTTCAAGAATGTTCTCTTTTTAAAGAAATCAGGCCAGTTTGTTAACCCGTAAGTAAGCAAAGATTTGCAAAGCCATGCTAAACAGAAATCTTAATTCTAACAGTGTTTTACAATTTTCTAGGTCATATGATGACAAAGGTACCAAAGCAGCTTTCTGAATTAAACAGTATATACCGCCTCCTCATTTGAATCTTCTTTAGCATGGCATGCTTGTTTCTTATTTCCAGTTTGAATAGAAATTGGATAAAATTCTGTGTCTACTATCTGCCTCTATCTCATTTAAAAATAATTTCCAGATCAGAAATGACAAAGGTAGCGGGTTATCTCCTAGCCTTAACTTTTGTCCCTTGCTATACCTTGGAGAAGATCATGCTACTGTTATGTCTTGTAAGAGTTTAAGTGAAGTTAACTGAAGTTTAAAGATTGAATAACCAACAGCAACTTTCTGGACAGAAGAAATGGAAACCTTAGTAAAAGTTGCGGTCAGTAAGTTCATTCTGTTCACTTGGTGAATTTTTCTCTTGTCATGTCTCTCTTCTGGTGTTTGCATACACTGCATTATCACAGATAACCTCACTCTGGACATCAAGACATCACTAATATAGCCACAGTGTTTCTAAAATAGAGGGTAATGATTTCTTGCAACTCAAAAGTCCTGTTCCATGGCAAGGGGTAATGTAACGTTCAGCTTATTCAGGCAGACAAAAAAGAGTTAATCACTAACCTAAAAAATCCACTGTTGCCTAGGCACCAGTGTCCATGAGCCTTTTACAGTTAGGTGGTACAGATGTTATATTGCACCAGTCAGTGATGACCAGGAACCCAAAATGCAAATGTAATGATGCAGATAAGACAGAACTGCTGATTACGTCTTCCTTCTCTGTACTAGGAATGCCCAAGCAGGATGCATCCCATCTGATGATGTACCTTCAATCAAAAGCTTACTATTTGCCAAAGAGAAAGATATAACTGAGTATCTGCCAAGACAAAACAACAGCTGGTAACTTGCATGCAAGTGCCCCAGATGACCCAGCTGAGGAGTTCTTTGCACCACTTTTCTAAATGTTTATAAACTCTTAAAAAAAATGGGACTTTCCAAGTACTGGAGGGCAGCCCAAGGGTACGTGAGAGCTATAGATGAGTTCATCTAATGTTAGTCATAGGAGAAATAATGTGGAATTAGTTGAGGAGAGTTTGAGTGCACCTTGCATGTGTGCTCCTGCAAAAGAGGAAGCTTTTCTCTCTCTCAGATGAAGGCATATGATCCAGAGACAGAAAGATAGAGTAAGACAAGCTCAAGTTTGACATAATTTCCTATTCCCAGCAAGAATAATAAACATAATTGCACTAGCTTGTCAGCAGTGGCAGACAGATCCACAATCATTTGGATTCTTTAGGACAAAATTCCCCAGACTTATACCTTAGTCCAACTTCAAGGGAAACAGATGGCTGCCGACAGGGGAGGTCAGATGAGACTGGGGTCATCCCTTACAAGCTGTGAGGCTGTACAGTCTCAGAACAGTCATGACTTGTGGGTGGATATGAACTTCCATCTTCCCTAATGGGCGATGTGGGCAGGTGGCACAGGAGGGTAGAGCAGCTCGGGAGTTAGCTGGCCAGGGAGTCCAGAAGCCATGCAGTCTCTGATTTTGATGATTCACATGGCAAGTGTGGCGAGCTCTCCAACTGAGTCGGCAGAGTAACAGGTGGATTTCAGTGGCATCTTGCCTGAGTTCTTCTGAAAGGTTACTGAAAAAGATGCTTCTTTGTAAAACATTTCTATTTCAATGAATCAGGTCTTTCTGTTGAAACCGAAATGTTTTGCCGAAAACCTGTTGTGTTGGAAAACTCCCAACCATTTCTCTCTCTCCTCCTCCCATAGAGAGGAAATGGGTTGTCTCCAGCCTTTGCTTCCCCTTTCGATGTTTCAGCCATCCTGTGCTTCCCCTTGTGCCCACTCAGGGTCCATCTCACAAAGCACACATCTGTTACATGGTCCAAATATTTTGTACCGGGAAGCGTATGAGATCTTCAAACAGTATGAAGAAAAAGAAACAGTACTACTCAATAAAAGAGAGAGACACGGTATAGCTGCGCATCACCAACTGAACAGGAAATTCAGCCTACCTTTTCTGAAGAACGCAGGTCACTTCAATTCCCAAAATGCCCGTTTGCACCAGGCATCTTTGACGCTCTTTGATTGCAAACACTAGTAAAGCATTTGAGGGCCAGGGAAAAAACCATAATAGGCTAGAACCACCCCTAATGTTACTGAATTAAACCAGGGCCAATTTTGGCTATGGCTGCATTCTGACTTCTGACTGCAGAGGAACATGTGAGGTACACTCAATTATTTGTCATGAAAATACTAGCCAGGGAATTTAGCCCTTTTTATTTTTTTCATTTGTGCATCACTCCCAAATGCCAGTTTCTGCAAGTGTATCTATTACTCGTAAGCATTTACTAATGATTTGTGAACAAATGTTAGCATTTTGTTTGTTTCCATCTGTCATTCCTAGTGGCAGTCTGTGCCTGGCCACGTCATTGCAGAGATGTGCCATTGACTTTTTCCCCTTCCTGACAACTCAAACTCTTTGGATAGAAGAAATATATTTGTCAACAATTTTAAAATAAGTTGTCAAGAAGGTCATCTTCTGGTTGAAAGGATCAAGACCCTGCTAAGGCAGGATTGTTCTCCCATAAGCACAAGAAAATATGTTCAGGGTCACGTCCGGCCTGTGGCCCCCCCATAGCCATTCAGGGGTGTTACTGCAGTGTACGTATGCTCCTCTGAGCCAGCAGCGTGGCAGGCCAGTGTGGGGTCCAGCACAGGCTGCAAACTCATCCAGGAACCGGGGTGGATGTGTCGGCCCAGGCAGGATGTACTTGGCACAAGCAACAGTTTTTTATTGAACTTTACCTTTCCCCCACTCACCAAAAAATACTGTGAAGTAGCTGGCACCATGTGATTTAAGATTTTTAAGCAGCTCAGAAGAGTTTAAAAATATCAAGGAAAGGGTCCTTGGAAGGATAAAGGAGGGAACATAAGAACAGTTGAGGATGGAAAAGCAACCACTGGGGTAAGCAAAAGCATTATCAGCCTCAAAGAAAGAACTGGAAATACTATGAAAGGTGATGCAAACAAAAATTTGCAAAAAGGCATTGAGCGTGCACAGCCCCTTGTCAAAGCTCCCAGGCCATCTGGCCAACAAATTCGTGAAGTCTTGTAAAATGGCAGTTGCATATCTGTTCAGTTCTGCAAAATTTTGTACATTGTATATCCAACAAATCTTATCTGTTAGACAACAGCCTGTCTTTATCCTGTTTTCTGACTGCTCCATTGCCCGCTACCCTGGTTCGTCACTTTGACAACAAATGATTGCAGGGTTTACATGCATTGCCTCATTACATGCAGCACTGCTGCACCCAGCTAGCATCCATCCGTGCTAGCAACTTGAAAGCCCGTTTAGACATGCCTTTCCCAGCTGTGGTTACATTTTGACTGCCTTGTGGATCTATGAATTACATTGAAATGCTTATAGTTACAAACCCTAGGCACCAGATGTATGCTACCTTTGTTAAAAGTAGGAAAATGTGTTTGCTTCTCCTACAGTATGTGGTCCTTTCGCTCTTATAAAAATAGGAAGACATTTTTTTAACAGTACTTTTGTGCCTATTTTCATAATTGTCATGGGTCAAAATATTCATCTGAATTAGTTTTGTTCAACAGAACACTCCAGCTTCAAATAGCACAGGACAGTATGGACAGTAAAAATTGATGTCTTTGATGTTTCATTAGCTTTTTGTGAAAAAAAATCTTGGTAGAAAGCTATTTCAGTGTTTTTGAAGCTACCAAAAATCAGGCCTTTATAGCTCAATGGAACTGAAAAAAAAGCATTATGAATTCATTTGTATACCTGCCTTCCTACATTTCTATTTCCCTTTGCTTCATCTCTCTCTGCAGGCTCAAGGGAGCAGATCCTTCCATGTTTCAAGTTGGCATAGCTCCACAAAACAGCTGTGCCAATTATTTCCAGCTGGGGAGTACCACTGGGTGTATAGCTGCTTGTACTGAAGTTGTTGCAGTCACTATCATTATGTTATTTCTTGGCACGGAAAGGAAAAAGATGAGTGAATGAGTAAGTGGGGGGCTTTGTTTAAGTGCAGCAGGCCACTTCTTCCCGCAAACCACTGAGAGCAACTGGGAAGTAAGCACAGTGAGGAGTGAACTTGGAAAACCAGCTCTCATATTTAACTTGGTAAGGAGACAAAGTGATTTCTTAAATGAAACCTAATAAACTCCAGGTCTGCCTGTTCCTTCAAAAAAGGAAAGCGTTTTTCAATGTGTTAGATTAACACTGCAGTACCTATTATGCCCTTGCTTTTATCCAGCTTACAGAGATCTTTACCACAGCTCCAACCTGCAAGAGCTACTTGTGTAATGCCAATGCTGAGAAAAAACTATCACGTGGTTTACCTCCATCTGAAAAACAATTTTGAAGATTTGATTCAAGTGGTCTCTAACGCTATTCACACTGCTTTGATCCTGAAGCTGGGAGGAACTCTTCTCCAGACGCAAAATTAGGGTGGTCCAAAAGCAACTTTTTTGTGTCTGGCAGCTAATGGTTTGACAGGCTTAAATCTTATGTAGCTTAATGCACACAAACGTGGCACGCCTTGCACACCGAAGGACTCCCATACCTTTGCATACCAAGCCAAGCGGCAGGTCAGTACCCCACAGACAAATGCTGTATTACATCTAGTCTAGATGTTGTATTGCAACCAGTTCAACGTAGCATGTCTTCTGAAGATTTTTTTATATACATATTATTACAGCAAAGCTCCAGCAAGCCCAGGCTACCGCACAGAGGCTCTGACAGCAGGTATTACCTCAGGCTTCCCAAGACCTCTCCAAACGAAGGGCCAAGACCCGCCATCGCCTAGGCCCCGGCACCGCTCTGCCTTCGCCAGCAGCAGAGAGACAGGACTGAGCTTTTACACTTCATGGCTGCATTTTCCCCGTTAAGAGCGTGACCTGAAGCCGTGATGAGCGCACCGTGAGGTGCCAGGGCAGTGTCAGAGGTGCCGCTGACAGCGCAGTCCCTGCCAGCGCTGCGATGCGCAACACCGGCCCGGTGTGACAGAGGAGCGGGACTGCCGCGCCGGTACCGCCCCGAGCTCCCTTCACCGCGGTTTTATATTTATTACTCGAGCGCTCACTCGTTGCCGTGCCCCCGGCCCCCGCGGCCCGGCAGCAGGCCGCTCCCCGTTTCGCGGGGGGCACGGCTTCGCGGGGAGGCGGGAGACCCCGGCCGGCGGAGGCAGGGCTCCACAGGGTGCGGATCGGGGGGGTGCTCAGGCCGCCCCCGGGGCCCGGCGGTGCGCCCCCTCGCCCCGACGACCGACCCCCCCGCCGCCGCCGGGGCGCGGCCGCCGCGCAGCGCTCGGCCCTCGCCAGCGCGGCTGCGCAGAGCGCGGGGGCCAGCCCCGATTCCCGTACGCCCGGCGCCGCCTGGCCGGCACGGCGGCTTTTCCTGCGCTACGGAGTTTCCGTAGCCGTGTCCTCCGCTGCCCCCGCGCGGCGCCCCCGGTCGCCAAGCGCGTTTCTATGAGGCGCCTATAAACAACATGGCGGCCGCGGGCCCCCTTCCTGCCCGCGGTCTGTAGGTGGCGCGGTGGCTGAGGGGGCGCGAGGGCAGCGGGGTCCGGCGGCGCCGGCCGCCTCCGCTCCGCCGCGTCCCGCGCTCCCCCTCCTCGCCGGGGCCGCGGCGGGGGCGGCAGGGCCGCGCTCCGCCCCGCCGTGCGGGGGTGTCTGAGCGCCCGGGAGCAGCCCGGCTGCTGCATTGGCGCGGCGGCCCCGCGCGGAGCGGCGCGGCGCGGCGGCGCTGGGAGAGCCCGCGGGGGCTCCTCGGGGGCGGCGGGAGGGAGGAGGAGGAGAAGAGGGCGCGGGGTTCGGGTGCCGGCGGGGGCTGAGGGGCTGCCGTGAGGAGAGCGGCCGGGAGCGGGGCCATGTCGCTGCAGAGCCCGCCGGCGGCCACGGCTGGCGCCGACCTCCCCCCCGGCCCCGGCGCGGGGCTCCCGCCGGGCGCGGAGCTGAACCAGGGCAGCGCGGCGTCCCCGTCAGCCGGGGAGGGCGGCGAGGACGAGGAAGAAGAGGAGGAAGAAGGGGAGAAAGAAAAGGAGCGAGAGAAACTGCCGCCCATCCCGTCGGCATCCAGCGCGGCTGCCGGGGTAGGTCTGCGGTCCCGGCGGGGCCGAGCGGCCCGTCCGCAGCCCGCCGGGCCCCGGCCCCGGGGAGCCGGACCGGCTTTGGGGTCCCCGCTGTCGTGTTCCCGGTTCGCCGCTTCATTCGGGGGAAGGGCGGGGGGGGGGGGGGGGGGAGCATCGTGTTCGTTTTCTTTCATGTTCTTTTCCGTTGGGAGGCTTTCATTCAAGTTTCTTAAAAATAACAAGTGCATCTGTAAGCAGTGACATAATGAAGCTATAAATTCTCCATCTACTTATAGTTCTTTAACATTTTACAACGCTCTGCTCTTTTGGGTTAGTCATGACTGAGGGTTTGCAGCATTGTTAAGGGTTTTCGGGGGTGGAGGGTTTCAGCTCTTAATACGCTTAACAGCAAGAGAGCTAGCTGGAAAATACTTGTGTATTTTTAACTTTTTCTTAAAAGGTCTTTTCTGGTTTTTGCATTGTTTTGTCATCTGTGTTCAACACGTTTCGATAATTGATGAATGAGTTAACAGCAGTAAAAAAAAACTGCGAGAAGCATATTTGCCAGAATAATTTCATTTCAGAAACCTCATTTGAGATCTTTAATTTTACTGGAGTTATGATTTTCTTTCTGCTGACCATACAATATTACAAAACATAAAATTTTCCTGGCATGAGTTGAATATCTTGCATAGCTCAACATTAAAGCTTTCTGTAACTTACTTCGGTCCAACAACAGAGCAAAAATTTTACCAATCCTGTCATAAGCAATACAGTTAGGAGATTTTAATTCGACAGTTCTGATAAGTACCTGACTTACTAGAAATTATCATTTTACATAATTTGAGTTTAAAAGGTTGAGCATCAAATGTTTATGACCATCGTGAAATAATTGTAATGTTAAATGAAGTAACTGTAGGCAAACTGCAAACTCCTTAGAGCAATTCTGCCAATTTTGTGTTTTGCCCACAGCGTTCCAATCTCCTGAAAGACTTTCAGTTTTGCAAATCTGCCTGAATGTGGAAGAATGTGTTTGTTCTTGTGATTCAAATACAGATTTGGTGGGAGAAGTCTGTAATGGACAAGTGCCCAGGAGTTACTCGTACCTTTGAAAATTTCCACTTCAGACTTTGAATGGCAAATGCCAGTCCCTTAGAATAAAGATGCAAGTGCTGGTCCAGAACTTGTCAGGCTTAGCTCAGCTAATGAAAAATGTGTGCAACCGGGCCGCCACGTAGAATTCCCACTGCCTTAAAAAATCAGGCAAACTGGTTTGCAGCTGGACATCCTTCACGTACCTCTGAACTGTTGCCCACAGGCATAAGTTGCCTAAGTTGACCTGCTCCTGAGGAGCTCAGATCTGGCTAGGTGTGATTGCTTGTCAAATGCGCATGGGATTTTGAATTTACATAGAGCTGCATATGGGTTTTGATGGTATGCTACAGAGACAGAGTTTTGTGGACGGCTGTAACAGATATTTCCATAGCCCTGGATTTCTCTGTTTGTAACAGAATGCAGTTTTTGATCCAAATATACAAAATAGGCAAGGCAGGTATGCTTTTGCAAGACCTTTATGAGTTGCTCTAAAGACGGTATTGGACTGTTGGTCTGCTAAGCCCTAGTTGTGACCAACCTACACATCTAATTCCAGGGCTTCCTGAAGTATGTTGTGAGATTAGTCATATATAGCATGATTTTAATACAAGTTCTTGTATTAAAAGTTCTGATTGAACATCAAAAAATGAGTGTTACTTAATCGAATCCTCTCAAACACTTTTAGAGAGAGAAATATGTTCTCAGCTTCCTCCTCATTAAACTGGGTAAAAGTTTGTAATATGATGTGATGACAAAAGGGGGAAATTGTTGTCTTATAAATAAAAATTTTTGCTTATTCATGGGTTTTTTCCTCCATTAAAATTCCCTTCCTTTAAAAATACATGCCTGATACAAATACAGTGATACTCCAGATAACCTTAATTTTCCTGTTCTGCCTATTATTTCTCAATTTATAGCCATCATATGATGTCTATGGTGATATAGATACTACACCATAGATCTGTGCAACTGATGTGGCATGACTAGAGCTTCCTTGAAAGCAACATGAAAGTGTGACACATCCTTTAAAGAGTTTCCATTCTCCACAATGCCTGTGGAAAAGGTCGCCTGTGGAAAAGGTTAACTAGCCCCATAGTAAGCAGCAACAAGTAGAGGCTTCTGTAAGGCTAAACCAGTCCTATGTCACACCTTTCAAGATACGAATGGAAGGGAAAAATCTTACTTCTTGGGTAGGCTGTTGCATTGACAGCTGCCTCTAGCTAATCTGAGTGTCATCCACGTCTTCCTGCACAGGGAAGAAAACCTTTTACTCCTGACTGGCCTTTGCTTGCCACATACATGTGGGTCTTGAGTGAGTTATATTAGGACTAAAGAGTAGGGTTTTCAAGAAACTCATCTGGATGGTCTTTTGCCTCTTCCAAGAAAGCACTCTGTATGTGCTCTTTGCAAACAGTTTGACTTATTTTCACCATCTAATTTAACTTCAATAATGAAAAACATAGATTTATAAAGTATAATGCTAGTACCCCTCCAGTGTTACAGAGGGCTTAATGCTTTGGAAAACTTCCACTAAGAAGCCAGCATAGTTGTGAGTTATTAGTATGCTCTTAAAAAAGAGGATTAAAGATTACTTTGATCTACTTACTGCCTTTAAGCATACTCATTCTTTATGTGGGTGTTCAGTTTTCTGATGGCAGTATGTGTAGAGTCTTAGGCTCTAGAGGCTCACTGTCCTCCTACAAAATTTTGGAAGTATGACATGGTGCTGTACACTTGTCCTAGATTACTCTCCCTGGAGACATCAGAGATCCTCATTAATGAGCATGTAGTTTCCCAGTATTCCTCCAGGGCTTTCCAGTAAAGCCTTTGTCCATACATTTGTTTAATATTGTTGGAACTGCACTTGGAGCAGGATGATGGAGTTAAACAGCACGTGCAATTTTTGTTCTTTCTGATCACTGCTGAGGGAGGTGGCATTAAGAAGAACCTTTTTAAATAACTGTTTAACTATCCTACTTCAGTGGCATGGCTGGTGTAAAACCTAGAAAGCTAAGTCAGTCAAAAAGGCTGCCACAATAGTCTGTTTCATAAAAGCGCCTCTTGTCAGTTATCTGTGATACCTATTCCCTATAAATCATAATTAGACTAGTCCAAGCTCCAGAGCTTTTCTACCTAGAGCATACATTTTGTGACACAGCAGATTAACCTCAGATCTGGATTTCTTTAAAAGTCCTTTTTCAGTCAATCATGTTTTGCCATGTTTGTTCAGGGTCTGTTTTTCTCCAGTCATGTGCCAGGTGATTTTTTTAAGAAGCATCTTAATGATATTTCGAAGGTTATAGAATAAAAGAAAAAGTTAATGTGGAAAATTATAGTGGTAATTACAATTTATTTTTGAATGTTTGTTGCACACAAGGAATTTGGAGCTAGGAATTGAAACTTGGTATTTTTAAAGCCAGAAGTCCTGCTGATTGTTCAAATTTATAATTTGCTGAGTTATAAGCCATGGAAAAATGGCTGTTTGTGCCACAGTTATTTAAAATTCCTGGCAGTGTACCAGCTTGCGTACACTGCGGCATGGCAGGTTTATGGACTGTGTTATTACCTTCCTGGTGGTATTTCAGGATGTTGCGGTGGAAGTAAAGTGCTTTCCTCAGGACTCTGGCTGCATGTCTAAGTTCAAATTTACTACTCTTAAGGGGAAAGGGAAATGTATGGGTTTAAAAAAATTGATAGGATATTACATTAATTATTCTAGAATTTTTACTCTCATTTGGGGAATAACAGTTTTTATTTGCATGAAAACATTTTTTTCTAACTGAGCGCACAGATATCAGATATCAAGCAAATGAATCTTTAGGTTAATGTGAGGCTGAAAATCATGATGTGCTGGGGGAGTGTGTATAATTTTTTGAGTTGATCTACCTTTGCCTGATATCAACTGATGACTTGGAGCTGAGAGGAAATAATCTCCATCATGCGACTCTTGTCGTCTCGGACAAGCCCCTTAACCCACCTATGCTTTGTAAATTTTCCAGAGTAAATAACTATATCTAATAGCACTCGGTGTCAAACAGACCAATTGGCGCAATCCTTTGGAAGTCTGTTGTGTGATTTCACTTCTGTTCACTGTTAAAACACATTAGCACTCAACATTTCTTAGCAAAGGCTTGTGCAGGCTCCTTGGTGGCAGCACATAGAGGTACTCAAGCAGGGTTTTTTTTAAGACCGTGTTAACAAATGTTTGTTGGCCAGCGTTTCTTCAGTGGCAGCTGGTGCTGACAATTTTGAATCGTTGGGGGTTTTACCCAGGTAGCCCGTATTTAAATTTTGTTAGCAGGTTAGCTCACATAGAATTTTTGGCCCCACATTTCAAGTCTTGGGAAATTTGTCTAAACTATGTCAGTATATTAGGGTTATTTGAAAAAGGAATATGTGACACTTTCATCTGTTTAAACTGAGCTGGATGTAGTGAGTAATATAAAAGTAGTTAGAAATTAGGATACAGAATGTTAGCATATTGTTGAAAGCATTCTAATTGTATTGTGTTTTTGTCACAGTAATCCAAGGGTATCTTCATGTCCTGCAAATCAGTACTTCAGTTTTTGAATGTAATGGAAAGGAATTCTATGGTATCTCTCCTGATTCAGTTTGAAACAAACTTGCAAAACATTTAGTTATGTGTTATTTAGGTATTACCAATCTGATTTCAAGATAAAAGATATTTAAGTATTCTATGTAATACCTCATGAGTAAGATTACTCTTGCAGTAATGTATTACCCCTTTATAGCATGCTGTCATCTTAATTACAGGGGTTGGAAAGAGGAGCCAAAAATCAGTTTTCCACTTTCAGCAATTTCATCACAACTATCAACCAAAAGAAAGAAGGCATCGGAAACAGAAATTCGCCTACGCAACTTGTTATACCCAACATCAAAAATGGTAAGAGAATAAAAGCCTTGTGTTACTTAGTTACCAATTTAAGAAGGTGCTCAGTGTTCTGCCAATATTTGTATTGTGGTAGTGCCAGAAAATCTAGAAATTTAGATTTTATTAAATTATGCTATGCTGTACATTGTACAGGCAGTGATACATATAATAGTCCATCCTCCATAGAGGTTATGTCATAGAGATAAGTTAGATAAGAAAAACAAATAGAGTTGGAGGATGAAATGATCATCTGAAGTTTTAAAGTTACAGATTCAGTAGTCCATCTGCAGATACTGTTTGTCTAACTGCAGTCAGATAACAGTTTCTCTAGAAATTGTGTCAGAACTTTGTGGAGAAGATTTTTCTATTGCCATCTGAAGGATGGCAGGGATGAGGCAAGCATAGAGATTTTAAGGGAGACACTTGCTGAGAGTTGCTGTTTTTCAGTGAAGATGAAGGCCACTCATGACACAAAATAAAATTCACAGGCAAAGATTGGTAAGTTCTGAGCTTTAAAGGCAAGATGGAAGGTTGTTGTGGTATGATGAGGTAACAATAATTGATGAAAAGACAGAAAGTGGAGCTGTGTATTCCGTATGGTCAGCTAGAATCGTGAAGCCTGATGAGATGTCACTGTGGTTAGACCTGAAATTTTTATTAGATTTTTGGGCTAGGATATGGAATTTCAGTAATCTGGGACTTTTGATGAAAGGCTGTACAAACACTTGTCAGGTTTGTACTGATCTTGTCTCTGCGCAGGTCCCTCTCAGCCTTAATATTCTGTGGTTCTCTAAGCCTTTATAGCACTCAATGAATTTGAGGCTGGAAAGAAAGAGACTGCATTAATTAACAGATCTCAGTAGTGCGAGTTTGAAACAAAACTATGGACAGGTATTATTAGTTTCAAAGTTGTGCAGAAAAAGGTGGCTTATACCTTGCAGGATTGGATCCTTATTAAAATAATCTTTGTATCCTTGCTAGCTATACTGCAAAAGTGAAAGTTAATGCAAGATGACTTTTAAGCAATTTCTGTTACAGAGTAAGGAGGTGCTTTCTGCTTTAAAAAAGGGCAATCACTGAAACACAAAAGGTGATTATGTGTAAATGACAGCTCCACGGGATTTTGTACTTTGCTCAAGTCTTTTGTACTACACAAAGGAAACCAAGGTGGCTGGAGATGGCCAGTATAGAATTCTTCCACTGCTGCATAATTTACCAGAGAATTTACCAGATAGAAGTGGTGTTCTTGAGGGCAATAGTTGGGGTAAGGCAAAAAGAAGATGCTGCAAAGCAGGTCAGTGCTCTGCTGATTTTTACAAAGTGCTGTAAGGTCGAGATAACAAAGCTGGAAGAACAACATTCAGGTGGCCATTGCTCTCACCTATATATTTTTAAAGAAAAGTCTTCGTATGTGAATTGCATGTAAACAATTCCAATATTGTTGGAATCTGAAAGTCCTCAGAGAAAGAAAATGTTTTGCCTTTCTCAGTTATCGTTATTTTCTTCAGAAGCTAAAAGTAACCTCTTGTCAATATTAACTACTCAGTTGCTAGCCTTTTTAACAGAAATATGTATGCAGTACATTCATAGACTCCAGTGTACTGCCTTTCATTATTTAAGCCTTAATGGTTTCCTGTCCAGCTTCTGTCTGAATAGTTGCTTAATACAATCTTACATTATGATATGAAAGCCTGCTGCTTAATAAAATTTAGGACAAAGTAAAATTAAATCTAGTATTGGGCCAAGCAATGTGAAAAATACAGTACCCTTTTGCAGAATTCATTTTACCAAATAGAAGAAATCCACCGCCCCCCGCCCCCCCTTTTTTTTGTGCCTGACAAGAATGGTAAACTCTAAACACTTCTCTCTCTTGAAGTGCCCTCAGTTCTTGCTGCACATGATAGTCCCAGTCATAGTTACTGTCTCTTAAGTACTTAGTTGTTAATTTTCACCACACTAATGCAAGGCAATATTTATTATAGTCAAGGATATATTCTTGGAATTGGGCTCAATGGGTAAAATTGAGCAGATATTCTGGTAATTCCAGGATCAGGGTAACCTCCCTATATAAAACCAGATTATTTTTACTAACAGTCCAAGGTGCACTCAGAATTTTGAGGAGGTATGTGTATTCTATGGAAAAAATAATAATTGAAACAAACTCCCTAGTTAAAAATGCTGCTTTTGCTATGCTGGAATTCAGGAATGGTGCTTGGTTGGTGGGGGTTTTTCAGTTTATCTGTGCAATCTCTCCGAATATGTGTATATATGTATGTACATATACTGGTAATACTTTAGGCTTGAATTCAAAGAATGATAACTTCATTGGGGGGAAAAAAAAAGCATGGAAAAGGTAATGCTGGTAAATGCAGCATGAAAGCTAGGGTGATGTTTGTTTGCTATATAGTTGCCACAGAGATTGAATTCATGTAACAAGTCTTCTAATGCAACAATGATCCAGTATGAAATCTGTATAGGAACCAGATTGTTCTAGTTATAAAGTTACAAATACAAGTAAGATTTGTTTGCTTTACCTACTTTGAAAATTGTCATCTGGTCATCTGCCAGTAGCTGTGTTTGTCACTGAAAATAACTGCTGTTCTAAATTCATTCACCCTAAATTTCCTTGTAGTAGTCAATTCTGCTTTGTATCAATGAGGTCATCTTCCTCAAAGTTTTTGATCATTCCCTAAGCAGTCTTGCATTGCTGAGTCCCTTTATGTGATGCAACTGGGCAAACGACCAGAAATGATTGCTTTTTCTTGTCTTGTAATATTGTTTTATTGCTGCCTATCAACTCAATACAAAAAGTTTCTCCTCAATGGAACTCAAGTGACAGATCTTAATTAGTATTTTTGAATGTCAGATAAGCAAATAAATCTATTTACAAATAAACTTGAATTATGGCAAATCACACTGAAGTTGACAGTATTTATTAAACATATTATTAAAACTCAGATTTAGTATATCTAATTTAAGCGGCATATATTTCAAAGAAAATTGCATCACTGACAGGGTGCAAGTTACCAGCTTAGCACCTGCAGCTTCAATTTACTGAAATGAGAAACAGCTTCTGTCAGCAGCTGTCTCTTCTGCAGATGCAGAGAGAATATTTTCCTCATTTCAGTGTATTCAGCTAGTTATAATTCAATGTTTAATCCATTTAAAATTGAGAAGACAGAATGAGAGCTAAATTAAAATGACTTGTCTTTCTCAGAGTATAAAAATAAGACATAGTCTTAGTTTAAGTCAGTCCATCCTTCTTTCAGGGAATGATGTGTAATAGCAGAGCACTTGCATGGTGGGGTTGTTTGGCACCTTGGCTTGAATTAATTTAATATCTGTGTGTCCACTTTGGTTTTTTACATTACTACTCTTCTCTTTAAATAGCTTTAAATTTCAGCTGTGAGAGTGGGCAAGGTTCTGTATCTGTAATCATTGGCATACTGAGGGGACTGAGGGCAGCTCTGATCTATTATCGTCTGATGAATGGTGGCTGAGTTAAGTCACAATGAGTGTCTCTGTCATTAGCATGAATGAAAAGAATCTGCCTTTGGGTTTTGGGGATTTTGTTAGTAACTATTTCCCTGCTGTGCTAAATGGAGTAGGCAGCAGAGTAGTGATACTACTTTGATGTTTAGTTAATTTTAAAAAACAACTCTTGGAATTGTAGTGAAAAGGCTTAGAGGGTTCTCAGACAATTCATAGAGGATTTTAGTTTAATATGTTTGACCTTTGGGGACACTTATTTCATTCAATGTCTTTTGTTCCAAACATACGTCATAATTCATCTAAGTGCTTTTAAAAACATGCATTATAAATCAGACTAAAAAAGCATTTTAAGGATATTTGAGAAGACACTGTCAGTAAAATGGATGTTTGTGTATACTGCATTAGAATATGTTTTTCATGGTTTTGGTGGGTTTACCTTGGCTGGCTGCCAGATGCCCACCAAGCTGTGCTCTCTCCCCGCCTCCTCAACAGGACATGGGGAGAAAATAAGATGAAACAGCTCATGTGTTGACATAAAGACAGGGAGTCCACTTTCCAATTACCGTTACAGGCAAAACAGACTTGACTTGAGGATATTAATTTAGTGCCATTTAAACAAAATAAAAGCAAAACTCAAAACACCTTCCCCCTGCCCCCCCCTTCTTCCCAGGCTCAACTTCACTCCTTCGTTCCCCACTCTTCTACCTCCTTTCCCCCAAGTGGCGCAGGGGGGTGAGGAATGGGAGTTGCAGTCAGCTCATAAAACTTCATCTCTGCCGCTCCTTCCTCCTCACGCTGTTCCCCTGCTCCAGCGTGGGGTCTCTCCCACGGGATACAGTCTTTCACAAACTTCTCCAACACGGGTCCTTCCCATGAGCTGCAGTTCTTCAAGAACTGCTTCAATGTGGGTCCTTTCCGCCGGGTGCAGTCCTTTAGGAATGGACTGCTCCGGTGTGGATCCCCCAAGAGCCACAGTTCCTGCTAGCAGCCTCCTCAGGCATGGGCTCTCCATGGGCTGCAGGGTGGATATCTGCTCCACTGTGGTCCTCAGTGGGCTGCAGGGGGACAATCTGCTCCACTGTGGTCCTCAGTGGGCTGCAGGGGGACAATCTGCTCCACTGTGGTCCTCAGTGGGCTACAGGGGGACAATCTGCTCCACTGTGGTCCTCAGTGGGCTGCAGGGGGACAATCTGCTCCACTGTGGTCTTCTCCACAGGCTGCAAGGGAGTCCTCTTCCCTGTCCTTCTCCACTGACCTGGGGGTCTGCAGGGTGGTTTCTCTCTTTTCTTTTTAATCCCTCCTCTCTCAGCTGCTGTGCAGTGTTTTTTACCCTTTCTTAAATATTTTATCACAGAGGCACTACCAGTGTCACCAATGGGCTCAGTGGTGGGTCTGTTTTGGAGCTCACTGTATCCGAGATAGAGGCAGCTCCATCTCTTCTCTCAGAGGCCACCCCTGCTGCCAAAACCTTGCCACGTAAACCCTATACAATATTCTTGGATCGAATATAAAGTAAGGAGTAGAATAGAAAGACCTTGTTAAAGCACTGTTATTTGTACTTAGAATAGGCAGCCAAATTTCTTGAGAAGAAGTGTTTAAAGATGCTACCGTTTCAACAGTCATTCTCTGAAAGACCGAAAACTTGCATTTCCCATTTAATTGGAGAGATCCTTTTAGAAGTCTGTAGATGATCCACAGTCAGCTCTAGCTAAAATTATATATCACAGTGTAGAAAAACTGACTGAAGACTTGTCCTTATACATCAGAAAATAGTTGGACTTTGCTGTGGTTGTTCTTGAGATTTTTCTTAGGTGTAGGGAACACCAGGCTTTGTATATTACAATATTTACAATATATATTGTAAATACAATAATGGACAACACTATTATTCATGACTAATAGCTACCAGTCATGGACTGCTTTGTCTTTCAAACAGCAAATATAACAGGATCACCCTGGGTAACTCTGTAATTCCATGACATCCTTTGACTTTTTTTTTTTTAGTTATGTTCTAAGTTGCTTAGCTTGAGTTCCTCATA
Organism: Pelecanus crispus; assembly: GCF_030463565.1. Lineage (NCBI taxonomy): Eukaryota > Metazoa > Chordata > Aves > Pelecaniformes > Pelecanidae > Pelecanus > Pelecanus crispus. The sequence continues at coordinate 19,778,895 of NC_134652.1, read as the reverse complement.
GGTTCATGTAGATGTGATGCTCAAAATAGATACTTTCTTTATGCATCTGACTTTAGAAGGCACTTGGCTTAACGTTCATAAGGTTTAGCATCTGCATCTGCAAATAGATTTAATGAAAATTCTGAAGCACTCATTTCTAAAAACAAAATTATATATGAACTTGAGATTTTCTTGTGTGATGTGAATGCTGCTGTATGTATTCCAGTGCATTATTACTGATGTAATACCAGTGCATCTTACGTAAGAACAGTATTTTGCTGTTTTCCCTAATAATGAGTTGGAATACAGATCACCAGCTTTTTTTTTTTTTTTTGGTCAGCAGTATGCCAGCAATTCAATTGTGAAAATCTGTCATGGTTTTCTTTGGGTTTGTAGTAGACAAATAATTAGTTTGCGATTTTGTCCAGCAGTTCATTTATAAAATAGTAGAGACTCCTGTCTTTCAGAAAGCCTTAGATAGGAGAAAGTGCTTCCTTCTGCCAATGGAGGGAGAAAACTGGCCAGTCTTTGTTCACAAAGACTTGGTTATGAACTCAGGACACATTTTTTGTTTATAAGGTTTTATTTCCCTTCAATTGGTGGAAGTTTCCATCTTGTCTGGGATGAGCACATGGTAAAGTACTTGGATGAGTAGGGGTTTAAAGATGTAGAATCAGACAGAGTGCGTTTTGGTCACGTGTGCACACACACACACCAGTTCCTATATATCTATATTTTGCTAGCTAACTGTTTGTTATTTATATGATTGCATTGTATTTATTGGTTTTTTGGTGTGTTTGGTTTTTTTTTTAAAAATAAGTGAGAGACCTACCACCTATTTGCCTCGATGTACGACAAAAGCAGCGCATCTCTATAGACACACTACCCCAAGAACTGAAAGCACCAATTCCTCCTGAACCTTCCCTTCCCATCCGAACCAAAACTGTGAAAGATTTTCAGTAAGTTACGCTGGTGTTTCCAGAAGTGTATTTTCTTTCTTTGGACTTTCTTCGTTTTGTCCTAATTCATACATTTGATTTTGTTAATCTCAAATGAAGGAACAGTTCAGTAAGACTGACTAGTAGTAGTAGTTGTTAGTCTGGTTGTGATGGTGGGATTGATAACTCTGTTACTATGAAAATCATCAAAATACTGTCTCTAGCTTGAAGTGTCGCTCTGTTCAAGAAATGGCAAAGCTTGTACTTCAGAGATAGAAATTCAGTTCCTGACATTCAGTAGATGTTTAGTTTTGGAAAAAAATATGTATGGCTTCTTGTAGGCTGGAAAATCCCTTTCAATATTACGTATTTTGTTTGTACTGCCAGTTATGGTGTGTCCTGTCCATTGAGGTACCGGGCATTCTCAGCCTTGTGTGAAACACTGCACATAAGACACTTAAATGTATAACACCATTTTTGAGGACCTGGAGTGGTGATTATGTGGACCGCACTATTTCTAACTTTAGCTGAAAGTACAGATGACCTTTCTTCATGCATTATGTTAAAGAGCGTTAATTTCCAGTATTAGTTTTATGGCAAAAACTTATTTCTTTTTTCATGTATACTTGCTGCTTATTTGACCACAATTTTAAGCAGTGTAAGTGTAAGCTATTCTAGCACTTCTCTATGAGAGGCACTATGCTTTAAGTTTGTCTAAGTAAAAAGAGTTTTAAGATTAAAGAGTCTGTGCAGACAACATTTATGTTGCTGCCCTGTAACACTGATTTAGCTAGAAGGAAAGTAGAGTTGGTGTGAAATAGTGTCTTGTGTTCCACCTCTGTTTTTCCAGATCAGTACAGACCCTTAATCAAAACTGTGTCTGCATTAGATTTCTTCCAGCACTGTTACGATATTCGGTACATGATGCTTGACCAGCTTAGCTAGGTTAGCAGAAGTCCCAAGGGAAACCACCTGAATTGTTTTTAACCATTTCCCTGATGTCAGGTCTACACCACAGAGTTTTGAACAAAGTTTTTGATGTTGACACTGTCATTTGAGGAAATGGTATAACTGTGTTGAAAAACTAATGGCATATGGTGCGTCTACACTCGGGGATTTGCCTGCAATACGTGAACATATATTGGCGGGGTGTTTCTTTAGAGTGGATGTGTTCTTAGAGGGGTATTTACTAATTCATTGAAAGTATGGCTTGCTTCACTCCCCCCCCCCCCCCCGCCCCTTTCTTAGTGCCTTCAGAGCAGCATTATGCTGCTGTAATACTCTTGAGTGTTTTACAGTACAATAATCTTGGTCAGGAAATGGGGAGAAGTATTCCTAGGAAGAAGCCTGATTCTTCTGTTTTTCAAACAGATGGGGGGAAAAAAAAAAATCACAGTTGCTCCAAGAGGCATATGATCATAAACTCTTTGTTGCTCTTTTCCATGTTTGAAATTTTGTGCATTCAGTGAGGAAAAGGAATGCTTTTTGATTAGTCAGCGTATGTATTTGGTGGAAAAGGAAACAGATGTAAAAGAGAATTTGACAAGAGGTGATCCTTTGGTATTCAGGTGACCTGAAGAGCTGAAATTCCTTCCATATTCAGATTTTTGTATCTACTGACTGCTGCCTAATTATGTAATTATCAAGAATTTTATTCTTTCAAGTAAAGTATTAAAAAGTCATTAGCATTTTTGGTGTATCCCACTGATAACTTTTTTTTTTTTAAATATCTAGTACAAAGAAATTATCTGGGGGGGAGCAAACTGGGATTTGTATCACCAGCATTGTAGATAGCTAAAATAAAATTCTGCTTCAAAGGTTGTTTGAGGGTTTTTGTTTGGTTTTGGGGGCGTGGGTTTTTTTTTTTTATTGTATGATATCATACAAAATTTCATATACAGCTACTTGCTTTAACGTCCAATACTTAAAAGGACTTTAAGAGTAAATCCATAAATTTTTGTTGTCCCCTTAAGGAACATGTACAGTCACATACAAACGTTAAGGTTTATTTGAAAAATTTGAAGATAAATAAAATTTTGTACAAATGATAATGAATTTGACTAGTTTAGGAGCCTGCATACTTAAATAAATTAGTCTCATAAATTTTATCATGGCAGTGTATCTTCAGCATAATTCTATTCAGCTAATTATTTGTCTTAACATACTGAACTGTGACACCATGAATTAACATTTTTGAGTAAGAGACATTGCTCAGGTGTATGAAACACAAACTATGCTTTTGTTCTCTTGTAATATCGTGATCTTAAAATGACAGGAAGATGTTAGAAAGATACTGATATTATACTTGTCTGTCCTCTAAGTGTGCTTAGTGAGGAAAGCTTAGAGTTACAGTGCAGTCTGAAGTCTAAGTGGTTGGGAAGATTGAACCCTTATATTACCAATATTTTAATATATTCTTTCTAGGGATGATGTGGAAAAGGCTAAGTCATCAGGAGATTGGAAAGCTGTACATGATTTTTATTCTACAACATTTGATTCTTTCCTGGAGATAAATGCTGCATTTAAGGTAGAAAATAATTCATAATGCTATTTAGTATTTACATTGCTTTGTATCTTCAAAGTGTTTACAAATACATCAGTTAAAGGCTTGCAGATAGTTACTTAAGGCCACTAAGATTGTTTTGTCCTCTTCTCACCTGCCTTTGGTAGACAATCTGTTATTACATTCATTTATTGATTCCAGTTTAAGCATCTATATTTCAAGTGTATGTGGAGCTTTAAAATTCCAGTATGTAGTTTGTTTTGTGACACTGTGACTGTGTAGATACTTTCTACACAAGCTACAGTGTAAAAACATGCAAGCTAATGCAGCTAATGTGGAGGCCCAGGCAAATCTGGAAACAGAAATTCCTTGTCCCTAAAAAAACGTGTGATAATGGGCTCAAGCAGTATAGCTGTTGTTGTGTTGTGATGTCCTACTCTGTTTTCCTTGGCAAAGATAATATTCATGTGTAAAAACTTTCTGAATTCATGCTAAATTAATATTTCCTGCCTCTAACAGAGCAAAATGTGCTTATGATATTTAATGTGGACAGTAGGGCCTGCACCTAGACAAAGCAACCTGTGACTTTTAGTTACTTAACGAATACTGAATGCTTATAATTTTGTTGCTCTTGTCTGATGATGGACCGACAGCAAAGATGAAAGCTGGAAATTCGATGTAACTCATTATTTGAAACACTCTTACATTTTTAAAATAGAATGACAATGTAATGGAGTTACATGAATATTGCCATTGTATAAGATTAATATTGTTTAGCTTCATCTTTCACATATTAATAAAAGCAACTTAAATTCTTATGTTTTGATAAGGAAAATAAATAGTTATATCTCTATGTGTTTTGTTTAAACTTGCTGTTAAATTTTTATTTTCAAAGACAGCTAAAATATTCAAAACATTTCAAAACCAAAACGCTTCATGTATTATCTAACTTACAGAAAGATACCTATTCTCCATTTAATACCATTGAGGACTCTGGAATCAATGCAAAATTTGTGAATGTTGTCTATGATGCCTTATTAAATACTGTAAGTAGAAGAAAAGAATTCATGTTTTAAAACATTGTAACAATTATTTCAGCAAAGAAATATGCTAAGAAGCAATTTATGCCAAAAGTTTTCCTCAGATAGGCACGATTTTTGAAGAATCTCTCAAAACATACTTAAAATAGTCCCATGAGAATTGCCATAGAATCATGAAAACTGATCTAGTAAAAGAGGAGGAAATTTTTGCTACTAGTAATGCACAGTTTATACTGTGGTAGATCTCAAAGACCACTTGCAAGATATGACATGACTGTGATAGGACACTGCATGGTGGGCAATAAGGAAAATGTGAGGATGGGGATAGCCAAAAGTAGGTACTGTGCCTAGAAAACAAAGGACGGGAGTAATTTAGAAAATTATACTTAGAGTTTTTAAGTTGTTTAAAGCGTTGAAAGCCACTGTTGGCACAATGCCAGGCCTCAGCTAATAGTCCGCGAGGAAAGATACTTAGGAGCCCAGCATCACGACACCAAGAATGCTTAGCTGGCTTGAATCACAAGCAAAACAAACTTGCTTGTTTGTACAATATCTTGTATAGAATATGTATCATTACATCAGATATGATTTTTCCTCTCCTTTTTCTGTAGCCTCAAGATGTTCAGAAGTCAGTCCTAAAAGGAATAATTAATGGTCTGCTACAAGAATGGAAAGGGTAATTATAACAAATCTTTGCATTAGTGCTGTGCCAGCACTTACAACTGCTATACTTTTTGTCTTTATTGTTTTAGCCAAAGAAAGAAAATGTTCTGATACAACTTATTTGACTCATAAGAACTTGTCTCTGTTTGGCAGGCAAATCTGCTGAAATATGTCTTCAACTCTGTAAGCTGACATTGAACCTCTGAGAGGCAGACCCAGACCCAGCCATACATTCCCCCACAAAATTGCAGCTGCTTGTTGCCAGGGCAATCTTTCGGGCATCTGAACTGTGAGATGAATGAAGGAATTTTTCTAGATAAAACATATTCTCCCTGCACATCCCCCAACAGCAACTAACATGTTTTAGCCTAGATAATTCCTCGATCCAAAGTTTACTTCACAATGACGTTCGTGTGTGGCAATGGCATAGAAAGGGCAGTGCAGGATGCAGAAAGGGATAGCCCAAAGGCAGGAGGTTTGCAGATGACATTTTAGCAAGAAGTAATAGAAGTGAGAATGCATAGTTTGATTCACAAAAAGGTAGAGCAAGAGACAGTGCCTTGTTGTGACTCACCTGAGACCCAGCCCTTGGCTAGTCCCTTCTCCACCTTATACTACCTTTTCTGTGCTGTTGCTGCATGTGTGTTTGTGGTCATGTAAAAGCCTTGAAGCAGATAAACAGCAAGTACAGAGGCTGCAGTTGTAGAAGTTTGTGGAGAATTCTGGCAGGAAATATCTAAGATTGGGCAAATAAACTCTTCTGTGGTGTCACCTGAGATAGACAACAGCATGGACTTCTCTCTTTGGAACACCTCTTACTCTTCAATGCTGACTTTTTTTTTTATTTTTCCTTCTCTCTTGTTTTATACCGCAAAAGACAGATGCTACTGCCTTTAGAGAGTAGTCAGAATCTTTAAGTGTCCTTTTCAATTTCCAAGAGCAGTGAAGATCCTTAAATATGGTATTCAACACGTATTGGCAAAGCAAAGTTAAATCGTAGGGTGCATGCTTTCATGACTCTTAATGTGTATATATGATGTATACATATGGTTCTGCTTATTATTTCATTCATTCATAGGCCACGAACAAAAGATGATCTTAGAGCATACTGTATACTTTTACAGGTAAGAAAAATACAGTATTTTTATTTAAGTATATGTCTGCTTAACTTATAATCTATAAACCAGTATACTATGCAAACAAGATACTTTGTATAGCTGAGATACTTCACATTTCATTTCCTATTATAAGAATGTTTTAAAATACGGGAGAAGTGTAGGGTATGCACGGTGGGAATGGGAGCTTAATGGAAGATAGTTGATGGGGAAAGGTTGCATAGATTAAAACTATGAACTAACAGTTAGACAAGTAATTGTTTCCTAATTTTGTGGGTTGAAAGAACAAATGTTTTAGCAGGTTATTTGTTCTTATTTCTTCCTTATTCCCAGATTTGCTTTATTGGTATGCTATAACTCTCATCTTTCCAGAAAGTTTCAGTATATGCACTTTTTGATATTGCTGTAACTTTCTGCAGTGTTGCATTTTATCCAGCAGACTCTCTCCAGTCTATCTGACAGGCTACATTGTCTGATTTCTGTCTGTGTTAACCTCTTACCTTTGTAGTTGATTTGCATTTGTAGCAAATTCCCCCTGTAAATTTTGCCAGTGTAGATAACACCTCTCCACACAAGGAGAGGTTTCTGCTGTTATTTGAGGAGATCAGATGGTAATTTAATTTTTTGAGACAATAGTTTTCTTCTCTGGGGTGGTATACTAGCTGTGAATTAGAAATAATATATCCTGCTGAAAAGTGGGAATGTGTGAACTCATATGTAAGAGGGAAAATAAGTTTGGATTGATGTGCGGGAAGACAGGAGCTATGAGAAACCTTATTACTGAGATGGAAAGCACATCACTCAGAGGAGTGTAATTTATGTGCTACACAGTAAATTATAATACAGAAAAATATATTGAGTACTGCCTTTATTACCTGTGGGCTTTCTTTTGAAACAAACAAACAAAAAACAAAAATCATACTTTTACAATATAGAAGTTATGTACTTTTTTATTTGACTAGAAGTTGCAAATCGTTTTTTTCATAGTTTTACCACTGTCACAGCAATTTTGTGAATTCCTTTCCTGCGTAATTGTATTGGCAACAAAAAGCATAAGAAAAAATCCTAATGACTTTTTTCCCTTTATGCAGTTTATTAACCTAACACATTTTTTTAATCTTTTTCAGAATCCTCAATTTAGTAACACTTCTACTTATGTCATCTATGCTCACTTGCTAAGACAGATAGCAGCCTTAACAGAAGCTGACCATCATTTCCTAGTGCACTGGTCTAAAAAGTAAAAAAAAATAAAAAAATAAAATTAAAAATTCCATTTTTAGGATTACAATTGCTACTGTATTTCCATTGATGTTGACTGTTTTATAAATTATATGAAAGTTAATTTAATTGACTGAAGAGATTGTTTTTGTTGTTTTCAAAGTACATTTGGACATAGTCCACTAAGTGATACTGATTTATAGATGCAAACCGTATGTAATATATAAAAATCAATCTTTATGCAAAAAAGCCTTAATTGGAAAATAAGTTATTTTTCCATAACACATGCAAAATAACTTATGTATGTGAATTTCTTAGATACATACTTAAATGGTACTACTAATACAACCATCTTTATGATCTTTGTTTAAATAAAGGTTTATCTTTCATATTTTGCAAAAGATACTGTAACTTTACTGTATTGTATGAAAACCACAAATGAAATCAAGTACCTGCTTCATAGTGTAATAGCGGTGGTGAGAGAGTGTAGTTAGGGCATTAGATTTTTAATTAATTGAAATAACTCCTAATAGCACCTCACTAATAAAGTCATATGGGGGTAACTGCCCAGAGTGGCTTTTAAGTTGGTATGCAGGTTGCCGTCCTTATAATGTCTGTGCAAAAAATTCAGTTGGGGGTGGGGGGTGGGGTAGTTTGAATGGCCATACTCACAATTCCCTTATCTCCTAGGGAACCTGTTAATAAAGGATTTTCTTCTCTGCAAGGATGGAAATTATATTTCCTTCCCCCAACTTGTAATATGTCTAGATTTGCTTAAAATTGTGGTAATACACAATTTCCTTTGAATCGGTGTTTACAAATAAGGTTTACCCGCTTGGTTAAGGATGCAATAGGTATATTGAAGTTTTTATTCTCAAAACAGGTATTAGAAATCTAAACCATTAAAATAGGAGAGCTTTTATTTAGAAACGAATGCTTTAATATATCTACACGTATGTGTATTGTTGTGATATTATGGAAGTGGTGCAGCATATAATTTAAAATATGCACTTGTCACAAGCATATGAAGTACTTTGCACTCTTTATTCAGTAGGACCAAGTATCTCAAAATAAAAATTCAGAATTCCTCAGTATTCAGATTGTGGCGTGAAATAGCTAAGGATTTTTGTTTTCTTTTTGTTTACTAAAAGTCAAGAACGAGTAATTATTTATTGCCTTTTTTTTTTTTTTTAAATCACAGACATTAAAAAGCATAGTTAGGGGTGCACTAAAGAGCATTGCTGTGTGCCAGTACTTAAAAGCATGCTTCTTCAAACTTTATATTTGGAATGTTGTTTTTATGTATAGGACAAAAGCATGTTTTTAAAAAAATAACATTGAAATCTGACAATATAAACTCCAGTGTGGACAGTGATTACATGAGAGTAAGTGCAGCATGTTTGTCTTAGGATTTCACAGAGGAGGTTCAAGCAGCTGGTGGACAGGTTGCTGCAATTTATTTCTTTACGCCTGTTTCCTGCAAAACCTGAAGAGTTTCCACCTATGGTGAAATGTACCTGGTGGATTCCATCAGCAACCAAAGTACTGGCTTTATATAGTAGGTATTTTTCTTGAACTCTGTATGCATATGGAGGTGTATGTAGATATATGTACGTTTGTGTGTGTATACATACATATGGGGGGGGATAGTTTATACCTCTCCTCTTCCAGGGGAGACTGGCAATGATGGTGGCACAGTACAAACTACAATAAAATGCCAAAAAGTAGTAAGCAACAAAACATGTTCTATTCACAAGTCATCGTACTTGCTTTCCAGTAGAGGATAATTGCTATGCATAATTTTCCTGTAACAACAACTGAAGATTATTCAAACAAAAATCCACAGAAGTAACTGATGGTTAAGGTTTCCCTTAGATTTATAAAAGAAACTGTTTTAAATGTGAATTGCTAGAATTTCTTCTGTAACTGGCTTACCCCCACAGAAGTATTTAGCATCTAAGAGAAGTTAGGCAATGCATATGCCTCTTAAGTCCAAAACTACAGCTTAAAGAAAAGTAAATCCCTGTCAAGTTCAACATAGAGCTGTCGTGGTTTAGCCCCAGCCAGCAACTAAGCACCACGCAGCCGCTCACTCACTCCCCCTGCCCCGATGGGATGGGGAGAGAATCGGAGGAGTAAGAGTGAGATACGAACAGTTTAATAATTGAAATAAAATAAAGTAAAATAATAATAATAACAATATAATAATAATAGTAATAATAATATACAAAGCAAGTGATGCACAATGCAATTGCTCATCACCCGCCGACCGATACCCAGCCAGTTCCCGAGCAGCGATTGCTGCTCCCTGGCCAACCCCCCCCAGTTTCTATACTGAGCATGATGTCATATCATATGGAATAGCCCTTTGGGCAGTTTGGATCATCTGTTCTGGCTGTGCCCCCTCCCGGTTTCTTGTGTACCTGGCAGAGCATGGGAAGCTGAAAAGTCCTTGACTAGCATAAGCAGTACTCAGCAACAACTAAAACATCAGCATGTTATCAGCATTCTTCTCATCCTAAATCCAAAACACAGCACTATGCCTGCTACTAGGAAGAAAATTAACTCTATCCCAGCCGAAACCAGGACAAGAACACAGCAAATTTGACCATTGCAAATGCAAACCTTCTCTTCCACTCATCCCCAATAGCTTAGTGATTAGAGCATTTTACTATGGAAATGGGAGGCTTAAGGTTGGTCCCCTTTTCTTGAGGGGTAAAAACCCTTTCTCCTTTCTAGGAAAAAATGAAAGCACCAAGTGAAAATTAAGATTGGAATGAGGATGTTTTAATTTCCATGTCAACTTAAACCTTTTACTTAAAAGCATTCTGCGCGGTCCTGCCTGTTCTGAGCGACAGTTTAGACACATAAGCTCAACTGTATCTAAAACCAAGATGTGTGTTGTCTAGCCATCTATGAAGGAGTTGTTAATTCCTTAATTCTGGGAAAAGGGATATTTAGTAATTCAATATACACTACTTTCTGTCTGATAAAAATTAAATTATGTTTAAGTGCAAATAGAGAAAACTTATTAGCTGTTTGATGTTATATGAATGTTATAGAATGAGATAGGCAGCTTAAATGTGAATTGGTTTTCTTCATTTGGTCAAGTACTTAATTTTTGTACTGGTGAGTCTAGATGGTATAGTAGTTACCTGAGGAAATAGGCATATCTTTGCACACCCTATGTATTGTGCCCCTCCCTTTCCATCCCTTTTGCAAACAGGCATCAAACTCAAACAGGTAATTGTTAACTGGAAAGCATGTAGATGTTATATCCATAGCTATGTTTGAAATTAAATGAAGGTGTTTAAGAAATCCATCTATCAAACTGGTTTTTCATTGATTTCAGCAGAACACAGAACATTCTTTATCCTTTTATGAGGATCCTGTTTATGAGACCTTAACTTAGTGTATGTCATTAAGTGGGCTAGAATCAAATGGCGGTTCTCTTATCATAAACAGGCTGAACTAGGGATTTACTATTTTCTACAGCAATTAATATGATGTCATATGGTGTTATGTTATTGTTGTAATTCTGTAGCTAAGACTGAGGCAAAGTTATTAGTAGCTGATTTGGCTTAAAGTTTCTGAGGTCACTGGTGCTCAGGATGCCTAGAAAACAGATGTGCCAAATCCAGGCAGTATTTTAAAAGACTTGTGTTTTCTTTGTAGGTGCTGCAAATAGTCTGATCAGTCCTCCTATTATTTCATATACTGATTTCTATAATTCTACACTTGATCATATTGATCTTATGGAAGAATATCATAACTGGCAATGTTATGGAAATTCTCACAGGTAAGAAGAATAACTGGTTGTTTCAAAGCACCGTATCTACACTATGTATATCTATCTTATATATAGTGTATATATATAGTGTGTATATATGGTATACATACCCTTTATGAGTATATATAGTATTAAATATATATATGTATTAAACACTGTATTTTATTGGAAAAACATAGTGTAGCTACTACTTGCTATACTTGCTACTGCATGTATGCAAGATTGACTGTAATAAATCTCATTCTGCTTTCACAAACTGGAGAAAAGATGTAAAATATAGATGATAATGAGTTTATTACTTATTGGCATGGACTTCTAATTGTGTCTTACTGCAAACATATTTTGTGTCTTACCGCAAACATATTTTAACCTCCAATACATTCATAGAAAGTCTTTTGTGCATACTTACCACTTAGTGATGAATATGTATCCAATTACCTGTGTATATGTAGATCTGATCATATCTGTCCCAGTGAAATCAATTCTACTATTTCTGTTACATGAAAATAAACAGACAAGTTAAATCTTTACAGACTCAAAGCTTGCAAAGGTATTTCTCTTCTTGTGAGAGGCAGACAGTAGTATGATTTAGAAACATCCAGAGAAACAGGCATTTAATCTTTCTGCTAAAGTTTAAAATCTTATTAACGGTTTCTTAATAAAAATGTTAATTTGTATAGCTGTATTTTTCAGCATATCAGTATGTATCACTCAGTCTTTACAGCTTGAATCTCAAGATCAATTAAAATTTCCCCACATTTCAAGACTTTCCAGTAAGCTAATTTAAGACATCAGACATCCAAACGTAGCTTTTTGTTTATTGCATGTGCAGTTTTCCTTGCTTGTAGCATCAGTTGAGGAAAATTTGGAGAGCATAATTTGCTCCACCAAAGCAGGTATTTCAGGCTAGGCTTCTGTCCAATACCTGATATTCTGCTTGGGAAGGAAGGGTAAAAAAACCCCCCAAAACCACCAGAACCCATGACACATGATAGCAATAAATGTACAGTAGGCTTTGTATAGTCTTAGTGAAAGCATTGGAATCTGAACACTGTTAGTATTATTCTTAAAGTAAATTTAATTCTTTTACTTTGTTACAACCACACTGTTTTTCCAATTTTACATCTTTTCACTCTGTGTTGTTCCACTTTAAAACAAACAAACAAACAAAACAACCCAAGGAACTGCAGTTAAGACTGTATGCTTAGAACTAAGAAGGACAAGTAGGAGCAAGTCCTGCTTTACCTTCCATATGAAATATTTTGAAATACATAATTCTTCAAACTAAGTCAACACTCCCTGGTAAAATATTTTGGATTAGGATTTCCAGGAGAACAAGTGACAATATTTTTCCTCATTTTCCTTTCTTTCCTAAAGTCATTAGAGTCCAGAGCTTCTCACAGGCAGCATTCAGGTGCACATGCAGTCTGGATTGAAGATGCACACATAGAGTCTGAAGCTCTGGGTATTTCAGTATGAATTTCTGCTAGGTGATGCATGAGCTAAATCAACAAAAAACTTACCAAAATAACCAGTAACAAAAAAAAAAAAAACCCACACTTTTACCTTGATTATTTCTGAAGTTTTTCAAAATTATTTGTATTATTTGATTGCAGTGCAATGGGGCTGTGATCTGGTATCTTAGAAGTCCTAAACACTTATAATCCCAGGTTAAATCTGAAGGACCTATGGAAAATCAGTTCTGCAGCAAATAAGACAAACCAGAAATATTTCTACTGTGTACCTAAAAATGCTGCACTGAGATAGTTGTTTTTCTTAGATTTATTGGGAAGATATTACCATTTTCTTTAATTCAGTATAGCAATTAAAATTTAGTATTTAAAGCAGAAGATGACTGGTTTTATTAGGTCTATTGATAATGATAAACAATAAAAAAGAGCTTTATTGAGGATAAGTATTATTACTGATTAAAATATCTAGTAGTATTTGCAAATAACAGTTTGTTCTACTGAATTGAGTATCTATGTATAAAACACAAAAAAACCAGCCACTATTTGCAAATTATTATCAGTGGAGGGAAGGTAGTTACTGAATGATAATGCAAAGATTCACTCCTGTGTTCTTGAAAAGAAAATAATATGCTAGATGCTAAAAAGGAAATATTTTATCTTCTTTTCTCTTGTTGTTAGGTTTTCTTTCTGTCAATACCCATTTATTATTTCTATAGCAGCAAAAAAAGTTATTATTCAAAGGGACTCGGAACAACAGATGATAAATATTGCACGGGTAAGTCATTTAGTGATAAATGTTTGTGTCTCATCCGTTGGTATTTTATGTTTTTGTTAGATTGATATTACATACAGCCTTTCATCACAACTTTTGGACTACCCTGAAAAAGAACTTGAGCCATTATACTATTAATAGTCTACAAATGTCCATGCTGGATTCTCTCAATATTTTTTATTTTAATGTGCTTAGTTTCAGGATACTTATAAATATCAGTGTTGTAGAGAAAGAGTTACAGTAATTTTTTTTTTTTTTCCTTTCTTGAGAAAGCAGCATAATGTGCTAGCATGTTAAATTAACAAGATAATTAAGGAAGAAAAATTCCATGAGAATTTTGGACTGTTTCCTATTTTGTTCTGTGAAGATACATTGTCATGGAAGACCAAGATGCAACTGTATGTTCACAAGTCACAGAAGAGGTACTGCTTCTGGGCGGCCTCTTTTGTTTTGAAAGAGGCATTGTCTGCCTCCTTCAGTGGTAATTTTCTTCAGGTGCTAGGTGATACTGGTTTCCTTGGTGCTCAGTGTGGCAGCACCACCACCTATCCATTCCTGTCTTGCTGGATGTGTCTTGTGAATAGCTAAGTAAAGCACAAGCCAGTCTCCGGAATCTTACGGGTATGTTTTTAACTATTTGGGGAGTTTAAAAGGTTGCTGCACAATTGCCACCTTCTGGTTAAACTTCCTGATAAGTTAGTTCGCATATGGTATAAATGATATCTGCAGTAGAAAAGAAATTGCTCTCCATCTTGTAGAAGGTATTGAAGCAGCTATCATATTAGGGTAATGTCTTTAATACAAGATACTAAGGACTTTTTACATTTAACAAGCATGGCACTTTGTTTTTTAAATGAAGATACTGCATGTATGATGTTTCTTTTTCATTCAAATAGCAAAGCCTTGTGGATAAAGTCTCTCGCAGACAGAAACCTGACATGAATATGTTGTTCCTAAATGTGAAAGTGAGGAGAACGCACCTTGTTAGTGATTCACTTGATGAGGTAACAAAAAATGTAATTAAATGGTGTGTTGCTGGAGAATGGCTATTGCACTCAGATTTCAGTTTGATAAGTCATATTTAAATCTTTCTGCGCTAAGAGATTGGGAATATAGCTGTATAATACTAAATAAAAAGAAATTAATTACTGTGACAATAGTAGCACTACAGAATAGATTGGGCTAGACGTTCTGAACTTTATTTTCCATCCTCATACTGCTCCATAGCTAAGCCCATAATAAATATACATGTTTGCATGCCATGCAGTATGTATTTGTGTTTGCAAGTTTTGTCTTAAGAATACAGTGCATAATTATCAGGTTATGTAGGACTTGGTTCCATGATAGCAGCATGATTAGTAAGTGACTAATGAGTTTGTTCTGTTCTTATTCCTGGAATATTCCTATTTTTTTTCCTTCACTAACCTCCCCATCCTATAAGAATTATTTTAGGCTTTCTGAAGTTCTTATCTTGTTTTTAACTAATTCCTCACATTCTTGAATGTAATTTTTCCTCTTTTAGAAACGAAACAGATGTGTCCATTAAAGTAGGCAATTCTTCAGTATCCACTGAACCTTGCTAATTTACATTATTTAATGAAATCTAGTTCCCTACTCTTTCTCAACACTAAAAACAGCCTGATGGTATTGAAAAATAAGTCCAGGTGGTGAAAACAAGACCAAACAAATTTTGATTAGTCATGTTCAGAAAACATATTAAACTTTTTTTTTTCCCCTATATTAAAGCCTGTCTATTTTGGCCTTCTCTCCTAAGACAGAAAAATTTCAGTTGTAGTACTGCTTTCTCTCAGGCATTGTAGGGGTGTTTTACCACCCTAAAATAACCAAGAGCAACTTCAAGAGTTCTGATAGCCAAAATATTCTCCTGTTTATTTCTGATGTTTTCTTCTACCCATCTCAGGGATGAGTAAGAATGTGTTATATTATTCATATTCTCAAAAGTGTGGGGAATGGAAGGTGGGGTAAAGATGCCTTATTTGTATTTCACATTAAAAACAATTACGTTGCAAAGGAAAATCAGCTAATAAATAGTTTGTGTCAAATAATACAAATACCTATAGTTATAACATTTGTGCAACAGGAATTAACTTGAGCAGCTAACAATGTAGAAATTATTTTAACACTTGCATTTTCCTGAGTGGTTTAAACACTTTCTCTGGAGCTGGTCAGTAATTAATGATTTAAAGAAAATTGTATAGGGTCTTGATCTGAAAGATCACTGCTAATTGTGAAAGGCTGTAATCTAATTCTTTGCAGGTCTTTTGCATACCTGGATGAAATGCTGTCTCTTAGGACAAAGGAATGAAAAGAGCCTGTTACCATTGTCTAAAAAACAGTTTTACAAAACAGCTGATACTTGCTGGCAGGTATCTTATGCTGAACAGAACGGTGTCCAAATATTGAAAGTTTTAGCTACCTCCTTATTTCTAAATATCTCCAAAGGATGTCTAATTTTTTTATCTATCATTTCTTCCTGGCAGAATGTCTTCTGTGTAGGTAAAAAATTATATAGTTCCAAAATATTCCAGACAGACTCAATCCATTTTATCTAGTAGCTTATTAAAAGTCTGTTTGCATACTACCTAACTTCTCTTCAAGCCTAGAGAGTGGCACCATGTGCAAAGTAGTTTATATCAAGTAGTCATGATTGTCTTGCTTTTGCAATTCAATCATTGTTTTAATGTAGTTTTGACCTATTAATAGGAGATGATGCAAATTACTAGTTTAAACAAAGCAAGAGTGGTAGAGACAGACATGTGTTCTCTATGGCTAGAGGTAATGATAATATGTTAAATCTCCTTTTTTTTCTTCCCTACCTGTTTTGCAATAGCTAGCAAGGAAGAGGGCAGATCTGAAAAAGAAGTTGAAAGTCACATTTGTAGGGGAAGCTGGTCTTGATATGGGTGGCCTGACAAAAGAATGGTTTCTTCTTCTGATTCGCCAGATTTTTCACCCAGATTATGGTGAGTCCTCATAAATGTTCTTAAGTACAACATGAAAATTTGTTAATTTTAAATTACCAGTGATAGATAAGAATTCTTCATTAATCCAGTATTAGGCAGACCAGTTACTAATTGACGTAAAAATAAAGCAGGCAAGTTAGAATTGTATATAGATGAGAAGAAGTTTTGGCATAGAGAAAGGTGGAAGAGAGTGGCAAGTACTTGAAGAGCTTTGAAGATGTTGGCTTTTGACAAGGAGGTTCAAGCATTGCTGAAAAACTGAGATTTTGCTTCAGTGGTATGGCAAAATTAGAGGGTGAACAAATCTCTGATCAATGGAAAGGTTTAGAATTAAAATTAGGATTCAGCTTTTTAAGTTTTCAGTCATGCTAAACCTTGTTTCAGAAACTGAAGGCTCAGTGTTTATAGTTGGTTAGTATCCCTAGGCTAGTGAGCATACTGGATACTAAGCAGGGGGACTTAAGGCTAGCAGTAGATTTTCCTTGAAGTTCTTCCTCTGATACATCAGTGTTGTTACAGTGTTTCCATCTCTATCCAGAGACAGGATCTTGATTTACCTCTGGGCAGATGGGAGGAGGCCATCAACTGTTTTATGGAGTAGGACAAGGATAATTTAAATACATTATAACTCAAATGGAATTGGGCCATTAAAGGGTTGTTTCCGTTTCTCTTCTGAGTAGAAAACTCATAAGAGTTTTCTATGAGTGTTAGTGAATTGCTAGACCTACTAACAAAGCTAAGAAGAATAAGCAAAAGCTATGCAAGCCATTGAAATACTGACACTTGTCTGCCCTTGGAAGTTTTCTAGAATTCACACAAGTATATGTGTGAATTTATATATTTGGATTTAAGAAGTTTCTCCCATTTAGCTTAATGTGTTGTTTGGTTGCAATTGGAATATGATGTTCCTGTTCCAAAATAGAAAGAGACATATAGCAGCCTCTGAAGTAGATGGTTTAGCAAATATCGAAGTGGAGATAAAGGCCAAATGTATTTGTTTGTCACCTGCCATCCTTGCCTCTTTCTTCTCATGCTGCATTTTCTGCTTTTACACTGCCCTCAGCTGTTTTCATACTGCTAGTTTAGGGAGTTTTCCTGGTTTTCGTAAATAGCTACAGTTGGATGCTGTTACTGTGCTCAGTTCTGGCAAACTGCTGACTCTGGCCTCCCATGTATCAATGGTTTCCATTTGCGCTGATAGTTGCACTGATAGTTTCTGCAAGTTCTAGCCCTATTCCTGTGATTAGTATAGGTAGAGGTTAGTTCCTACTTGAATCTTTGTCATCATATGTTCTGTTTGGTGTATCTCTGTAGCAAGTATTCTTAAAGTGGTCCAAGATGCTCTCAGGAGAGAAAGGTCCTTCAGTCAGGTGCAGAGACAGTATAGGCAGATGTGAGACTGAGTGAAATAGCCTGCCTGTGCTGTTACCAGGACCTGTGAGCCCATAATGATATTTGCAGGCCCAAGGGAGGAAAAAAAAGGAAGATATTTTTTGAGTAAACAGGAGATTGGAAGACATGAATGAGCATTCATAAACAAGCCGCTCAATCTACTTGTTTATATTGCTGTAGATGGAGCTGGGTGGGGGTTTTTCCCCACTCTAATATTTCTCAAATAAGTCAGCTTTCCTCAGCCATGCATGGATAGATTAGTGATGTTATAATGGGTTAAAGTGTTACCAGGCTGGCTTTTAAATTAGAAACATTGATTTCCAGGGACTTCAGTATAACACCTGATAGTCATTGGTAGAATGCAAGAGCTTGTCTGTTTTTGCCTGGAAGTGTTCATTGCCCTTAAATGCATGGTCCTCTGTGTTTATAGGACTCCTTATAAAAGTCGAGAGTTTTAAGTCATAAATATGCCCTCAAATCTGCTAAGATCGTTATTTGCCTGTAGCCCTTTTTCTAGTAAAAAGGGGTCTGTGTGGAGAGATGACATTTAGTGATAACAACCTTAATAGGAAACAATTTCTCCTGGAGAAAGTGTTCTGTGAGTTTAACAGTTCTGTTAGTAAAAATGTGTTGTCAGCAGAGCTTGCTAACTGATGAGTTTGGAAACATTCGAGAGTATTTTTTTTTTCACCAGCTCTGGCAGGCTTCCTCGCTTTAAAGTGTAAATTCTTTCATTGGTATGACCATCAGCCAAGTGTGGGAGGAGTTCAGAAATTTTCTCATCCCTTGGAAAGGGACTGTATGAGTATACATGGGTATGCATATGCTGCCTTTAATATTTAAGTTGCAAATAATGTATATCAGAAGCTTGGAAGGAAAAAACATAGGAAAACATCACTGTTCTTACCCTTTCCAGGTTAGCTGATCCTGCAGATTTAATTCCTGAAATTAAAGAACTCCCAATTAACTCAGATGTCTGCCCTCCTATGTGTGTTATAATGCTTTCTTCATCTCAGTGCAGACCATAAATGGAATTTGAGACCTGTTTTGTTCCAACATCACTGCTATCTTTCAGTATGTGAACCTTGCTCTGCCTTACATGCAACTGTTCTGTTGCTTCTGGTAAATGCCCTGTCCAAACCTTTTGTGATGAGCACCTTTTTGAGCTAAAGTTCAAAAGAAAAAGTTAAGATCATTCAGGAGAGTAGGGGGCAAAAAATATGAAGGTGTTCTTCCCTAACGTCATCTTCAAACACAAATATGGTGAGCTACTGCATACAAGATGTCCTTAGAACTATTCAGTGCTTTGGTTTGTACACTGACGGTGGAAAGAATAATAAACTGTCAGCCCATTCAATCCCAACAAATTAAAACCAGTCATCAGGTTTTATCCAATTTACTTCTGTGTTGGTGAACTTAATTTCACTGTTAGTGCACACTTAACTAGAGTGTAAGTGTCTTGCTTCTCTGAGCAATACTTCCCAGGCATCTTAAAGCTGTCTTGTGGTTTCATCACGTGGGTTTTTACTTTCTATCACTCTCTAAAACAGAATGATCCATATCTGACGCAAATAGCAGTCAGACCAGTCTATAGTCATGATTTCAGTAGGATCTAGCTTGTCATTCAGACCAGTGAGTGGCTTTTTTAGGATATTTGTGGTTTGGAGTTTTTTTAACTTCTCTGATACAATTTTTTGACAGAAAATATGAAACATACCCCTTTGCTGCTAGTGCGTGTATGAGATAAACCTTTTACAGCTTTCTATTCTAAGAAGGTAAAGCTTATGGTATTTGTATTGTGGGAGCCGGGTTAGCTCGGTTAGAACATGGCGCTAATAACGCCAAGTTCACAGGTTCAATCCCTGCTTACTGCAGGGGGGTTGGGCTCGATGATCTCTCAAGGTCCCTTCCAACCCAAAGCATTCTATGACTCTATGATTCTACGATTCGTGCCAGTGTCTTTAAACATTGTCATCTGCTATTGACCCAGGAAGGGAGGAAGAAATGGGTTTACACTGCAGCAAGAAAATTTTTGGTTAGACGATTAACATTGCTAGCTGCACAGATGATGAAGCGCAGTAAAGAAACAGATTGCACAGAGACAGCGCAGAATATCCGCGGCCGGAGGCAGCGAAGAATGCACTGCACCAGCCCCCCACAGGGCTGGTGGGCTTGGGCCTGCTTGGTGTGCAGGGCCCCTGCCCGGGGTGGTCCTTGCCCGAGGGCCTGCAGGCTGCTGCTGGGGGTGGAAGATGGCGCTGAGAACAGGCGCGGAGCTCCGGCACTCCGAGGGGCACTTTCACGGGTGCATCCGTAAGAAAGGTGAGCTTTTGCGCAAGGTTTTATTGAAGCTCAGGCTTTGAAAAGGCCGCCCTTCCTGTTCTGCAGGCATGTTCACCTACCACAAGGACTCGCACTGCCATTGGTTCAGCAGCTTTAAGTGTGATAACTATTCTGAATTCCGATTGGTTGGAGCCGTATCCTTTTGTGCCCGCTAGGCAGCGCTAAGCGAGCCGCCGCTCAGGGCGTTGGCGCGGGGAGGAAATGAGGCACCGGCTAAAGCGCGCTCACGTGTTGTGTATACAGCGTGTGTTCCGGTTTAGACGTGTGAAAAGAATGTCGTTCAAGCAAGTGAACTAAAAATAGGGAAAAAATGGCCGTATGTAGGTACGCGGTACTTTTTACAGTCAGCAAGTACTAGAATTAAGATCAAACATGCAACTTTTTTGTGTGCAAGTTGTAATTTTTTATGTACATACAATTCTGAGTTTCATTCAGCAGACATAAATGAGCCTTATGCATTAATATTTCGTTTAAGTCCCCGTTGATCAGTATGTGGCTTTTTTTTTTTTTTTTACGGAATGGAAGCCACATGTTATTTTGAGCATAAGTTTACTTCCTAGATTTTCTGTTGTGCTCATTTATGAACTCCTTGCACAAATTATTACTGATAATATATGCTTATAACTCCACTAAGATGAGATGGTGATGTCCCCATTTTACTGATTGCAGTTGGACCAGGTGATCGTTGTAGGTCTCTTCCAACTGAACTCTTCTATTCTAGTGAGAAACCAAATTGTGAATGGGATTCTTCTAATAATGGGATTCTTCTAATTTTTGGTATAATTTCGAATTTGTTTCACAAGATACATTAATTGTGCTAGCTGATGAGCTGTAGTGCCAGTGCATGTTTGTCTTTATGCTTTTATTTAAAAGAAAAATTGATATATTGAGCTCTCTCTAGAATTTTTGGATTAAAAATATGTATCTGCAGTTCTCTTTAAAAACTTTTTTCACAACGATACTTTGGAACAATTTATTCTAGAAATGTTTGTATAGAATATTATGATAAAGATTCTCAAGTGTTCTGTCAATGTGCATCATTTGACCATATTAACTACTACTTAATTGTAATACAAAACTGCATTTAAAATTGTCAGTCCAAAAAAATGAAATAATTTCCATTCCTTCTGTTTGTTTAGGATGTATCAGAGTATGCTGAGTAAAATCTTAAAATATTTTTTCCAAGTTACTTAAAATATTAACTATCATAAGGATGTGTGGGGTTTGCCCTTAACGTTTGACATACATAGCTTATGGGACTTGCTGTATATAATAGCATCACCTTGGATATTCGTTTCCCACCTTGCTGTTACAAGAAATTATTGAGTCCTCCCATTGTCCCCTGCGATCATAACACACTTGTAGGCATCTGTGATGTCACATTAGATGACCTGTTTCAGATTATGCCTGTAAGTATTACTTTTTTTAAGAGGCTAAATTACTGATTTAAAACCTGTTTATTTACATTTTTTAAGAGGCTAAATTACTGATGTAAAACCTGTTTTATTTATATTTAATGCTTGAATTATAATCTGTTTGAAAACAGCCTTTTTTTCAGCACAGGCTGATAAAGTCTCCTGTTCTTCTGTTGAAAACAGAAATTCTCCATGTTTTCTAGCATAGCAGAATTTTTGTTGGTCTCTTTGAAGTTAGAATACCAAAATCTGATATGAGCATTCTAGATGCATTTTCTGTAGTAAAAAGAAAAATGTAACAGCTTATACTGAAATAAAAATAAATAAATACATATACACATATATTAAGCAAGCAGTGAGTTTTAATTTGTGTGCACATTTTGAATATACAGCTTTTTCCAAGATAGTTTCTGTATAAAGTAATGATTCTGGCACGTTCTTGCAAAGTACATCACTTAGTTTTGTAGATTTACTAAAGAGTTTTTACTCACATTGTAGGAACTGGCCCATGGACTAAGTGAACTTCTATCCTATGAAGGCAATGTCGAAGAGGATTTTTACTCAACCTTTCAGGTCATTAAATACACAATTATAAGTGATTCTCAAACTTGTTCAGTAGTTTTTACCAATGTTTCTGCAACGCACTGGCCTACTACTGTGTGATTGCTGATTGTTTGGAATATAACTGCGTGGGCATTAAAGCTTACTTCAAGAACCAGTCTAGTCCTGGGGCCTGAGGGCATACAGAGGCTGGCTGCCTTACGGGGCTTTAAGCTGTTGTCCCCTGGCAGTGCAAATGGATCGAGCACCGACTGCCAGGGTCGCATGGCCAGCTGCTGGTCCAGCTGCTGGTGCATTTCCAGCTCTTTGCCTGCTCTGACACCACCGCCTTGCAGTCGGTGACCTGGTTTGTGGAATTCATCTGGCTGCAAAACAATCCCTTCTCTGCCTAACCCAGATGCCAGTCAAAGTCAAAGCTTACTCTGGTTATTTTGTCCAGGAAATCTCACTTGGACAATAGCTTGTTCAAGTTACGATAGTTTTGCCTGACCTGTATGTCTAACTGCTACTTCAATCAAGAAAGCCTTTTTCATCTATTTATTGTTTTAGAAGACATACTACTTAGTAAAATTTCATGCTGGTTTATGGATGTGTATTGGACTAGTATTGACCCTTTTTTCCTCAGCTTTGAATTATGTTATTGTCAGACCACATGAGAATTTTCGTAAAGCGGGTACTTTTGAGTTTCTAGGTGAGCTACAGTGGAACAAATACCTTTTTAATTGTGTTTGATGCTCCTAAATTGTTCTTTTGTATGAAAAACTGTGGCTCTAGAGCCTGCAGGTCAGTTATTCTACTTTGAATACCGATTTCTTGAGCAATTTGTTGAAAATTGTAATATTTAGCTTTTAAAAACCCCACAACCCTCAGAATTACAGCATATGCTAAAGAGAGAGATACGGGAAATACATGGAATAATAAACACAAGCTTTGTAATTTGTGAGTATATGAATGTATTTTCCAGTACTGACCTTGATGCCTCTTTCACTCCAGGTTTTTCAGGAAGAATTTGGTGTTATAAAATCTTACAACTTAAAGCCAAATGGAGATAAAATTCCAGTCACAAATCAGAATAGGAAAGGTACTTGGCAGATTTACATTTGTCCTTTTTTTTTTTTTCCTTTTTATAAGCCTCGGTTTTCTTTAACAAAGGGTGAAAATGAAATTAGTGTAGGTCCTTTCTGGTATGCCTACCAATAATACTAATATCTAAAATAGTATCTAAATACCTATAGTATCTAAAGTGAAATTCATTCATTTTTCTTAATTCGGTACAATTTGAGAGAGCACAACAAATGATTATTTAAAATTATTATGATGTAACAAAATAAAATGTTTTTCTTTTTTAGAATATGTGCATCTCTATGTTGATTTTCTTCTCAACAAATCAATCTACAAACAATTTGCAGCTTTCTATTACGGATTTCATAGTGTCTGCGCTTCATATGCATTACTGGTAAGAATAAAACAAAATGTAAGTCTTCACTTCTGTTTCAAATATGTGACAATGGCTTATCTAAATTAAACAAATTATGCTGGATGAACTTAGGATTCATGAAGAATCTTCATTAATCAATGTAGTTGATTAATGCAACTCAAGCAGAAGAAATTAAGCAGGTAATCAACTGTTCTCTGTAGTGTTCCATTGAAAACAGATAAATAAAGCTCCACAAGTTAGGTTTATTGGTATGCACTCACAGACACTTCAGGGGCTCTCGTGTGAATGTTTACAAGGATTCTCTGTATTCCCTACAGTTACAAGCAACAGAGCAACTACGTCTGTGTGCTTGTTGTGGTTCAGCCCCCGTCACAGCCAAGCACCACGCAGCTGCTTGCTCACTGCCCCCCCGCCCAGCCCCGCAGTGGGATGGGGAGAGAATTGGAAGGGCGAAAGTAAGAAAACTTGTGGGTTGAGATAAGAACAGTTTAATAATTTAAATAAAAATAATAATAGTAATAAAAATTGTAATGAAAAGGAGAACAACGAGAGAGAAACAAACCCCGGGAAAAAAACAAGTGATACAACCACTCACCACCTGCCAACTGATGCCCAGCCAGTCCCTGAGCAGCGACCAGAGCCCCCCGGCCAACCCCCCCCAGTTTATATACTGAGCATGACGTCATATGGTATGGAATAGCCCTTTGGGCACTTTGGATCAACTCTCTTGGCTGTGCCCCCTCCCAGCTTCTTGTGCACCTGGCAGTCCTTGACTAGTGGAAGCAGTACCTAGCAACAACTAAAACATCAGTGTGTCATCAACCTTATTCTCATCTAAATCCAAAACGCAGCACTATGGCAGCTACTAGGAAGGAAATTAACTCTATCCCAGCCAAAACCAGGACAGTGCCCTTGAGCGACTCCTCTGAAAACACCTGTTACTTTTTGTAGGAAGAACACTCGGTGAAGTTGAGATTAAACATTCTTCTGTATTCAGTCCTGTTTAGCTGTTGGAATGCCTTTTGTAATTTATGATCCCTTGTGCAGTGAGAAGAGAAAGAAGAGGCAATTAGAATTTGCATGAGGTTTTCTTCATTCCTGTGAAATTAGCCAAGTATGACATACTTGCAGCAAAGTGAGATGTGACTAACTGCAGGGAAGGTTCTGGAAGGAGAATGAAAATCCATTGAAATGCTGTGACATACTTTCATGCAATTTCACCATGTTGTAGTAAATGAGTAAGTAGGTTCTGCAGGTGTAAGTTTAGCAGTTGTTAAACATGGTTTATTGTTATGTGTATTTGCTTTGCATAGCAGTGTGTACAACTAAGAGTCAAGTTCTGTCAGCCACTGCTACTCAGCAGCCTACACTGGGACTTTTCAGTGTAAATGAAATGGAAGTTGTAACCGAAATTGAGAACAAGACCCTCCCTCCGAATTCCATACATACAAACTTAATTTTCTTCCTGACCCATTTGTAATCTAATCAGATGACAAGCAAGTCTGTATAATAAATGTAAGAATGAAAAAGAAGTGAAGAACAAAAGAAAGACACTGAAATACGATGTTATCCAGTACTTTGTTTTTTACTATATACAGTAGCAAGAGATTCTTCAAAGTAGAGGAATTCATTTTTCTATAAAACAGTATGTATCTAAGTTATAGATTTATACAGAATTATATTCTGTTAATTTTTCTATAATGCCAAAAGAAAATGTAATCTGAATCTCGTAGCATCGTTTCTCATCTTCAAAAAAAATTAAATATTTCATCCTTTATTTCTGGCAGCTACTTCGTCCAGAAGAGGTTGAAATTCTTGTCTGTGGCAGTCCTGAACTGGATATGTCTGCTTTACAGCGAAGTACCCAATACGAGGGCTACCAAAAAACTGATCTTACTATACGGTAGGCTTAATTTTTTTCATTCTAATTACTGAGTTTGAAAACATCATAGAATGGTAGACCATTGGGAATAATCTCTTCAAGGATAATCTGAGAGTGATTGAAATTTTAAAAACCTATTTCTAAATAAGACAAAGACACTATTAAATTATCTATAAGTAGGAAGAATTAGATCCTTAACGGCATAATGTGTGGCTGAATACCTTTAAAAGGTTATGATCAGATTGAAATGGCAATAGTTTAAAAAGAGTAACTTCAAATCCTGCATAGTGAAATCTGAGTATTTATTTTTACTATTCAGTCTTCTAAAAATGCTTTTTCTCTTCCAATTCTATTTGATACTAAGGACATTTATATTAGTGAGTAGAAAGTATTTATGTTTTTATAGAAAAGGAGGTTTGGGCATCGTTTGACAAGACATCATTCCAAAATTCATAAAACATTGTACTTGTTGAGTCCTTAGGAATTTATTTAACCTTGCATATTAGGATACTATGATGTCCCATATATTACATTAACTAAATTCTCAGTAATTGGCATTCATCATGTAGTACTTGCGGTTGTATTATTATCCTCATACTCTTTCGTCATTATATTGCATCTTACACCATCTTCTTCTCCCTCTGCCCTGAACATAGATACTTTTGGGATGTAGTACTTGGATTTTCTCTTGACCTTCAAAAGAAGCTGCTACATTTTGCTACAGGAAGTGACAGAGTACCTGTGGGAGGAATGGCTGATTTGAATTTCAAGATTTCAAAGAGTGAAACATCCACTAATTGGTAAGTAGTCTTCTGGATTTTTAAAGTCTTTTGTTAAATTGTTTCCTGAGAGCCCTTATCGCTCTTGAATGTCTTTTTAAAGAAGAGCAAATTAATGTATAAGGAAGAAACTGCATGGACTCCTTTAGGTTGTCTTCAAAATGTGGTTATACCCATTTATTGATTGCATAAATTCTGCAGGTGACCATCTAATACAAAATCGATTCTCCAGTCAATGTTTACATTTGAGGCCAGGAATTGTTTATTTATAGAGATTGCTTACATGTTTTCAATTCAAATAAATTATTTGTTTAATTGTTCCTAACATGACAGCTGAGCTAATGGAAATATACTGTGAATCACCAGGAATTTTTCAGAATTTGTTGAGTTTGGCTGTCATTATGTATAGAAGTCCCTGCAGTTGCAGAAAATGCTTGCATTTGTTCTTGCTGGTCTAAATAAGAATTTTAACATGTATGGCTGGGAAGATGTAGCATTCCTTTAGGTCTCTGGTGAGTAAGTGTATGGCTGACACAGAGGTTGCTCAGAAGAAATAGGAACAAAGCAGCCTTGTAATTTCATTGTGAAGGTTAAATTGTTCATGCCAAGTTCTTATGTTTCTGGTAGTGTTTTATTTTGTATTGAATTGACTCAAGAAATTCCACATATTTTCCAGCTAGTATTTTCCTTCTCAGGATTGGAGAAAGTCAGTTTAAATAATTTGGAAAGCTGTATAGAAAAGCTTACTGCTCTGAAGCTCGCTGCTAAGCAGTAATTGCTGCTAAGCAATAATTGCTGCTAAGCAATAATTACTGGCTTTACCTAGATTTCTCAAACATTTAGGGTAATCAAAATACTTAAAGGGAACTATATTTTTAAAGTCAAAATTTTGTTGGGTTTTCTGTGGAGAGCTCAATTAAATGCATAAACAAAATAAATTTTAGTTTTGTTTTTAAATTTGGTTTATCTCATTAGTGTGGTATTTCTAATGCTTTATTTAATGAGCTAATAACTGGTTCCAGTAACATGTTAAAGCAACATGAGGATCTGATGAAAAATGAAGAAAAATCAGTCAACGTTGAATCTCTGTTTAAGTCCATTCTCCTGTAAATTGTTCTTTTTCTTAAAAATGGGAAAATGTGTTTTGAAATAGCGTGCATTTGAAAATTATGTAGGTCTGTGTTTTGCAAGATAATTGTTGCAGTCAGGCTGCCTGCGCAGAGATGAACATAGACATGTTGGCATTGCGTTGCTCACACAATAGGATTAAGGAATATAATAGCAGTAAGAATTGCCAAATTAATATCCAGTTTCCCAACTTCCCAAATTCTGAAGCACGTGACTCCAGTCTGATTAATAAATCTTTGCTTGCTCGCTTAAAGGGTGGGGAGGGGGAAGTAGCTTGGGTTTCCAGATCTGTGGGGATTCTGCCCCCTTTCAAGAATGTTTGCTAATGACCAAAGGCCAAGCTGCTGCCATTCAAAAGACTACGGGCTTCAATGAAAACAGAACTACAGAGCTACATGAACTAGAGTCACATACTAAAATTTAACTTCTAAGTGTCCAAGTTTTAGAAATTTTTCAGTGTGTCGGGTTAAATCTAAAAGTCAGGTTGAGCTTCAGCTCATTCTTTCTCCTCTCTCCCCCCAAGTAATCAGTTGTAGGACAAGTCTGTATCCTCAGTTCTGTCTGCTTGTCACTTGAGAATATAAAGGGCAAGAAGATCCCATCGCTTCTTTTTGCCTGTGGCTGGGAGGCAGGATGTTAGTGGCATTTCATCCTGATGGCAAAACAAATGCTTCTGCTACTGAAGTTCTCATCAAACTAATCTGTTCTAGTGAGGAGCAAAGTTTCCAGTGTTTCAGTCAGACCATCCTAAGAGGTATCTGCAATACATATTCAAATTCAGCTCTTGGAAGAAACTCGCAACTGAAAGTGTTGGTACGGCTAAGACCCAAAATTTGTGAACTGTTGTTTTTCTAGGGCTTCAGTCAGCTCCTCAGCGCTCTGCACTAAGGCATATGTCTCTAAGGCTGTATTTTACCAGGCTGAACTTCGAGTTCTGTATCCTTACAGTAACCGTGGTTCATCTAGGTGTCTCTATACCTACTGCAGGACCCACCTTCCTTCTTCATCTTGTGGATTCTGATTATACCCAGATTTTGTATTTAGAGAAAAAATGATCTTGAAGTCGTGGTACCTGGCGTTTCCAAAGCCTGGAAGGAGAAGTTTCCAACTTAACAAAAAAAGAAAGGTGGGGAGGGAGTTGCAGGCACACAAATTCACCTGAGGTGCATATGACCAACAGTGGTGTTATCTGTGTTCAACAGAACCGGAACCAACACCATTAGGATACATGCTCCTTTTACAGGGTTTCTTATTTAAGTAATGTTTAACTGAAAACACGGAGGCAATTCGCAGTGTTCTGCTTCTAATGTATTATTATTAAATGTGTTTTGTTGGGGTTTTTTTTAATTATTTTAGGTTACCTGTGGCCCATACATGCTTCAACCAGCTTTGTCTCCCTCCTTACAAGAACAGGAAGGAACTGAAGCAAAAGTTGATCATTGGAATTTCAAATGCAGAGGGGTTTGGTCTAGAATAAAATTAAATACTTCAAGAACAGCATTTTTATGTAGCATTCACTCTCTTCTAATTGTGCCTTTAAGCTTTTTGTTGTTTTGTCTCTTGATACTGTGCCAGTCTTACCCAACTTAGTTGGTTTGGTTTTTTTTTTTTTTTTTAATTAAATATGGAGTATATGTTTTTTCCTGGATGGCAATACATTTACTGCTTGCTTTGTCACAGAAAGTAGCTTTCTTCATACAAAAAGCGAGTCTATTTGATAAACGAAACCCAACTAAGACAATTTCTAAGTTATAGTTTGTTTCTGTTTTTTCTTAAGAGCACTTTATCATTAATCATAATTCCTTTACATCACAGGTATCCCACTGGGAGACGATATACAGAATACTTCTTTATTAGCTAATCCCAGTGGTAGGATGTTTTCAATCAACACGAATAATAGAAAAAGATATAACATACAGCATGTAGCCATATTTTCACAAAGGCAAATATGAATTTTAGTCTTTATAAAATGTATGCAGTTTTAATATTCTGGTTTTCCTTCTCAATGAAACAGGCTGTCCAAGAAGCATGTAAATAACTGCCTGCGAACAAATAGGGTTTTGATAGTGCCATTTACTGCTAAAAGTTTATTTTTTATTAATAAGAGGTTTTAGATGTTCTATATTCAGCTTTTACACTGAACTGTACAAGAGTGTTAAAAGGTACTTTTTTCAGCTTGAGGGGATTCAAGTTCAAACTACAGGTATTAAGCAACTTGTATGTTCATTCTTTGACAGCAAACTAACCAGATCTACTGTAGCGTTATAGTAAACAAAACTAGATATTTAAAATAAATTCCACATATAGTGAGATATTTCAGGTAAAGAATTAAATCCACAACACATGGAAAACTGATATAGTGTATCATGCTATAATTTTTTTCAGCAACTTTGTTGAAAGTCTTAAGTAAGCTGTGACAAAAGTGAATACAACAGCATTTGAGAAGAATGTTGAAGCTTTCATTAACTTGAAGGCCAGCATTTAAAGACAATGTTTTGTGGTTTTCACTGCACAAACTACATGAAAAGAATTCTTGGTATGCCTGCTCTGACTTGGTAAATTAGGAGCTGGGAAAGAAACTGGTTCTAAAATGCAGATGTGATTATAAGTCTGGGTTTTATTCATTAAATGGAAAGAATTTATCAGCATGCAGTATAGTATTTTTTTAATTTGAATAGCTACTGTGTGTTCTATAGATTTTTCTTTCAGCTGAATGAGGCCCAGATCGTTGAAGACACTTTGGCATCTAGGTTGTCAGCTTTCCCCGTTGACATCTGCTGGGGCACGGATGCTTAGATATCTTGTAGTGTCTGTATTCAATTACTTATTTGCAATAAGAGTACGATACTATATTATTCTCGTTTTCCCTCTCTGTATTATTTACATGCAACCAACAGATTTACACAAGATGAACAAATTAGTCTGCCCAATCCGTAGTTTCAAAGCTGTTGTGGATTTTCTTCAACAGCTAAGTGTAAATTTTGTTTTATTCTATTTCCTAGAGAATGTACTGGTGATTTTACTGTTTTATTAAAGCAGAGATAAATAGTAGGCTATTTTAAAATATTTGGCACTGTATTCATTTTGCTCTCCTTGACACTAGTAATAAAATTGCCATTGACTTCAGCCTGGAACAAAACTAGGTTAGCATGGAAAGTGTTAAAAGCAGCACTTCCAACTTGTGCATTTCACATTGTTTCTCCCAAATGGAGGTTTTAAAAATAAATTTTGATTTACGGGATTTCAGATGATAAGAAATAAATGAAACCTTCACCATTACACCGAATGAACTAGATAGCTTCAAGCAATGTTAAATATCTTAACAGCCGAGTATGGATGTAGGTAAGAAATCTGGAAACAAACACCTGCCCCCTTTCCCCTCTCTGTAGAATTGGATTCATGGAAGGTTGGCTTATGAATAAATAGCTATACAGTTTATCTGAAAACATGGCAAATTAGCCAAAATATTTTTTTATGGCTTAAGCCCACTTTTAATAACTATTTATCTATTATTGTTAAAATAAAAGCTTTATCTTCTTATTTTCACTGAATTGCACTTTGCCTTGGGTTTAGTTTTATTTATTGAAGCTTTTTTGATTTACTGTGTAATATTACCTCAGAATTCTAAAAAGGCTATTGTATTTGCATCAGTTTTTAAATAAGATTGTCATTCAATGACATTTTATATATTTCCTGATGTTGATAAATTAAATAGTAAATTTTGTATTTGTTAAATGAAAGCATTGCACTGTATTTATGAAATAAGCCTCTGATCATTTAGAAACTTTTTCTCAATGATGTTTTGTTGTTCTTTTGTCTTGCCATGTAATCCAGCAAATCTTTTTTTATCTCCATTATTGTTTTGTACCGTACAAAAGAAATCTGGTTTGTATAAACTTGTTCATTCCTAAGTATCTATTTTTATGTATTAAAATTGTGCAGTCATTAAATAAAATATTTCAATTTCTGGCCTCACTTGTTTCATTTCAGATTTCCAAAATTGGTCATAATGGGTTTAAAAATATGATCAAGCTATCTGCTTTTGCCTTATTTTTCTTTTGAGAAGTTTTCTTTACAGTAACAGTTTTGCTAAAACGTTGCATGGCTCACTGAAAAAGAAACTGAGTTTCAACTACCAGACATACACCCGGAAGTGTCTATACAAATTCTATACAAAGTCTATACAAATTCCGTATTTGTAGTCAAAACTACAGGTGTTCCAGTGCATACCATGGTGTAACAACGCTGTAAAACAGCATGGATCCTCAACTTAATTTTCCTTACTTTGAGGTGCAAGGAGAGACAAAGCCAAGCTGTTGTATGTTTTATCTTTTTCTGACTAATTTTAACATTAAAATCGGGAGGGGCAGCTATGCTGCTTTCTCATGGACACAGGTCCTGATCACAGGACTAATATCTGACCAGATTCAAACTTGCTTCTTGCTTCCTTTGGACCACTCACGTCACCTAGAGATGGCAGCAAAGATGAGGACTGAAACCACCTAATTAGATGTCAGACTTTCCTCTTAACTAACAGCAGATATTGTAAGTACAAGTAATGAAGAAAAAAGTTCTCTCTTATAAATGTACATGACAAATCATTTCAGATTCGTGAAATCAGCAAATATAAATTGGTTTCTAGCAAATGGGTATAGAGGAGGGAGAAGCAGTTGCTTGCTGGGTTTTGAAAATGTCTTCTCTTTCCATGGGGAGTTCCCTGATGTGTTACTGGGATCAATGAGAGACTCTGCCAAAGCCTCACAGAGAGGAGATTGATTGGTACTGATCTCTGAACAGTCAATAGCCTCAGGGCTGATGTTTAGAAAGAGGTTAGAAAACCTAGCTTGCTTTGTCCTGTTCCAGCTAGGGATCAGATGGCTGGTGCTGGGGCTTAGAATTGAAATGCAGTATTTCCTTTTGATTTTTTGGCCAAAAGTGGTGAGGTTCCTTCTCTGTAGTTGTAGGTGGTGGTGGTAGTGGTTGACTTGCTCCAAAAGCAAGTGCTGTATCTGCTGTTATTTTTCATAGAATCCTTCCCTGAAAAAGCCTAGTTTTCATGTCCTGACTGGCAGGCTGTAAAAGCATGAGATTTTCCCTCTAGAGCACCTAGTTCTCTTCCAAGAAAATTT
Organism: Pelecanus crispus; assembly: GCF_030463565.1. Taxonomy (NCBI): domain Eukaryota; kingdom Metazoa; phylum Chordata; class Aves; order Pelecaniformes; family Pelecanidae; genus Pelecanus; species Pelecanus crispus. The sequence continues at coordinate 19,746,354 of NC_134652.1, read as the reverse complement.
CTTTTTCGTTTGGGTCAAGTAACCTTCCATTCTATTTGGATTTTTTTTTTTTCCTTTGGGATCTGTGCTGTTGTATGTGTTATTGAAGTTCCTTGCACTTTTAAAGATTTATAGTGTCTCAGAAAATAGTGATGGGGTGGCTTGGACTGCCACAGCTGTTTCACTTGTGTTAGAAATGTTCTAATTCAGTCAGGTGGGTTTTGTTGATAAATTAATGAGCAAAAATGGACCCCCAGAGATCTGCACCTTTCAAATTGTTAATTAAATTCTTATTATAAGACTTTAAACCCCAATGGCTTTATGTAAAATATAACGGGGGAACAGGTATGGCAAGGGTTATTATAGTTTGATATAGTTAGTGCATTCATAACTGTAGAATGGATATTTGATTCAAAAATAACTTGTTCTACAAACTAGATTTAGGAAAGAACTCTGAGGTCAAGGAAGACGGAGAGATTTTTGTCTCTGAGGATCTGGTAGAGTAGTTGCTCATTAAACTCTGGAAGGGTGGGAGAAGTTCATGTAAGTTGGGCAGCACCTAACAAGTTCATTTCTGGACTCTTCTGCAGTACTAATGTTAAATAGTACCTCTATGTGTAAGAATAGGATGTACACATTAATGGTTTTGTTGCATGTTTCAGGAGTTTTATGTTCTACCACAGCAAGGCTTCATTTACCATTTTTCTTTTGGGTGTCAATTTTTATGATTTGGTATTTGTAGCGAGTGATGAATAGACTTTTACTTTCTGATGCAATATTTTCTCCCCATGAGAGTTGTCCTAGATTATGTAGATGTATGATGGTCAGGTTTAATTTATGGACTGCCTTGTTTACATGGTGGTTTAACTCTATAGCATGCTTTCCTATTAACCAGGAGAAATGCATCTGTTCTCACAGAGTCCTTAGTACCTTTACATTAGCATCTCTGGCTGCTACCACACTGTGGGTAATAACAATCCAGCCTCCACTGGTCCCTGTAGGCTTTATCAGAACAGAACTATTTGTAACTATGTGTAAGTTATTCAAACCATCTTATCAATGAGTGAGTTTACTCAATGTACATTCAATCTCTTTGCTCTAGCGGAGAGCTAGAATATTCACTTATTTTGCTATTCATTTTGTGTCAGTAGCGATACTGTGGAGGGCGGGAACTGTGTTTTGTCCCCTGGAAAATCAATCCAGCTGGATATAAAGGAGCCAAAGCACAGTCATTTTGAAAACACTGTGGTTTAAACTCAAACATGTGGGTCTTGGTTTTGGTTGTCTTCTAGTGACTTTATGTAACCTCACACACCTTATTTTCAAGGACTGCGGTAGCAGCATGTATACTGCTTGGGGGTTTTAATAGTTGGCCTTGATTAGTAGAAAGGAATGGGTAGATGGGCCAGTAACACATGCCACAGTGAGCAGAGAAGGAACTTAATTTTGTCATCTCGCTCATCTACTTTACAGAGAGATCTTTTCCCAAATCTTTCTGGATTCTCAGATGGAGGAGTATCCTGCTCAGATTTTAAAATTCCCTGACAAGACATGTTCTGTGATACTAAATGCATCATATTCATTCTTAAACATTTTACTTCATTAACAGAAAAATTAATTAATCACGGCAGATAAATGTGATCTATGCAAAACAGAGATGAGCACAGGAAAAAATTTGGTTAGTAGTGGAAGAGAAAAATCTACTTTCTTATATAGTAGTTTTATAGAATTGCTTTTGAGTTGCAAAAATGTGATTTTATTCCCTTAACTGATGAGGTTTAATTTTTCTAGTGATTAATATCTTAGAGAGTTTAAGAACTGAAATTATTTTTCTTTAATTCAATCATCATGCTAGATAAAGCTAAAACTTGAGTAAACTGTAATATTTTCCTATGTGCACTGCTGTATAGTGCTTACTGCATTGTCTCATTGTACTGAAATCAGTAACATGTTCTGCATCACTTTTCTTCAGGAATTCTAACTTTTGTGGCAATTTTTAGAGTGAAAGAAAAGCTTTCCCAAGCATTGAAAGCACTTGGTATTCATTCAAACCGAAGCTTTTAAAGTAGTAACATACATTTGTTCCTGTTGCATATAAACAACCTCATTCCATTTTGTTTTGGGTGGTTTTGTTTTAGGATTCAGAATCTATTCAATAACATATTTCTGCAGATTGATTGAAATGCATTAAGCTATTATCTCAAATGGCACATTCTGGAAGGTGAAAACTCTTTCCAGTAGCCTGTGCTGCTGGAGTTTACTGTAAATCTGTGAAAAGGATTCCAAGTTAATAATTTCTTACTTTGCTATGTTAGTTGCCAGATCGGGGCTGAAATCTCCTGGGGTATTACAAGCAAGCTGTGTTTGAGTTACCTAGGGGATGTTTGCTTTTGTCCTATTGATCATCTCCTTGCCCATGCTTGCCCCGTTTCTACAGGTGATAGGTTTCACATGCTTACAGATTTTTTTAAATGTGTTTCTTACACTGAAATATTCAATACCCATGAATTCTTCCTTTCAAGAAGTGAACTCAATTTCTTCAATAGTCTATGATGTTGTCTATGTTGGCCAAGAACTCACAGGTGCAGAACTAAAATCTCAATGAAATTAGTTTAGAAGACCAAGTTTTATTTTCCTATACTAGATTTTAAGAGTTAAACATCATCCTATAATCAATGCTGTTCAGGCAGCATCAACTCAGCTATGCAGAGAGCTGTGTCTTCTGTTCCTCACTCCCTGGGGGGATTTTTTGTGTAAGCTACTGTAGACATGTAACCAAATGTGAAAGATGCGATAGGAGTTAAGTTTCGAGATTAAAGTGATAGTGTTGGAATTTTTTGAGCTCTTTGCTTGATTTCCCAGCTAGCTGTAGTTGAGTGTGGTTTTCATTTGCAACTGTTTGCAATGGGTACACTGCAATTGTGAATCTGAAGGTGTAATTGCTTGCATCATTTTTCATATCATTAGTTGTTCAAATGGAAAAATGAACTTCCTGGGTTTCCCTTCCTTGTCTCTGGGGCACCAACTGATGAATCAAGGCTTTTATATTTTATGGTGCAAAGTTTTTTGCAGTTTATCTTTTGCTCTTGAATTTCTTCTCAATTTATTTGTTGTTGATTTTATTAGTAGAGCTTTTTAATTATATATGACATAAGCATGGATGCTACGCTTAATCATGCATTCAGTTAGCAATTTCATACTTGTAGGTGTACTGTGAAGAAGAAATTACTACTTTCATGCAGCACAACTGGCTAATTTCTCCTGTCATTACTTACAGCAACAATCTGCATTCTTTGCGTAGTGATCCTGCCTTTCACTATGTTCAAGATCCACTGACATTCATAATAAAACAGATACGGAATTGTAGAATGGTAAAGAAATGGAAGCTTTCACTTTGAATTTCCCTAGATTAGAAAATCATCCCTTATGCTTGTGACAAATTTGGTTTTCTCCTTTTTTTTTTTTTTTTTTTGACTAGACCTCAGGTTTTATTTTGTATTTTCTCAAGACACAGGGTAACTTAGGGGAATTTAACAGACATTTTAGAACTGAGTTGTCACTTACATGGACGAATTATTTGGCTGGCTCTCTTGTCAGTGCTTATCCTAGCTACATGCAATGTCAATCCTCTATTTGCAGTGCATTTTCATAAATCAAAGTGATTCTAATATTAACGAAGAACACATAGATAAAGGTGCCAAGAAAGGATAATGAGTTGTTGTGTGCCTAGGGTGCAACTTGTAAATGTGTCTTTGCCTCTTCAAAAAAAAAAAAAAAAAGGACTGGTTAAAAACAATGATTCAAGGCGGTGGCAGAGAGAAGCGTAGAGAGTTGCTACACTTCATCTCTCATTTCTGAGGAGCTACACAGAGGCTACGTATTGAAGACAAGCTGTCTGGGAGACAAGTCCCTGTGGGATAACGCTATGAGTTTCAGCTCAGTCATTGTAATTTGATCTCCCCTTCCTTTTTCGTGTGATTAGCTTATTATTTGAATTATTTTGGGGATGTTTGCTTTTTTCCCTATTGATCTTGTCATAGCCCATGCTTACCTAATCTGTACTAGTGGACCCATTTTTAACCAAGCCTGATTCCAATGCTCCTGGGAGATCTTGGTGTTTGCTCAGCCAGCGCCACAGGCTGCCGCGGCGGCAGAGCCGTGGCGGGGGCTTCGCCCGGCAGCGCTGTGCCAGGGGCGTAGCAAGCTGGCTGCCTGTCCGCAGAGGCTGCGGCCCTTCGCTTCAGCTCTCTAAATGCTGCTCAGCTTTTCGCTTTGGAGTCGTTGCTGCTTGTTAATGTCAGCCAGTCAATGAGGGCGACGTGCCAGCTGAAGCACACTGAGTATCTTGCCTCTGTATTCCATGGTTGATTTCCCAACCTTGTTCAAACAGGTTTTGCTAGAAATCGATACCTGCAGGTGAGCAAAGAAATTTGAAATGTAGGTTTATTACCAAATTGATAGGATTAGTAGGCAAATACCAGTCATTTCTTTTGCAGAAAATAACTATGGAAAAAAAAAGAATCTGTCTGCCTTTTTAAGGTTTCACCTGTTCATTTTTTTTTTTTTTTAGTATGTTGGACATACAGCTGTCCTGAGAATGTCATAAATGGAAAATCCTCATACGCTAAATTTCTGCAATTAACTTTCTTCTTTTATTTAGGTGCATGTAGGTATCTCTGTGATGACTTCACTCAATTTGCACCCCAGTGTCTTTTCAGCTCAGGGGTCAAAGGAGAAAACCAAGAAGCAGGAGATTCTTGTGTTCTGCATGGATCAGATACTGCTACCAAGTTGTCAGCCAGGTGGTGGTGACTTTTTTTAAGCTTTTTAAATCAAGGCAGCTTTGGAAGTGTGCAATGTTGGTATCATAGCTTCGTTTGTCTTAAGTATAGCAGATTAAAAGACAAAACAACTGCAACTATCTTAGTGCTTTTTGTTAGTTAGAAATAGCAAAGAATTTTTCACATAGTTTACCAAACCTAAAAGCGGTGATATAAAAAGAATGTGGAAATGTATTGCTTAGATCAGATCTTCATCACAATTATTGAATATTACTAGTGCAAAGCAGCTAAATAAAGATGTCTCGTATTATCTTAACATCCAGTACGTGCCAGGCATTGCATGTCCATTATACCTTGTAAAACTGAGTAACAGCCTTTCCAGTCTCCCTCAACTACTTTTTTAGCACAGGCAGATTGTGAAGAGAGAACCACAGAAAATACTGAACCACACGCTGGCAACTTGCATATAATGAAAAAAGGGTTGTTTATTTTTGCGTATTGAAGGGTGGGGTTTTTTGGATTTTTTTTTGTTTGTTTGTTTTGGTAGTTTTATTGGTGGGGTTCCCAGACTGCCCACAAGCAGAGCACAGGATGGCTTTGGCTGAAGGGAATTAAAAAACAAGAGGTAACTCTAGGGCAATGTTCTAGTTTGTAACTACTCCCTGCCTTCAGTATTACATCTAGCCAGTAGTGTAAATGCTTATTTCACTAATGACTTAGTTTTATAGCAAATGTGTCTGATTTTTGCAGCAAGATCAGCTAATATACATCAGAAATTACATTTGATAAATAGAGTATCCATAAAATACAGCTACAGGGTTTTGCGTACTTACAGCTGTTCAAACCTATAGCGATTCTCCCTTGTGTCTTCAGAACCTACCTGAGATTTTGTTTGATCCAAAATTGCTGACAAAATTTAACGGCTAATTTCAGCTTACGAGCTCTATGGGGAGAAATACTCGATTTACAAAGTGAAGGAGGTGTCGTGCCTTTCCATCCTTTTCCATTCAACGCTCAGGTGGTCAGAGCATTTACCGGCAATGGGGGGGAGCTGGCATTCAAGTCTTCTGAGGGCAGGATTTGAGTTTGTGTTGCCCATAGCCCATGAGCTCCTAAATCTGTGGTTTGCATCAGGCAGAGGGAGCCTGGCCCTCTCGTACTCGAGGCGAGCACGCTGAGTTGGTCAGAGAGCGCTGTCTTCTGCCACTGTTGTGAATGCTGTACCATCTCTAGGTCTTAACTTCTGTGGTTGCTCTTGTTAAACATCTCCAAGTGGAATAAAAGCTTCATTTCTGATTCAGTGTGAACCAGGGACTTCTGCTTCCTCACCTCAGGGGAAAATAAAATAGCCCCCACTGCACTTTTATCTTGATTTGATCTCAATCTCTTTTCCGAAAATGTTTTGGTTTGGTGGCTAAACCAAAATATTAATCATGCTTAGGAGTTGTGCCTGAAAGCCTCCCTCCTGCTCACAAGGCAGGCGTGACCTAAGAGGAGGACGGAAGGGGCTGAGAATGAGAAAGCATTCTGCAAAGCGTGAGAAGTCTAGTAACTAAAGTACCAACGTTCTTCGTGTCTCAGTATGAAATTTTCCTGAGCAATGTGCAAAAGTAACAAGTCAGAAAGACCTTACTGGCTGAAAATACAGAGAATACTGTGAAAGCCATCATGGTAAATTGTTCAGTTATTACACAGCACTAACTTCTTTTTTTATCATCAAACTCGGAAAATGACGTGTTATTGCAATATCAACACTATATTCTTTGGGCTGTATTTAGTTGTTTATATAATATCATCACTGCAGGGGGGTTGGGCTAGATGATCTCTCAAGGTCCCTTCCAAACCAAAGCATTCTATGATTCTATGATATGAACCTTCGAACAAGGCCTTGTCTGGCCTCTGAACCATCAAAGGGATTATTTTCTCTGGGGAAACTGCCTTCTCCCTGGGGAGGGCTGGCGCAGGGTCAGGCTCTGAGCCAGGTGGCCACTAAGTGGAGCCGGCAGGGAACCTCTGGGTCCCAGACTCAGTTGCCCTTCACATCAGGTGTGGGGTTTATTTCCTGGTGCCAGCTTATTTGCAAACATTTTCTTGTGTGAGAGCAAGAGACCTTATCACCAGTTCTTACTGCTGCTTGTCAATATTCCAGTCTGCATCCCGCACTGTGTATAGTAATTCTGTGTGAACAAGTGCAATTTAAGGCATCCTAAAATTTCCGCTTCTATAGCATATGGAGAGATTTGTAAATGTAATTTTTTAGTGGGTGTTTGCAGAAGCCATACCACCCCATGCATGCTTATGAATGCTTTCTAGGCCATTTCTTCTGCAAAACTCTGTTCTGGATTGCAGATAATTAAAGAAGTTTAATCGTTCAGCTTGGCATATGTTTTTTTGCAGAGTTTGTTAGTAGAAAAACCTTTGCACTTCAAGTGCTGGAGGAGAGCATGCCTATGGCCTTTTGAAATTATTTTCATCACAGAAGAACAGAGCATTTTGCACAAAATCACATACAGGATTAAACCCAACCTGGATTTCCTGACTTCTGGTTCTCTGTTCTACTTATTAGCTGTTTATTTCAGGTAGACAAATGAAATATAGACAGTTTTGAAGAATGCTGTGCTGAAAAACAAGCATTTGGAGTCTCCATGAAACTTTGAATTTTTAACATGGTTTCCAAGCTGAAAATAATCCATTTTGATTATAAAGCTTCAAGCAGTTTTGCAGAGATAGGTGTTGAGAACACTGTGTCATTTGCGTTGTGAAGCATATCGTGTTAAAGTCCTTATTCAAGCCCATGAAACCACTCACTGATTTCAGCAGGCTTTGGATGAATCCCATATTTGCCAACTTGTAAAAATGCTGTCAATATAGAACTCAAGTCTTGACTGTAGAAATTTCAGCCTGACAACCTGATCAGCAAAGACTTTAATACGACTATTTATATGCTCTCTAGTTTACAAAATATGTTCCCCAAACTTAACAACTTGGTCATTCATTCTTTCCTTATTTATGAAAATCATAACTTTGTGTATAGAATTGCAATCTGCACAATGAAAAGGCATTTTTGAAGCTTTAATTTCTAATATTTATCAAGCTTGGATGTTTTGTGTTAATTGAGGAGGTGTTTGTTTTCAGGTGTCAGAAGGTAAATAGCGTTCCTGTAGGTTTTCCCCCCTGCCTTGAAGTACTACTACACCAAATATTATGCAACTTTTTCAAGAGACCTCTCATTCTTTAATGAACTGATTTTTGTCAAGACAAGTACAATAGATTGAAATGCTCTTATAACTCTCCAGTCTGAGGGGAGAGATCATAATCAGCTTCAGGAACACCGTGGTTCTGAATAAACTAAGGAGAAAAATCATCAAAACAGAAAAAAGAAAAACAGCATGAGCAACTGTGTGCCTGTTTCCCGTGGGTATTTATGCAGCATATATTTAAACTTTTTTACATATATCCTATTCAGTAAGAATTAATAGTACCATAAATTAGCTGCTCCAGTACTATGTTTGGGCTCAGTTGTGCCTAATCACTTTCTGATACAATTCCCCTAGCTCCAGTTGAAATTCTGCCCAAGTCGAGTTTGACCATTTCCTAACATGAGCTCTGCATCTCTGTCTTCTGCACAGTTACCCTGAGGATGCGGCTGCTGCAGAGTGTACAGACCCAGTCACTAATCTCCAGGCAATAATTTCCATACGAACGCTATCTTCCAAAACTGTTGACTACCTTCGAATGTTTAAAGTTTTGAATGATCAGGCTGAATTAGTTAAGTAAATCAATGCCCAGCATGTGTAACCTTCGCAGCTTCTGCGGGTACATGTTTGTATTGGTATCTCAACATGGGCTTGCATAACTCGTCACCCTTAACCTCATCAAAGTCATATTTTGGAAACACTAATACAAAAAAAGACTTCTCCAGTCTAATTTGGTTTTATTTATTCTGTAATAGTTATTTTTTTGTCCACTAATCACTTAGTCTGTTGCTCTTTTTCCCTCTTTTTTTAACAGGACATTAGGTGTTTGCCCGTTGTCCTCTAAACTTGTTGCAGAACTGTGACTGACTACGGCAAAAAATGCTGTTGATAGGTTGACATGGAGTTCATGTGGGGAGCTTGCTCAGGTCATGTATATTGTCAGCACCAAAAGCTGTGATTCACAGTGTTAGCAGAAAGACGGCCATTTAAACAAGCAGAGCCATCCTCCATCCTAAAGGTGTGAGTTCATGCTGGGCAAGAATCCGCCCCAAGCTTTTATCTGCACATTAAATCCTCATTCTAATGTGAAGTAGTGTTTGCTCAGAAGAGTGTTGACAGTTAAGATGGGGGAAAAGAAAAAGAATCTGTGCTTAAAAACTCCTGAAAGGATTTAATCTACAGAAACATACCCAGTCTTGCATTATAAATTTTTAAATCACTGTTAAATGTTTTCTTTTCCTTTATCTAAGACCAATTCACCACCTAATTGCCTCACCTTTTAAGTGTAACTAATGCATTCTTGAAACACAGTAGAGAATTCCACTCAAGGTTGGGAAATGTGCATTACGGGCATCGGAGCACTTACAGTACAGAGTACCCTGGTATCTCTGGCACCCGCTAGATAACGATAGGTTTGTGGGCTCTGGCCCCACAGGTGGTGTGGTCCATCAGCAGGAGCTTTCTCCTGGCCGAGGGCTGCGCCTTCACTCCCCGGCCCACAGGTGACTCCCTTGGCAGTGCTGCTGTGCTCTCCAAGTCTTTGCGCAACAACCTGCAGGGGAAGGGACGGAGGTGGCCCACCATCGCTGCTCCAGGACGCAGCTAAAGCCTGTTTGTGAGCTGAAGGAACAACCTCTTGTGCCAAGGCTACCAGCCTGCCCTCTCGGTAACAAGGCTCTGCGAGTAGTGTGTTAGTGTGGCTTGGCAATCACCGGGCACGCTTTGGGCAAATGAAAACGTTAGTTCAGACTTTTCTTGAAGCACCTTTCCAATATTCTCACTGTTACGGCTTATTGCAGACACTTCTCCTAAAGGCTAGCACAGCAGCTTACAAAGACATGGGGAATGAAGTGAAACAAACCAGATTTTATGTTCTTTTTACCTCAAATTTCTTTCTCTGTGGATTTAGATTCGCATTAGGCCTTGGCTCTGACAGCAACTGCTCCTGAGCCTCCCATGAGCAAAGTGTATTTGGCTGAGCCCACTCACCAGGGTTCCCACGCGTTTTTCTTTGTTGGGCTCGATGATCTCTCAAGGTCCCTTCCAACCTAAAGCATTCTATGATTCTATGACTTCCTGAGCGAGCACAGACAAACGAGGAGGAAAATGGCAGACAAGGTAAAATATCCTTTTCTTTCCCTGTGCGTTCCCAAGCCCTGTACAGTTACTAGTTCAGTAAGATCACAGGATTCAGAATACAAAAGCCAACTCATCTTTCAGGTGCCAGGAAAAAAACCCACCAAATGGAAATGGCTAATCTGCCGCATCAGCCACAGCACGTTGTAGGAGCCTGCTCATCCCTCTCTTGCCAATTTACTGCTGAAGAGCAAAGCATCAGCACCTTGAGCAGCCTACGGCAAGAGGCAGCATTTCATGCAAATCATAAGGTCTTGGGCATAGCAATAACTACACGAGGATTTCATTAGCAAGGCCTGTCCTGTTTCCCTAAGGCCAGTCATCGTAGCAGACTTGCTAATAAATCTGATCTGAAAGCTACGTATCTGATGCTAAATTATCCTTTCCCAAGCCCTTTTCCAACCTCTGCAAACTTTCTGCAAAACCCAGATGGGGATCTAACCACTGTTCAGCTTTTTCAAGCTTGCCTCAGGATTAGTATTATAAAAATCAAATAGGAAGGTAATGAAAATACATCTTCCTGGCAGGGTACGTGCTCTGGGGGAAAGTCAGTTAATGCAGAGATTAAATTCAAAACCGATATGTGCATGATAAGTCTGGATAATACAATTGGCAAAATGATATCGTACTTTAGACTCGGGCTCTGGTACCTTTTGTGTGTCTGCCTTCTCTGGGAGAGGAGTCTCTTGTGGACCACTAAGATGCCAAAGTCGTCCTTTCCAGCAGCCACACACTGTACGTGGCTACGTCAACTAAAGCTGGTAAAGTATCTATTTATTTAAAAACCACCCAGTAGGCTAGTAAATTCACTGGTATTTTGGGACTGACAACTGGTTACTAATGTCTTTAATACTTCCACTGCAGCTGCCATTTATATGAATAAAGACACAAATCTAGCTCTGAATTTAACTCATTTCATTCTATGAGCAAAAAATATGTTTGTGGGAACTTAGTATGACAATGTGCATTCACTTTACATGTTATATCAGTTACACGGGTATCCTGGAAGAAAATGTTTTAAGGTGTGTTTAACAGGCAAACAACTGAAGATACAAAGGTAATAATCTTTGCCATCTTGCAGTACTTCACAGAAGTGCATTTGTAAGGTAGCAAAAGAATATGTTTCATAGAACTCTTCAATTATAACAATAAGAGTGAACTTTGTTAAAGGTGAACTCTCATTCAAGTATGAAATTGCTGATCTGCACAAGGAAATCATTTCCCTGGCAAGCTTTATGTGAGGTCCAAATAATAATTTAGTGCTTTATAACTGGACTTTTTAGGCTTGCTGCAGAACTCTGTAGCAGGAATACAGGTCTTGATGAAAAGAACAAGTAACAATTCTTGATAAAATTTCTGCAGGCCTCTTATTATCATTTCTGTGGGACTCAGTTTCCATACAATTCTGGTGTCTTTTTTGTATTCTGTGAGATTTTTCCATAAAGTAATTACAGTTTTTAGATTTCTTTTGATTTTTTTCCCCATTCTTTTTTTCTGTTCACAGACATACATACACCTTGGAGAGTAAGTGTGAGTGTTTTGATGGGAAATGAAGGGGGTTTGTGATGAAGGCACTGGCCTGAAGCTCCGGAGATCTGGACTCAGCACCTGGCTCTGTACCTGGGCTTTTGTGTGACCTAGAGCAGGCAGCAGTTGGCACCCAGGCCCAGCCCCGTGGGGCACGAGGAGCAGACAGGACATGTGGGACGTGGAGCATAGCTCTAGAGCTGGGCTCGGTGGCTCCACGCTACCCTCCCTGCTAGCTGGGAGAGGCAGCAGGAACCCACGCAAGCCCAGGGGTGCTGAGCTGCACCCGATGGGACCATAGCTGATGCTAACCCAGGTTTAGGCAGCCTCACCAGCATCCCGCTGACCTGCCCCAGCTCCTGCTTGGCTGGTGAGCAGACCCACAGCCCCTCTTGCAGGTGTCACCCTCAGCACCAGCAGGTCCCACACACCAGCACCCAACCACTCTTGGTAGAGTGTGGGGGCCCCTTTAGCTCTATCCCTTCCCCAGGGATTCATCCCGACTGCAGCGATATTCCAGTCACTCTCCCGTAGCCTTTCCCAAAGCTCCAGCGATGCTCATCTAATCTCAAAGCCCATCTCATTGCAGCTCCCAGGTAACTCCTCCAGATAACGCCTGCATAAATGGAGGCAGCCACAGATCTCCTGCTAATAAGGTAAACATGATTATTTTGCTTTCGGGTTTAGTACGGCCAACTCATTCCCTGAGCTACATAGTTTGTGTGTGACATTACTTTTGTAAACATCAGTGTGCTTTGTTATCGCTCTGTTTTGAAAGCCAAAAGCCTTTACCTGGGAATTATGGTATGTTGTCAATTTTCTCAAATGAGGCTGCAACAAGATTGGAAATTACTGACCCTGCAGTAAATCAGATAATCTCCTAGGCTTCAGTTTCCTCATATGAAAAAGTGAGAGCGATGCAGGGTGTTAGTAAAAGCTCTGGATATTGAAGGACACCAGACAGTGGACAACGGCAGAAGGTGCCCCGCTGCTTGCTGAGTAGTCAGGTAACCTCACCACCAGAATTAAGCTTCCTCAAAAATATTACCTCTGAATGCAAATTATTATTTGTTTTCAGAATGTATATGTATCTGAAAGGAATGAGAATACACCGAGTAGAATGAAAATAATTCTGGACTTAGAACAAACATAGCTGAGCTTTCAGCTGGGGTGAAAGTGTCTTGATGCCAGAATAAACACAGTCTAGTCTTTCTTCAGCCCTCCTTTGGACAAACTAGCTGCGCACACATAGCTGCCAACGTCTGCTGGCTGAGTTGACATGCTTCTTACAAAATACAGATTTAACTCAGCCAGTGATTACAATAGACCTTCTTTGCCTTTATATGGTTGTTTCATATTTCTCTGCAACTAGCTCAGCCTAATCCCAATTATGTCTTCACAGATTAAGCAACAAGTTTTGTGTTTCTGGGCATCCTTTGCAATTCTTAAAATAGTGTGGCCCTGACACTTCTATGCTTAAGGGGTGCTAAACCTGTGACTTCTTGTTGAAACCTGATAGCATCAATAAAGAATGATGCTGAATAAGTATTAAAGCAGCCCCCTTTTCACCCTCGGGAACATGATCAATCCCCTAAGATTGATCCATATTCAGCTTTTTGAAAAGAGCTCTTAAATGAGCAGCAGACTTTGTTTACACATGGAATAACTCTTTGTCCAAATCTTCACCTTTTTTGAGCAGAAGGGCGTTCACATTCCCCAAATAAAGTTTTCTCCAGGACATGGTCTATTAGCATTACATTAGCAGAACAAGTCTGGAAGCTGGAACACACATCTCTCTGCTACTGACTTCTCTCTTTACCCAGGACGAATAGATGTGCAAAATGCTATGTGACTATTAAGCCATATGCAACAACTCCCGATGACCTTTGATTCCCACTCTCTGCAATGACAAGTATCACTAAGCTTTCCTTTTTTTTCTCCGGGGTTAGGGCTGTCAGAGGTTCGGTGGTTACCCCCTCTTTGGCAGATGCAATAGGTGGAAGGGGAGGTACAGTCAAGCAGAAGAGGCGACAAAAACAGGTGAGAAAAAGTACTGGGAAATGTTAATATATTGTAAGCAGTACCGGTATTTGTCGCCAGTGTATTCTGCTTGCAATAACAGATTGTTATTTTTTCCATCCTGATAATTTCAGTGTGGTCCCGGCCCCATGCCCACAAAAAGACTCTTTTCAGTGCACTTAGAATTAATCCAAACCAGGGTAACACAAGACAGACACGTATCATCACATACTATGCGTACTTGTGTGGCATGTATTAGATTTTCTTTTTTATCAGTTCTAAAGACTGCAGTGCTTTCAAAGATTTCTTTTTGTGATATTTTCCTATTTCAGGTATATTTTATGCAATGTTATCTAAGCTGAAGTCCATTGAAAACATGGATGCATTCTTGTAACTCACAATCACCTTTAAAATCCAAGACAAATCAGTCAGGAAGTAAGAGCAAAATAATATATTGGCCAAAGTAAAGAATTAAAATTTTCTGGATTGGAAACACTTCCTTCCATGGGAAGCACTACCTTGCCCTCTCTAATTTTAGAGGTCAATACAGGCAAGTACATAGTTTGTATAGTAAGAAAGTGCAGCCAATCTCTCTATATTTAATGGCGGTTTCTGGTATAAACCAGTGTTATCTCAGGAGACTGTTTTGTTTCTTCATGGGAAGCTTTGCAGAGGGCAAATAGGATAATGTCCTGAGTCTGCAAGAGTCAGCATAATAATACCACAAATTTCCAGCCAGCCTCAACCTTTGTAATTCCTGGGTCAAAGCAAGGTGCTAGGGTGCCAGGAGTGTTGCTCTCATTCCTTTTTGCCAAGTTGCCTTTTGTCTGCCACCGCTTACTTACCGCAACAGCCCTTCTTTCTCTTCAACAACTGGTAAGGTGCGGTCAAGCTTGCACTGTCTACCATCCCACTTGCTGCAGCCCCAGCACTGCTGCTAGGATCATTAACGCCACTGAAATTCCTTCTTTGGAGTCACAAAATGCCCTAAAGAGGGTTTAACAGACCCAGCAAACAGAGCTGGCAAAGGCAGGGAAGGGCAGGCAGGGTTGGGGATGTTTGGGGAAGAGAATCCTGAAGCTGCTTCAAAAGGGGAAAGCTGGGGCCAGGGAAGAGTCCAGCTCCTGGGGGCAGCCCCTGCTTAGCAGGAGCTCACCTGGACTTTTTATATTGGCAATTTGCACCAGATTTCTATGCTTTCCATACCCTGGGTGACTAGGGGAAAGGAAAGAGAGACACCATGAACCAGAAGTGATATGTGGGCAGGTTGGCTCGGCCCAGAATCAGATTTATCCTCCTGCTGAAAGCGAGGAGATTTTGATACCAAAGGTACGGCATAGGTACTCCCAGCTGGCTTTGCTTTGCCTGAAATGGCTGAACATTTGCCTGAGCTTTGTCTTTTCCTTTCTTTCAGCAATATCCATTTACCTCACATTAAAGTATACAAAATAGCTCAATAAGATAACATAAGCCTTATCAACATGTTGTCTTTTCAACACAGTCAATTAATCCTAGCCAGAGCTGCATTAGTCCGCTAGCGGAATAAGACACAGTAATTTCTAGCCATACAAATTATGCAGAATGAGGATTTTGGCCACTGAAACAAAACCACTTCATACAGTTTTCTTATTCCTAACACTTCAGGAAGCATTGGGTGAGGCATTTGCTCTTGCATGGCAAACAGCTGCCTCTGTTCACTTCACCAGGAGGACTGACAGCTCTGATCAAACCCAGAGTCAACAGAGACATTCTGACTGGCATCCTTCAAAATTCGAGGGTGCATTGACGGGTTGCATTTGGAAGAGCTGTATCACTCTTAGCTTCTGTGTTTTGTGTTTGTGGTGGTGTGGATCCTCTCTGTGTCTGAGTTCATATCACATCTGTGTAACTCTGGGATATAAATATTCATTGGTAAAACATAAGTGAAAACTTACTATGTAGCGTAACCACCTGGGGTTGGCTTCAGTTGCAGCGTTGGTGGACGAGACCTGCGTGGTTGCACCACGTGAACAGGGTTGTATGAACGCCAGGCAGCACTTCAGCTGTTTGCAGGTGAGTCTGTGTTTTCTGTACCCAGAAAGTGCTCTATTTGTTCATGTACCAGCTTTCTGGAAAACTCCGGCCACCTGACCTCATGGCTTTTAGCAAAATAATTTTAATATATCATCCGTGAGGATTATATATTTTCCTACATTTGCTATGAACGTTTTAAACTACACATGTTTTTGCTAAACAAAATCTTTCTTTTTTTTTCCTGTTCTTTGACATTGTAAAAACTAAACAGATTCTTGTGGGACTGAAATGACAATAGGACTGCCTGTCAGTTAATGAGTCCCAGGATATTTTCATATTTAATAGCTAGTAGGTATGAAGATGGAATGAAAGCCACTTTGATTTAATTTTTAGCAATGTTGCCTTTAAAGAAGTTTAAATACTTGCTTAGAGGCCAACTGAAATGCTTGCTTGGGGAGGCAGGAGAGGAAGGGAAGACCTCTAGTTCATGACATGGTTTTAGTTTGTTAAACTCCAGAGTGTTTACATTTTTGTTTGCTAAATGTAGAAACAGCCCACCTCTTTCAGCTGACAGTGGCATCTAGGAAAGTGTGTTGAAATACAAAAAGCACAGAGCAAAGGAATGGCTTATTAAACTGCAGCAGGGTTGTGCTGTATATTTCTGGAAAACATTAGCGGGAGAATGTGTTCTAAGGCATACTGAGAAAAAGAAGAATCTCACGTTTCATAAGCATTGCATGTTGTTCATATATGGCACACAATTTTGTCAAGAGTTGTATTTCTCCCATGACCAGAAAAGTCATCTCTGCTTTCTGCTGCAGTAACATTAATGCAACCACAACAAAGGCTTATGGCTTTATTACTATTTCCTCGCATGCCTACATTAGTTGTTTAAGTGTCATATCACAAAATCCAAGTTTGCATGTGCTACTGAACAGGGCAGATGGAACTGAAGCACTATGTTTGTGCTGACACGCTTTGGCGCTTAGGGACCGTTTTACAGAAAGCAGAGGTTCTTCAGTCTGCTGGAAGTTTGCTTTGTGGCATCTCCAACAGAGAGCAGAGGCTGAAATTCACTGCAGGGCTTCAGAGATCCCTGTAACATTTTGGTGATGCCTAGGGGCCCTGTACCTGAGCCAGAAGGGAGGGTTCATCCCTTCAGATCTGGGAATGAAGTTAGCACTTAATTATCATAAAAAGAAACAGAGTTGAGCCTGTGATACTTATACTCCAGCCTCTAAAGGCATACAAAAGCTATCCACTGCTGGCTGTCTTTTGAATTACTGATAATTGGATTTAAATGTGATAAGACTTTACTAATAGGATAGCAGGAGAACTCTGTGTCGTACGCAAGGTATACAGATGGGGTGAATACTAATGTTAACACTGGTAACAAGTAACCTCTTAAAATATTGGCATTAAAGAGAAACTGTCAGGGGTTTCCATTTTTTGAAAGGACAATCTGAGGTGGTTTTTTTGAAAAAACAAAGAACAAACTAGTGGTGCCATGCCTCGGGGTTATCCAAGGTGGGCCGGGGATGGGGAGGAAGCATGCAGGGCTTCAGCAGCACGCAGCAAAACTGCCAAGTGCCAGGACCTTGCTCCTTTTCCTGAAGCGGGAGGAGCAACCTTCAGAAGTCTAGGAAATCCTGCTGCAAATGAAGGGCAATGGTTGGCCTGGGCTTCCAGATGCAACCTTCTCAAATCTGTGCACTGGCACAAACTACACTGCGAAAAATGGACTGAAAAGATGTACCTAGTGTCTCCCTTCGCCTTCCCAGCTGCAAAGAAAGGTATGTACAGTGCACATTCAGGCGCCCATTTGACAAAGTACTATCTAAGCCAGACATTTAAAGCTCAGTGTGGACTAAAATTCACTATTGCATTTTTGTAGCTGTCTACCTCTGGACTCTGTGGTACATTCAGCATAAGCTGCAAACCTAAAAAATGGTACTATTGTATTGGGGAAGGAAGGAGAAGAAGGGGGAATGAAAATACCCGTGCCTTTACATCCCAGCTCCAGGCAAACAAATCTAACTATTTTTGCAAACAACCTTCATCGCTCTAAATTCATCATAAGAGAGCTGAAGCAGAGACTGATTTTGGCAGCAAATGCAGACTAAATGAGAAAAGACTCTGCTTTTGATTGTTCAGTCCCATCCTGAGGTCTCCAAATTAGCCCATCAGACAGTTATTAATTAACATCACGCTAGAGTAAATATCTTTATTTAGTAAAACGTAAAAAGGGCTTGGGCAATCCTCATTTTAGGTCAACAATCTAGACTCACCATTAGGGTAAACTTTTCACTAAAATTCTGTGATTCTTTTTTTTTTTAACTTGAAATGTGCTCAAAGAGGACAGAAACGTTTAGTGAATCAGATCCAAGAGACATTTCACCACGCTCAAGGCAGACGTTATCAAGAAGGATCATTTGTCTTGGCAGTCCTTCAGAGGTTACCCTCTAACCATGCTCAAATCAGGTTAGTCCCACAGAGAACTCCTACTTTATTTTGGGCATGGCTTCAAGTCTGCAGCCACACAAGTTAGAAGATGACTGTTAAATTTTAACTAATTATTAAACTTGGGTAACCTGTGATTGATAAATACATATTTTTAGACATCTGTCTGTTAGTAAACACATGGAGGCTGATCAAGAAAGTTCCACTCCCCTGGGTTTTGAATGCAGCTTTTTTAGTAAAAAAAAAAAAAAAAATGGAATGGTTTCATCTTTAATGGATTGTAAGAATTTTTTCTTCATTGCTAGCTAAGCATTATGGTGGTGCATTTTAGAAAATCAGCAAACTTTAAAAGTTAGCAATGTTTTTTACTTTTCTTCT
Organism: Pelecanus crispus; assembly: GCF_030463565.1. Lineage (NCBI taxonomy): Eukaryota > Metazoa > Chordata > Aves > Pelecaniformes > Pelecanidae > Pelecanus > Pelecanus crispus. The sequence continues at coordinate 19,727,864 of NC_134652.1, read as the reverse complement.
ATTTGCCCATAAATGGGAGGAATGGGGGGAAAAAAAAAAAGTTCTTTTCCACAAGTTGTGAACTACTCTTTTAACTCTGTGTTGGGTAGGAAACCCACTGTTTGGCAGCCTGAGAAGCTGGTACAGACCTCTGCCAGTCGTCTGACTCGGATTGAAAAAAAGAAATGGCGGTGCTTGTTTGCACTTCTTTTACAAAATGAACTTTGTGGGTGAATCACATAAACAAAGCACCAGTCCCAGCAAATAATGTTGGCATTTAATTTACCCTCACTGGGTATTTAGAAATTTGCTTATGTGAGAGAGTGAGTTGTACCCTTTCTGCACTCTCACGCCAGGGTTTCTGCAGCCTCCCCAGTTACTTTTGCTTGGGAGCTGGGGAGTCTGGGGGTGGGGAAGAGGGGACCTGAGACTTTCATTGCAATTGCAACAGTGAAAAATGTTCTTTATATTCCTCTGTGTGTGTGTGTGTGATATTTTTGTTTGGTTTTCTGTTAATGAAAGTTAAGTGAAAGGTTGAGGGAGAGGCTGGGAAGATGCACTGGTCATTTCTGAGCCCTGATTCTTGACTATTCCAAGGTCTGTTCCAGGGAGCCCCCAAGCATTAGTAATGCAGAGGTTTGCTTCTGTGGGGTGGTGGATCTGCCATGCAGTCCCATCTGGGGGCAGGTCTCTGGCCACATCGATTAGGGTGGAAGGCTGGAATCATGTACATTATAAACATCATCTTCCCCGTCTCTAGAAAGGAATGATATACCAGAGGGAACAAGTTCCTTTTTATTCTTTTCACATGAGGGACACCTCAGCTCAAGTCTAAGATTTCCAAACATACTTGGTGGTTTTAGCCAACTTAGTTTTACTTCTTTTCTTTTTGGAAAGATTTAGCACATATTTAACGTGGCCCTGTAAAGCTGAGAATCGTTTTTCCCTGGTATCTCCAGTCTTCCTTCCTGAGAAGCAATTTTCTGAAACACATCACTCTGTCCAGCCTGTCGCTGATTGAACGTTAGCTATTCTAAAAATGTCCTCTTTGTGTCTAAAGGGATTTGGTCTGGCTGCCTGACAGAAGGCTGCGACAAACAGCCCGCAACTCGCTCTCGGTCTGCCGCATGCCAGCGTGGAGCCCAGGCTGTCGCTACCCAGGTATCCCGCAAAAGATGCTGACAAGCCGCACCACCTTCACTTCTAAAAATTGCCAGAGTCAAAGGGAGGGATGGGAAGGATATTCTGCGTTTCACAGAAGCAGGACACGCAGCAAACTAGGTGCCGTAACCTGAATGCTTGCAGCACGCTACGGATGGATGAAGAGGCTGCATAGACATGACCGATGTACAGTCTACAAAATAAACATTGAACCGAAGCAGGCCTCTTAAGGCACCCTGTTCATGTGCAACACGCTACGTACGCTGACTGCTGTCCCAGTGACACAGCAAACCAGAAAATGTGCCGCTCAGATGCACATGCCCTCGTGTTTCAAGCTAGCTTAAAATTCAAAAGATCTTTGTAAGCTTCAGTTCTGTGCCCATGACACCTGATCATCCTCTGTAGTCAGAAGGAGGTGGCAACATTTTCCATAAATTTACAAGTATTACTGAAGTTTGGCATCACGATTACAGCTGTACTTTAGGAGATTTCTTCATTCTTAAAAACTTCTTAAAAGCACAGCCTAAAATATGCACCAATACCTTTTTCCCTGTGAAGAGCGGTACTGCAGGGCACCCCAGGGAGAAATATGGATTGTACAGGACTCTCTTGTGCTATATTTTCTTTTTCAAAGATATTTTTATTTCTTCAAAGACACATTTATGGAGTTAAAAAGATACATCAGCTGGTCTTCTCATTGTAGGTTTTTCCTACATGGTGACAATGCTATGCAAAAAATATATTTTGTATTTTTTCAGTTTTCTGAGGCCAAAAGAATGTAATGAAAGTCATGAGCTAAAAGATGCACCAAGATACTTACATTCACTGGAACATAAGCCCCATTCAGCAATGTGCTTTTATAAAGTACAAGAATATGCTTTATGTAGAACAGTACATTAACAAAAAGATCATTATTAAAAAGAATCTAATATAAACACATTACAGATTAGACCAGAGATTTTACTGAATTAGTCCCCAGTCAAATAAAATGGTGGTGTTTAGAATAATGTCTAATTCGATTTGAGAATTGGCATTGCTGGAGTACCCACCATAGTCCTTAGCAAACTGCTCCAGGAAGTCAGACAGTCAAAACTTTGCAGTTTACTTAAATCATTCGGTATCAGCTTCTAGTTCTTGAATCTTGTCACATGAGTAAGTTTCTGGTCCTTCTATTCTCATATTTGCAATCTCCATGTAGGTACTGAAAAGCCCCAGTCAACTTCTCACGGAATCACAGAGGTGGATGTTGGCAGGGACCTCTGGAGGTCATCTTGTCCAAGCCCCTTGCTCCAAGCAGGGCCACCTACAGCCAGTTGCCTCCGGCTCTGCCCAGTCCAGCTTTGAATATCTCCAAGGATGGAGATGGCAAAACCTCTCTGGGTGACCTGTTCCAGTGTTCGACTGCCCCACAGTGAAAAAGTTTTTTCTGATGTTTAATGGGAATTTCCTCTGTTCCAGGTTTTGCCCCATTGCCTCTTGTCCCGTCACAGTCCTGTCACTGCAGAGAAGAGTCTGGCTCATTCTTCTTTACTCCTCACCACAACCATCAGGTATTTATAAACAATGATACAATGTTCAATTAATTACTCCCTGTCATCTCAAATTCTTTTTAGAATCTGCTTCTTCCCCCTTCAGTGACTACTGCCATTTTGGACAAATTCATTCCCATTTGCAAATGTACGTTAATCATTCAGCTTATGCAGATTGAATTGTAGTGGTGGATTGGCTGCTTTACAGTTTGACAGCTCTCTGTCTTCATGGTAAATTGTCATACATAAATTTAAATTGTTTCTGTGTTTGAGATTTGCTAAAGTGGTTTGAGTGGAGGACCATAGCGAACTTGCTTTTGTTCTTGCTCTGAAATCTGTGTTCCTACACAGTGTAACAAGGGAGAAGAGTGGGAATGGAGAAGAGGCAGAGGAAGAAGGGACACTGTTTGGATGACCTAATTTGGTCAGGGATTTGGAAGTTCATAGTAATTTGCAGTTGTTTACTACTCTCATTTGGTATTTCTACACTGAGAGTAGATTTTACTTGCAAGGTCTGGCAAAGGGATGGTTACTACTTATTAATACAGTTTTGTTATTCAAAAGAGAGAAATTAATTGACAATCTACCCACAGTTGCACTTTACAATTCATAACGCAGTGCCTGAACAGGAACAGCCTATTCTATAAACTTGCTTGGGTTCCACAGATCTATAGATCTTAAATAGACAGGCCAGTGACTCAAGGCAATCCTGGTAAAAGATGTTGTAGTCATGGCTCACAAAAGCCCACTAAAGTCACGACCAAAAGGTATGAGTCACATCAGGGTGAGCACCGTGACCCTTCATCCATGCACTGCGCTTTTCTCTGACTGCCTGCCTGTTAGCGGGAACTCGAAAAGTGCCTCATCTCCCAGGAAAACTGTGAGCTGCTGATATGTAACCTCAGGTTGTTGAACTCAGCCTGAACCCTATTTATTTTTACTTCTGCAGAGAGGACACGAATTATCCTTCTGACACCAGATCTGAGTAAGTAGATGACCTCCATGTGATCACATTCTTTCTATTGCAGGAGGCAGCAGCAGGGTCCAGTGCTTCCTCTCAGTACTCTGTTCCTATATATATTGCTGCATGGCATGGATATGCTTACAACGGTCATGTGGGAAAAGGATCTTGTAGCTTGAGAGGAAGTGTGTAGGAGTGAATTATTGTCAAACAGAGAGAAGAGAGTCCACAGGAGTTCACAGCTGAGCAAAGCTGGCAGGTCTTAGCTGAAAAAAAATTGCATGAGTTGCGTATGGTCTCTTATGCTACCTGCAGTAACAACAAAAAGGATATTCAGTTCCAAAAATGCTCGATATTTTGATTCAGACATGAATGAAAGGCAGATTTTACAGGTAGGAGTCACTCTCACATGTAAATAGCGGGCTGATACTGTTTCCAGCCCTTCTACAAACTCGAGTGAGACTCTGATCTCTGTTCCCCAAGTCCAGGGGCTTTGCTCTCCCTATGTTTCCTTCATGCCAAGGAGGATCCACTGGCAGCTCGGGAGCCTGCTCGCTGGGATTTGGGCTGGTGCTGTGTAGCTGGTGCCTTGGTTTTCGTTCCACAGCAGAATCTGAAGGTTAGGAAAGGGGCAACTCTTTCTCCCCTCCTGAAAGCAGCAGTGTGAGACGTGTTTCTGTGGTGGTCACTGTATCTTGAGCAAATGAAGGAATGGAAACCTTTGTGGAAGTCATTATAAAGCCCAATAGAAAGTGCTGCAATGCTGCTCATTTAGGCAGCTGTCAGGAAAGCCCTTACTGTCAGACGTGATGTACTTCAATTAGAAACTCAGCTTAGCAAGAGGAGTTTCTCTTAGACTGCAGGGCTGGTTCCACAACTTACCAGGGCGGCTCTTGCAGCTAGGTTTTACCCAGGCATGCAAGAAGTACCATAAACTATCGCTTTACATGCTAGTATTGGAAGGATGGCAACTCAGAAGGTAAGGAAAGTAGTGCAGTAACAGGGAAGGATGTTTCAGCTCTTATGGTTCAGGCCTTGAACCAGGGCAGAAGTCCTTAGTGCTCTTAGGAGATGCTCAATATTCTCAATATTCTTCATCTTACCTCCCTGATTTTTTTTCCTCAGAGCCTGCAGAATCACTGATAAATAATTTCCCTAGGTAACCTCCCCACTGATACTCCGTAACAGGGATAAAATGAAAGAATGGCAAAGGGGTGGTGCACAGCATCGGGGTTCGTTCAATGGTAGTAACTGAACATGACCAGGTGCGAGAGCTGATCTCCAAAAACAATAGTGTTTTGTTCAAGCCTGAATAACTTATGTGTCTTTTTATCACCTCCCTGTGTAGCTGCTAGGTTTTTCTTTCACAGTTTCTTCTGTGATGTCCCAGAAGGGAGATTTCAATTCTGCTGTCAGTTCCAGCCATTTCTCAAGGTGCTGGGCAACAGTCAATCCTCTAGTCAAACCAGTAAAAGTTAAAAAATTCTCAGCTGGGCTTCTCTGTACTTGCATAATTTTTTGCTGCTGTTCGTAAGAGGTTTCCTGATGTTTGACCCATTTTAAGAAAGGAATCTGAGCCAGCTTATGCATACAAACTCCAGAAATCTCCACGTCTTCCGATAGCCTTGAGGCTGAATTCTTTTAGTTCTGCTGCGGGCTGCAGCAAAATAAATTGATCTCTGAAAGGAAGCAAAATGGAGCTTGATTTATTTGGTCAGGGTTCAACCTCACCCGTTGCACAATGCAGCCCTTCTCTCCAGGGCTGACTAATATCCACATAATAACAAGTAGCCTTTGCAGAACGAGCTGAGCAGCAGCACAGTGGCAACAGCGAATCTTGACAGGGCTTGCTAACAAGCCAAGAGAGAGAAACGTTGGAAATGCAGCTCGTGGCAACAGAAAAACTGCAAGAGATCAGAGGGAAAAGAGATGAAGATGAGTATAATCAGAAAGACTTGAAAACTGTACGGATGTTGTTCAAAGGAGAAAGGGCTTTAAAAAGGAAGGCAAGGAAGGGAAAAGGCAGCATGAAAAAACCAGCAAGTTAGCACAGGGTGGACTGAGTTAGCTGTGTCCACACAGAGTCTGCCAGAGGAGGAAGGGAGCAGAATACAATGTTCTTTCTGGCCAGAGTCAGTCCAGCATGGTATTGCAGCAGCACACATGGATAAAAAAGCCTGGACTAGATCCACTAGCTGCAAAGAGAATACAGGGTGGTTGGAGCGGGAATTCATTTTGTAGCCGAGCTTCCATAAGCTCAGCAACTTTCTGCATATGATCTAGTAATTGCTATCTGCAGAATATGGCCCAGGATGAATCTCAATTACGTGAAACATAAGTGATTCATTTGGCTTCGGGAGAAATGGTCAGTTGCTGAGATCAGACTGGGAAGCTGTGAGGTGTTTTATTTATAGTCAAATAATCCGATTTACAATGTTTGAATTGTAATTAAAGATAAACTTTTCTCATGACTCCAGCAAAGCTCACAACTAATTTCATAGTCTGTTACAGACAGTTTGGCAAACATCTGTCAGTCTTTCCAAACATCCTGGAACAAAATTTATTCAGCAATAATGAGAAAAGTACAAAGAAATGGACTTGTGAAAACCAATTGTACATGTCATCAGTAAAATTTCAAGCAAAGTTACAATCTATCGCTACTTTTCAGTTGCTAATGTGATGAAGGTAAGAATGAAAATGCCAACAGTAATTTATTTTTGGAAAAAAAAAAATCCACCAGGCTGAAAGACAAGAAAAAAATTTGCACGACTAATTTTAGCAATCCTGGATTACTTTTTAAGAAGCAGGCACTCCGGCCACGGCTGAACGTTAGAGCAAGGTATGTTCTCTATTGCAGCGAACTGAAACCCTAACCCGGTACTGTACAGTCAATGGTAACAGCTGCTTCTCAGCACATTTGAGATATGGCTGTTGACTTTGGCAGTAGAAACTACAATGCTTATGTTACCTGGAAGCATCCTACCCACCACAGCTTGTCAATAGTTATATATACTTTCAAATAAATACAGGGTGCTTGATGAATGTATGGATAATGAACAGAGAATAAAGAAGGGCCTGTTTTTCAAACAGTGATGTATGAGCCTACAAATGGTGTATTTACACATAGGTGACACTTGAACAGCAGAGACAGGTGAAATTTCAATATAATTTTACCACACAAGTGCTGAATCGTACAGTCTGCAAGTGCCACGTACATATGGCAGCAAATTCTGTATTTCTGGGTTTTGATAGATATTTAGGTGTACCTTTAGATCTGTACGTAAGGACATGTAAGCTATTGTTGTCAGAGTATTCAGAGTGTGTTTTTACCAAGGCATTTAAAAACAGACTAGAAAGAAAACCAAACTACGGTGCTTTTAAATGTTCTGACCTGAGCAGTTATTAAGGACAGACCATCATTTCAGCCAGCCTACAGCCTGCTAAATAGTGTGGGCTGCTATCCAAAAAGAAAATTCAGAAAGATCCAGAACTGCACAGAGCAGCAATGTGTTAAAGCAGACGGAGATGCAAAATGAACTCCATATTTCAAAATCCTTCAGGGAAAAACCTGTGTCCCTCTCGTCCCTGTTAAGAGAGCTGCTACTGTTCCTTCTGCATTACATGGTCATGAAAAAGACCTGAGGAGCAAAGTATAGTATGTACAGCTGGAAGGAAAGAGCCTGTGTCAAGGGGGTGTTTGCTGGAGTATATTCTGTGGACATACTACATGGAAACTTTTTAATTCTGAGGGAAATGGAGTATCTGCTTTGTTTTATCCCCATAATGCTGATGCCAGGACCCTGGACTGCCGGAACTGAGAATGCCCAGGGAAAATCCCAACAATTGCGGCTGCAGAAGCACCTATCCTGCCAGCACTCCTCTTAACATTAAACCAAGTCCTAAAAATTGTAATCATCACATCACAGAATGATTAATTTTAAGATTTTTTTTTATTATTATTTTATTTTTTTAACAGACAGATGGAGCTGATTACTCAGCCTAAAGAAGGTTCCATGCAGGAAAACTGTTTGCATATAAATGTATTATTTAGTTTTTTTATCTGTATTTTCACACAGTTATGCCATAACAGCAGCTCTTTAACTAGAATATGTCACATGGAAGTTTATTGTTTCTCCAAGCATTGTGGAGCACTTACCATATCCCAGATGAAGTTTTCCCAGTTATGGATGAATGTGAATAGACTGTGCTTAAGCAGGCTTAGTATTAAATGAGAACAACTCTCTGTTGATTAGCCACCATTGTAGCACTGTTTACAGTGGATTTCTATGTTGCCTCTGTTTCTCTCTTAAAAAGCAAACCTGCGTATTTACCATAGAAACTGTCATGAGCTATATTAAACAAAAGCACGCTTTAGAAAAATCACTAATTTTAGAATGATCATAAATATTTATACCAGACAGACCATAAACAGCACCTTAGAGACTACACTCTGTTTATATAAATCCCTCTTAATTTAGAAAATAATGATTTGATAGACTGAGGCAGTCATAGCCAACAAACATTTATTTGAGAAAACCGCTATACAGTCTCCCATGACCAAAGTTTCTCCATTCGTACAGTATTCAGCTTTTGTTTCTGATTAAAGCTGCTCATAAGAGTTGCCTGCCATTTTTTTTTTTTTTTTTTTTTTTTATAACTGTCTATTCATCCTGAGCATTAATCCTGGAAAGCTTGCTCAGGCCCAGACGTTACAGATGGAAGCATATAGACAGGTCCTTTCAGCCCTGCTCCCAGTCATGCAAAGGGTTTCTGCGCAAGGCCAAGAGTCCGTCAGCGGGTGCAGGGCTTCAGGTGCAAGCTGTAGGCAAAAGGGACCACGCATGGTTGTGTGGTCAGCGCACTGGAGCTCCCGTCCTGAGCTGCTGCTGCAATATAAACCAAAGTATATATTTACAGCAGTAAAGAAGTATTTGAATTGTACATGGTTCGAAAGCACTTTTGTAACTAAGACTGTTGGTCTGGGATTATCCCAGCCTGGACTGCTGCAGATTGAATCCAGCAAAGAATGAGTCTGTTTTGCAGCTGGCTGAGTGTCCTGCTCCTATCCCTGTCTGGTCACACAGGCCCAAGAGAAGGAAGGAAGCATACAGGCGAAGAAGGAGGGCAGGGTGAATTCTTTGGTGGCACCTTGCATGTGGATTAACTTAGAGCTGTTGAGAAACCATCATCCTAGAAACGATGTCTCCAAAAGTGTGTTTAAAATTTGATCTTGGTCTTTGGCCATGTAAGTCTCATTTTTCTGCCGAGAACAGATGATTATCTCTGGAAATACATCTGCCATCCATGAGTTGTAATTGCAGTTGGAGACTATTTTCAGATGTTCTTAACCCAAAAAGATATACTTAAATGTTAGTTCTGTACACAGGCTGTATATACAAGAAAACCATGCTGCTGAAAATCCTTCTATTTCATTTGCAGATTGCAATGGATTGTGCAGCAGTGTTGCCCACTTAAAATCATTGTTTATTATCAGAGTAGAGCCTGTGACTGTCATTTTCTGATCAAAAGGAGGGGTTACCCACTTCTTTCATCTGTGAGCAGGTTCAAAGCTGGGGTATGGGAAATAAGGGAGCAACTGAGTTTCAGATTCTGCACCCAAGCCACTAGCAGGAATGGCACTGAATTCCCCAGTTATAATGAGGGCACATTCCCCAAAACAAAAGTATTATTTATCTAACACTTCCTATCCTGCAGCAGAAAACTGGAACCAAGTTGACCAAAAACCTTGCTAATGAGAACTTACTTGCCAAGTTGCCATGTCCCATTAAGACAACACAGTATTTTATACACTTGCATTACTGTACTTTTTTCCCAATTTTGAGCCAAGTTTCCTGAAATGAAAGCGACTTCATATAAAATGTGAAGGCACGATGTGAGGAACAGCAGCTGAGGGCTCTGGGTGCACAAATACCATTGCTGCATCTAGTTTTAGTGACACAGATTGTGGGAAAGGGCAGCTCTTCTAGAGCGATTTTTAAGCTTGCATGATGGGGCAAAGTGTAACTGAGCTACAATAAGATCTCCTTTCTCTCTCTGGTATCCTGATATTCTGATAGCCCGATTATGTTGAACTGTCCTTGGTCGTGTTCTGTGCCTTAGTATTATAATAGTTTGACAACATTCTTAGCAAATTTACTTACTTAATCCAAATAAAGCCAAACTCCCAAGAGCATGTTGGGTTTGGTGGTTTGCTGAATCTGTGTTTTTATCAGAATGTTTATTTTGGTGCTTTGCCCATCTGCTAGACCTCTCATTACTTTTTAACTTTATTGCTCACTTGTTGCTGCTCTGCGCACAAATCAGTGATGGCATCGTATGGTTTTGACTGCAACTTTTTCTAAATATATCTGGTTTCTATGGGATAAATTCAAGTCACTGGGTAGAATAATGAATTCTTCAGAGAACTACCCAGAAAGATGTTTCTCAAGAAGCAATAAGGCTAGCACAGGGTCCTACAAAACTACTTCCCTGAATGCTGCTGTCTCACTGGCCCTTTCTTGCTTTTCGCTAGGAAGAATGAGTGTTTCTGATAGCATAGTACTCGGCCTTCACATGAATTCACTCCCTTATTAAAAGCAAGAAAAAGCCCAGAACTCCAAAACAGTGCATCTAGGGTTCAAAGGATGGGGGAGGCGAGGGTTTGTCTTGTGTGCACTGAACTTAGGGAAGTTTTCAGAAGGGCAGGGGAGCGTAAGGGAGAACCAGGGCTCACTCACTGTCTACAATGGATTTCAAAATTAATCATAGAACCGTAGAATTGTTTAGGTTGAAAAAGACCTTTAAGATCATTGAGTCCAACTGTAAACCTAACACTGCCAAGTCCACCACTAAACCATGTCCCTAAGTGCCACATCTACACATCTTTTAAATACCTCCAGGGATGGGGACTCAACCGCTTCCTTGGGCAGCCTGTTCCAATGCTTGACTACCCTTTCCGTGAAGAAATTTTTCCTAATATCCAATCTAAACCTCCCCTGGTGCAACTTGAGGCATGCTTTTCAAGGAAGTTTGTTAACCCCTTTTATATGTTGCCATCTCTTGCAACAAAGCTTTGGCAAGCTTTTGGGCTGTGACCTCTGCCCATGACTCACATGGGCATAGAATCACAGCATAGTTTGTGTTGGAAGGGACCCCCAAAGATTATCCAGTCCAACCTCCCTGCAATGAGCAGGGACATCTTCAGCTAGATCAGGGTGCTCAGAACCATGTCCAACCTGACCTTGAATCTTTCCAGGGATGGGTCTGAACAATCCCAACTCTCTTAGCCTTTCCTCATACAAAAGATGTTCCATCCCTCTAATAATTTTTGTGACCCCATATCCCCACATCGAGTCCTCTTAGCTGACAGTCCTTGCATGTCAGCTATTCAACCCTAACTCACATTGGTGAGATGAGTATATAGGATGGATGGTTTAGATGCAACTGTGCTTGCTGCTGTGAAGAAAGGTTGCAGCCTAGAGCATTAGTGACGGCCGTCCTCGATTTGAGGTCCTCTAAGCAGCATTGTCCAAAAAACCACAGAGAACATGGGACTATGTGTGTAAAAATCAGGTGCTTTTTTTCCTTTTTTTTTTTTTTTTTTTTTTGAGAGAGAGAGAATCCTGGCCTGTCTGTGGTTTGCAGGTTGAAATCAAGGTGTTGTATTGACCATAAAAGAGTACCTTCTGACAGTAGGAATGTGAGCTTGGGGTCAAGCTCTGACATGGGCATGTGGAATCCTTCTTCTCGTGGAAATCAAGCCCAAGACAGAGTGTTTTTAATGCAGCTCCAGCAAGGAAGACCTCCTGCTGAGCACAGCTGGTGGGCTGAGGGTAGGGAAGGATGCCTACCACTGACGCTTCTGGCATTTCTCTTCGGCTCTTAAATTGCGTTTTGTTGCTTTTTTTTTTTTCTTTTTAGTAAAGGTTCATTTAGCAGTTTTGAGAGATATGATATGACCACTGGATCCCAGAAGCACCCAGAGTATAAAGGGCAGACAGTGAGGCCGCATACCCTTCATTTTCCAAAGATTTAAGACTAGAAATGCATCTGTCTTCTGAGCCTGAAGAAGTTAAAAATTGTGGTTCCTTCTCATGCTCTTCATATCTGTGCTTTTAAACTCACAACCTGACCCTGCATATTCTGGGGACTCAGTAGTCTTTGTGCTATAAAGGGGCCTGGCAAAAGATCCACCCCCCCCTTCCCTCCTCTGTTTGTGAAGCCTTATATAGCCATGGTGCCCAATGGTCTGCCCATCTGCGTTGCCCCTGTGGCTACACAGCCCACGTGTAAGGCTGTGACTCAGGCTGACCTCAGGAAAGGTCTGGAGGACAACTGGATAGTCAGAAATGTGGCCCAAGCGCTCTGTGGAGCAACTCCCTGTAACTTCAGAGTAGCCCACTGTGCCGCTCAAAGCCACAATTAATGAGAGCAGCTCCTCACCTCGCTGAGGAGTTCTTACACTGGGGCCAGATCCAGAGGGTGCAAACCTGACTTAGTGCACTTTTAGCACCCTTCAGCCTCCCTGGGAAGTCCCTGGGAAGCTACCCGGGGTACAGTCTTTGCCAGAGAGATAATTTCTTCTTCATTACCTGATTCTGCTGTACGCTCACTGCTCAGTTATCCAGGATAAGGATGAGGTGGGATATCCTAGACAAAGGAAAAGACTCGTGATATAAAACATATGTAAATGAGGCTATAAGAGCATACTGAGTGCGTTCACCTTTGCCATCAGCTCTCTAAAGAGAAGAAGAAGAGCTTTAACTAGGAGTAGGTGAAGCTGTGTCTGAGGTGAGCATAAAATATCTTCTGTTATGAGCTCCATAATAGAGGCATCAGCTGAAGGCAGGGCCTGATTAATCCACAGCTTGGGTAAGTGTATGTACATTTCAGATGATGTCCCATTTTTAAATTAAAAAGAAAACCCTGTTCATTGAAAATGAAGCTGGAACATTGTTTAATGTGGGATCTGTTGTGGGATATCCTTGGAAACATAGTAGTTGTGTCCTTATGGCACTGTCTGGTAAAGTGAATTTATGAATACATATTTTGCTACATCAGCATCACTGAAATCAGAATAACACATGGCTACACTTTATTTCTTATTAAGGAAAATATTTTGTGGCATCTCAACTACATTTATAACAAGGTATTTATCAATAGAGTTTGGACAAATGTTTCAGTGTAGAATGTGTTTCTAGCCATTGTTAAATGCTCAATAAATCCATACGTGGAAAAAACGTAACTTTTCACACTGAAGAACTGTTTAAAAACTCTCTAAGACCATGGAAGGAAATTAGCGGTATTTTTTTCTGGAAAAGGCAAATACTGTATACATTTCAGAGAGGGATTCTGCCATTTTCTCCATGAAAATCAATTTCCTCTGAATACATGCAAGTTATCCATGAATCCCCTTTATCTCTTTACTTGCTACTTCAAGTATTATCAGGGGCATATGGTAATCTTGTTATGCATCCACCTTTCTTTTGAAAGTGAAGGGAGGACCAGAGGTCAAACAACAGACCCCTTGTTGAAATCCAGTGGAAGCTTCATTGCACTGAGTTCCAGACCCAGAAAAGACCTTTGGCATCTAAATCCCTCTGCTCCCCTAACGCCATTTAGCTGCTGCTTACGTCCACAGGCAGATGCAGTCTATAGCAGCCTCAGGTTCTGTTGTTAACGTTTCCCAATTGCCTAGTTCTGGGACTGCATGCCCCAAAGGTACCTCAGTTGTGAGAAACCCCAGCAACTGAGCAACTACTTCCAGCTCATTCCTACTGCAAATAAGTGGAGGAATACATTGCCCCCTGGACAGCTTCAGGAATTGCTTGTGCATTTTATCCAGTGACAATTTAAAAATATTTAAGTGTTCGTAGGGCAAGGCAAGCCAGGTTAATACTTTAAAAAGCAGGCTGTTAAGCTATATCCATTTTTTTATTATATGCAAGGAAGCTTTATGTCTATGGTGCACAGTGAAAAAGGTGTTTCCAAGCATTTCCTCTCAGATCCCAAGGGAACACTAGCTCATGGGTAGGCCACTCTCCTAGAAGACATTATTTTTAATTTTCTCAGATGTGAAAGGGAATCAAACTGGATGGCTTCCATTGGGGTTGAGGTAGCTAGTGACAATCTAGCACAAAAATGAGGGTCTAAGACACCAGTGGCTGCAAGAGCTCCCACAGCCTGTGCTCCACCTGGCAAATTTGTCATCTGAGTTATTCACCATTCTGTGTGGTCTCAGTGAAGTGCTAACACTGAACTGGTGATGAGGGCATTGAACAGGTTCTTGCACCATGGATGCTTCTTACAGTATGTGCTGCCTGCAGTTTTGTCAGAGTCTTGGAGGAAGGAAATGTACTGAGCAGAAAAATGCAGTAATTCTTTGTGCTTGGAGAAGGACAGCTTGATGTCTTCACCAATTGCAGTTCAGCCCTTGAGGGGCAAAGAGGGAGGAAACGGTGGAGTTATCACAGCCAGGCTACCAAAATCCCATTGCCATTTAATCTTAGTCTCTCTCTGCTGTCTTTATATCCCTCTTTCTGATTCTTTTATTTAACAGAAATGGGAATCTTGAAAGGAGATAGGTAGGTTTTAATTCAGACTTTCAAGAAAGGAATCAAAAGGGGGAAAACCATAAGTATTGAGGGACTTGGCAGTGCTGAATTAAGAGAAATTTTTAAAGAACGATTAAGTAAAATGCAAAATAAGTTATGGAGAGGAGCAAGGCTTGACACACACTTTCATATTGGCTAACTTGAATGGTTTCCATAAGCATGTAACTTTTACAGAATTATTTTTTAAATGCCTTGTTTCCCCTTAGAAGAGCACAAGGAGTCTCAATTCTGAACTTAGGGAAAAGTTGTTGCATGATCAAGACCCAGCTGCAGGCTTAGGAGCCTTCATGTCTGCTCTCAGGTGTGACTTCCCCTGCACAGCCACAGCACTCTCATTTCACTCGCATCTTTCCCTACTTGGCATTCAGATAGTCTCTTCTGCTTACATTAAAAACCCAGCATTCATTGTGACGTGCCTTCAAAATACTGTCAGCCTTAAAGACAATATTTGCAAAATGTAACATCTTTAAAGTAAGTAAACAAATAATGAAATGCGATTTTGTAAAATTAGAACTTCCATAAAAAATACTGTCTTTATTAGCAGCTGCAAATGCTGTTCAGGGTATTACACAAAACATATTTAGGAGATAAGGAAAGATTATCCACTTGGCCTTATAAAGTACTGAGAGGACAGCATGTCATTGCTGTAAAATACTTACAGGCAAAATATGCTAAGCATTGCATTCCTTAACCCACAAACTAGGAGTTTCTTGGTCTCATGCTGACCCTTTACTGATTCGTCTCATACAAAATATCACATAATTAGTAGGCTTTGTTTGGAAAGGTAGACCAGAAGGGGAAGATATCAACAGACAGGGTCAGTGTGCTGGCAGGGCTGTAGAGGAAGCCTGCAGACGTGCACGTCCTGCAGAACGCTCTATTCTGTGTCGTTCAGTCCAGTGATGGTTCACCCTCAGCCTCATAAATAGCTACCCGCAGCTGTACGGTTTTAAAAAGAAATTAGAAACAGTTAAATTTTGGAAGAAATGCCTTTGACTTTAGTTTACATTGCTAATTACTGTAACTTATAACAAACATTAACTAAGCAAATCACACAATTAACTGCTGGTTCCTTTTATGATACTGGTATGCAGTGCTGTTTTGCTCTTGTTTTAATGGTAGCTGCAACATAACCCCATGGTGGATTCATTATATAAATCCAATCTTTTTTGTTCAGACAGTAGATTTTAACTCTGCAGTTAGACTGACATCAGTATGGCACGTCTCTGCAATACCTGATCGGCCATCTGCCTCCAGCTCCTTCAGAGCAAGTAATAAGCCAGAAACACATGAGAACTGGCAGCGATTAAAAAGGCAGAACAACTGGAGAATAAGGTTTAATTGCTAGTGCCTCAATTGTGCCAGGATAATACTATGAGCACTGACTCATCAGAATAAACTGATTTCTAACTACAGTGCTGTGCTTTGTGAGAATCAAGAGAAGAGCGTTTGACAGGGTAGACAAATGTGAAATTGCTCATAGCTCTTGGGCACCATCCCTGCCCTTCCATAGTGCTTTAATTTGCAGTCTCTAATGGGATAGCATATCTCAGGCTACTCCAGAAAACCTTTAGGAAAACTATCTATTACACAACCCCCTGTAATTGAGAAGCTCAGACCTGATGTCTCAGGTGTGATGACCTCCGGTGTGATATTGCTAATAAAGCGTTCTGCTGAATCACCTTCAACTCCTTCACCGCTGTCTTTCCTAAAGATGAAGTGTAATTACTGCTGACTCACACTGGCACATACAGCCTGTGAATTTCAGGCAGGGCATAAGGTGAGAATAGCTCCGTTGCAAATTTGAGAATTGGGGATGCATGAGAGGAAAAATTGCAGGGGGGCCAAGAAGGGAGGCAAGCATGAAGGCAGAATTACTGTGTCGCCTGACAAACAAAACCGAGGGCTATCCGAGAGAAATCTTAGCTATTTGCACCATGTTCAGCGTAGGGTGGGAAATCCAGCTGGAAATCAAAAATAGCTCCTTCTACTCCAGAAGCAGTCTTTGCACTAAGAATATATGAAATATGTAGCAGGCCTGAAAAAACATGAAAATGAGTGAAATGGTTTAGATCAGCCACACCTTCACACCTCCATCTTCTACTCCCCTCCTCGCTAAACAAAATTCAAATTTGATTTGTAGCTCTGGCCTTTGCTGAATGAAAGGAGTAAAACCCCTGTGAAAATAGTGAGGGATAAAAATACGTGTATTTCTCAGTTATGTTTCCAAATCAGTGAAATTAGCCGGAGGCTCTCAGCACTCCTCTCCCCATCACTGGTCCATCTGTCAAATGTAGGAGTAAAATAGATGTTTAAGAGGAAGCAGATGCTGGCAGTACAACTATTTCAGTGTCTCCTTATTGCAGAGGAATATTTCCTTTAGCAGCGCTGAGCTGCAGCCCAGCCATCACTGACCCAGCCGTCCCCCCAGCCCTGTGTCTGGAGCTGGCTGGGCTCTGCTTGGCAGCCAGCGTGGGAAGTGAGGAGCTACGGCAAGCGTCAAGGACCGGATGGTGGAAAATATCCAGGGACTCCGGTCCACGTTCTGTCCTTTCTCACTCTTGTGCTGCTTGCCAGTTTGAGAGGCAGTCACACACGTCCCAAATTTATTGAAGGATGGAGACACTTAATTTGCACCATTATGCGAAGGGAAATCCACACCGTCCAGGAAACCATGTGGGCTCATGGTGTTGAAAAGGAATGCCCTTTGGAAGACAAAAGATGCTTGAACGTGATGGGCCAAAGTCACTCTGGCAGCACTGGCATGAGTTCAAGAAGAATTGCTCTACAGATACTTCTCCCTCACCAGCGATGCCAGACCAAGCCTGTCGTGTAGTCACAAAACCAGCAAATTCATAGTAACGTCAAAGATTATTTGCAGGAGGCCAGAATTTAAAATCAATTGGAAAAAATACATTACAAACCACTGTGCAGATTTGTCTGTATAAATGCGCACAAATAAACCCTTATATAAAATACTGCAGGGGCTCCCATGCTGTTCTGCACAAACTTGTGACTCAGAGCAGGAAAGGCAAGAAGTTGCTCTGACAAAAATTGAAACCATAGATGAAAAAAAAGCCCACCGCTGTCTCAAGATTATTTTAAACCTGTGGCAAATGTCTCTGTGGCACCTAAACCACAGGTTATGTGCCTATGAATTACACTGCTCTATTTACCAAAGGAACAGTATAAAAATAAAGTTAAAATATTAGGAATTTATTCTGGTTTCTAGTCGTGCCAGAGTGGTGGTAACCCTGATGGCTCAGAAGATCCTTCAAAAATGTTATGAGAGACCATTTTTCTAAGTACTGCTTTAATAGCTGTGCCTTGAGGGTTTAAAAAATACTCAGTACACAAGATGAATTGGAAAATAGGTAGAATGGTGTCTGGAAAATGTCCATAGGCCACTTCAGAAAGCAAATGCTAGAGCTGTTAATCAAATTCCATTAAGAGTGGAGAAAACGCACTTCCCATTCTCTTTATTGTTTTAAAGATTTTTGTGTTTGTACATCAGGACCGTCCAGTGAAAATCAGGTTTTTTACTATCTTTTGTCATACCACTGCGCTAACAACTGCAGATACCAATTAAGCTATAACCCAGTCCTCTTCCTGGCCAAAGGGCTATAGACAAAAACATTCTCCTCTTGTCTCCCGAAATAACACTGCAAGAGGTTTCTGTGCCAGATCACATCGAGCAATGAGCATTTGACAGAGCTTTTAGCCACAGCTTCCCTCTCCTCCGCTTGCTCCTGTAGCTCCAGAGGGACTTTTGCCTCCCTCCCTCTGGGCTGCCCCGCCATGGGCTCTCCTCTCCCCGCTCCGCTCGCACTGCGGCTGCATCCCTTGGGCCCTCCTGGCTTTACGTGCAGGCCAGGGACTATTTTCTCTGTTGCTAATCTAAAAACAGAAGGTGGCAAATACGCTTTACATTTTTAATTCCACACGTCAGCGATGCCAGGCATTAAATCCCAGAGCTGAGAATGCTTTGAAAAGGCTCCCAAGAGGGATAAGCAAATGCTAGAGGGGCTAATATAATCCATACGGAAAAGGAGGGGGGGGGGGGGGGGGAAGTATTTTGCATTTGGAATTCACTCTGCTCTGCTCTTGCTGCCCTAACATGATAATTAACTATAAATATATGTCTCTGCCTAACTGTTCCTTGTAAAGGCAATTGCTGCTCTATGTTCACAGCAGCTGAGGAAGGCATTAGTGCATAGCTGTGAACCGTAGATCCTGAAGGGTAAAATTTTGCATTTTCTAAGGAGCTGTTAGCCCAGGGAAGGTGACTGATTATTTAAAATGACTGCACAGGCCTCTCCCCATCACTTCCATGCTGACAGAAAGTAATTCTTCCCCATATTACCACAAGAGACAAGGAAGACTACACCTGCCAGGGCGAACGGCTTCACAGCCACTGTGACCCTGAACTCGGCTCAGGCGCGTGCCCTGGGCAACCTCCTGGAGCCCGCAGGAGTAAGGTGTGAGCTCTAATAACTAGCTAGCAAGATGTGATCTCGGAAACAGTCTTCATCTCTCGTTTTTCCCTTCTCTGAATAATGACTGAGACTCGAGGAGGAGAAATCCAGCACAACCTCCACTGTCAGTTAGCTGCTTGAGGCTATGACTACATGGCACCTTAACCTGCACTGGCACAGAATGTCCATTTGTAGCATTTGTATGGTATTTTATACTTAAAGAAGTAGCATATTTTTCACTGGGTAGAATAAAACGCAATGTTAATTATGTACCTGATCTTGAGAATAAGAACATAATATTTGACATTTGCAGTCCACTGAAAATACCAAAATACTGTGTTTTTCTAATTACTAGCTGGAATGAATATCAGAGTCAAGTTCTTCAGTATTCAGCTGCTCAGGGATTTTGAAACAGAGGAGCAGAGGCTTCACTCATACTCCTCACAGAGTATATTGCCCCGTCGCGCTCTCTTCCAGCCGAGCAGAAACACCTTGTACCCACACCTCTTACTCTAACAAGGTCCACACTGCATTCAGCACAGGCCCAGGTATTTCTTCAGTGGTGCCTTGACCCTATGCTTTCACATGAGCCAATATAAAAGTTAGGCAACTGGTCCCAGTACAACTAGAATGCTGAGATAGGGGCCTGTGAAATGCCCCTTCTGTTTTTCTCCAGCATGGTAAAGGTTTGATTTGGAGAGAAATGAATGTCATTCAGTTATTTAGCAAATAACCACCATGTGTGCCATACAATCAGCATCTGCTACTCCCATTTTCTCAGCTGCTGCTAATGCAGCACTCGGCACTAACCCACCGCTCCCCGGCTGACATCAGGCCTGCAGAAGATTTACTTCAGCAGTAACGCCTCCTTTCCATCATTTCCACTTCCTACTGGTGGGGTTGGTTCTTAGCTCTTGTCCTGAGGACTTATGAGGGGTCCGAACTCAGTTGCTGGGGCCTCCTTTCCACCAGTAGACTGTTCCTGTGTACTGGGATTTCATACTGCCCTCGTGTCCTTCCTGAACAGAGGTGATGACAGGCCTCTGGAACTGATGTTGTCCAGCAATTCAGGTGCCCATGGTCTTTCAGAAGATTATGCCAGGTAAGAAAAGGAGGATCTTATAGCCTGATAGGAAAAAAGAAGCTCTAGGGCTGGGGAGAATGGCTTGGAAGTTAGTATTTCCTGACTTCCCAATGCGTAGCAAAGGGTAAATGCTTTTGCTGGTGCAGCTGCTGAGGTGAGAGTTACAGACAGAGACCACGTGCTGGTCCTGACTGTGCACCTTTGAAGGCAAAAGGGAGGGTGGGACTCTTCCAAGGGAATAATAAAGTGGAGCAGAAAAATGTTAGGAGCTCTTCTATCGCTCACCTTTGCTAGATGGAGAGTTTGAAGGGTATCAATATCTGATGTATGACCGTCACAAAATCATCTTTAACTGTACCCATCCAACTCCGCAGCTCCTGCGTGTTTCTGCACTGTATAGGTGTCTGGCCTGAGTTTATTACAGGTAGAGGAGGGGAGACTAGTAATGACTGTGGCTGTACACTGAGTTTATGGATGGATCTCTTTTCCTCGGGTCAGTGGATTTGCTATGTATGGTGCTCAGAGCCAAGTCAAAGAGGTCTGTGCCATACCATAATATTCTTGACCTGACCTGATGGACCTGCAGTATGTAATTAGGAGTACGTAAATTGAGGAATAGAACTAGGGGGGTTGCTTGTTTGCTTTTTGGTTTGTTTGGTGTTTTGTGGTTTTGTGTTTGAGGGTTTTTTTGTAAATCTCTATAAATTCTATTGTAATTGTTGGGTTAAAGTAAGGCAGCTGGATGCTTTCAGAACCTATCTGTCTCCTGGTTAGATGTTGAATTAGCTCCGGGCATGGGAAACTGGAGGGAGATTGTGAGTGGGAAGGCAGGAGACAAAAGCAAAGCCTTGCAAAGAAAAGCCTTTAAAAACCCCAAAATGCAAAAGCACACACACAAAAAACCATCTCACCCTGAGCCTTCCCTGATTTCAGTTCATGATACTTGCTACATACTATGAATTCATCTGTTAAAATGGTATTTTCTCAAAGGAATATCAGTAAGACGCATTCTTTCCCCAAAAAATTCAGAAATTTGCTTCTGACATTACAATGTCACAGATTTGACTTCATGGTTAACTACCGTTGTGTGTGTGATTGGGGGAAGAGGGGACTATTTAGGGCAGAAGTTGTGCTGTGTGAAGCTTTTTGTTTTGTCTTACCATTCCTGCAAGAGAGGGGAATTGCCGTATCAGTCCCATTGCACTTAGTGAAGTGTGTAGCGGCAGTCACTTTCATGTTGGTCCTAAAAGTAAGGTGCAAGGTGCTGCAAGTCCAAGAGCATATAAAATACCATGATGACCTGAAATATGAAGAGATAGCAGAGGTATTTCCCTAATGATACCTTTTGAAGCAAATAATTTTTATTTTATTCTGCCCCATTTATTTCTTTTACAGTATGGTAAACTGTAGACCAATTTCTTCTCCTGCAGACTCCAGTTTCTGGTATACTATGATAGCTTGTTTGATACTTACTCCTTTCCCCTGAGTTGGTTCTGGTTGCTAACTTATTGTAACCATCACCTTACTGACAGTCGCTCCTATCAGAAAGCCTAGTCTTTAGCTGTTGAGCAGCCTTATTTTTTGCCCCTGTGCTCAAAGAAAGCTGAGGATGTAATGCATGTACACCACTGCAGTACGTTCAGTGCACTGCAATGCCTAGAACGTCTTACAAACTTATCAGCAAGTGAGCAGACCCACAGTGCTGCGTTCATGCTTTGCCTCCTCAGAATTAACCCTGGTATCTTCTACCTTACTGTTTGAAAGATGTACTTGCTGAGATCACCACTGGGCCATCTGTGGTGGGCACTGCAAAAACAAGTCAGTCTGCCTTTTCTCCGTGGGTCCTATCAAGCTTGCATTAATTTTGTCACTGCAGCAGAAAACGCTGTTCTTCACATGGAAGAAAGGAAAGGCGACCAACTTAACAATTCATCTAGAAAGGAGATGAACAAAGGCTGGAGTGTTAAAGCAGTTTGCAATATAGGGAGGAGGAGCAGGATAAAGGTGAATGTTTGTAATGGAGGAAACGCAATCCTTAGAATAAATCATCAGTGAAATGCATCACTGATTCAATATGTCCAGCTGTCATAAGCTTCACAGACAGTCTGTCGAGCACTACAGAAATGATACGTACATTCTCAAGGCCTTATTGTATGAGGCGGATGAAGTCAGTCGAGCAATGAAAGATGGGTACTGAGCTGTGTTAAATTTTCACTGGTGAAGTTCAGGACCACACCACAAGGCTTATACCAGAGCTAGCAGAGAGTGGTATTTCTACCTTAAGGAAAATCCAAAGGTCTAACAGGTTCCTTTTCAAACAAGGATGAAAAGGTGAAATATCCATTTTTCATGAAATGAAGTATTACGTAGCCTAGAGAAGGTACGTGGGGAGAGGAGGGAAAGCTGTTCTTTGCTCTCAAGCACTTACAGGCTATTGCAAAAAGAAAGTAATAGTTTCCTCTTCTTGTCTATGCAGAATAAAACAAGTAATCAGGAGCTTAATTTTAATTAGGCTAAGACCTCAAGGGCCTCTTTTAAGGTAAGAAGAGGAAAGAGTAATTGGAAAGCTTGTGGAGCCTCCATCACTGGAGTGCTGTAAGAACAGGCTAAGCAAATGCCAGTCAGGAACAGCTGTAGTACAGGTGATTATTGAAACAGGAGGAGAGGCCTCTTGAGAGAGGATTTAGCACAGCCTTACTTTCTTCTATTTTGGCCTCACTGAAACATTTTATTCTTGATTACACTTCATTTTAAAGCTCAGAAGTGTCTGTGAAGGATGGGACTTGTTGCTTTACATATATGTAAATACTGTAATATCTACCATATTACCATTAATTTACTAGATTTGCCATATAAATTGTGGTAATTTGTTTAGAGAGATATATGTAATTACAGAAAAAGACATTCACTAACTGCCTGTGAAAATTCTAATTATGTTCTCAGGAAATGTTCAGATGCTGATCTTCCAAGGTGACAGATCTTTGTTAATATGAAATACCACCAATTTCAATTTAATTTTGCATGGTAAGACCAGGCCTAGCTTCACAAAAGTGAGTACAGTTATTAGGAACCCAACTTGAAACACTTATGTTCAAAGAATAAAGTCTGTAAGTACTGTCCCACCTATAGGCTATAACTGAAAGTTTTAAGACCTTAGACCTACAGAGCTATAGGAGCAAATCCAGTCACCTCAGTGGTGGAAATGCAAATCTACAATGCAGCTGGAAAAGTGACTTCCTAAGGGAACGAGATGATGCTGTAGGTTTGCAAGCTCTGTTTTGAGGACTGCATCTGCTTTATACCTTCAGTTTTTGAATAGGATGTGTCTGAAAGCAGCATCTAAGATGCATGTTTGAATCCCCTGGCCTAAGACCATTTTCCAAGGGTGACACTGTTTTTCTCGGTGTCTGATAAATACATTTGTAAGGCTTCTTTTTTTTTTTTTTAAAGTTACTGTATCTTAGTGTTGGTAATACCTTCCTCTAGGAGCCTGTTACCTTTTTGATTTATGCAAGCTTTAGTGTTAAACACAGAAAGCTCCCTGTTTTAAAGGGAGTGAAACTGCATTGCTTTGGTAGGGAGTGGAGAAAGGAGAAATCCTTTGCTCTGTCGACTGAGGGAGGGCTTTGGAGCTGCTGAGAGACTGCAGTACCGCGTTGTCTTTCTGCTGGGCAAGTAAGATCTTCCAAGGCATCTTTGCAAAGAAGCTGGTTTAAAACCAAAGCTTGGTCAAAGGAACCTCTCTTCTGGTATTTTTTAAGTGATTTATGTCTTGGTCAAGAGGACAAGTAAGCATTTTCAGTTGTGATGGCTGGTCACAAAACTTGGCTGGAGGATAAGAAAATGCTACTTTTCCTCATGCTAGAAGTCTTCTGCTCTAGCCAGCAGCCTTGCATAACTGGTTTGCCGAAGCAAAGTCCCACATTGAGGCAGAGCAGCCTTCAAACCACTTAAGTTACAAATCTCTCTTCAGTTCACTTTTTTTCTAGAGCAGGGAGCAGTATATATCACAAGAGCTCCTGCGCAGTAATACAGTATAGTACTTGAGATTGGTAGATGGCATTAGGGAAAGGAAGGCTCTGAGTCCAGTGTAAGCTTTGCAACGGGGAAGTTCTAAATTCATTCCCCAGGTCAGAAACACGCTGTTAGGGCTATGTGGTCTTCTGCCTTTTGGGAATTGCTTTTTCATAATTAAAATCAGATTTCTTGCTGGGAAGCCCTTGACTTTGTGTGCAACAGATTGAACTAAACCGCTTCTTGTCACTGAGTTAATGTGTTAAGAAATCCCATATAAAGTATCTGGTGTGCAACTGGTGCTGGCTAGCCTGCTCTTACTCCGTGCTTGTCTAAATTGGCACCTGGGAGAAGCAGGGGTGTGTCAAAACCCTCTGCCCCCAAGGGACTAGGGCTCTTGGGAAACAACGCACCGTTTTCTCCATTCTAAGTACCTGCAAGGGTAGGTCCGTGCCACAGCGTCAAAGGTGAATGGCTGGCTCAAAGACAGACGCTTGATTTTGCCAGAAGTTTTTTGGTACTGATGGCATTTCGGCTGGGTTCCCGGGTATAAGAGGAGAAACCCCAACTGCCCAGTGCCCCAAACAGCAGTATGGCTGCAGGAGGCAGCATAATGAGCAAAGTACAAGGTGAAAGCGAGCCGGAAGACATTAAGTGTTGCTGCCTAGATGCACTCATGCAAGCATCACATATGCTACAGCTCAGCAAGTAAGTCTGGCCATCGGATTAAGACAGACTCCTGCCAGACAGACTCACCCATGGCATAGCAAGATCCATGACACAATCTGTCAAACCAAAATATTCCAGTTAGATTTGGTGAGATACAGGGTTTTTTTTTTTTTTAAAAAAATGAGACAACTCATAAGGCGAATAATTTTGGATCTCTCATTTGGTGAAGAGCTTGGATTTGATTCTCAGGGTAATGCCAGCTGCTGACCTGAGATATCATACCATAGCCAGATTTAGCAACATCCCATGGCACAGAACAAACTGGTTGTACTTTGTATCACAACTGAAGTTGTTTAAAAAAGTTGAGAAAATAGATTGAGCTGACACAGTAAGAACCAGGTGTATCAAAATACAATTTATTCTTAAAATGGCTAGTTAACACGTAACAGCAAGGGTTACACAGGGAAAAAGTGCAATTAATAGAAGAGGCTTATTTCACCTTTGTCTCGCTACATTGCAAGTAGCTTCACTCAGGATATTATATGTCTTAGCATGGGCAAAAATGTGATTTATATTTTGATGTTAACACCATTTCTGTACAGCTAAAAGGTGTGCCAGTATTCAAACCTGCTGAGTATGTATTGGACAATTTCTCACACAATTCTTGCATGAAACACAGATCACCTTTACAGTTTGACAGCTCAGAAAGCTAAATTATAAGCATACAGATACAAAATATATATTAGTTTACTGAAGTCTAAAAAAAAACTTCAAAAAATGAGGTACAATAAAACAGCAGTTTTCTATTTATGTGCAAGCCTATATTCAGTCTAGAAAAAACTAGCAGCACCCCTGCTCTTTTAAAGAAATCAGCATTCGGAAAGTGCAGCTAATTCACTATCTTCAATATGAAGGACCTTGCCTATGTTACCCACTTGTGAAAAGTCATTGCTAACTTTCCAGTAGGGAGCAGGATACTCAACCATCAGATGCTGTAAGATTAGATCAGGTGATGAGTCAAATCATCTAATGCTGCTACAGACTAGGAAGTTTACAAATCACTTTTTGTCACCTAACCCTGTTTTTGGCATGGAGGGTGGCTTTTAATGTTTTTTTTTTTAAAAGGCACGTTGGCACGTTTTCCTTTTAACACTAGAAGGTAACCATCTGCCTGCTAAGTGACTAGGATGATGAAGTCAAGGTTAGATTTGTTCTCAAATGCAAGACATTTATTAATCACAAAGCCAATGATGAGAGATGTCTTCCCAAAGCAGCAGTCACTTTCACCGCTCACTTTGCATTGTTTCCCGTAGTCTCCTTTTTATCCCAGAGAACTTTCTCTGGGATTTAGAAGACCAGCTTTGGAAAGAAGAAATTAGAACACTGTATGTCTCCATGTTATATACCACATCTTACCTCTTCCCCTTTTCCCCGCTCTTCCATTATCCACTCCAAGTTTCTTAACCTGTATTGAAGCCACAAATCCTAGCCATGCATTCCTACCTGCCTCTGCTACCAGCATGTAGAGGGTCACAGCAAGCCTCCGTCCTGACAGCATCACCTCATCTCTACTGCACTCCCACTAGGTGCAAAACGAACTGTGATGTTCTGCTCATGTAACGTCCCTGTGCATGCACACATACTCTCACACATGCAGTTACTACAGCTTGCAAAGGTACCATTGCCTTCTGTACTTCCTCACAAGAGTCTCTCACCTGCTGACTCAGGAGAGTCTACAGCAGAAAGCAAGCAGCGTATACTTAAGATACGGGCATGCTATTTCTATAGTAGGTGGCATATGCGTCGGTCTTATCTTGGTTTTCTTTCTTTCCAAGGATAAGTTTTGGCTAAGAACTTCATTAACATAATATGGTTTAACAAGTCCCACAGACTAGTGAATTTGGATTTGTTCAGACAGCTGACAAAACCTGCCAGGTGGTTTTGTCACATAGTATGTGAACCAGAAAGCTAACACTGTTCTGTTGCCAAACGGAAGAATGCTTCCTCCCTAGTATCGATCACCAATATGGTGATGAATTTTCAATCTGACCCAAGCTCTGCCACTGGGGAAAGAGACCACTGGACAGTCTCGGACTGCCTAGCTCATCAGGCTCTCTCTCTTGTCCTCTCCTTGGAGTCTGAAGATCTACACAGTCTTTCTTGGCAGATGGTATCTGAACACCATCAGGCTTCCACTCTGCGTGGACAATCTTGTAATTCTGACCCTCGTTATTGTCCCAGAAGGTATGTTCTCTACTTTGGTAAGAAATGCAAAACTCTATCTTCTCTTCAGAGGAAATGGCAGGAGGCAAGTCAATGGTAAATGAGAAGGTATCATTTTCAGAATCACTGTAAACATTGTTCATGTATACACACTCAATGTCCATGTAGGTCTTCCATGTATCAAAGGTAATTCGAAGCTGAACCTTTTTTTCGAAGCTCACATTTTTTACTTTCACAGTGCCCGACAGCACCTTCTCTTGCAGGGTGCAGTTCTCCAGGCAGACCAAGTTCTTCTGCAGGCGGTTCCTGAAGTCCAGGTAGTCAGCTGAGGGCTGAGGGAAACCCAGAATCAAGTTTTTCTCCTCATGTAGTTTTAAGCCAGATGTTATGTTTTCAAGGCCTAAGAGGTCAAACTGAAGATCCCACCCAGGCTGCTCCTGGAACTCGGAGAAGGTGTGTATGGCTGTCAGGGACAGCCCCTTTGAGTCCGCAAACACAACTCGCTTCTTGGCTCGGGCTGCCGAGTCGTTCCAGTCACTCTTCTGAGCTTCAGAGTCACGTTTCACATGAAGACACGGTCTGAGAGGTTTGAATCTGTTCACAAAGTTTTTTCTTTGACAGTCCTCAAGGGGGCTGAGAAAACTCTTCAGTGGTGGAGAATGGGCTAAGCAAATTCTCATGGCTACGTCCACAGGCATGATGGAGCTTGGCAAGGGTGTTGGGTCCAAGATCTGTATCATTCTGAAAGGAGCAGAAAGACGGGACATTATTATTTGTTACATCAGGTAAGAAGCTTCTTAAGAATGCATATTCGCTTCATCCACTGTCTTAATTATTCATGGCCTTGTCTTTGCATGGCTTTAAATAACAATGCCTAAATTAAAATTGACAGTTCAAGCTAAGGAACTAGGGTAAGACTGTTCAGTCACTTCTTGCTAATTCTGAACTCTTTCAATTCAAATGTAGTCTTGTTTGCTTTTTCTGAACCTCTGAAAAATAAGATTTTAGTGACAGCTAATTAAACACATTTCCTTGAAAATACAGAAAAGAACATTCTAGTAACCAGTAAAACAGATCCAGTTACAGTGGAAGTGCTCATCCGCTTTAGCTTCCCTTTTACAGACTCCGAGACAGGTCTTAAAATTTCAGGAAGCTGGATCAGCTGCTTCATCTCTGAGCAGAGACAGCACTGTATTAAGCAAGTCACCCATCCTATCACAGCATCAAGTGGGATGCTATATACCTGGATGCAGAACCATCACGCTGTGGCTCTGAACAGCCATAAGTGCATTTGTTAGGCACTCTGGTTTTGGTTAATTCAGGTGAATAAAAATGCTAAAGCACCTTTGGAAATATTTTCCATGAGCTATTAACTCAGGTCTAGGTAACAGACCTCTCTTGCACTGTTGATGTTTACTGCTGAGTGAATAGGAGGAAAAAAAGGGGGGGAAGGTGGGACACACTTTAGTTTTTACCTCACTGTGCTCCAAGAACTGTCTTAAAAACACCTTTTTATAATCCCCAAAGTCCATGCTGAAAGCCTACTGCAAGTATTCAGTAAGAATGCTACAGCTTTATTTGTAAAGATTTGTTCATAACCCTCCCTCTCGGATGGTGAAAATCACAATTACTCTGCAAGAACACAGCCCATTCAAAGCCAGTTAGCTTGAATATTTGCAAAAAGGGGCTTCAACTGCAGCACACCCCTTCTGAGAAGGATGCAGTCCTTGCTGGAGATGTGGAATTTTGTTGAGTCATGGGAAGCCAGAGCATTTGCTGTGTCACTTAAATAAATGGCTTTCTCCTTCCCAGGGTTCTCGCTGGTATTCTAGAGCCCTGCCAAAAAAAGCAGAATCTGTGTCGGCCACTTAATTCTTCTCCTTGCTTTTATTATTGCGGCAGTATTTGCCATAGTAAGTAGGACAAGGAGAGTACCAGCATCAAATTAACGAAGTTTTGCTTTGCTTTAACAGGAAAAGAACTCAGGCTTCAAAAATACTCTCTGCAACTTTTGCGACGAGCTCCTGGGGCAACCGCTCCTAAGGTGTTGCAGTATCAAAAAGTGGGGGATGGAACCCCAAAACAACAACCAGCCAACCAAAAAAACCCCAAAACCACAACCTGGAAAAGGCAGGCTGCTAGAACAGGCAAAAAGCCGGCAAAAGATGAGGTTCGGCAGTATTAACGGGCACTACGCAGGCATAAGGGCGCTTCTGCAGGACCTATAGAACCAGGGGAGGGGAGCAGCGCACGCTTTGGGGCTGTACCTATAGAACCCGAGGAGGGGAGGGGAGCAGTGCAAGCTTTGGGGCTGCACCTGTAGAACCGGGGGAGGGGAGCGAAGCAGCACCTATAGAACCGGAGGAGGGGAGGGGAGCAGCGCACGCTTTGGGGCTGTACCTATAGAACCGGAGGAGGGGAGGGGAGCGGAGCAGCGCACGCTTTGGGGCTGTACCTATAGAACCCGAGGAGGGGAGGGGAGCAGTGCAAGCCTTGGGGCTTTACCTGTAGAACCGGGGGAGGGGAGCGAAGCAGCACCTATAGAACCGGAGGAGGGGAGGGGAGCAGCGCACGCTTTGGGGCTGTACCTATAGAACCGGAGGAGGGGAGGGGAACGGAGCAGCGCACGCTTTGGGGCTGTACCTATAGAACCGGAGGAGGGGAGGGGAGCAGTGCAAGCTTTGGGGCTGCACCTGTAGAACCGGGGGAGGGGAGGGGAGCGGGGCAGTGCAAGCTTTGGGGCTGCACCTATAGAACCGGAGGAGGGGAGGGGAGCGGGGCAGTGCAAGCTTTGGGGCTGCACCTATAGAACCGGAGGAGGGGAGGGGAGCGGGGCAGTGCAAGCTTTGGGGCTGCACCTATAGAACCGGAGGAGGGGAGGGGAGGGGAGCAGTGCAAGCTTTGGGGCTGCACCTATAGAACCGGAGGAGGGGAGGGGAGCAGTGCAAGCTTTGGGGCTGCACCTATAGAACCGGAGGAGGGGAGGGGAGCAGTGCAAGCTTTGGGGCTGCACCTATAGAACCGGAGGAGGGGAGCGGAGCAGCGCAGTCTGCCCCGGGGCGGGGGCGGGGGCGGGGGCGGGCGGCGCTTACCTGCTGCAGTGCATGGGCCCGCGCCGCTCCGCGCCTCGCCCGCCCCGCTGCCGCCGCCGCCGCCGCCTTTATGGGGCCCTTCCCGCGGCCGGCGGCCAAGGGGCGGCCCCGGGCCCGGCCCGGCCCGGCGGGGCCGCGCTGCCGGCGGCGGGGGGGCGGCTGCCGCCGCTTCACGTGTCCCGGCTGCGGGGCGCCGGGTGCCGCCCCCCGCAGGCACACCCGCCCTTCCCCCGCCCTCGTTTTCCCCCTCCCCCTTCTCACACACCCCCTTCACACCCCATTTTTTCACCATTCCCCCCCCGCCCCGTGTGATCCAGAGTCTGTGAACTGTAATTTTCCGCGTTCATAGTTTTGTACCACTGGATGCGACCATGCACGAATGAGCAGCAGGAAG
The DNA here is from genome assembly GCF_030463565.1 of Pelecanus crispus. NCBI lineage: Eukaryota > Metazoa > Chordata > Aves > Pelecaniformes > Pelecanidae > Pelecanus > Pelecanus crispus. The sequence goes on along the minus strand of NC_134652.1, from coordinate 19,697,670 downwards.
TCCTGCGCTCTACATGAAGCAAAGGGGGCTCACAGTGATGAACAGATGATATGGGATTTTTCTGGCTTGTGCAAATTATTTTTCTGTTCTTGGTTTGCAAGGAAAAAAAAAAAGCCATCTCCGCTGCTATGTGTGAGAGTTTATTAGGAGATAGTATGGGAGCATGGCAGGTGGTGACAAGGACACCTCCATTTTGGATTCAAGCTACACAGAAGCAGAGGGAAAAAGGTCATGAAAGGGCTGGAGAGGGAAGACTTCTGCTGACTGACGCGTGGCACGTGGATCGGTACGCTGTCTCGCTGACTGACGCGTGGCACGTGGATCGGTACGCTGTCTCTGTACGTCTAATGAGAGCGCTCACAGGACAGCAAGGCTTCAGTTTCCTAGGCTGGGCCCCTGGTGACAGAAGTTCCTGCCTTTCCCGCCAGTACGTGACACTAACTGTCCCACAGATGAAGCCTGAAGCACTGACAGGCGATGCAGACAAGGTTTTGGAAAGTGCTGCTCTGTTCTCTGGCACCAGTTGTTGAAGATGACCTTGCCTGGTCCTCCGCTTGGCCAGTCACACCCCACCGCTCGCATCCTCTTCCTCTCCTTTCCCCACTCCATCTTCCTTATCTCTTGGCGACTGCCAGCTCCCTCTGAAAGGTAGATGATATGTTCTCATCGTTCGCCTGAGGAAAGTGCTAGAAAACAGTACCTGTGCTCTGGAATCCTTGCTAGTTGACGGGGTTTATTTATCTTTAGGAAGAGCTGCAAGTACTTACTATACTGGAAGCAGGGCCCGACATCCCCCGCAGGCATAAGGAAGGACCGGGCACGTGGCTGGCACTTACCAAATCTCCTCTATTTCCCTGTTACGAAAAATGAGCGGATAACTGAAGAAGTTTTACGAGCCTGTGCTACTTTAATCTCTGTCCACGCAGCTTCCCCCACAGCACAGCTTAGCTGGGCTGCTGCACTATCGGGGACCACGTGCAGCAGCTGGGGCTGCTATATCACACTACCTATGTGCAGGCATTAAAGAAGACCTGGAAAATTATTTTATTCCATGCTTGAAGCCTGCACAAAAGGAATCACCTCAAGGCTTTGCTACACGTATTTCTGCTACTGTGTAGTGGCTCATTGCACTGTTTGCCGCTATAAAACATTTTGTACTCATGTTAAAATATCTGCTTTGCCCGACTTAGCATATCACCTCAAATAATCTTTCATGTTTTCTTAGCAAAAAACCAGTAGAGATACAGAGCCTCTCGTGGGCAGATCATTACCCAAGTTAGTAAATATGGACTGGATACAGCAACTTCGTGCCTACTTGGTAACCTGGCGCACGTTCACGGCCGCGGACTGGCGTCCCGGTTTCCGGTTACCAACACAAGCAGAGAGCGTTGTGCAGAGCCAGAGTAACTCTTTCCTCATCCGAGGAGATGTCTCTGCATCGAGGCAAACTGATGGGGTTATCTGAGGTAGCACAGCAGTTTGCATTGTCAACGATGGCTCCCTAACAGCGCTTTTTATAGAGGACTCAGGTTTCCAGTTATTTTGGTTCGGCGGCTCTCCTGTCATTGGCAGCTTAAAAATGTGGATCTGTCTGTCTGCCTTACCTTTCAAATAGGGCTGCTAAAATGGGAGCACCGGAGGAAAAAATCATTGTCTTACTGTGCATTCGACAGCGCTTTATGGCATATCAGCTTTCCTGACGTTTGTAGGTGCACATAGTAGCAATGGCAGAAATATATATGTGCATATATATATAGGAAGAGACAGGGTTGATTAGAAAATCAAGCCCCATCATAGGGGGTCATACCTCCAACTGCTGCTGTAACAAGTAAACCCAAATTGACCACCTAGACTAGTTCTGTGTCTTTTTCTGAAAACATTGCACTTTAAAAGTAAGAGGCTATTTGCAACAAGTTAGCTACAGTAAATATAGCTTTAGTATAGTCACCATAGTTTTGGTAAACATTAAATGTATCTTCTTTAAAATAGTTTGCAGCCTAGGTGATCTGGAGGCAACGTGAGGCACAGGCTCACTTTGGAAGGAGTTCACCGAGGCTGCTCTGTGACAAGGAGGCAATTGGGTTCACGCTGTTCTGTTCAAAGACAAATATATGGTATTAGCTCCACAGTGAATGTTTTTATATGCAGATGGTTGTCCAGGTCTCGCTGTTCTCCTGTCTGAACTAACCAAGGCTTTTCAATCAGCAGCTCTGAGAGCAGATCATGAGTGACTGTGCCTTTCTGTCAGCTATCGGGCAGCGATGGGTTGCTTTGGCCACTTGTTTGTTGGCTCTGGTCATTTTATGGTAGAGTAGAATGAAAGAGCTGCTTTTGTCAGTCTGTGTTCTGAAACTGAGTAATTAAACAAGGTTTTTGTGGTTTACTCTGACTTTATTACTTTTGGGTCACTGTGCTTCTCTGCTGTCCTCCCCCAGAGCTCCAGGAGGGAAGAAAGGAGATGTGTTGCAGTTGAGGATATAGAAAGAGTTGAATGGCCTTTGGCACTTAATTGAAGCCTTCTGAAGCAAAGATAAGCAAGCATTTCCTCAGGGCAAAGTTAAGTCACGACCACATTTATAGGACAAAAAGTCCAGGGAGAAAAAGAATATAAATCTCCATTTCATCTGCGTAGTAATGCATCCCTTAAAAAATTGTTGCTGTTTGCAGGGTGGGAGAGCAATGCTAGCTCAATGCAGCTACAGTATGTAATTTAACATTAACATAACAAGGGAAGTCGTTTATTTGATTTTGGGCTTGCAACTAAAATCGATTGCTAGGCCAAAGGCAAAATACTGGGGTTACCAGAAAATAGAAAAGACCCACCTTCTTTTGGCTGGCGCATATTTGGTTCCTGCAGCATCGCTCAACACCTGTGAATGAAGCAGAGCTTTAATGAAAGAATATCTGTGATAGTAGACAGATGTGACCCATTAGGTGAGGGGACAGTGCTGTCACACAAGATTTACAACAGCCTTTTTTTTTTTTTCTTGAACTGAGCCTTTCTGTTCAGTACTTGCTCTCTGCTACTAAGACTAATCTTTGTAAATGTATATTATCTATGAAGTTGGGCAGCAGGTTTCTATGAATGTGTCTGTGACGCAAATAGTAATTATTCAGGTACGTAGCAAGGCTAGAGAAGTCCAAACTGAGTTGAGCCTGTGAGCCTTTGAAAATTTAAAATCAGTGATTTATCCGATGAAATACAGTGAGCAGAAGTCTTATTTAGTCTTAACAGAAGGTTATTTTCTTTGCTAGCTTCTCAGAGCCCTTTGGTGACCTTTGAAAATTCCAAAACAGTTGCAAGTATATACTGAGGAAACTTGTCCTGGGAAACACTTATTTTAGGGATTTCTTCAGCGCTGGCACAGTCCATATGAAGCATACATAAGTTTTTGATCTTTTTAGAATTTTTATTACGCCATTTGTCATGGTTCCACCAGACCTAACATGCTCCAGCCTTTGGGATCCCCTTACCAAGAGGAAGGACATCGGTAACTTGTGACCACTTGTTAAGAGACAAATCATGGAAAGTCTGGAAAAAAAGTATTGCAGTGCCCACAAAACTCCTCTTTATCATGATGATACTGCTATGCTTTGGGAGACTCCGAGAGCTTTATTTGTTGGTATCATTCAGGTTGACCAGCTGGGTTAGCTCAGTTGGTTAGAACATGGCGCTAATAATGCCAAGTTCACAGGTTCAATCCCTGCTTACTGCAGGGGGGGTTGGGCTCAATGATCTCTCAAGGTCCCTTCCAACCCAAAGCATTCTATGATTCTATGAAACTGCTGCTAAACCATGTTTGTTTGGGATGTGCTGCTTTTGGAATAAGCTTTTAACTCTGAAAGAAAGAAGGTAAAAAAAAATACAATGAAACATTTCAAAAAGACAAAAGGACATAAAGTTGGAGATGGGAACAGTAAGTTTTCAGAAATGTTTAGCTTTTCCAGATATTTCATTGTTAGACAATGTTTGAAAACTCAGACTTTTGACAGGACAGTAAACCCGTTTCCTACCCAGTTGCAGCTTGCTTGTAGAAATCAGGCCTTTTCACAGATCTGCCTGGCAGAACATACCCATCCCCTAGAGAAAGGGGCAAGCGGCGTGCAGCCAGACTCACTGAGAAATTATGCTAAGATGGATGGGGTTTATACTCTCTTAGAGCAATTGTAAGGATAACCAGTCTCACCAGGATATGATGTAGGCCTAATTCTTTAAGCACTGGCAGCGGGTCTAGGTCTGGTTCTTTTTAAGTCAATAGCAAAAGTTCTTGCCAGTACTGGGTCTTGGAACTTTGTAAGGTTACATTCAAAGGCATTTAAATTTAAGGCATTTAAATTCCTAGAAACTGAAAGCTTTAGACTGAATTAGAAGATAGAAATTGATTTAAAATGTCTAATCTTATTAAGACAGATTAATGATAGATTAGTCAATGGTAGATGAGTCATCGCGGAAATGTATAGTGCAAGAGAAGTACATTGCTTTCTGAAACAACTGACATAGAAAAAGCAAGAAAATGTATCTCGGGCTGCTCAAATGTTTTGTGTAATGTGATCATATTAAATTCAGGATATTTCGAGCAAGATTCCCTTAAACAGCTTTTATGCAAAATGCAGCCTTTTAAAAGTATAATTGCTTTGGTTGTATGCCGTAAGCAACAGCTGAAATAAAGACAATGCCATGTTACTTATAAATTGCTGCTACTTAGAGTAAAAAGGGAAAGAAAAACTGAAAGAAGGAAGGACATGAATGTAGGTATTCATTCTTGGAATAATCTGAACTTCCAATAAAGGATTCACAAGAGTGCAGAAAACAAAACACATACATATATTTTATACATGAGTATAAATCTGGCTTATGAATACAGACCAGTTTTTGAGAATGCAAACACCCTCCTAGATGTTTGAAAGAAAAGCAGTATTTCAGTATTTTTTGAAACTACGTTTCTTTTCTCATTTTTTTGTTTCACCACACACCCAAGAAGGTTGGACCTTGAGATTCTGTGGCCAAATGTTTCATAAATATAAATCACATTGCTGTATATAGATAATCAGTGTTTATTCTCTATTCTTTTTCCTAGACCCAAGTGGAGGAATTACCTCTGCTGATCAGTAGTCTTCTCCAAAGAAAACAGTAGGTGAAATGCTGCTTTGTGCAACTGGGTTATGTTTAATCCTGTGTGACCAAGCAAATGTTGGTTGAGTAGACACTTCCATCAGCTACATGGGAAGTATTCTCGCTCTTTGCAATCTTTCAAGCAAAAATGTGACTTCTTTATCCACATGTGAACAGTTCATTACAGCCTTGCAGGAGCCACATGATTTTTCAATATGATTACCATTCCCATAAGACTTACGTTGAATGAAAAACCTTCGTCCTGAATGAGCATTGCTATATCTGACAGCAGCCCAGCTAACATCTGCAATATGTTCACCCAGCATGTTTAGAAGCCTTTGAAGGGTCTGAATAATGCTTCTTTTCTTGTTCTGCCACCCAAGAGACATGTTCCATTCCTCTATTTTAGGTTCTCTTACAAGGTTCTTTTTGTCTTGTGTATCACAAGGGAAGAACAGGGCTTGGAAATCAGTACAGTGAAATTCTGCGTCAAGTTTTTCTTGGGTTTGCTATGTGAGGGGAAAAAAGCTCCCCTATGGCATAGGCCTAATAGATGAATGAACCTTTTCTCTTTCAGATTTAGTCTAATTTCTAGTAACTTCAGCCGTAAAATTGGAGTTTCCTAGGATCTGACCTAGTTATCCATTTTGGATGCACAACATTATATATATATATATGTATCTATGTATATTTCCCCAGTTTCACACAGGTCAAATTTCATGCAGAGATTAATTTCATTTTTAGATTTGCTGGAAAGAATTAAGCTTTTAAATCCAAGTGCTGTAACAGCATCAGTCTTGTTTCATCCTGCAGTGGGAGGGGAAGTAGTTAGGGCCTCTGAGTGTAGAAAGATCTGTGGCCAAAATAACATATTTGCAATAAATTGGTTTCCTTGAGTTATTCTTGGATGCTGTTTCCCAGAACACAGAGAATTTACTATCAAAATGTGCTTGCTCCATACATGCAACAATGCTTATAGTAAGTTTTGCAATCTTCACAATGGATTTAATCAGTGAGAAAAATCTTCCATGCCTCTCTGGAGAATTACAGTCATAGAATAATGGAGGTTACAAAGGACCTTTTGAGGTCCTCTAATCCAGTGTCCTCCTCAAAACAGGACTAGCTTCAAAGTTGATCTGGCTGCTCAGGTTGCTTGTCCAGCTGAGCTTTTAATACCTCCAAGGACAGAGTCCACAGCTTCTCTCAGCAACCAGTGCCAGTGCTTAACTACTCTTGTAATTTTTTCCATTTATCTATTTCTAGTTTTTTTGCTGCAACACATGACCGCTGCTTCTTTTCCTTTTGCTGTACGTCTCGGCGGGGGGAAAGTCTGGCTCCATCTTGTCTCTACTCCCTCTTTCAGTAGTGGGAGGCTGCACTCCGACCTGCTGTTACTTAGCCTTTTCTTCTGCAAGTTAAGCAAACTCAGCTCCCTCAGCCTCACCTTGTGCAGCATGTTCCAGTCCCCTAACCATCTTCGTGACCCTCCACTGCTTTCACCCCAGTTAGTCCATGAGGCTTTCTTACTGAGGGACCCCAAACTGGACACAGTTCTCCAGGTGCAACCTCACAAGTGCCCCATGGAGGGGAATAATCACTTCCCTTGGCTGTTATTTCAGGCTTTTAAACAAGATCCACGGTGTTCTCTCATACACGGAACACAAGCAGAATTTCTTTGTTTGCTGTAGCAAAGCCTCTGCACAGGATGATACATAGAAATTTGTGCAATTTCTTCAGGGCTGTTTGGTTTGTTTGGGAAACAGCAGTTATCAGTGTTTTGGCATACAATAAGTTTCATTTTATTTGTAGGTTGGGGGATTCTCTTTTTATCACTCTGTTCCAAATCTGGCAGTTTTGGCAATCATTATCACGTATACGATTTCAGTCATCTATGGAAGGGATATTGCACTTCTGTAAACAGACTATTGCAATCTTTCCCTCAGGCCTTCCAGACTTTTGATTTAACATCTGACTCCATTTCCAAATGACACCTGTTCACACTTATCTGTAAAACTGAAAAAATGTTTTCCCCAAAATGCTGATACACAAACCATTTGCTTCGCTTGCTGTCATGGATAGGCCAACTTCAAACATCTTTGGAGGCTTTTGTTCCAACACTACATTTTAAGATCTTCCACATCTTTATTTCCACATGTGTTGTGGCTTCATCTTCCTATCTCTTCTTCTAATCCATTTTGGTTGTGTGACTTCTCATGCTGTCGATTTACATTTCACCTTCTCATCCCTTCTGGCTCCAAGTCTACTAAACTGGTTCACCACACTTCCACTTTATCTCTCTTAATCTTTTACCCAAGGCTTATTAACCTGTTAGCTTAGCAAAAGCCACTAAGGTTTTCATTACTACTTTACCTCATGTCGCTTACACATTCAGGCTGGCAACCTTTCAGTTTTTCTTTCTAAAGCCCATTAAAAGGGCATCTAACGCAAAAAAATCACAGCTGCTCTTTCACCATGCTGTTCCTGCACCACACCAACAAAAATTTGCTTCAAACCACTTAAGGTGGCTCAAATGCTAATCTAACCCCCACACATCCTTCCTGGCTAGTTCTTTTTAGCCACTTTGTGTTAACCAGGCAACTGGACGGACTTCGTTCATTGAGCAAAACACAGCTCATGCACTAACTTCATCTAACTTGAGATGTACTGCAAAAGCATAGATCTCACTTTGGTGACACTGACATACATATACTAGTCATAATGTACTATTTAAGGGCATGAGGAATTATTTGAGAACTTTTCTCTGAAGGAGAAAGCACTGAGTGTGTTGGAGAGGAAAAAGAAGTCTGTTTTTATTCCCAGACTAGTAAAAAAGGAAAAAGCTTCTCTTAACCAGTGGTAGTTAGAAGTTTTTCTTTGTTACAAAATTGGAATGTTTAGAGGAATAAACGTTCATCAGAGTGCTTCTTGGAAACATAACATTTTTTTTTTTTTTTAAAAAACCCAACCTTTCTCTTTGCCTTTAGTAAGGAGTTCTACCAGGGACCCCTTCCTAGAGAATGAGATGGGACACAAAATAACACATGGCATGGGCGGCATGGCATTCATGTCCTTCTCCTGGGCTAGGGAAAACCCATCCTAAAGTTCCTGATCCTTTTTCATATGCCTATGTATGCAAAGCTGCATAGCTCTAACAGGAGAGGCTGAGAGAGATGGATTCCAGTAAAGGCAGTTTGCAGCCTATTGATAGGGCAGGAGTGGGCTATCTCCTGAGCCAGCAAGTGCCTGGCCATATCAGCTGGCTGTTATGGGAGAGGAAGTTGTGATTCTGTCCTTTGGGAGCAAGGGAAGAAATGGAGAGAAGTAAAATACTTACAAAATAAAGCTTAATAAATCTGTTTCCATCCAACCCAGAATGCTAACTTTTTTAAACTCTCCATCTCCCAAGGGAAAGGAAAGTTGCTCTGTTTGTAGCTTTTTTCCTCAGGGTAGTCATAAAGACAGTGAGCATGAGAGAAAATAAATTCTAGCTCTGTACAAAAATGGCAGCATAGAAATGATGTATCCATTTTGTTACTGCCATCATGCATTACACATTTGGCTTCTCCAGATAATAGCCATATTCATAATTCATACGGTCTGTATTTGAATATCCCATGAAGAAGGTATTTAAGGAGAAACTTCTCTGCTAGTCATAACATAGCAATGTTGAAAGCGGGATAGGGTGTTGGTCAATGGAATGTCTCTGTTTTAGAAATTACACCTTATTATCAGGGCTGCTAGCTCCAAAATCAGGTTATGAATGCCCTGCAGGTATAATACCAGAAAATAAAATAGTATACCTGGCCCTTTTATGTAACACAATATAAATACAGATAGAGGAAGAGAAGTGATGATTCATTATCTGTTCATCCAAAAACCAAGATTGCTGATTCATATGCTACATCCTAGAGCCTCACAAGTCTAAACATATTCTTGACTATCATCAAACCTCTGTAAAAAGATGCTGTGCACAGGACCGTGCCCATGCTTTCTGTCACTGATCTTGTTCTAAATCAAAAGATCTAGATCAGCCTTAGACTCATTGGTAATCTAATGTCTCATCTAATATGCTCTACTTCTAGCATCCCTTGTTATAAGCTTTACAGGTAATATAGCATTAGTTTTGTCTTCTGTGTTTTAAAATGGCATGTAGAACTTTACAAATTCATAATATAGTCTAAAGCACACTACAGCTTTTGTAAACTGCATTCCAGGCTCATGCTTGTGCCCTTTTTTTTTGTGATAGCCATATACAAAAATGCAGGCAAATCAGTCCCTCTTGCAGGAAAACGTCATTCTGTCCAAGGCAGGGAGCTTCCTGGACTCAGACTTCCCCGCCCCCCCATCAGTTTGTTGAAATTAGCAAAATCTTCTTTCCACCATTTTTATAAAAATAAGGCATTAATCTCTATTTTGTTTAAACTGTATAAACCTATTAGAGTTGGATGCAATGTTGATTAAAACCAACTGTGCCCAATGAAACTGCAGGTTTTCTGAAAAACATGAGACCTACTCCAGTGTAAGCACATCAAACTAGTGTGAAGTGATTAATAACTTGTTACTGTATAAATATAGAAGGTCCCTACCATGATTCTCTGTCTGACATTTCTAATGATAGGTTCTCAGCTAACAGAGATGTTTCTCTTGCTTTCATGGGTCTTTGAGGTCCTCTGTTCTTAGGATCATTTCCGTTCTTTATCCATGTGAATTTGAAAGAGTAATTATACTCCTGAAGATCTTTCCCCAAACAATGTTACCACACTAGGTGTGTAACCCTTATAATGCAAGTAATAACAAGGGTGGAAACTCCCACTTGAAACTCCTACTACCAGTCTTTTCTTGATGGGGCAAGAAGATGCTTAGAAAGATATTAGGTGGGATGTGCTCCGAGTTTTGAGACAATTCTACTTTCACTGTGCATCATCCCCACAGCCACAATAGTTTGCACAAATTTAATGGAGCATGAGGTTCCTTTGAATATGTGGGTTTCTGTACTTCAGTGCCAGTATAATTCAGCCAGCCTGAACTGCGATAACCAACATCAATCTGTTGCAGTGCTGAAAAGAAACACCATAAAAAACCTATGATAGTTTCAAGAAGTGTTGCCTAATATTTATTTCATCTGTCTGTATTGTTTATAGAAGAAGTGGGTTCAGCAGACCAACTGAGCAAATCTGCTACCTTCCTTGCAGATTATTATTGGTATAAGTTTCACAGCTGAATGATGTTTTCATGCCTTATCAAGAGAGTCATATGGTCAAAGATCTGAAACAAGAAACTAGAGCAAGACTTTCTACCAGGAGGGAAAGGACACTCACAGATAGACCGTACTATATACGCTCCAACAAGCTATAGCTAAACTCCTGTAGAATTCTTTGAGCCACTGTTACATCATACAGTATTTTAATTGTTGAGTCAGCATACTTTTAGCAGGTTAAGACTACCAAAACCTATTATGACTCCATTGCTGATACATAACATCATATCTAAAACCAGTTTTCTTCCTTTTTAAGTCTTATGAGTAGATGAGTTCAATTACCCACTGAGACTTCACTCTTGCAGAAAATTGACTAGTCATCCACCTTAAATTTGTCTCTGGTAGCCTGGCTCAGAAGGCAGGTGGTAGGATGGCTGATGCAAAAAGTGTTATGCATGGATTTATTAGAGTGGGTAAGAGAGATATGAGCATACATTCTGAGAAAATGCTTTGTTTGCCTTTTTTTTTGTTTGTTTTTTAATCAGAAAAATGGGGCACTGATTTCCTGCCAGGGGATATTTTTTAATAGGAGTGTCTGGAATTATCTATTAAACTGGGTCTAACTTGGAGTAGGAGGCAGATAGCAGGAGGAAATGGTGATGGAAAAAATGGATGCCAGGCTAGGAAATAAGTTAAGTTAGCAGCTCCGTATCTCGCAGGCTTTGTTCTGTCTCCGAGCAGTGTCCCAGAGTGGGTACTGACACAGCATTTTGCTATGGTGTCCTACACTCTCCTCAAAGGGGAACCAGAGGAGAGCACTGCCAGTTCATGTTGGTCATTTTCTCCCATCACATATGTCATAATTTAAATTTAACATGTGCCAAGAAAGAAGTAAGCAAAAATCTTTTTATTTAGATACATTGTCTAAATATGAAGGGAAATTTTAAGTCTTCATAAATTCTGTATTTTCACTGCAGTTCAGTGTTTTGTAGGCACGTTTGATTTTATCCAAACATTGCTTCTCTGGCAGAAATTCCCTCTTGGGTTTTATTTGAAAAAAAACTTCCAGTGTCCTTGAGCAGTGCTAAGCACAAAGGCCCTAATTCAGAGGTGATGTTGGCCACTGTCCTTCCTTTGCTCTGTTCCCTTCGCCTTGTGCCTCAGTTGATGCAACACAAATGTTAGGAAAAGGTGAGAGCTAAAACGGTGCATGACATTTTAAGAGGCACATTTTCCTGCCATCCCATTCCTCCTCCTCCTGCTCTTTTTTTGTCCCTGCAGTTGGAGGAGCCGTGCCAGTTCCGAGCACGTCTAGCTGCTGTGTGTGCCAGCCTGGGGGCTGGGCTCACACATCCGCACAACAAACACTCCCCAGTGGAACATCCATCACTGAATTGAGGCGAGGCAGGTTGCTGGAGGGAATATAACAGGGGACTCAACCTGCTGTTCTTGCCCTGAGGACATGAGGGGAAGTGATCAGATCCATCCTTGCCTCCCCTCATCTGTAGCTAACAGAAGACACCCAAGAATTGATTCAGTGAGCCTTTCTAATTAATTTTTGGTCATGTCAGAGAGGTTTGCTGAAGCCACAGCAGGACTTCAGGTGAACTTTTTTGCCCTGAAAAATGAGCAAGAGCAGTCACATTCTCCATTACAGCTGAGAGGCAGCTTAAAAAGTTAGCAGCCTGTCAGCTCCAAAGCGGTGCCTCACTGTAAGTGTGCTATTAGACTTACCATATGCTAACATGGCAGATGCAAAAATAAGGTTTGCATGTCAGTGGGTCTGCTGCAAACAAGCTCCAATACAGCAGCTCAAATGCACAACCATGAGCATATCTTTTAAAGGAAAGGGTCTAGATCAAATTCAGAAGCAATTTAAAAATAGGATGGTGTTAATTTCGTATAGATAAACACAGGAGAGTGATACAAGGTGGTAAAAGGTACATAGCAAAGGAAAAGAACATACACATAAGTCCCTGCAGGTCACTGTGGCCTTGCTTTGAATTCCTTCTGAATTTAGCCTGGAATGTCAATGCCCAGTCAAGTCACTGTTTGAACACAGCAGAACACAACCTGCCCAAGCTAAGCTGCAAACATGAAAAACTATCCCCCACCTCTGTTATATTTTTCCTTGTTAATCACTTGATTATTTAAAGCCTTCTGATAGCTGATGGAAAAATTGCTAGTTAGAAAGCTGTTTAGAGATCCCTAAACTGAAAGGCAAAATGTGAAATGAACACCAGTCATGATACCAAGAAATTATGGAAGGTCTTTCCCTCTTCTGTGATCAAGCCCAGGAAAAGGTGTTACTGTTTGTCTTTTCACAAACATACTTTTTCCTATAAGAGAAGCAATGTAAACTTTCCTATCAAGCAGCCACAAAGTGCAGATAAGTGTCACACACTGGTGAAAATATTCTGCCCCCCCCCCCTTGAAATTCCAAGACATTTTTTTATATACACTGTTTTTTGTTGTTTGGGTTTTGTAGTTAACATTTATGCTAATGTTTCCATCCATTAATTTTAAGTGCCCCGGTGTTTTGCAGAATGTCAAGGTACAAAATAGCCTGCATGCAGTATTACAAGGTAACTACTTAGCCATATTTATTATATTTAGCTGTTATCAAAACAAAAGAATCAAATCATCGAATAGTTGAGGTTGGAACCATTTTGGCCTGAAAAATCAAGGTCTTTCACTGATTTTAAATTTTTGGTTTGAAACTTTTTGACACATAATGCTCATCGTGTTTGTGTTGGTTTCTCTTCACTCAACTTCTTTTTCCCTAAACAGTGGGCAGAAGGCAGGGTTTCCAAATGGCACAGACTGTGTTCCAAGATATATCAGTGCTTGGCATCAGAAGTTAAAAAAGCAGCAGAATTTGCCAGTACTCACAATAACCACATATCTAGCTGCTTTACGTAACTCCTCCTAGTATAGATACGGAGGTGCTATATCAGGGTTTTACACAATGTAAGTTTGGAAGCTCTGTCTGGGGAGTATGAAGTCACCTAAGCCTTCACATTTGTGCTGGGATCAGCTGGAGCAGAAGCAGGGGTTTAAAAGAGGACACTGGCACTTTGCCTAAGAAAAAATAACTGCCAATAAATCCTCTGTCTAAAGTATTTGGACAAAGTGTAACTGAGAAATTAAAAAAATCTGTAACCGGGCAATTTCAAAATACAAACAGACAATCTTGGATTCCTTGTTTCTTTGTAAAGAAGAAATATATTTCTGAAGTAGCTCAGTAACTAAAGGTCACATCTGGTTCCTGAGGCTTCTCTTCCCTAAAGGATGAGTTTCAGTGTTGTCCCAAGCTGACTTCTGTCCATACAGACAGATCTCTAGCTTGAGTAACACTATGAGCTTGGCCTGTGTGGGAGCATAGCTTGGAGCTCATGCCTTTCTGATGCTCAGACCAATAATAATAGCAAGGTTATGACTACTCCATTCTGCTGATATAACTACTTGGGTGGTTCTACTATCGCTTTGCAACACATCTGCTTTTATTTAACTCCTCTTTCGTTCTTGCGTTAACTCTTACCATATCTACAGTGAACTCTTTACCACCTCTGCAGGTGAATTACCTACACAAAACCCACAAAACAGCTGTATATATGGTGCTCTGAGAGAGTGCACAGAGCAGTGCCGTACTCCTTGTCCATCTTCAATCCATCCTGCTGCCTCACAAGTTGCTTGCAGCCTGCGGCCTTTGTGGCCTCAAGTGCTGGACTCTCAGCTCTGTGAGGGACCAGCTCACACCATCTCTTAGCCTGTGCTTCCAAGCTGGCATCTGACTGACCAGATTGTTGCTTTAGAGAGTGGTCTCAGGGCAGCCATTACTGCATAATTGAGGTTTAGCCAGTATGGTTTCCCATAGCTTTTGTCAGCAATGTATAAGTAGCATGAGTACTTGTTTAATTTCTTACTATACTGAAGCATAATGTCTCCGATTTCATCTAAGGACTGATTCTTCTCTTTGGAGGCTTATTAAATATGCCTTTTAAGAATGTTATGAGCTCAGCATCAAAGTACATTATAAATCTGTCCAGAGATAAATAAAACAGGTCCAAGGAATGTTAGCTAAGGGAATCTATAGTAAGATTTATTTATTTCTCTATCCCTTCTGCCAGTGCAGAGCTTCAGGCATCCCCCAGCAGAACTGCCTGGCCCAGAAGCAAAGCGTTTGGTTTCCTTTCCTATCCTAAAGGGACTGGTGGTTGGCCGGCTTATTTAGCAAAGCATTTAGGTATGTTTCTGAACTTCCCATCATGGGTATCCCTACGTAAGTCAACATGACTATTCAAAACACCATAATACTTTGCTAGCCAGAGCATGGCCATCTGGGAAAAAAATCACTGATTCAGCTCTTGGCCAAGGTGGGCTACACCTACAGGACTCTGTGAGATCTCTACTAAAAGCAAAGTAATTCTCCCCCAGAAGCTGGTGTTGCTGTGCGGTTAGATGCAAGGGACAATTTCTACTTCATACTCTCTAGAAAGTGAATCCACCTTTCCAGAGCTGCCCTCTCTGTGTTGCCTGATGCCGAATGAGAATAGCTCAGAAAAAGTATGATTTTATTTGGTTCCAAATTCATTTTGCTAAAAGCTGCTTTGACTAAATTGGAGGATTGCTAAGACCTTCTGATACTTCCTTACTGTCATCATTCTGTCTCGGATAAACTGCTAGTAGCATGAGGGCAGGCATGTATCAGTTGTTCTGGTAAGAAAAGCCTGTGCTTTGGTCACTCAATCTTTGCTAAAGCAAGATCACTTCTTTCAGCTCACTCAATCTAGCTATAAAATGAGAAACTGATATTCCTAATAAAATTATTAGATACTGTTATAGTCTAAAGTGTCTGAATAGAGAAGAAAGTCCCTGAGCCATTTGTGTACTCTCCTGCATATGCTGTCATAAGTTCTACAGTGTTTTGCTCTGCTCCAAATACATGGCTGACACTAGGGACTTCGCTGGTTGCGTCAAACTAACTCAAATTATAAAAATTATTTGTTCGCCTACAATTAAAGATCCCTAGTAACTACCATGCACTCCATATATTTTTTTCAAGGAATATAATTTATCTTGGAACAAATACAAATGAGGCCAATTTCTGACCAGTGCTTATCTGTTGCATAGGATTTTTGTTTACCAGCTAAGAGGGCCGCAAAAACGGCTGGGTGCTATGTCCTCGTCTACACTGCAGGGACTATTCTGGTACACGCTGAAGAGCTTCCATAGATGGACAATATCAAGAAAGACAGCAGTAGCTCTGCTGCATGAGCTGTCCGGACAGCAAAGCAAAAATCATCAGTGAGATTATTTCTGAAGAAAAACAGTTACTAACCTACTGGGAGAAAGCTATTTCACTGTTACATGCCTACACGGCATTTATTTTGTGTGCAGTGATAGCATTTCAGATGTCTTTAAGGTTTTAAGATCTTGACCGTGCCCACTACCTCCACACCAATCTAATTTTCCATTCAGCTGTTCTGTTTCCAGTTTTGAAATTGTTTGGGTTATGAGATAGATCCAGGAAGTAAAATAGGCTCCCACTGGGTGCGCACTGGTGAAGCGAGGTAGGAGACTCCTTCAGCCAAGTACTTTGAGATCCCATCTTGAAGACCAAAGGGCCTGGCCAGATGAGGAAAAGAAGTGAAAAGGAAAGGGAGAAGGATGACCACTCACTCTCCTGGAGGGACTCCAGGGTGATAGAACCTGAGATATATTTAGTTTTAACCCCAAGTAACCTTGCTGTTGAAATGACATCCTGTGTAACTTGCTCTTAACAGCAATAGTTAGCATTTATGTAACTCTGTAAGTAAAAAGGGCCTATTTTTTAATTTTATAGACATGTAATATTTTTCCTGGATAGCTAAAAACCCCATGACATTTAGGATTACCCTATACACTCAGAAATGTTGCCATCTAAAGAGGAATTTATCAGGTGTTAGGCACTGGCTGTACTGGCCAAGTACACAGCGGGTACATGGTATGCAAAATAATCACAGTCCCAGGTGAAATACAAGCACTACTATTTACTATTTTTAGGCACCATGTAACCATGATCTTGAGAGTGACCATAAGGCAACATTTCAACAATCAAGGTACGTTCAATCCAAGAAAAAAAACCAGTAATTTTCTGGAATGAATGGGAAAAATATTTTCCATGGATCAATAAAGACATAAGTTACTGTTATAAGGCTTTCTATAACCTATGCAGAAGAACCATCTCAGTTGCTTATAAAGAATTACAGAAATAAGTAGATCACAGAAATACTCCTAGAATAAACTGTTTGAATAAAGTGCTCAAAAATTTCCCTCTCTTGCTATACAATATAAAATCCAGAAAAAAGATTTTCTATGTACATAAATGAATGGTATATTGCTATTCATGTACATCGCTCAGCTGTGATAGAAAGCAACAATACTTAATTTGCTAATATTTTCCCATCCTTTAAATGTATAATATTGGCAATAAACAAAGCCTACCAATATACTAACTCTTCCTTCAATTAAAAAAATAAATTTTAAAATTGTTTTATACGTGTTTTGTGTGTGTGGCACTGATGCCCAAGACATTTTACTTTTAAAATGTTTTAACAGCTATTTTTAGTAGGCAGTGAAAGGGAAGTCATTCACTTGTCTACTTGATAATTCTGTGAACCTGCATGCAAAAGGTAATCCAAGTGAAAATACAAAAATTAACAACGGTTAAATAGTTTGAACTTTGGTAATGTATCTACACATGTAGCTGGTAAGGTCTCTTCCAACATACCATTAATAATCTGTCAATGAATGAATGGAAAATAAGAATTATTCTTTTCTTGCAGCCTATGTAGACATAATACGAAAAATGTGCTATAGATAAGGAGTTAGTTTGCTATCATGTTTCAGTGCCCATCCTTGTGCTAATTACGCACTGAATCTTTGTAGTAATATGTTCTAGTGTAAAAACCCAACAAACCCTTTGCATAGCATCAATGAAACTGTTGGTAGATGTTTTTCTTGCACACACTTAGCCAGGTATTACATAAAAAAATAGAGACCTATGTGGAAGAGTCTCAAAATGAAGCCAAATTAATGACTTTTAATTCAGCTTTGCAATTTCTTTGGCTGTTAAGACAGTTCAAACATAGAAATATTTTAGAACTTTTTGACCACCCAGGGTTTTCTAAGTTTTGTTAGGCCCAATTCTACATTAAATTTAAGGTATAACCAGCTGCTGTGTTACTTTGCTTCAATCTGAGAGGTCTGACAAACAGATTCTGTCTTCAATTTACTCATGGAACAAATAAATAAAATAGAAGATATCCCTTGAGTGGGGTTTAGTCCCTTAAATGCAGGGTGGCTGCCTACCCTGCATGCACATAGGAATGCAAGTATGTTTATGTCCTAAATGTCTGAGTCTTTTGAGATTTATCTGTTACAGGCAAAAATATCTTTGGATGCAGATTTTAAACCTTGCTTGCAGTAACTGAAGAATTGTTTTAATGGATCACAAAACTTTTTTTCTCCAAGAATCTCTGGCAAAATGTACTCTACCCTTCTTGAGACATTATTACTGGTTACAATAAGTGATAAGACATTGGAAAACTCATCCCAAAGGAGAAGTTTCTAATTGTCATGTGTTGGTTTAGCTCCAGGATAACTTATGCTTAGCAGGACATATACATAACTGTGTTCACTTCTCATAATCCTCCCTTTTTAAAAAAAAAAATTACTATTTATTTTTATTGCTTTTTACTGACAATTTGTGACCATTAGAGTTTTATTCCAATAAACTTTTGAACCGGTTTCCTATTTTGTGTCACTCGGTTAAAAATCTGCATAAATATATTCTTCACAGTAAGTCTTAGGATTTTAATGTTTTCATATCTGATTTTAATACCACTGTAATGACATTCCTTCTTTTCATCACAATTCCTCTTCTGAATCAGTGCCATGGACTACTTTTCAGTAGGAGCCTTCCATTAGAAATGTTGAAATTCTTTGGATTTGATCATTATTACTTCATGGTGAAACTATAATTACTTCTTGAACCAAGTAACTGTGTTGCTTAGGCTTAAGTCAAGAATAGCCTCTTTTTTTTTTTTTTTTTCCCCGCAGACTGTGGAACTAGCTGTTCCAAGAAGCCATCATTTGAATTGTTGAGAAATGGCCTCTCAAAAATTTGTCCTGAAATAACACTTTGCCAATCTATGTGCAAGTAGTTGGAGCAGTACACTACCACTTTTTAAAAAACCATTACATTTAGTTGCTTCTTTGCTTTCCTTCACACTGCATTCTCTGTATGGTATTTACACTTCATACTATAGGCAACAAATTTAGGTATCCAAATTAAAAGTAGAGGCTTCTTATACCATCAGTGGAAAGAGGTGAAGTGCTTCAGAGGGTCATTAAGAGTACATAAGAAAGAAACCTGCCTGCTTTGTTAATTACTTGGAGGACCTAGACACTTCTGTTAAATGCCCAGGATAGATTGTGAAGATGTCTGAATCTCCCCAAAGCCTTCCCCCCCTGCAATTGGGACAGGAAGCTAATATTGAAATCTCTTAAAATAATGTCACTTGAACTGCAATTTAAATGCATGGAGATTCTCTCACTAGTTCTTGCTCCTCTGAAATTTTCTCCCTCTAAGATGATTTTTCCAAGAGGATTACTACTTCCCATCTCAGTTCTAGATAGATTATAACCTAAGTAGCCCACCTTTTTTTTTTTTCTTTCGGTCAGCTTCAGAAAAGCTGAGTATGTCATGCTTGAATAGACATTCCAGTTTGTCTTTATTTGTTTTTAGCTTTTACGTATTATTGTACCTATTTGAGATATAAATGAGTCTGTTTTGCTAACATCCCTAGTCAATGCTGATCGTTGGCCCTACCGCTCCTCTGCTACTTGTGGCTTTCTTCCTAATAACAATTTCCCAGGTCTCTGCCATGTTCCCATGCTGGCAGCCCACGTAATTCTGTCTTGCATGTGTGGAGTCTATGCTTTTAAAAAAGCTCTCTGTGCTCCCAGACATGTTGCAGGCACTAGAGAAAAACAAACAAAAGCTCCCTTTAAACACTCTAGACATGTGTCTGTCTAGTCATCTTTGACAGCAAAACTGGAATCATTTTAAAGAAATCACAAGCGCCCTGGACTAAAGGCTTTTTTTCTGTGTAATCTAGTTTCCATGAACTCTCATACACTTATCTGTGCTTCTGGTGTCAGGATCACAAGCTTCTCCCTCCCACTAAAAAGAATCTTCTCTAAATGTATCATGTGAACTGTCATCTCCACAGCTGGTCACCGAGCTGCTGAACAGTTCTCTTGGTTGCTGCATACACAGATACGGTATTTCGATAACTAAATCACCTACCATTACAGCTTGCCAACAACTCACAGTGTAGCCACATCTCCTAGAGGGACCGCTTGGCTCTGTGTTTGCTCCTCTCTGCAATGCTCAGTCTCTCAGCACTTCACTATTTCCGATTCTCCTTTCATCTAATTTTCTTTTAAATCTATTATTCCAGAACAACTTTTCATATTTATTCCACTTTACCCCCATCTGCTGGTAGAACAAAGCTGGCACATATAATATGCCACTAACTGCAGATGAGTGACTGGCAGAGAAAAGGAACTAGCTCCTGCTTAAAATGAGTAGCCAAAGTACTTTGTAGATGTGATGAGAAGGGGAAGGGAGAAAGTAAGTTCCTTTAAAGATCTGGTTGTACAAACAGTCACTGTTGCACAACCTGTACTGCTTTGATTTTGCAGTGAGCTCTTATTTGTTAAATTGATCAGCCTCTCTTTTCATTTACAAAAAGTAGCTTGCACTGAGAAAGTTTCTATTTATAGGTTTAAAAATTCAGTAACTAAACAATAGACCATTTCTGTGTCCCTGCAAAATTACCTGGTTTTTTTACAGGCATGCTTTATTATTTCCTGATGTACAGCATTAACTATTGTTGGTTGGCTGGAGGTTTTTCCCAAGTCTCATCTGGAAATACTTCAAATGAAATACATTTTAAATCATTCTTTTGGAATAAGCTAAATTTCTGAACACGTGAAATGTCCTATTAATTATAGCATTTATTTTGCTTCCAAGAGCAAGGCAAACCACTGCAGGGACCAGTCAGGCAGAGCTGAGAAATCCTCAGGAAATGAAGGAGTGACAGCTGAAAATCCTAAATCTGATGGACTGCCTTGCAGATTGGCACGGACAATGTCTCTGCCCGTAAGAAAACTTTAATCTCCTAAGCAGAAAGGAAAACGGTTAAAGGGTTTAAGGCTGCCTTAGTCTGTCCATACCCAACAGTCCCTCTTTCTTTTTCTTGTTCTCTTCTTATTTTTCCTCTTACTCTTTTTTTCTTCTTCGTTTTTCTTCTTTCTTCTTTTCTGCCCTCTAGCGACCAACCATGTTTCTAAATAAACTGTTCAAGCGCACTTCAAAACTACTTTCATGTATCTATTAGGCCGGGTCATGCCACAAACATAAATATGCTGCAAAGGTAGAGGCTTTTGGTATATCACAAATTACACTAAAAAAAAATAGCAGTCAAATGTTTCCAAGCTGTTAATGGCTGAGTGTCTCAGGTGGTGATATAATAGGTAATTAGAGGTGGGTTATAACCCCCCCCCCCCCCCCGCCTTCCTCTAGAAAAATCCCTACCACATATATAGGGTGGGATTTGGCATATATTTCAGCTATGGTTTTCTAACCATACTGCTGTACAGAGGACTGGAGGAAAGCACTGGATTTTACAGATGATTCTATGATTATTTTCTCATAAAAGAAAGAAACGTATAAATAAAATAACAAGTAGATTTGTTTTACATGATGTGAATCTCAAAAGTCAGCGTGAAGGCTATTAATACACCAATCCTAAAATATGCTGAGAGTTTTTGACTTGCTAAATTCAAGTCTAATTGAATCCTGCTCTTACAGGATAGTATTTTTTTAAATTATTTTCCATTCACAGAGACCTGCCATAGTTTTACGCTCAGGTTATCAGGAAGTCATACTGGAAAAGGAAGTCAGTAATTTAGAATAATAGTATCTTTTTGGTATAATGACGTGGAAAGAGTGGGGAGTTTGTTTATTTTAGATCATGCTCTTTATTTTTATAATCCTGCTCTTTTTCTAACTCAGTTAATTTTTTTTTCCATTAGCATTTGATAATAGCTTTTGCCAAGGAAACAAACATACATAGAGTTTATAGTGAACTAGTGAAAAATTGTTCTAGTTTTAAACTTCTTTAGAGAAGACCTGGAGAGCAGGATGTGTTTGTATTTACACAGGCATTTACAGTTCCACAGACTTTTAGATACACAGTCCCTTCTTCAGTTTTGAAATGGAAGCAGCCGAGTTAATGCATTTGCTAGTTCTGCTGTAGGCCTGAAGAAGGGTTTATGAACTCAAAAGCTGGTATATTTTTTCCAGCTATGCTAATGGGGCTAATAAAAGATACAAATGGCAGTACTGTGGATCTTTTTTTCAGTCTGTGGAGCCTGCACATAGAAAGGCCAGTTTTCATCATGCAAACTTTGGAGATGCTGGGAAGGTCTGAGATGGCTGCAGGCCTATGAGCCACATTTGATGACAGTTTATGCCAGAACATTATGGCCACATGCAAAGCACTGGATGAATTATGTATGTGTGACAAAGCTCATAGGGGGACTCTGGTCATAGCCTGACTTTTCCCTGTCTGCTGAGCACAGCTTGTAATTTAAGTGGTGATGGAGAGAAAAGCCAGTGGGATGACGGAAAATACACGTGACCAATGCATCCTGTGTTTGTCAAAGCACACGGTTTCTGTCCCCATGCTGGCTGCATTCTTCTGTCCCATTTCTACTGTGGCTATGTGTAAATTAGTAAACTAAACAGTGTCAGGACATAGACACAGGCATTGGTCCTTGACCTGTTACTGTAGCATGGTTTTGGCCTGGAACAGCTAGTAGTCTCCCCCAAAAAGTTTCCTGGGCATAGTTTAGGCATTGGCATGGACCAGGGACAGAGAACATGGATGTGACTGCCTTGTTTCAGAGACCAGGATGTTTAACAGAATGGAAGTGACTAAGCTGTGGAAATGACCAGCTGCATCTCTTCCTGGTTCTTAGGCTATTTAATTTACTAGTATAACAATAGTCTGCAAATTCAGTTGAGTTTGGAGGCACCTACCTTCCCTGCCTTTGGAACCCAAAGCGTGTCCAAAGAACGGCAGTGATGCTGGTGAAAGCTCTAGAGCAGAGGTCTTGTGAGGAGAGTCTGAAGGAACTGGGGTTGTTTAGCCTGGAGAAAAGGAGTCTCGGGAGACCTTATTGCTCTCTACAACTACATGAAAGGAGGTTGTAGTGAGGTGGGTGTTGGTCTCTTCTCCCAAATAACAAGCAATAGTATGAGAGGAAATGGCCTCAAGTTGTGCCGGGGAGGTTTAGATTGGTCGTTAGGAAAACTTTCTTTGCGGAAATGGTTGTCAAGTACTGGAACAGGCTGCCCAGGGAAGTGGTTGAGTCACTGTCCCTGGAGGTATTTAAAAGATGCATAGATGTGGTGCTTAGGGACATGGTTTAGCAGTGGACTTGGCAGTGTTAACAGTTGGACTTGATGATCTTAAAGGTCTTTTCCAACCTAAACAATTCTGTGATTCTATGACCCTATTCAACTTACATTTTCCAAAGTGTTTTATTATGGCATGAGTGGAAAAATACATTTCAAAATTATCAAATGAATTCTCTAGTTAGTCCCATCTGAGCTGAAGCTTCCCCATCAAGCTTGTTAGGCTTAGAAGAGGGAAAGAGATGTTCTCTGTTATCTTCCAGAACCTTGAATTGGCAAAGTCAACCAACAGTATTTTCTAATATCTGTTTTCTGAGATTAAGAAAGAAACCTGTAATTTATCTTGTATAATTTCTATTTCATAGTTATTATGGACTTCATTTTGAGCAAGGTATTTTGCTATTAACTATGTAAGGATTTTGATTACTTCGGGAAGTTATTAGCACCAAAATGCAGTCTTACACATTTTACAGGAAAAAAATATCCTTCAATAGTTGTCACCTCCTAATCTACATTTAACTACTGTAAGCAGCAAAGGGAAATTTCTGTTCTTCTGGGACGAATTGCTACCTCTGACTTTTGTGCTACCCATCTCCTGAACAGGGGCAAGCAGCAGGTTAAAGACAGACGGTAGCAGTATCTTTTATCATGCTTCCTCCCCAACTTTGGAAAAAAGTGTACCCAAAAGCTGTTTCGTATTTACAAGAGCCCACTTTCAGATCTTTTCCGCAGCAACATGGGCCTTCGGGGGCGACGGAGAGAAGAGAGCGAGCGCTTTGAGACAACCAGAGTTCCGTGGACATGGCCGCTATGGCGGCCGCCCCTCGGTTCCAGCCCGCCTCCCACAGCCCGGCCCCGGCTCCAGGCCCCGGCTCCAGGCCCCGGCTCCAGGCCCCGGCTCCAGGCCCCGGCTATGCGCGTCCGCCCCGCCAGCGCCTCCCAGAGCGCGGCGGAAACACCGGCCGCTCAGGTGAGGCCCGCGCAGCGCCCGCTCGACTGCGCCCGGAGCCCCCGGACCGGAGCCCCCGGCGCCCGGCAGCCGAGGCCGCGCCGAGCACCACCCCCCCGGCCGCCCCCCCCCGGCCGCGGCTTAGCCGCCCCACTGCGCATGCCCGCTCCGACCGCCCACGCGCCCCGCGCGTGCCCAGCCCCTCGGGGGCGCGCCTGCGCAGCGAGGCTGGCACAGTGCTGCTGCCGCCGCCGCGGCCGCTCCGCCCGGATCCCTCCGCTGCGATGCGCAGGGCCCAGCGCCCCGCCCAGCGGCGCGTGTCGAGGGCTGCCGCCGCGGAGGGCCGCGGCCTGTGAGCGGGGCGGCGGGGCCCGGCATGGCGGGGCGGCGGTGCGCGGGCGGCGCGGCCGCCTTGGCTGAGGCGCCGGGCTGCGGCGCGGCGGCGGAGCCGGCTCGGGAGCTCTTCGAGGCCTGCAGGAACGGGGACGTGGAGCGGGTCAAGCGGCTGGTGCGGCCCGAGAACGTGAACAGCCGGGACACGGCGGGCAGGAAGTCCAGCCCGCTGCACTTCGCCGCAGGTACCGGCCTGGGGCCGCCGTCACTGCCTCTGTGGGGAAGGGGGAGCCCGGGGCGGGGGGCGGGTGCCGGGCCCGCTGCCGGGCCGCGCACCTCTGCCTCCCTCTCGGCGCGGCGCCTGGGCAGGGCCGGGCCGGGCCGCGGAGGAGCGGCGGGTGCGCCGCTGGCCGCAGGCCCCGCCGCAGGGGGTGGGCCTGGGCCCGGGCCCGGGCGCGGTGGGAGCGCCTCGCCGGCCCCCGCGTGCATCCGGTGGCCGTCCCGCGGCTGCGGCCGTCTGTAGGCGCGACGCCCGCTCTCGCGTGGCTGATGAGCCGTCACCCACGCGGTGGTGGCTGCCGAGTGGTACAGGTGGTGTCTTGTTTCTTTTTTTTTTAAAAAAAGACAAACCTCATTTGGCGTTGTGGACATCTGGAGTGAGGTTTAGACTGTTCGTGTTGTGGCCTGTGAGCTCTGACAGGTGACACATGTCCCAGGCACTGTTTCCATTGATTTCAGCAGGCCTGCTCTTTTTCAGAATTTCACCCATGAAGGGTGCCTGTCAAGATAACACCGTTTCTAAGCTTTTTGCCTTCTTATCTTTAGCAAATAGGCTTTGTTCATTTGGGACTTACATACGCAAACAACTGACATCACACAACAACTGCTTTCGCTGGCAGCAGGCCAGAAGATTGTATCCCACCTTTTCAGACAAAGACCTGACTGTGACTGTTGTTTTCGTGTTGTTTGTTTTGATTTTATTACAGCATTAGACTAGGACCCCAAGGCTGGCAGGCTGCAGAACACAGCAGCTTCTTTTCAGCTAAACAATATAGATAGTAATAAAGGTGTTTGTTTCTTCATTTAATTGTTTTGGAAACGGTTTCTACGTAAGGTGTCCTTTCCTCGCGTTCAGTAGACTTAACGGTCTAAGTTCTTGAAAGCTTCTTCAGGACAGCTGCATTTCACAGATTTAAGAAACTTAATCAACAAGACAGCCCAGGAGACAACTTAGAATATCCTGTCAGAGGAAAATAATTTTGCAGCTATCTTTTTGTATGTAGCAGTCCTGCCTGTTTGCTAATAAACTCTGAACTTCTAAAGAAATGAGTATGTTTTACAGCATTTTGGAGAAGTGAGGGTTTTTATCCTTTTTTTTTTTTTTTTTTTTTTGTATAAGGAGTTCTTCATGCAATGTAGTGATCTAGTTTATCTCTCTGGATGGGAGTGATCTGTCTTGACTTTAAAAAACAGAACTCCTGATCTATAGAAAGCTTTTTCATTAAAGAATGCATAGCAATAAGTTCATGTAGTTGTTAGTCTTCTAATGTTAAACAGGTTGGTGTGTAAATGGGAGAGGCCATTGCCTTGCTTACATCTACTTCAGATGTGATGCAGAGAAATTAATTGCTCCTCTCAGAAGACTGTAGCGGTTGCCAAAAGTTTCTGGTTGACATGTGACAAAATACATGCGTAATTTCTTGATTTAACATTCTTACACTGCTTCAGGTAGAACTCTGCTGTTGTCAGCCTACCTGCAATAGACTCAGTGTGAAACATGGATGTAAATAACACCTGGACTTTGGGGTTATTGTTTTTGTTTTGTTTTGCTTTGCTTTTCCTCTATTATTCACAGTAGGAGTAATGCTAGCTGTCTCTAACGGAATTATGTTCCAGGAAGTATAAGCAAAAGTCTGTTGTGTTCTTGCTTTGTTTAGCCTAGGTGTTCTTGGAAAATAGTTTCATTCAGTTTCAAGACTTGTTTCATGGAAGAGGTGGAGCTGAAATGTGAAGATAGGTTTTTGTATCGCCCTTTTTTCCTTTTTTTAGTGGCATTCTGGGGTCTGAACTTGGGTTCCATCTTTTAAGCTTTTTCCCAGATCTTACCTAGCAATTTAAGGAAATAAATTCCTCTTTTTCCATGTGTCATTTTGTAAAGGTGGATTTTAAAATATATTAAAAAAATACTGCCAGCTCTCCCTGGGCACATGTCATTATTAGAGGTAAGACATATTGGGATTTTGTAGTACAGAGTTGTGTGAGCAGTAGGTAAGTTGTACTGAAGCTTAAGTCAAGAGCCCACCACCCTTTGCAACATAATAAGCTCAGTCCTCTCTCACCATAAGCTGCATGTACTTCCTCAAGTCAGTCCTTTTCATCACAGTGTATGTCAAACTTGAAAGTATCACAAGGTTTTAGGGACTTGGCAGGAATCAAAATGCCCTTCCTGCAAACTAAAATTCATCCAAAAAATGAATGCCTGGGGCAGGGGAGAAGAATCAGAGCTCAGTTGGTTTTGTAGCTTTTCATCCCGCCAAAATTAGGTGAATGTCAATTATGACACAACAGTGACTGTAAATAATTTTTTTTTTCAATTAGATACAGTTACAAGTTTCTATTGTGATTAATATTCAGCATTTGTCAGCTAAAAGTTTGTAACTCTTTGGGGAGCAAGTGTAGTGAGCTACTCAGCTGTCATAGATGGTAGAAGAGTGTCAGCTGGAGGCCCTGAGTGAGCCTTCTACTTTGCAATAAGAGATAAAGTGTTCACAATGATGAGACAGTTATCTTGCACAGTTGCAGGCTGTGATACAATTTAGTTGTCTTTTGATAGGAGCTCAAGAGCCAAAAAAAAAGAAACCATCCCTTAAAAATGACAATGTGGTGGTGGTTTTGGTTTTTGTTTTGTTGTTGGGTTTTTTTAAGTGTTGAAACTGTTTTTGCAGGAGTGGACTAATGGCAAAGGGGAGCTGTTACGGTAGGTAATGGCTCCCTTCCCTTTGTCAACAAAGGCCGTCCCCTCTTTCCACACTCAGTGGAAACAACAGAGAGGAGGGAGAGGTGCAGAGTTTGGCCATCTCCTCTGTACACGTACATCCTTTAGAAAATAATGAGAAAATACTTCTCTTTCCATATATGGTGTCCTTTTGTACAGATGCTTCCACAAGGAAGTAAGGAATCCCTGCTGTGCACTCAGCGCTGAAGAGAAGTTACAAAAATGGGTGTAATGCACATGAGCCTGTCTCAACATTAAAATAACTACAGGTAGTTTAGGGGTGTTGCTGTACTTAGGGTATTTTCCAAATGGATGCAGGCTTTGTGCAGAGAAAAGCTATGGGTTGCTCATGAATGGTATCTGATAGAACCTCTACTAAATAGAGGGCATCCAGGTAAATTCTCTATGCCTATAATGAGGTTTACAACAGCTGATTTTCAGTTACAGTGTTGATTCCTGCTAAAGTTGGCATTTTACATTCAAAAATATGGCTACACATCAAAGCTTTGAGGGACAGGAATGCCTTCTGTACAAGAATGAGGCATGTTTAGCTACCAGACATGTAACTTCTGGACAGAGAATTTGATCAGAGGCTTTTCTAACATAACTGAAGCAGTTCTGGAAAACCTTTTTTGGTGTGGGAAGGGGAAGATACCAAGCAGTCTGTCATCAAATAACAGCAGCTTTGATGATGTGTTTGCAGGACTCTGTCACTTGTGAAAAGTCTCATCTGAGTAGATCCTCGAAGAATTTCCTAAATTTTGAGTATACATTCAAACTAGAAACAGAATATTTTGAAATTTTGAAGACATAAGAAAAATTCAGGAGGACACATCTAAGAAAAATAATATTTATAATATCTAGTTATGAACGCTAAACTTATTTAAGAATGAGAAATATGCTGCATATAATTTACTATATAGACAGTATGGCTGCATGGGTATATATTGTGTAAGTACTGATTTTTTTTTTGGCAGCAGAAATATGCAATGAATATGGCTTACTATGCCTGTGCAGATAATTTTTTTTTTATGGATCATACATCTGATCCAGTTCCCATCTCAAGTGTGCTGAGCTCCTGTTCTCTGTTAGGACAGGCAAGGTGTCTTCTGTTAGTCATAAGATGGGTAACTGTCATGTTGTGACTCAAAAGGGGATTTGCTGTACAGTATGCGGTTCTATCGAAGTCAAGGTGGTAGCAAGCTAAGATTTATATTATTAATAATGTATTTTGAAGAATTGAAGCACATCATCAGTATAGTCTTGTGGCTGTTACTTGAAAATACCTTGGAGTTCATTCTGGGATTAAAAAATTTCACATAAAATTATTCTTATAATAATCAGAAATCTGTGGGGAATGTGGTTCCTTACCAGACTTTTGAGGGAAGAGGAGGGAAAAAAGAATTTAA
This sequence comes from Pelecanus crispus, assembly GCF_030463565.1. Lineage (NCBI taxonomy): Eukaryota > Metazoa > Chordata > Aves > Pelecaniformes > Pelecanidae > Pelecanus > Pelecanus crispus. Next base: position 19,669,139 of record NC_134652.1, on the reverse strand, counting down.
CAAAGGCTTTTCTGAATACCTTTCCTGGCCTTTTTATCTTTGGCATATACAGCTTGTATACAAGATCTCGTTGCAGCAAGGAGGTTCCAGAAATTGCTTAATAGTGGCAATGTTTGGTTTTTGAGCTCTGAATAGCACAGGTGAACGTGCTTCTTGCTCCAGGGTTTCAGTTGCTGTCAGTCTGGGAGAAGAATTTACTGAAAGTCAGGTTTAGTGAAGAATATGCTATGAAAAAGTTGAGTTGCAACTAAAACTAAAAAGTTTGGTTGTAACTAAAATGCTGACGCTTCTCATAAGCTTCTGTGACTTTGTCACTGAAATGCTCTGTAGTTATCAGGAATGAACATCATTTCTAGGTTATGGTTGCAGGGACTTCTACCTACCTACTGATGTTCCGTGGATGATTTATAACAGGGGTTAAATTTGCTCTAATCTCAGTGTTGCTGGTGTTGGCAACTGTGTGATGATTCAGTCTGAGGGGAAAAGCTCAAGATTTCATCCCCACCCAGTTCTTGATCTCTTCAGGAAAATGGTTTGCAACTTTAAATAAAGCAAGGAAGGCCCAGTCCTGCACACACGGGTTATTTTCCAGAAGGTACTTGGCACAAGTCTGACACATACCAAAATATGGCTCTTAGCTGCCCTAATAATCCCCGAGACCCAAAGAGACCTTCATGAAACCTTTGAGGCATTTCTGTAGGCAGTGGCCTTTGGAACATTATCAGGTGGGCATAATGTTTACAGGCAGAAGTCCTAAGTCATTCTGGCCTCTTGTGAAGATATTGGAGAAAACATAGATAGAGTTGATAATTTTGATGTCCTGGTTTATTTGCTGTTATATAAATGTGCAAGATACAGCTGAAATTAAGCAATAGTAGCTATAGAATTGGCTTATAAGAGCAATTACCTTATTTATGTTGTGTTTCTAGACCCAAATGTGCAAGAGGGCATTTTTTTTTTTGCTGTCTACTAACTTGAATGACAGGATTGTAAAAAAATGCCTTAGAATGTGTAAGAGCATTTTGTGCTTCAGTCAAGATCAAATATTTATAATCATTTTAGGCATCACTGAAGATAGACGTGAATGTCTTTAAATTATGGTTGTGCATGCTCTTGTAATAAATTTCTTCAATAGAGAATGGTCTCAGATAAACTTATGTCCTTAAGGGTTTTCTTGAGTGATCATTTCAAAGATGGAAACTGTGTGCACATTATGTTAATTATCCTTAGAAAGCAAATAGCCATGCTTCTAGTTTTAACCTGAGAGCGGTGCGGCTTACTTGCCTTTTTTAGAAAACAAGCAATGTGTTTCTGGAAAATACTTTTTATGTTACATGTTTTTTTGTTTTTTGTTTTTTGGTTTTTTTTAAAGCTTAGAATATGAATTGTACGTGCATTGGCTTGTAGCCAGTCTCATCCTTACCACTCCCAGGGCTCATCTATTGGTCCTTCCACAGACTGGCTGTGGGTTGGCAGAGTATCATGCAAAATATTGTTTGGTTTAATAGTCATATAAAATGACTAAGAAAGAGGTTTTGTTGTCAGTGTTTTGTTCTTTTTGTTGCGTTTTCAAGGAGCTGTTGACTCATGGGGCCCCTCTCAAGATAGTGATTGTTCCAGTAATCTTGAATATTATTTTTCTGCTGATTTTAATCTAATTTTTAGAGGTTTCAAAAAACAACCTTAGTGTGTAAATGCTCCTTTAGTAAACAGTGTCAGTTGTGATTGTTATTTAGAGTGGTTACTGTTAAGTTTGTTGTTTTAATCTGTGTATGTGGGACAGGGAGTTCTCCTACCCCACCCCAACACCTTTCCTCTCTAGCAGATGGAACAGAGCTCTTTATCTCTTCCAGGTTTTGGTCGGAAGGATGTAGTTGAATATTTACTTCAAAGCGGCGCCAATGTCCATGCGCGAGATGATGGAGGCCTTATTCCTCTTCACAACGCCTGCTCTTTTGGTCATGCCGAAGTTGTCAATCTTCTCTTGCGGCATGGTGCAGATCCTAATGCTCGGGATAATTGGAATTACACTCCCCTTCATGAAGCTGCCATTAAGGGCAAGACAGATGTCTGCATTGGTAATTTTCTCCCACTCTTCCTTGTGACTGACTCATTTCTTTTCACTGTGAAAAATCAAGAACCTTTTAAAGACCATTTTTACTCTGTGAAGCTATGGCTGGTATAAGGATTAAAACTAAAAATCTTTCATAAACTTAAATTCATATGCCAGTTCTATAAGAAACATGTTTTTAGGTCTGTTTTTGATAATTTTCTGAGTAGAAAGGTTCACATTGACATCATGGGGAAGGAGCTTTAGAGTGACATGATGGAGCTAGATTCTCTTCTACTTCAGCTTAGATTCTTATGCTGCCTTCTGCTGCATGTGGAAAGTGCAGTGGAAAGAACAAAACTGATTTTAATAATGGATTCATTCTGTCTCTGTGTAGCAGCCATGTTAAATTAGTTAAGGATAGGAGCTAAACTTCAATTATATTGACCACTTGTTTTGCCCACACAGTTCTTAAGAGTTAGGAAGAGGTAGAAAGTTGGATATGTGGTCAGGAAACTCATTTTTTGGTTGTGTGGTTTGCTCCCATTTACTTTATTAAGGAGCACATCTGGAGAGTTGTATATACAACATTGCCTGTTTGGCCCCAATATCAGTGCAGGGTGCGTGGCCTGCTACTGCTGTGCACAGTTTAGGGCATAGTCACTTGTGGCTTTGAGGCAGCATGCTCTGGAGCCGATGTGAAGTAGCTACTGTTTTTTGTGGTATGTCAGTCACAGTCTTTCCACTGAAGTTGCGTCCTGCCAGTCTGTGATTGTTCCATTTCTGCTCCTCTTTCTTGTCATAAAATGCGTCTAGGCATGTTTCACTAGTTAAACTGTTCACAGATGACATTAAGGAATTCTGACATTAAAAATTTGAGAGAGGAAGTTAGGATCAGTAACTGGATGTTTCTTTCGTTGCTTGCAGCTTACAGTAATGCTACATCTCATAAGCCTTGTCTTATAGAATTGTTTTCTTACTGAAAACTTTGGCATTTTGTAGTACTGCTGCAGCATGGTGCTGAACCAACCATCCGGAACACAGATGGAAGAACAGCTTTAGATTTAGCAGACCCATCTGCAAAAGCAGTGCTGACTGGTAGGTGATAATCTTTAGATTACGTTATGACTAAGAACAGTCAAATGAATGTAATGCAGTACTTTGGGTTTTGTCTTTCTGATATTACTTTAACTTCTCTCTGGTTTATAATTCTAAATAGAAATTTCCATAAGGCCTTCATCATCTTAGTCATGCGATGTGTTCTGGATAAATAGTTTATTGTGTGGTTCGGTAATGGACTGTCAAATTTTTTGCACTTGCGTTCTCTAAAATTTTGGAAAAGGGGGATAAGTAGTGAACTTCATGTATATAGATACTTACTTAACAACTAAAGAAACTCCATTTTGTCTTCCAGGTGAATACAAGAAAGATGAACTCTTAGAAAGTGCCAGGTATGGGTGTTTGGAAGATATCTGGAATTAAGTTATATTTTCAGGATTATATGTAATGAATATATATATATATTGGCTTTTGAGCTGGCATTCCATTTAGATGCTAAGCTTTGGCTGTTATCAGTGAACAAAGCTACAAAAATAGTTATATAAATGCTTTTTTGCTTTCCCTTTAATGCTGACAATACAGAATTGAATGTATTACTTCAGAACAGATCTGCTGAACATTATAGCAAGGAAAAATATAAAAACATAATAAGCTACTAAAAACTGGAATAAAAATATTTCTGCCCATTTCATATCTTGTTTTTCAGGAGTGGAAATGAAGAAAAGATGATGTCTCTTCTTACACCATTAAATGTTAACTGTCATGCAAGTGATGGCAGAAAGGTATTTTTGTTTAAAACTTGATTTAAAATTAGTTCACTCTTACATGTTTCACAGTTAACTGACCAGATTTTAAGAATATTAAACATAGAATCTATCTGTTTTCTTTAATATATGTGGGAAAATAAGATTGTACCTCTCTAGCAGCTAGCTGATTTTTTTTGTTTGTTTTTTAACCTTAAAAGGACTATGTAGGCATTTCCATCCAGGAGCAATAAACAAACGGCTTTTCAATTGGAGCTTCAGCTTGACCTTCATATCTGCAGTGATAAAGAAGGGAGGCCTTTTCATAGATTCTTGCCGCTATCACAGAGAAATACACACAGGCCCCTTATTTGCCTTATACCCTGGGCAAGTTATTGCTGCTGTTTCAGGAACAAGCTACTCATTGCAATAATTTTTGGTAAAGAACTACATGAAAAATGTTCAAAATCTCTATTTTAAAAAATCCTGATAGTCTTCTGGGTTCAGCCCCTTGCCTACCGAAGGTTCAGATTATCATAAATTTGTTTGCATCCTCATTGTTCTCATTAAGTATGTGTACTCATTCACTTAAGTTTTGTTTGAATGAGTTTCCCTGTTGAAGGCTTTGTGGTAAGATTGGGATCTCCAGAATATCCTATGCATCTCTATTCTCGTCTTCTAGTTACAAGACTCATCCTTTAGAAACGGTACAAAACCAGTTCAGTTGGTGAGTTTATAAATGAAGAGGATAAGATTTCTCTTCGCTAATTTGTAGCTCTGCGTTTGGTGCTGCTGATGAGTATGCTTGAGTGGGTTTGCAAGAAAAGATCATAGAGTGGTTATCCAACTGCTCTGTGGAGGGTGAGAATATAGAAGAGAAGATTATTGTTTCCCCCCACACCCCACTAACTCCACTCACAGGTGTGGATAACAATCTTTGATAATTTCTAAACTTAATCTATTGATTAGCAGGAAGACGTCTATATAATTTAGCAGTCATTGTTTCTAATGGCCATCTTATTTCCCCTTTCACAAAGGACATAGTTTGTCCAAGCAAAGTATTTATAGTTATGGTAGACTAAAAGACAAAAATGGACTGCAGGACTCAAAAATCCATTACGAGGGCCTTCATTGCCAGAATGTATTAATGATGGAGTAAATTTAGGATTTGCATTTATGATGACTGTGAGAATAGTCAGTAAGCAGTGAACATAGTTATCAAACGTCTGATTCAAGCACTCTGGTTTTTGTTTTTAATGTTGCAAGTACTTTGAGGACTTCAGTAATTAGTACTGTTAACAAGTTTTTAAAAAAAATATAAAATCAACCCTTGGTTTTTGTGTTGCTGATTACTTCTACGTTCTGTCATTTCAGTCTACTCCTTTACATTTAGCAGCTGGGTATAACCGTGTAAAAATAGTACAGCTCTTACTGCAACATGGGGCTGATGTACATGCTAAGGATAAAGGGTAGGTTCATTTTTCCTTTGTTCAGAATAAAGAGAATTTTTAACAAAATTGAGATGAAGTAAAGAGTAGTAATACCATTTTAACCATGAAGAATTTCTAACTTGAGACTGTTATGGCATCTTTAACCTTTCTGTTATGACAAAAATGCAAAGTGTACAGACTTAAGACTTGTGAATCAGCAGAATCCAAATTGAGCTGGCCATAGAACATGCTGCCTTTTAGGTATCACTAGCCAAATTATTATCTCTTGTTTAATAAAATACATTCATATGCCACTGTGAAGTCAGCAAATATTTTCGATGGTTGAATCAATCTTAATTTTCTTTCTGCCTTTAAGTTTTTGCACTTCTTTTTGCAAAGAATGTGATAAAAATTCAAGATCTGTTTCCCAGGGGTTTTATTTGGACTACATTTTCAAGCATTTGGTTGTTAAGTCAGGAAATGTAGTGAAATATGGACATGCTAAGTCTATTTAGTTAGACAAAATATAATGAAAAACCTATTTTTAAAATGTGTATTTATGTACATTAAAGATTATGGAAGGCAAACCCCTATTCCTCCTTTTTCCTAGGATCACTTCACAGCTACCTAAACAGCTGTGTGATCAGTTTTAAGTGTCCCCTTGGGGTTGGAATTCACTTTTGTCATTTCTCCCTTACTAGCCCACAGTGAAAGAATTCACTTTGGGCAATTTCTCACTTGCTCCTAAGACCACTGGGTTTGAGAGAGTGTGAAGCTGGCTTTAAAACCTTTGTAGCTCTGTTGTTCCTGTAGAATATTGTACAGTTACTTAAACATTAGCCAGTAAGACTTCTTTAGTTTCCAAGGGAGAAGATAATCTTACAGCAATGTTCTTGTGAAGAAGGAAATAATTACTGTCACTTCTGAAAATCCCCTGCAGATAGTTCTTCCTGCTTAGGGTTCTGAGTCTGAGCAGAACCATTTCATTTGCAGAAGAAGGTGCAATTAATTTCTCATTTTCTGATTATTTGAAATGTTTATTGTTCTAAAAAAGGCTGACAGGATTTTCTGGGTTCTTCTCCAGCTTCTTAATTCCCCTCAACTTCATTTGAACATCTGTGATACTATTTTTGTAAAATGTTGAAGGTGCAACATAGTACCATTTGCAATGTTACAGATGCATTTGGAATTGAAATATGCATACTAAGATAATAATTTTCACCCTTTCTCTCCTATATAGAGATTTGGTGCCACTTCACAACGCCTGTTCCTATGGTCATTATGAAGTAACAGAGCTTCTAGTAAAGGTTGGTCTTTGAAGAGATTAAACTGCGTATTAGTTAATAAGAACAGCTTATAATAGACTAATGCAAGTTGTATTTTTTTTAATTTTGTACCTAGATTACAAAACTTAAAGAATGATAGATTGCTTTTGCTCTACATGTTAGTTAGTGATTATTAAACTGGAGCTACAGAATCTTCTGCTTGCAAGGAAGCTTTTTCCTTATAAATGTGCTTTCTGTTTTTAACTCTCTGTGCTCCAAAGTTGGATGTTTTTGTACCACCAAGTGCTTCTTATCTAAACCTTTCCACCCTCACCCAAAAAAACACCCCACCCAAACAAGCCCAAAAAAGCCCCCTGAGCAATACTGTGAGTTTGACAATCAATATTTCAGAGACAGAGTATTAGGAGTTTTTTTAAAAGAATACTGGTAAACTTTGTAAATATTTTAAAATCAAAGAGTAATCAGTCTCTTGAGGGAATTAACTTTACAACATCAGTTCTAGCCCTGAACTGTAGCCTTCACCTCAAAGAAAGAAAAATGTGTCCATTTTCCTAACATAAGTGAACTCTCAGAACTGAAGTGCCTTATCTGGATTATGTTAATCTTGAAGGTAAAGCATGATGAGCATTAAACTAATGGCTTGAAGATGTGGCCTGCAAAAATCTGAGTGTCGTCCACCAAGGGACTTCTGGACTGTGCCCATTCTCAGCTGCTACAGCAAATCAGGATCATTATAACAGCTGGGAACATTCTGTTAGATAACTCTAGATGTTTGGATGCTCAGGGAATAGCTGTTCTATCCTGTGTGTCTCAGTCCCCACTAGTTCCATGTGTCTTTCTATTTTAATATTATCTATTAATAAAAATTAAGTAAAAAAATTATTGAAATAAGCATTTATTGTAGCAAGTATAAATAATCAAGATTTTTTTTTACTTCAGAGGCCAAGTGCAAAGTGAATCCTTACAGTTGTGATACTATACAAAAAAAAACCCTCTTGCCTAGACACTACTGCGTGTCTTAACAGTTAAGCTACAGTTGTATTCTCTGTTGGATTTCTGCTCCAGTGAATCTTGAATTATGTTTTGCAAAGCACTACAGCTTTAACAGGAGCAATGGGAAAGAGCATGTCCTTTCAGACTTGCTAACAGACAGAACTCAAGATGCATACAGAATGTTACTAGAGAAGAATTGCACAGATATTAATCATCAAGAGTATTACTTGCAGAACCTTGTACTTCAATGTTTTGAGTTGAAGTCAACTTTGAGTGCCTGTCTCCTTCTAGATACCTTGGCATTCATATCTTGGTGGGTATTCAGATGTGAACATCTTAGTGCAACTGTTCACTCTAGACTTTTTCTAGAGCAACAAGAAACAGGAGCTTGTTCAAAGGTGATTGGGAGTGTATGAATTAGGCTCTTTCTCCAGTTTGACCTGTAGCAGCGCTACTCTCCTTTTAGAGATGCTGGAGAAAGTCTGAAGAGATTAGCCTGCCTTCGGCTTCTTTGAATGTACCTGTGAGACACTAGAGGATTAAAAACTGCCATGTGCTGAGATGTTGTGTTATATTGAAAAAGAATGTCTGGAGAATGTCTTGGATACAGTTTGCATACAAGCATTGATTTTTATTTTAACAGTCCACTGCACTGAAACTAATGATAGAAGTCTTTCTCTAATGATCTGGTTTTGATATTGCATCTTTTTTACCCCTTTCCTTTTCAAGCATGGAGCATGTGTGAATGCAATGGATCTGTGGCAGTTCACCCCTCTGCATGAAGCAGCTTCTAAGAACAGGGTGGAAGTATGTTCTCTTTTGTTAAGTTACGGTGCTGACCCAACACTGTTGAACTGTCACAACAAAAGCACCATTGATTTGGCTCCAACACCCCAATTAAAAGAACGATTAGCATGTGAGTATAAAGTGTGATCAGTTCTACAGTTATAGATTGTAATGTGTTCTTAGGTTTGCTAGACAGTGACCTGCCAGAAATCAGATTTGGAAAATGCTTACACTTTCCAAGCAATTGTGCAATGTTGGACAGTACATTTCACTCTTTATAATTTGAGATTGTTAGATTTTCTGAATGGAGGAATTTAAAATAATTTTATTGTCAGTTTTATAGTCATGTGGTTGTGATGGGTTTTGTAGCTTTTCTTCCCTGAATCACGCTTTCCTTCACAACCTTACCAGTACACTTTCATTTTCCATACTTGCTCCTGTCATTGCATCAAGACTGTTGAAATATTAATTTTTACTCCACTGTGTCTTGTTTGAAGAAAAGAAAAAACATAACTCTTTAGAATGCTGAATATGTTTGAGTATGCCACAATCACTGAAAGTTCAAAGAAATTGATGAAAGGTGTTGATTTTTGTCCAGCAAACTTAACGAGTTGAAAAGAATGCCATCAAATTCTGTCCTTGGGTGGTCAAACAATAACTTTTTGGGATATGTACAAAAATGGTCAGTAAATACTGCATTAGACTTCATGTTAGGGTCTAGAAATGGTTTTCCAAAGACAGGTCAGAAGTAGAGATTTATATATGCTTGAATTGGTACATATGGGGAGAGTGGAACCTAGAACAGCAGTGAATGAAATAGATCTTGTTCAGCCAGTTTGGATGTCTCTGGCTTTGGTTTAAAAACAAAGCACATTCCTGTAGTGTTTTGACTTAGCTAACAAGTTCTGTCAAGTGATGTAAAAGCTTAAGTCTGAGTTGGAAATGTCTGCACCACGGTCTGCTGAATAAAATGAGTATTTTTATCTAATTGAAAGAATTGATCCTCTTGATCCTTCTCAAGTTAAGGAATGTAACCTTCTGCTATGTATGTATTTCTTTTTAAAGATGAATTTAAAGGTCACTCATTGCTACAAGCTGCAAGAGAATCGGATGTAGCTCGTATAAAGAAACATCTTTCTTTGGAAACAGTGAACTTCAAGCATCCTCAAACACATGAGACAGCATTGGTAATATCTCAGGATTCATTATTATTTTGCATATATTGTGGCTGACCTAAATATACTAGGTAATAGTTTAGAACTAAAAATTTCAGTGTCAGAAGAGTGTAATTCAGACTAACCTGGAATATCCAGTGTCTAGTTAAACAAATAACATTGATTAATACTTTTTTTATTAAGGTTAATATTAAGACTAATCTAAACTGTCTAATTTAGGTTGTCTAAATGGCTGTTTTTCTGTAGAATAGTTTTAAGCAACAGCAAGCTACGTGTGTTAGGTTTGTTTGTAAAGCTTGAAGGTTTCCAGCAGTTGTTGGAGAGGGAGCTCAGGAAAATACCACAGTAAATCCAAAAGCCCATGTGGAATCTCCCAAATTAATAAGCCTCTACATGCTGGGGTTTTTTTTTCTGTTGACTTTGCACATAACCAGGTCTTAAGTGCCAGCTGATCAGTAAGCAGTAAAACCTGTGTATTGCTAGCTAGTTGTTAACACTACAGTTTTTAATGTTCTCAGCACTGTGCTGCTGCATCCCCATATCCTAAGAGAAAACAAGTATGTGAATTGCTGCTGAGGAAAGGAGCCAACATCAATGAAAAAACAAAAGAGTGAGTGGTTACAAATGAATAGTCCTAAGTGTTTGTTTTAGAAGATTTCGCAAAATACATTTTGAATTTTTGTTTTGTTTTGTTTTTTTAAAGCTTCTTGACTCCTCTGCATGTGGCATCAGAAAAGGCTCATAATGATGTTGTTGAAGTAGTTGTGAAACATGAAGCTAAGGTATGAGTTACTATGCATACTTTTTTTTGTTGAGGTTTGCCTACTATATTGGTTTTCATAGCATGAGAATGGACACCTGAGTAGACAGACTTTTCTAAATTAATTCATTTTGGAAGGTTGTGGATTTATACACTTAAGAAATAGGCCATCAATCCATCAGTACAGCTCTATATATTAAGGCATCATCATTGTTTTGGTCCTATTTTATAAGAACTGTGGATGTAGTAGTTCTCACTGTTAACTGAAAGCTCGTAGAGTGTCTTACTTGGTGCTTCATTGTCCATCAGTAGTAATGAAATGCTTAAGGAAAAAAAAATTAGGCAATATATACAAACAACAAGAAACTAGACTGAACTGTAAGACAGGTAGACTTTATGTGATGTTGTGTGCAGTAAAAATTACAGTGAAGGCAAAATGTTAAATCATAACACAGTGTTTAGTTCAAATTTCCACAAAAAGTGGAAAGCAGATGCTCTCTATAGTGCTTGAATCCTGCAAAACGAGGAGTTGAATCTCTCTCATGTAAGCTTGATTACAGCCTGACTGCTGTGAAGTTTCCAAAGCAGTGATCAAAAGCAGAGGAACAGTAGCGAATGCAAGTAACCTTTGGGTACAAAGTTTTAAAGTGTTAAATACACTTTGACTGAAATGCATAGAAAGTCCTCAAGCTGAAAGACTACAATAAGCCAATGCAGGTAAAAGCTGTCCTGCATGTTGGCACTGAGGATTTGTGCTGCCATGAACAAAATAATGGCCTACTTCTGTATGTGGTAAAATTGCTGTAACTGTTTACGCTGGATTTTTCACATGCCTCTGAAAGGGGGCTATTCTTCCTCAGTAAATGTAGTTACAACTTTATGAACTGCTTTTGTTTAAATTTTATCTTTTGAAATGTCATGACCTTTGGAAATATGCTGAATATGTTCTTTTAATTAAAGTAAGAAGAATACTTCTGAAACTCTCCCAGTCAGCAATGAAAACAACTTTAATACTAAGTTTGGTGGTATTTCTTGTCTGTGTTATTTTTAGGTTAATGCATTAGATAATCTGGGCCAGACCTCTCTTCATAGAGCAGCACATTGTGGTCATCTTCAGACATGCAGGTTGCTGTTGAGTTCTGGATGTGATCCTTCCATTGTGTCTCTGCAGGGCTTTACAGCCTTACAAATGGGGACTGAAAGTGTGCAACAGCTACTACAAGGTACAACTGTTTTATTCAAGATCCACTTCTGAAGTAATGTTGTGCTTTGTTTTACTTGCCATTTCAAGTGCTGTCAAGAAATAATAGTGAACACAAGCACAAAAAAAAAAAAAGAGTACTTTCTACAAAAGACAATACTGGGTTGCACAGTTCTTATTTTATAACCACATCCACATGGAGGGTGCCTGCTCTAGGTGTAGTTAACAATATTTACTCTCTAGTATTCAGCTACACAGATTGTCAGAGATGCTCAGAATGTTTCACGGTGTAGCCACCTGGAATAATTTTGAAAAATCCTGACATAGGGAGGGAGGAATCTTGTAAGCAGAAAATGAGTTTTAAAAGCAAAAAATGGCTTCTTTGCATTTGTGAGCAGAGGCAACAGGGTACATAGATTTTCAAGACTAAGGTTTGGACATTATACACATAGGTAAGCTTCTTGATATAGTCTAATTCTGAAACTGAAATAAGAATGTTCAGTTGGTTCCACAATACTTCAAAATGGATAGGAAGTGTGTTGCTAAAGGCAACTTTGCAAACACTGTTAGAGCTAATAGCTACAGTTGTAGATAGTAAGAAAAGACAAAACTTGTGTATAATTTTTTATATATAACTTTTTTTAAGGGAAATCCTTGAAATACTCAAATGATTCCCTGTCTTACGTACACTTACCTGTCATGCAACCTCATTTATTTTGCAGAAGGTATCCCATTAGGTAATTCCGATGCAGATCGACAGTTGCTGGAGGCTGCAAAGGCTGGAGATGTGGATACTGTAAAAGTAAGCTTAAACCTGTCCTAAAAATAAGAGGGAATTATATCCCAAACTATAATTTCTCAAAACAAGCAATGAAACAGCCCTTCACTGACTCCTTTAGAGTTGTGATCCCTGTCCTAAAACCTTTGTATTGCACAAATATTACAGATGACAAAATATAATGTTCACCACCTCGAGAAGTTTTTCGTATATAAAAAGTGTAAATAAGTCGTCACAGGTGTGGATTTGGGAGGAGGGAGTATTTAATTTTTTTTTCCCTTGGGACACAATCTGTGAAAAGTAAATGTAAAAAAAATTACGTAAAAATAAGTGAAGAAATAAACTTTCTTTTTAATGAAAACAATTTTTCAAAATTAGATGTGTATAACAACATTTTATGACTAAATGAAAAGCATGCCAACACTATATATGTGATGTATGTTTTGCTTTGGGGATTTCACAGAAACTATGTACAGTTCAAAGTGTGAACTGCAGAGATATTGAAGGACGTCAGTCTACACCACTTCATTTTGCAGCTGGATATAATAGGGTATCCGTTGTCGAATACCTTCTTCAGCATGGAGCTGATGTGCATGCGAAAGACAAGGGGTAAATACTCAAATGTATATTTTCTTGGCAATTGTAATTGCTGATATCTGCCAGCTCTTGAATATTGCTAGATGATAAACATCCCATCTTTCTTCAGACATACATTTTTTTTTATTTTCGTGGAAAGTTCTGTTAGAATGAAGATGTTCAGAATATGCACAAAAGCATTTTGCAGTACTTGAAACTAGAGCATCAAGAATTGTGTTTTTACTTCTCTTCAGTGCCCCTGCTGATTGTGTTTTTACCACTTTGGCAGTTGATACTCCTACTATGTTAGACTATTTTGGAAAATAAAAAAAAAATGTTTTCAGTATGGTTTGATTATTGAAGGTGCATTGTGTTTTACGTTTATACCACTCTGTGGAAAAAGACCAAATTTTTAAAGAGAATTTTTCTCTTTTTTTAATTGTTTCCAGAGGGCTTGTCCCTTTACATAATGCTTGCTCATATGGTCACTATGAAGTTGCAGAACTGCTGGTTAAACATGGTGCAGTTGTCAATGTAGCTGACTTGTGGAAATTCACTCCCTTGCATGAAGCTGCAGCAAAAGGAAAATATGAGATCTGCAAACTCCTGTTACAGGTATTGCATGTGCTGGAGAGAGGTTGTTTCCTTTTCTTTCTTGTTCAGTCTGAAATGTGATTGGACTTCTTTGAGAAACTGATTTGTGTTTTGTGGTTTCTAAATGATTGTAGTTAAATGTATGTTTTCAGTAAAAGGGATACTTTTAGCAACTGTGTTGTCCTTTCTCACACAGTAAATGGAAGGCTTTCTCTGAAGGATTTGAATATGTGTCAGAATATTTGCTCGGGCCTGAGATGCAACATGTTTATTCTGCGTATGTACTTACCACCTGTTTTTGATGTGCACAGCATGGAGCTGACCCTACAAAGAAAAACAGAGATGGCAATACCCCTCTAGACCTTGTTAAAGATGGTGATACTGATATTCAAGACCTACTTAGAGGAGATGCAGCTCTACTAGATGCTGCTAAGAAAGGTTGTTTGGCCCGAGTAAAAAAGCTGTGTTCACCTGACAACGTCAACTGTCGGGACACGCAAGGACGGCATTCAACACCACTACATTTAGCAGGTCAGTGGTTTAATTAACTGGTTTGATCAGAGTTACTGGTTACTGTGGCTGAACTCTTATGTTCTAAGCAAGTTTAAAGTGTAACCTCAAGCTAGAGGATTCCATATTTTCTCTTTAAAAAAAAAAATACCAGTATTTTATGCATATTAATCTTACGTTCCTCTTCTAAACTGTTTAATTTCTTTGATTTCCTATTCTCTCTAGCCAAAGAGGATCTTTTATTGTTTATTGACAGAGGGTTTAAGACCAAATACTCTTAAATAGGGTGAAACTGTCCTCACTAATAGGTAATACACTGTCTTCCCTGGGATTGACATTTTAACTTTCAAGTAATTTGAATGAATTACTGCTTCTCTATAGCCTGTTGAGGATGTTTTTTTTAATATGTTCTATTTATCCTGTCCTTTTGCAACTTTCCAGCTGGTTACAACAATTTGGAGGTTGCAGAGTATCTGTTACAGCATGGAGCAGATGTGAATGCACAGGATAAAGGAGGTTTGATCCCTCTGCATAATGCGGCATCTTATGGGGTAAATATCTGAAACTTTCTGAGGCTTTATTTTTTAAAAAAAAGCGATACATTTCATTGACAGCATTGTGAGCCAGTACTCTCTAAAAAGCTTTTGCAATTGAGTTGTAATGTAATCTTATTTGTAAAACACACAAAAAAAATTTGATCGTAGTCAGCTCATTGTATAGGTGAAGACTCTTGAATTTGTAAAATCATGTTTGGAGTTTACAGAATTGAGTTTTCTGAACGTGAATGCTTAGAAAGCCAGCAGCCTGAAGGGTGTTCCATAAAATGCATTTCCTTACCTGTGCCAGTCAAATTTTATCAGCAAGATCTCATTTTCACTTATTTGGCTGGTGTTGAGACATTGTTTTTGTGGACTTCCTGGATCTTTGTGTTTGGATCAAGTCTTTAATCAAAACAGTTGGAGTACTTTCTAAACTGAAAGTTCAAATTCAGGCTTTTTTCCCCGTCAGATTCCCCTGGATTTGGGATTCTGTTGTAGTCTGTCCCTTTTTCACAAGAGAAAAAAATCTTAACTTTTTACTGGTATGTTATAGGTGAGGAAGGAAACACCATGTTTTAATGCTTTTTTTTTTTTTTTTTGGTCATAATTAAAAAGTAACTGTATTCTAAGAAAATTCAGAATGGGGATCACAAAGAAGTATCAGTGATAGTTCTGAGTCAGTTTAATACACTGTGGTACCCTGGAGTTTAACAGGTGTTTTTATTTTCCAGCATGTTGATGTAGCAGCTTTACTTATAAAGTATAATGCATGTGTGAATGCTACAGACAAATGGGCTTTCACGCCTCTGCATGAAGCAGCCCAGAAAGGAAGGACACAGCTTTGTGCCTTGTTACTGGCACATGGAGCTGATCCTACTCTGAAAAACCAAGAAGGACAAACGCCATTGGACCTGGTCACTGTAAGTGATGGGGCTCTTCTTGGGAAATCTGTACTTACCTACCATTTGTGGCAGCTCATCTAAAAACTGTCCTTTAAAAAAAATAGTAATACGGCAACTTCTGCAAAATGTGAAATACTGTGGTTTCTCTGGTGTTTACACGAGCCTTTATAAACCTTTAAATATTTACTTGCTCAAGACTTCTTATTTCAAGAGGGAATGGGGGAAAAACAAAACAACAAAAGGAATTCATGCTTATAATTTGATGCTTTTAATTTGGTCCTTGTACGTTGACTAATACAAAAATTGTGGCAATAAAATGTAAGCAAACTTTGTAGCAATGTAAATTTAGGAAACTATCTGGCTGTTAAGTTTTTGGGTTAAGTATTATAATACAATTCAAAGCTACACTCAGTAACTGTTTTGTTTCATAAATTCTGGTTGCCAGTAGAAGGGGGGTTTTTTTTGTTTTTCCCAGAAGATGAATTCTGTTTAACTGTCCCTAAAGTTTTCTAGAAATATTGAAGTCTTTACTTCTTATCTTAATACAGTTTTTATTTATAAACATTTTACAGTTTCATGTATGCTGTTGGCACAAAAGGCCATTTGTAAACTGCATTGTAAAATGCGTATTTTTCCAATATGCGTTTATTTTGCAATATACTTAAGAAGTCTAGAATAATGATAATGCATTCTAGGAAAAAAAGGTTGTGTAAAAGTGTTCCTCTGTTTTAGTAAGTTGTTTTCTGCTATTTAGGCAGATGATGTCAGCGCGTTATTGACAGCAGCAATGCCTCCTTCCGCCTTACCGACTTGCTACAAACCTCAGGTTATAAGTGTGTCTCAGACTACAGGTTCTACAGCTGATTCCCTGTCTTCTGTTCCATCCAGTCCATCCAGTCTGTCTGCTGCAAGTAGTCTTGACAACTTGTCTGGTAGTTTTTCTGAACTTCCTTCTGTTGTTGGTACAAACAGTGCAGAGGGAGCTACTGTTCTGGAGAAAAAAGAAGGTGAGGCTTTCTCAGTTAAGAATGAATAACGTTTTCTACCATGTGCTAAAAAGAATACACAAGTGTAAAGTTTCCCACACATGCACACAGTTACTATGACATATGTGGTATCCCTATTCCTTATGATGTCGATAACGAGGAACAGAAGTCAGAAAGTCTTGTAGTGTAAGATTTTAGTACTTTCCCCTTACAGAATCTTTAAAATGTTCCTTTTTTTGCTGTACATAACCAAAATGGTGAATTGTGTTTTAAAGAAGTCAAATGAAATTTGGCTCCATACCGAGCAGTATTTTACTACAAACTTTGTCTAGTTTCTAAGAGGCTATTCTTAGATCAGGTATCTTGAAAAGGTTACTTCTATAATGTGTTAGTTCTCAAAACATTTTCTGTTTGAACATGCATTTCTAGTAGCTAGTTACATGCTTATCTCTTGGAAGCACAAAGACTGCTCTTGGGAGGTGTAGAAATCTTAGACTACTAGGGTAGATTAAGTAATAGTTGCCACTGATTAGTGATATAGGTACTTAATCCTCATCTTCTGAAGATGAGGAATTTCTGTCTCTCTTGTTACTGCCACAGACAGTGTGTAGATGTGTATACTTTATTTTATGATACATGTATGAATGTTCATTGTGAGTTTTTCTTCTTACCCAGTTTCAGGTGTAGATTTTAGCATAAATCAGTTTGTGCGGAACCTTGGCCTTGAACATCTAATTGACATATTTGAGAGAGAACAGGTAAGTAGCTATATTTATTTCCAGATACTCAGCTAGAAAGGAAGGGACTAAATACTGACTGTTTAGAGTAATGTAATGAGACAGATTTAAAATGGGTGAATGTCAGAAAGAGTGGAATGAAGGGAAGGAGTGTAACTGGATTTTTTAAATTTATATATAATATAAATATCTATTAAAATGCATGTGTATATATATAAAACTGGGGGCATTGATGTCTATATCAGTTTGAGAGTGTAGGCACATTTCCTTTCAGTGGTATAGATGGTGGAGTAAATAAGTAGTCAGTGTTAATTAGTAAATTTCTGGGTTTGCTTCTGCTGGCTTGAATAAATCTAGAAAATTGTATTTCTCAATCAGAAACATCATCCTTGCAAGCAGCATGAGTTACACGATTAGAGTTTGTAGCATATTTATTTAAAGACAAAAGTTTGGAGAAAACAAGTAAAAGTAAAGTACAAGAATAATACACTAAAGTCTCCAATGTTCATGTTCTTTTCACATTCGCTTTTTATCTCAACGATTGTGAGGTATATTTGCACTGCCGTTGGCAGCTGTTCTAGTCTGTTTATGGTGTTGCACAAAAAAATGGTGTTGCTTTCATTATAGATAACACTGGATGTATTGGTTGAAATGGGACACAAAGAACTGAAGGAAATTGGAATTAATGCTTATGGCCATAGGCATAAAATCATTAAAGGAGTTGAAAGACTCATTTCTGGACAGCAAGGTAGATACTTGTTTCAAATTATTATGTAACACTGCTGTTATAGAATCCATTTTTATAAATGCTTTAGATTATTCCCAATTGTATCTCATTAAAAAGAATTGATAATAAAACTTTGTCCTAGAAAATGGCACTTCAAATGATAAAGGTGTCTTCCTACTTGAAACCTAAGCACTTTTATTTGTGCTGTGAATTGCTGTGAATCTCGCCTTTCAGGTCTCTAATTTTATTTTTTTCCATGGTGATCACTGTTTTGTATTTACTTCAGTAAAGTGTAGACCTAGTGCAAAATGATTGTAAGCTTTTTGAGGTAGGAAGTATTTATCTTCATGGGAGCACTCTGGAGAGCAGAGCACATTTCCTATTGATGGGTTAGGGCCTGTTATGTACTTTCCATTGGGTTCTGCAAAAGAATACTGCGTTTGCTCTCTCAGAAAGCCAGCTGAAATTCGTATATATACTTTTCTTTAAAAATACAGTTGGTGTGCTTCCAGTGGACCAAAATTAACAGAATTGCTTTAACAGCTTCAGCTTGTATTGAAGTTGATGCTAAAGCCTCTTTATTTGTGCAGCACTGTTGATACCAGCACAATCCTGGGAATAGTATGCTTCATTTAACTATGGCTGCATAAGAGACAAAAAAACCACAAACCTTTGTTTCCTCCTTGTCTCACTGAAACATCACTTACTATTGTTTGCTGTATTTCATAGAAATTGAATAAATTAGTTAGAATTGGTAGGATTTTTTTCCCTCTTGAGACACCATCTGTGAAGTCTCATTCTAAAATCTGCACTCCATATTAATGAGAGTCACTATCCCAAGCTCCAAATTTATTTTTTGCTCTTTAAAACAGTATTAACCAATCCTTAAGATAATCCATTTCCTAGTAATTAAATATTTAAGTGAATCTTCGTAATTTTCTCTTAGTTGTCAGGTGGTTTTTGACAGATTCATTGAATATTTTGGATAGAAGTTACTTTTAAGGTGTCATTTCAGCCTCATGTCCTGTTTGAGTTCTAAGTTCACACAACCAGTAATCATATACTGATCTTACCTTCCAAGTAGGACTGATGTATTTTTGAACATACGTATATTCATATATGTCTGTATATAGACAGAATGTCAAACATCTAAATCCTTCACCACTCCCACCCCCATTCTTTCTAGACTCGTGCTGTCTTGCCATAAAGGGCCTGACATATGTCTGTGGTTAATGTTACAAATGACAAAGTATTTCAACAGCTCTTAATCTTTTTTTCTAGGGTGTGTTTTTGGGGCGGGGAGCATTGTTGTCGTTTGGTTGTTTTGTCAATTTTCTGTATCTTGCCGTTGTGCTCTTGCACTCAGGTATGTTTGCATTGGCATTTTGGCATCTCTTCCGAACACGGTATAGCCATTATTTTGAGGTTAGCAGGGCTTTTGTGGAAGAGCTGTATATTGATGCTTTCTTGCCAGAATTTCTTGCTTCTGAACACTATTCCAGTCACACACTGCTAACATGAGGCTCCTGGCTGTGGATGAATCTGTGATTTCCCTTTTCCCCACATTATTCCTTTCTAGAGAGATTATGGCAGACCCAGCATCTGACTCTGGTCACCTGCTAGTTGTCTGGGAAGGCCATGGGCAAAAATACACCTGATGCATGCTGTTTTTGTATTCTTATGTCCAGTAATTACATTCCCGTTATTTGCCAGTTGTGATTGAAGTCTGTATGTAAATTGACAATGTAGTCGGTGTAAAATTCCAAATTTTGTTTTGCATATTTGGAACGATAGAGAAGTTTCCTTTAAGCATTCAATATCAGGCTCAGGCCTTTTAGGTTCACAGGCTATCTTGGTTCTTTTGTCAGCTCTTTATGCATGATCCATGGGAAAAATATTCCTACTGAAATAGCACTTCAAGTCAATTCTCTTGTTCACGATGCCATTGCCATCAGTAGTCACGGACTCCGTCCAGGGACAGGTTGCGCACTGTTTCACTGCTTAGAGTTGAAATGAACTCTTGAGTAGGCAACTGGTTACATACAGTTTCCCTGTCATGTACATTAACGTACTGAGCTAAGCATAGACAAATGGGTTAATGTGTCTGAAATGTTTATTCTTCTTGAGAGAATGACTGATCAGTATCCACAAATCAACGAAAGTGATTGCTGTTGATCTGCAACCAGACCTAGCTGCTGTGCTTCTCATGGCATTTATAATGTATGCATGGTAATGTATGGGTAGAGGTTATAAACAGATGCTGAAAAAGTTTGTTTGAAACTCATGAAATGATTTGAGGGATCACACTTTGACATCTGCAAAAATGTATGTGGCTCATGCAAGGCAATTAAAGTCATTGGTAATCTCTGCCTTCCTTAGCAGCTAACCTCTTCATCTTGTAAACTGAGTTTTGAGAAAATGGTCCCTTTAAAAAGAAAAACCTCTACTGGTTATCATTCCAAATCAGTAGTCTTAAAGCACTTTCTGAAACTGTTGTTGTGTTTTGCTATATCCACAGGACTTAACCCATATCTGACTCTAAACACTTCTGGTAGCGGAACTATTCTCATAGATCTTTCCACTGAAGATAAGGAATTTCAATCCGTAGAAGAAGAGGTATGCGTTTCTTTGTACTCTCAGTATTTTTGCTATTTCTACTAAAGAAGTAGATAAAGAACTATTGCTAGACAATTTAACAGCACAATAAACATCTCTAAGCCTAAGAAAAACTTGCATATAAGGATACTTCAAATTTCCAACTTTGCAGCACTTATAATGTGTGTTCATGACGTCCATAATTTTTTTCTTATGTTATTACTGCTTGTATCTTTAAAACCTCTACTATATAGAAGAGCTCTTTAATATAACATATAAATTCTATGCTACCGATTTGCTTGTCTGTCATACAGTTTTAAGTTACTTCATTCCAAAGTGTCATCATCACACAGGACAAAATTCTGAAGAAACAATATTCTAAATAGATTAGTGACAGTCTTTTTCAATTTGAAAACTAGACCAAGGATTATTCAACATACGGGTTGTTTTTTTGTGGGTTTTTTGTTTTTTTTTTAAATCAGTAAACCTGTTTATGTGCCTTCACAAAATCTGGCATTACTTAACATAGTCATTGCCTAAGAATTTCTTGGCTGTGTGGTTTTTGTTGGTTTTTTTTTTTAAGACAGAATTAGGGGTTTTGATTATTTGATTGTGTGAAGAATATGTGTTTTGAATGTGTTCTGAAACAAAGTGATCCTCCTTAAAATTATCAATCTTCAGATGCAGAGTACTGTCCGAGAGCATAGAGATGGAGGACATGCTGGCGGAGTCTTCAATAGATACAACATCTTAAAGGTAGCTGTTGCATTTTTATGGTTGATGGTTACACCTTTAGAGTTTTGGTTGAAAATAAAATGTCCGTAAAATATTCTACATTTGTGTGTTGAGTTCCATAATGTGGTAAGATATACCATTCTGAGACATGCACAGGAAGATGATCATCTTTCAGGGAAATTCAAAGAATAAGATTATATGGAAAAGCTGCTTATGGGTTAATAGTCATTAAGAAATTTTATGAGAAATTGACATAGAAGGACCTCACAGAAGACTGTAGAATGTTTGAGGAAAAAGACAGAAGGTTTTATAGGATGCAAAAGAAGGTTTCTGTTGGGGAATGGCAGGGGAAAAAACAGGAAGAAGTGAAAGCAAAACTCTTGAAGCATGGAAGTGAGGGTACATATTTTGGCTTGATTTAACTCCAAAGAAGCCTAAAACACCAGGCAGCAGACAGCCTTGCTTTAAATAATTTAGTGGAATTTTGGTTTGCATTCATATTTTTTTCCCCTGAAGAAATGGTCATTTTCATTAAAATGATAGAGATTTTGATTTTCAAGTAAATGCTAGTAAGTTTTAGTCTGAACTGACATTAGTTTCCCCAGTAGAATTGATATCCTATATCACACATATAAGGCTTTGCCAATGTCCAGCATACCTCTGGAGAGAGTACATCATTTACTTTTAAAAGTCTCCTGTAAGTCTTCATGGAAGACACTTCTTAACTTACTAGATGATCTTTTTACTAGTGGTTTGGCATCACGCTATGTTTGGAGTGATATTCAAGTAGAATTGTGACTAAGCCTGCTAAATTTAAATTAAGAAGTATTGCTCAACAGATGCTTGAAATGAATTGATTCTTAATTAAGCATATAATTATGATTTACTTAAGTTACGCTACAACAATCAGCTTCTGCAGGATAAGTTAGCGAGTTTGTGTTTCACTGCGTTCTAAGGAAAGTATTCTTGTTTAAGTGGCAGTGTAAGTGTACTGTGGTATAACTGCTGTAGGTTAAACATCAGTCAAGTAAAGCAAACAGAACTTTTCATTTTCAGGGTGGAACTTATGTTTTGACTGTTTCAGATTCAGAAAGTGTGCAACAAAAAACTATGGGAAAGATATACTCACAGGAGGAAAGAGGTCTCTGAAGAGAATCATAACCATGCTAATGAAAGGATGCTGTTTCATGGTAAGATATTGAAATGCACCTTATGAACTCATTTCACCATCAGCACTCTTTATTGGTGGTTTCTATTGGCTCAAACAAAGTAAATTTTCTCAGTGGAAATAGGTTCTATGTTTTGCATGAGTTTTACAGGAACAGGTGTTTGTATATGTCACAATGGAGACATAACGCACTGCATCTTTCTTCTGAAATTTGCATCTCCTTGTCTCTCCCTAAAGGAGACTTCAAAGTTCTAAGTGAAAACATTCTAGCAATTATGAATGGAGATTAAGGGGTGTGCCTCCTCCTTGGTTAAGTTACTAATTCTGTGTTATTGGCTGTATGACCAAAATGATTAAGGTTCAAACTTTATTCTGCTATGGGTTGTTCTGGAGTTTGGGGTGGGATTTTTTTGTTTTCTTGGTTTTATATTTTAATAAGTTAGTTCTTGTTCATCATTCCAGAAAAGATAGCTTATAATTAGCAAATTAAAGCCAATTGAAAGCTCTCCTATGCACAAATACGTAGTTTGTCCTGACGAGGAAATTAAGAAAGTTCACAGTACATCCTTACAATGAAAGCTACATAGTTCCCAACATAATACATTACTGTTGGAAGCAGCAATAACACAATAATTAACTGCTTGCCCAAACTTGATATCTACATCCTGTCTTTTGCCTGTGGCCTGCACCCCTGTAAGGGGAAACAGCCTCTTAATGGAATGACCTGTCTTTAAAGGAAAGTGTTTTAAATTAGTTAGATAATAACAAAATTATCCCTGGAACAAAGCAATTAATGCTTACGAGTGTTCTTTTTTTTTTTTTAAGTCTTTAGTTTATATAATTTTTGTAAGCGTTAACATATGTCTTTAACCATGTATGCCACTTCCAGGAGATGATGAGCAATTGTCATAGGTTTTTCTCATTTTCATCTGGAGTGTTCTTCTGCTTCACACACAGTTTTATCATCTTCAGGCTGGAGGATAAGGCTTTCAATTATTTTCACTATAATTCCCGATATAACTCTGAAATGCCATGTTCTCTTAGAACAATTTTTCTCTAAAGGTGCTTTTGTATTTATATATACTGTTACAAAAAAAACCTGTGTTTTTTTGTGAAAATTAATGGGTATCAGGTGTCTTGAGATGCAGAATCCAACCATCTTGAACAGATTATTCTTTAAGGCTAAATTTTATGACCATTGCAAGTAAATAAATATTGGGTTATGTTTATTGCTTTTTAAATGCAATCTGCTTAGTGTTAGGAAGAAGATGGGATTTACGTAGCAATGCATTCAATGAATCTTGGTTAGAATGAAGCTGTGCCAAAGGGAGTGCAGATTCATAGAGCCTTCTCTTGCAGCAAGAGTGGTCTCAAATATTACCTTTTGTAAATCTTTGTTAAAAGTGTACACTTACCAGCTGCTGTCATTTGTATGATACCTCTAGCAAATTGGCTGTGTAAATCTGAGGTCAGAATTTCTGGAGATTGATTTCCTTGGATGTATAGAAAAACTGTACAAAAAAAGTTGGGAATGGATGGGTGAATTGTGACACACACAAAAATCTGTATACTGTATTTTCAATATTTTACTTCCTTTTTCTTAGGCTCCCCATTTGTGAATGCAATCATTCACAAAGGCTTTGATGAGAGACATGCCTATATAGGCGGCATGTTTGGAGCTGGGATTTATTTTGCTGAAAATTCTTCCAAAAGCAATCAATATGTGTATGGAATTGGAGGTGGCACTGGATGTCCAATTCACAAAGATAGATCTTGTTATGTTTGTCACAGGTAAGTCATTCAAAAGAATCTGATTTTGCCTTTGTATATTCTGTTATAGACCATCAAGTCAGCAGAGTCTCTCTATGAAGAAAGATTTGTTTGGTAACCAAACCTTCACTCTATATGCTGGACCTAACGGAGACTTTCAGAAGACTTTGAAGTCTTAAAGAACCTTTAACTATCTTCAGTGCCTTTAACCAAACCTTTGCCCTTAACTTACTGTAAAAATCAGAATTGGGTAGCCAGAGAGTGAAGAGGATCTGCTAGATGCTTGTGTAAAAGATGCAGCAATATGAGGGTTTAGTCCATTGTCTGTTACAGAAAAAGGAGAAATTCAGTGATATTCAGATGCTCTAGTTCTTTGAGGAGGACGTACTTTGTAACAGTCAGCCCCCACATCACTGCTGCTTCACACACTAGAATATAGATGTGGGTTTGTGGACTCTCTACCACTAATTGAGTTCTTAAATCCACTTTTCTGCAGAACACCTGTTACGTCTTATGGACACCATCAGTTCAGAATAACGTTACTCTCACTTCATGGAGTTAATTGTGGTAGTGGCCATCATTTCAACCATGAGGGTATTTTCTGTGTTTGTGTGCATACTGTTTTGCATTGGTAGCACAGGGATAAGGTCATTCTTCCAGTTTCCTTCCTTGAGACTCTGCCCCTTTTCATATTGCTTACTCTTTTCTTGCTTACTCTTTTCTGGCACTCTCAAATAAAGAGAGTGATCTTCTAGAGTTACAGAGGATGTCAGAGTATTTTCATGCTTTCTGAAGTTTTGAGTAAGTTGTTTTAATTCGTCTTGTGTGAAGAGTTAGAAAAGCAAAAAGCTTTGGCTGAGCAGAAGGGTACATAACATTGGTCTCCAAAAATGCTGAGATTCTATTGCCATTGCAGTAGTATATATGTAAAGAAATAAGTACCCTTGTTCTGTGTCTCTATACTGACAAATGCTAGTATGAGGTACTTTGTGTTGACCTAGAATTTGCACTTGGCTTTGATGTTGATTTGGCTGTTAGATACAAATCTAGTGTTAGAACACAAGTGAATTATGTTGTTGGTATGAGTCATGGGGGGCACCCTCAGAAAACTTCGTAAGAAAACCAAAAAAAGCCCCCCAACAACCCATGAAAGGTAGTGACAATCTTTGAGTACGTTAAGCATGCTGTTTCCAGTAATTAAGATAAACATTTTTTGATGGTATTACCAACTCTCTCTTCAGGCTAAAGAGCTTTTCCAAAGGGAGCGTATCTTTTGTCCTTCAAAACAGAACTTCAGAATTTTGTGAAGTACAAAGAGTGATTAAAGTGGCTTTAAAGATGCACTGTTGTCCTCAAGTAAAAGTTTCAAATTATGAAGATAGTCTTTCTGGAGCTTCACAAGCATTTCATACTCATGGTTGTTTTTCCCTTTTAACGCAGGCAGTTGCTGTTCTGTCGTGTAACACTGGGCAAATCTTTCCTGCAGTTCAGTGCTATGAAAATGGCTCATTCTCCCCCAGGACATCACTCGGTTACTGGGCGGCCCAGCGTAAATGGATTGGCATTGGCAGAATATGTCATTTACAGAGGGGAGCAGGTAAATAGCTTTTTGGTTTGGTCTTTCAGACTTCTATTTAAAGGCATGTAGTGTGCTGGGTTTTTTCCTTACGTTCAAGGTGCTAGGACTTCATTTTGTCTTAAAACAAACTCCAGCTGTGGTTGCAGGTGAAAGGATCCGTGTTTACTGAATGCTCCAGGCATTTTATCTTTGACATTTTGCCTTTTTTTCTTTGGCATAAATACTTTTTTCGCCTCTCTAGCAAACATTCTGAATTTATCCAGAATATGAGATCATAATAAAGAACGTGTGTGTCACTTTTTCAGGCTTATCCAGAATACTTGATTACTTACCAGATTATGAAACCTGAAGCCACCGCTGAAGCTTAAGACAAATTACTTGTGGGAAACCATCAGACTTTGGATGCGAAGATACCAATGGCTGCCATCCTGTTAATTACAATGAGTTGTTGAAAAACTTTCATTCACAGGTGGTGTGGTAGCAAATGTGAACAAAATACACCATTTTTGACTTGAGAAAGCTTTAATAATGTACAGTATGTTTTTCTAAAATTTCAGAAATGTCCTCTTTTTCAGCACTTTAACAGATACCATTCCAGGCATAAACTGGTGTTTGGCTGTACTAAATTATAAACAAAAAATAACTTGAAACAATGGTTTTATACAATACTGCATTGAAATTTAGCAGAAATTGTAATGCTCTATACAGGAACTCATTTTACTAATATTGTGTTCTTTGCATTTACACTGAAAACGTTTTCATTTGTAAAACTGTAAATAAGAGCTTTTGTACTAGCCTGGTATTTATTTACATTGCTTTGTAATATAAGTGTTTTAGAAATGCAACCTTGTACAAAATGTTTTTTCCAGATGTTGGTTTGTTCATCTGTGTTTTCTCATGCACGATAGATTTGAAAAAACAATTTTTTTTTTTTCAGGGTTTATCACTTGTGAGGGAGAAAGCAAATTTTATCGGAAGAGGTTTAGAAATATCCAACTTTAGATTGAATATGCAAATGTTTGTTCTGTATTTTTATTTATGAAATATACATTCCTGAGAATGATGGGCTATGAAAATAGAATGTTCCAGCTGAATACTAAAGTGGTTTTCCACCTACTTCCTAGAGTTGCATATTTTATTTCTGTAAAACGTCTTCTGAAGTTTTTTATTTAACTATAGGTATAGTTAACCTGTATCCTCACTTCAAGGCTAGTAGACCTTGCAAGTTACAGTTTTAGTAAATTATTTTCTTTGAATGTAGTTGGAAAATTAACCTCAAGGAGGTCTTTCTTGAATTCCTCTTGCTTACATTTAAGCCGGGAAGTTAAATAGTTTATTCCTTATATGAGGGCAAACAACTTGGCCTTTTTTGTATGCTTATTTTGGTAAATTAATCTACCTGTTGGTGCCCTCAGGATGATACGAGTATTGCGAGGTGGAAATGTTAAAACCCATCTTGTCATCTCCTGTGTTTCTTCCATGTCAACGTAAGCTGTAGTTGAAGCAGGTGCGTAGAGGTGTGTTTATCTGCAGTTCTTTTGGCTGAGTGGAACTGGTCAGGGTGCACGGTTCTGCTCCCTGTGCTCGGCCGGCTGGGCGAGGAGTGTGTGAGTGGGATGAGCAGCTCTTCCACAGCAGCAGCTGCCTTCAGTAGCCCTGAGAAGACCGCTTGGGTGGAGGAAGAGTACAAAAGGTACAACCCCCCGTTCCAAGTCTCGTTCGGGGTTACTGAATGCACCAATGAGTTCAGTCAGCCCTATCATAGCTCTCTTGTGTATTCTGCTTCTCTTCCATCTGCAGTTTTTACCTGCATATTTCAAAAATGTTAAATACAAATTATAGTTCATTTGGGGTTAAAGTGGTTAGGAGTATATTTTAGTTCTTTTATATTTCTACATACAGGACACTGTCCCAGAAGACAATTTGTTTGCAGGGCATGTTATCATACCATAGTTTTAAATGTAGTAACTGGTCAAGATAATAAAATCGTCTTGCTGATGTGGTGGTTATGTGATTATGCTCTATGTAAAAATGTATTGAACCTTACCCCGTTCTGTGGGGAATCTGAATAATAAGATTGCAAAACTCTTGCAGAAAGTAATATTGGCTATGAATAAAAAAGGCTTTGATTTTTAGGAACTTTCTCCCAGCATGTTGCCTGTTCCTTAGGTATAGTAATGCTGGAATTGGTGTTCATGCAAAATTTGTTAAGTATGTTTAAAACTTTTTTGTTATTGCTAAAATGCTTCATTCTCTATGAGTGATCACTTAATGTCTTGTAAAATATTGTGGTATGATAGCATTTTAAGTGGTACCACAATGCTGGGTTTTGTCTGTTTGGGGATTTTTTGAGCTGTTTTTTTGCATGACATACCTTGCACTCTGAAGATGGAAGCTGTAATGATTTGATAATACTGACTATTGAGGTGAACCTTTAAGCTCTTGTGCAATTAGTTCTGCTTTACTCATCTTGAAGTGTCTTTACATGTACTGTATAACATTCCATATCCATTTAACACTAAATAAATTTAATTCACTGTTTTTTCTGGTAGCATGGGAGTAATTACAGATGTAGTATGTCAACCCATTGTTTTAAATGTGAGCATGCACATACATAACAAACTATATCAGTAGCGGGGAAATTCATTGCTTTAAATAGAAAAGCTTTTAATGTGGATGAAAAACTGTAAATACTGTGGAAACTTGTAGTTTGGTATATAACTAACAGCTTTAGCTACCAGTGACAATGTTTTAATAATAAATCTAGAAGTAAGATTAAATTTTTGCATTTAAAACTCCATTATGTGGTCCAAAAACTGAAAAAGAAAACTGCTTACGTTGATTTTGTGAAACAAAAAGTAATGCAGAAAGTCTTACCTTTCGGATAACTGCATAGGTAGCAGTGTGATACGTACCTGAGCAACAACAAAAGTACTGCTTAGACGACTTGTAGTATTGCAGTAAGTGAATAATTTTATTTCAGTGGGACTACTTGCATGGTAGGAGGTTTCCAAAACCAGACTTATATAGAAGATTTAAATAGATGTGAGCACTAGAGGGCAGGAAAGGAAATGTTCAGTGAGATTGAAGGTGATGAAAATCTTTGAAGTATCTTGGGAGTACAACTTCTGATAAAATTGCTTCTGAACTTCTACCTATCTAGGTAGCAAAAAATTTAAATTAACTTTCCATTCTGCATTAGTTTTTTAAAAACTAAGTGATTAGTATAAAAACAACTGCTGCAAGTAAGCAAATTGAAAATGTTCAGGTTTGTTTTCTTAAACACTTCACTCATAACTTAGGCCTTAGTTCTTAGACATTAAAAAATAATTTAGCCAGACTCTTCTGTCATATAACTGAAAAACTTGATTATCTGTACAATGCAAGTTCAAGAGGTATGTTGGCACTAATTTTGAATGGAAACAACTGTATGAAAGGAGTTGCCACTGTCTTTTCTACCCTGAACTTGCTCATTAAACACCATGCTGTGTGTGTATATAGAATACACACACTTGCTCGCTCTCTCACTCACTTCATTCACCAAGAAGCTGAGAAAAAGTTTAAAAAGTGACTTCTCCAGCAGACCACCGTTGTCAGTGAGGGTGCTGCAGCCTAGGACCAATTTTCACTTCTACTGCCCATCCCCTGAACTTAATGTTATAAAACAGTTTTTCTCTCTTGCTGGAAAAAACAGGATCCCATGGGTGGCTTGCCTTCTGCCTTCCAGTGAAAAAGTATAAAGGCTTGATTTGTACTCATCTAATGCAACAATACAGCAAAGACTGCTTTCCCACCATCGGTGAACTGGAAAATGGGACTGCCGGAGGTCTGCCCCTCTGTGTTTCTTGGAGTTGTGCTTTTCCTGCACCCACTGAAGTTGCAGTAGGTAGAGATAGTGTCAGCAAGGGAAGTGCTATAGTCGAGGGTGTGGAGCGAGGTGTGTGCCTCGTTTTGCCCCTCTCCAGCAAGCATAAGCAGTGGTACTTCTGAGAGTAGCGAGGGGTTTCTTCCCTCTGCCTGCGGCTCACCAGATCAGAAAAAGCTGCAGGCAGCCAGAACAGAATGCAAGATAAAAAGAAAAAGCATGTAGATGGCTGGTTTGAAGTTAACATGTTCTGCCCTAAGAAGGGGCAAGATTGGTAACTGAGAGAAGACAGACAGGAGGGGAGAGATAATAAAAGAACTAATAACCTATGAAGAAAGAAAGGCAAGTTCTACAAGTGCCAAAAAGTTATGGTAGGAAACACTAATACAGTTATTAGGAATGACTAAGATAATCGTGGTACATCAACTTCCCAGCTTCTGATGGGAATTGTTTCTGCCTGTTTTGAGTTAAAACAGCAAAGAAGCATTGATGTGTAGACACTACAGGGATTTCAAAATAGCTCCTCTTGAGAAGAATATACATGTTTAGGAGGAGAAGGTTGCAGCCAATTCAAAACATTAACATTAGACCTGGGAAATAATGTGTGCAAGAAAAAGTAATAGGATTTAAAAACTGAAGGCAAATGTCCTATACAATAGTTCTTAAAAACATTGGTTTTGAAGCATTGATTATCGGATACAAGCTGAAAAACCACAGTAGATTAGAATACCAGTAAATGAAAAGTATGTCACATGAAATTATCTACCTGGATCCTGTCTAGTGGTAGGATGTATATGGGGAGGTGGGGGTGGGGATTTTAATGCAGCCAGAAAATTCAGAGCAGGAAGTGGGGGTCGGATCCATCTCTCCATCTGTAATCTTGAAAAAACTGCTAACTTGATTCAGCCGCAACTCCAGTGTCTTTCAGCTGGGGTCTTAATGAGCAGCAGCAAAGGGGGTTGGGGTGGTTTCTGACGTGGTACAAGCGCAGTGTGCACGATGCCGTTGCCCAGCGCGTGTGCAGTGACACAGCTAGGGGAACATCTACTTGCAAAGTTTTTAAGTTAGAACCATTAAGAGTTTTCAAAAGATCATAGTAGTAGTATTTGCAAACCTTTAGTATTTAAAATAGATGTAAATGGTTTAAGGAGCAAAAGAAAATGCACTAGGGCCTAAGATTGCATGACTGAGACTTTATAGCTGGGAAAGCAGCTTCATGTCAGCTGATAATACTGTTTACAGATCTAGGTTGGTACATGTGGGAAAGGATTAGTATTGAATGAAGCTAATAGAAATAGCCTGAGAAATGAACTTGAAAGTAGTCACTTATACCTGGGCTAGTGGTGGTGCGTGGTTTTATGTTGTCTAGCTGCTCTTCAAGAAGGTAACATTTTCCAGCAATATATTTGGAAGCTGATTTCACAACAAGAAATTTATTCAATTTTGTGAGACAGCGGCCATCATAGATCAATAGACGGGTATAGAGGTAGAACTTCTTACTAGCCTGATAAAGAAGCAGGTAAATAAATTAAGGAAGTAAATAGGATTGACATGTAAGTAGAACTGAAATTACAAGAACAAAGGAAAAACTGGATTTTGTTGCAAAAATGAGTAATGGTAAATCAATTAGTGTTTAGAATACTTATGACCCAACTGAGGAGGATATTGTATCTAATAGTTTTTAATTATTGAAGTAGTCAAAGTAGAAGCTGACAGCCATTACATTAAATATTGATTTAATTAATGATAGAATGAACTACCAAGCAGTCCAAAAGTGTCATCTTTAAATAAATAAATCTGTGTATGGTGACTAATGCCTGATAGTGGTTCCCTCTTTGGAAGTATTTTACTGAAGCATTCCAGACATGCAATAGAATAAGTTAGGTTTGGGTTGATATTAAAGGACTTCATTTTGAATAATAAATATTCATTAGAGCACCTGTTTTCATAAAACAAAGTCTAATTCAGGACTTAGGGAAAGAACTAGAAGTTAGCAGTAGGTTACTAAAACCCAAAGATGTATAAATAATCAAAAACCTATATAAATAAGGGCAGTTTCACAGATAGCATAGTCCCACTAATAACATGAGACCACTGAAGTACATAGTATAGATGTTATTTAATGCAAAGATTCTGAAACCAGTAGTCAGACAAAGAAATAAATCAGACTTAAAAATAAAGGGACTAACAGTAGAAGCTTATTTCAAAAGATTAGGAATGTGAACATGCACTAGAAGCTGCAAAAACATTTAAGTTTTAAGAAAATGGTCTCCTATTGGGACTAGCGCTGTATGAATGGAGAACTGGTTAGGGCGTTACTACTAAGATGGATTTCTAAAGGCGCAGAACAGACAGACCTTGGAAGAAAAAAATAGGGTTTAGAAAAAGGGGGGAAGGGGATTGACTGAGCACCTCTGAGCATGGTGGCAGGTAACGTTAACAGAGAAAATCTGGTCAGTGGTATACCAGAAGATCTGAAATAGCCTACACAAAATTAGAAAGTGTCTTGATGAGGAAACAAAGAGAGAGAAAAGTGCTGCTCTTAACTGTGATGAAGAGTAAGATTGATGGATTTCTGAAATAAAAAACTAACGTGAACCTTCTAGCCATCGTCTTATTTATATATGCCACATAACTGTTTTAAGTATCTTTAAAAGCCTCTGAGCATTTACGTAATCAGACTCGAAATGAGACGGAGTGGCAAAATGATGAGCTGGTGCTAGCACATTTCAAGCAATCCTCAACAGTAGCACAGGGCAGACTAGTCCCAGAGAGGAATTCTGATGGGAATAACCCCTTCTGGATAGGATTGGACCAAAAAAAATACGAAAACCTGCTCTTTTTATGTAATTGTGTATTAGACCATATTCCAAGGCACTGCTTCTGAAATATCACCTGCTATTAAAAGTGTGCTTAATCAGTTACAATTTTGGAAACACCTAATAAAAAGAACAGATGTTTGTAAATTACAAGAAAAAAAGAACAGTCATTTCAGACCTGGACCAATTAAAAGGAATATTTCACACTTACTGTAAATGGAAAGATTTATTCAGGGGCCTGCTTTAAAACCAGTTTTGGGTTGGTTTATATATATAAGTACCACGTGTCTGCTGTTGGGAAATAGTTCAGCAGAAATACTGAAATCATAACAATAATTTGCAAGAGATATGAGGACCTTGTACATGTGGTAACTTTTAATAGACAAGGACTCGTACAAACCGGTCCATAAATGAATAGTTACAGATTTAGGTATGCCTGCTTTCTCTCTTCTGAGACTCCCCTCCCCATTCCCAGAAAATGTCAGCTTTTCAGTAAAGGACTTTAACAAAATGTATGAGTTAAAGATTTCATATATCAAGTTTTGGTTGTGCTTATTTTTTTTGAAAGATGAGAGAGTAATGGTGCAATGATGTACAATCAATAGCTTAAATATTATTAATTGTGTAATAGGGTGCATTGTTATGTATTACAGATGTTTTATTGCAATATCAATAAATAACGTATTTTCCTTTTTAAAAAAAAGAAAAAACTTCTAAAAATAATGCTTAATACGTCTCCTTCACTGGACTGATTTTACAGTACAGATTTTGGGGAGTTTGTGGTTCAGCAGCTTTAACCTACCTGAAATACCGTTAAAATAGTGGGTTTGGACTCGCTGACCTACTAGTTTTAGCATAATGAATTTTCTCATATCTGTAAACATGATGAAATCGCATGTATTTGCCTCAGAATTTTTTTATTCTCGGAAGAATTAATCAGAACTATATTTGTACATACCCTAATTTAGCATTACAGGTATTTTAAGGTTATTAACCCGGAACAGTTGGCTTCTCAAACTTGGACACCATTCATTCTCCCCTGTTGTATCGAGGTAAAACATACCAAGGATTTCCCAAGCAAATTCACAAAGTATGTCCTCTAGTTTTAAAGCTTACTTTATTCTGGTTTCTTCTTTTTTGTAGCATTTTGTCTCTTTTGACCCAGTGGAATTACTTGATTTATTTGACTGCGGCTACCTAAAAAAAGCCTCACGTCATTACTACTGGTTCTCCCTCATACCAAGATCAGAATGGGGTTTGGTACGTAATGCTGTAGGGAACAGGCTGCGCACACATTTTGTCTCTCAGATTTACTCCCTGAACTAAGCTCCTGCTTGTTCGCACCAGGAGGGGCTTGTGCACAGTTCGGGCAGGTTGAGGCGGGCAGGTGCCCTGCCTCGCTTCCCTGCGCGGAGCTGAGGGGTCCCTGACCGCCACTGCTAGGGGTGGCTCCAGAGCCCCCCGCTGTCAGAGATGTCACTCAAATCGCGTTGCAGCCTGCGTTCACCTGCAAGACTCGGGCTCTCCTCGGTGGCCTTGTGCACCGTCTCCCTTGTCACAGACCGCAGGCACTTGCTGGCGTTAAGCACCTCAGGCTCTTGGCTCAGTCTGCCCTGCTGTAGGCTCCGTACCTGAGCTGCAGCAGCGCTGGAAGTCTGTTCTGTGTGGCTGGAGCTTCATGAGCTGAAATGTTTGAGTGGTGTTTTGGATGGCATGTGACAGGAATATACACGTCCTAAATAAACAGCAATTTCTATGAGGATCTCCGTACCTATAGATAGCAGACAGCCCAGTATCATTTTTATTGCTGGAAATTCCTGTTTCTCTAGAGGTGTTTCTCTACAGCATTCTCTATAATTTTGCCTGGTTTCTTTTTTCAGCCCAACACTGTAATAATGCGATTCGGCCCGGAGTTCTGTGATAGTCACCATATCCACTGAGCAGCTGAAAGGC
Organism: Pelecanus crispus; assembly: GCF_030463565.1. Lineage (NCBI taxonomy): Eukaryota > Metazoa > Chordata > Aves > Pelecaniformes > Pelecanidae > Pelecanus > Pelecanus crispus. The sequence goes on along the minus strand of NC_134652.1, from coordinate 19,634,823 downwards.
ATTTCAGTTTGGATAAAAGTGAGGTTTATCCAGCTTGCTCCCAGGTAACTTCACACAAAAATATCTGCTGTGGTGCTTTAATATACACCCTGTAAAAGCAAGTTAGATTAATCCTGGTTGATACTAAAGAACCTGAATTGCAACTGGTAGTTTTAAACCTTGTATTTGAGAAGGGCAAGGTGAGTACATATTTCTAGAGGTCTTTGGTTTAGAGAACTTTGCTTGCTTTGAAATAGGATGTTTCAATTCTCAATGTTAAATTGTAACTGTAAGATCACATCATGATAAAAGCTGTTTGCCATTTTAAGTTATTTCAAGTAAATAAGGAGCATCTGCCTGAGAGGATAGGAACTATGTCCAGCTTGTATTTATAGTTTAGGATTCAAGAAGTTAAATTGAGGAGCCTACGCTGCTAATTGTTACAAACAAGATAGGTTAATCTGCATGCTAATGACGTAAAATGCGTGTGAAATCTATGGCTCCGCATGTGGAAAGCAGCACAAGCGAGACCACCAGTTCTGCCAATCGGTCACTCACATTTCCCACTGTTTTCCTCTATTGTAGCACAATGTGAGAAGCTGCTCTCGGGCCAGGCAAACAATGCTCTTTATTGGTCTTTACTCAGGCATGGTCAGGCGTCTGTGCCGAGAGGGCCAGCCTCAAAGAAGGGCTACTGGATGACATCTGGCAGCCTGGCTTTGCTATAGATTTATGAGCTGTGAAAGATGGTCAAATTAACATCTTCTGCATTCTTGATAGGATTAGGGTTTCTGGGACGTGCAGCCATTTGCATATTGCCCTGACTTACCACATTAGTCTTGTGTTCGTGGCTCATTGTAATAGATTGGGGGGGGCTTTCTCCCTTTACAGCCTACCATTTTTCAGACACTATTGGCAGTGACACAGCTGTGTTGGTTTAACAGACCTAGCAGAAATCGTACTTCTTGCTCTGACTTCTTCCAGTTACAACCTTAATGCAAACCAAGAGGAGCAGCAGTTGTAGTAAGCTCTTTCACTCTGGGAAGGACGCTCGTCACTAGGGATGAGCTCACGCACGCACACGCAAAGTGGAATGACTAAGGCACTTCTATGAGAGCCCACAAAAGTTGTCCTAGGAGTTAAAGAGAGAAGATCTGACCCAAGCTACCTTTCTTACAGCCTCAAGCAATTATTGAAGGTCTTGGAAAGCTTAATTTAATCACTAAAAAATTAACTAAAACCCCTGCCAGCATTAAATGCCTCTTCCTTTCCTTTCACCCCCTCCCCACACAAGACAGACTGCATGATTTCTTTGTTTTGTTTTGTTTTGCAATGCTGGTCATCCAGTGTTGCTAAAATACAGCCTGTGCTTGTCATGAGACTGGAGATGGCTTCGGCTTGCTCTGTCTGCCCGGAGCGCCAATGGCCACGCACCCCTCGGCAGCTCCCCCGCGGCGCGGTGCCTGCCTGGGTGGTGGCACGGGGCAAGGCTTGTGCCTGGGGGACAGGGCAGGGGCTGGGCTGGAGGCGCTGAGTCCTGGCCAGCACCAGGGCAAGGCTGGCAGCAGGGAGGGGAGAGGGCGCGGGGGGCCCCCGTGGGATGGCGAAGCAGTGGGGGGCTGGTGGGGTGAGAGCACGGCCGGCGCTGGAAGATGCTGTACGGCAGCACAGGCCACCAAGGGTGGCTCTGAGCCTTCAGGTGTGGGTAGGGGTGATAGCGCGGGATGTAAAATGCAGCTTAGATGTGCCGTTATAGCGCCATTAAATGTAAGGCCGAGGACTGTGTTTAATTCAGCTTCTGATCGAGATACTAGCAGGGGAGCTATTAGCTCATGCCAGCGAGGCCATGATTTTTGTCATAAAAACAAAAAAATCCCATTCTCTTCAATAGTCTAACTGGTTGAACTTCTCTGAGTGATCAACCCCACAGCTATTTTTTCTGCCCTCCAGCTTTGTATTCCAGACAGCAACAAGCGGTGTGAGTGAGACACGCTGTGGCAGGACGCTGGAAGGGTGGTTTTGGCTGCACAAGCAGCTCCCTGCCTGTGGCGCTTGGAAACAGCAAGCGGCCAGCCCAAGTCCAGAAAATACAACTCGGAGCATTTACAGGTAGAAGGCAAACAGAACTGCAGTTAATTCTGTGTAACTGCATAGTTTTCAAGATTTTGTTGATTTTTAGAGTCAGAGATCCATGGCCTTTCCATGCCACTGCTGGGACAGCCTGGCACCTTCCAGATGCTCTGGAGAATGTGCGTGGGGAGTTTGGTGTTAAAACTGAGTTGTCTTAATTCTGCTGTGTAATTCGCTGTACGTGACGTTCAGTGAAACATTGCTGTTAGCTAGTTTGAAATCACCCTTTCTTCAGACCAGATATAGGGAAACATAAATCAATGGATCCTTGTGGACCCCTAATTGCATTCCGTGGCAAGAAAGAAACAGCTTATGCTGTAGACTTACAGCCATTTCAAATGAGATTTTAGCAGTCCTGCCACTGAAGGAGCCAGGCTCGCCTGCCTTTGGACACTCACTTCAGGTCCAGTGCCATCCCTTCCCTGATGCCGGTATGACCATCTGGGGGAACTGACCCACCCGAAACCTCCCCTGCCCCAGAATCCTTCAACCCAGACTGGCTCCCTGATCTCGTTTGCGATGTGGCTGCATAAACACTTGCACTGACATAAAAACATGGGCAATGGATGAAAAGGAGAAGGACAAGGCTGCCTCTCCCAAGTGCAAGGCCAGCTTCTGCCGGCTGCAGCTGATGGCGTAAGCAACGTTCCCCAGCGTGAGGGTGCTGGTGTGAGATAACCGGGTTAACTGCACACACATGCAGTCAACGGGATTTCCAAGTTGCATAGGAAAGAGGGGGGTAACCAACAAATCACTATTTCAGATTTACAAAGAGTACTTACATGTACTTAGTCCTTACCTAGACTATGTAATAACAAAAAATAAATGAGCTATTCTTCTTCAGGAAATGACGACTTTTCCAGCCTTATCTTCTGAATTTTTTACACTCACTTCCACTCTGATTTAATGTTAGGTGGTGCCTTCTCTATAAAGCCAATTACTTTTGCTGCAAGTGATGCTTGGTGGAAATATTTTCATTGATCTCATTCAGGATTTAGCTCCGAATTTCCAACAAGAAGTCTACTCTGCTCCAGCATCTTAGTTTAAATAACTTGAAAGAATTTAATATCTCTGAGAGTCCCACCACACCGTCGAGTTGTGGGCAGAGGAGCTACAGAGGCAGAAACATAGACAAGTCTAATTTCCTTGGGCAGCAAAGAGCATGAAGAAAGCAATGAAACGTCTGCACGACCATGGCAGGTGAGGACCCACGTAAAAGGCAGAGCAAGCTGTGACAGATGATATTCTGGTGGCACTGGGTGCGGACTCCTGACTTTGTAATGTTATTTCACTCCTAAGCCGCATCTGCCACATGGGCATGTTAAAAGGAAGAAGGTAGCCAGCGCCAGGCAATTCGGGCTCTCCCCACCATCCTGGCGCTGGCAGGAAGGGTCAGCCGGAGCCTTTTGGTGGCCCAGTGATGTGCGGTCCCCACAGGTGCCCCCTGCACACGGCTGGCCCTGGCCCCAGGGCTGCCTCGTCTCCCAGAAATTAAAATAGGAGCCTTTTTCTCCCTTAGAGTTATAATAGCTTCTTAAGCCAAACTATTTTCTTCTTCCCTGGTGCTGTTTTCCTACGGAACTATGGCACCGTAAAGTTCCTGGCTCAGAGACGTCCATTGAAACAAGCCGTCACGTCACCGCTGCTATTTACCATGGACTAATAAAGCTTTAAAAAGCCCCCAGAAGCTATTAAGATGCCGTTGATGTGTACGTGTGTGGCGGAGCCAGGCGCTGGAGGACGTTCATTGGCCCCGCGCTGGGTGGGATGACATCGGGCCCCGCTTTCCATAGGGCCTCCAGCTTGCCCCGACGTCTGCTGAGGGCGGCGAGAGAATAGAGCCGAGGGGAGGAAGCCTTCACACCGCAGCCTCTCGGCTCCAAGGAGAACACAGGCAGCTTCAGCTGGGGATAAAGGAACTTAAAACAAAACAAAAAGAGAGAGGCTGTAGTCTTGGAGCTGCTATTAACGGGAGATGAATCGCAAGAGGCCATTTCATGGCGAGGGACTTCAGAGAGCAGCATCCCCAAGAGCCGTTAGCTCTCAGCGAGAGTCGTGCCGCAGCCCTTTGCTGTCAGGACAGAAGCATGCATATCAATTTTATACCATTTGTCTTTGACCGGAGACAAAAGATCGGTTCTAAATCCTCAACATCTTGTCTCGACTAACATGGAATAATACTCTCTTGTGTGGCTGTCTTGTTACTCTTTTCCCATCAAAAGAATACTAGTGATAAATTTATTCATAATTTTGAAAGGTTTTGCTCTTAAAATTCAAAAAGAAGAAGAAAACACATGGGGTTGAGGCTATATTTATTCCTGGTAGTGCAAATCATGCTGCTGCTAAGGATGGTGACTTTGGGAAGTACACAATACTTTTTTTAATTGAAAAGAAGCACAGCTTTAAAAAGTCAGCCACTAGGTTTTCTGCTCCTGCTTTTCACTAAACTACCTCTGAGGATGATAGGTCTCATGTATTTTCTAGTTACAAGTGAAGTCTGGAAAAAAAAAAAAAATTACTGTAGGATTTTTTGCTCTTTTTCAACTGAGATTTCAAACCCTATAGACATTCTGGGACCTAAGACCTTCACTTACTCGTGCAAGAAAATCTGCTGAATCCAGTAGTCAGACTAAATAGGGGCTCTGAATATAATTTGCAAAAAAAAAAGCTTTAAGATCTTTTTTATTAAATTAACAGTGTGTGCCGAAATAGATATTACACACAATTTTACATTTTAGGATTTGGATCTCTTTTATTGGACCAGATTTTGTTCTATGTATTTCCTTTGTTAAGTTGATATTTTAACTTCAGTACTTTGTGAACGTGTAATAAGAAATTATTTGATTCTGTGCTCACCATGACCCTTTCATCAAACTACTTCTCATTTTATGCCAGTTTAAATAGAAAATGTCATCTTAGAGTCTGAAATTAATTACAACTTAATCCTAAGAAGCCTTATTTTACAAGGAGCAATTATCCCCAGGTTTCCTCTGAGAGATGAACACACAACTTCTCCAGCTGATCCAGCAGCTCAGCAGTGGGTGTAAAATGGGTGACTGAACTGCACGGCACGGGTGCTAGCGTGGCCGTGGTGCTGCGCGCCCCGCGCACGCCCCGCGCAGGCAGCTGAGCCCCCTGCCCAGGGCACGCGCTGGCAGCGAGCGCTTCTTAAATGCACGTACCCGTCCAGGGCACCAAGGCCAGCAGCAAGGACAGAGCTCTGAAATATATATTAAAAAAAATATAATTTATATATGTAAATATATAGAATTTATAGAGGTTTTTCCTTTTTCCTTGTCAGAGAAGCATCCTGTGTTTCCCTGGTGTGCTGAGACCCCGTGGGCCAAGCCTCAGCATTTGTCCCTGCCAGCTGGGGCGGGGGGGAGCCCGGGGCCGCTGGGGGTGCAGGGAGGGTCTCTCCCGTGGGAAGGCTGGAGCCGACAGTAAAATCAGAGCCGGGCGGTCGGGCCATGCCGCTATTCAGCCGGCGGGAATGTGGGCTGAGCTCAGGCTGGCCTCGCCGCCCCTCTCACGCCCTCTCCCCCCTCGGAGAAACATGCATCATTAACCTTCTGAGGGCTTGAAATAAACTGGGCACAGTGTTTGCCTTCCGAGAGGCCAGCACAGACTGTACACACTTGACAAAGCACGGCACATACCGAACAAGGTTAAGCCCTAAAACGCTGAATTATTTCCAAAGCCATAGATAGTTCATACATGCTTGCACTGAACACATCCCTTCCACGTCAGGAAGGGGTGCGAGGGCTGGGAGAGTTCATCTAAACTCTGTAATGCTGTATGGTTAAAAGCCTCTTCCATGTAACTGCATTTATGAACTGAGCTTGGAATTCTTAAAAATCCATATTAATACAAAGGAAGGGGTTTGGTGTTTGGCAAAATGACAGGGTGTTTGGTGTTTGACAAAGCCTGCCGTTCGCTCGCCTCTTGTGTTGCTCGGTTTTACAGTGAGTCTCAGACGGGGCTCACAGCACGAGGGAGAGTCTAGAATACGTCAGAGGCATTTAAAGAGAGATTCCCAAAGATTTCAGGCTCCATTATCGAACCAGCTCCCGATGGAAGGGTTGCTTTTTTTTTTTTTTTGTGCCTCTGCCTTATTCGTTAATAGCCTGATGGCTTTTAAGTTGTACTACAAATCTCCAAAAACACAGCAGCCCTTTGTAGGCTCCCCCAGAACAGGTTGGTCTTAAACTCAGGTAGTCAAACGATCAGATGTGGAAACGTTAAATATGCAAACACAGGCATGTATAGCTGGTGGACCTGATAGTTGAACTGAGACTGCCTGACCAGATTTCACTTGCTGAAATTGTGAAGTGTTCAGAGGAATTGGGAAGGCGTGAATGAGGCAGAAATTCAGCTCTCCCCTTCCTACAGCAGTGCAGGAAAGCGGGTTAAATCCCAGTTTGTGTCAAACACCTGACAATTAAGCTCAGTTTGTGCCAGACTCTCTTTAGCTTTCGTTATCTCATAGGAAATTGAACTTTCTTGTTCAGCCCGTGTGACATTCAGCCTCAAGGAGGGTGGGGACCCCGGCTAAGCATAAATCCCGGTAGCCCAAAACTCTAGTCACACCCCCTTTTCCAAAAAACAATTTCTCACAAAAATCTGTAATAACTAAACGGCTTCTCCAGCCTAGCTGACGCCTCAGTTTAACCAGCTTTTGGACTAATCAAGGTTTGCACACATGTCCTTGCTAGCTGTACAGGGCCTCGGGCGCTGGTGCTCAGAGGCAGCGCTAAGGGCTCCCGCAGAGAGATGGGGGACATGTGGGTGCCGAAGCCCGGGCCTGGGAACCCCGCAGCACCCACCCCTTGGCCAGAGCACTGGGGTGCTGGGGACAGTCTGCGGGCCAGCTGGGACCAAATATGCCACAATATATAGTACTAAGTACAACTTTGCACGGCTGCACATGTAAATAATGACATCTTGCTCAGGGATATCTCTCCCTATTCCATCCTCCCATTTTTTTCCTAGTATCAGGCATTTTCCACATGGAATTGCCTAGCGCAGAACCTGGGAAAGAGTAATTTCTGTTGTGCGCTGGGACAAAAGACCAAATCGTTCAAAGTTTGGGGTCTGCAACCCCAGAGCTGTGCCGGGAGCAGCTGCCTCAGGGCTGGCAGCTGTGCCGGGGCTGTGTCTGCTGCCGCTGGTCCCCACGCCACGTCTCCTGGCAACCCCCTCCGCCTGTCCCCACTTTGTTTCAGGTTTCATGGCCACCAACATTTCTAGGTGAAACTCTCCGCAGCTTAGCCATTTCAAGGTTTTGGGTTTTGTTTTTTTTTTTTTGAATTGACTTCATAGACTGTTTCCTGCAGCACCGTGATGCTTGTGCTGGCAGCGACCCAGTGCCACTTGTGAGAGTATCATCTTTACTCGTCCGCACTGAAATAGCACAACCTGCTGCCTTTCTAACTCTGTCTCTAACTCTGCATGTCTTGAAATGGGTTGGGAAGAGGGGAGCGGGAGCAGGAGCAAAGCCCAGTGCTGTTTCTGCAGGTCCTGAGTGTACACACAAATGGAAAGAGGACAGAGAAAGTGATTTGCAGAGTCAGTATTAGTAATGTAGGTGCGTGCGAGAGTACTTGTGTGCTCGGCTGCGGTAACTAATGCGCTGAGGACGTACAACAGCCAGTGCCCACTAAGCCAAAACTGTTTAAGTATTTAAAATATGCTTATGATGACTTGGTAACACTGTAGCACCTTAAATTGCAGTAGGTGTACTATATGTGGCAGTATATTGGCATGCATTGGCTTATTTTAGTTTCAGCTTCCGTTTACAAACCAAGAATAAATGGACGGGTGGTCCTTCAAAGGACAAGAGCTAGCCAGCCCCGTTGTCCAGACAGGGCAGAGCTCATGTGCTGTCTTTCCTTTTGTGGATACTGGACTTCCCTCCCTCCTCGGTCCAGCACAACTCGCAGGCGTTAAGCTGACTTACAGACATGGAAATGCTTTCAAGTAAGACACAGCTGTGTCTGTCTAAAGCTGCCGTCGCTGTGATTATCACTCCTATGCTGAACCTTTGGAGATTCCTGTTCTTAGTTCAGCTCTGCTCAGATAGTGAAGAAAGATTTATTTCCTTTATTAATTTTGTGATGTCACTTTAGAGGAGGGGATTGTTGCAAACAGCAAGACAGCTTACTGTCTGCTTAACCTTGTAAATTAGAGTAACATCTTGTAATTGTCCCTTCAAAATCAAAAAGTGGTGAAAGAGAGATTATTAGTTTGCTATTTAATAAGACCGAGTGTTTTCTATGTGTAAAAAGAGTAATTAAAGCCAGCTGCACTAAAAATATACCCAGACTCAGCATCACTGATTTTTCTCCAAAGAAAAATCAAGAAATGGTATTGCCAGCCGTTGAGATTCTGTTGGAGACTCTAGACACTGAGATATCTCTTTGTGTGGTCTCATGAATACACGGTGAACTGTGAATTCAAAGTGGCTGCCATCTCTACTGAGCAGCTGAAGGAAAGAAAACAGTGCTGATGATTGTGTGCAATATGGCACCAAGCTGATTTTATTTTTTTTACCTCTGAAAACTTCCAAAGAGTTAGAGCTCCCAGAATTCAAAATCCAGAAGCTAAAAAGTCACTTGATTCTTTTTTTTCAAGGTAGCTCATGCTTTTCCTTGAAAGACTGCCCTAGTATCCTGGTACATTTAGCTGGCAGCACCCTTGTGATGATAACCCAACCTTGCAGCTGCAGGGGGGGGAAGGTGCCCTCTCGTTAATTTTGCCGAGGACCACCTGCCTCTGGGATGGGAGAGCTTATCAGGCCTGCGGGGCAGGCAGCCAGGGCTTGCTCCTGGCCAGCTGGTTACTGCTCTTCTTGCTGAGGGCATCGGGTGGCCAGGAGGAGCTGAGGAGGGAAGGATGAGATGACAGGAGCCAGCCAAGCCAGGAACTAGAGAAGTGGTGAAGGACCACCTCAGCTGCAGTGGGAGAGCAGAGGTAAGGGCGGCTGCAGAGTGGATGTGTGTGCAGATTTGGGTGGCTGAACTAAATCTAGAGGGTGACAAGTGCGTGTTGTGGTGGAGCTGCCATAGGGCTGGGAAGGAACAGATCCTGCTGGAGGTGAAGATCTTGGCTGCAAAGCCTCCCCATGTTTGGCTGGCTTAGCTGGTGGTGTCGGCTGTCACCTAACCATAGGAGAGGATGAAAATGTTCAGTTAGGAAGCAAAAAGCCACGGCCTTCCCTCTTAAAAACAAATCTGAGGATCTGACTGTAGTTTTCCAGCTTTTGGAATCTGCAATACCCAAAGTACAGAAACCGAATATTTGTTGCCATTCAACTCTAGGCATTGGTGGCGTTAACCACAGTAAATGCAATGAATACAGATGCTTGGGTGGTTGTGTTTCATTACTTGATGGTGCTACGGGAAAGACTTTGAGCTCTTTAGGAGAGTCAGGGGAATAATGTGGTGAAACATGGAGCAAGGGATCCTCTTCTTTCTTCTTCTCAGGTAAAACAATGAATTTGTTCAGAATTCCTAGTTGGGTTTTTAAATGCAGGACAATGTGGGTAATCAGATCAGTTGCCATGGTGTTCCACCTTTGCATCTGATGGTGTGAAATGCAAGCTCTAACGGCACTGCACAAAACTGCTCTTGCTGGTGCCACGGAAGTGAAACGAAGCTGCGTATTACTGTGAGATACTGTGCAATGCTATGGCCAGCGGCGTGCTGTATGGCTGTGTGCAAGACATATGTATGAAGGAAAAGTGAGCTGTCATTGAAAAAAAAAAAAAAATGTGTAAGTCATTGATGATCAAGCTATTGCAGTGCTGCTGAGGATTATCCAAGCAACTTGTTGTAAAGGAAAATCCCTTGACACCAAGGGCTGTGTTCAACAGTCCAGACCCTCTTGAGAGAGCCCCGGGCAGATCCTTATTGCCTCTTGGTGGCCTCCTCACAGCCATACACACAGAAAGGGTCTGCAAGTGCTCCCAGTCATGGGCAGGCACCTAAATGTGCCGGGGGACAGTCTGGGGGCAGGCGAGGCAGGCTGGTCTGCAGAGCGGGGCGTGCTCGTGGCTGCCCTCCGACCGCCCCGCACCTGCGACAGCACGCAGGTGTATCTGTGGTGCTTGGCATATGAACCAGGTCCGGGGACTGCGAGCAAGGGGTTCAACTCGAATACTCCCTCAGCGTTAAACATGGAGGTTAATGGTGCAAAAGAAGGGCTAACAGACAGATTGTGAAGGCACGCATGCACTTGCAGAACTACATGAGCAGTGGTTCTGGTTTGGTGCTTCTGCTGGCTTCTTCCCTTTTCCTGTGGCTTTCTTCAAGCATGCTAAGTTGTAGGTTGGGTGCATTTAGAGGTTGTCTGAAAGGGCAATGTTTAGGACTAGGAATAAGCAGCTCGCATTGCATAACCTTTCTGAACACTGTAGCTTAGCCTTTAAAAGATAATTTCAAAAATAACACTGAATTTGTCTCTGGGCAGTATTTCATCAATCTCAAACTCTCTAAATAATTATGTTATGACTCCAAACAATTACATTATGAACTTACATTAAGGAAAGTGAACACTACTTGTTATCTTGCCACATTTTGAGCATCAAAGTTGCCAGGGCTGTAAGTCAGCAACTGTTTCTCTCTTGTCTGGGTTAAGTTCAATTTCCATTAGTTAAAATTCTGGTTTAGCTCGGTTGCATCATGCCTGGAGGCTGCTGTGCTTACCTGTGAGGCTGGCTAACACTTTGTCCTAATAAGCTCGCCAACAGCTTAGCTGTGAAATTCAAACTTTTGCAACACATTGTTACCATTTCCCTTGTGTGAAAAGGTGAGGTTCTGTAATCCAGCAAGGTAAATAGTGCTGCCATAAGCATATCTATTACATGGCTAAACACTCATCTATCAATAATGCTAGCGCTTTGACAGAGGTGTGCTTTCCTGAAGCACAGAGCTGGTTACACAGTGACCGCTAGCCTTGCGAAAATAGTGCTGACTTCCTCTTCCAGCCCAGCTGCTTCCCCAAATGATTCTTCAGGTTAAAAAGAAAATACACCTGGCGCTTCCTGATGTGACCGCTCCTTTGAACCCTCTTGTTTGAGGGGGACTGGGGTTTATTTTGACATTGCCCTGTCTGCTTTATCCATGGCTGATGTGGTTGTTTTACTGCACCTGTCAGGGATCTGATGTTTAATCCCTGGTCCTGTCACATGTGAGGGGGCCATGATGGGTGCTCTGCTGCTGAGGTGCCGCTGTGCTTGGTCTGCTGACGCAGCGAAGTGTTCTGCTTCAGGGGTAATGTCGGAGAAGCAGCCCTCTGAGTGCAGGGGTAATCTGGAGACAGCTCTGCGAAACAATTAATGTAAGCCTTAATTAAAGACCTCTCTGCAGAAAGGCATTGTTGCAGTTTCTGCACAAATGGCTCCTCCCAGGAGCTTCTTTTTTCTGAATGAAGGGGCTAGGTCCTTCCTGCACCGACCTCAGGTGCTTTCTGCTTTCTGCACAGCTCTGCTGGGCAGTGGGGCAGAGAAGCGGTTGCTGTGCAGTCCGCTATGGGCTGTAGAAAACACAAACCGCTTTTTTAGACTCGGAGTGGGATGTGTCTGAAGGAGAGAGATCAGGACTGAGGAAAACCGGAGCTTTCCTTACCAAAGCGTACCACAGAATTGTGCTTCAGTAAGTGGATAAGTATTTAACACCTCAAACCCTTCTTCCCCCTTGCTAAAATGACGTGCCTGCTTCCACTCTGTGTCCCTCTAAACGTGACTGTCGCTTTGGCCCTAGCTCGTTAGCTAGGTGAAACGCCATTAATCGCCCAAATACAGCCTCTGTACCTAGCTGCTGCTGCTGCTGAGCTTCCCAGGCTTTTCACGGCTGGTTTCTCACCCGACTGTTCGTGTTCCTGTTCAGTCAGTCAGTGATCATCTGCTCTGTGGAAGCAGGACCGCACGGGCTTGTTTAGCTTGTGACAGCTTTGTACGCAAGAACGTGTTTGGTTGTTTTTGGTTTTTTTTTTTCCTGGGGCTTACTGTTTAGTGAAGCCTCAGTTGTGCCTTATTTTGGTACAAATGGCTGTTTTTCTAGGTGGGCGATTTCAGTGTAACTTTAGGCTTACAGAAATCGGTTTGAGGGAGGGCGTAGCTGTCCCGGCGTTTCTGTCCCGTGCAAACCCTCCCTGCGCTCCGGAGGAGCCGTCCCCGGGCGCTGCCATCTCGGGTGCCCGGCAGACGCCCGCGCGTCGCCCGGCAGCGTCACGGCGCTGCAGGGCTTTGACGAGAAGAGAGTGACGTGAGCTTCTTGTCGTGAAACAGTTGCCACTTTATTGGAGAGGGACAGAGGAAAGCGGACGCGGTCGAGGGAGGCCGGCGGCGGGCGGGCTCGGGCAGGCCAGGCGGGAGGGCGGCGGGCACAGCGGGCCCGGGGGCCGCGCTGCCTCCCGGCGCGGCGGGGGCGGCTCAGCCCTCCCAGAAGCCGACGAAGAAGCGGCACAGCGAGTGCCACCGCTCGGCGCAGTAGGGCTCCGCCGGGGCCTCGCTGGGCTCCGGGGCGGGGCCGGGGGCGGGCAGCAGGCGGAGCTGCGCCTCGGGCGGCGCCCGGCCCGGGCCGCAGAGGCGGGCGCTGAGCGGGGCGCCCCGGGCGCAGGGGTGCCGCCGCCGCCGCCGCAGCCGGCCCAGGATCTGCCGCCAGTACTGGCGGCTGCGGCCGCCGTAGGCCGGGCAGCGGCCCGGCTCCCCGCGGTAGGCGCAGCTCCGCGCCGCCCCGCCGCCCGCCGGCGGCCGGCAGCTCAGCCGCAGCTCGCTGGCCCCCGCCGCCGAGCGCAGCTCCCAGCTGCAGCGGTGCTGCTCCGGCGTGGAGAACCGGCCCGCCTGCGCCGCCCCCTCCGCCCCCCGGCCCGCCCCGCCGCCGGCGGCGGCCCCCAGGGCGGCCAGGGCCAGCAGGGCCAGGGGCAGCCCCATCTCCTCGGCGCCGCGGGAGCCTCCTCCGGTGCCTCAGCGACGGAGCGTCCCGGCACGGGGCCCGCCGGCCCGCCGCATCCTCCGCGCCCTGCGGAGACACGGACGCTGGCGGCGGCTGCCCCCGCTGCCCCCCCCCCCCCCCCCCCCCCCCCAACCCCGGCGTGGCGCCCGGCTGAGGCGGCTGGGGTTTGCTTCGGCAGAGGGGCGCAGAGCGGGCTTGTCCCGCCGGGGCCGTAACCCCCGGGGCGTTTAGCTTGTTCCACCCAGCCACCCCCTCCCCCCCGCCCCCCCGGCTCCGCTGACGGACCGCCGGTGCCGGCGGGGTCCCGCCGCCGCCCCAGCCGCGAAGCCGCGACCCCGCACCCGCCGGCTGCAGCACCAGGGCAGCCAGACCCGGCTGCGGGCGGCCCGCTCCCCTAAAGCCCCGCCGTCCCCCCGTCTCCGCCGCCCCCCGGTGCTCCCGCTCTGTCCCCGGGGCACTCACTCGCGGCGCGCTGCGGGGCGGTGCAGGTGCCGGGCAGAGGCGTGCGGGGCTGCCCGCGCTCTCCGGCTGCCGGCGGCGGGGCCGGGCGCGGGGTTATCAAGGGCCGGGGGCTGCCCCCGCCGACGCCCCTCCCCGGCCGCCGCCCGCGGGGGGACAGCGCGGGGGCACGCGGGCAGCTGCGCCCCCCGGCACCGGCTTGCGGGGAGTTCCCCGACACCCCCCCCCCCCCCTTTTGGTTGGAGGAAAGGGCCCGGCGGTGCCGCAAAACCATCCCGGGGCTGGGCGGGCGAGGGAGCGGGGACTGGGGGCCGAGCGGGGCACAGCGGCAGCAGAGCCCGCCTTCGGCGGGGAGTCCGGCGGACGAGAATCGAGCGAGTGAGTGACTTTCCTCCACTGGCGGAGTTAGATCACATAAAGGGAATCTCCTTTTGGAAGTAAAATATCAGTGTGGGTTGTCCTGGGGCATATATTTTTTTGTCAATGTCGAGGCAGGCTTCTGCGTGTGTGTGATTAAAAAATAATGCCCGAGGGTTCAAGCGAATGTAGATGTGGTATTTGTGTTACTGCGCATTTGGGGGTGGGAGATCAGACACAGGAATCTCTGGTTGGACATAGACTCTCAAAATCCACATGTGCTTACGTTTCATGGGTGATGTACTTTGCGCATCTGTTCCAAGCTACTTATCACTCTGACCCTCTTACGAAGTCTGAAGGCAACCACCCCTCGAGTTCCCAGCAGCTCACCGCTGTCTCCGCAGTAGCGGATCAGCAGAAGAGCGCGTCCCTGCTCAGCACGCCGAGCCCAGCACCGCATGGCAGAGACCCTCCTCGCCCAAGCCACTTGCAGAGAAGGTCCAGGCTGTCCCCTGAGCTGTCAGAAGCTTTTGGAAAGATTATTACTGAGCTCTACATACAGATACACTCATATCCCCCATGTACATTTACACCCTGTATTTACACTGCTGTGGAGATACTATCCAGACCACTGTACTGTCAGTGTAATGCAATTGCTGAACTGCAGCTACCCTAAAGCGGGCAGGGCTGTGGGTGCAACGGGGGCTGAGACCAGCCCCGGCTCTCGCCCCTCGGCAGCTCGCGGGGCAGCGAGGGTCACCTCATGGGGACACCCAGGGTCAGCCATTGCCCGGGCTGTAGCACAGCAACGAAGCTGTTGGTAGAGCAAAGCTAAAACGTAGCTGCCTTTGTGCAACGAGGCAAATGTTGCTGTAATACTGACTGAGACAGTGACATCTGCTCTAGGCTTTCTTCTTGTGTCATCCCTCCTTTACAGTGACTTCTTTAAAGATCCCCCATGCTTATAGTAGGGTAAAGTCTGGCAAAGAGTCCCGAAAGAGTGCCTTGGTTACATTGGATATTTGGGGTGGTACTAGTATGGCTCTCATCTTTCCTCATGGAGCTGTTCTATTTTGGACAAATAATGTTCAGTGCGGCTCAATGGAGGAGAGGCTGATATTGACTCATTTATCTTTCCGTGCAATAAGTCCTAAAAAGGAAAGACTTCTGCAGAGACTGAGAGAATGACTGCTGGAGAAGAGGTGGGGTGCAGAGTCCTTTCTCCAGTTTGGGGGAGGGAGGAGCATTTTCAGCTAGATCTCCCATTTCCTAGCTGCATTGCATACTTAGTGCTCTCCCTAGTTGGTTGTTTGGGGTGGGGGGAAACAGCAGGGGAGAAAGGGTCATGAGAAGGGAGTAAAATGGCTTAGGCAACAAACAGCGGGGAGAGGTTTTACAACCAAGAATCTCCATTGGAAGCTGGCATCTCCTTCTGTCCTGGAGTTACATACGTAAGTATCTCTGAAGGACGAGGCTTAGCTGACTGTTAGCTGTGCATAGCTCCTTGCTCGGCATGCCGGATTGTGTAAATCCCTTTCATGGGTGCTGAGGACTTCCTGTGGACTGTAGGAGGAATCTTGGCATCTAACTTAGGGCTGTGGGTACCATGAGGCATCATAAAGAACCGCATTGTGACTTTCAAAACCCATGTGGCTCCAGTGAGCATAAGGCACATCATGTGCCTTAGCTTATTGGTCCACCAAACCTTGGAGTTGCTTTCAGATTAAGTTCTGACCACCTGTAATTGCTATATATTATTACACTGAGATCCTTGTCCATTTTCCACATTGTTGCTATCATTTATGCAATGTGAAATGGAGTTGTCTAATATGTTTGAGATCACTTTTATAGCAGGTTATCCCAAAGTGTATCAGGTTTGGAGGGAAATATTACTGTGTGTTTTAATGAACATTTTGCTGTTACACTTTTTGGATAGTTTACTTAAATATCGTACAAGTTCTTACTGTTCAGAACTAAGGAAAGAAAGTGAAACGGAATGAAAGCTTGCCTAGACTTCCCATATAGTAATTTTGGCCTACTTAATCTTCTTCGCCATGTTCTCCTCGTGCCTATATTTACACACACATTTTCCTCCATGATTGACTCATCTTCTGCAGTAAAGCAGATGTTAGTCTTTAATATTCATTGCTTCTATATTAATTTTCCTGTACGTGCTGCAACTTTAGCTCTTGGTTTTGATGGGGACATGGGGGGTGGAAGATCATTCTTACATTACTACAATTACTGTATCTTTTTTGTTCTGTATTTGCAGTTAAAACAATCTGGTTAGTCTCTGTTGCTGCTGTAGCTGGGTTTTGACTTGTCTTTCCCTACCATCCCCCTTGCCTCAGAATATAACCTTTACAGTTCTAGAAGTCAGCTGGTTATGGAGTTAGCTTTGAAAACGTTATCAGTGTGCACTGTGGCAGAGATACTTGCCTTGTATCCGCAAAGAGCCTGAAACAAATCTCTGAGGACTTAATGGACCTGTCACTCTAAGTAAATGAAATAGAGTGTGCTTACTGTGTGACTCCTGGAAGGAGACTAAACTGGAAGGAATTAGGGACGTACTATGTTAGATTGCAGTTTGGACTCCAATCCAGATTGTAACCCAAATTCAAAGTTAACGTGAACAGTCTAAACCATGGGATTCAGCTCAATGGAGAGAAGTGTAAGATACAGGTCTGAAATACCTGCACAAATCCAGGATAATGGATGCTAAGTAACATGTCTGCAGAAATGCATGTAAAGCTACAGTGAATCACAAGCTGTATGTGAGACCACATTTGTCATGCAACTGTGAAAAAGGCAGACACATAAATAAGGATATAACCTATAAGACACAAGAAGTAAGGCATGGGCTAAAGCCAGGCTTTGACTGGGGCATTGTATCCAGCTTTAAGCATTACTCTTCAAAAAAGATAAAAATCAGCTGGTCGGAGTCTGCAGAAGAGCAATGAGAATATCACACACCTAGAGAACCTGATTTATGACAACACAATTTAAGCAATGGGCTTGTTAACCTAAAGAAGAAAAGAGCTGAGGAGGCAAATATGGCAATAGTAAAAATTCAATCACTGCTTAAAGCTGTCTCATTCTTATGCATCTTTCCGTTTCAGAAGTTCAGTCTATAGCTTTAATTACACTTTTTGTTGGCCAATGAATAAATTATCCTGTTAAAATTTAACTTGGAACCAAAAACCTATATTCTATTTATAGGCCACTTCCCCCACATTGAAGATACTGTGCAGGAAACTGGGTTAGGGCTTTGACTTCAGGGTTTTGAGCTTTGAAAATTCAGTTAACTATTTGGTATTTATGAAAGCTCCAGTCACTGTGAAGAAAATTTCTCTTATTCTAGCCCCCAGGATTGCAGCAACAATTGTTAATGATTGCAAGAATAGTTTTGCTTTACAAGTGGAAAATAGCCACAGTCTCCATCCCTGTCACTATAAGCTCCTTTTCAGAGAAGTGGGTAAAGAACATTGATGATTCATAAACCTAATTTGTTTTAAATACACAACATAAGCATAGCTGTGCTTAACCTACTTGTTTGAGCTATCAGTTTTTCCATTTCTTGTTACTGGCTCAAGAGAATAAAATCATATTTAATGTGGTAATAAGCATCATCTACAGGGAGATCAACTGACCTTCTCAGTTACCTGGTTTTGTTCAGGGCAAGTGTCCTGGTTTCGGCTGGGATAGAGTTAATTTTCTTCCTAGCAGCAGGCATAGTGCTGTGTTTTGGGTTTAGTAGGAGAAGAATGTTGATAACACGCTGATGTTTTTAGTTGTTGCTGAGTACTGCTTATGCTAGTCAAGGACTTTTTCAGCTTCCCATGCTCTGCCAGGCGCACAAGAAACTGGGAGGGGGCACAGCCAGAATAGTTGATCCAAACTGACCAAAGGGCTATTCCATACCATATGACCTCATGCTCAGTATAGAAACTGGGGGGGGGGGGGTGGCCAGGGAGCAGCGATCGCTGCTCGGGAACTGGCTGGGTATCGGTCAGCGGGTGGTGAGCAATTGCATTGTGCATCACTTGCTTCGTGTATCATTATTATTATTATCATTATTATACTGTTACTATTAGCATTACTATTTTACTTTATTTCAATTATTAAACTGTTCTTATCTCAACCCAGGAGTGTTTCTCACTCTTACTCCTCCGATTCTCTCCCCCATCCCATCGGGGTAGGGGGAGTGAGCGAGCGGCTGCGTGGTGCTTAGTTGCTGGCTGGGGCTAAACCACGACAGCAAGCCAAGCTCTGCATGGTATAAAAGACAAGCTGGTGGCTGAAGAGCCATGCAGAGACAGATTTCTCAATTTGGTCATGAAGCAGAATAAAATATTACCTTACACTGGGCAAGTGCCCAACAGTCCCATTCATCTCTGCTGGGCACCTCAGAAGTTCAATCCCCAAAGGGTATCATGTATATACTGGTTTTACTGGTAGAGGTGTCTAATGCTTCATGTCCACTTATGGTGGAGGATCTTCTGAATGTGGACAGTTTTAAGGTCCCTCACTGAGCTAGAGCACTGCAAGGCAAAGTTGTGAGGCATTTTTCATCATCTTTTCTCCTTCCATCGCAAGCTGGCAAATAAGCGTGACTACTGAAATGTTTTGTAAGATTATTTACAGGTTAATATATTATTAGCACCTTTGACACACAGATAGCTGAAATTCTGGGGTCTGTGTCCTGTTTCCAATAGTACAGAAGGAACAAAGTGAAACCAGAGTTTGCTCAAATTTTCCTTTCTTTTTAAGTCTCTTCTAGACCCTATTTACATACTTCTCTAGGGTCAGACTGATGCCTTTGTCTGGGTTTTTGGCATGTTTGTGTGTTGGTTCTTTCCTTCCCTGCCAATGAAGTTCCAGTGAAGTTCAACCCAACTTTTCATTCAAAAGATGGCTTTTTGCAAAATGATAGAAAAGTTAAAGAAACTGCATAGTATTGATCAGAGATTAGCAGATGTATAAGTTCATTTCTGATGCTGCAGAATCGTTTGAAATCACCCGTATGCCCATCCTTCAGCCAACAGATCATGCCGCTGATGAATGCTCTCTTGGAAGCCAGGCCATTGCAGGGCACTTCAGAGTCATCCCAGAACACGGTTTCTCCTCAATTCATTTGCTTTAACAAAAAATGTTCCACATATGCTTCCACCATCTTTTCCGTCTTGCATTCCCTGCAGGTTTTTTCACAAGCTGGTCTGAGTATTTCGCCTTGTGTTCTCAAATGCTGTGTTTTTCACACTGGAGTTCGGGAAATCTTAGTGATTTGTGGTTTTGGTAGTGGCTCCTTTGCTACATAGGAACTGCTTTGTCCCTCGCACCATGTGTATATTCCGTTCTTGCTTTGACTTGTATATTCTCAACTCGGATTGTTGTATTTCTGGTTAGAGATACATAACTACATGCTAATTTTTCTAGGCATGTAATTTTTCGTATTTCAAATGCCACCTATTCAGTGTTTTCTTCTATAATCTGCCTCCCACTGTAAGGATGCTTCTTTTTCAGTCATGTAAATGTTACCATGCTTATTCTTTACCTTCATAAGCAAACTTAAGTTTTTTCACTTCTGTTTCTCAAATGTTTGTCAAAGAGTCATTGTTGTCTCCTTTCCCAGAGAAGCCACATGACCACTACTTCCTACCTTCATTCTTCACTGTATAATTAATGGACTGACCTCGGCATTGACAATGGCCCTTGTTGAGCTTGGTATGGGAGCTGCAAAAAAAGCCATATCACTCCAGGCTTTTCTATCAGCTGATCAAAATTTAAGTCTTGTGAAAGGCTGAACTTCAGCTTTGCCTTTTCCATTCTTTAAGCTTGTTCAAAATAAATCAGCCTCTGGCCTCTAATGTGCGGGAAACCACAGACAGAATTGGTTTCAGCTACTACTAAACAGAGGACTTCATTGGGCTACCAAAAAAGACTGTTTCCTTTCATAGAACTTATGGCTGGTCATCCTACAGTCGATTTAAAGAAGCAGAAAATATATTCCTCATTGTTGTAGCAACATGCATACAGACCTATATGTAATTTAAAAAATCATGCAAGTATTGTAGAATGAAAATGAGTTGCCTTTTAAATTGATCTTGGCCACTTATTTTAGACACAAACAGAAGGGGTGGGGGGAGCCCATTTAATCTGAACACTTCTAGAAAAGTGAAGTGTTAAAATTAACTCAACAAATGCATCTTGAGACTATTTCTTTGCCATCTTTCACAATGTGGTGGAGATGACCAACATGCTATGAAAGGCTTATTTCATCATTTAGTGAGAAGAGTAGCTAAAGAGTAGAAGGGGGTGGGGTGGTGTAGCTAAAATGATGCAGATCAGCTATTAAAATGTTACCAGAGGATGCTTGTACCAGATGGTGTGAGAGAGCATTTTTATTCAAGAAGCAGCAGGCAGAGAGTGAGGATAGCAGACAGCTGATAATGGAAAACCTGGTACTGCAGCACGAACGCCCCATTCACCACGTGTGGGAGGAAGCATGTTGTACACATCACTGAGAAAACTCAGACGGGTGGGATTGCTTCTTATTTCTCTCCGTTTTGTGAAATGCAAGGAAATCTCACATTCTGAAAATGTAAGTTGTGAGGGTTTCATTAACAAAATGTAGTTGCAGAGCTTTTCAAAAAATTATAATTATTTGATAACCAAGTTGTAAACAGAAGACTGAGTTCTTTAAAATAGATTAAATGTGTTGTGGTTTGAGGTAAAAAAAAAAAAAAAAACCCAACCAACCAACCAAACAAAAAAACCCAAACAAACCACAAAAACCCACAAACTTCAAAGCTATATATTGGAATACAAGTTTTGGGAAAAAAAAAATTTCTAGAACAAAAGGTCTGATCTACTAAGTTCCAGTTAAAATTCAGAAAACCTAAATGGCAAATTTATAAAATATACAATAAACTGACCTGATATGTTTAATTTTATTTCATAAAAAATAATAGAAATAGTCTACTTTTTCTGAAGAAAACCATAACATGGATAATGCTTTCTGTATATCATCACAGTAAAGTACTTCACCTGAAACTGAAGCAAGTTCAGACACTTCACTTGTCCAGACATTGAGTTTATTCAGAGCTTAATTCTCTTACCAACTGCTCACAAACTGAAAGCTAGAGATTGGTTTTCCATGGTGTGAGCTGATATGTAGGCTATTACAAGGAAGAGTAAATGTCAAAAGAGGTAATTATGAAAGATGTCATGTACCTAAAAGGTGGATGTTTTTCTAAAAAAATAAAAGAACTTTTTTTATGCGTTATGTTTATTTTTATATTGTGGTTTTATCTAAAGATCTGAGGTAGTGGGGAGAACGCTGGTGTATTAGACACTAGCAAATAATGAAGCTGGCCCTATAAATTAAAGTGATTTTTATGGGGCAGAAATACACAGGCTATACAAGCCCAAGTATACTCTGACAAAATATGATTCGTGGCTCTTGTATTACAAAATTAAAACCAGTTTGATATTGTGTTTTTTAAGTATAACTGTACTATGCATAAGTATCAAAGAAACACACCATAACAAAGAAACATCAAGGAAAGACACCTGATTAAAAGGAGAGCTAAGAACCTAATATTAATAAAAGCAGCCGAGCAGCATATTCTTGCTCATGTGTGTTTGCCTTGACACTACACAGGCCACCGAGTTTCCAGAAGGGTGTTTTCTGGTTTGATACAAATGTGCATCCTGTTACCAGGCATTTGCTGCAGGCACAGCTTTTCAAGCAGTTCTGGTGTTTTCTTTTGCATGTTAGAAAATATGGTATTCTATTTTTGTGGCAGAAGACATGGAATAATCTGCCCATAAAAGCAAGTAATAGTAAACACTACATTTGTATGTTTTCACCCATCTGTTTTCTTGTTTTAGTTTGCTATTGCTAGCTCTTTGGTCTGGATCCCTAAAAGCCCAGGTGCGCCGTAGCTTCTGTGAGTTCTGTTGCCAGGCTCTGCCTGTACTCGTAGTCCTAACATGTCTATGAAAGATTTCTGGCCTACATGGAGAACTTCACGTAGGCAGCTGTGGAAAGTTTGGAAGTGATAACAGAATTTATACTCAAAACATAATTTTCCCTTCACATATACACTACTGCCCTTCCCAAAGAATATACCTACTTTCCCTGTTGCTTTGCTACTCTCAATATGTACCAAGGGATTAGCGAAGTAGGACAGAATTGGATAACTGATAGACTGAAGTTCCTTCTCTTATTTCTGAAGCGTGATAAAAATCACTCTAAGAGGATTTTCCCCTCAATTTAGAAAGAAAAATGAATCATAAACCTAGAAACCTTTTTTATACCTGTGCTATTGCTTGAAATTTGTGGAGAAACTAGTTAATTCATCCCCTTTGCTCTGCAAGGAAGGAAATGGGTATTATTTTTGTGGTACATACAGCAAAACTGAAATGTAGGTAGAATGTGTTCCCATCCTTAGATCAGGAATGTCAAAAACCCAGGCATCCTGACAGATGGCCAGACAAGCCTATCCCACTGGAGATGTGGGCTGGCTCTGGCTGTATTTTGTTGAGGTCCAAAGGAGAAAATCACATAAATGAAGTCCTGCCCTGACACTCCACTGCTGCCCCTTGTGCTACGTGGTGGACGACATCGCTGGGTGACCACCGAGCCTCCAAGCAGGACCTGGGACTTGTTAAGCCTGGAAAGGATCATTCTTTGGGATCTACATTTTAATCTTTCTAAAGACGTGATGTTTCTGAAAGAAGTCTTCCCATTGTGGACTGAGTGCATCCAGAAGAGAGGTGCTTGCTGGAGACAAGAGACAAGAGGTGTACAGAGTGTTAGTTCCATCACTGGACAAAGCACCTGGTGCATGCACTTTGCCTTTCTGTGCAACCTCTCTACATCCAACATGGTCAGCTATGTGTCTTGTCTTCTGTTAGCAGATTATAGTTGTTTTCCCCTTTCTGCATCCTGGTCTCTCCGGGCCTAAAAGGCTCCATTAGAAATGGAAAATATTTTTTCCACATCCTGGCTTATTAGGAGAACACAGTGATGAGACCTTTATAATTACCAGGTCAGGTGGTAACAGAATCACAGCAAATACCACAGTACCAGGCAGGGAAGGAAGTGCTTGTAGTGTACGGAGGATGCGTGCTAGCATGGTAGCAGACAACATAGAGCAGTGGGATTGCATGCATGTAGACTGAAATTGAGGAAAAAAATCTATTTTGTGGATAAAAGATTGCATGATGTTAGATGCTCAGCCTAAAGGCTATCAAAATCACAATGACTCCTGCTCGGTACATCCAGTTCTTCCAGGTTAACCCCTTGGGGGTGCTGAAATTCTTTGTGTTTTCCATTGTAACATGTATCAGCAGACTGAAGTTATAGAAGTCATTGTTCGTGAAACAATATGCCATGAAAAGCACTTTTCCTTTCTTACTGCACATGATAACCTTGCCAAGAGCGATGAGTCCTCTGCCTCTCAAATCCTACAGCCTAAGTCAGAATACAATGTTAATGAGGAAAATTGTCCGTTTCATTGAAAACGCACTATAGCTGAGGCTAAGAGACAGTGATGAGCATTTCCTGAATGGAAATGTACGATCTTTCTAAGCAATACAGAAATATTAGTGTCAATACTCAGTGGTATTAAACTACCGGAAAATTCTCCCCTGTTCTGCCTTCAAGGTTATTTCTTCTTTTATTGTATATAGATTTCCTTCATCATCCATCAGTGTGTTTCCCAGGAATGACTCTCTTGACTGGACTGCAGGGGAGCAGGCATGTTGTAGCAACACCTAGGGAGAAAAACTTATATTTGGAAGCATATGACTTGAGGCATTGTTTGAACTCGGCCTGTGCCACCGCAAAGTTACACATTTCAGCTTTATGAAGTAAGACATACTAAAAAAAAAAAAAATTGAAACTCAAGAAGACATTTACAATTCAAATTTTTTGCCTGTCCAGCTTGCTTGTCTCTGAAAGTTAGGCTTAAATTCACAAGGGGGATTATTCAGAATGTTGTTTCGATTAAAAAAAAAAAAAAAAAAGTAATGCATATTCAGATAAGCAGCTACTGTGCATTATCAGGAAGCAAAAGTGATGGTAGTAGTGAGCGCAGTGACCTGTGCTTCAAATAAAATCAGTTTATTTGATTTGTCAGATACCAGCACAGCACAAAAGGCATTATGCTTTATCTCTATTCCCTTGTCCCTGGACTAGCCCAGATGTGCTAAGATGGTGCCTCTGAGGATCATCATAGCAAGTTTTCACCCCACCTCAAGGAAATGGCTTCCACTACAAATGTCTTTAAAGCTACTTTGTGCTCTTTCAGTAGCATAAGTTGTCAGCAGTACAGTGCAAATCTAACCCCTTCTTGAAAGAAGGCTGCAGTAAGCTGTTGTGTCCCAAAACTGCCCTATTGTTCCCAGCAATAGTTGCTCTATATGTTATTCTATATGTTATGCTTTCTTGGGTTATGCACATTTTATGAAGTCATTTAGGCAGCTATCTTGAGAGCTAGCTGTCTTAATACCTATTAAAATCTAGGTATCAGATTTTATATATAATATAAATTGAAATACAAACAATATAAAATTGGAATGCATCAGTGGTGCAGAACTCTTATTGCAGCTCCATCAATAAAAATTGCCCTTGTTTTCAAGAAGAGTCTTCCTATGAGTAAAATGCTGTTAGGCTGGATTAAAAAATAGTCTAGGTGGCTGGACTGGCCCTGTGAGGAATACCTGTGGTCAGTGCTAAAGTGTTAAGACAAAACTGGGGGCCTAAAAATACGAAAAGCAGGAAAGGAAACAAAAGCAGAAGCAGTCACTACTACCTTTGAAAAACTGTTTAAAAGGAGAACTTCACACTGGAGGAACATCTGCATAAATGTAACAGCAAATGTGCCTTTTGTTGATGCCACTTATCTAAGGATTTGGTTTCTAAAGGATTCTCCTCTTCCAAGCTTCTTCACGGATGCTGTGAAGAAGACAGCGGGACGGCACCATCAGTCACGCCGCAAAAGGAGGCGCAGCCGCAGGCCCAGCGCGTCGATTCCCTGCACCGCGCGTGACCGAGTGGCTGCCGCAGCGGGAATCGACGGTACCAGAAGGAACGCAGCCGCAGTGCCGTGGGAGAGGACACGAGCAGAGCGCCTCAAGGATGTCCTGTTCATGTGGAACAGTCGCTGTCCCCAAGTGCCAGCGTCCTGGGAAAGGGACAGGCTTTTGAGAAAATGGGCAAAGTCTTTCCTTTTTTTGGAGGTCCATCTAGCAGAGCAGAGGATTTCTTTTGACCATTGCTGTGGGTGTGAAAGGCCTAACAGAGGGAGTGACTGTAGCAGAGGGCCTTCTGGGTTATGATGGTGCAGATGTTTTCTTTTAAGCTCTTGAAGAGCTTTACGCTGACGGCTGGCAGCACACCAGGGAGGTATCAGCCTGGTGCTGCTGTAATTCATGGCTTGGAAGCACTGGTACTACAGGATAAGCACGCTTAGAGTCGAAATGATGGTTCATAATTAACACAATTAATTATTGTCACAATGTAGTTTGGCAGCACTAATATTCTGCTATAGTCCAAAACATAAGAGACAGAATGTCTAATTACCAGCTTGCTGTCTTGAAGCTCAGCTCTGTTATGTATTTCCCTCCCTCTGTTAACAAATGCGCACCAAGAACATTGGCCGTGATGCTGCCTCTGATGACTATATTACTGATTCAGGCATTAGTAAACACTCTATGCTCTGTGTTATTTTATGCATTCATTTATTTAAACTACTTTGGAAAATTGATAGTCCTTATTACTTTGATGGCTTATATCTTTTTATTTCCTGAAATCCAAACGGTAAGGTTAGAGAGACTTTTCAGACTGACCATCGAACAAAAGAGCAAATCCAGCTCTGTGTACATCGTAAAGATCATTATCTCTTGTCAGGTTTTTAGTATGGTCTCTAACTGATCCAGCTTTGTTACCAACAGCAAAAAATTGCAACTAGTTTGCACGCTTCCCCATGTTATCCCCTGTCTGTTACTCTCCCGCATCACTGGCTTTTTTCCCCCTTCAGCTAGTCAGAGTCTAGGGAGTTTTTCCTCTCCTCCTGAAGTAGGTATCTTCACCTGGTCCAATAAATCACTCTAGACATGTTTGACTGCTTGGCCTAGATCTCCATTGATTGTAACAGAAACTCAGACAACTTGCTGACATGTAGTTATTTACCTTTCATGCAAAAGTCATCGCAGGATTTGAGCCCATGAAATAGTGTATATAAACTCCCTTCAGCCAGTTCAGATTTACATGTGAAAAGAATAAAATGAAGTGATGTGTTCTCATTGAGGGTGGGTGCAAAGATGAATTTAATTAGTTAAAAAAAATATTAAAATGTTGAACTGCAGAAAACTCTATGAAAATTATCTTTAAAGGAAAAGGGGAACCTAGCAACGGCTTCTGCAAATTTTACAAATGGAAATGCCTTCTCACTACCTAAACTAAAATAAAAGTGGATCAAGATGAAATTCTGCTCCTCTGGTTGATGAAGAGAAACCTATATTTTCCCTAGCATCTTCATTCATTTTATGCTATGCCCATGCAAAGATCCTGCACACCTGTCCACGCTTCATTTACCGCTGTCAGTAGTGTCACTGATAAGCAGTTTTCCTATCATGTATCTAGTTAACTTAGAAAAACGTGAAATGCAGGCATAAGCCCTGGGTTTTCTAAAATGCCTTGAATGATTAGACACAGATAGGGATTGGGGAGGGATAACAAGCCCAAATCAGGGTTACCATAAGGTTTTTTTCAAGCCAAATATGCTAGAAAAATTCATTACTTTGTTTAACATCTTTGTGCCTTTCTTTGGTGTAAATGCAAATTGGTTCTTAAGAGAACTAGAAATCTGAGGAGTAGCCCATGCCTGGGCATGCATCCTGCTGCACGTCCCTTTGCAAGGTGAGAGGATTCAGGAAAGTGAGTAAAATTATAACAATGAGATAAATAAAGTTAAGGGTTATGTGGTGGGAGTCTGTAACCATGGTGATGAAACCACTTAAGTACATGGGAGTCCAGGGGGACTGGACTGATAGTGCTTAACATCCAGAAAGCCAATTCAACCTCCCAGGTGAGGAAAAAAACAGTTTATGAAGAATAGAGAATTTTTCACAAAATAATTTTTACTGAGAAATATTCAATTGATTGAAATATACTTAATATGGTGTGCGTAGGTGAGTCCTCTGAAATCCAAGAAGCCCAAGAGGCATGATTTTGGCAAAAGCAAAACAACAGATGCTTCTGACAGCCAAGTTGTATAACAGATTTCTCTTTTTGCTACCTAGGTCAGCTGTTGCTCATGAAATTAAAGTTTAAATGAAATGTTAAGGCATCACCTTAGTATCAGAGAGATGAGAAAAAAATATATACGGTTGAGGTATGATCTTGTTTTCCTTTACATTGATATTTCCACTGAATCCAGCATTTGTTAAAGTTACACCTAACTATAAACTTGTGGATGAGGGGTTTTTTTGGTGTTTTTTTGTTTAACCTTTATCATAGCAACTATATGTAATAGTTGCTATATCAGAACTACTTAATTAATTTTCCATTTGTACATATATTTGGATGGAGTTTCTAAGGCCACGATGTTATTTAGTCTGTATTCAACTCGGCAAAACAAATTACATCAATTTAGCAAGAAATAAAGGGAGAAGGAGGGAAGACTTATTTTGGAAACAGATTATTTCCTCTGGTGCCCTGGAAATATACTTTGCAATATATAAGGGCTAATATCCCTCCGCAGTATCCACATGTCTGTGTGCATTGGTGAAGAAGAAAGAAGATGGGGAAGGTGGAAGATTTTCCCTGCAGGTTGGGAAGACTTCCAGTCCGAGGGGAGGGGGAGATTGGGAGGAAATCTAATCTTTTTAGGTTTTGCTTATTAGGATTTTGCTAATGGGGAGTTTCTTTGAAAATGTATTTGTCTGCCGTTATAGTTTGTATTGCAGAATTGTCCCAAGGCTTCACGTTTTCTCATGCCGAGTGATACATGCTTTTTCAGTCCCTTCTCATTCCTGGAACTGATAGAGGCAGTGCTCTAACAAGCTTCTTAAAGTCAATGGCAATCTCTGAAAGTTTGTGTGTAATGCAAAATAAAGCCCTATGTAAATAAGATGACAGGCAAACAGATAAGCAATAAAGGCCAGAACACAAAAATGTCAGCATAATGTGAAGGGTGCATGTGTGTTGCAGTTAATCTTTTTAAAATATTGCTTAGGAAACAAAAAGAAACTTTGCATCAATGTGATGTTCAAGTACATCTTTGCTGTCCTACTGTTGCCTCCTGCTACAGAGGTGCTGCATGTGGCTGGTGGCACTACATTTGTTTTTAGAAACGACACCCTGATGGCTGGTTACTGAAATGTCACCTGGCACCTCTGCCATGCAGGGGTGTGGGACCAGCCTTGGTCTTTCACCAGGATGAGTTCCTGTCCTCGCCCTGCTGTGTCTCCAGCTCCAGAAAGGCCTGCCTTGAGGTTTAAGTTTCCTTTTTCTTGAAGAACACTGTTTACTTCCTAGCCTGGTTGTCTAAGAAGGCATAGAATCATAGAATGCTTTGGGTTGGAAGGGACCTTGAGAGATCATCAAGCCCAACCCCCCTGCAGTGAGCATGCATACATGCATGCACATATCTGTCTCTGTTCACCTCCATCCTTAACTTTTAAACCCAATGAACAATTTCAGAGCAATTTGACAGCAGGGAAAAGCTCTCAGCTGGATAAGCACCTCTACAGCCACCCAAGGAGGCTACAGAGACATTATCCCTATTTCTCATGTGCAATGTAATAGTGAGAAGAGCTGTCATGGCAGCGCAGCTATGTAAGCTTTTAATTGACCACAAGAAGTTTGTATTCATTTCAGTTGTGCAATAAAGAAATGGGATCTGTAGCTGGCTGAGAACTTTGTAGACTGACAGAAGGAAAGGGAGTAGGAATTACTTGAACAGAGAAGGCATTTGGCGTACATCGTAAAGCCTTACCACTTGTACTTTGCTGAACTGGAATGTGTTTTGATTCAGATGTTTAGACATTGGCTAATAAGAGTGTTTAGATAAGGTATCTGTGAGATTGGACTGTTTTGACACCAAGGCTATTTAAAAGCTGCTTTTTAGGTCACTGGGACGTTAATGGTATTGTAAATGTGGAACTACTGCGCATGAGAGTGAACTGCTTTTAGTCAGTGAAATACCTTACGTATACTGTGGTGAATCCATAAAGAAGTATGTACATTTGATGATCTGAGTTATAAAAAGTGTGTTTGAGGAATAGCCATAGATCTCCCTAAAATAATACCTTTGCCATTTGTGATTCATTTTGTCCTGCTAAGCCAGGAAAGTTGTGGCCCAGAAATGGATAACAAAGTGCTGCCAAGTTTTTGCTTTGGAAGGCGGGTTTTTTTTGAGTGACTGCAATGGTGTAAATGGGAAATAATTTTGCCTCTTAATTTCTGCTGAAGTAAATCTTTGGCTTTTTGTAATAATTTCAATATATCTCATTAGACTTGAACCTAACAATGCTAATTGGATCTTGTGTAATGTAACACAGCAGCTTGCCCTGTCATGAGAAAAATGTCAATTAGAAATCACAGTTAATCACTAGAAAAAAATTATTGGGTAAATAAGTCTTGCTCATTTACTGTTCACAGAACTGCACGGTCTGTAGTATACTTAACATTCAGGAGCCTTCCCAGTCTAGGAAAATAAAAGTACATACAGTATCAATATTTATGTGTTATTAAATCAGCAACAGGAGAAGATGTAGTCTGAAGGGCTATGCAGTTTAGCTTTCATATAAAGTGCCTTCAGTAATATGCCACTTAAAATGAGTATAATCAGTTTATAATATGCAATTTCTGAAATTTATTGCAGCTTTAAACATTACACTGCACTTAGGACAATGGATCCTACAGCTGTAAACTATTGTAACGTAGTGTCATCTGCACATCAGTAATGACCATCATCAATTAGGTAGAAACAACTATTTCCAGCATCACTTACACAAAGCAATTTTAAATTGTCCCTTTAAAAATCTTCAGTAAAGACCTTTTTTTTTTCTTCAGGTAAATACCCATTTATTTTTAGGCACAATATGACCTATTAGTGAACCTTATTTAAACTATAGCAACAAGTACTGATACAAATAGCTTTTTCCATTCTTAACACAAATATAGTTTCATAAATCAAAGCTACCATGCATTTCTGACTATTCTTAAGAGAAAACGTTATTCAAATATATTCGTTGCTTAATTTCTGCCACCCACTCTGTCATACACTAGTTGTCATCACTCTATATAGTAAGTCCAGACTACTTCCTGGGTGTGACAGCCCCCACAGGCAGGGCACACCTTGTGAGAAGGTAAATCTTTCCCTTCCATTAATTAACAGCTTTTATCACTGATAATGAGACTGTACACACAATAAAAACAAAACAAAAAAAAAGCTCCTGTGCATTATAACTTCATGTGTGGCCTTGACTGCCAGAAGACTGCGTGCCGTGCCGACAAGAAGGCAGATGTGTGTGGGCAGGGAGAGTTAACTCCTGGAGGGATGGAGCGGGCTGAAGCTCTTGCAACAGAAACTGAAGTGTAGCAGGCAGTGAGGGAGTCACACTTCAGGATAGTATCTTATCAGGTGTGTCAGCATATCCCCTGATTGGGTTTTAGTGTGGAGGGGGTGAGAGGAGAAGGCTCTTACAGCTCTAACATATAATTTCGGTTTTTTGGGGGAGAAAAAAAGATGCTGACACTCCTTCAATATATGTTTCTGGTTTGTGTAAGAAGGAAGAAATGTAGCAAGGAAAATCCTCTCACAAATTGATTGAGCCTTTAGCATCTGAATCCACATATGATCACCTAGAATATAATCAAAGGGAATCACAGCAAAAACCACAGATCTTGTATATCTTTTAAGGAAATACTAGGTTTATTTCAGGGTTGCTCTCCAGATGAGGCACTAGGCATGCTGACTGATAGTTGTTAAAAGCTAAGAAAAATGGATAATCATGAAGAGAAGAAGGGAAATACATCAATGGGGTCTCAAAGTTCTTATCTGTATGGTTTTTTGCCTTCAAGAAAATAGCTAAGGATTATTGCATGCAAAAAAAAAAATATTTAAACATCGTAAGCTCAATGCTTAAGGAGTCGTGTTGTCATAGTGAAGCAGGACTAGAAAAGATCTCAAGAGATCATTACACTATGCCTCTGCCCCAAGACAGGATTAACAATGCCAATGTCATTTCTGACAGATGTTTAGCAATGTCATCTTAAAGACTTTTACTGAGAGAGATGTCATAACCTCCCTAGGCAATTTACTTGAGTGCTTAATTACCCTTATTCTTAGCAATTTTTTCCAAAGTCTTGCCTTGGTCTTTCTTGCAGCTAAGCCCATTACCTCTTGTCCTGCCAGTCTTAGCCATAAAGAACAGATTAGAGTCACACCCATAACGTTACGTGTCCATAACGGACGCATTCTTGAAAAGAGCAGGATAGCAAAAGCAATGTTTCCCATAAGGATTAATGTGATGGGGGAAATGCATGCAGGGACTTAAGAACTACACACAGTTTAAATTCACAGGGAGCAGGAGCGGGATCACTGGGAGGTGAGTCTGGCTTTTCAGCACGTGGCTTTTCAGCACGGACCACTGTTCTGAAAGGTATCAGCTGCACCATCTATAAGACTGAATGTCCAGGAAAACTCTCGCAGTGTAAGCATTCTTGATGTCTCTTTCTGGACAGTTGCATCTTCATCATCTTCCTTAGATGAATCAAGGTCTATCAGCTCAATCATAGGCGAAGGACAGAAAAATGGGGTAACGATGGTGGTTAGTGAAGCACAGTATTAAATGGTCAGCAGCAGAACTCCTAAGAGGTGGACAGAGAAGTGGAGGACAGCCGAGGTGCCACTGTGTTCCCTTAATGTGTGCCGCATCCTTTTACACACGCAGAAATGATTGTCAAGTTCCCCCAGTATTTTCTCTCCTGCAAGCCATCCAATACCTATTTCCTCTCCCTTTTGCTGCTGTTCATGTCTACAAGTAGTGAAATGTGTTCAGAGAGATGACCCGGTCACTTTTTATTTTGTGGACCGGCTTGCTTTCTGGAAGGATCGGCTGCCTGAACTAGTAGGAGAAAGAAGGATTGCAGCTGCCTCGGCTGATAGCAGCTTAAATCGCACTGAATTGTAGTGTTAGTTCTCAAACACCATCCTGCTGTAACTTTGGCCTAATACAATACTACATTTCCTAACATTTGATGACGAGGAAGATCCTAGATCAGTATCATTAAGCCTGGATACCAAAGTCTGGCACCTGAAACTGTTTGGGGTCCTACATAAAAGCAACTTAATTTTCCAGGGTTTTGAGCAGTCTTTTGACTCAGCATAAGATAGTGATGTTTTAATAGAGTAATTTTTATTTAAGAGCCTAAACACAGATTCAGACGTGTAAATCCAGACAGGCAGCTTTGAAATAAACACAGAAGTAAAACCACACACAAACCTTTAAGACCAGGACTATGCACATGTATCATGTGCAACCATGAGGGGGGGGAATGGGTTTTAGCAATGAACCTAAATCTAAGATTAACTTACCTGTGTAAGATTACATTATAGAGTCTCAAACTATGAGTTGTTTTTATTTTGATGTAATTATGTCACTATTCTTAATAAATATCACAAGTTTGATTGAAGTGTGGGGGTGAACAAATACATGGGAACTGTTTACTGGCTGTGAAAGAGAGTAAGGGGTGAAGGTGGCTGTGGGAAGAGGTTAGTATGTGGCTGCTACATGCTTTTGGGGTGGACTTCATACACCCGTCACCCCTCTGGGGTAAGAGCAGCAGGTCCCCATCCCTCTGGGATGGGACTTGTTTGCTGGGGGACGGGTGTATCATGTGCAGGCAGAGTGAACTGTCCCCGTGGGATGGCTGTGCGTGTGAGAAACACACAATCACTTATCCCTCTGGAACAGGGTGATGGGGTCCCTCACATTGACCGAGCCCCGTACAGGGTGGAATAGTTTCCAGGGGTATCTCTGCCTCGCAATCAAATTGCAAAATGGCTGGCACCTGACGACTCTTGGGGCTGCTGCCAGGGGCAGCCTGTGTCTGAGAAGTCACAGGCCTCTTCTCCATAGACATCTCCTCACTGCTGTCCTCTCCCTGAAAGCTTACGGCACGGGGTACGGGCTGCACCCAGGCAGTGATGGCAGGGGCGGGTACTGACGATGAGGCAGCTCCTTCCTTCTGGCAGGTGGTGTCATGGTGATAGGAAGCCAGCTCATTGCTGAAGTTGACTCTCTCCACAGTGGATCTGGGTGTGCCACAGCAGAAGCACCGGCAGCCCAGCAGGTTGCTGAAAGCCCGCCTGAAGTCTGCGTTGAAAGCATAGATCACTGGATTCACTGAGGAGTTGGCCCAGCCAAACCACACAAAGATGTTGAAGGTGGTTTGGCCAACGCAGGGTGACTGCCCTTTGTGGTCACTCTCCAGCATGGGCTGGCAGAAAGGCAGCAGGCGGTTGAGCAGGAAGAAGGGCAATCAGCAGCAAACGAAGACTCCCATTATGATAGAGAGGGTCTGCAGCACCTTGGTCTCCTTGCGCAGGCAACTCCGCAAAGAGGAGGTGGGCTCCTTGCCGTGAGCTGGCCACTGCCCCCCTGCTCGCTCGAGGGTGGAGATGCGGCGGATCTGGGCCTGGGCAATTCGGTAGATCCTGGTATAGGTGATGATCATGATGGC
The DNA here is from genome assembly GCF_030463565.1 of Pelecanus crispus. Lineage (NCBI taxonomy): Eukaryota > Metazoa > Chordata > Aves > Pelecaniformes > Pelecanidae > Pelecanus > Pelecanus crispus. Next base: position 19,601,178 of record NC_134652.1, on the reverse strand, counting down.
CACGGGGATGTAGAAGCTGATAAGGGAGGAGGTGATGGCATAAGTGCGGTTCAGGCTGATATCACAGCGGGGCATCCCAGGCAGCCAGGAGCCTGGGTATCTCATGTCCTTGGCTTTATGCCAGCGTAGCTGCACTGGGACGAAGGAGATGAGGATGGAGAGGGCCCAGGCCACAGCTATCATGGCGCAGGCAAGGCGCTGCATCATCCTGCGCTTATAGCGAAAGGGGCTGGCGATGGCCCAGTACCGGTCCAGGCTGATGATGCAGAGGTGGAGGATGGAGGCGGTGGAGCACATGATGTCGAAGGCCACCCAGGTGTCACAAAAGCGGCTGCCGAAGAGCCAGGAGCCGCCGACCACCTCGGTGACTGCCTTCCAGGGCATCACCAGGAGGGCCACGCAGAGGTCCGAGACGGCCAGCGACAGCACGAACCAGTTGGTGACCTTGGCACGCAGGTGGCGGAAGCGCAGGACGGCCGGGCAGACCAGCGCGTTGCCCACCAGCGTGCCCAGCACCAGGGCGCCCAGCAGGCACCGGTCAGGGCCCACAGCGCCCACGCGCCGCCCCCCGCCGCCGCCTCCGCCATCGGGGCCACTCCCCCGAGGGGCGGCGGGACCCCTGCCAGCCGGCGCCATCCGGGGCGGGGAGGGCGGCCGCCCGCGGGGGCATCTCTGTCCGCCGCCACCACCTGCCTCAGTTTCCCCTGCGGCCTCAGGGCAGGCCGGGCCGAGCCGCCTCAGGGCTACTCACCACGCCGGTGGCTTGGGGCCGCCACCTTCCGCCCTGCCAAGGCAGGCACCGTCCCGCTCGCCGCAAGTGCGGCCCGGGTGGTGGCAGCCCCTCATAGAATCATGGAATGGTTTAGGTTGGAAAAGACCTTTAAGATCATCCAGTCCAACCATTAACCTACACTACCAAGTCTTCTCTAAGTCAATCAAGGGTAGACTAGACTAAACCATGTCCTGAAGTGCCACATCTACCCGTTTTTTGAACACTTCCAGGGATGGCGACTCCACCACCTCTATGGGCAGACTGTTCCAATTCTTGACCACCCTTTCCGTAAAGAAATTTTTCCTAATTTCCAACCTAAACCTCCCCTGGCGCAGCTTGAGCCCATTCCCTCTCGTCCTATTGCTAACTACTTGGGAGAAGAGCCCAGCACCCACCTCACTACAGCCTCCTTTCAGGTAGTTGTAGAGAGCGATAAGGTCTCCCCTCAGCCTCCTCTTCTCCAGGCTAAACAACCCCAGTTCCCTCAGCCGCTCCTCATAAGGCCTGTGCTCCAGACCCTTCACCAGCTTTGTTGCCCTTCTCCGGACACGCTCCAGCACCTCAATGTCCTTCTTGTAGTGGGGGGCCCAAAACTGGACACAGTATTCCAGGTGTGGCCTCACCAGTGCCGAGTACAGGGGGACAATCACCTCCCTGCTCCTGCTGGCCACAGCATTCCTGATACAAGCCAGGATGCTGTTGGCCTTCTTGGCCACCTGGGCACACTGCTGGCTCATGTTCAGCCGGCTGTCGACCAACACCCCCAGGTCCTTTTCGGCCAGGCAGCTTTCCGCCCTCGGCGGTGGGGCTGCGTCAAGCCAGGGCACAGCTGCGGCTTCCGCCCGCAGTGCTGGGAGGGACGAGCAGCAACTTTCCAAAAACCAAAGGTTTTTTTTCTGATGTATTTTGACAGTCTTCCATTTGCTGTTGTAATAATGCACATGTTGTCATATAAATATCTTGCATATATTTACAGCCTACTTTCAATAAAGTATCCTAATGCAAATAGGGTATAATCCTTTATTTTGGAAGAGTTTATGCGGTGATCCTGTCATGAGAAAAAAGAGATTGGGATGTGAATAGAAAATACCAAGTCATGTAATTAATTAAGACGGCAAAAGGGTTTTTATTTTTACATGAGGTACTTTATACTTCCTTTTTGCCTCCTAATTAAAACTACTTCATCCTCTAATGCCAATGCAAATAATTTTCAAGCCAGTAAGTATCTGATTTCCATTGTACTGTTTTGATATTCTTGGTAATTAGAACAGAGAGTGGAAATGTTTTAAACAATTTTGAACAGCAAAGCCAGCAGCTTAGCCTGTAAAAATCAGCATATTGAAGATAAACTAGCTGGACTGTACCAGTTCATAACAGACTGTTAACATTTGGTCATGCTTTTTAAGATCCTAGTTGCTTTGTGCCTTGGCGACCACGGTCTTCACAATGCAGCCCACTGTGTTACTCCTGCTGTGACACTGAAAATTGGAATATGTTTCTTGTTAATGTGTTTGTCTATAAGACTAACTCGTAATTCAAACAGTTTCTCTAGAATCTTCTCTGATAAAATATATACTTTGTTAAAACAGTAGTAGCTGTCAAAATAACACTGGCTGTAAGATAAGTGCCAGCTCCACACCTTGTCTTATTTGGAACCATCTGTAGTTCCACCTACACAGATTTTGCCAACATCTGCAAACCACAGTAGGTCTCTGATTTTCATTCCAATACTAAGGACTAAATCTTAGTTTGTAAGAATAATCTACACACTTGCTAATTTGACTCAGTACATTTACTCTTATTTAACAATCAATAAAATGACCCTGAGGAACAGAATATATTTGTGAAGAATTGTAAATGGGACAGTAGATGGAATTAAGGCAATATAGCCCTGAAAGGAAAGAGCAATGCTTTTGCATGTTCAGCAGATAGTAGCGCTACAGGGCTCTGTCGCAGAAGGTAGCTAGCATTATCCTTATAAAAACAACTGTTTTCAGTGTCTCTGTGTATCTCCAGTTCCCAGGATCTCCTTATGCTCTATAAATATCTCTAGCTCCTTTTTAGCATGCATTATGAAGGGAAGTGTATGCGATCATGCTGGTTTGTGTGCATATGTTTTTACGTGAGTGCCCTACCTCAAAATTTTGAGGCTGTTGGCTGAAGTCAAATCTGACTGAGAGGTAGAGGTCTCAAAAAATTAATTTCCTACAAAGTAGGCATCTGGGTAGAAGTCAGAATGCCTACCGATATCCTCACCAATTGGAAGGTTGCAGTGCAGACTCAACCCTTATTAAACATGAGAGAATCCACACAGAGGGAGGCATTACGGATGCTCTTATCCCAAAGAAAACATCAACAGACACATTCATCTTCTTAGATACCAGAGGATCCAAGTGCAAGATGCAAATGCCTAAGAAACTATACAGTGAGTTAGTGGCAAGGACAGGAATAGAACATTGCCCTGCTCTTATTCCTATATTGGGCATGGTGGAGTGAAGTGTAAGCTTATCGGAGAGGGAGGAAAGACAGACACGTGGGAAAACACAATGCTGTGTGAAAATCAGCGTGTGCAGTGAGTTGAAAATGCTGTAAACTTTGATTTTAAGGCCTGTAGCTATTTCTTGAATTAATCTTACTCGGGATAGAATAGGAAGGGTCTGAGCAAAATAATGTAAAAAAATACCGATGGACTGGATAAAACAGTCTCTTGTGACTCAAAAAAATTTGCAAGCTCATTCCATCTGTGAAAAAATAAACTCACCCAGAGGACATACATAAAACATATTGCAATGTATATAATGTCTCTATATTGTACAGTTTTTAAATGCAGTCACTGTATTCAAAATCTCTCTCCCTCCATGAAGAGAAAGAAGGAAGCCTGGACAGACAGACCTATATAAGAAACCAGAATGAGTTTCCTTCTCCCTCGCCTTTCCTTCTCCTTCTCTTACTTCTTCCTTGTAAAACTGTCTCATCCTAGACTCAGTGCTAACGTATTTATAGCACATATTATGATTAAGAGGAGAGCTGATTCAGAACTTTAAGCCTCTAATGGTTTACTATGATTGCATTTGGAGCTCATGCCTCTGTCTAGGTCCCTGATGTGCTAGCTGGCTGGGCAACTGAAGCAGGTTAAAACTCAACGCTCAACAAGACATGATATTCAGCCCAAGTCTCAAGGTGCCTCCTGGAAGGGCACGGCAGTTCTCATGCCCTGTCCTCTCATGCTGCAGTCTGCTGGGGAGAACGAGCCTCCAGCAGGTTAATGACAGGGTCCACACTCTGCTTGCAAGCTGCGTGCACACTAATGCCAAGTTGCACCGACGTTACGTGGTCTCATAAAGACAGTGGCTGTAGATTTCAGCCACATTTATCCACTGCCAGTCATTACTGCTTTGTCAAACAAATTTAATACCAACAGTGGTCAATTGAATAGTTCACTTACTGTTGAGATCTTGTCCAAATGGGGGAGCATTATTATAACCAACTTCATGAAGTAGTGTCATTTAACAGAATGTGATCACACTGTGTAAAGATGCATTGAGGTATGGTAAAATGATGCTCTGAATAAGTTGTCTTCCTTGCAGTCTGAAAAAACATTGACAGTATGTGAATCAGACTAAACTGGGGTTTGTGATTACCTTTACAGCTACTTTTAGGGACTGATTTTAAATGTCTTGGAAGAAAATGTCATTGAAAGCAATAATGTTATGTCTGAAACCGGTATGATTATCTGTCTATCCATCTCTGTATAGCTAAAGATTCTATCCAATTTTGTACGTGTGTGTGTGTGTACACTTATGATCTTGGCTTTATATATTATATTCATGCTTTCAATGCCAAGTGAGTTTTGTGAACTTGATCATATACTGAGACTGCTAATCTATTTGTATAGTGAATCCAGCATTTACTGCTGAAAATAAATGACCTTTTTATTACAGAGATATGGATTAGCTGTAGGATAGAACTGGAAGTCACTGAATAATTCATTGTTTCAGAAACTGTCTAGACAAGTTGAAGAAAGAATAACTAAATCAACAGCTAAGTATCAAAAGCATGTTTAGTCTGTTCAGGCTTAACAAATAATTTGAATGTGTGATGTCCAGTACAGAACCCACTGTAGCTCTTCACATCATTTGACGTTAATATGGTTCTTGAAGTGGTTTCACTATGAGTTGTTTAGTAAAATCAGCTCTTGAGTTTGCCATATCTTTAAAGTTAAGTAAGGATACAAAAGTGATGTAATAGCTAACTAAATTACTTTTCTGGGGAAAGTGCCTGGGTTCTCTCCCCGATATAAAGGCTAGAGATGTCAAATTCACTTTTTTGGAAAGGCCCTCCAAGCATCGCTATATGATAACTTATGAATACCAGTCTGTGGGGATGCTGTGATGCTTTTATATGATCTAATTTGGAAGACAGTCCCTATTCACAATTGGGATTTCCTGTGTCAGGGTGCTAGGAGAACTATAATTACAGGTAAATGGCTTTTCCACACCACTTGCTGGTATCAACGCAATGGGTACTCAGCAGTGAAGATGCTACCTCTTGTGTGTTTGGAGCACTAAGCGGCTAAACAGATTTCCTTGAGAGATAAAGGGAAGTTTCTTAATGTTTTTAGCAAACTTGCATGAAGGATAATACTTCAGGAATTTTAAATGTCAAAGAATAATTGCCATCAATTCTCCTTTGTTGCTATCTTGTCTAAATCAAGACAGTCTTTTATACCAGCTCAGCAAGATACGATGTCTCTTTGCAGAAATTTTGGCCATCAGATCCTTTCCTACCACAGTCATTAAGGTCTTTTATTGTAGTGTGGTTGACAAATTGACTGGATGCAGGGTCTCTGCATTATCTGTGTATCTGTTTTATGTAATAAAAACGGAGTAGTTCTATGTTCTTCTACTGACTGGATTGTTCAGGCTTTGCCTAAATTGAGCTGTAGGTGTGTATTTCAGCATGCTCCAACACCCTCATACAGACCAGGAACTTCATTAGAGCATGTCCTGGCTCCCTTCCTGCTGTTGTACCTGAGTTTCCTTCCCGTGGATGCCAGCGTGCCCAGGGAGCAACTGGGTTAGCACACACTGAATTCTCTCGCTGCGGCTGGGTCAGGACATATCTAGGAAGCATACACAAGAATATCTGGACCTAAAAGTTCGAATATTTTTTAGAGTTTTAGAGTGTAAAGATTGTGGACGTTAGTTAGGGGCCTGATAGTGGCTTCTAGCAGATATCAAGGCGTTGGTTGAGAGTCTACTGAGCTATCCTTTTCAATCCAATGTCTTGAGCAAACCCCTCTCGTTGGGAATGCCTGGAGACGGCACTGTAGAGTTATAATTTAAATACAGGTGCACTATTTTGACCCTCCAGGTCTCACACAAAAGCTGCATATATTTGCTAACAGCCTAACCACTTAATCTGTAAGTGCTTTCAGAGTTCTTGGGTATGCCACCTGGACGCAATGACTCTTATGCTTTTAAAATTACAGGATTGCTTGGATTTATCTTACAGCTACTCTTCAGTCTGAGAGAATGCTTTATTTTCACTACTAGGAAAGATTAGGTCAAGGGTAGCTGTCTTCCCATCATGTTCTCCAGTTTAGAACTGAAGCAGAGAAGACAACATTGTCCTTCTGAGGACTGCCTAAACCTTCTTTGATTATTCCCTTTAACCTCTGGTGATACAGGAAATGCAGACCCGTTCAGGGCCATACCAACCCTTCTAATTCCTTTCTTATCCTCTGTCTGCTGTAGTTTACTATTCCTGAGGCTGTTTTCAGTAGTTAGTTTTGGAGCTGGACCCCAGAATTCAAAAGGTCTGCACTTTGGCTTAGCTATTGCTGGGCATTCGTCATTTAGCCACATTGGGGGATTGGCAAATTGCTTTTCTGGTATTCAGAGGTACACATCTGTTTGAATGTCTCTGTGGTTTCTTTAAGCAACAGCTAGTGCTAATATAAGGATTCTGCCTCCTTCACTATTCCCTTATTTGAGCACTTTTATTAGTTTTGTCATTTTATGGAAGTCTACCATTCAAAATATAATTAATGTGATTAGTATATGACTACTCTAAATAATAGATACTGTCAATAACAAAAGAGTACAGGGTATATTTAAGTGATAAACTGGGTTGTTTTTTTTTTTAAATAATAGGTAGATTTAAAAATTCTTTTAAAAATTATAAAAATAAATACGTGAAAACTGAAGCAGTGTAGGAGATCCAATCAACTGTCATTTAAATTGCAACTTTAAAGTGAACAGCATGAAAGAGATCAACTAATTCGAAACGCTTTGGTTTGCAAAGCAACATTTCATACCTGTGCATTTAACCTGAGCTATCTTACTTAAAATTTCTATTTAATCTTCTGTGTTAGTGATAAATACCCATAAAGAAATCTAACATTTCCAGACTTTTCCCTTCAAAGTCAAACAAATGAGTTCAGTATTGTGCCGAGAAACAAGTGAATACTTACTACTAAATAGAAAAATCATGCTCATATTTCACCACAGGTAATGCTAAAAGGAGTCTCTGTCCTTTATTTTAGTCTGCTGGCTAAGGCTTAGTTTAAAGGCAAAATCTGTTTTTTGAGCATCCTGCGTTGCATGTTTTCAGTAAGTCACCTTTGGTGATGGCACTTTTCTGATCAGCTTCAGTAATTCAGCCCGTTCTCCAGGGAAGTTCTGTGTTGATATCACACTGATAAGCTCATCATATTGTTTGCGTGTATCAAAATATTACTCCTTCCATTATTCTTCAGAACTAGCCTGAGCGAGTCTCTTGTTTTTCCCCGTTTGGTGTTCCCAGTGGCTTAGCTTTTATCAGCTCCCTTGGCTCGTCCCTCCCCAGCGCAGTTCTAGCTAGCGGCTTCCACCAAAGAATTAATTCATCACCCCTGGCCTGCTGCCTTGGACCTTCCTTGGGAGGGTGCCAGCGACTGGACACTAGTATTTTCATTCAGCACCTTCAAAGGCAAATACCTTTGAGCGGGCACCCTTCCCAACTCGGACAGGGATGAAATGGCCAGTGTGACATTTAGGTACAGTCCAAAATCCAGAAGGTAAAACCAGACGCTTTAATGCCCAGGCAGCCCTGGGACAGTGCGCTTGCCTATTCTGATCCTGAGCAGCGCTCACTGAGAGCCATGAAGCACCCCCGTAAGGCAAAGCAGCGTACAAGCTGTCTGGAGTAATGTTGGGGTTGAGCTGGCTCTTGACACAGCCCATAATTTAAGAGGCAGAAAGATGCTTTTAATGCAATCCTAAGTGAGCTGTATTTTTGAGTTGCACAACACAAAGCCAGCACTTTCTCTATTGAACAAAGCAACATGTCCATGTATTTTATGACAGTGGCTGCCTTTCCCAGAGAAGCAGGGCACAGTAAAGAGCTTTTTGATTTTTCTTTTTAAACAGAAATGCAAAATACATTACATTGCTATAGTAATCAGTACCTACGTTATTTTAACCAGTGTTTAATCTAGATTAAAGTAATCAAGATAATAATAATGTGAAAACCAGTCTATAATAAAGTGTTGACTATTTCAAAATGCTACCTCTGTATACTTTAGGATACAAATGCTTCATCGACTTTCATTGCATTTATAAAACAAGCTTTAAAATTAAGGTTTAAAAATGCAATCCATCATATCTTTCCAATAGAGGGCACACACAGCACTTTGCAGAATGAAAAATTTCTGAAATTTGCTCTTACTAACTGATGTGGCAGAACTATTGCCAAATCATATTCAGATTCCTGTAGAAATTAGTAATTTGTGCTCCACTTCCAACAAAAAGTTACCTGCTAAGTTTGGAATGTATCTCTTTGGTTTGCTTCAGAATATGCAAATTTTAATTATTCAGAAAATCAACGTGAGTTTTCCTTACTTTTTTGCCCATGTCTTTACAATGTGTAAATAGTTTTTTGAGATGTGTGGTATTTTCAAACACTGCTAATGGATTTTCTGTCTATAAGGGGCAGTGCTCAGCACTCAGCATTAAGAAGCGCAATTTAGCCTCTGCTAAAAATGATTTGACTTTAAAGAATTTCAGACAGCCACAGCATTGCTTTTTGTTTTGTTTTGTGTTCACTTATTTTAGAGATATAGTAAAACAGAGACTGTCAGCAAGCTGGAAAGCTTTCTAGCACCCAGCAGATGTGATACATGGTAGCCACTAAATTTTAGTGGTTTACAAGGACCATTTCAATCTCTTGTCTTGTTAGAAGTCTGCATACAGCCACTATTGGAACTGGTTGGACTACATGGTCAGACAACACAGAGATGATGCACAATTGTTTCTGTCCTGAGGAGATGACCACACCACTGCCACCAGTAAGGCTTTGTCCTTGGATAACCTCCGTTTGAGGAATAACAACAATTAGGTACATAGAATGTAAGCAAGACAGAAGTGATGCCAGGAGGCTGATAAAAGCCTTTTGAAGGCTTCACAACCCTATATTCACTCTTCTTTCTTTGAGGATCCCACATCCCTACAATCTATCCAACCTGTATTTTAGAACAATCTTTGGATTCCTCTCAAACACTCATTAGACAGCACAAACTTTCTATTATCTAAGCTAGGCTATTAGCCCATACTGGAAAGCAATGGCAAGCCTAATTTATCCACTTACTGCAAGCTCATGGCTGGACTACAGCATTTAAAGTAACTGGGCACTGATGTTCAAGGACATTTACAGACATGTGGGCACAACAGATAAGGTCTCCACAGCCTACACCGGCTACTTTAGAAATTGAATCAGATTCAAGTTCTTGTTCCTTATCTTCAAGGCTTTCCTAGACTTCATGCTGGCAAAGGCCACATAAAATTTTCACAGTAAAGATCATGGTTAATAACTACTTAGGAACTGTCCCTGGTCAGAAAAAAAAAATCCATCCTGCAGGACCCACTTTGCCCCAGAAGTTCCAGCACCTCACACACCTTGCCACCTAGTGCTCCATGTTTCTTCTCTAGCAAAAGCTGAGCAAATTTGTGTTTGAATACAAAATAAATAAACAAAAATCCTTGTCTGTAGTATGTGCTTCTTTCCCTGTGGTAGGACATGACAAACATTAGTTGCACTTGCTGCATCTTGATTGCATGACAGGTACTTCCCATGAGACACTCCAACTGTTCAAACTGGGGACAGGTCCCTTTCAGTCTCTCCTTGGCTTTCCTTCTCTGGAAACCATTGCATGGAGAAGTGGAGGCATGGTGTATGATTAGCTCTTAACATCAAGTCAGGATAAAATGAGTTATACCCCTGGAACTGAGAAATGAGAAGTGTCCCACTGTCCCACAATTCAGTCATAGCCATTACTTAATGCAGTGCTGGATTGGGACACTGGAGTGATGAACATAGCATAAAAAACTGCGTAGAATAACTCAGCAACACAAGCTTTCAGTGCTGTCTGGAAAATAGCTCAGGGTTTGTGTAGGATGCAACACTCCATAACTAGAAGGTGGTATTTCTGCATAGTAAATATACGCCTCATTTTTTTTCCTCATTTTCCTCATTCCTCATTCCTATCCATCCATGATGCCAAATGTTGCATGTTGGTTTGAATAAACAGACAAACATTTCTTAGTAAATATACTTAACAAATGGCCTTAATAAATAATACCTTAAGAAGTTTCTCCCCTCCTGCACTGCCTGTGATTAGCCCTAGTCATACTGGCTGTGCCTGGCTGCAGCATTTCCTAAGGGACTGTCTCCCGGTTTAGCACTGCTTAAACACAGAGCAGTAAATTGAACCTTACCCTTTCCAACCACTCCCTGTTATTCTGTTTGCCCAAGATAAGGGAGAACTGTTCTTTTAAGGATAAACCCGTTTGCTACTATTTAGGACCTGGTTCAGCATTCACAAGCAGCAGTTTGTAAACTCAGGTAGGCAACTCCTGCTTCCACCTATTTATTCATGTGTCTGCATCACCCAGCTTCATGTGCTATGAAACCAACAGAACTGCTAGGGCTGTAAACTAACATGGCAAAAAAATTAAGTTGTTTTTCAGCCATATCGCTTTCTCAGTCTGTTTCATTGTGTTGCCACACAAACAGCTGAGATGGCATAACAGCAGGCAGGAGTAGGAATGCATGACCAGGAGCTGGGGCAGAGGAAGGTCTGTTCACACCAACATTGTCACTGAAAAATTGTTCACTCTTCCTGCCATTTGCTTTTATACACCCTGTGACAATCTCTTCAACTTTGTGAAAGGTTTAAAGCTTCTATGCTGGTCATATCTCAAGAAAATAATTTGTAATAAAATTCAATTAAAAGATTTCACCTGCAAGTAGACCTAAGCCAAATTCAGTTCTCACTGAATTCAGGAGAAAAGACTCTTTCAAGTTTCATCTGTTTTTCATAGTGGACTTCTCTTGCCACTAGATTCAGTGGACAGAATTCCAGAGTGCCCTGGGCCTGATGCTCAGTCTCGGTAACATTTTACAGTCATGCTGTATATATACATATATAGCACCTGTAGGTTCAGGGCAGTGTAAAATCAGATCAACTAGATTATTCCTAAATATTCAATATGAACTTAGCTTATGAAGCAATGAGAATGTGTTTGGAGAACGCAGAGTCCTGTTCTCACAGCCCCCAATGGGCATTACAACACTTTTTTTTTTCTTTTAATTTAAGAATACAAATCCAATATGACTTGGCAGAAAATTAAAAGGAAAAATCCCAAGAACCCTTTTTTTTCTTTTTCCTGCTTATATTTTATCAGCCATAGAAGTGATTTTATTTGTATTAGTGACACAGTGAGCAAACAGAGCAAAAGACTGAGACAGGAATTTGTGATAAGGTTGTAATCACCATGGGGGAGGACTAACAAGTCTTTATCAACTACAGATTAACTTTAGAAAAGTAAACAAAAAACTTATAAAACACTCTTATTGCATGTGACAGTAAATGTTGCTAGGAAAAGAGCAAAGTAGAGTCCATGCAGTTGAATGAGCTCCCACAAAAATATTTACTGCTGTAGGCTAAGGACCGTGCTGATATCCTGCCTGAAAACAGGAAAGGGTTGAGGCTGAATATAAGTGATTCAAAATGGGTCTAATTAGTGGGTGAAATAAGTAAAGGAAGAACTTTGTTGGTCTTAAAAAAAACCCCAAAAGCCACCTAACCGGTGGAGAAAAACTGGCCAAAATATTCTCAGGAGAAAAGGGCTCAGATCTCTGCTTCATTACAGTGACTTCCCTTTCATTTCATCCCAAAAATATGCCTCCACTGACAACACAGGGTTACTGCCCGAGGGAGTGAGGATCCCAGGCTGAGGAATGTGAGATCTTGTGTTGCCTGTTTACCCTGCTCTCTTCCTTTTCTTCTGCTTCATCTGTGTCCGCTGTCTGCCGGCTTGCACCTATTCCTTCTGTGGATCTCAAAGGGTGGATCTGAACAAAAAGAAAGAGAAAACTCACAGTCACTGTGAAAACAACGTGAGGTTTCTGGCCTGCAGATGGACAGAGCCTGTGGATTAGGTAAGTGTCTAAGTGATTAGCTGGATAGAAAGAGGAAAATAAAAGCCTTTTGAATCCTAGCAGAAGCAGATTTTTTTTTTTTTTCCATTTCTCTCTTCTATTCTGTTAAGAATCAGTGTAATTACATTTCTGTTTTGGATGTGGCAATAAATACTTCCGTTTGTTTTTATCTTAACCTGGTTTCAGGATGGGTGATTTCTAGGTAACTCTCTGTCCCTACAGGTTTGTTGGCATTTAAACCAGGAATACTGGGATATGCTAGCAGTGTCTAGCTTTTCAGTATCTTGACAGTGATAGCCACAGGGTATCAGAAAAAGTCTGTACATAGGCATGTCATTACATAGGCCAGTCTGGAAGTGGGCAACATGGAGGTTACATGGAAGGAGAGTCTTGCAGTGACTGTTAATAACCTGGAAAGCGTTCTAGCCCCTAGCAGAGCAATGGCAAATACAGCTTACCCCACTGCGGCACTCAGGGAGGTTTTGGCACTGTCTGAACCACAGCAAGCATAAGCATACAGAAGCAAAGCACCACAGGCTGAATTATCTTACTACAGGTATACAGCATGTTTGATCCACAACCAGTGTAGTTTAATTCTAGGGCTGCAGCAGAGCTGGGAGTGTGCTAAGGAGAAGCTTGCAGTGTGCAGGAGTCTGCCAACATCATGTCTCTGAACATCTTAATTAATTGTTACTTATACTCTGCGATGAGATCTTGTCCAGAAGGCATTGTATTAAAAGTGCAAACTGCTATTAGTGGGGTGCAAAGATGTTCTTGCCAAAGTAGCATTTCCAAAGAAATGAGAGCCTCTGGAGTGAACTGCCAAAGAGCACAACCATATTCCAAATGGAAGAACATCTGAGGTTTTGGGAGCCCTAGGGTACAGTTCTTCCTATATATTGACTTGAGGAAGCCATTCACATTTTAATTACAGAAGTAATGAAACAGCACAGGGAAACCACCAGCTACATATTGGTTACGTGTGTAACTACTAAATGTGTATTTCAGTTATCAGCATTGGTTTGCACAAGAGGTAAATGAATATCTGTGGCCTTGCTAGTTGTTCTTTTGAAAAGGAGAGGCTAGTGATGGGCATTGCCTTATCTTTTGTACAGTTTGTTGGGTTTTTTTTTTTTCTACAGAGTTGTGTTTTTTCTCAGCACTTGAGAACAAATTATAAATTGACAGTTTCCTCATTCATAATTTCCAGAACTGCAGAGAGTGTCTGATTCATGACCTGCAGATGGGAATTGGAGATGAGAACTTACATAAGAACATAAGAAAAGTCATTCCCATCAGACTAAGGGTCTGTTTAGCCCAGTATCCTGCCTCTAAACCAGAGGCTGGGGCTCTCTTATCACTGCTAGGAAAATGTTTGAGTCTCCCTGGGAGCCCAAGCAGCTGTACAAGCTCCGTCTCAGTGGCCTCAACTTTGAAACGATGGATGGGAGCCCCTGAAACCACTCTGAGCAGTTGCACACTGACTGACTGAACCTTGCTGGATCTCTCAGCCAAGCACTTTCCCCTTGAATCCCTGTAAATGGGATGCATCCATAGCATCTAGCCCCAAAACTTCCCCTCTCACTCTTTCCTAGGAGAATGCCCCTTGCTTGTGTTTTGCCTGTGCACTCCTTCTGTAGAGAGCACAGATGGGCTTGTGAGATTGTTTTCAAGTGAGCTAACTTGCCCTTTAGAGAAGTTATCTCTCCGTTGCCTATAGAGGGGACCTGTAAAAATGTTTAGAAATAGGGAGGATGAGCCTTGGACTCTCCATCTCTTGGCTGCTGTACGGGGGTTCCTAAAGTCCCTGCACAGCAGCCATACGTAAGTGTATCTCACCACTCTGTAGGAAATTTATGACACAGAAGCAGATCACTTGTCTCCTCAAATCATTTGCTATTCTTTCCCTTGAAGAAACATAAATAAAGGAGAGAGGAAGGCTGGCTGGAACTTAGGCCACTATATCTACCATGGTAGATAGCCCTGGCCAAAACAGTCCTGTAATGATTTTGGAGTCAATAGGAACATTCTCTTTGCTTCTCACCACCAGACCTGTTATATAAAGAAAAATGTTTTTAAGAATTTCAGGCTTAGCATTTTCAGTAGTCCTTCTGATGTTAAAATTTACTGCTTTATTAAGTTTTGTGTGCAGGTATTCAAAATACAAAGCTAAATCATCTTCTTGATGGCAAAGTGCTAGTGATGAGAAAAGACTTAGGTGTTTACTTTTCTTAGATCAGTTTTCTCAAGTCATATTCAATATCACAGCTGGGTGGCATTTGCATTGGGATATATTAATGCTAGGGCCAGTCAAAAAAATCTCAGATATCTGGCCCCGAAGAGGAAAGATGGTTCGTGGTTTATAGCAAAGGCATGCTCTTGAAGAGACTCTACCAGCATTTGATGAACAGTCTAGGTAAACATAGACTGTTACTGCAAACTAAGAATGTTTATGGTAATAACTAGTTTGCAGGCTTTGTGATCTAAATTCATTGTGCTAAAATGATGGTCAAGAGAATTGTAGTCACAGACTTCTTTTTTGTTTTTGTGGTAGAGATCAGTCCTGACATACCTTTGAACTTAACTACTAGCTACTTTTGCTCAAGGCATTAAACATCTGAGGTTTTTAAAATTTCGTACTAGACGTGAGTCCCCATGGAGATGTCAGTTCAGTGGGGAAATCAGATCACTACATTCTGTATTTCAGCAACAGGTTCTTGTTCCTGAACGAATGCCTTACAATTTTCTCAGCACTGCCACTAGCAGTGTGTGTGTCTAGTTCTGCAAGGACCACACACCAACGTATGCAGCATTCACATCCATGTGTTTTTATCACTGCTTACAGTAAACCTTGTCATAAATGTTTGCAAGATTAGATCCTTTGCCTCCTTGAAAGGCTTGTGTTCACAGCCTCCTTGAAAACAATTGCCTGGCTTATGTTATTGCAGGATATTCCTTATGCTTTAAACTTGGGAGTAAAAAATGGTCCATAACTGGATGGGGCAGCACAGATCAAAATGGAAACCAGAGCTGAAACTAATGACCTATAATTGTGCTAATTATATGAGAGAGGTGTGACATTTCCTAAGTGTTCAGACCTTTGAACGGGTGCAGTTATAGACAGGGGCTGTTCCTACTAGGAGAGAAGGCTGCCCCTCTCAGGCATACAAATCCGGGTCACTGTAGCACACTAGCCCCCTCTGGAACAAGGGGCAGGGTTGCAATTCGTGCCTACCTTAAGTAAGGAGTATTGAAAAGCCGTACATTGTTCCTCACACGGTATTTTAATTGTAAACTCTTTGGAGCGAAGTCTACATGCATTATTTATTTGTACACTGTCTCAGTGAGGACTTGTTTAGCTGAAAGTTGTACACGCTGTTTGTAGCATAAAATAATGAATCCAGTGAAGATTGCTTCCTTTCTCTTTCATTGACTAACAGTGAGAACAAACCAGCTAGATTCCCTCTCACTTAGCTCCTGTTTCATATGCATTCTCTTGCTACCACCCCAAAACTGGCATAGCACGCGGAGCTGACAGCCTTCTAAGGTAGAAAACATCCTGCTGTCTTCTTTCTGACATCCAAAATGCCTGGAGTATCTTCTCCACAGCTGAGATATTTTATAAATTGAGCCAGAGGCTTTGTTACTGCAGGAAAGATTTTAGCAAAAGAAAAAGAACTCAGCTTCACGTTTATGTAATGTGACTCACTCTTTCTTCACAGAATCTTACTTGGTGAAGTTGCCTCCTTCATAAGCGACACCTTAGAGAGCCGGGAGCACAAAGGATCTTATTACATGCAAATTGCCCTAATAAGTTTGAGGACAATACGAAATCACTGCCTAATAAGTTATTCACAATATTCAACTAAACAGCTATTTTCTTTTCACTAATAAATTATGCTATTTCTCATGTGAATATGTCTAAAACATTGGATACTAAGGATCTCATTACCAGGTCAGAACTATAGTATAAATAATGTAATTTTTAACAGTATCAGGCAACAGCACAGTTACTATATGGTGTAGCGTCAAGGTGAAGATAAGAGGTTCCCACTCGGGCCAGTCATTCCCAACCTCCAGCCACAGTTTAACTTCTTTCACTTGTGATGATTCAACTGTCTGCAGGGCCTTGCCCTAAAATTAATCAGCAAAATGGGATTTTGATTTTCTGAACCAGATTATTTCATAGATCTGCTGTAATAATTGTAACATGGGACTGCATTCTCGCAAGGCTCAAAACATGTTTCTTCACTCCTAGTCCTTTCAGCAACCCTGCTCTTAAAATTCCTGGATTTTATAACCACCTATCTGCTGTTTAGTCCCCACTTCTTCCCTGTGGATTGCTGACAACCCTCTACAGACTCCAGATTACCTGCTCATCCTTGCTCATCCAAATCAGAATGACCTTCATTGAGGTATTCCTCAGGATTGAGCATTTCTGGAAAATACAATACAGAGCTCCAAAATCTTCATTCAGCTCTAAACTCCATCCTACAGGAGTGATTTAAAATCAAAAATCTGTAAATCTGTTTTTTAGAAAAAGTATATATAAGATTAATCTGCCTGTCTAGCAAGTCCTAGAGGTGGAAATCAATGCAAATGCAGTGAACCAAGTGATTTCATTTCGTGCAAAACAACCTGCTATCCTTTGGAATCCCTGGCATAATTACCAATTATCCTAGCTGCACTGATGGAAGTAAGTTCACCATAAGCCAATCTTGTGTTGCAACTCAGTGCCAGTCTTCATTTTGCTTCACTTCCTTAACATCTGGTACTGTTTTGCAGGTTCTGCATTAATTAAATCATACAAGAGTGACACTGCCATAGAGCATCCTAGGTAACCAGTGAACACTTTATTGAAAATGAGCACAAACACTCTATGGATTTCTGAGTGTTTCCTTAAACCTAAAATCCTCACTAGTAAAGGCAGATATCTCTCTCATTTTGTCTTGGTGCAGAATGACCTCCTGGATGTATGGATTCACACTGCATCTACTCCTTCCTTACTTGCAAGGCATAAAGTGCTGCTGTGTTTCCATAACAATTCACTTCATATCACGTTACCCAGGGTAACAATGACTATGTAGATGTTAAGTGAAATCACTGTTGATCCCTTCTTACAGTGTACAAAGTCACCAATTTAAGATGGGTAGAACAATACCAAGACTCTTTTTTATTATTATTACTTTTGAAGACACAGTATCTACCCTCCCTGTGGCTGCTGACTACTCAAGTACTCTTTGGGATATTCTGCTTGCTGCATCAGTTTAACTAAAATACAACAGAAGTGCAAGGTGGATGGATGAGCCGCCTGCCCAGACCCATACTCTGAAAGAGGATCCATGGCATATGCTGCACGTAAGTTGCAGAGTCTCCTTGCACAGGGAGCCTCGAGAGCATCCAGGATGCATGTTCACTCAGGAGGCACGGCGATCAGACCCCACGTGTTTGAGATGACCCGGATCACAGCGGAGAACAGAAAACCTACCATCTTAGTTACAGAAAAAAGCTTAATTAAAAAGCTTTAGTTAACCAAAAATCTTAATTAGTTCATCTTTGCTAATGGTTTGGTTTGACTGAAGTAGCCTATAAAGCGCTCCCACAAGCAGTTCAGCTGGCATAGACAAAGGACAGGTAATCCTGGCAACCTTTACTGGGTATTTTTGCAAGCAGCTGAGGCCAGTGGTCCTTTATCTGGCACAGCTGTAGCCGGATGAGGCTGCATGCTTGCTATCAAGATAGGCAAGGCAAAAAAAAACCAAATTAGAAATTTCTTCTCCAACCTCTGAGATCCCAAGTATTTGCCAGCTACTCAAGTCAGAAGGGGTGAGATCAGACTTGCTTGTTACATGAAAACACCCAGTGTTGCACATCTGACCTCAGAAGTACAGTTACAAGGTGAGAAGAAGGGGAAAAAAAAATCACAAACTTCATTTTTTTGTTTATTTCTTTACTAAAACAAAGCTCAGAAGGCTTTATATTGCAAAGCCCTAACACTCTCAAGGTCCCTTCTAACCCAAAGGATTCTATGATTCTGTGAACACAACGAAATGCATCAACTTCTTATTTAGATGAAGATTCCCCATTTGAACCTTTCTTTCTAAAATGCCCACAATTTTAAAGAAAAAAACGTTAAAAGAGGATGGCTGTTCCTTCCCCATTTCCATGTGGTGGGTGAGGCCTCTCTCTCCGGGCATGCCCCACTTGCCCACCTTTAAAAGCAAGGACCTCCACAACGCTGCAGGACCTTTGATGGTGGAGGTGGCAAAATGGAGGGCTTCTCTGGCCAAGGATTTCCAAGGGAACAGTACTTCCCGTGTTACCAACTGTGAGTATTTACTGTAGGAATACAGAAGTAATCTGCTGGGTTGAGGCACTACCTTTGGTGCTTGCCTAGGGTGAGTGGTAGCCTACCAGAGCTTGCATGGGGCCTTGTGTTGTTACTGCTGCTCCGGGGACTTGAAGCCCTTTTGCCTGTGACTGTCGGCCTTGCTTCCTCACTAGGCAGAGGGGACTGTAATAACTTGTTTTTTTCCCTGAGAGATGTGGTAGGAAACATGGGTGCTGGCACCTGCCTTCCTACGCGTCCTGCATCCACCTCCCCAGTGTTAACCTGAGGAGTTTTGAGACCCCATCACCGCTCTGGAGCAGATTCACCCCGTGATTTCAAGCTGCCCATCCTATTTCTCTGTTCTCCCTATCTCGTTCCCCCCCCCCCGAGAGCTCAAGTACGTCCGGGTCTCCTCAAAAAAGAGCTACGGGCAGGCCCGGGCGCTGCGCTGCCCGTCCCGTCCCGGGGGCCGCCGGTGCCGCCCGTGCCCTGCCCCTGCCCTCGCCGGCCCGAGGGCTCCGCGCTTGGGGCGTCCCCGGCTCTTCGCCCGCCACGGCCGCCTCTCCCCTTCCTCCGCGGGCCGGGGCGCGGCCGCGGTACCGGCTGCCCCCTGCCCTGCCTGAGGCGCCGCGGCCCCTTCCCGCCGCGGCCCCGCGCTCGCCTCCGCCCCCTCCCCGGCGCCGCCCCGGCGCGGCTCTGGGGCGGCTGGCGACAGCCAGCCCAGTCCCCCTGCCCGCCGCGGTGAGCCGCCAGCTCCGCCACCGCCCGCCCCCGCAGGGAAGCGGGTGCCGGGGCTCCGTGGGCCCTCCGCCGTCCTCCTCAGCGCCCGCCCCGCTCCGAGGCCCGGGCTGGCGCTTCCCGGGCTGCCGGGCCGGGCCGTGCCGCCGCCGCAGCCCCCTCGGGCGCCCGCCGGTCTCCGCACAGCCCTGCCCATGCGGCGACGCCGCCGCCGCCTTCCCCGTCCTGCCTCACCTCCCGTAAGCACACCTTAACTTGTGGTACCCGGCGTCCCTCGCAACGCCCTCGCTGCAGCTAAACGTGTTTTTATTATTGTGATTCCTTCAGAAAGGGGGGGAAAAAAGGTCAACGGTGAAACTGTCGAACGCCCTGCGGGTCCCCTCCGTGCGCCCCGGCGTGCCCGAGGCTAGCGGGGGTGCCGGGGCAGCCGGAGGGCCGAGCGGGCAGGCGGCGGGTGTGGGCCGGGCGCCGGGGGAGCGCGGAGGACGCCGGCAGCCGGGCCGTGCTTTGCGGCGGCAGAGGGGGCGCGGCCCGCCGGCGGAATGCGGCAGGCGCTGGGCGCGGCGAGCTTTAGCTGGAAGACGGTAGCGGGGCGGGGGCCTGCGCGGCACCGCTCTGGCGGGGAAGATCCTGTCTAGTTGGCATCTCTATGGTCCCGGATGTGGCGGCGCCGGGGAGGGCGGGCGCGCTGTCCCGGCCCTGCCTCTCTATGGTGACTTCCCGGGGGGAAGGGCGGCCGCCGGCGCCGCGCGCCTGCGTGAGCCGGGCCCGCTGCCCCCGCCGCGTCCGAGGCCGGGAGCGGCGCCGGCTGCCAGCGCCCGCGGCGCCGCCGGTGCGGAGGAGCGCGCGCGCCCCGCCCCGCCGGGCCCCCGCCGCGCCGGGGGGGGCCGCGCCCCCGCCCCCGCTGCGCCGCTGGCATCCCCGGGGCTCCGCGGCGGCAAATGGTGGGGCCGGACGATGCCGGGGCTCCGGGCGGCGCAGCCGTGCTTCCCGCGGGCCGGCAGGAGGCGGCGGCGGCGGAGGAGGCGGAGGAGGAGGAGGAGGAGGACGGGGAGCGGGATGGGAGCCGGGGCTCTAGCCGGAGGAGCGGCGGGCCGGGGCAGGAGCGGCTGCTGCAGCGGTACCTGGCGGCGCTCGGCCCCGCCGCGGCGGCGGCGGCGGCTGGGAAGCGCCGCCCGGAGAAGCCCGCCAACGGGGCCGCCTGCGCCGTGGGCCCCCGCGGGAGGATGACCAACGGGGACGTCGGCTTCCTGCTGCTGCCGCCGCCGGAGGAGCCGCCGTCGCCGCCCCCTCGGGCAGGACGGGCCGAGCCGGGGCGCGGTGAGCCGGGGCCGGGGGAGGAGGAAGCGAAACTGCAGAACGGGGGCTTCCTCCCCTGCCCGCCCGGCCCGGGGGGCGGCGGCGGCCCCGCGGGAACGGCCTTGGAAGAGCCGCTGAGGAGCTGCCGGCTGCGGAGCGAGGCGCAGCGGCGCGGGGGGGCGGCGGCCGGCAGCCCCTCACCGCCCCTCGGCGCGGGGGACGACGCCGGCAGCCGGGCGCAGGCCGCCCCCGGCGTGCGGACCTCCCGGGGCCGGGCGGAGCCCGCCGCCGTGCCCCCGGCGCCCCTCGGCTTCACGGACGTGAACCTGAACTCCCGCAACACCTACGAGGTGAGCCGCCGCCGCAGCGCCCCGGAGCACCTGCCCCACGGAGGGACGGCGCCCGCGGCCCCGGCGCCGCCGCAGGAGCCGGCCGAGAGGGCCCGGCGGGCGGGCGGCGCCGGCGCCGGCAGCAGCTTTGCCGAGTTCTTCACCAGGTAAAGGAGCGGGCGGCGGCGGGGCCGGTACCGGCGCCCCCGGCAGCGCCCGGCCTGGGGGCCGGGGAGGGGCGCGCCGGAGGCGGGGGTCGGGGTCTGCGGGGCCGGTTCCCGGGGCGCGGTGGGGCTGGCCGGAGGGCCGCGCCTCGGCGGCGGCGGTGGCTTGCTGCTGGTCGGCTGGTGAGCGGTTCCAGCCCCGGCGGATCTTCCGCCGCCAAGTAAGCGTTGCTGCGGCGGGAGGGAGGCTCTGCGCTGGACGCGGGGGTAGGAGGACGAAGGTACCTTCGCTGCTGCGAACTACGTGGACTTCAAACTGGAATTTGCTTCCTGTGCCAGAGCGTTTTGCTGTCCGAGTGGACGCAGTGGTACCGATTAAACTGGGGAATAAGGTGGAAATTGCTGGCATCGGAAGCTACTTTTGGATGATTCTGAGAATCATCGTGGAAGTTGCAAAGGCTCGTAAAGCTCTTGCTACTTGTTGACAGTGTAGATACAGTTTGCTTACTTATTCCCAAGTGTGGTGTGGAAAGCTTCAAGGACTAGGCTTTGCTCAAATTAATTGGGCCTCTCTTAAGTTTCTAGCACCAAACCAAAAACTTTAGGACTTCCAGCTTCGTTACCTGGGGACTCTGTAGCATCGTTCACTCTTTAACATGCTATGCAGGAGATGCATCTTGACTATAGTAGTTTACAGTATGCTTTCTATTACTTTCACTGTGTTTGAAGAGGGGAGTTTAATTTCCAAATTTCTAACAGTTTTTATTCTCCAAAACCCCGGGGTTATAGTTATTGTGTGACAGTCACTCTGATAGCACAGCAGGTCTCGAAGTCTTTTGAGAAGACAGAATAAGATTAAATCTATTAACTGAAGGATTGATATAGGAGAGGTTTGATCTCAAGGCAGGATCCCAAACTGAGAAATAGGCTCCTTCTACCAACCCTCAGGAAAGGGAGAGATGGATTCCTGCCTGAGGGTAAGGATAGTGGCAACTGCAGGGTAAGCTTGATGCCTCCACTTTGTTTCAAGGATGGGTTGAGAGATGTCTCTCTATTCCCGCTATTTCCTATTAGTGTTCTTCCCCTCCACTGTGGAACGTGGACTGCAGTATATTCCTTTCCCTTTGCTTCATTACTTGAACACTTTGACCAGTAACACTGGTACTTGCCGCTTTGTGCCCCAGAGCGTTGACTTAATGAAATTCTGGAGACTCTTCCTTATAAAAAAGGCTGAACTTGGTGGGCCGTGGAAGTTGTCAATATGCACTGATGTTTGCTGTTTTCAGTGAAGGCTTGGATCATACATGGAAAAAATTAATTGCTTCTATCCTGGCAAGAGCTGTAGTGCCGATACCTCAGTGAAAACCAGGGTTTGCCAGAGAGCCTATTTCATAGCCCCTGACTGGCCCAGCTGGCTGTGCCTCTTGTACATTTTGCCTGGTGAGCAGTATTGGCTTCAGAGACTTTACCTTCAGCTCTGCCTATACATTCGTAAGTGTCTTAGTTACAGCTGATTTCATCTGAGCAGCCAAAATGAGATCTTCCAATAAAAGCCACTTTTACTGATTTTTAAAAGCAAACCCAAACTTCACTTCTCTTGATAGATTTGTCTCTAGAGTAGCACTAGAGTTTGTAGTCTCCATTGCTTAGAAAAGTGGTAATGAAACTTTTTTTTTAGTTTTGAGTAGTTAGTTCTTCTCTTCTGAACTATTTCTGATACTTTAAAAGCGTAGACTTCTCACTTTCTTTTTTTTCTTTTTAAACTGCTCAGGGTCATTCAAAACTGACAGTTGTCATTATGAGTGGATTTTTCTCCAGCTCTTAGAAAGAGAAATACCTTGGCTGTCTAATGAGGACTCAAATTGTTAAAAACTGTCCTGTGATTGAACGTTGGTAGCAACTATACCTCCTTGTGAAGCTTCTCAGCCGATGGTTGCTTGTATTTTTGAATGAACACAGAGCCATACGTGAGGTTGCTCCCCAAAGTTTTAAGTTGTACTGGGTGGCCATGTTCTGTCAAAAGTACTTGCTAAGAGAGACCAACTCGTTCATGTTTTGGTAGAATGTGTACCTGCTCCCACAGTATACGAGCAAAGGTACTGTATGTGCTAAACACAGGTAGTTCAGCATTCTGGAGCATCTTATGCAGGATGTTTTGCATTTGTAACGTTCTTCTTCGAGTTTACAAACTGTCTAAAATGAGGTAGCTCCCACTGTTTTTTCTAATAGTCATAATTATATGGAAAGTCTTTTAAAAGGTGGACTTTTCTTGCTGTTATTTGAAAACTGAGAGGAGACAGTGTGAAAGCTTCATTGTTGTAATTGCCCAGTCAGACAAACTGTTCGGCCATGGCAGATCTGGGTTAGGAGGCTGCTGTTTCCAGCCGCTTGTTCCCATCTTCTCAGTTATCAGACTGGCCGGCTTCACAGTTCTTTGAAATAATCCATGTTAGTTGTCTGTCTTCACTTTGCTCATCTGGAGGGGAAACTGATGAGGTGAGGTAGGGGAAAAAGCGAGCAGCTGTCAACAGCAGCATCTTACCCAAGCTCTGCGACAGGACAAGTGGCTGTATCCTCGAGATTGTCAGTAATAATTACTCTAAGTTCATGGGGAAAATTTACATCAATGATCAAAGCTTTTTTTCAGGTAAGTATTGGGTGTAATATTTGGCCCTGGGATCTTAAGTTGTGTTTGTGCCAAATTATTAAGCCTGTCAAATCAAAGGTAACAACTTTTAACTGAAAAATAATTGGCTTTGCTGTCTTTTTGTTCTACCTCTTTTGTTTCTCTCAGCATGTGAAGTGGAATGCCTCGAGTGAATCAGAGGTATGTGGAGCAGAGTGCCGTGGCAGGGCAAATTGCATGACTATGGTCACTTGTCTCCACTGTGCTACTGTTATGGTCAGAGCATTAAGTGGCTTCTTAAAAGTCACCTGTCACTGCTTTGTACTCCTGTGTATGGTTCATAATACAGTCATATATAGGCACTGTTCTTTTGGTTTGTGCTCTTGCATAGCAGCTTACAAATGCAATGCTCTGTTCTTGGGTTATTGGATCACTTTTGGGTAGCCCCAGTGGATTGCTATTGGGTACAGAACGGTTCAGTGAGCAGGAATGTTGCGTAGACAGGTGAATTAAAGTTGTGCTGATTACCTTGATTGCAGTATGCTTTATTTCCCAAAGGAGCACATACAGAGCAGAACAGTAAACCAAAAAGGGCAAGCAGCAGTGAGTATTACAGGGCTGAGATAAAGCCATGGTGATTCTGAACCTCTTTTAGAGATGAATTATACTTCATAGGTCTACATGTGTGTACCAGGCATCTTCTCAGGTTGTGTAGACATTGTTCCTTTCTGAACTGTGTATTTACTAGATAAATTTAGGTATCTGGTAGTTGGCAAAGCTTCTCATTCCTGGATTGAAAGCTTACTGTTGACAGCAGCAGTGATACTTACTTTGTTGTAGTGAAGCAACATTTTCCCAAATACTTGTTTTCCAGAGTTCATCTAACAAGTTTTCCTGATAAAGTCGCAAAGAGCATAACTCTTACTTCTTGTAGGTCTTTAGGATGTGCGATGAGCAACGGGTGTAAGGGGTTTTAAGTGTGTATGGTAGTTGGTGCACACATGCCTATAAAAACTGTCTCTAGTCTCATCCTTCCTTCCTCACCTAGAAGGGTTGTGCTTATTGTCCAGAAGATTTGAAAAAATCTTCACTCTTGGAGATGATGGAAAGTTGAAGGGAGGCAGTATATGTAGGAACAAAGAACTGAGAAATCACTGAAGCCTGTATCTTTTTCTCCCTCTTTGTAAACACTGTTCTGTGATTCAGTAAGTAGGTAGTTCTTCAAAAGCTGCTAATCTTCTTGCTCCTACAAATGTCCTTGACAGAGACTGTGGAGGGTTGCAAAGAGGTTCACTTCCCTGAATATTATTACTTGCATACATAGTAATGTGTTACATCTGTATATTTCAATTTATTACTAAGTCGTACTTGAAGCTCTTTGCGCTATATAGGCATATATGTAGTCTACGGTTGCATCTTGTCGATGTTTAATGCCAGAATCAATGTTTCATATACAGAGCTTTTCTGTTTCATAAATCAGCATGAAACTTCAGGGGATGTACTGTGCATCTGTGAGGAAGAAATCTGTTTTGTGGGGTTTTGGTCAAAAATGAGAGTCAAGTGGGGAATGAGCTGTCCTAGTTGTGACAGATCTTCTAAACCTTCTGTTTGTCTAAAGATTGAAGAACAGATTGATGGGGGCACTTCACAATGCTTAATTTATATCCCTGTATTGCCTTTTCCTGCATCTTGGTCAGTTCTTGCTGACATCCTGAAAGACTTGGGTGTTTGGTTTTGATTTTGGGGTTGTCTTTTTTTTTTTTTCCCCCCTGTCCAGATAAGGGTGGGGTGGGGGGGGAAAAGGTACAGTGTGCTTCTAACAGGTAAAGGAGATATACTGACAATATATTGGAAAGATAATTGGAGAGAACAGCTAAGGGAATACAACAAAGCTTCCCCCCAGAAATTGTGAGGGCACCCTTCACCCTTCTGTCTTTGTTGGGCCTAGTTTTTTGCTTTCTCTAAGCAATCTTGTAACTTAAGTGAACAAGCGGATACTTACAGTTGATTTGAATTATAGCTGACTGGAGAAAGTAGGCAAGAGACCTGGACCCAAATCTGTGACTAACTTCAAACAGTATTCTTTTTTCCTGAGTTAGAGACATAATTAACTTGATATAGGAAAAAGCATTCATACTATCAAAATGGAAAGCTTCTCTGTAGATTCTTCATTCACTGTTTGCTAAGAATGATTTATTTTTATGAAGTTGTGCTGACATGTTTGCCAGTATCTGGCTTTCAGTCATATGAATAACAAATACAGTGACAACCTAAGTAAGGGTAATCTCCAAAGTAAAACAAACCGTAGCAAACTTTGAAGAGGAATGCTCAGGTGTGGTGGGTTTTTTTTGGCTCACAGCTTTTTAATAACTGTGTACATGGAAAGTTTTACCCAAATTATATGAACTTTTTATTCATAAAAATGGTCAAGGAGATACTCTGTGCATCTAAAGTTTCTCTCACAAGTGTGGACCCCACTGTAGAAAATTATATGGCAGCAGCCTTGTTTTTATTAGTGAACCAATTCCAAGCAGCTCACAAAAATGAGCAAGTCCTCGAGGTCTATGAGTTGAAAATGCCTGTTTGAGGAAGTTTTGCTCCCAGGCCACATAGAATTTTGTGTTTCTGAAAAACATTAGCAATGGGTGTTTCACCATAAGTATGTAAGATGCTGTGCACCCATGTTATTTTGGCTAGGATGTCTGTTGAGCAAGCAGAAGTTAAATTTCAGGTGTGCAAATGGAAGAATCGTATGCTGATTTAACTCCAGATAGGT
Source organism: Pelecanus crispus (assembly GCF_030463565.1). NCBI lineage: Eukaryota > Metazoa > Chordata > Aves > Pelecaniformes > Pelecanidae > Pelecanus > Pelecanus crispus. The sequence continues at coordinate 19,574,662 of NC_134652.1, read as the reverse complement.
ATCAGATTGCTATATTGCTCCAACTTCTGTCTGCATCCTGTCTTCCCCGCTCCCCCCTCCCCCCCAAAAGCTGACTAAATAGATGTCACTTGTAAGTCCTTAAGACCTTAGAGCCGTATGTATAATCTTCATCAATTTAAACTACCCAAAGTATTATTAGCAATTTCTCTGCTTTCCTTGGTAGATAGTGTAATATTCTACATTGGTACAGATATTTGCACTGGGAGTCTTACAATTCTAATAGGATTTTTCCTGAAGTAAGTTCTTCTTAAACTAATATTGTAGTTTTTGGGGGTTTTGTGTGTGTGTGGTCTTTTTCAAGTCAAGCAGCCGAAATTGCCATTTAGCGTGCAACAAACTGTTGGAGTCATAGCTTGTTTTGCTGAGGAGTGTTTTACAGAGGCATTTAAACTTAACCTGAAAGTATCTTCTCCCCCTCTTCATTTCGCAGAAGGCCTTTTTCATTCCTGGGTCTCTTCTGCTTATTTTGTCACAGAATTTCTTACAGACTCAATATATTGAGAGTAGTGTGGCAAAGTGAATGGGACCTCTCTTCTGAATAGGCTGTGACTAAAAGGAGAATGTTTTACATGGAAAACAACAACCAAAGGAGGTCACTTTAATCACAGCTGGCCTCTAAGAAAATGATAGTTTTATGCTTTTGCTCTTCTGGCTGTTCAATTATTCATTAGGCTATTTTGTCTTGATTGTTTAAGTATAAAAAAGGAGTTTAAGGATTTTGGTCACATTTCATTCACATGGATGCAAAAATTGTTATTCCTCTCCTCGGTTTCTGGGAACTGCTGAGATGTTTATGATATAAAGCCTATCCTTTTTTCATCCCTTTTTGGTCTTGTTTGTTGTTCAGCTGGGAAGGGACTGGGTTTGTTAGACTGGGTGGTAGGCATTGCTTTAAGCTTCTCGGCCTCAGACTGTGCTGTGCTTCTCAGCCTTTTTGTTATTGCTTTCTAAGGAAGTGAAGCTTAGGCAGTTACTGCCCGATCTCTCTAATACTGCAGCCTGTTAGCTAGGTTCAGTCAAGCTCAAATAGGACTCAAATATAAATATCCTACAGGTTTTTGAATGAAGGGTGAGTATAATGAGAGCCTGCAAAAGAGAGACTCTGCTAATTTGGCTCTGTATTTGCAGAAACCAGTCAGCTGTGCAAACCACCTGCAGATCATACTGCTTCTGGCCTGGCATTGGGGTAGCAGTGAGAGAGGTGCATGGATGTTGTGTGGGTGAACTTATGACTTCAGTTAGTAGAAAACTAGTTTTGATGATCGTAAATGAGTTTATTCTTCCAGAACTTCTGAGCGTCAAACACTCAGACTGGTGTTCTTGTAAATTCCTTTCCTTCCAACTGAAAATAATACCTGTAGCCTATGGGAGGAAGCTCTTCGCAGTTTTTCTCCATCCTTCTCCAAGGTACTCCTTTATTAACAAGAAATCATATTCAATTTCCATTGTTATGTTGGGAACTTTTATTTAATGTGCTCTCGGGTGAGTAAAAGAGTCTCTCTTGATCAGGTACTATAATAAAAGCTGCTTTGTTGGCTCCCCTTGCCTAGGGCAGTTATGTTGATCTAAACAAACTTCCTGAAAGCCAGCTATAGGCAAACTAAGTGATTGCCTAGAAATGAAGGAGAAAGACACCAGAGAGATAGAGAGCAACAGAACATCTATGGCCCTTCTGCCTCTGCTGGAGCTACAGAAACCCAGGCTTCCTGCTGCTGCTGCCTCTGTTGCTGAGGTCTGGTTTGATGTGCTGAGGGAAGATGCTATGGGAGAAGGGTGATTGTACTTCACACATCTTACTTGTGCTCCGAGAACAGCAGAGTTGTTGATGCCAGCTCCTCTGCTTTCTGTAGCAGGGGAAGCTTGGCCTTGGCCAGGTCTCAGACCCCACGAAGCTCGGTCCTGTCTGTATTGCTTCAGTTGCCTAATGCATCCATTAATGTAGGATCTTGTCTGTCTTGCTGCTGGGCAATATTGAAGCTGTTTGTATGCTGGATGCCAGAATGCTTTAAAAAAACCCAAACAAACCATGAACTACTAAAGGTATTTGGGCAGTTGGTAGCTGTGAAGTGGGGAAGCAGTAGAGGTTCCAGAGCACAAAGTATCTCTGCTTTGGGTGGCTGAGGGAACTGGGGTTGTTTAGCCTGGAGGAGTCTCAGGGGAGACCTATCGCTCTCTACAACTACCTGAAAGGAGGTTGCAGCGAGGTGGGTGTTGGGCTCTCTTCCCAGGTAACAAGCATATGATGAGAGGAAATGGCCTCAAGTTGCACCAGAGGAGGTTTAGATTGGATATTAGGAAAAATTTCTTCATGGAAATGGTTGTCAAGCACTGGAACAGGCTGCCCAGGGAAGTGGTTGAGTGACCATCCCTGGAGGTATTTAAAAGATGTGTAGATGTGGCACTTAGGGACATGGTTTAGTGGGACTTGGCAGTGTTATGTTAACAGTTGGACTTGATGATCTTAAAGGTCTTTTCCAACCTAAATGACTATGATTCTAGCTCTTTGTTGTTGTAATCTTTAGGTGTTTTTGCAAGTTGCTTGCTGTTCTTCAGATTCTTCAGATTCTGTAGGCAGCTGAGTGGTAGATTGGGGAATTTCTTCCTTGCTTTATAAAACACAAAGCCATTGGGCAAAACTGAAAGGAACCATGCTCTTACATATTAATATCAGCTAACAGATCAAAAATGGATTCTTGCATTTTGTAGTGTTTCTGCAATTTATCACTGAAGCAGTGACATTAAATATATTGTGAATTGCTAAGCAGAGCAGAAACCTGATACACTGAGTGGCTACAAAAGTAGTACAGAAGTACTTTGTAGTACTACATTACACAATCAAGTAGTCAACAGGCACTCTGGGAGCAGAAGAGAAAAATATTAAATGAGGTTTAATCAGGCTGGTTAGAGTAGTAAGCATCGCCAACTCTTGGGACAGTCTTCAAAATAAAACTCTGCACCATGTTTGAACTTAAGTTTGCAGACTTGTAGGCTGTGTCAAAGACTGGAAATCTTTCTCACCTTTTGTCTTGAAAATGTATCTTGTATAGGAACATTTAGACTACAGGCATAGTGACTGCCCTGATAAAGCTGGTGACTTCTGCCTTAACTGAAAGCGAGTTACTACTAGAACAGTTTCAGGTAGTTTGCTTTGTTAGGTTGCACTTTTGTGAGATGTCTTGGTGAGCTGATTGAAGAATTTGCTGTTGTCAGGAAACAAAGGGAATGTCTCTTCCCTGCTTCTGGTATTTATTTGATCCTCTGTGAGCTGCTGTAGCTCACTAAGCTGGGGAGTGAAAAAACGTGGATGGTTTTCTGTGGGATTAGTGAGTTGAATTGACTTGCAAGGTATGGAGAGTCTCAGAATTGATGCAGCAGAAGGCAGTGTAGGACATGACTGGTGCAAGAAAGACAAATGGGCTTTCCCTTAGTGGAGCTGAAACAGCTTGGCCATTATGTGCATGTGTGGGAGGAAAGGGTCTTACTCATCTAGCATTGTTTTGCTTAGAGTGTGTTGCTGGTTAACCAGCTGTGGCTTTGCTGGAGTAGATATTCCTGGCCATGCAAGAAATAGTAGAACAGCTGTAGTCAACTGGTAGAAATTCTCCACTTCTTGCAGCTGTGATCTAGGATTCTCGTTTAGATTCTGTGGGCAAGTGACATTCAGGTATTGCAGAAGACTGACCATAGTGTTTGGTGTAGTGTCAAAATAGCTGCTGAACTGCCTGATTAAATATGAAGATGATAGAATAGTTTGGCATAGAGCTCTGTTTTACTAGTTCACACTGAAAAGTAAAGGTGGGACCACGTTGATTTCATCTTCCTTTACTGTTTTTGTACTTGAGCATTCTGAAATTTAGCCATGCCTGTCACCTTGCATATGTGTGTGCTTGTTTGCATATGTTTTGGAATGTTTGAGCCTGTTTGTAAAGCTGACCTATGCAACAGCTCTTTTAAGAGTGCAATGTAGACTGTTAAAATAACTGTTTACTAGGAAGTGTTCTATACAGAGTGTTCTGTGATATTGTAAAATGCTTTCAACTCTTAAAGCTTCCCAAGTGTTTGTGTACCTGTACTAAAACTGTTTTGCCAGTGGAGTTTGTAAAGCCACTTTGGGACTGGTATCAACTAGGAGCTTCAGCAATAGGGTGGATCTAATTTAGTCTCTTCAGTGCAGTTCCGTAATAGTTCTGTTAATCTTTGTGTCCGCTCTAAGAGGCCTTCTTCCCTGCCCCTCAATACTTAGCAGCTACTCCTTGACCTAATTGTAGCTGAGGCTTTAGCTGACCAGTAAAATCAATGGAAATATCATATTTTCATTTAAAAAAAATACTGCAAGCTTGGTCTTGCTGAAGATGCATGTTCTCCTGGTTAGGACTTTTTGGTTTCCTTATATTAATTTTTGGGGGGGAGGAGAGGGAAACCAAAAACTTGCTTGTTTAGTACTTAAGACTGTAGTTTGAGAGTATTACAGATGCAAACATTGAAGTTCCATTTGGAGAAGGGTGGTTTGGGATACTCTTTGGGTTGTCTTGGTGTGAAGAGAAAGAGGAGATCTTTGTACTGCTAAAAAGGTGCTGAAGCTAGAAACGCCCTCTAATAGATCTGTGTTTGGGTGGAGGTTTGTAACAAAATTTAAAGAGAAGCTGGTGTCTAGCTTCTCCTTGTAGCAAGGTGGTGGAAGAGGTGAAGTGTAAAATTGGTTGGGTCACTTCTCCAATATAAGGCAGAGCTTGGAAACTTGTGGTCAGACTGTATAAATGTATTGAATCAAAATGGGCTGATGCTATTCTAAGTTACTGAAACTGAACATGTAGAATGTGTAATAAATTCTAAATGTATTAGTGCTTTTTGTCCTAAATCTCCATGTTAAGAATTTAAAATTAAACCTAAAACCACTTACATGTTAACTCTACAAATTAAGGTTGAAATGTGAGTGTAAAGGATGAGTTGAAAAGTATATTTGTAAAGTAGGGGGTATTTGCTCTTAATATTTTTATGTTCATGTCACTTTTCCAGCCATAACTAATAATGTGAGAAAACCCTTCTGAGCATGTGAAAGTGAGCAAATAGCTCCTGGACAATGTCATATAATTCAAATCTAAAATAATGGGGACACCCTATCCATTGCTCTAAGAAATAATTACTGTGTGCACTCTGAACATATAATGTAACTTTTTAGACACTTTTATCAATTCCTACAAATGGTGTACTGTGTATAACCAGTTTGAAATGTAGAAATAGAATCCTACTTTTGTTGCTCTGCAAGCTTTGTAAGTGGCTAACCAAAAAGTTTGGTTTTTTCCTTTTAATGATTCATTGTTTATGCTTGGAGTTGAGTTACATTTGTTTCTGTATGTAAATTATTGAAAAGTCTTGTTTAAAGCAGAGGAGCTAACTGTCTATAATCAAGCAGTGTTTTTCTGCTGTTATTTCCAAATCGTTGCATGTAGGACCTTAACAGAATGGACAAGACTTGAGTATGAAGAAAAATCGTGTTCTTAAGCAGTTTTTGCAGTTTACACATAGTAAAACATGCCAATATGAATGTAATAATTCTTGTTATGTAGTCAGTTCTAGCCATGAAGGAATATGGAATTGCAGGCTTGCAGGTGTCTTCAGAATTTGTGCAGACTGTTCTGAAAGTATGGTTTTAAGTCAAAATGATTCATTTCAATGCTACACCAGTAAAAATGCATCTGTAACGTTTCCTGGTTAGAATAGTTTAACTTTCAGCATCAAGATTTCAACACAGTATTCATTTATTTCTAAGATAACCCTGAATTCTGAATATTTTAATTGGAAAAAATTGTTTCTTTGGTGCCAGGCTTCAAGTTTTGCAAGGATTGCTTTCAAGGGATGCCCACAGGTTTTTTGTTATCTAACATAGTGCAGCATTTGCAACGCTACAGGCTTGGGGAAGAGTGGCTGGAAAGCTGCCTGGCTGAAAAGGACCTGGGGGTGTTAGTCGACAGCCGGCTGAACATGAGCCAGCAGTGTGCCCAGGTGGCCAAGAAGGCCAACAGCATCCTGGCTTGTATCAGGAATAGTGTGGCCAGCAGGAGCAGGGAGGTGATTGTCCCCCTGTACTCAGCGCTGGTGAGGCCACACCTGGAATACTGTGTCCAGTTTTGGGCCCCTCACTACAAGACAGACATTGAGGTGCTGGAGCGTGTCCAGAGAAGGGCAACGAAGCTGGTGAAGGGTCTGGAGCACAGGCCTTATGAGGAGTGGCTGAGGGAACTGGGGTTGTTTAGCCTGGAGAAGAGGAGGCTGAGGGGAGACCTTATCGCTCTCTACAACTACCTGAAAGGAGGCTGTAGTGAGGTGGGTGTTGGGCTCTTCTCCCAAGTAGTTAGCGATAGGATGAGAGGAAATGGGCTTAAGCTGCGCCAGGGGAGGTTTAGGTTGGATATTAGGAGAAATTTCTTCACGGAAAGGGTGGTCAAGCATTGGAACAGGCTGCCCAGAGAGGTGGTGCAGTCACCATCCCTGGAAGTGTTCAAAAAAACGGGCAGTTGTGGCACTTTGGGACATGGTTTAGTCTAGTCTACCCTTAATTGGTTTAGTGTGGACTTGGTAATGTTAGGTTAATGGTTGGACTGGATGATCTTAAAGGTCTTTTCCAACCTAAACCATTCTATGATTTTGAATTAGATCTATTTGTATATTAAAGTGAGCCATAAGGAAGCATGCTGGGTTGCTCAGGTGTAACAGTAATGATAATCACATGTTTTATGCTCTCTTCTGAGACTATATCCTTGTCTCAGTGGTTGATACCACTTGACTTTTGCCATTTTTTTGTACTGCAGGATTAACAAATTGGAGAAAGGTAGGCTCATTTTAATATGTTTCATACTGATACTCATCTTAAATGGCTCAGGTGTAAGATCCAACCATCCTCTGCACTTAAAATTTGTATACAGATAATTAAAAGCAGTGGAACAGGTGAAGCTTGGGTTTGAAGGTGGAGTTCTAATGATTTGATTCTCTAACACCTAATAAGAAGTAGAACAATGCTGCAGCCTTTCCTTTGATGCAGAGGAGGCAAATCCCTATTAGGACACCTGTCTTCTTTGGCTGACTAATTATCTTTTGAGGTTTACTATGCCGTTTAAAAATCTGATTGAAACTGCATTACCAGACTCACTGGCTAAACAGTTAGTATGGCTTTCTAGGCAATCACATTAAAAGTATTTAACAATGCAGAGTAAGTTATAAAGACCAGGAGTGCATTTTAGCTTGCCATCTCACAACTTAGTTGCATTTCACAGATTTCTAAACTACTATTTTATTTTTCCTTATGCTTCTAGTACAATTCATGCTCCTGCTTCTCTACCAGGTCAGAATAGCTGGGCTACTGAATGACTTCCCTTAGTCCTACAGCATTCCAAGCTGGAGCTGGCTCTTGCTGAATGTATTGGTTTAAAGGCTACAGGTTACAGTTCTATGGAGGGAGTGGAGAGATGAGTCAGGGTCTATATCTTGTTTTAAAGCTAAGGACTAAGGGCAGATACAGGCTTGTGAACGCTGCTTCCAAGTGTCATTGTTAAGAATGCTGGACTCAAATGGGAGTTTTAGGGGAACAATGGGAAGTAAATAAAGTTGATTGCTTCCAATAAAGTAGTACTATATCTCAGCAACATCAGAGCTCTGGGTCATCAGAGATGATTCTTCTGGCAGGCTCCTTTGAGGCTCAAAGTTAAGATTGGAAAACCAAGGATGTGCATTTGGAGTGGAAAGGAAAGCAACTTCAGGTTTTGCTGGAATACACAAAATAGTGAAATACTCATAGCCTGTTGTTAGTGGCATACAGCAGAGTTGTAGAAAGGGAAGATATATATGTGTGATCTTTGGAAGAACTGTAGAAAAACCTAGCTTGAAACTAGATTTGAGTTTGACATTTTTGGTCAAACAGAAGACTATCACAAGACTACTTGGTCTTGGGGAGAAGTGAATCAGTTATACCTGGAGGTAGAGTGCTGGAGCTGTATCTAGCCTGGTGGCTTTCCTACCTGCTGATGTTCATGGTTGCTGCTGTTCAAAGCATTTCAGCTTTCTTTGAGTGGCTGTTGTGCAAATACGGCAGCCCAGTTTCTAGTCTGGTGTTGGATGAAATTTAAGATCAAGCTTGAAGTAATTGTCTCTGGTATTTTCTAGTAACTTCCTCTAAAACTTGGAAATCTCTCATCCTCTTGGGCTGGCATATAGCTAGCTCAAAAAGTGGAAAAAAGTTTTGTGTTCAGATTTTGGGGGGGGGGCGGGGGGGCAGGAGCCAAAACCCCAAAGGAAACAAACAAAAAAAAATCCCATTAAAATATCAAGTTCCACCTATCCCCTTCTGGGACTTAATTCTAACTGTAGTTAGACTTCATCAGTTTATCTTAAACAGCAACAAAGAAGTGATTTGAAAAGCAAAAGCAGAGTGGAAACAAGCAATTGCATTACTAGAACATCACATTAATGCCACCTGTGGAAATGGTTAACATCTTTGAATTACTGTACCATCAGTATGGTGAAACTCTTGCATAGATTGCTGTGGGCACAGGCAGGAATAGTTGAAGTGATGTTGTTAAATAAGGGAGAAAACTGCCACTTGTAGCTGTTACTACAGCTGTTCTAGTTATGTGATCATGAGAGGCTATAGGTTTTTTGTGTAGTGTAATCCAAACAATGTTAGGAATAGATGTCTTGGTATGTGCCAGTAACAGCTTCTTATTCTGTGGTGCTTCAGTTACTTTTAAAGCTCTTCAGTGCACCTACTGAAACATTTTTGAGTGTCATTTGAGAGCGTTAATATGAGTTCCAGTGTGGTTATGTAAAACTAGCAGGGAAAAAAACTTGCAACTTTTCCACTGGGTTTTTGTAAACCAGAGCTTAGTTCAATGAACTAATTTAATACTTGTATCCCACAGGTCCTTTCAACAGAAAGCATTATTCATTTCTAAAGTGTAGGCTGCTTCTTGAGGAATTTTGAAGTTTTCAAATGGATTTTGAGATTCTGTACCAAAATGCTATTGACGTTTCAGTCCATCTCAATGGATGACTTTCCCTGGGATCAGTGAAAACTCATGAATATTCTAAGCAGCAACAAATATATCAAATCTGGTACACTTCCTGCAATTCAGTGAATGCAACTTGTAAGGAACAGCATCTGTGAATGCTTAACAGGGCTTTTGTAAGGCTTTACTGTTGTCATCAACACATCAGATGTGATACTGTTAGCTGCCAAAACAATGTATTGAAAGTGTCCTTCCATCTTCAGCAAAGCTTATTTTTAAACCTCCCATGAATTTCTCTTGGAAAACCCTTCTATGTGAGGGTTATTCTGACATGATATAAAGTTTGACCAGCTTTTTGCCCTCACAAGAAACAGACTTCAATGAATATCTACTCAATAAAAGTAAAATTATATATTCACTTTTGAATTCATAAAAAGTGAAACAAGCTTTTGTTTAATTTAGTACACAAAAGAATATTAAAAACCTGCCAAGATTCATTATGGTGGGGACTATGTTCTAGATGGTTTGTTTTAATGTTATATTTGTTTAAAAAAAAAAAATTAAAAACAAATCTTGTAAGAGCCATGAGCATGCCTGAATCTTTTGTACAGAAATACTAATTAAAATTTTCTGTGTGTTTACACACTTTTCCTTTTTAAATCTGCCAGCTTCCTGGTTAATCATAAACCAGCTTTGATACAGATTGCCATCGATGTTAAAAGCATACATCTTTTCAGCTTCCACAAGTGCTAGAAGCAATGGAGCTGAACTGCCAGGTAATCCTGGTGGTATTCTGTCATATGTGCAGAGACTGGATGGTTGTTGCTATCCATGAAGTCAAGATGCATGAGCTATTTTATATTTCAAGAATGGTACTCCAGAATGTATCTTCCTGCATACCAGCTTTCGGGGAAAAAAATCTCCTCCAATTAAGTTTCAAATATAGCCACTGCAGTAGTTGCAGATTTAAGGGCAAGGCTGTAGTTGTAGTATTTAGTGAGGTGTTGGTCTTTAGAATACTTTGTCTTGTTTTTTTTGATGATTCTTTGAACAGTCCTCCTTCCCCCTTAAAGACAATGTAAAGCAGTGTGAAAGGTGTCCTGTACTTGTGCAATGAGCCTTTGTTATTTATATAAGCATACTTTTTGCATCTGTTCTTTTATGGATGGACCGGTTCATTTCACTAATGGCATGCAGTCCTGGGACTGACTGAGGAAAGTGTCTTTTAAAGATGTTGGTACCATGGCTTGGCTTTTTCATCAGCCTGTCCTTCCAGGTCATGAGTCAGAAACAGCTAGTTTGGTGTTCTGGGTGCTTCCTTTGCTTCCACAGGGATGGACTAAGATACTGCCAAGTTTCCCTGATGGGGACAGAGTTGTGGGATGCATGGATCACTGCCAATGCTTACTAGAATACCTTGTATTAATTAAGCTGTTATTAATAGCAATAGCTTGATTCTGTTAATGGCAGGTAACTATTCATACAGTGCAAGCAATTATTGCCAAATATGCTTACTTACTGGGTTGGAATGACAGCTGGGAGACCTCCACGGAAGTGGAGGGGGTGTACTGATGTACCAACAGCTTCTATGTGGGCGTTCAAAACCAAAAATCTCTCAAGGCATGCTCTCTTTCATCAGGTGTGTATGTAATCCCATACTCCCTGCCTGCTTATAGCAGCTGCTGCTTTCTCAAATGCAGTCTTTTTCCTCCTTTTTTTTTAACAAGCTGTTGTTGATGGTAGTGTGTGCTGGTGGCCTTGGACAGACCAAGCAGAGTCTTGGTGTTCTGAGTTTCTCAGTTCTCCTGGATTCTACAGGACTACTAGACTTGAGCTTATTGGTTCTTCGGAGACTTTCACACTTTATCAGCATCTACTTCTACTCTCCAGCTCGCTGTTTTCTTGTGGCTAGATCTTCAGCTACACACAAATATCTGTAGAGTCCATTCATGCAGACTTGCACAGAAGGTATTTTTGTGACAGGCATTTGCTTGTTTCCCAAATAACAAAAAGCATTCTGGGAACTGAAAAGATCATATTTGAAATCTACAAATGCTAACAGTTTGTAATTGTAAAACTATGCTGCATGGTCAGAGACCCTGACAGCGCTGGAATTTAAGAGCGACTGTGCTCTTTTTGGACAGCTTGCAGTTGTTGAAGCATGCTATTTCTATCTGGGTAAAGCCAAGAGACTGTTTTCTATGCACAAACATGAATGTATTCAATTTGAGAAGGAAATGTATTTTAAAATATAGCAAATGCTGTTAAGTGAAGAATAGATCTGCGGATCTCCTTCCAGAGGAAGAGTGTGGAAGTACAAGGTTAGCTAGTTAGCACTGCACAACAACATCTTCCAATAAAAGTGCTCCATATTCTGTTCACCCAGAGGCCAACTTGTAAGCATCCTGAGAAGTAACCTTACAGACTACTTAAATTTTAATCCCTCTGTGCTGTTCGTAAGTTTCTGAAAGTAACTTTCCAATACTCAGAATAAATGCACTTCTTTCATTTTCAAAGCACTCGTACATAGCATGCTCTGTGGGAGCTTGTGATCGGAGTCAAATAGTACAGCTGTGTATCTAGGCAAATGCTTGCTAATGTGATCTTGTGATGGTTGGCTTTCTAAGAAGTAACGGAACTTAGAACACTCTTCGCTGGGTAGAAGACTGGCTGGATGGCCGAACCCAAAGAGTTGTGGTGAATGGAGTTAAATCCAGTTGGCAGCCGGTCACACGTGGTGTTCCCCAGGGCTCAGTATTGGGGCCAGTTCTGTTGAATATCTTTATCAATGATCTGGATGAGGGGATCGAGTGCACCCTCAGTAAGTTTGCAGACGACACCCGGTTGGGCAGGAGTGTTGATCTGCTTGAGGGTAGAAAGGCTCTCACAGGGACCTGGACAGGCTGGACCGATGGGCCGAGGCCAAGTGTATGAGATTTAACAAGGCCAAGTGCCGGGTCCTGCACTTGGGTCACAACAACCCCATGCAGCGCTACAGGCTTGGGGAAGAGTGGCTGGAAAGCTGCCTGGCCGAAAAGGACCTGGGGGTGCTGTTTGACAGCCGGCTGAACGTGAGCCAGCAGTGTGCCCAGGTGGCCAAAAGACCAACAGCATCCTGGCTTGTATCAGGAATAGTGTGGCCAGCAGGAGCAGGGAGGTGATTGTCCCCCTGTACTCGGCACTGGTGAGGCCGCACCTGGAATACTGTGTCCAGTTTTGGGCCCCTCACTGCAAGAAAGACATTGAGGTGCTGGAGCATGTCCAGAGAAGGGCAACGAAGCTGGTGAAGGGTCTGGAGCACAGGCCTTACGAGGAGCGGCTGAGGGAACTGGGGTTGTTTAGCCTAGAGAAAAGGAGGCTGAGGGGAGACCTTATCGCTCTCTACAACTACCTGAAAGGAGGTTGCAGTGAGGTGACTGTCGGTCTTTTCTCCCAAGTAACAAGCTGCACGATGAGAGGAAATGGCCTCAAGTTGTGCCAGGGGAGGTTTAGATTGGTCATTAGGAGAAATTTCTTCATGGAAAGGGTAGTCAAGCATTGGAACAGGCTGCCCAGGGAAGTGGTTGAGTCCCCATCCATGGAGGTATTTAAAAGACATGTAGATGTGGTGCTTAGGGCTATGGTTTAGTGGTGGACTTGGCAGTGCTAGGTTAATGGTTGGACTGGATGATCTTAAAGGTCTTTTCCAACCTAAACAATTCTGTGATTCTATAATAGAACAATGCAGTCATCTGCCTGTTTTGAGTGTAATTGCTTTAGGCACGGACAAAAGTTATCTGCTAAACTGAATCTGTGAGCATGGTCCACGTTTTTCTAGTCCATGTTATGAAAGTTGAAGGTGTGAAGATTGCAGAAATTGTTAGTAGAAGTAATAGCTAACAATTTATTTCTCAAATCTATAAGTTATACAGTGATTTCCAGCTGTCTTCAGTCTCCAAATAGCTCCATAAGATACGCTAAAACAAACCCCAAACAAAAGTCTGAGAGCCGTTGCACACTGCTAACTTAAGAGAGTGTCTGGTATTACCAGACGAGCTCTGATTTTGCATAAGGTAGCTTAGAATTCAGGGGTAAAACTGCGTGTTAAGTACAAATATTAGCATCAAAACATCTGTAATGAAAGCTGCTCCACTTCAAGTTAATTATATTAAAGTATAAGAGAAAACTAAGGTAGCACACTATGCATTTGCTGAGCAGTAAATCTCTACAGTGGTGAACTTGGTGTAAAGAAATGTAAGTGGGTACAAATGTTATTTGTTTATAATAAACAAAAAGAAAACCCTCCTCTCTTTTCAGAAACTTTTTCACTAAAAGGACAAAGGAACTCAAACCTGCTGTCCAAAGCGCTCCTGGTTGGAAGTTGTTTGGAAAAGTCCCACCCAGGGAAAACCTTCCAAAAGATTCCAAAATTATTCAGCAGGTGAGTAAATGTCACACAGCTCTAGGTACAAAACTTGTAAAAATTAATGCATGGGTATTGCAGTTCTCTGCTGTTATCTCCATGTTGTTACTATAGAACCGTAGAGTGCTCTGGGAAGACTCTTTTCGGGCTTTGTCTAAAGAATAGTAGTTACTCAGAAGGAATTTGAGTTTTGTGATTATCTAGTACATTCTTCAGTACACCTCAGTGCTTATAAAAAGGTGATACATGTTCAAAAAGCATTTAAGCTGTTTAGATCAAAACATCAGAACTTGCATTAATACACTTCCTGTAAAATTTTGCCTTATTTAACATGTTATACTACAATTTTTTTAATGGTAAAGCGATTGTGAAATACTCTAGGCTTCCTTTATGAAGTTCAGTTCTGAGTTACTTTTGCCTGTTCTATGCAACAAAACCACAGTCATACTTGTATGTTCAGCTTTTTTTCAAGCTAGATATTAACCTAGTAAAATTTATCCTCTTAAAGCATTCTTGGATATTCTAGTGTTACAAAACTGATTTTCTTTTTTGGGGTTTTTTTTAGGGTTGGTTTTTTTGTGGGCTTTTTCTTTTTTTTTTTCTTTTTTTTCTTTTTTTTTTTTTTAAAAAAAATCTAACTCATCTTTCCATAGTCCTTGCCTGGAAGGCTTACTATCTGGGTAACTTGTTACAAATTACTTAGAATTCTGAAACATGTAATCTTGTTTCATTTCGTCTCTTAATCTCACTCAAGGTATTTTTGTTTCAAAATAGTGCTGTAAGTTGAACTTGTTTTGGAGTTACTGGGGTACTACAGAAAGGTAATTCTGATTTCCTTCCCCTGATACCAAATTGCACTTCCATATATTCATTCCTGTGGAATCTGTCTTTAATTTGATAAAATAATAAAATGGCATAGTCTTTAAAGATGAGCAATTGGTAATGTATCATTAACTTAATGTTAACATGCAATCCTGAAGTTGAAAGTTTTGTTGACCCAAGAAATGTGAATGTCCCTTGGGTTGGTGAAAACAGTAAGTTTGAATCTCTTGAGCTGCTTTTTCTTTGTCTCCTTTCTCAAATTCCATATAAGCTGATGTGTTTGGCAGGTGCAAATGGCTGTGAATGAAGCAGTGTTCAGCCATCTTCTAGAAGGAGCTTCGTGGTGAAGAGGGCCTTTTGGGAGCAACTAAAGTGAAAACCGAGAGGTTCTTTTTGAAGGACTTCGATGTAATGGGACTTGTCACACAATGAAATGTTGTAGGAAAATGATGAGATTGCAGCAGGTGCTATTTACTCTGAAGTAAACTGGGTGCTTTTTCAGCATTTTCAAATCCAATTTGCCTTATTTAAATGCTTTCCCTTTTTGGGTGAGAGAGGGCAAGTGTTCTTTCTTAGTTTACTTGCAGATGAATGCTGTTGGACTTGTGCTATGAAAATGCTGTGGTAAAAATCCAGATGTCTCTTCCATCCTGAGAAATGGAGAGTGTGCACAATGCTACCAGTCATCTGCTTCCCATTTTCTAGTTAGGAAGATGTTTGTTCTGGAGACCAAGTCATAATCTGCAGAATTCGTCGTATTCTCTTACCCTGTTGTCCCTCAGTGACTGTTTTTCATTTAAACTGTAGCGTTCCCATTTTTTTAACTTATCTGAAGTGGCAGAAAAGCAAATATATTAAAACAATGTATGTCTTTAAACATGATTTGGTTGGTCCTAGCTGCTAGTCACGTGGCTTGTGTCATAATGGTTGCCAGATTAGGGTCACTCTTGGATTTATATAATCTTGAGTAATGTGTCAGTAATAGCTAATATTTTTAGTTTCTAATTTAGCTAAAGCATGCATGGTGTTTAGATAAAGCATCATGAGCTAAGATAGACAGTTATCAAAGGGGGATCCAGAATGACAGTATACTCTGTGCAGAGTTAGATCTACAATACCTGAGAAAATTTGATTCTTAAATTGAGAGGTGACCCTAAAGTCTCCATATTTAACATATGCCAAATGTGTTGCATGTGTGTTTAAAATTTACAATACAGCTTCTTATGCATATGCCTTTGAAGAAAAGCCAAGTGGTTTCTTTTCTCAAAAATGTTCAAATTTGCTAAGCTGGTGATGGGTTAGAATGAATATAGGCACACTTTGTTATTGAAGGTAAGTGGAAAATAGTATCTTCACTTTTGAATGGCTCACTGAAGTCCCTAGACTAAATTTCTCACTATTGCAGGAGATGAGTGAAAAGAATATAGGCCAGAATGCAGTTAGGATGCCTTTAAGAAGTTGATAGAAATATGATTAAAGCTTAATGTGCTCTGTGAACCTGTCAGATACTTCATATCCTACATGGAGTGTCTCTACAAACTTCCAGATTGACTTTCTAAATTGAAGTCAAGGGATCAAGTGTGATCTGAAACACAAAACCCACATTTTTTTTTTTTCCCCAATTTTTTTAGCTATCTGTGGTCAGAACAACAGCTACTCACTGTTCACCAGCTTTTGTAAAATGCGCTACTAGATGTAAGAATACGCAGGTAGAATGGGCTTAAGCTGGAGCCATGCTGCCTGTGAGGGAGTTTATGGTAGTTTATTATTAGCAACAAATCTTGCTGTTCCTGAACAGCTATGGCATTTGGCATGGTTGAACACAAAGTTCTGTGACTTTACTGATGCCCGTGGCCAGCTTTGGGGGCAGTGCAAATAAACCCTTGGCTAAGGAAACTCAGTAATGAGTCAGCATCCTTCGGATGAAAAATGAGATCTTAAGAAGCCCTTTTGCAGGAAAAATTAACTCGCAACCGGAAAAACTTTGTAACTAATAAAAGGAGGAAGTCTTTTGGGTAAAGGTAATACTTATATCAAAGGTTTATGGCAATATTATGAAGCTTAAAGGACTTTCCTATTAGTAAAACAAGGAAAAAATTGCATCATTGTAGATTTATAGTCAGAAGGGTGGTAGAGTTCGCATGCCCTGTTTCCATCCTGGCTGATGGAAGCCTCCTTTGTTACCTTTGTTTTGGTAAGGATGATGTAGTAAATTGATATTACGTTTGAATGCTTGTGGCTCCCAGTCACTGTCTGTCAACTAGACATTGCTATAATATGCCTCTGCAGAGGAGTCAGGTAGTGACTGTAATATCTTGAATAACTTCCCAGAAAATCTGGAAACTTAATTTGGGATACTGTTTCAGACATTTTTCAGACAACGATGCTAGCCAGCTCTGCCTGCAGAGACTGCCTAATGAGTATTACCGTAAATAATTTCTTTGCAAGTTTCTTAGTGTATGTAGAAGATACATATTTTTGTCAAAAAAGCAACCTGCAGGGCTTGCCTGGCCGGGGAGATGGCAGAGTCCCCTGCAGCTGTGCTGCCATCAGCATGCTTTGGGTGAGATGCTCCAGCTCGAACTGGGTCAGAGGTTGAAAGTTCTTGGCAGCTGCATCTCCCCACTTGCAGCTGCTGGCACGCTTGGCTCTCCTTGGATTTGGAGCTGCCCAAGCAGGATGTAACTGAGGCCAACTCTTTTGCTGGACATCTCCCTCCTCTGGGCTTCCTTCCTTCACTGTTCTTTAGAAAGGGAAAATAGCAACTCCTTAGGACTGCAAATGTCAAATGCGTTTGGTTTTAGGAAGTGTGCCTTTTTTCATGAACTGCAGCTAATAAAACTGGCTATTATAAGAAGTATGTGGTCATTAATGATCAGTCTGCTAAATTCTTTTCAGTCTGTACAGAAATCTGCTTTAAATTAGACTGCTGAACTATTTTAATATAGAAGCATTTAAAGCAGAAAGCGACTTGTGGGCTGACGTGAAACATTTTGGTGTGTATTGACTGAAGTGCAAGTTCTGTTTAAAAACGCAAGCTCAATTTAATTTTTTGTGCTTAAGGTTAAAGAAAAGAGCTTTTAATCTATGATCAACATGATTCTGAACATCAAGTCATGAAGCTTAGCTCTTGCTCTTTATTAAAGCAGTCTTGAATACTTTTTATTAATTTGTTTAAAGCAGCATGGTGATTTTTTCCTAGTATGCCCGAATTAAAGTAAACTCAAAATATGGAAATACACATGGCAAGATAAAGAAAAGTAAAACGTACACCAAATTAACTTTATCAGCAATTTTAACAAAGTACTGTCAGTGGCAGCCTTGAATAAGTGGTGGTGGTGGGGGGGAAGCGTTTATTTAAATCTGACACACCATGAAAAACTTGCAGTGATTTAGAAATGATTGCTTATTCAGAAGTGAAGCAAAGCCATCTTTTCCAAAAGCTGTCACCTTGTGTACAAAATGGAAGGTATTAATTTTAGACAGTACATTAAATACTCCGATTTTGATGACTGGGTCACTGTCTCACAACTCACCTCTGAAAATATTATTTTTGAGCATCTCTGAAATGTTTTTAAAAAAAAAAAGTAAAATACTGTACTTGAGGGCTAAAAAACAGTGTCTTCACTTACATATTTTTCTGATGTCGTTATCTCCAGTCTGAAATCTAATGGAGAAATTGCATATGATTCACTGAATCAGTGCAACTCCCATGGTCTCCCAGGGACAAGAGCTGTCAAAGACTCCTCTTTAGAGGAACAGATGCGTTTTTTCATACAACTCAGACCTTCTAACTTGCAATATTAACTCTTCCCTCTGATCTTCAACATTTCACTTTAACAATGCATGAAACTCCTAATGTTTAAAAAGTGTATATAGCATGTTTGTCAACAAATCTAAGGATTTAGATATCTGAAAAAAGTAGGTAAATGCAGTGCTAGATGCTTTTTCATAGGAGTGGTTCTTAAGCAGATAGTTATCTAGATAGAGGTCACATTGGCTTGTCTTCCATTACTACTGGAAGGAAGAGAAAGGCAAGGCTTCTGCCTGTTTAGCAGATACATGTAGAAATATGTTTGTAACAAACTGCCTTGAAACCAGGACAGACAATAAGGGGGTATTGGGCCTTGCACAGAATATGTAATGCCTGAATAACAATTTGTCTACTAGCAGCAGTGAGAAGGCTTGTGATGGTTTTCTTTGTAGATGCTGTAGCCGTCAGATTCTTAAGAAACGTCCCATCATCTTTCCAGAATCACACATGCAGTTAGTAAAATGCTATGTCAGAGCTAAAACAAAGTGTTGTGTTGAAGTCTTTCAAAGACATTCCCCAGTGTTTTAGACTTTTGCAATGATTATCTTATCAGTAAAATGGTAATGAAACTGGTAGGACCTCAGTGACACAAATGCCTCTCCTTTTGTTTGTATAAAGGACATAAAATACAATTCAGCTCCTTGTACCAGGGCTTACCCAGCTGCTTTGACAAGGAAAACTTGTCAAGGAGAACTTCTCATGATGTCCGTGCTATGCTGGTGGCACAAATGTATCTTCACCGGAGTACTCTACAGTGAGCATGGGACTAATATGTTGAAAATACTGCAGAGGTGTTGACTCTGCTGATGTGAATTCTTCTGATTGCTGGGTTCTTTTTAAAAAAAAAAAAAAAAACAAACAAAAAAAACCCCAGCAAAGTCTTCAATGTCAACTACAGAGAGTATTGAAGCAAATTTCTTTTACTTTGATTTGGTGGGCCACTAGATTTTTTTGGTCTTTTGGATCCTCTTTTGGATGGGACCCCCCCCCCCATTTGGCCTTTGAATTTCTTTAGCAAAGGATGATACAGATAAAAATAGTTGTTTTCTCTTCTCTTAAGAGGTGAGAACTCCTGCAGGTTAAGCAGACTTAACGCTGGTGAGCTTGAGGTGCTGCAATAGCAAAATCATCATCTAGGCAGGCTGTATCAAATTCCAAAAGGATAGGATTTAGCAAAAAGATTCAGGTGGTAAAGATGCTGTCTTTCATGGACTTTCTTTAAAGTGTGTTTGTGGGGGGTTTTTTGGTTTTTCTTTTTTTAATATAAGCCTTATCCTTCTGAGGCTGGCATGGTACTTCAGTGCTGAAAAGGAGAAAATATTATGGCAATGGAGAAAGAAGCCTTTAAAATGTGTTTTATTAGTCTGGGGTATGCATGGTACAAGAACATTGCAGATACTTTCAGAAATAATGTTGAAGGCATGATAAAAAGCTTATTTTCCTTCTTCCAGGCACTGTAATCCAATGCTTAAAAGCAATGGCTGTGTCTTGTCTCCCCCCACCCCACCCCGGGTCTTTAAGCTTGGCTCTTCCATTAGAAAACCAGCTTTGACTTTTGAATGGAAACCAGCAGAGCTGTGGTTGGTAGTACAGGGTCTCCTGTAGTTGGGCATGCTTTTGCCTGATTGCCTTGCTGCAGTGTGTTATGAGGGCTTTCATATTGCTACTTGGAATCTTACTTTTAATTTAAGTGACTGTTTCTCAAAGCCTTACAAATGTATCTTGCTTCTTATCAGCTCACCAGTGAGGTTGAGGTGTAGTCCACTTCCGAGCTTTTCAGTTTAGAAATACTAATTATAACATGGCAGGGGGGAAGGTGGGGGACTTAAAGGCCCACTCTTAAGTCACTGTGGTATTTGGTGACATTTTCTGCCCTCTCATGTTAAATAGAAAAACCCAAACACTTAACGTGAAAGTTCTGTTTGAAAGTTACCCTAGTATTTTGTTTCTTGCCAAATGCTTATCCAAGTCCAGTTACATTTCTTTTCCCTTTCTCCACAGTGCAAGTACTATTCTTGAGTATTCACTTTAAGCTTTAAAGCTAACTGGCTTATAGGTGAAGATCTAGTTGGGTGTGAGATGCAATCTAACATGAGCGGAATGAAGGCAAGGTCTTCAAGATTCATTTTCAGAGCAAACAGTTTGTTTTCTTGTGTCAGCCTAGAGACAATGTTTTGTTCTTTCCGTTTTAACACTGTATCTTCCAAGGCTAGTGTTTTAAAAAACTGTAACTTTTATGGGTGATGTGGACTAAGGATGTATCAGGGAATGCCATTTGTCATGTTCCTGAGAAGTGCCATGGAAAAAGGTCTCTTTTCAGGAAAAGGTGCTGATTGTAGAAAATACAAAACTTCAATTAAAACAGAAAAAATAGTCCAATAGATGTCTATACACACCTTGCACAAGTGGGAAGTCTTTGTATGTGTTTTTGTATATTTTGAGGGCTGGAGAAGGAGGAGAACAGCCACATCTATGTTTCTTCAAACATAGAATATAAATACATGTGAATTTAAATTTTGGCTTGCATGTTGCTATATTGTAATGGTCTTTTCCTTCATTTATTCACTAAGGCTTTGCTTCTGTTTTTCTCATTAGGATGACAGTTCTGGCAGTCTTGCGTCAATATCTGCTCTCAGTCTATTAAACACAGGGGTATGAAATTTAATATATATTCTTTCTAGTTGTATTCAATGCCATGCATGGGACTATGTAGCGCTCATTAAAATAGAATAAACATCACATTTTCACAGTAGCATGAATATTTTATGGCACTAACCATCAACTCATTAGATACCATTAGTAAAACAAACAAACAAATAAATGTCACACATGAATCTCACTAACAACTTAAAGTGATAGAGTATTATTGTTTATTACTGTTTATATTGCATGTTCTTGAATACCAGGAAATGGGTAATGCTAGAGCTTGACAGTAATTTACTTTCTATGTTTCCTGTGCCTCCTTGCTTAAGTTGTTAAAAGGCTTAATTTGTAATATTCTTCAGCATCTTGTATGAGCTTTGAAAATTGATATCTGACAATCTTTTTTTTTTTTTCCCCTGTCACTAAGTCATACAAGCTATTAACAGTGGCGCTTCAGAATTCCAGATGCTTTAAGTCACTACTTCCAATATGAAATTGGAAACCTGGAAAAGTGTAGCTTTTGAAACTTCTGTTATATGCTGTTATGTCTTCTGTTCACTGTGACTGGTATCCTTCTGAAATTGGTCTAATACACATGCCTGTTACTTTGAAAATTTTTTATGTAATCCCACACCCTGTGTTAAACAGGAATAGTACAAATTAGCTTTTTAGTTCTGTGGATCTGTTACTCTGGCTTTGTGAAGCAGAGCCGTAATGTAACTGCTAGTTGATATGTGATGCCTGTGGTTCATATTAGCTGGTCCAGCCACTCTCAGCTCTTCTTTAGTGGGCCCAGAAGCCCGTGGCTTGCTTCATGCTTTTTTTTGTAAACAAGAAAAGATGACACTTGATGCAACTTGTTAAATATCCAATTGAGGAAAAAATAAAGTAAATGAACAATTGAAGATGGATGCCATTACTTTGGAAGGTTGACCTAGAAACTCTCTAGTGTCTGTTTGGTTGTTCTCTTGTACTATGCGAAGATTAGTATTTTCCCCTCCAATATAGGTTCTTCCTAAATTGCCTGCAAGTTAGGAAAGAATCTATTCTGTCTGTCCTGATATTATCTGGTGTTCTTAGTTCTGGGAAAATGTCTAGTTTATGACTCAGAATTTTTCAGTGACATCTACTCTTGCTATAAGCACTTCTTTGTTTTTAATCACCTTGTAACCAGGTCTAGCTCAATGATTTTAACATTTAACCTGGGGGGGACACCCATGACAACATAGGAGAGAATCCTTACGCATTAGCAGAAATTCTTCTTGCATAAATTTTCTATTAGTTTATTAAAGTGATGTAGATGGGTGCCCTCCTAAGCGATTCTATTAATGCTTCCATTCTTGGATGATTAGCTCTGCTTGAAATGATGGGAAATAATCTTTCTGATGATATTTCTAGTTAGCTGTACAACATTGTGAAAATAATTCTATAGATGTTTTTAGAGGCCTATCTGCTCCACAGTCCCATGTGTGTGTAGAGGGGAGATGGGTTTAAAACCACTTGCAGAATATATGGCAATCCCCATTGTTTCCTCAACAGAAGTCATGACTGGAAATGAGCGATAAAAGCCTTGGATTACAAGGCTTGTGAAAGTCCTCACAGGCCTGAAAGTACCAATTATATTTTTATCGCTCATTTCCAGGAGTTCAGCTTTTGTTGTTGGATCCTAGATGGATCAAAACTTACCCCAGCAAGATGCATGTTAAATTTTGTGGTCAATATTTATTCCTTTAAAGCTCTGTATTTTCGGCACTGTAGATGCAAGTTTGTCTTCTAAAATGGAATCATTATGTGCACGCTTAGTTAAATACTTTATCCCCACGAGCATACCCTACTTAAGGTTAACTAATGGTTTTGGAATGCTGTGATGCAGCTGGTTTTCCTTTCTGTAAATTAGTTTGCTTAGATGCTGGAAGAAGCAGCTATGGGCAATTATGCATATGTTACACAGTGCAATCCAGTACTGTTTAGAGATATCTGAAATAGCTCTGAATGGTCTAGCTGTCCTATATGGTTCTTCTGAGGAAGGATGAAAGAAACTTCAGTTTTGTCTGTTTTCCATGTAGATATCAAAAAGGTGCAGGCAATAAAGACCTGTGCAGGTTTATTATTTTTCTCTTGTTTAAAACACCAGGGTTTTTTTGTTGGTTGTGTGGGTGGGGTTTGGGGTTGTTTTTTTTGTAAAGAAGTTACAATTTGGGATATCTTTATCTTCTTAAGCACAAAGGCAGTTTATAAGTAAAAGACTTTTTTCCCAGCCCCATTTACATGTTACCAGTCTGTAGGTTAATAGGCTTATCTATATTTCTGTAGGAATAAATACCAGAAATACAAGTCCCTCTACATATCAAAGTGCTCTTAAACATATCATTGCAGTGTTTTTCAGGAAAAACATGATTTTAGCCCGTTAACAGGTTTATTATTGGCAGTAGATGAGAGGATGCAGTTCCAGCCTTAATAAGGAGATAACTATTCTTACTTTCTATTAAAGCTGAGATTTGTTTTTCTTTCTCTATTTTGGGATTGTGAAATGTTCTGTATCTCTTAATAAATACCAGATATGCTGCAGTAAAGATTTTTTTTTAATAACATTCCCTAAACTACTGAAACCATACATGTGACACTTCCAGAATTATTTTTTTGCATAAACAGGTCTTACACTAGTCTTGAATCTTAGTTGTCAACTGTTCTGTCCTCTGGCATATGCCCTGCTTGTTAAACATTTGACAAGACATTTGACTTTAAATTGTATTTTTACCTTGTTATGGAAGAGTATTAGCTCACATCTTTTGAAGTCAAATTCTATGTCAGCTCAAGCTTTTTATCACATACCAAGAATTTTAGATTCTTCATCAAATGCATGGTTAAGGCTATTGGATTGTTTACATCTAGTTATACAAAATATTGCAGAAAAAATGGATATTTTAGTTGCACAAACTAGTAAGTTTGATGCATGTCTGATGGCTCTGGGATCTAATCTTCAGATAAGTTTCCTAGAGCACAGGGTTCTTGAGGAAAAAGCATCTTCCACTGGGAAGTTCTGGTACTTTGGAATATATTTCATCTTGGGGAATGTGCAGCCATGACAG
This sequence comes from Pelecanus crispus, assembly GCF_030463565.1. Taxonomy (NCBI): domain Eukaryota; kingdom Metazoa; phylum Chordata; class Aves; order Pelecaniformes; family Pelecanidae; genus Pelecanus; species Pelecanus crispus. The sequence continues at coordinate 19,550,872 of NC_134652.1, read as the reverse complement.
TTTGAGCTTGAAGCTATTTTGGTCTCTGCTTTGACTCTCTCTAGTAATGCTTCAGCTTTCCCTCTCTGTGCATGCATTCTTTTATTGGAAAAACCAAATGTTTGTAAAGCGTACTTACTTCCACACAGTTGGGTGATGAGTTCTGCCTTTTGTAGATATCCCTGTTGAAGATCTTTTTCCTGTTTGTTTTTTGGGTTTTTTTTCTCCCTCCTGTCTCTGTTGCTTTGGAAATAGTGTATCAGTTCTTAGCATGTACCATAGCCAGAAGCACTAGCACCAGTCAAATGTGTTGCTTGTAATAAAAGGGTGAGAGTGGCTTCATTTCTAATGTCCATCTCGCAATGCTTTTTTTTTAATTTAACTTGCATACAAATTAGATGTGTAGGAATGTTGAAAAGGCTGGTACTGTTTGAGCTTCCTCATTTCTGACCACTAAATTAACTTGATTTTGTGGCTTCTGTTACAAAGTACTGGAAAGCATGAAAGTAAATAGAAACTTCTACCAAGAATATGAGGGATGGCATTGCTACTGTACTGCAGCCTGGATGCTGACCACAGGGTGCATTCCTAACTTAAGAATATGCTGGGGTAGCCTGAGATATGAAGCATGGCAGGAGTGCCTGTAGTGTCTCTGGTTTTAGGTGGAATGAAATAATTTTAGGCTTAAGAATATGTATCTTAATTCATACAGTGAACGTTGGTTTTCTGACTTTTCTTGTGCTTTTGTGAATTACAACAGAACTCTACCAATCCTGTATGTCCAGATGTTCAAGATACTTGTTTGAATGTGCCAAATGGTGTTGAATGCGTGTTATTTTCAATCAAAAGTTGTCTTGGGAATTACCCTTGAGAGGAGATGTTCCAGGAAATTTTGGCCAAAGACTTAGAAATATTTAGAGCTGATTTGTATTTAAGAACAGTTGGCTAGTAACTTTTAAGTCATTGTATTTAAAAATCATTATGTTTTTAGCGTGAATGTAGGTATAAACGATGATAGCAAACAGTTGCTTGCTCTTTTTCTTTACAAGGTGCATATTTGGGCTTCTCGTGAAGACAGGAAAGCAAACAGAGTTTGTACTCTAGTTGAAATAGTAGGCTGGTTGCTATAGATTTGCGCTTGTCTTTCAAGGGTGCTAACAAAATGAGTTACTTGGTATGCTGCCATGGGGCAGAGTATGATACAGTGGTTAAAGGTGGATAGCTAGAAGGATAGCTGAAGACTTGAAGCGGGGGGTGAAAACCACTTCAAAAGATACTGAGATTGTGGAGTGCAATCACCTTTTCTCATCAGTTAAACTATTGTTCTGACTCCCACAAACTAGAAACAGAAAAGGGCAAGAAGTCCAGATAACTCCCCAGGATCTGAAAAGTATATTGGCATATATGCATACACGACTGTGAACACGCCTGATCTCCTCTGATCTCTGAAGCTAACAAGTTGGGCCTGGTTAGTACTTTGATGGGAAACCTCTTGGGAATGGCAGGTGCTGTAGCCTCTTCCTCCTAGCAAGAGTGGAGTCTCCATCCTCGGTGATACTAAAAATCTGGCTGAACAAGGCCCAGCAAAACCTGCTATAGTTGACCTTGCTTTGACCAGGGAGGCTGGACTATAGATGATCTCCAGAGGTCCCTTCCAACCTCAGTGATTCTGTGACAGTGTCCTCTTGAGATGAGATTAACGTAACTTCACTGAGGTTATACTTGAGATGAGATTAACGTAACTTCACTGAGGTTATACTTTTCAGGTCATTTAATGTATTATGCCTGGTGTGGAAGAACAGAAATTTTGTAGAGATCACTAAAATGGATAGGGTAAAGAGGCTGTTGAGCAGCAAGCTTTAAGCCACCTTAGCACTGGGCAAACACTTTGTCTTCTCTGGAAATCTGAGGCTGCGTTGTCAAGTTTGTAAGAGGTCTTTTACCATTTAACTTTATGGTCTTCAACTGTGTACTGAACTTTTAAGCTATGTAATAGATTTAAAATTGTCAGCTGTGTTTCTGTAATGCTGTCAATGAACACTGAATGTGTAAAGCCCTCTCTTTCTCCCTGGGAGAACTAATGTGTACAAGAAGCCGTGTATTAGATGTAAGATCCATTTGGGAGCAGTTTCTAGAGAAGATTGTTATGTTTGATTAGGAAGATACATGACCTAATTTGTAATTGATCAATTTTTTATTTTTGGTAACTTAAACATAAGATATTTGGTTAATCTAAGACTGAATTTACTTACACAATTATTAAAGTAACAGATGTACAAGAACAAACTCTCTTTAGATAAAAAAAAGCTTGTACAAGTTACACCTCACTTGGCTGTGCTTCAGAATAAAGCTGTGTGATCTGTGAAAGTACATTACTAAAGTACCTTGAATTTGTTCTCTTAACAAGATGACTTTTCAGCTCTTAGTATTCTACATTTGAATTCTAGCATGTGGAAGACTTGCAGAAAAACTAGTATTTAGCCTTCATGCCTAAGGAGAGTGTGAACCCACAAGCTAACTTGGTTTGGGAAAAAGTTGAAAGTGTTCTCACAGATAACCTTTTAAGATTTGCTGGATCATAAGAATGGGTTTCCCAGTAACTTGGCAGTAAATTTTTATTTACAGAGGCTAAAAAAGAGGGAACGTGAGATTTGAGGTTTTCATCTGGCTCTGTCTAGCCTTTTTTCCTAAAGACTGTCTCATATTTCTGTTTTGTTGAGTTGCTCTGTGGAAAAAGGAATGGGATTCTTTCTTCCCCAATCTTCTGTGTATTAAAGGCTCTTAAATATTTCCTTCTAAGTAGATTGCATGTTTTAACCTTTAGGAAAGAAATGACGTGAAACAGACTTGTAATGATAAATATTATTATATTATTACCCAGTGTAGTATAGGTAGTTCTGGATAATGTGGGTTTGATGGTCTTGCTAACAGCTTCAGAAACTTGAGGGTGCCGGATCTTAATGGTGGCTAGAATCAAAAGGAAAGAAATAGGAAGACACATGTTCTTGGTTAGTGTTTTTTGTTGGTTTTTTTGTCAGCTTCACAGATTACTTAAATATACTTGCGTGCTAATTATTTTGGGGAGATTGTGCAGATCTCCTAACTGTAACTGATCCTTGCATGCTCAGTAGTAATATTGAACTAGAATCGATCAAAGATTAAGTTGATACAAGAAACTGCTTTCTCATTCATCTTTACCTAGCAGTCCCGGAAAGCTGCACTGTCTTGCTATAAACAACTTGTAATGTTAGCTCCTTGCTGTTGTAAATTACTTAATATTATATATTATGACATTATTTAATAAGTGTTAGTTAATATCAGAAGTGAGGCTGAAAGTTGAAATTTAATTTTGATTAATAATGTTGTTTAGGAATATGAAGCACGGACAGGAAGAATGTATAAACCTCCACCCCCATCAGCAAGACGTAAAAATATTGAATTTGAACCACTGTCAACTACTGCTTTGATTCTGGAGGATCGTCCAGCGTAAGTATGATTCTGCTGTGGAACTGATGATGACTGAATTTCTTCAATATGCTACTGATGAGCTAAACTTCACCAGTCTTACACAAAAGTATCAATGGCTTATTCCATCCCAGATAATAGCCTAACAAATACCTCCAGAAGAACCTTTAAGTATATTATAGTCTATATGAGGAATTTCTTCTCGCTGTAATGGGGCTACCAGTATGTTATCTACTGCATATCACAGCTGCCTGTGGCAGTGTTGTGGGCATCCTTAATCAGGAAAATTCATGAAGACTTTTATGTATTTATTTCCTGCTATCTCAGTGTGTGCTCCCTTCTCCTTCCCCCGTTCTGGAAACTTAATTTCCTAGACCAGTTGGGAAGTCTTAACAGTGACAGTTGTTACTTCAGCAAACCTGGATTTGGCTTACCAGAATAGTCTTTTAAAAAAGGAGAGGAAAGGGGGGGGGGGGGGGGGGAGTATTAGGTAGGTAACAGCAGGAGTGGGAAGAATTGTTTTGAAACACAAGAAATACCTTCTTGTCACAAATGCTGAATGCTCATTTTGTATCTGGCAACCACAGTTAAATGCTTTGTTGGTACCAAGATGGTAGTGTTCACTGATACCTGTTCCTTGCCCTTGTTCCAGTTATGTTTTCATGGCTCCTTAAAACTACAGCCGAAGGCAAGGAAACAGCAGGTGAAGATGCAACAAAAACTGCATTAGGTACAAATCAGAATAGTAATGAAAAATGGGTAATAAATTGGTCAATGTTTTCAGCTATACAGTCTTCAGCAATTTGAAGGAAAGAGGAGGACCTGCTGACTAGGAACACATGCTGTGAGGAAAGGAAATGGAGCAAAGCTTTCAGATTGCACCTTGCAAAAGCTTACGATGGCACTGTTAAATGTTTGCTCTAATCAGTTCCAATTAGGAAATGGAAAACAGAACTTGTAGTGTTTCCTTTGATATTCTCTCTAGTGGTATATAAGCTCATTCAATGCAAAGACAGAAATATCCTGAATGGAGGTATGGATTGCTGACTATTTTTTTGTAAATGCATTATTTCTTTCACTGTATGGTGGGAGAGTAAGATATGCAGTAACTGGTTTGCTGATGCTTTTATGTACTTTCAAAATACCACAATTCACAAACTAATGTAAGTATGTTTTTACAAATGACACTTCCACTTGTTTCAAATTAGAGTGCCATCCCAAGTGTGTAATGTGTTGCCACAATCTCATCCTTGAATATATATTCTGCTCTCGCTTTCATTAGAAATATTAAGAAAGTGATCTTTTCTGCTTGTATGAGAGGAGATCAGGAATAGTGTGGCCAGCAGGAGCAGGGAGGTGATTGTCCCCCTGTACTCGGCACTGGTGAGGCCGCACCTGGAATACTGTGTCCAGTTTTGGGCCCCTCACTACGAGAAAGGCATTGAGGTGCTGGAGCGTGTTCAGAGAAGGGCAACAAAGCTGGTGAAGGGTCTGGAGCACAGGTCTTATGAGGAGCGGCTGAGGGAACTGGGGTTGTTTAGCCTGGAGAAGAGGAGGCTGAGGGGAGACCTTATCGCTCTCTACAACTGCCTGACAGGAGGGTGTAGTGAGGTGGGTGTTGGGCTCTTCTCCCATGTAGTTAGCGATAGGACAAGAAGTTTCTCAAGCTGTGCCAGGGGAGGTTTAGATTGGATATCAGGAAAAATTTCTTCACGGAAAGGGTAGTCAAGCATTGGAACAGTCTGCCCAGAGAGGTGGTGGAGTAACCATCCCTGGAAGAGTTCAAAAAATGGTAGATGTGGCACCTTGTGACATGGTTTAGTGGGCATGGGGGTTTTGGGTTGATGATTGGAGTGATGATCTTAGACGTCCTTCCAATCTTAATGATTCCTGGTTTTTACTTTCCATTATAAATGATCCAGCCGCCAAGCCAGGAGGTATGGGGTTGCCACTCTACCCTTAATTGGTTTCGTGGTGGACTTGGTAATGTTAGGTTAATGGTTGGACTGGGTGATCTTAAAGGTCTTTTCCAACCTAAACGATTCTGTGATTTTCTGAGATGGAAAACTTTTTTTCCATATTAAAATGACAAAACTGTCTTCTGTTTATTCTGAACCACAGTAGACTAGGGATTCGGTAAGAGACTGAGACCAAACATTGTGTTCTGATTTGTTTCAAAATGAGTCTGCTTGGTCAAAAGGAAGTGTGCGTTTGGCAATTAGGAGGTCACTATGCAGCCAAAAACCAAACATGTTTTAAGCTGGTGAACTTGTAGCCCTGCAGCAAGCTTCCTTAGCTTTAGGTCTGACATAAATGGGGGTCTATCCTGTCTTCCTTTGGTAAACCTGTCTTCTTCTGTGGGAGTTTTAAAGGGCTAACTATAATGAATAAAAATCTTTACCTTTTATTGAAAATACTTCATCATAGATTTCATTTGAAGAAATGGAGTATCGATATGCACGTATATTTAATGATAAAAATATGCATGTGCAGAAATGCATTCAAATAAATATTAGTGTTTCCCTTTTGTCACTTCATGCAGGCTTCATTTGAGCATCATTCCAGATGTTCAACAAATCTAATAACCCTGCTTTGGGGGAAACTATAGGAGAACTAATAACAGAAGCATAAACATCTGGTAGTTCTCTACTGCTGGCACTGAAACACCGGTAGTGTGAGAACCCCAAAGCTCACCTTAGAGAGAAGCCAAATTAAAACCTGTTTTGAAATGGTTCAGAATGTCATCTGCATGTACTGAATTCAGGAACAACTTCTTTTCAGAAATCTTCCTGCCAAATCAGTGGAGGAGGCTTTACGTCACCGACAAGAATATGATGAGATGGTGGCAGAGGCAAAAAAACGAGGTATGTTAACTGCCAATAATCACTATAATTCTTTTTAACTATGCAGCAGAAATAAAGTAATTTCTGGCCTGTAGGCTAGTAGGTACAGTAAAGAACAGCCTTGTTTAATATCTTGTCTAGGTTATTCTCTGGTACATATGTGCACACAGTTTTAAACAGACTCAATTATTAAATTGTTTTCTTATTCGCCACAGTGAATGTAACTAGGTTCAGGAGTCAGTTTAACCTTTTCTTTAATTTTTAAGTAGGAACTTGATTTGTGTGTTGTGTGCGGTTTTTGGTGTGTGTTTGGTTTTTTGGTTTTTGTGTATTTGGTTTTTTTTTAAAAAAAAACTACTTGTGTAATGTGATCAGCTAGAAACTTTCTGGGTATTCGGACTGTTTTTTTCAAACTGTGTTGCTGCAGTTGCCACTGAGAGCCAAAAAGTATAATAAAGCTGACTGCTTAAAGATCTGTTTTTTCAGGAATTTGAGATAAATTCCAGTGTGAAAACAGATGAAAACTTTGGGGTTTTTCCAACCAGTTGTACCTGTGTGAACTTGCCTACTCCCACTAGATCTGTTTTTTAAATTAAACATATCTGTAGCATCTGGTACTGTGTCAATCTATGAATAGTTGTTGAAATGACTTCTGTAGTCTCGTGCCTAGTATTCAGGCAATAATCTATTTTAAGAATCTGTGCTGCATGTTTTACTTGAGCTGTTGTTAGAGATTCAAGCTTCTGAACTGATTGAGCCTCTATGGATCTGTGGCAGCTTACTCTGAAAGATGTAATAAGAAATCCAAGGCATTTGACAACTCGTTTCACTCTTCTCTTGTGGTCTGTGTCTCGTAAGGTGATGTCATGAACTGCGGTCCATGTTCTCTAACTGGATCTTTGGAGGGTCAGCCATGTGTAGTCTTCTAGTATGTGTGCCATGGTATTCACTAAATTAACTATTGCTACGCACACAAAGCTTCAGTAAAAACAAAACTTAATGAAGCTGGTCAGCCGTATCAGTTTGCCAGGGATGGTATGTTTACTCTGTTGATGTGTCTAATGCATGCATAATTAGAACATGTCTTGCAATTTCACAGTGGTTCTTAGTGATGTCAAGATAGCACTGCTCTGTCCTTCTTTTAGCCTTTTTAATAAGAGGGACCTATCTTTTTTTAACAGAAGGCAGAATACTCTTGTTCAGCATTGTGGCGTTGCCTCAGATCTTTAGGTTCTCTTTCCAGAAAAGAAAATACATAATCCTTCCAGGTGGAAGTTTCAGTAAAACTGGAATAATTTTAAAATGGATGTAGAAGTGCACTTTTGAATAATAATTTTAACTACAATTACTGCTGATTAGTCAAAGTAGTAAGTAAGGTTTAGGTAGAACATGGTGTGAAATTCATTACAGGAAAAACAGCGCTGATGACGTACTTGCTTTTTAGTCATTCTGTGTACTGCAGAAAAGAGAGCTATGAGTTTTCTAGCCAGATTTTTGCTTGTCTACATCACTGTGTATTTGAATAACTTAAAGACAGCTTAAATTAAAAAATTTCCTCAGAAATACACCTACAATCAACATAAATAGTATCAGCTAGCTTATGCACAACTGTAATTTACCCTTGATCTCTTTCAGACATCTAAATAATTAGATAATAGCTGAATTATTTACCTAATAATTTATGTACACTAATACAGAATTATTAACATGTTATGCCTCACAGAAATTAAAGAAGCACATAAAAGGAAAAAAATAATGAGAGAGCGTTTCAAGCAAGAAGAGAATATTGCTAGCGCTATGGTGATTTGGGTCAATGAAATACTACCTAACTGGGAAGGCATGTAAGTAAAGTTCTGTTGTGTAAATGAGGCAAGGTTGGCTTGTTTCGCCTCTGGAAACAGAGGAACCACATCCTTATTTTCCTTTTCCTTTCTGTTTTGTCAAGTAGTCAGTTTTTGTTGCCATGATATAGTAAGAGGTCATTGCAGAACAACATGAAATGTGCTTTCTGGGAGCTTAAGGTTTTGGGTTCTTTTAAGGGGGCTTTAGCATAAGCAGAGATCCCTGAATATTGTTTTGGGAATCAAGTATGTTATTTTGCTTGTAAGTTGCCCAGTGACTTTAGAAACAAGGTGTTCAATATGTGACTTTTTTGTTTTTCTTTTTTCCCCTGCTTCCCTATCCTAGGCGTGCTACCCGAAGAGTTCGAGAGCTGTGGTGGCAGGGATTACCCCCAAGTGTACGTGGGAAGGTTTGGAGTCTAGCTGTGGGAAACGAATTAAATATCACTCCTGGTATGCCTTAACAGATCACGTTTTAATGCAAAACTAAGTTGGTTATTTTCAAAGAAAAATTTAAACTTTTGTTTAAAAAAAAAAATCAGGGTATACTTGCTTTTTGAAGAACTGTATTTCACAACCTTAGGAACAGGTGTTTTTTACAATTAAACATCATAGCCTGGCAAATTAATGGGAACAAGGTTTAAAAAACTGGTTACGAAAACATTTTAGTCTTACAAGAGTTAAGGTTGTGCTCTTCCCCCCCCCCCCCCCCGCCCCAAAACAATATTTTTATGTTTAAAATTGAGAATTTGTAGCTTTGCTTTCTTAAGGGGGTGGAAAGGGGAATTGCTTTATTTCATAACTAATGATTTTGATGAACTGGAAGTGTTCTAGCCCATTCACAAAAATAAAAATCTGAATTATTTAAGACACGATTTCCCTCTTGTAACTTGCATGTTCACCACAGAAGAAAGCATAATACAGTGCACACTATAAAACTGTGTATAGTGGTACTCGAGTGGTTAGTGGTAAACATCTAATAGATTCTTCCCCTGCCCCCAGTGGTTAAGATGAAATCAAGCCACAAAACTAAAGCCAAGAATACTTAGTGTGCTTTTGCTTTGGATGGGTGCTTTTCTTACTTATCTCTTCCTTTTTTGTTGTTGGTTTGGTTTTGTTTTCTTCCAGAACTTTATGAAATCTTCTTGTCGAGAGCTAAGGAACGATGGAAAAGCTTCAGTGAGACAAGTTCTGAGAATGACGTAGAAGGTGAGATCTCGTGAATGTTAGATAGCCTCCTATTCACTTTTACCAATCCAGAAAGTCTCACAAGTTCAGCTGAAATTGCAGCATTAGGAATACTTGTTAAAAGTGCTCCGAGTCATTCCCTACTTAAATGTTTGCTTTTTTATTACAAGTCAGTGAGGGGCTTAACAGTATTACTGTATCAATAAAAGATGCATTAAAATAATTGCATGTGCTAGTTGCATTTCAGATGAATGGGTTTTCCTCTGAATTCCTGAAATACCAGGACTAACTCTCATGAAAATTTTAGATGAAATACAAAAAGAAGAAATGGGAAACTAAATTAGAGCATGGGCTGTTGCCTAGCTCTGCTTAGATGGTTCTTATGTTGGTATCCCACACTTTGGGGGAAAAAAAATTATTTCCTATTTTTTGATTGTGGGACTGAAAGGTAAAGAATATATAACATTACACATTTTGGATCCCACTTGGGTTTCCTTGGTTGCCCAGATGGCCTTTCCTCCCTAATCTATTAAGTGGGAATGTTAGCACGCTTGTATGTGTATGTATAATGGATTTTTATTACTGGCATGTTGCTGTCCCCTGTAGCTATTCTCCCTGTTAAAAATAGCATCAGTGGTGTTTTTAATGGTGGGTGTATCCCTGAAATCATCAAGTCCTTGTGCTGTTGACAGTTACTTTTTAAAAATGCTGTCTTGTGTGATACTGTCAGTACCAGCTGCTATGAAATAACTATTTTTTTTGAGTTGGTCTCTCTTTTGGGGAAGAAAATGCCATTGTAATGCAAGAAGTACTTTTTTGTTTGCACTTGCCATAGCCCATCCTGACTAATTGGCTACTTTGTAAATTATTCTGGTCTCCTTTAGGCTACTTCTGTAACTCATCTGAAACTTGTATAAAGAAATTGTGTGTTTACATGACTGTAAATATGCTTATCCTTGGAAAACATGTTTGCAATGGCCCTTGGTTTGTGGGGCGGTGGTTTGTTCTTTTGTTGTGGGGGTTTGGGCTGAGTGTGGGGTAAGGCTTAGGTAGCATTTTGGAAAAGCAGTAGTTCTGGATGGGAGCGAAAGGTGGGAAGGGTCCAATTTGATTGTGTCAGATGTTCTGGGAAATGTAGTAAGTAAGTAAATAAGGGAAAACTTAAGAGTAATAGGATTTTCATCTCTGGTTGAAAAGCAAGCCAGCCCACTGTGGTTATTACTAATCTTTGGTAGCGAAGCCTGGAGGATCAATTATTTTAGCCTCATTTAACATATGTGAACAGGAAAAACCTTCAGACCTACTCAAATATCTTTATCTGCCAAAATGAAGTGTTAAAGGTGAAGCACGAAGAGTGTCTTTTTGTGTTTTGAAGACATTCAGCAAAAGATGTGTTATCTGTCAGATCTGTTGAAAAGACCCCCAGTGACTCCTTTTTTGGAGTTGGAACTGAATTTCTTGTATAGATCCAGAGTTTCTTATGCTCTATACCATAAATTATAATCTTCCTTGGGAATACTCTATATGAATAGTGTCCCAAATTAACCAATATAATACCTGTTCCTTTTGAAGGAGAAAGGAGGGATGAAGCAGCAGTTCCTGAACTTTTTATTTTAGATTGTGTGTGTTCTTTCTCCGTAGTAATCACTGCCTTTCTCCCAAATTTCCCTAACACAGCCTGCAGCAGTCCCACTCACTCCTGAATGCAGCTATCTTAGTTTCAGGACTGGAAGAAAATGCTGCTTCCCAGGCTCCAGCAGAGCAGGTTCTGTTTAGCCTATTCATCAAATTCTGCAATCTTCCATTTCCCAGATGCCTCTTGACTTGTTTAAGCCCTCTGAAAGAGCCTTTTCCCCAGGTGCCACGTGTACTTTTCTCCTCGCCATCACTAGTATTTGCATCATGTCCCTATGGAGAAGGCAGGGCAGAGATAACTGAAGGGCCAGCTGAATTTCTTCTGGAGGTTCTTGAGTGAATGCTGCTTCTTTCCTGCCATTTGAGGAATGCCGCTCCTAAGGATGCAAAAAAAGCTGAGTCAAATGAGAGCTCAGAAGTAATATAACTTCTGCGCATCGTTAAGTGTGTGGTCAGTTCTGGAAACTTCAGTGAAGTCTCTCTGTATATTTTAGTTACCTTCAGTAAAAGTGGGACATGAGAAAAGCATAACTTCGGAAATAATATGCTTGACTTTGCAGGTGAAGAAGTGCTAGCTTCTTGTGATAATCATAGAATGCTTTGGGTTGGAAATAATGATGCAATTCATCTTTTTCTTCTAGAGTACAGAGTATATTTCAATGCTGCTGGTTGAAATGAGCCACCAAATGAGCTGATTAGGAATAAAAATTTGCAAAGTGAGATCTCACTGGATCACGTTTAGGTAAAGAGCAGTGCTCTCACTCTGTGCTCTTGCACAGACTCAGTAACTGTCATCACAGCAGAAGATAAAACAGGGTTTTGAGGACTGGACTGGGCAAAGTTTGAATTCTAGTGAATGCAGAGCCCATCTGGGCCTGGCTTAGAGTGTTGTACAGAAGTAAAAGATAGCCTGTTGGTTTTATGTCTGAATGATGTAAAGGTGTACGACTTGAAAAAGAATGAGTAGACAGGTAGTAATTACTGATCGTTTCCCTCACTTTTTGGAGTTGATGGCATATACCAGGTATCAGTGGACAGTTTCAGCTCTTGGAGTATAGTACTGTAGAAGTGCACTCCAAGAATTAGAACTAGGTAACGTTTTCCCTTAGATCCTAAGTTTTATATGCCTATGGCATTTTTCTGCAGACTTCAGAATAATCTATCTATCAGTTTTAATAAGTGTTGGTTTTGCTTGCAGATGCAGGTGCATCTGTTGCTGATCGTGAGGCCAGTCTGGAGCTAATTAAGTTGGATATATCACGCACATTTCCATCCCTGTATATTTTCCAGAAGGTGAGATTTCTGTAACTTTAGTTATGACAACTTTAAACCTCTGAACAGTTAAACAAGAAAAGAAACCTAGCTGGCTAAATATGGAATAGTTTTTAGAAGTTGTTTGTATAAAACAATAAAAGTAAAATTAGTTGTTTTCTACGTACAACAGCAAATAGTAATTTTTTTTTTTTTTCTAATGAGAATAAAGTAGGGACACTTAACAATGGGCTATAAGACTTTTTCTCCTGGAAAAATTGCATGTGGTTCCTATTAATGTTTATGAAATTACATGCAAAAATGAGAATATTCTCACTGCTTCTACAGAAATCTTCATGCGTTTTAATACACATTTTCAGGCTTTATGATTTTCATATAGATATAATATAGGCATACACACGTGTATAAAATAGCATGCACTATTGTAATACAGTAACTTGTGTTACTAAGAATTAAAACATCCACTGTCTCTGAAAAGGAAAAAACAACCCTGGCTGTGTACCAGATATGCTTATTTTCCATTATGTACTGATTTCCACTGAATTATTTCATAGCGATATTGGTCTGTTACTTTAACATCTCAAAAGCATACATGGTAATGCTTAGAGTAAAAACTGCTGTTATTCTAGATGTGAGCAAAGCAGCAATTCACTCGCTTCACTTGCATCTTAAAATACTGGCTTGTTACCTTCCTATATGTATAAAGTGATTTTGAAAAAAACTTTTTTTTTCTTTTCCCCTTCCTCCCTCCCCCTTGTATTAGGGTGGTCCTTATCATGATCTCCTGCATAGTGTTTTAGGAGCATATACATGCTACAGACCAGATGTGGGATATGTAAGTATTTGCTGTAAAATGTTTATAATGTGGCAAATAAGCTTAAGTTGTCATGTATTAGTGTATTTAATAAGTAGGTTAACTAAACTTAATGCTACTAGCACTTAAAAAGAATAATTCAACTTTGGCACTTACTCATTTCATAGCAGTTAGAATGATGGTAACTCTTAGAGGTAATTAAATAGCTGAAAATGTACTGAATGTCAAGGATGACTATGCTATCTGGCTTGCATGGAAAATTTTAAATGGATGTGTTCACAAGGCATTATAGTTCTGACAGACCCACAGTATCTACAGAAAAGAACAAAACGCTAGCAGACTTCCAGTGAGCATTTAGCCTGTTCTGTACTAGTCTTGCTCCCACTGCTGCCATTTCCATAGTGATACTGTCTGCTTCACTACCGCATATCCAAGAAATCTAGAAACTCCTTATTGGTGTCTTGATGTCAAAGATTAATCGCTTCATCTGAGTTCAGTGAAGATAAGATCGCTTGCAGCAAACATGACTGGTTAAAAAAAAAACAAACAAACCAACAAAACCACAAAAACCAAAAACCGAAAACCTAAAAAAACCAAACCAAAACAACCAACCAATAAAAAAACCCAAAGCCCATAAAAAGCTGCCAAAAAAACCCGCAAACAAACCAACTAAACCTAACATCTCTCTGAATGGTGTCAGCTTACAGAAGCAGTTAAATAACAGATGCTTTTTTCCTTCTTTTTCTTTCTCTGTTCCTGGTGGTAGCTAGGAACACCTTTCACAAGCTCTAATCTCTTCTGGGCTAAAAAGAACTTGAAGAGTTTTAAGTCTGATCCATGCAACAAAGCATTATTTAGCACAAGGTGTGTTTTCCTTTCTAAATCAGACATGCTTGGGACTCTGCATCAATATCTAGTTGGCTTTTCATGTTCAAGTGTTTAGTCCTGAATTTTGTCATCTGTGACCTCATTTTTTGGAGACCCTCCCATACTCTTTAAGTGAGATTACAAACTCTGCAGGTTCTGAGACTGCTTGTTCCCAGGGTGGAGTTTTAGAAGACAAATAAGTAATTTTTCATGGAGAGATCTTCTCTTTTTCATCAGGAACACAGCTGGCCTGGATATTGCTGATCATAGATTTTTTTTTTTTTTTTAATGTTAATATGGCAGTAAACTTAATGTAATTTATTTCCACACCCATCTGTCCCACAAAAATGGAAAGCTGTGGGACTGGCTTTGATGCATATCAGTACTTTTTCCCCTAGTTGGTTAAAATACTGAGTGCATTTTTTTTAAAATGAGGAGCAGGCAGCATAAATGCCTAGAAACAGCAGAATAATAATCATTGCAGTTGAAATTGGTAAAATTATTTTTTATAATATAATGAGTTCAGTATTTTTTATAATAATGAGTATTCAGATCAGTTAACAACTACAAGAATAATGCTCATTACTTTTATTGCAGGCTAAAGTTTCTGAGAGAGTAATCATGGAAAAATGTAAACTTGTATTGTACCTAGCCACTTAAAAGTAATTTTATGTATGTGAACAAATACTGTTTGGCAAGTGGAAAGACATGTATTAACTTTTCTGAAATGGAATTTTGTCTCAATTCCAACAGATCTGTCTGGGTCTAAACTGTCCCATATGTGAGGTTTTTCTCCATGTCTGCTTTTCCCATAGCTTAACAATGAACTTAAGGCCAAATTTGGTCTCTTATGAGCTCTGCGTCCAGCCTGTGTGGTTTTAACTTTCTTGCATTCCAAGTCCCAAGGACTTGTGATCATGAGACCTCCTTGAACTTGCATCAAGCACCTAAAAGCAGCATCTGAAGAAACACTCTATGTCTTGGTGAAATCAAATTGACTGCATGCATAAAAATTATTTATCCGTATTGTTTCTGTTCAGCTGGAAATGTTATGCAATGGTATTTCATATATTGCAGACTGTAAATATTTGCATTTCCAAAGATATGAGATGTACTGAACCTACTCACCTATATTTGCCTGATGCTTTTCCCACTTGAAGGTACAAGGGATGTCCTTCATTGCTGCTGTGCTCATTCTCAATCTGGAAGAGGCAGATGCTTTCATTGCCTTTGCTAACCTTCTAAACAAGCCATGCCAGCTGGCCTTTTTCCGTGTGGATCACAGCATGGTATGCACAGAGTTTTCTGGGTTTGAACCGTAACATTCTTTCTGACTTGAAGCATAGTTGATTTATTGATGACTTTTTTTTTTTGTCCTATTGAATAATGGAGAACTTTAACCTGTGGTTACAAAACTGAGAATACCAGATACTAATTGATAGAACACATCCTACTGTTTTGATTTTTCCCTCTAGAAACACTTAATTGTTGTACTTATCCCAAGAAGTAGCATTGTGCTATGTTGACATCCTCAATTCTTCTTTGGGTTTGTGTTACTTTACAGGTAAACATTCTTTTAATGACTGCTTATGAGGTGCTTTACTATCTCTACAGATGCTGAAATACTTTGCAGCCTTTGAAGTATTCTTTGAAGAAAATCTTCCCAAATTGTTTCTTCATTTCAAATCATACAGTCTTACTCCAGACATATATTTGATAGACTGGTGAGTTCAGAGAACATAGCAAACCTAACCTTACAACTGTTGGAACACTTTCCGTTTTGCTATAGGTTTTTCAGCAAGAGAAATACAGCATAAAAAAAGCATTCAGTAGGTGTTTGTGTACCTCAGCTTCCTAGGTCTTGTGAAATTGTGGTGAACTGTTTTCTGCAACCACAGTTTCTCTAGCAGGATTCAAATTTTATGAACTGGGATTAGGCATGACATCTATTCAGATAGAAAAGGAGACACACAGGGGTCCTGTGTCTCCTTTTCTTGTTGCTGCAGGTAAGAAGAGTCAGCTATGTGTAATATAAGTAGGGGAGAGGAGGCTACACCACCGTAGTTGTCATGACTGATTGTTAAGTGACTTGATGAAATTAACATACATCGGTCACTGAAGAAAGTATGAATATAGGAATATAGACTTCAAAGCAGAAGGAGGATGAAATTTAGGACCTGGTTTGGGAAGGGATAAACTTGGAAATACAGTGAACATTTTGCAGTAATGAATGTTCTAAAGCAGAGAGTACCAAGCTGTGTTATGTGTCTGTAGTGGAAGGCAGTAATGCAAGCCTCCTTGAAGTGTGTGTAGCGCTGCCGAATACGGAATGTCTATTCGTAAGCGTGTGTGTGTGGATAGGAATGTGCTTTATATAGGATTGTTATATGGGTTAGAAGTTTCTAGTAAATTGAATTGGGTAGAATTAAATAATAAAAAAAGGTCATGTCATCTGAGCACTTGGGAATGAAGAACTTTGGCTGTAAGATGCAGCTTATCAGTAAGCAGTAAGTCTCTGCAGGAGCAGGTTATACAATAGCAGCATTGAGTCAGGAGTGTGCTGCAGTCACAAGAGTTTAGGCAGATTGAGAGAGAGGTATATATGTTGCGGAAATAGTGCTGCTGTACAAAGTACTAGAATATTCTGCTTCCAGTTACCTGTGAGAAATAAAGATGGTTACTCCTGCACATGTTCCAAAAATGGCCTTGAGATAGAGATCTCCTCTTATAAAGGGAGAGTAGAAGAGGTTGTGGAGTAAGGAGTGTTTTGAGGTTCCTGAACCACTTCCCAATAGGAATAATGGGGAAATGGAGAACACCGTGCTTTGTATCAAAGGAACCACTACAAATTTATGGGAGGGGTTCTACAATACGGTACATACAGCAGACTGAACTCTCTGCCCATGTATAATGAATGCTTTTTAAAAATAAACTTTGCAATAAGAAATGCAAGTGAACTCTTCCCAGTAAGAATAGAACAGTGTCTGTCTTTAGATTTTTGGCGATTTTTAACATGAATAGAAATGCAAAATGTATCATGGAAATGTAGTTATTTGTAGATTTTGTAGATAAAATGTAGAATTCTCATCAGTACATTAGTGGGATGTAGCCTTCTATTGAGATGATTTGTGGCTTTAGATTTAGTTTAGAAAATAAATGATGAACAGAGCTGTTCACCCTTCCCATTCTTGAAGGCATACAGTTTATGTTCTTATTTGTATATTATACCCTGTTTGAGTGTAAAGATGTTTGCAGCCTTTCTAGCCAGAGCTTCCTGAAGGTGGTGGTTTTCAAATGGAGGATTTCCTGTAGCATGAAAAGAGATGGGTCTCAGAGTAGGAGTTCTCACTTTAAAATCTGGAGACTTGTGGATCTTTGAAATACAGAAAAAATAAGAACATATGAAATAATGTCATCCGCTCACTCTCAGCTAACATAACTGAGATTTAAAGACGGTTGTATTTTCATCTTCTGAAATAGGTTAAAGTTATAACTGTGCCTTTTTTCCCCTCTATTGTAGGATTTTTACACTCTACAGCAAGTCATTACCACTTGACCTGGCCTGTCGTGTCTGGGATGTCTTCTGTAGAGATGGAGAAGAATTTTTGTTTAGGACAGGGTTAGGAATCCTTCGGTTATATGAAGATATTCTCCTACAGATGGACTTTATTCATATAGCACAGTTTCTAACAAAACTTCCAGAAGACATTACATCAGAAAAGCTTTTTAGCTGTATTGCAGCTATTCAGATGCAGAATAGTAACAAAAAATGGGCACAGGTGAGTTTCTTGTATATGTATCTCAAAACAGACATGTCAGCACATGAGTATATGGGGCACTTAATGACTACTTTATGCTGCATGTCTGACTTCTGAGCAATGGGCACTTCCTTTCTAGTGTCTCATTCTAGAAATTAATCTCCATGCTAACATTGTGGTGGTTAATAGGGATCTTTTTTTATAAGACTGGCTTTTTTATATTCATTAAATAATTTACTTTTCCAGGTGTTTGCCTCACTGATGAAGGACAACAAAGAAGGGGACAAGAACCACAGCCCAGCACTGAAAAGCTAATCGTCATAATGTTGAGGTCAGTTGAAAATGTGGAAAACCACTTGATGACAAAGGAGTTTTCACATCACTTCTTTGTGGAAAAACACTATAGAAAATGTGAAAAGGAGATGGAAAACCAACACAGCTCTCAGTGGAGTAATGAACTGATGAAATCTTTGCCAGTATTAGCGTTTGTCATGGGAAGATTTGTTTTCACACAGAATACTAAAACCTATGAAACTGAGAAGCAAGGGAGTTCATATTTAATACTTTAAAAGAATCAGCTCAATGCAATAAACATTTGTAATAACTTCTGTTGGTACTTTAAAAAAAATTTTGAGGCATAACTTTTTTTACAAATACCACAAAGGCACTTTTGGGGGGGGGGGGGGGGGGGGGGGGAATGAGGGAAATGCTAAATCTTAAGGCCCTAAACCTGCTATCCAAACCAAATGCTTTGGTACAAATATTACCTCCAAAATTAACCATTTGAAAGTACTGAGGACCAAATAAGGTGGTTTGGTATATTTATGTGCAAGATGGTTAAAATTTGGGAAGGGGGTATTGTCTTATTTACTTGGGTTTTCTTAAGTTGCAGCTTCATTCTTCAGTCTGGGCAAATGTAATTAACTCAGGAACTGTGGAAGTATTGTGCCCAAACCTGTTACAGCAAAAATCATTGAATTTTAAACAGTGGTAAGATCAAGGCTATTATTTTCAGAGTGTACAGCTTTTGAAGCAAGGGGTGTTAAGCATTTGTTTTGGTGTATTGGTTGTGGAGCTTATTAAAAATGGAGTGGGTATTCTGTGAAAGGGTTTTGCCACCAGAAGTTTTATTTTGTTGAGCCATTTCCAACTGAGAAATACTTGTATGTAATGGTGAACACTAGAAACTGACAAAGCTATCTGCAGACTTTGTGTAGTCAAAGGAGCAGCCACTTTTAACACTTTGGAATAATGCAGGCACAGAATCGTTTTATTATTAGTGTGCAATACTGAAATCCAAAAAGCATCTGGCTTAGTGATACTTAATTCTTTATCATCTTTTATAATGTGACCTTATGTCTCACAGTTATGTGTCACGGCAGATATTTTCAAACGTTTCCTGTTCTCGAAGATGCTGTACAACAACTTGTGTTTGTAGGGGATGGAAATTTAAAATGGATAGCACTGCAGGTGAGGAACACTTGCACTCTCTTGGTCCATTTTTGCTAATATTTAATGTAAATAAATTCCTTACATGTGGGTTTTTGTAACTGGTCCCTCTGTGGAAATCAAGTCAAAATTACCATTATGTATTTTTAAGTGCAGGAGGCTTCCGGTTGTCTGGTGTTTAAAAGCAGAGTCTACATAATTGGGGTAAAGATTTAGTGTGGTGTAACTTACGTTGCTATCTGGTTTAAAAACTACATATATATATACTACTTATAACATTACAACTTGAAATTTCAATGTCAGATTTTTCTTAACTTATGTATTCACTACTTTAATTGGATCCAATGTCTTATATTTTTGTGTTATCTTGTACAGTTTTCTTACTTTTCAATTATAAATCTGTATATAACTGTAAATAGAAGGATCAAGCCTTCCTCTAAGACCACTAGTAACAATTCCTGTGTAAATAAAACTTGTACCAGAGGTGCGGTGTGCTGCCTTTCCCTTCCTCCCGCCTCCCGCCACGCCGGACAGCGCTGGCCCGGCGGCACTCGCTTGCCGCGGTGCAAACGTGGCTGAGCCGAGGGGCAGCGCCCAGCGCTTCCAGCTTAGCGCTGCTCTTTCCGAAGCCCGGGGCTGAGACCGGAGGCTCCGCTCCCGGAGGGGGCGGGGCGGGGCGGGGCGGCGGGCGGGCACTGAAGTGGGGGCCGGACTCGTTCGCGGAGGGGGGAGCAGCTCCCGCCCCTCTGCCCCTCGCCAGCGGCTGCCGCCCTCCGCCGCCAGGGGGCGCTGTGGCCGCGGCCGCGCGGGGCGGGGGCGGGCTGGGCTCGGCCCCGCCCCCCCGCGGCGCTTCCGCTGCCCCGGGCCGCGCGCTGGCTGCCGCCATGAAGCCGGTAGGCGCCGCGCTGGGGGGGGGGGGCGGCGGGGCGGGACGGGGGAGCGGGGCCCGCGCCTCCCGCCGGCCTGCATGCTGCCGCGGGGCGCGCCCGGCCGGGCTGAGGCGGCGGCGGGTGCGGGGGGCGGCCCCTGGGCCTCGCCGCGGGCCCCGCGGGAGGAGGCTGCCTTCCTGCGCCGCCGCCGCCGCCTCCCCCCGGGCCCAGCGCGTTTGTCCCGGGCTGCTGCGGCCGTGGGGTGCGGGGAGCGGCGAAACTCCGAGCGCCGGCGGGCGGGTGGTAAAATGCGGCGTGCCCGGAGCGGGCAGCGGCCCGCCCTTCCGCGGCGGCTCCCCGGCAAAACGCAGCCTCGTCTCTCGCCGCTCGGAGGTGATTTTGCCACAGCTGGGGCACGGGGCAGGAGCCCGGTGGCCGTCGCTCGTTGCGCGGAGGAGCGCGGCGTCCGAGCTGCGGTAGAGCGGGGCGGGCGCTGGGCGCTGGAGGCAGCGGGGCAGGGACGGCAGCGGCCCCGCCGGCCTCTGGGCAGCGGCCCCGCCGGCCCTGGCCGGCCTCGCTCACGGTGCCGTGCGGGGCGTGGGGACGGGGCGTGGGGACGGGCCTCGGCGCGGCTTCCGTCTCTTCGGCGCTTTCCCAGTAGTCACATCTAAAAAGGGAGGATGAAGGCGAACTGGCAAAAATTCAGGATTCGAGGAGCCCCACGCTAGTCCAGCCACTTGTCCCCTTACCAAAGGGACACCCCGCTGCCACCAGCGCTCTAATACAAGGGCCCGCTTTCCCTCCGCTCCATGCCTTCCCATGCCCCTCAGTAGGTAAGCTGTGCTGCGTCCCTTTCCATCCTGGACACTCCTGGGAGTGCTTTGCGGTTTTGGACAGGGTGCCTGTGTTGATCTGTGCCTCTGGGCTTTCCCTGAGCCCTCTTTCTCGTGACCGCTGGCGGTGCCTGAGCGTTGGCACCGGTGACACACACAGGGCTCGCGCATCGTGCTGCTCTGAGCCTTGCAGCGGGCGGCCTTGTCTCCTCCTTGCAGCTACCCGTCATGGAGAGTTTGGGGCAGGAGAGAGCCAAAGCTTGGCGTGGGGAAGCGTGCTGCAGGAGGACACCGGCCTGAGGCTGTGGCCTTGTACCAGAGCCTCCTGACCTTACCGTGTGCTGGGGAAGAATGGCATCGTGAAGAGAGGAGACAGAGTGCTTGGGAACACACAGGGCAAAGAGCTGTGCCCTAACAATGTTTACCGTACTTTGAGTGTTCACGTGTCTAAAAGTGATGGACGTAGGGTTTAATAAAAAAAAATTGTCAAAGGATGTTTCTGTAAAACATTCTTTGCAGGTGTCTCTTCTCAAAAATTTAACACATGGGGAAATGAGGAGCCAACTGATGATACCATTTAGAAGAAACACATTCTTCAGCCCTGGTAGAAATACGAGTTTAATGAGATCTGAAACAGTGAAATAAATTTCACGAAGGCTGTGAACACGTCAGTTACTTGTAGTTTTCTGTTTTTTTCCTAGAGAAAAAACACAAAACGAGTTCCAAGCTTTCGCAAGTTACTGAGAACTAGTAAAATAAAGCTTGACAACAAATTAAAGAATAAACAGTACAAGCAGCAGAGTGCTGCTAAGAAGTATCGAAAAGAACAAAAGAAGCTAAGGGAGGCTGTCAGAGATGCTATCTCTAGAAAACCTTTTCCATTGGAAGAATGCAAGAAAAAACAAGTTGGTAAGTGTTTGCTCAGAGTTATTTTGTAAGCGAAAACGTATGAGGGTTACTAAATAATCTGCTGCTTCATGTTGTAAAATTATGTATCGAAACAAGATTTCATTTTCTGTGTACAAATAATTGTTCATGTTTAAAGGAAAGAAAGGGAGAGTTATGAAAAATATAAAATGTAGCTATTCTGGCAACAAGATTTGACAGTTTGAGATGGTAGAAATGTGTTTGATAATTCTTGGATGTCACAATAAAGGGGCAGTTTTCTGGGATAACACAAAACACGTGCATGACGGTTGATGAGCTCAAGGTTGAAGTAACGTGTAAAATGGTCTCGTGTGTAGGCAGGATTAGGTTTTCAAGTTTGATTATATGTACAGGATCTTAATCTGTATGCATCATCTTCTAAAATAGCTGAAAAACGGGAAGAAGAAGAGGAAGAAGATGCTCTTCCACTGGACATGATGGATGAAGATGACTTAAAATTAATGGAAGATTTGGCTCAAAAAGCATCTTTTTTAACCAGAGATCTTTCTTCTAAGTGAGTGTTGTTGTGATGTGTAGTTTTCGTACTAATTCAGGTTTGTGCGGTTAATATGTAATTACTATGTAATGTAATACATACATCAGGAGGTCACTTTCAGTCTGGTGTTTCTTTGCAGTTCCAGTTTAGTGTTTCCTTAATCTGTCAGTACATTCAGTATTAATGTATTGATGTGTATCGGTACATTCACCTGCTCTGCCTGACCTTCACAATACTGTTTCTGCCCAGTGTTCCTTCCCATGAGGTCCCTGGCTGTGGGATGAGTAGCATTCCTCAAACTGAAAGAAATACTTTAATCTGTATATAGAGTCTTTTTTTCTATACAGAGTATTCAGGATGTTCCCTGGACTTTGGGCCACTATATTTTCATATTGCATTGCAAGTTGCTGTATAAAAAAAGAAAAAGGGGGTTCTGGAAGCCATGTCTGTAAACACATGCAACACTGTAACATTCATACAATAAATTCATTACCAGTTTTCTGGAGCAAGGTGTTAGGTAGAGTTCACAACAAAATACATAGAAGGATAGTTGCTCTTTTAGCTGTTTTAGTGTTACTAACTTTTAGCTCCTTTCATAGTGTTCCCTTCAACTGGAGAATTTGTCTTTTTAATCTGCTTTACTCTGATAAACTATAGGCATTCTTAAGAACTTGTCAAATATTGCCTCACTTATAAATTCCATGTTCATATTAGCACAGACTAAATACTTATGTTCTTACATACTTCTGTGCAGGTTAGGAACATACCCTGCGAAAGGGTGGTACACCACACTGCATTTTTTCTGTTATTCTTGGAGAGCGGGGTGTGACACAAGCTTTCCCAGTGAGCAGAGTAGAAAAGTGATAGCAATAGTGGTAAAAAGTTAACATAGAGTACGGATAAATAAAAACGCGCACTGACCCACTCATTATCACATCCTGGTTAAGCATTGTCTGGGTAGGGTAGGGGAGAGCGAGGCTGTGGGACGTCTTAAGGAAGACACAAGACTGTCCAGTGAGAGGGTCCTAGTCCTGCTTGCTTGCTGGTAGAGTCCTTCATAGCAGGACTGCTCAAGGTTAAGTTTTTAGTGAGCCGTGCCAGGGCACCTGCTCAAGCAGTGGGGGAGCACAGTGGGGAGGGAGGCAGGTAAAACAGCACTCTGGCCTAGGTGAGAGACAGGCTGTGCTGACATCTTAATAGTTTCTATTTTTCATCTTTGTATTTTATTTACTCTTTTCCAAAATTTTTAATATTTTAGGGCTGAAAGCATGTTTCCAGAGGATGTTTGCCTTTGCAAGCTTCATCTGATGTTTTTCAGTTGCCTACTTTGAAGGGTCCCTGAGTCCCGTACTGCTACATGAATGGGAGCAGTGCCATCTCAAAACCCATCAGCTAGTACTAGGGTTTCCAGATGTCTGGTATGACCCAGAACTTCCCTTGTTTTCACAGCAGCTGTATTTTCTTCGTGCTCAACAGATCAATCACAGACGTGTAGAATTCCTGTGCTCATTGAGTAGGATTTGGGTACACAGGAAAGGTTTGATCTGCACAGGGACAGCAAGGCTGAGCCTGGTGCACTGTCCTTACAATGCATGCATAGGGCGATTGTGTCATGTGTGCAGGGAATCTGGGTAGACTCTGGGGTATAAAAGTACTTCTCATACAAGTGATTTTTACTTTCTGAAGCCTAGCTGTCTCTGAGACCAGAGCTTTCACAGTCCTTCCAGATGTCCATAGTTGAAACTCTGCCCTTTACAAGAACAAAAACAGTGTTCCTGCTATAAGACAGACCATGTGGCTTCAACAATGTGATTCTTTATCCCTGGCTTTTAGTTTTTTTATAAGATGAACAGATAACACACTTCTTAGTGTGCCTGTACTATAAATGGTTACGCCATTTAATTAATTTTTTTTGTAAATTCAAAATCAGTGCAAGCATTTTGCATGTATTTGTGTGTTTACACTCATATGCCAGCATTTCAAAATTCACAAAGTTGGCTGACCTGCCAGATTAACTAAATCTCATTTTGTCTTTGCTCATTTCACATTTGGTTTCCTACAAAAAGGAGATGGGAAGCACTGTATTGTCCTGAATTCAAAGATCCTGTACAGATCCACATTAACATTGTTTGATGTGGTGACTGGTGCTGTCCATGGTGAACACACTCAAACATGCCATTTAATAAGATCAGCCATTATTTATTTTTCTGAGTGTGGACACTTAATCCAGCTAGTATACTGTCATATATGGTTCATATCTAATTAGATGGCTAATTCATTTAGTTTGCCTTGTGTTTTTCAGTGAACCCGTTCACGTCAAAAAACGAAAACATGAAAGTGTCATTGACAAATACGAGAAGGTGCCAAGACGTATGCAGACTGAGCCAGAAAAAGAACTCATCCATCTGCTGCCCATCAAAGACAAAGGCGGCATTATTCCCCAAACTATGGAAAAGCCAGGTAAGACACAGATTCCGGAATCAGTGTCGTAGTCAAGATGTATATAATTTATTCTTTTAAAATTCCGCAGTGTTTATTACATACTTGACACTAGACACTCTGTTTTTGCAGTTCTCAATGTTGCACAGGATGAAGAAGAGGATACAGAAGAAATGGAGGAAGCAGAGGGTAATAAAATGTCATCTTTGATTTTTGTTGGTTTTTTTTTTTTTTTACGCCAAATCACTGACATATATGAAGAGTACTTTGCTGTTCCTTGAGGAAGTTTGTAATTTAAGTGTATTTTGTTTAGGGTGTTGTTGAATATGTTCATTACCATGCCCCCAAAGTATAACAGTGGTTCAGAGCTTGCTTTCTTACTTGTTAGGATCCCAGGACCTGAGGAACAGCTGGCTTTAGAATCTCTGTCTTTAAAATTATTTTGATTTTCACTTGGAACTGATGTTTGCATGATGTTCCTCCGTTGTGTCATCTTTGCTAGTGAGAAGGGAAATCTTGGTCTTACTTAAAGAATATGTGCTGTGGTTCTAGTTTAATTACTCATTTTGAAATGCAGTTCAGGACACAGACATGTGTAAGCTTTTGAATGTCTGTCTTTGTCTGAAATTTTTTACTTAAAACATCAGATTACCAGGAAATTCAGATTTTGATTTGCAGTTTGTTTTCCAGTTAAGAGTCATATTCAAATAATAGTTGCAGTTGTAACTCTGTCACTTCTGGATCATTATTCTCTAAACATCATCTGAAGTTGAGGAAGGACATACTTGTAGCAGAATAATACTCAGAAAATGCAAATAAAACAATTGTATTTTTAAAAGAAAAAGTGAATGGTGAATAATTTGTTGCAAATTGCATAGCACTGCAGTTTCTTGGCACAGCTGGGGTCATATGTTGAGTTTATATGTTCCCACTGTACTTAGGGAATACCATTTGCAGATTCAAAAGCATTTGGTCCATTTCTTTTTGCAAGCGTAAGATTTTGGAATGGAGCAAAAATTAATCTCTGGGTTAATATAAGCTCTAGCAAGGTCATTCTTAAAGCTTCTTTTACTGTGGAACTGCATGTGTTGCTCTTTTGTGGTGTTACTGTGGTACCCATCTGAAATGCAGTATCTAGAACTGTAGTTTGCAATATGGTATTTGTTAAGCAGCTTCCCTAGTGACCCTCCTTTCTAACTCTCACACCTTGTGCTAGACTTTAATGAAGAACCCCTGCCTGTTCTCACTCCTGAGGAAATGGCTGCTCAAAGGAGACAAAAGCTGCAGGAAAGGAAGATGCACATAGCTGCCTTAGCATCGGCCATTCTCTCTGAGCCAGACAACAATGTAGGTAGCATTTACTTAATATGCATCTGCATGTGCCTGTGTTGTGCAGTAAGTCAATAAATAAAGATCCAAAGTAACCAAATAATAGCAAAAACAGAAAAATACATGAGTAGAACAAGGAAAAGGGTCAATGTTTTGTCACTTCTCAGGGGGTGGCAAACAGTGAAACTGCTGCCATAGGTTGGTACAAAGGATTTGAATCAGGTGACAATCCAGGTGACTGTGTTTGCTCTGTTCAGTTGTAATTTGTCCTTCTGAATACTTGTGGTTTTAGGAATAATAGTGTCTCTGGTATTTCCTGTCCAAACTGCCTTGTTCCTTTAGCATGACCCTTATTTAAGCTCTGATTTCAGGTTGTATCTGATAGTTCTCAATGTTTCAGGATATCCTAGTAATTTGCTGTAATTCTGTGCAGGTTTGTAGTAGCAGGGTAGTTTGAACGTTCCCAAGATAAAAATTGTGCTGGGATATCTAGCGTTTCTTGACTGTTTATGCAGTGCTAAGTAGAGTCTGAGTAACTGCTGAGTTGAAGTTTTTCTCTTTCTAGTATTCAAAAATAAGGCAAGTTTCTTGTGGCAGACTTTTGCTGAAATGTACATTGTGCTTGTACGTTGGTTTGTGGGTGATCTTCAGCTGACTTTGTCTGCCTCTTTTCTTAATCAGATTAAAAAGTTGAAGGAGCTGCGTGCCATGCTGATGGAACAGGATCCTAATGTGGCCGTGATTGTTCGGAAGCTGGTCATGGTTTCTTTGATGGAGATATTCAAAGATATTGCACCTTCTTACAAAATTCGGCCTCTGACTGAAGCAGAAAAAGCTACCAAGGTGAAATACCAAATTTTTTTATAGAATATTGTGAGTAGTTCAGAGTTGTTTAAGTTATGCCAAATACTAATACTGATTTGTTTAATATGAATTTATAGTTTTGAGCAAAGGGTGACAAATACACAAGTCCTTGTGGAAGTTCTGAAACTGTGACACTTTCAGGGGCAGAGGTCTTTTGTTCTGAACCTTTAATTCTTATGTATTTCCTTCAATAAGTAGGTGACATGATGGAGGTCATGGAGGGAAAAAATAGTATATGAAAGCAGCATACCCAACCTGTGTGACTTTCATCATAAACCTGAGAATAAGATGGTGTTTTGTGTCATACTGAAGGGAACTAGAAAGAAAGCATGTTATGAAACATGGTCACCTAACTGGCACAGATTTGTGTGTAATGTGTTCAATAATTTGCTGAACAAATGCAGAATAACTTGTTTTCTGGAGCTTGTTTTTAAGCAATTCTTTAGAAGGTTTCTTGAATATAGGTAGTGCAGTTTAGAGTCATGGCTTTAACATAACATCTAGTTACAAACTTCACTTAAGTACCTATAAATGAAATCAGCCAAGTTAGAAGAGGCCTTCTGAGCGCAAGAACATGTAGAGAAATATGTAGAAACACTTTATTTTTCATACATTTCTAGGAGTGTCTGTCTAGAATTAAAAACTACTTAGGTATCTGATAATTTGTTTTAAAACTTGATCTTTTTCCACCACTGGCTAATTTCAGGATTTATCTCTCCAAATAAAATTTCATGTGTATTATGTTTACAGGTTAAAAAAGAAACTCAGAAACTGAGAGAATTTGAAGAAGGCCTTGTGAGCCAGTATAAATTTTACTTGGAAAATCTGGAACAAACAATTAAAGGTACAGTCAACACTTTCCATTTTTTGTAGTAAACGCAAAATTGTTTGCAGCATCACAGCGAACCTCCTCTGACTGAATGCTACCTGCTGCTTTTCATGCAAGTACTGTTTCATATAAGTGTGTAGGAGAATGCCTGCGATAACTAAAAATGTAAATATTTAGAAGCTTCCCTACATTCTGAACAGTAATCACTAAAAATAATATTCTGTGCAGATTGGAAACAAAGGAAGATTAAGAAAAGCAACATCATCTCATTAAAAGCATATAAAGGTTTAGCAGAGATTGCAGTGAAGTGTCTGTGTGAGCTGCTTGTGGCCCTACCCCACTTTAACTTCCACAACAACATTATTGTTCTCATTGTTCCACTCATGAATGATGCATCAAAAATGGTAAGTGATTTTCTGATTAGGGAAAGAGTTCTTGTTTTCATGAAAAATAATCTATTTCTGAGCTTTATTCCACAGTAGCCAGATCTTCTGGCCCTATCTTTTTGCTATTTTACAGGCTGTGACCACTTTCTAATTAGTAAATACCATCAGTATTATCAGTAAGCTGTTGTCATAGACTTGGCTTTACAGAAGAATTTGTTTGAATTCACTTTTCAGATTTCTGAACTGTGCTTTGAGGCAGTTAAGAAGCTCTTTAAACAAGACAAGTTGGGCTATGCTTCCCTTGGTGTAGTTAAGGTCATTTCTGGCCTTGTGAAGGGTAGAAATTACGATGTCAGGCCTGAGGTAAGAGTCTTTCTGTTGTACTATACAATTTTCTTCAGTCAATGGTTTAAAAAAAATCTGAAAGTTAAAGTTAGTGCAGCTGCTGGCTACAGAGAAGCAGAATTTCCTCACACTCTCAGAACACAGGCAGCTTAGGAGTGGGCTGAGCCAGAGGGTTAGGAGGAACGGTATGGGGCAGGGGAAGGAAACTGGGAGGAGGAGATCAGCTCTCAACAGAGACATGGGTTAAGTCAGGTAGGGAAACTTGAAATGAGAGAGGCAAATGGAGGAATGGATAGAAATGGACAGTGCTCGGGAAGGAACTGGGAGCAGAGATGAAAGATACAGATATGAAGGAACAGGAGGGGAGTAAACAGAAGAACCTTTGACTAGCAAAGCCCACTAGCCTGAATGGAATTCAGGATTTCTTACCCTCTCCGTTCCTTTGTTGTGGGTCACCTGTCATTGTATTTATTTTATTTTGCAATAGGTGTTAAAAGTATTTCTTCACTTAAGAATTAAGGAAGTAGAATTACAAAAAGATTCCGAAGACATTGCACCAAAGAAAAAGTTCATGACTTACAAAGAGAAAAGAAAAAATCTTTCAAGAATGCAAAGAAAGGTATGACGTGTGCTTTCTCATGCTCTACTTCCGTGACTTTATGTAGCAATTTGTTCTAGTAGTGATTGCATATCTCCTGTTACCATTGTTAACTCTCAGCGTCAGTGATTAGTCTTGGCGTTGTACTTGAATATCTATGAGGTTCTACAGGGAATTTAATTATCTTCCTAATTTTTTTCTCCTTCTGGTGTTGATAATGCCTTTGATTGGTTGTTTCTGATAGGAAGGAATATATCCGAGTTGGTTGTAGCATCACAGAGTGCCTTAAGCAGCTCACCAAGCATGGAAGATTTGTTCTTTGGTTGTCTTTGGAACCTGGATATCCAGGCTGGTTGGAAACATTTGATCTGTTGTCTTAAAATCAACTGTATGTTTTCAGTGGAGGAAAGCAGAAGAGAAACTGGAACGAGAACTCTTGGAAGCAGAAGCTTCAGAAAGTAAAGAAAAAAAACTGAAGCTGGTAAGTAATTTAGAGATTATTCTCCTGTTTTGCAAACTAGCAGCTCCTAACCCATTTGTAACCAAGTGTCTCCCCTCTATCCCAACCTGTCAGCACTCCACCGATAATGTTGGCAGCTTATAAACATGTTGCCTGTGCCAGAGGTCTAGGTTTTAGTAAACCAAGCCCTCTCAGTTTACCCAGGAAAGCCAACTTAGCCATTCCCATTTCCTTCTGTTCTCTGCACAGAAAGGTATTTGAATCCATTGACATATGTCCTCCACGTGCCCTGTTCCTGATACATATAGCACTATGTAATGGCTGTTACCAGCCTCTCAGAGTGGCCTTTAGCCAAAAGAGGAGTGTGGCTAGCATGGACGGAGGGGAAGAGAGCCTGTTTAGCTAGGAGAGGGTGAGGGGACAGCGCAGGCGGCAGGAGAGCAGGACTTGAGGTTTTCAGCATAAGAAGAGCAGAGATGGCAGTGCCAGGGCTGGTTTGGAAGGCCTGAGTGCAGGCTTGGACAGAGAGGAATGTTTTAAATTGAGTTTAAGTGAAATAGAAATGTCTGTTTTCCATGCTTAAGTATTTTATTTTGTTTTCTTTCCTTCAGCACACAGAGACCTTGAATATTGTATTTGTAACTTACTTTAGAATCTTGAAGAAAGCTCAGAAGTCTCCACTTTTGCCAGCTGTGCTAGAAGGTCTTGCAAAGTAAGAACTGAGTCCACCTTCTTTTGTGTGTGTTAGAAAAGACATAAAGCTCTAAAGGGATTTTCGACTTTGAAAGGGATTTATAAGCAGTGAGAGAAGACTGTCCCTGACAAATTTGTTGAAATTCTTTTACTTCTCTGCTGAAGTTTTCACCTGCTTCTAAAAACATTTCAATGTGATGTGAAATTTCCCATGATAGAATTGATGTGATGCAAACCCAGCAGGGTGAGATGTGATTCCATTATTTTGTCTGATTACTTCCTGAAGGACACGAGCATATCTTTAGTGCTATAGGGAAGCTGATTAGCAGTTGGGGGCTGAATCAACCATCTATGTGAAGGTAATAGATGTTCAGCATTTGATTTAACTCTGCTTTTAAGGTGCAGATTTTGGCAATTCAAAATACTTTGAACTGAGTTTGCAGTACAGATAACGTCCGTAGCTTAAAAATAAAAATGTCTTTGATTCAAGGTTTGCTCACCTCATAAATGTGGAATTTTTCGACGACCTGTTGATTGTCCTTCATTCTCTTATTGCATCTGGGGTAAGTTGAGCTTACTTTTATTTCGGTTTTCTTAAAATTATGTTCTTTTGGGTACTTAATCAGTTTTGTATTCTTAGGGTTTAACCTATCGTGAGAGTCTTCATTGCATTCTCAGTGCTTTTCATATACTCTCTGGTCAAGGTAAGAGAACTTTAAAAGCAAACTTTCATTTAATATTGTCTGATAAATTAATGGAGTAAATGTATTTATTTGGGATTATGTTAATAGGTGATGTTCTTAACATTGATCCGATGAAATTCTACACACATCTTTACAAGACACTGTTCAGCCTACATGCAGGTAACTCCAGATTCTTATTTTCAGTGTTTACCTAGATAACGTTTATTCTGCTTGTTTGGTATCATAGCCTTAATATAGTGTTAATAGTTGTTTAAGATATCTGAGTTCTGAAAAGATTACTGTCTGTTTTAATCTACTTTTTTCGTAAGTTGCACATTGCACTGCTGCAATACAGATACTGGAAGTACTACTGCAATACATGGTAACAGGTTCTAATCATGTCATTCCATTAGGGAATGCCAAGTATGTGATCTTGGATAAGCATTTATCCTGTCCTCAGTTTAAGTTTTTTGACTTCCTTATAAATCTTTCTTTCAGTGGCAATTTAAAAATTCTCTATTTTTTCTCTAATTCTTTCTCTAATAGAGAAAAATCTCTAATTTTTCTAATAGAATTTAGAAAATAATTTCAGTTTAAATTGTTTTCTAAAATCTTATGGTTTATATTTCTGATTTTTATAATTCTGATGTTCCATTTTTCAAATCTAAATTTCCTAATAATTCTGAGAAACTGATAAAAAGATACTTACAAAGTTTGAAATTAACGTAATTTTAATTAACTTCATAAATTTGTATTCACTAAGGAGGAAAGATTGAGAAAAAACACTCTACAGTGCTGGATGGGTAAAAGACTAAATCTTTGCATCGTTTAACAATTTATAGAAGATGATATAAGGAATGCACTTAGGGTTAAAACACTAACTTCTTCTAATGTTTAGACGTTTTTGATGGAACAAACATTTTCTTAGAAAGGAGCACAGAAACAATGATACATTTTTTCTGTTGAAAGCTGGACTATTTTTACCAAAAAGGGCTGGATGCTTAAGTCTGTATTGCATTAGTGCTGTGTTTGAACCTTAGTTTTCATGCTATTTCTCAGGTTCCAGCGTACACTTAATAGCACAGTATTTAGCTGTATGTTCCTCGAAATGGTTATTTACTCTTTGTATGAAATTCTGCTTTTGAGGTGGTACCAATGATGATATAGCGATTGTGCTCCAGTGCCTGGATGTCATGTTTGCCAAGCGGAGAAAGCAAGTTTCCCAGCAGCGAGCTCTTGCTTTCCTAAAGCGACTTTCCACGCTTGCTCTTCATGTACTTCCAAACTCCAGTGTTGGGATCTTGGCAACAAACAGGGTATTCATGCAAGTAAGTTTTACTTGTTGGAATTTTTAGCTCACTGGTTAAAGCTTACTGAATTTTTTGACAAACTGACCTTACGCAAAATATTTTGAAGCATCTTAAGCAAGAATGATGAAAACAGAGTATGCTTAAATGCTGCTGAGACTGAATAACATGGAATGAATCCTGAACTTAACCATGTTATGATTGGATGTGTATTTTCAGCAACTCAGTCCTTTTTTTTGTGTTGTAGACATTCCCAAAGATGGACCTCTTACTAGACAACGAATCTCAAGGCAGTGGAGTTTATCTCCCAGAACTAGATGAACCAGAGCATTGCAATGCTCAGAACACAGCTCTGTGGGAGCTGCATTTACTGCAGGTTAGTGAGTAGCTGAGTGATTGGAGAAGTAAAAGCAGTAAATGGCTGATAAATGTTTATATGCTTTACACAAATAGAGAACAGAGGTCTTCAGGCTTATCAGTCAAATCTGGCCCAGATGAGCCTATTCCGTACAAAGAGGAACAGCAGCACAGTGGTATAGGGAAGGAATGAGATCAAAAGGGAATGTTATACATACCATATGTTAATACCACACTGGATCTTACTGCAGGTTGCCTAATAAGACTCCTTCGGAGGCTTTTTCAATCTGTTAAGTTCCCTTGCAGTCCAGCCCTTCTCCAGGGCTACTGACACCTTGTCATTCCAGCTAGGGTTTAGAGTTTGGGGCTTGGGGAGGGCTTCCTCTGCTCTTTCTCCTGCCTTCTGGGAGTGGGAGTCAGATTAACTGTGGAGAGTTATCCTCACAGCATGACATATTAGTGAATAAATGTATGAGTGGGTGTTCTCATTCACTTAACCTCAGAAACTGACTTATTTTGGGGTGCTCAGTTTCTCTAGCTAAAACAGAAGCAGAACCTTCCATCTTAATGAAATGGAAATAAATGCAAGAATCCATAGATTAATACATTATCCCTTATCCCTCAGTCAACTGCCTTCTTTCTTCCTTTCTTTCAGAGACACTATCATCCAACAGTGCAGAAATTTGCAGCTCACCTTATTGTTGGAGCTCCAACTGAAGGTTCAGGAGCTCTTTCACTTGATTTGAGCCAAAGGTGAGTTATCAAAGAGTTCTGTTTTTAAAAATAGCCCCTGAAAAGTAGCTGTTGCTCATACTTTATTAAAGGAATCCCTAAAATAATTATTCAAAAATGAAAAGATTCTGTTCTTCAAATTCACTTTCTTTGTTCTTCTGCCAGTACAGAATGTTGGCTGCCTTTTTCTTTTTTTTTTCTTTTGAGGCTTGTTGCCAGGCTGTGACAAGGGTAAAAATCTCAAAGTGCAGTGTGCTTTCTTCCCACGGGAGCAAAATATCTGCATCACCAGCCCTGATCTGAATATGGATCAGGATCACTGAACCGTGGCTGTCCAGCGTAAACTGGAAACCAAGTTGCAGCATAAGGTCCATAGTGTGTTAAAACGTAAGAACAGCCATCCTGGTTCAGACTAAGGATGTAGTTCAGCATCCTGTCTTTAGCAGTGGCTGGAAGCAGGTGCCTCGGGAAGAGTAAAAACAGGGCAAGCATGTAAGACACGTGCTGTGAGCAGTGTCCTAGCCTCCGACTGGTTTCAGCCTGGTGGGTTTCCTGAACCTGATACCATTCTCTGTTTAGTACCTGTTCATGGAATTCTTTTCAAAACTGTTCAGTGTCCCTTGAACCAAAGCATACATTTTGCAAATACAGCATTGTTTTGGTAAGGGTTCCATGAGTCCACAGCTCATTATGTTAAGACCTACCTTCTTTTGTTTTGAACCTGGTGCCAGCATGCATCATTGAACAGTCCCTGGTTCTTGCCCTGGGAGGTGAAATGAACAGTCTGCTCTAATACACTCTTTCTGTGCCTCACTTGACTTGGTAGACCTCTATCATATTGTCCCTCCATCTGCTATGTCTTCTGGCTGAAGGGATCTGGCCCGGACAGGAGCTGTTCTATACTTTTCATCATCTTGCCTGTTGCTGACTTTTACCAATTCAAGTATTTCAAGATGAGCAAATTGGAGACTCAGATGCAGTATTTGAGATGTGGGTGTTCTGTGGATTTATACACTGATGTAACTATTATCAATTCTGTTCTCTCTTTCTTTCCAACTCCAAACAGCATTAAGTTCACAATCCCATGAAAGTATCTGTCAAAACAACAGTATTTTTTTCCTTAAGTGATAGTGGTCAGCTCAGGGCCTGTTGGTTTTATGTGATGCTGAGATTGCTTTTCTCTAAGATTTCCCCCCCCCACCACTAAATGGCATTTGCAATTTTACTGACCATCTCGTACAGTCTATCTGCAGTTCTTCACAGGCACCTCATTCTTACTACCGCAAATAACCTGGTACTCTCCAGCTCATCTTTGAGTGTGTTGAAAAGCCCAGGACCCTGTGGAAATCCATAGTTTCTTCCTGCCATTGCAAAAACTGATCACAGATTCCCATCTTTTAACCAGTTCTTTTTCCATGTGATGGTCTTCCCTGTTCTTCCATGGCTGCTTAGTTTTCATAAAACCCTTTGGTAAGGAACTGTTGGAAGTTCAGGCACATTGTATCAGATAGGTAACCTTTATCCACTTTCTTTTTTTTTTTTTTTTTTTTTTTTTTTACACTTTTTCAAGTATGTACAGGGCAAGCAGTGACTGCTTGGAGCACTGGCAAGCCAACAGAACAGTTTTCTTGTCTCCCTTTTCTTCTGTCCCCCAACTGAGTATTTGGACACATTTGACTTGCTTTTACTGGCATTGTTCCCCAGCTGTTGGCTTCCAGTCTTTTCCAGGTGATGCTCATTACTCTGAGGAGTTCTCTTAAAGCATGGTGGAGGGTGTGAATAGCATGTGTGTGTGAGAA
This sequence comes from Pelecanus crispus, assembly GCF_030463565.1. NCBI lineage: Eukaryota > Metazoa > Chordata > Aves > Pelecaniformes > Pelecanidae > Pelecanus > Pelecanus crispus. Next base: position 19,515,815 of record NC_134652.1, on the reverse strand, counting down.
GCTGCTCTTAGTTTGGTGATACATTATTTAGAAGTGTATCTAATGCTGGTTTTCTTTCACTGTGGTTTTTGTTACAGGCCTGCTACAGAGCTTTTTGAGGCATACAGTATGAGAGGAATGACCTTCAATCCTCCTGTTGCATCAGTAACACCCAGAAGAAAGGTACCATCTCATCTCTCTGTGTCCTTTTTTAACCACGTGATATACCAATATAACCTGTATTTGCTGGCTCACTATGCAGTGCTTGGGCATCTGCACACTTAGTTTGGCTTTCTTGTTTCTGTACTTTCTGTGTCACGTTATTTTTTTTTTTAACTGGCATAAGATAACACTGACTATGAGGAAGGAAGAAAAGCTGTATGAATAGTTCCACCTCTTACAGCATCAGTTAATGTAGCAAGATGAATGTGGTAGCTATTATTTTACTTGTCTTTTGCACTTTGCAGTGGTTCAGTGCAGATTTCTTGTCCCTTTTCTGTAATGATGAACTAATGTTTGTTCAAAAAGCAGTAATAAAAAGCCAGCTCTCTTTCCCCAGTGTGGGTAGTTGGCAGGACAGCTGGATTTCCAGAGCCTTTGAGTCAGTACGTAGAAGGATGCTGATCCCCATTAGTGTTGGTTTATAGCTTTAAAGTGTAAATTTGAAGGGAACAAAGAGCTAACATATAAAGAGGAGAAATGGGCAAACACTTCTTACATCCTCAGCGCTGGATGTGTTCCAGATGCCAACCTCCATTAAATGTCCAGTGAGTGGTGTGTCCTTTAAAAAGTGGTAATTAATTTTCTTTCTTCCTAATGAAAACATTATAACCTATTAACCTTGTTAGTGCCTCCAATTTGTAACTTGGTAATGTCAGTTAGTTAAAGCCTCGAGAGCACAATTTTTTTTTCCATTTTAGAGAAGCAACTTCTGAAAATGTATTTGCACTTATTCTGTCCTTTTGCAATGACTTCCTGACATGTCTGTCAAGACAGTCTGTCTGCTAGGGTATTACATTAGCAGCTCTGACAGAACAAGGCTGGGAGCAGCAGACAGGAGAGAGATTGTGTAGCGCTTGAATAAGGAAGTGCACAAACTCTTTAAGGTAGCAGAAACAGATGAGGAAGATAACAGAGAGAACAACCTGTCCATAGCTGGTTACAGTGGACATAACTGGGAAAGTTACCTTCTGCAGCCAGAAGGGATCTCAAGACGCAGGGTCAGGGCATTCCTGCTTTGAATAATGAAAGCATTATTGCTTTCACTAGCCTTTTGATCAGAGAAACTTGATTTATTTTTATAAGGTGTGTTGAAGAGGAAGCAGTGTGTAAGCTCCTTCAGAGCTGGAAGCTGCGGCTAGGTGTAGTAGGTATTCTTCTAAAGCCCAGTTTACAACAAAACAGAAAATCCTCACCAAAACCGTGAGCTTATGAAGGGAGTGCCTGACACATTGCTCTGTTGCTAGCCAAGTGAAACTTACTGGGCAGGCCAGATACAAGTGAGCTAGCTCCGTAGGTCTGGTCTAGGTGACCCGGGGGCATGGGAGAGAAACAGGACTGCTAATTTAAGCTATGCATGGAAAACACATACTGGCCTTGTTTAGTAATGCAACTAATATTTTGTAATTTTCAGGATACATTCTCACAAATGGATTCATTTATAGATGAAGAGCTAAACAAACAGCTTCAACAACACATCAGTGAGACTGTTGTTCACAAACCCTTGGATTTTGCCAAACACTTGAAGAACGCATCCTTATTGTAAATGTATCTATTGATTGTGTTCAGTTGGCTGCTTAATTATGGAGAAAGATTGGCTGAAAGAAATTTCCACTCCTCATTAAAGGAATTCAAGTAGGCTCTTGTTTGAATATAGAAACACACAAAAAAAATGTAACAGCAGTTTTTCACACAGAGTTACAAGGCCTCTGCTTAACAACTGAGCCCATGTTCTCAGGGCTTGGGAACCACAACGAACAGTCACATCAGTAATTTAAAAAGATACAAGCCCAGGTCATTTTAAAATTGTTTGCAACCGTGCATTATAGTATTTTTGTAACAGTATATAGACAGTGTTTCTGAGGAATCACTGGTTTGTGTTGATAAATTAATAAATATTTTGGAAATTTTAATATAATATTGACTTTGGTGTTTAAGATATCTAGAGATTTGGAATATCTATTGCATTTTTCCTGTTTTTCTTCTGATGTCTCCTAACCATTTATCTCATCTTAATAATTTTGCATTTGGTGGGGTTTTTCCCTCCAATGAATCTTGGTATTGGCAAATTGAGATTACCAGATTCCAGTTTTGAACTATCATCATGATTAAATGCTCCACTACAATGTCTTCTGTAAACCATGCCTGTCAAGAGTACTGGACAAATTCAAGGTAAGAATTGAAATTTTTTTTTTTTTCCCCTTCATTCCCCAAATATTAGTTATTGCCCGGTTGTTTTAGAATCCATTTTCAGCTGCATGTTGGCTTTGCAAACAGTAAGTAAAATATATGAAAATAACTCAAAAGTGAGTATTGGTGTTATGTGAATTCCATTTTACAGGGGAGTGTGGTGGGCTGTCCCTAGCTGGCAGCTAATCCATTTTGTAGTGTTTAGTCTATGATGTGATAATGATACATGTAAGCTTTGCGAAGCTTTTGTTCAAGTCACTTAACCTCCTTACAACAATCAGAAAATATTTCTTTTTCTCTAGGGTATTTAGTCCTTTATCCTGATTATGGTTCTTAGATAGTTTTGTAATTTATTTATTTTTATTTTAATACATGTTTTTAGTATTCATCAGACTAGTTCACCAAATTTCAAGTAGTTAAACATAAATTCACAAACACTTTTGGAATAGACATCTATCTATTAATGGATTAGAAAATACGTATTTTACTATGTAGATTACAAAGCTGCGTACGTGATACTGATGGTAATACATGTGTTTCTCTCTGTTTAGGTTGCCATTCCCATAGCTTTTGAGTAGGTCCTTTTAGTTTTTAAGTGGTTGCAAATATGGATGTGATTTAAATTCTGAGAATTCCACGGCGGCCATTTGCCAGTACTTTGTCAGCTCAGGAAGGCAAAAGCAAAGAGTCAACATCTTAAACCATTTATTTTTTTTTTACAACATATACAAATACAAGTTTATTCTTCAAGTCAGCAGAGAGAAAATAGTCCAGGTGGAAAAGTCACTTTTAAAACTGTTCATTTTACATAGTTTCCAAACAATATAAGGACTGGCACATAGTAATGTTGCATTGTCAGAACACTTTGACATGCTTTAAGAGGCAGACAGCTGTACAACTACGTCCTTCTGAAACATCCTATAAATGTATTGGAGCAAAATCTCTTTACTGCTATTGATTTTTGTGTTTAATTTGCTAACTCTGCCAAATGTCTGTCACTATTGAAGTTACGAAATATTTATCACAGACAGGAAAAATGCCACCGTTCTTACATTCAGTGGGCTACCCTAAAAGTAAACTGAGTTTTATAGCGGACTAGTAACAGCCAGTGATGAAAAACCAAACATTGCCTGAAGCATTCAGAGTTAGAGCAGAACAGACAGCTGAGTTTCAGAAGCTGCAGACTCAGCCTTTCACTGAAATGTAAAGCTACCAGCAAGTTCTTCTCTTTTAAAGACAAACTGTGAATGTAAGAGAATTGTGTTCTTGAAGTATTTAGATATTTCCATGTCAAAGTCTTTAATTCTTGAAAGCACATGATTTCTAGAAGCAGATGGCTTTCTAAAGATGGCTATTGAAATACTTCATCTAGCAATATTTGTAGCAATAAAAATAATGTGACTAGTTTTTAAAACTGACATAGTATTTTTTTATTCTTCTAACTGCTAAACTTGGGATTAGTAAGATAGAAACAAGAAACCCTTCAGGCAACAGGAAGCACCTCCTGGTGTGCGCTGGTTCCCGCAAACTGAGCAGTACTGCAACGGGGCCAGGATCTGTGGCCGCCCAACTTTTGTCCCATACAGTCGCACCACTGTAAGCAGCACATGCTATGCAAGGAAAATAAAAGAAATTGGTAGAAAAGTAACAGTGATTTTAAAATAGTCTAGAATAAAATACTTCTGTTTTTTTGCCAATAGGCAACAGAGCATGAGCTTTCCACCTGTAAACTGTTCAGCATGAGGCCTGCTACCGCTCAGAGACTGCATGTTTCTGGAAGGTGTTGATTATTTACATTCCTTTCTTTCAAACTTTATCCTGGAAGCTGCTTCCTGTAAATAGTTTGTAATGTAAAAATGAATGTATTTTCCTAATTGATGTCCATGCCCAGCCAAAAGCACAGAAAGGGACAAAATTATTTCGTCAGTCTTGTCATAGGAATGCATGGACAGGTATTCCTGCAGAAATAAAATCTGTGGCTAAGTAGAATAAACTTCCCTGTTAGAGTAATAACTCAGAACAAGAAATCTGTCTAACTGGGCGTTCACAAAAGTTAACAACAACCCCCTCTCCCAGTTTAATGCTTGAAGTGGTGGGGTATTTTCAGTATTGGGGTATTTGAAACCAACACAAATGGAAGGACATTTTTTCCTTTCCAATTCCACCCCACTCCACATGTCAAGTCTACTCTGATGTTTACCAATACCTAAACTTGAAATTAAGTGATATATGTACATTAATGAAAATACCGGAACAATATACTGTCTACATACCTCCTATAAAGTTGTGGGGTTTTTTTTTAACAGAAAGCCAAGTATTTTGCTGTTCTCTTTCACTTTTTTTTTTTTTGTGATAAACAGCAGCAAAAGCAATTTTAGACCGTGATTGATGAGGAAGATACTTACATTAATAAACTATTCCCACAGCTAGAGAACTATTGTGTTAGTAGAAATAGTACAAAACTACTGTTTTTAAATTGCCACTAAACTGCAGGCTAGTGTTAGCCCTGCATTATACAATGTGACATGGCTACCGTTGTCCCTTAATTTCCCAAGGCTTAGTTTTCTTTTTAAGTCTATGTGACAGAAAAACATTAGCGGATGACGACATGGGTGCAATAACTTTCTATGTTGAAGCTAATGAATTAGCAAGTGTGTCTTCCAGACTACAGGTGATACTAAGAATTTTATTTTCAGTGCTGCTGAATATAACAACAACAACAAAAAAAGCCAAATAGGTAAGGGCAAACTCTCTAGGAAAGTAAGTATTGTTTCTAAAATGCCATAAAAACACCAAAAGAAAAAAAAAAAAAAATCTTTGCGATGGGAAACTGCCACTGTGTTAAAATAACAGAGAGAATGAAACTAACATTTTAAAAAAAAAAAAAAAAAAAAAAAAGTTGGATTAGTTAATTGTGCGGTAGGTTGATGTAAGTATTTCCCAGTAAATCCAAAGTATTCCAAAGCAAACTATGCATATAAAACTAGGGGTAAGTTGTCCCTTCTAACACTTGGTATCAGTCTTGCGCTACACACGTGCAGTGGGCGTGGGCTAGGGAGCGAGCAGCCCTCCTTCGTGCAGGGGCTGGCTACGTAGTTAGCCTTGGTAATGCGGAGTTAAGAGGCTGAACGAGGAAGTGGTTGGGGTTTGAATTCAGTCATGCTCGCTGAACTGCAAAATGCTATTTTGCTACATCGGTACAGATGACAAGCAGTGGGAAGTGCCTGGTCTCTGGGAGGCTATGCCACAGGGAAATTTGACTTTTTTTTGGTGTGTCTGTGGTTGTTTTGCCTGGAAGCTGGAAATGACCTCAAGAGGGCACTTTTTTGCTTTGGTAATGGCTACTTTATAGGAATTTTCTGTAGTGTATAGTGAAAGACTTCACAGCTTCTGATGACAGAATGCAGGGTCTGCCTGTTGTTTATATGCCAATTAATGCCTTTGCTTTCTTTTATTTCATTTTCTAATTATGGGGGGGATCGTCACAGGACTACTGCCTATAACTTCTTTCCCTTTCGTCCTTGCACTACCAAAAGTAAACCTGATGTTAGTTACATTGCTGTTTGTCCTTTGCCTGATGCGGCTTCTCTCTTAGGAGCAGCAGCATTTTGTGCTCGAGTGCTAAAGTTGATGTGGAAAAGCTGAGAGCATGAATCGCTCCCCATATTAACGGATTTCTTGATTTAGTCACACCAGGTAACTGAAATGCTTCGTTTAGGGATTGCTCTAGGGAGACAAAACATGTGCAGAGCGATTTATTCACCACAGATACTTTCATGTGGGAAATCAAAGGGATGACTGGTTTCAGCAATTTTTTCATTTGCGTCCCTGTAAGTTGATATGGATTGCTTTAATAGACTAAGCACGTTAATTAATAACTCCCATGGAGGAAAAAAAGAGACAACCACAACTAACTTAAATATCAAAAGATGAATTCAGCAAACATAAAACTTTACAACAGTGTTTCTATGTAAACAAAAATGTCACGAGTTATAACATAAGAGTTCTTTATACTCTCTGGGCTTAACAGACAAGTAAAAAGGCATTTCCTGACTGTAAGGAAAAACGTATTTTAAATCCAAAATTTTGAAATGTTAATTACATTTATCAATGCATTGTTTTGAATTTGGTCAGTTTTGGGTATTAAATGTCTTGTGCTGAAAAGAAACAACCAGAAAAGTTCAAACATTTTTTCCTCTAAATCCAGAGAGAGGTAAAAATTCTGCATTTTCTAAGAAGTAGTATATGATAAATATACTATACAATGGCATGTACTTTGGAACATGATAATAAATATTCTTTCTTTGAACACAAGCCTGGAAAACTAGAACTTAAAAGAAGTAAATGTTGTTCCTTGTCGAAGTATCACTAACAGTTAGGTGTATTTAGCTATTGTACATTATTTTGTTAAGGTAGATAAACCATAAATAATTTGAGCATTTTGTGTATATTCACCAAAGTTAAACAGATACGCGAAGAAAGTTACAGTATATTTAAATCTCTTTACAATCACTTAACACAGTGTTTAACAGAAATCTTCAGGTAAAAGTGCATTATTTTAATATAATACACATAAAAGAACACTCTGGTTCTCTGCCTTCAGGCAACTAGCTAAAATTATCTTTTGTTTAAAAAGGGGAGGGTGACAACACGTGTTTGTTTGCAACATACAGTCCAAGAAAACTTCTTCATCCGCCTGTGGAGAATCTGCAGATGTGAAGATACGGGAAGGGGAGAATCTTCCGATAGCTGACAGGCATCTTTCCAATCTACAACATCCCACTTAGGATTCCCAGATTCTGGATGTTAATCCAGCAGCTTTGCCTGGATTAAGTATCTATAGCACAGGGCACGCAATTGCTGACGAGTGCAGACCGCAGCAGGTTCCTTCAAAGGCACTGCAGAAGGAGTCTGTGATGTAAATTCCAGTTTTCAAAAAAATGAAAGAACAAGTGCAGAAGAAGAGGGAACGTGACTGGGATCTTTCCATAATTTACTTTGCTTTTCTTGCATTCAGATTGATTTGATGGTTTAGGGTTTTTATAGTAGCCTAGAAATAAGGTATCAAATTTGTCCCTTCATAGTTGAAATATTTTGCAAATGAAAATATTATTTGAATTATGTTAACATAATGATTTAGCAGTAGTATGGCAGTGCCTGTCAAATAATGCTGTAATAATTAGGTGTATGTGGATAGAAAAATGTAATATTAAATTGGCCATATGTGAGATGGGATTATCAACACTGAGAAAGGTTTCTTCTTCTTTTACAACGAGCTGTAACTTCTCGGATGATTTCTGAATGCCAGAGTAGCACTATGCGAATATCTGGTTAGCATACATCAGTGGACAAGTTACATGTACTGTCTTCATATAAACGGGATGGTCTTACCTTGCTTATTTCATTTGTTGTTTTAAACCAAGCAAGATGGAAGAAATTGGAGATACAGAAAGGATAGTAAAAATGTTTAAACATTTCTGGCAAAATTTCCACAGAGAGAAATTAACACTATAAACTTGTTTTAGCTAAAAAGGAGATCATTAATCCTGATGATTTTATTATATGCATGTAATAAAAAAATAACAAAAGCTCTACTGGATACTTCTATTTACTTTGGCCCAGAGCAAAAGAGTAATGGTTAATTCAGCACAGTTAGTTGATTAAAATACATACTATAAAATCAACCAGGATGCAACATTTTGGTTTTGTTTTTTAAATGGGCAAAGAAAGTGGGTAAAGCTGCAGTCTTCACACCATTCTGAGTCACTGTGCAAATGCCATAATGAGTAACTGGAGACCTTACTGTGCCTGTGCACACCAACGTCTAAGGCTCTTACGGATCTTTCTGTCAGTCCCTTGTACTTCACTATGGTTTAACCAACTACAACTTTGAAAAAAAAAAAAACTTTGTAAATCACGTATTAAGCGACTGCTCAGAGTTAGAATCGGTATCTCGTACCTGAACAGCCCGTACTGCAGGCAGCGGTGGTCATTATTCCATAACGTCGCTAAAAGTCAAACTGCACGCAGACCTTTCATCCTTGCTCTGTGGACTGTCTGGCGAGACCTGCAGAGGTGGCGATATGAATCCCCGATACTGCTTACTTGACTTGGTTAACTTCCTGAGTTCACTGGTAAAGGAGATGCCTTTTCTTTTGTCATCTCGTGCTGCCTGTAAAAAAAAAATAAATCAGCCCACACAAGTGGTTTAACAGGCTGTTTCTTAGCTCTGAAATACGGAATTAATATGAAACCACCTAACATATTTCTAAGCAGGCCTCCCTTTTGAAATTCTGTGCGGCTGTGCTTTCATAGCCAAGCACATTCTTCTGATCGTTGAATAAATTAATTGAAAATTATGCATCATCAAAGATACGTTTAGCAAATTTACTATAAACTTGTATAAAAAAAAATCTGTGCTTATGACACAGTTACTTTAAAGCAACAACTGTTGTGTATTGGTGGCAGCAAGTATGTCATTCCTGCCATTTGGCAAAGCCTGAGATAAAGGGACAAAACCAGCTTTCTCACTGGGCAGGAATAAAGGGGACTTTATTCCAATAGTTTTTAAGTTCTGCCCATTTGAACAGTCCTGCTTTTTTTTTTTTTTTTTTATTTTGTGGGGAGCAGGGCATGCACAGCCAGAAGACTGAAAAACGGGAAGCTGGTAGCAAAAGATAATGGTTGTCACGGGATTTGCAGGCTGCGAGGGAATCGTGTTGCTGGATGGAACTGATGCAGTCTTGCAAAGAAGAAAAAGGGAGGTGCGGAGAAAAGAGGCATCTGCTTTTTGCTGTAGTCTCTTCTCCCCACCCAGCCTCACGCCACTCGTGTCTCCCTCCCATTGAAAATAGGTTCCCATTGAGCTGAGCGTACGCCATCTGTAAAACCTGCTGCCAAGTATTTAGTCTTTTACCTGAACCTGTTCCTTCAGTTTAAGGATAAATTTTCCCGCTCCCTTCCACTTGCTTTGGGCCTGAAACACACACTCCTGATCGGAGAGAATCCTCTGAGATGGTTTAGATGTTGAGGACTTTTTGTTTGCTGGCTCTTTCGTCACCTCTTCCAAGAGCACGTAATCACTTGGATTTGGATTGCTCAAAATGCTGTAGGAGTATTTGGCTTTGCAAAGAGTCTGTTTAAAAGCAGAAAAAAAGAAGGCATTCCCTCAGATTCAGGTTACTGAACTGATTCCTCAGCTAGCGGTGAGAACAAAACCTTGTGTGCACCCAACCTCCGCCCTACATGTTACAGACGTGCCAAATGGAAAGGTGTTGCTTACCTGCTGTATGACGTCCTGAGCTGTGCTGAAGCGGGGAGCTTTGATGACGGTGCGTGGCTGCTCTGGGGAGACATCATGTACCTGAACAAAGAAACTGTCGTCCTCAGAGCTGATGGATGCATCTTCCTTTGCTTCTTGAAAGACGTTTCTCTCGTTTAAATTCTAAGGAAAAAAGCAGAGCCAGATTAATGTACTTCTGAGGGGTAACTAATAGCTGGTGGTCACAAAAGGTTTTTATCACATGAAAACTGGAGACTGTGCTGTTGCCCCAGGTCCATTTCATTAAATACAAGTCTTCTATATAAGCGTTTTGACAAGCCACTATTGCTAATAATAAATACCTGTGTTTCTAAAATCAGTGTCTGAAATACTCTTCATAGCAGGCAAGGAATGGAGACATAGTATGACATTATGCAAAAATGATCATTTAAATCCTTTATTTCCTTACGTATGCAAAATCACGTTTTGTCATGTAATGGTCACAGTAAGATGGGAGATGGTGGAAACTGTCCTTTTCTCTTCTTCTCCCTGCACTAAAGCCAAAAGAATTTAGAGGGCAGGAAGTCTGAGCGAACGTTTTCCTGCGGAGCAAGGGGAAGGCTGTGTCTCTGTCCTTTTTCAGGCTCTGTGAATAGTGTAAATTTTAGACAGAATTCCTCCCTGCACCTTCTCTCAGGTAATGCATTTCTCTCCAACCCCTTCTAACACAGCTTGAATTCATCAGCTGTAAATGCGGGCTGCATATCACACCCTACAAGTGGACCCACTCCTTACTTTTCCATGCAGATTTGCAGCTTCATTTCTAGCTCCAAGATCTGAGTTGAGGCTGCTATCTGCAGAAAGGCTCAAAACTAGAGATAATGCTTTAAGGGACTAGCATCACAGGGCAAAACTACAGCATCGTTTTCACATACGCTAAGACAGATTTTAAGCCACATTTTCTGAAAGAATGGGGTTTGGCAGCGACACATTTGTGGTCACATAACTTACAAAGTAAGTAAGTATTGCACGCAACTGAATTAAGTAGGCTACTATTTCCACAAGCAAATTTCTACCTAGCAATTTTTGCTCCAAATATTAGAAATAAAGGAAAACAAAATACTGATTTGTGTAATAGAATGGTAATTGGTCAAATTGAAGCTTTATCAAAAGTTGTGTCAATCAGTTAAAAATGTTTTTCATTTGAAAGGAACCCAGAGGATCTCTGTCATTTGTGTACGTAAAATCCGCGTATATAAACAGATGTGTACATATATTACTATGTTCAGGCTAAGCAAGCATTATTATATGCTGAACTGACCGAAGGAAGTGCCTCTGAAAATGAGATCATTAAGTGTCTTTCTCCTGCTTTTTTGTTTCTCTCTCACCAGCCTGGGCACTAGCATATTTTCAAGCTGTGGATATTTTGCTCATAGTTTAAACTGAAGTAGTCACAGAATCATCGAATCGTTTAGGTTGGAAAAGACCTTTAAGATCATCCAGTCCAACCATTAACCTACACTGCCAAGTCCACACTAAACCAGTCAAGGGTAGACTAGACTAAACCATGTAAATCGCTCCATCTTCCTCCTTTAAATTAAAAGAAATCACCTGTTTCATTAATTTAGGCTATCACTGATAATTTACTTGGCCTTTGAGGTTTTTAGAGTTCTTTAATATTAAAATCCTTTCTAATTTTTCTGGACAGAGAAGTTGCTGACATCTGAACTGATTGATAACTGTAGTCTGGAGTTCTGTTATCTATGATCCTTTGGTATTAACTATTATCCTTCTTTCTTTATATTAATTTCCTATCACGTCAAAATCTAGATTTACATTAAATTAGAACCATCAGTCAAAAAGGAAGCTAGTGCCATTGAACTGTTGAGTAAGTGACAATGATTAAACACCACACAGCTGATCCTGGAGCTGAGTGAAGTTCGTGTTGCACAGGTGTATGAAGTCTAGTTGTGCTCACGCAAGAGTTTGTTTTTAAATGATGTACACAGCATTGACATTACTCACCAAGCAGTGAAACAAATACTGCACCCTTTTGTTTCCTGGTCCTAACCGCTATTTTTAGCTGCCTTTGTAAATAACAATTTATCTAAGCCAGACTTACTTCCTCTCGGGTTTTAAAGATAATCCTTCCAACATATCCTTCTTCTGGGAACCAACTGTTCAAAAGCTGCACTAGCCCTTCTTCAGGACCGATCACTCTCTGGAATGGTGGTTTTTTGCATTCGCTCTTTTCTTTAGATATAAAACTTTTCTCTTCCATCAGAAAATAGTCTGCAGCACATGACTCGGTGCCTTTTGTGGTAGCCAAGAGCTAAGACAGACCACAATAAACACACAGCAATTAGAATGCTAAATATAAACACGGCATAATTAGTAGTTATAAATGAGAATGAATAAAGAAGCTTTAAGAATCAGTAACTATTCTGCTGGTGTAGGCAAGATTTCTGATGTGCTATTTATTATTCAGATATTTTACTCCAGGGTAATATACTGTTCTCTTTAGCCTAGCCAAGCAGTTCAACTATTCCAGACAAGGCAGCACTATTTAAGCTTATTTCTGTCCTGTTTGGCTGCCCAGACAATTTATTCATAATCCCAGGACAGTACAGTCTTTTCCCACTGCTAGAATAACAATCCCTGTTGAGTTAACTGGTTTTTCTACTCATGAACTTAGCCCTCTAGCTTTTACTCTGTGTTCCTATGGTGCTCAAGTTCAAAGAATTGCGCAGAAATGTTTGCCCTTGTTGTAAGGACAGCCCGCTGCCTCCATTCGTTAGAAAGGTTGTTTTTCTCATCTGCATATGCCCAAATATTAAGATTATAATAGGGAATATGGTCTAAAATGATAAACCCATTCTTTGAAGCCAAGATTGGGAAAATTCCACTGATGATAATCTCTGTTTGCAATGCAATTAATTCCACAGTAATACGTTTCTAAAGTACCTCCTTGCCGTGAGAATGAACGACAGTGACCCTGCATGTGAGAAATGCAGGGAGATCAACGTCCGGAATTATGTTAGTGTGGATTCCTGCAATTAGAGCCTGCGATTCAGCGAGCAACTTACCTGATGGAGAAGCTGTGCAGCTGTGGTCCCCCCGCTTACATTAAAAACAGTGAAAGGCTCCGGGCCTGGAATTCCATGAATTGTCACTTTGTAACTCACAGCAGCTTTCCTTTCCCCCATGCTAAACAACTGTTCAGACAACATTCAACAGGTTACCGAATGTTTTTACACAGGCGTGTTATTTTTAGGTTGCTTAAAAGAAACTGTACACACAAGTTGTAAGGACCTTGACAGAGCAAAGCTATCCAGCTAACACATGTCTCTTGCACTACAGATCAAGGCATTGAAAAAACCCTCAACAAACCAACCCCCAAAAGAACCCACCCCACCCTACCTTGAAACTGAAGAGAAAGAAGAAAAAGGAGGTTTTCCAGTGAGAGTACATAAACTGCCACTGAACACAGGGTAAACCTCCATCGCTCACTGTCTGTATTCTAGCTGAGCTCAGACTATTTGGATTCAGCGTACGAATTACTGGATGAAAATCTATAGCTTCATTTTACCCTCCAAGCCATTTATGTCCTTCCTTTCTGCCCTAGTAATTCACCAAGATACGTGTTTGGCATGTGTTCACAGGAGGACAGCATCTGCAACACACCTGCTGCACACGCAGTAGCTCAGGAGGTTTTATCTAACACGTCAGGAATCAGCAAAATTAGAATATACATGCTTAAAGTTACTAAAACACAAGTAACTCAGGTAACCTAACATTAAGGGCTATTTAAAAAAAAACCCTGTCATATCCATACATGCATACATACATACGTATTGTCATATATATATTACACACACCCCTGTATGTGTATGTATATGTATTTGTACATGTAAGCATATAGATGCGCGTGCACACATATATCAGTATGTATGTATTTATGCAAACACAGACTCCATCATTTCCTGTAATAGAATTCATTTTTCCTCTCATTATTCCACAGTTGTTGGTAATTCGCATGTTTCTTTTTTTGTCCCAAATGCATTGCTTATGATTCATGCATAAAGGAATGCATGAGGCAGCTCTGAACCTTACTGCTCAGCCACGCTCCTCCTCCAGCACAGGAGTTCTCATGCTATACCTGAATACACCAAAAGCCAGACTTTCGGAAGACTGACCCTCCCGCAGTTTTAGCCAGGTGGGAGAACCTTACTTCCATCAAAGCCCAAAAGAATTAGGCATCAAGGTACTTCTGAAAAATGTGCAGGTTTAGGGGCTAACATCTTTGGACAGTCTGGTTCTAGAAGTCTTCAGACCATAGTAGTCATTAAGACAAGAATACATGGCATTCACAAAAAAATAATTAAATTACCATAGACGCAGGCAGGGTGTTTCCAGAGGGACTTTCTTCCATTCTCCGACTGTTTATGAACAAACTAGAAATTTCTAATGCTTCATTGTGCAGGTTATGGAGCTGGACATGCCTATAGCCTAAAGAGAAAAAAACCCTTCTGTAAGCACTTTGCCACATCCTAGGACACAAGTCTCATAAATGGAAAACTCAAATTTGCTGTATTTATAGCTACAGTTTGCCACACCTATAGGGTTTAAAGCACCGTAATAACACTGCATTAACACTCTCTGTTGTACAACAGTGTAACCCAAATGCTATGAACTGCTGAGTGGCTCATAGAGCTGCCTACCTTTGTTTTGCTGTACTATTCAATATATTAATACACGAAATAGCTAAATATTAGAATATGAATGAAACAAGGATAAATTCTCACTGGGAAAACGCATGTCTATGGCCAGACCTCCTCATATGCTAAGACTGTTGTGTGGTATTACAGTGGCACGAAGCGAACGTGAAAGTGTTTTTACTGTTCTGCTGAAGAGCTGCTGGCAATATGCCAACGCCCTCCCTCAGACGTCCCAGAATTAATGATGCTTCCTCATCTCTCTCTCACCTTTTTTCACCCTTCCTTCACCTCTCCTCCCGCCACAGCTGCAAGAAGTGCAATTCCCCTCTGCCCAGCGACCACCAGTTACAGCAGTGTGTTGGGCAAAGGACAAGGCAGGGAGTGAAACCGCTCCCCACTTCCTACGGGAGCAGCAAGTCTCAAGGTGAACACAACCTCACAGCCACAGCTCAGGATCGGAGCAACTGCCTACAAGATGCTCCCATCTCTGCAACAGCACAAGATCTGACTTTTTACAAGTCACTGGGGCGGCCTCCAGCTCCCAGAGAGCTGATTCGATCAGCATCGTACTGCCAGGGCAAAGTATGCTGTCTGCTACTTGCTCCCTGTCTCCTCTAGAAAAATGCAACCAGCTGATTAAAAATATCCCTCCAGCAGGACTCAGTCCAGGGATCTGCTGGACCATTTTGGCGCAGGGTGTCACTACAAACTATACTGTACCTCTTTTTAGAGCTTTTAGGGGAATGATTCTCTGAGCTGTTACAGCTGAGCTGTTATTTTCAACAACTGCGAACCGAAGAAAGACCAAATCTTCAAAGTGAACCCGGAAAAGGAACTGTTCATTCCACATGGGGTTGAGAGTGTTGCGATGAATGGGCTTCGTCCGGAAATGGCAGCTGTCCAGAGGCATGCCCAGCACATCGATTTCAATGCACGGACTGCCCGTGCTATTGCTAGGGCAGACGTTCTGTCCGGACACAATCTGAAGCCGAGGAGTACACAGAGAAACCAGTTAGTGGAGCTAAATATTGTTTATCACACTCCTAAGCACAGTTTGTTAACAGGCTGATTTAATTACAACACTCCCCTACTTTTGTAATTGCCAGGGCAGTAATTTCAGAAGCAGAGCTGCTTCAACCCCCGCCATGCGGTTGCTACGGTATCTTTCCTCTGAAAAAAATACACTATACATCATGAGTGTAACCATTCAAGGCATCTGAATGTTAATCCAGAAGGAATGTACCAGTAACGTAGTCAAAAAGGATCAAATTTGCTTCTCCATTGCTCTGGGGTGATGGCACTGACCTCTGGCTTGCTTTGGCATACACAACACAAGAAGTAGGTGTGCAATTACCGCAGCTGGGGGAATTTTGATTCTCATGAATCTCACTTTTCCGAAACATTTCCTGGAAGGGACTAGCTGCTTAGAATACATTTTTTTGGCCATAAATCCATGACTGATATATCTTATTATAAAACTTTTTTAAAAACATGTTTTTAATATTCAGTACAGCTTTTCATAATGGCTTTTTATGTAGCTTTTCAAGTGTTCACAAATGTGTGAAACATCCAGGCACATGTATAATTTTACACAGTTGTGTAGTCCCAGGGAAAATGCTTTCAGGACTGGGTTTCAACAAATATTGTAAAGGAAACAGTGAAAGTAACCATGGATACAAACCAGCCAATCAAACAAAATCAAGACAATTATTTGCACCTTCCCCCTCCAATTTCTTTTAGTTATGCTGACGTTCAGAAGTACAAGCAACAATTAAAGGTTCAGTCTTTTCATACAGAAGCATGACTGTAAAGACTTAAAAGACTGTAGTTAAACATTGTCTACTTCTATCTGTTTGGCTGTATGAAATTCCCTTTTAATGTACTTACTGTTAAAGAATATATAGCTGGCTCCTTATTATCAAGATCTCTTTCTAATGGACAAAACTGCTGGTACATGGAACAATTTTTATCCCACAGAACAGGAGGTTTCAAAACATATCCACAGCCGCCATTAGCCTCAAACATCGCTGCATTAAGTTGCAGAGGAAGATCTGTGAAAGGAAGGCAGCCAAAACTGACAAAGCAATAGTAGAACGGAAAAACTCTAACAGTGAAGAAAAAGACATGTTTTAAGTATCTTTTTTTTATTATTTTGGTTACATACTATCAATTCATTCTTGGTTTTCAGAGATAGCTGTAATTTATGCATCCAATCTATCCAACGCTTAATCATACAAAACTATAAGAACAGTTCATTCTTTTCTATCCCTTTCCGTTGTCTTTATGCAACTGTAGGGCTTACCTACACCTATTCTCTGAGAAATTTCTAGGTATTTGCCCTGAACTGCAGAATGAAAAAGCATTGGCTGTGTAGCTTTGTAGATGACCTAATAGATCCCCCATTGACAAGGTGAAGGAACACAAGATAGGATAGAAAATGGCCCCAAAACGTTTTGATCAACATTAAACCAGGATCCAAGGTGGCGCTTCTAAGTAAAAAATAGTTCAGTGCCTTTTTATACTTGAAATTATCAGAAAGAGAAAACAGCTACTTGAACTGGGGAAAAAAAAACAACCTTCAGCAATAAAATAAAAATAAAAATGGAAGGTGTTGCTGTCCAGGCACTTCTGTGCTTCAGGAGATCTGCTGCACTGGCATAAAGCTCCTGAACGCTGGGATCGCTACTCTCAAGGACCAGATCATCATGGTATGCTTGTGCTGGGGCACACAGATGGGTACTTCCCCTCGTGACAGCAGGTAAAAGCAAACATCAAATACATATTCACAGTTTAAGGACTTACTTCATATTTAAAATGTATTAAAATGTGCATTTGTGTACCCATACCATCTGTTTGGTAGTTAAGAGCCACGAGCTGTATGCCATGGAGCCAGAAGATCAGTGGATGGGGATTTGAGGAGTCAATGCGTGTGGCAGCAGGATACGTCCTCAGGAGCTGGCAGGTGGTGTGCTGGATCAGCTTCTGAGAGTACCGCCTGCACAGCCGCTTGGCAGCGTTCTCGTTCAGGGAGGAGATATGATAGCACTTGGGCGTCCTTATGATAGCACTGAGAGAAGCTGGAGAGTTGTACGGACAGCAAGGATCTTCCCAGGTCTGCCGCATCACATCAAAAGGACCTGGAAAATAAACAGTACCTTCAAGTTACAGCTGCAGATCTGGAGACTCCAAGAATTCAATGTTTTCTAGTGAAGTATGTGTGTATACTTTGGTTATGGTAGAAAAAGGTGATCCTGGAAAATGATACTACTCAGTATAAGTGTCACATTCCTCCTTTTACAGTAAGAACAATCCATGAGAGGAAACGTAACGTTTAAGTATTGAAATGATACTGTGACTAGAGGTGCTAACAACCATTTGCATAAATAAATACTTAATTGGCATTTACCTGAATAAAATAATGGAATAAAATTCCATTCTTCTTATTTATACATTTTACATGAGGAAGGAAGGCAAGACTGCAATCCATCTGCTAAGCCTCCAAACAGGCCATCTACAGAGTGCCCTAAAAGTTAGGGGACAAAGCCAGCAAAATACTTATATCCTCTAGAATTAGGCGCTAGACTTCATTTTTAGGACACTGGCCTCTAGAAGGGAATCTAACCTGTCTGCTGCAGCCGTGCCCTTGGGCTGAAAGAAATGCAATGTTCCCTGAGCCAGAAAATGAATACAAGAAAGGGTACCACTCTGTAACTTTCTGTTTATGGCATTCATCTGAAAGACAGGGGATCTGGGTCTCATCCCTGCTCCAGAACTTTTTCTGTACTTTCTTTGTATTGCTCTACGTCTGTCCATATGCAGAAGTACAATTTCCAAGTTCACACACTGAATCACCTGCGGAGTCTAAATACCTCCAAGGTGAAACATGGGAGTTTGCACAATTACACGTTTGGACTTGGCTGAATTTTAGGCAACTAAGTCCTACTTCAGACACTAAAAATCCTTTTCTGGATCCAGCCCAACAGTTCTGCCTTCCATTTGTACTTTGAAAATATTCATTCATACCTTTTAACATACAAACTTTAATATTAAACACTTAAAATGTTTGTTAGTTTTGAATAGTTTATGAATTAGGGTCTTCGTATTCTTGACCAAGTAATCCTATTTTAGCATTCCACACTCAACACTTCAGTTATAATAGTGTTAGTGTAATAGCTGCTGTGCTAACAAAAAGCCATTCCAAAGTTCAAGATCTTACACATTGTAAAGTATTTGATCTTTAACAACTCAGTCTGGTACATGTGTTGGATTACAGAGTCATTCCACGTGACTGGTGAAAGAAGATGCTAACTTTACCTTTTCCAGATGCTTTGGCAAGAGTAGCTGACTCCCCAGGGCTCAGCCTGCCAGGATTGTTGCCAAAAATGGACTTCCTGCTTTTTCTTTCTTTTCCTCTGCTAGAGCCAGATGGGTTTAGAGTTGACAAGCCTGTTCCCATTAATGTAAAATAAATGAGCCAAAAAACATGACCAAGAGGGCATGACATTTTCCATCATATCTTACATTATTTTTGAAGGCATGAATACCCCTGTTATATAGTACACAGGGCAAGCAGTGTATTTTTCTCTATAATTTAACATCTTTATGTACATGCATGCCTTTACATACATATATATTATGTATCTCTATTTAATGTATATAAAAACGTACATGAAGCAATACAGATACACAGTTATCTCTCTGTGATATAACTTTTCTCCATTTTACTCTTCATTTTACTTTTTGGCTTGAGGAAGGTAGTGGCTCTGTCTCAAATTACCAAATGGTCCTAATTAATACTAAAAAATTCTGCAGTAACAGTCCCAACGTATTCATCCTTACAATAATTAAAAAAAAAATCCTTTCTCCAGAAGCAATAAATCTGTACAGTAGTGAATATAATGGAATTCACCTAGGATAGGATACCTACATAATCAAATAAATGCAAAAATATGATTTAAAGATACAACATAAAGCACAAAAGCCCAAATGCTGTTGGTTAAACAGTTTAACCTCAAGATGTTTTCAGAGTTATCTTCTTGTGTTTAGAATTTGTACTTTAACGGTGGGAAATATGGTAGGTGTGCAAAATCCATTAAGCATTTAATGGCCAATATGTACTAGAAGTGGAGCTGGAAAGCTCTAGTATAGCTATTATTTAAAGATATGCATTCCAGAAAAATAACCATTAAAATCATGATCCAAATCCCAGTGAAGTAAACAGACTTGATCCCCCTTAAGGCCAGTTTCTTTCTGTTGACTTGGAGAGAGCACACGGCAGACCAAAATTAAAGTAAGTCAAAACGCACGACAGTTGTTCTGACACCCACAGCAGTGAGGTGCGGGATGCTCTCAGAGACCCAAGATGTACTTCTGATATAAAATACAACAAAGCAAGTACACGTTATTTGCCTAAGTGTGACTCATAAAACAACCCTCAGGAACTCACATCAATTCACAGCTGCCTGAAGACAGTTCTGGATTTAATACTAATGTTTCGACTACAACTGTAAATCACAAAGAGGATACACTGGACTCTCTTCTACTGAAGTCTGTCCACAGCTGTAAATTTTCAGCTCTCAATCTTTATGGCATGTCTACATGTACTTAGTAAAATTATCCTGATAGTTTCAATAGAACTGCTTGGGTTAGTAAAATTAAGGATATACACAAATGTTTTCAGCATTGGAGATGTACTGTCTCTTTGGGCCAAAGCATACACAGAAACCACAGAAGATGGTAGAAGCTGAGATCAAGGAATATGAACTACACTAAAAGAATGAGGAGTTATGCACTGTGTGCTTCCAGCACTATTTAATCCCAGTTTTCAATGGATCAAATGGATTTGGCAAGCAAGATCCGTGTTTCAAAATCCTGTTGTGGAGACAGTCACTGAGGAAACAGACTAACCTCATAAATGACCAGAGAGTGCAACGCAAAACACCAGGGTTAGCTGAACCCAACGTGATGGCCACAGGGTGAGCTGCAGCTGGGAGTTTTCTTTCAGGCTTTCCCATGGCCGTGCTTTGCATGTGACATGCCTCCTCCCAGACACAAGCTCAAATTTTCACTCCAATTTAAACTTGACTCCAAAATATAGCATCACCTATTCACAGAATCATAAATTTGTAAAATAATGGAGGTTGGCAAGGACCTGGAAGTCACCTCGCCCAGCCCTCTGGTCAAAGCAGGACCAGCTTAGATCCCACCATATTGCACATAGATTCTATCATACTACCATCATGACAGAGTAGATGTTTTGTATTTCCCTACAACCCCTATGCTATATCCTTCCAGTTACAGAATTTAGTGCCCATCTCTTACGTTAGATATAACCACACTGCTTTACTGCTTTTAGATTTTTAATCCAGAGGATGGAAAACT
This sequence comes from Pelecanus crispus, assembly GCF_030463565.1. NCBI lineage: Eukaryota > Metazoa > Chordata > Aves > Pelecaniformes > Pelecanidae > Pelecanus > Pelecanus crispus. Next base: position 19,495,067 of record NC_134652.1, on the reverse strand, counting down.
TCCCTGCTCTCCTTATCCTAACCAGGCTAAAGTAACATGTTAAACTGTAATTGTCACCTTCGCACCATGTGTTTCAGACCAACACTCAGTTAGTCTGCAGGTTTGCAGACCTTGAAAAAGAATTTACAGTACTTTTGTATGTAGCGTGCCCTTTTTTATGTTCACTTTAATTTCTTGAAAAGTGATACCATAGGGGCAGATAGTCTGATACAATGAAGACGATGACTGAATTTCATGCTGGTTAGCTCAGGTGACTCACTGCTCTCTGCACTTGATTGTGCAGATCCTGTTTTTATGTACTCAACTTTCTCTACTCATTGTGTAAGGATCCTCAGCACCAAGGCAATGAGGCATGTGCCAGTTGGTTATAGCAGTACTGTGCTCAAGTATGCTTCACTGCCCTCATCTTGGGCGACCCAAAAGAACAGACCTTCACCCTCTTAGATAATGGTATGAAGATATCCAACAGTCTGAAACTGAAGTTAAGCAAGGACTGTAAGGGTCAAAAACCACTGAAACAACAAGAGCTGTGGTGGGTTCCTTGTTACCAGAGATTTTATAAACAAGAACTGTTATTTTCTCCACATGATAAATTCTGGTTTGCCCAGGGAGCACTTAGGGAAGTCTGTGTTACTCAGTAGGCTAGGATAAGTGAACATAATGGTCCTTGTCCTTTTTTATAGTCACAAATCAGTGATTAACATTCAGGGACACGGGCAACTGTAAACACAGAATAGAAATATAAGACGACAGGAAAAATAAAATATTTACATCATTGATGGGCCACTGACATGAATTCTGCCCTGTTTCCAAAACTCCTGCCATTTTCTGAGTTGGTTAGGAACTGGTCAATAGAACTACACAGTCATGGATGTACCAGCCTTGTTCTCATTATTTAATGGACAATATTGGGGTATGGCAGTGCACCATGTCTGTGCCCTCCAGCTGAGCAGAGAGGAATCCAATGAGTAGCATGGTGGCCATGAAGCCTACATATCTTGCAGAGAAGGCAGTATTTGTCTCAAAGGAGACAAAGTTTCTTGGAAAACTAATTTCTACAGCTTCATGTGTTCATCTGTGAAAGGAACTCATTTTCTTAACTGTTCTATTCATGTCCCCTTTAAAGCAAGAGGAAGAAATCTGATAAGGCAGGCAGGTATTTCTTTTATAACTGAAATTACATTAAAAAAATGGAAATATGTTAAAGTTTTCTTAGAACATCAGAAATCCTTTGTGTGTCAAACTGCTTGGAACAACTTAAACTGTCTCTGTTTAATCTTGAGTATCATTCTTTAAAAGAAAATATTTTATTTGAAAGAGATCTCATTGCAGATTTCATTAAAAAGAGTATCAGATTTGAATTTTTAGAAGTTATTATTTTTACAAGTGACACCTACAACTCTTAAAGTTATAGAAGATCATAAAAGAATGTCGCTCCATTTTTTCAGCACGTTTATCTTGCCTATTTGACACTATTTTATGTGTGGTTAGCTTCTCTAATCTGATTACAGTTCTATTTGTATAAGATTATGATTTGGCAGAATCACTAACTTTTCCACAGAGAACCACTCCATTAAAAAGCAGATTTTTCATCCAAAACATTAAGCACATCAATAAACAATAATTTTTCAATTTAAAAGTATTTATGTACACAGTATGAGCCAAAACATACTCAACCTCATGTTTCAATACTGAACAAGTAACTATCAGTGATCTCCTCCTCAGTTACTCCCTCTCCTTTTCCTCTGCAAACACTCTTCTTCCTACTGTACAAAAGACAACCCTCCTATTTCCTTAACCCCTTCCATAAAGAGTGTGTGTGAGTGTGCAATCAGCTGTCCTCACCCACCCCATGAAAAGGCTGCTTTCCCCCACCAAATGGCTTCCCTCCTATCCACTTAGGAAAGAATGGAAGATGCAGCGTAGGCAAAGGTGAAACACGCTAAACTGAGGTCACTTAAAGAAAGGTGACCAAACTCTTCCTGCAAGGTTTGAAGAGTATTTTCTTTCCTAATTCAGTACGTCCTTACATGGAAACTCAGAGCTCTTAAGATACAGCTTTCTGTTGTCTGTCATTTGGCGATGAAGCAGTGGTCTAAGTTGTGAAGACTGGAAAATTTCACTTTTGTAAACATTTTAATATGACAAACAGTACGTCTTCACATAATTTATGTATTCTACTTCTCAGCCAGGAGCTATTATTATGTAGACTACCAAATCATCAAGCAAAAAGCTCCTCGACTACTTCAATTTGAAAATGCTTGTACGACATAAACATAATGTCTCCAAGAATTAGAAAGCCTAAAGCAATAAAACAGGGCAGTGTACTTACCAGGGAACTTTACGGCTTGACAGTAAATGACAAGATCTGATAGCTCTGGGGCTATCTGTCTGCTTTCCTTCTTATTTTGCGGAAGATAGAATTCTTCACCCAGCTCCATATCATACACCTAGGTGACAATTCCAGGAACATGTAATAATAAAATTACTGAATGTGAAAGTACTCTCACATATCTTAGGTCCTTAAAATTCTTTATCTCATTCTTCCTATATGGTTTGCTGTCTTCACCTAACTGACCCCTGTGTGCAGGTTTATGCATCAATACCTGTTACTGATACTGGAATAGTGTGCAAAGGCCTCAATCAGAGTCAGTTCTACAAACATTTAGACAAAACCCATCTCCGTCCAGGAGAAACTACAATTTACTAAACAGCAATGCAGTGCTTCAGTTGTCAGATGATTTAATAAAAGGTAATGTGGCCATCTGATATCATAATGCGATACGTTACTTATATATACACAAAAGATGCTGAAGATTCAGATGAAATCTTCAGTTCCATTGATGTTAATGGAAATCAGATAGCTAAATAAACTTCTGGATTTAGCTTCAGTGAAGTCTTTCACTGAGAGCAATGACAGTTAACATTTTCAGCCAAACAGCCTGTATACACAATAACCTCTGAGGACTTTTCCTGAACAGTATGCTGAGCATTTGTTCTATTTACTCTATTTTCTCTGGTGTGCTTCCATGCTTTCTACTATTTGTCTTCATTAAAGCGCATCTGCCATCTGATGTCTCAGTTACCTAAACTGCTCAAATCCTTTTGAAGCTGGCTATATATCAAAGTGTGGCTGAGAAGAAAGGGGGAAAAAGCAGAACTACCTTTCCTTTATTATTGTAAGTAGCACAATCAGCCTTCTTTATTCGTTTGGCAGTCTCTTCATTATATTCAAACTGCAGTTTATCACTTGATAATTTATTCTCAGGGCGGTCTTCAAGAATGTTATCTAAAAATTAATGGGATTTTAATAAACATAAAGCCAAACAATTTCAACTGGAAGAAATTTAATTTGAATTAACAATATTTGTGGACAATGTTGTGAATCTTATCTGAATAACCAGATGCCAAAATAAAGCATTCTCTTTTAGTAGTAACTTTCTACTTTAAAAATTTAATGCTCGACTTTGGTTAATATGTTGCACTTCTTTAAAAGCCCATCCTTTTGTGCTCAGAAGACGCTTAAAACAAAATTATCTAATGAATTAAGCTTGCCATCTGAAACAACTGATATTCCTGAACAACAAAGAATTGCTCAAGTCCAAACACAATTAACCAAATCAAACATGTACACGTCGTTGTACAGCCAGTTTTGGCTTTCCTCTCCTTACATTCACCACGAACAAATATTTTGTACATCTACAGAAATTCCTCTTAAAGCTCCCTATTTATCAGAGAATAATACACCTACTAATTTGGTCTTTCTGGTCCAAAATACTGTAACTGTCACAAAAGGAATGGTTTTATTTCATTCCTGATATTCCTGATGCTGTGACCATATTCTCTTTACGCATAACCAGTGCCACACATGCAGCCTTCTAACAGTTCCTGATGAGTTAACAATGCCATATAAAAATAGCTGATTGCATTTTTACTATGAAGTAGAAACTATATATTCACACTGTCACATTTAACAGGCTGGAGATGCAGTGCTGATTTCATGCAGTTAAAATGCTCAACCAAAAGGCCTTTACCTTCCTGGCTGTTAGGAGCAGGAGAAGCATTAAGGACATCAGCTACAGGGAAACACAGTCAGAGAGGGAATAAGAGTAAAGGAAATTAAGATTTACAGCCAGAGAAATGAAAATTAAGTGTCAGTTGTAAAACTATTAGCCTTACGCAAACCTAATGTATCAGTAAGGAAAATATAACTGAAAATCTTTCAGAAAGTTTACAGACCATTATTTAGATTAGTTTTGCCAAAATATCAACATAATTAAAGATCCCAACGACTAACCATTGTAATAAAGCAGTAAACCATGCTGCAGATGCCTTCATATATTGGAAGATGGGACTGTTTCTTGCTATCTCCAGATTTCTCAAAGCTTCTCTTAACTAGAACACTGCTCAAACATCACCTACTGCAGTTAGCTTGCAGTATTTTCCTGGCAAGTGTGTTAACAAAGATCTAAGTTTTTGACAGCAATTTACATCTACACTATCACCACCCTGTCCCATAAAAGGAATATTCTTAAGTAGCCAGCTAGGGCCAACTTTCTAGCAAAATGCAACTGAAGGCAGCACCGGCACCAAACTCATAAATCTTCCTATTAGCATAAATAACACTGCTAGCCTACAAGCAGTGTCAGGTCCTTAATTTTGTGACTGTTTTTTAACTTGTTAACATAGAAGCAAGTAATGTAAATAAGAGACCAACTGGAAAGAAGTCCTGTGCTGCAGGGCATGCTCGAGCCTTGCATCTTCTCTGAACACGGTACCTAGAACTTAAACAGGTACCCATTAGACTTAAAGTTTCAATGAGTGAAGTACTTCACCTAGGAGAACGTGCCCAACTGTGTCAGACCAATAGTTCATCTAGCTCAGCATTCTCTTTCTGACAGTGACAACGTTTTAAAGAGAACATCCAGTCACTAGTCATGGTCCACTTCCTTTGTACCGCCCCAACATCCACAACTGCTGAATATTAGGGATGTTGGACCATGCATTTCTACGTATAACATTTGCTTATAAACCTGTCCATGAGTCTGTCCTACCCTTTTTTTCAATCTGCTGATACCGTTTGCCTCTGCAATTTCCTGTGGCAGCAAATTCCGGAAGTTTACTACCAGCTGCACAAAGAAATACTTTACTTGTTTTAGACTGATCTTCCACTTGTTTTCCTGAGCACCTCCTAGATCTAATGAGTTAACAGTTCTGTACTCCTCTTATCCACCACCTCATGATTTAGTAAACCTGCTTCAAATTTACCCCTCAGTTCTCCTCTTTACCAGCTGGAGAATTCCAGCCTTTTCAGACTCGTGCAAGGCCACTGCCACACTCCCTTTACTTTTTCGGTTGCCCTTCCCTCTTAACATCCTTCTTGAGATCTGAAGGCAAGAACTGGACACAGAACTCAAGTTGTGGCACATTAATGTTTTACATAAAAGCAAAAAGATGTTTTGTTTTCAGTACTGTTCCTGATGATCCCCATCTTTTGGCTGTCACTGCACATCAAGCTGAGGATTTCAGAGAACTTTCAATAATTCCATGGTCTCCCAAATTGCTACTACCATTGTTGAGCTCAGAATCACATAAGCAAGTTTAAGTTTTTTCCCCTAAATGTATTACCTTATGTTTATCTACACTGAAGCGCAGCTGTAACTTTTTTGTCCCTTTGGTCAGTTTTGCAACCCATGTATGGAGTTCAACAATGGTGCAGCATTTAACTACCCAAAGAGCTTGGTATTACTTTTACCAGCACTGCTGTCTCATTGGGTAAACGCACTGTGATCTACTTTGATTTATTCTCTGACAATTACCGAAGAAAAATAATGAGTAACCCATTTAGATGCATCCAGCTTGTTCAATCCATGCATGGGGGTTTTGACAAATGTCCTTTGACAAAACTTGGGAGGATTAAATGCTTCTGACTGCAGCTGTTTGCTCAACCAGTATCTACCAGCCCCGCAGCAAGAGAAACAAAACAAGATGCATGACTTCAGCTCAGCCACCTCAGTTTGGCACACTCTGTCCTTCATCTGTAGTTAAATCAAACATGCCTGACTGAACTGGAGAGCTAAGGCAGTAGTGGAAGTTACTAACTGCAGTATTTTTTATCACCTCTGGCATGCCAATCATTATATCCAATCTATAAACCGCTCCTAAAGGTGGATTTATGCTAAACTGCCAGTTCCTGAAGGCTAGGATAGCTGAAGCCTAGACAGCGCATGAACTTACAAGGCAAGTCAGTAAGGCATGCCTTGCCATTTTTTCACTGAGCAGCTAAAGCTTTAATGAAGCCATCTTATTGAACAAGCCAGGGACTCAGTGGCTCCTCTACCTTTACACATGAAGTGAACAGCTGATGCTGAAAGTGCAACTAAAATACGTACTTCAGGGGATTCTGGGATTAGACAGTAACCAAGGAGGACTTTGGAGAATCTGCATCTTAGGTCAATTTAATGGCAGTCATGCAGATTCAAGGGCTAAGCCCGTTGTGAACCTTGAGCTTTCAGGTGTCTAAACTCCTTAGGAAAGACCATACAGGTGAATACAGATAGAGTACACTATGAACACCATCATTTTTGCATAATACAAATAATATAAAATATAATTTGTAAACACTACAATTTAGCATACACTGCACAGTTAAAACATCTAATAGTTGGAGTTAAAGTCATACTCAAATCCTCTACACAGTCAAATTATTTTCACAGCATTATAGACTACTGCACCAAAATGCCACGGAGGACATTTAGTACATCTTCCTCTCACAACTTACCTACATCACTTCTGAACTATAGTATTTACATGCCTTATTGCTACTGTTCTAACGACAGCACTGCAATAAATAAATAAATAAATAAATATTGTTACCATCAGAGAGAGATTCATAGTCATAGTCATATTCATCCTCTTCATCTTCTTCCTCTTCATTGGTAGGTGTGGGGTTGCTAGCGCCATTGCTAGCCTGTGCTTGCATATGTGCCAGCTGGTGAGCCTACAGCAACACAACCACTTATTACATTATTGGTAAGTATTTTTAAAAAGCAAAAGAGTTTTCATCACTGCTTGCATCTTGCATCTTATTTATATGAAAGCACTGATTATATATGAGAAATAAATAAGATCGTTAAGATCAAACTAAAATACCATTTTAAGGCTTTGAATATGAAGAAAATGTGTACTGGTAGAAAAATACCCAAAAAGATATGAAACCTGATTAATTATGGGAAAATGTCCACTTTGCACATTATTCAGAGCAAGACTGCCTTTTTCCATTCTGAGGTATGCTGTTTTGGAAACTTTTTTAAAAGATGGAGAATGCCCATATACTGGTACAATCAGTGTGATTTACTTATTCTGATACAAGAATTCAATTCTAATTCAATTGTGTTTACATTTTGGGTAAAAGCAATTAGTTTTCAAAGATTCAATCTAATTGCTGGCTAACCACAGACATTGTTAAATTGAGGGTACCAGAGATGCAGCCCTAATTTTTAGAAACCAGAAAAATTCTCATATTGCTCATAGTGCTCATAAGCACTATGTGAATAGCAGAGTCCCCCCAAAAGCGACTAAGAAACAGAGTATTTGCCTGGCTTGAATATGGAAAAAGAGACAAAGCAGAATACTATTAAAAATTACTACATTCTGCATATATACACATGTACTCAATGCATATCACTACTTCTCAACAAACATGAATAGTAAATGTTATAGCCTCAGAGTGCGACTTCATTTATGCTTATCACATAGGGCATGCGGTGCTAATCATAATATTATGAAGTATTATAAAACTAAAATACACTACAATTTTGTTATGCTGTATCTATACTTTACTATATGTCTTGTCTACTTATTTGAAAGTGTTCCAAGTCCACTGTGAGTCCTCCAAGCATGAATATGCATTAGATTATTCTGCTGTACATATTGGAATGGCAAAAACTTCAAACACAACAAATGAATTATTTCTAACAGAAGTTAGGTCTCACTGCTTGCTATTAAGGAAGGACTTTACCTTTTGCTTCAATATATCCACTGGTGTTTGATGGGCTTTCAGCTTCTTGTTTTTAAGCAGAATTTTTCTTTTCAGTTGGCCAGGTGAAGGAAGCATGGGATCATCAGAAAAGTCACTCTCAAATAAAAACTTCGTTACCAGCTTATCTCCAAATACATTCTGGAATATCAAGGGCATGTGATATAGTATGGAAAATCCCAAGGCATGTGCTTAGAATAATTTACCACAATTTATGGCCTACCTTGAAAATTTCAGCCATCTTGCGTTGCTGAGGCAATGAGCAGTGGTTTTCTATTGAAATGATAATTGGCATGTCGGAGGTGATAAATGCATTGCGATCAATAGCTTCAACTACCTCCTGTGAGAAAGAAAGGACCGTGAAAGAACATGTGATTATTTTGCTGCATTCAGTTAACCTACTGTTAGTTGAAAGGGGAGAAAAGAAGGCATCTGTTTTCCCCTCTAAGAAGAAAGAATCCACAATTTGCTTTCAAAACAAGCTCCTACAGATCAACCTAGCATCCCATTACAACAGAACTGGTAACAACTACTTATGTTAGTTATGTTGACAATAAAAATTACAGTACATATGCTACAAAAACTAATTTGAAGAGCCTAATGTTTACAATTGAAGAGTTCATGTCTGATGTAGTCCATAGTTCATACTCTATTAGGATTTAGCCCATTAGGATTTGTACTTTTCTAGTAGGTGAATTCTTTCCTTCATTAGAGAAAAAGTTACTGATTTTCTTCTCATTTTTGTTTCTATGTGCAATTACCAGCATACCTTAAAAGAGATCTTAGTAGTAAGAGTGTGCCCATGATAAATGATAGGCATCCCATCATCACCATCCCAGCAGTCTAATTCTACACTTCTGCAGCCTTGTAAAAGAACCTACAATGCAATTGAACAGTGTAAGCACATATAGCCACAGTCTCATGCCATCAAAGTGGAAGACAGACATTGCAGAGCTAAATGAAAGCCCAGTGATTCAGCAAAAGTGCTGGAAAGAGCAATCTCTATGGAGTAAACATAGCCCACAGAAGCTACAGTCCCCAGCTAACTGCCTTCCCCAAGTTGAGAAAGAGTGGGCAAATTTAGACAGCATTTTGTTCTTAGGAGTACCATAAAGCTTTGAAATTCATGCTATCTTACAGGACACGTGGAATCTGTTTGCAGGAAGTGGTTCTTAATGTATAGCTTAATGTTCTGAGGGAGAGAAACGTTTCTGTATTTCTACCTGCAAAAGCAACCACAAAGCAACATGGCAATTTATTCCAGGTTGCTACCATGACAGCTTATGGGCACGGCATCTACAGTTTGTTTGCTGGTTCTTTTTGTTGTTGTTGTTAGTTTTTTAAATAGAAGAAGGTCTGGAAAGAATGTCTTATGAACAACTTCCATAAGGATAGTTAGAATGGAAATGTACCAGGCCATCCTTTTTAATGATATTAAGCTAACTTACAGCCATCTATCCATCCATCTGTCCATCCATCCATCCATCCATCCATTTTTTATTTATTCCTGTATTTATTTTAGAAAGCCCTACTTGCTAGAAAACCAGTGAAAAAAGCAAAGAGGAAGGATGGAGGGAAAGGTCAGTCAACCCATCTGTTGGCAGCCCAGCTTATTATTGCTATCAATATTTAGCATGCCTAGCATTGAAAGAGTTATCTGTATTACAATTAAGTATTTTACTGAAAACAAAGATCTCGACAATCAAAACCATTTCCAGCAAAAACATTCATGAACAAAGAAAAAAATTACTTCTCCTATTCAAAACCTGAATAATTAGATTTCAGGCGGTTGTGTCCATAGCTGGCACACCACCACCTCTGTGAGAGCCAGACACACTGCGCCAGAACAAAGTGCCCCTTCTCTTCTGGTGACAACTACTTGAGGGACAGGAAGAAGCAAATTTTGGAGCCAGCTGAGCTCTATCTCACTTCCCATCTATTACCAACACAGCACTCACATCGCTCTGTGCAGCCTCCTTTGCAATTGCATTCAATGCAATCATGTTATCTGGGCTTTCCTAACACAGCCTCACCTGTGTGTCTCGTAACTCCAGGCGAAGCAGCACATGGGATGCCAGATGAGCCCTTCTCAATGGCGAGTCATTAACGTGTAGAGTAATGAAAACACTACTCACAGGAAGTTTGATGCTTTCTCTAGCATTTGGTAAATACACAGACATACAAATATATATACAAACACACACAGAACCAAATGCCTTAGGGAGAAATTGTTCTCCTCCTGCTCACCACCAATCAGGCATAAAGTCTAAAAAAATGTAGAATATTCCTAGAAGTAATGTTTTTAGAAGTTATAGTTCCATTTGAAATTTGTCTTTGCAGTGCAATGTACAGTATTTGAGTAGTGTTTTTGACATCTGAATGAACTAAAATATTAGATCAGTCTTTCCTGTGGGAAAGTCTAATTTTAGAAGGTTGGGTCAGACCAACTGGTGTCTAAATGCTATGAATCTCAAACTAAACCCATTTTTTTGCCTTAGAAAAGGCATTTGAGCACAACTGTGCTTACAGGCAGCTTTCCCACACATCATGTTTTCCAACGTTTTGCAAGCAGGGGTTTAGGACATTTAGATTTTCAAAGCAAAAGGTCACGTTTCTGCGACTTGCCAGTTAAACAAACAAGTTCATGTTGAAAACTATATAACAATCCAGTTGTACATACCTGGCTGTAGAGCTCTACCGAGGACTCCCCTTTAAGCTGATGGCCAGTAAGGTAAGTATTGTGTGAAGATTCTATGTAGTAATATGACAGTGGAAATTGCAAGTCCTCAGCATTCTCTTGTGACTCATCGTTTTTGGAGGCAAAGTTGTCTTTATCCATCAAAAATCTAGGGGTGAGAAGATGTGAGGAAATTTTATGCTGTGCTGTGTATTTTGTGACTGTCATACAAACATCAATACACTGGTGTCATCTTTTTTAAAAATACATATAGATATAGATATATATAAAAAATAATTAATATATAAATAATTACCTTGCAAATCCTTCAAAAGATAGCAGCCCCTGCTGGCACATATTCACACTGGGTTCAAATTTCTATAAAGAGAAAGAAATTTAAGAGAGTAACAATTCTTAGAAATACATCTTTTTCATATTTTCATAGTGTGGTCTGTTCACTGAACTAACCAGTTAGTATCTAAAACCAGTCTTTTTGTGGATAAGGTAGTTAGGTGCCTGCAGTATGCTCATGCTCATTTTACAAATCACTAAACAAGCATGCTAAACTCATAGTTGTAAATAATAGAATCATTCAGGTTAGAAAGGGTGTTGGGAGGTCATCTAGTCCAACATCCTGCTCAAAGCAGACTCAGCACTTAAACTGAAATTAAAAAGAACCTATAATCAGGCATCCTTCTCCTATCTATTGTGCTTAACACACTGCCATCTCTAATTAAAGAGACTTGTGGTATGCCAACTTGAGGTTTCTTAAGAATTTCTGGTTTTTAAACTTTGCAATTTTATATTACATGTTGATAGCTGAAATATACAGTTTTCAGCCTTTGTTAACTGCTACATGGGAGTGTATTAATTATGCGTGTTTGGAGGAATTCAAAATTTTCTACATACTTTTCAATCACTTCAGCCACTGTACAGAAGGGAATAAAATGTCTGTGTTTGCTCAGGAAATTTTTTTATAATAAAATAAAAATATGTGGAAATGGTGTTTTTTTAAGTTCCAAATTAGGGTTAGGCTCTACCAAAGGCGGTCACAGACAAGAATAAAACAATGCACTGTCATGGATACTTTTCCTAAGTGGTGACACCCTTTTCTGGATAAAGCACACGCAGCCAATAAAACTGTTTGTTTGCATGCTTTTTTTTTTCTTTTTATGGACATACTTATGGGCATCTGCACTATTTTATAGCCCAGAATAATGACAGTATTAAATTTTAAATTCAATTAAACTGTAGTGACAACATCAGTGTGGAAGGAGATATCCACACAGATATGCTATTCTGACTACAAGGCGGACAATGCTAGTGGGGAAAACAGAGTAAGTAAAAGGAATTGCAAGATGTATATATTACAGACCTGGATAATACTGAGGATTTCATCATAGGTACAGTGCTCTCCTTGGCAATTCACTAGGAAGTCGTTTAGCTGCTGGATTCCCACTCCAAATACTCCCAGCGATGTGCTTTCAACTCCAGTACCATTGGTTACGATACTGGCAGCAGCAATAGCATCAGATATTTGCCTCTGGTTGTCTGACAGTTGCTGCCTGCTCTTAATGAACAAACCAAGGTCTGAAACATTCCTAGTCAACAGATCTTAAAAGAAAAAAAGATAAATATAAGCTATATAATTACGTGTATTATGTATAGAATATAATGCAATATATCACACACATGAATATCTGACCGAATATTTTAGCCATGACCTAGTAAATTAGAACAAAACCATCTTGTTTCTATTCACTACTAGAAGAAAGAGTATTAAGCATGTGTGAAAATGGTGGGAGTGGACTATAAGTGTTCAATTTCTATAAACAAAATCCCGGAACCTTGAACACAGATTCACACCCTCTCACACACTGTCACCCAGGACCCTCCTGCTTCCTCTCACCACCACGTAGAGCCCCAAAGCCTTTCCTTCACTGTGTACAACCCCACACCCTTCCTGCGCGATCACCGTTTCTCTTCTTCCAGTCCCATATGCCAATTGCACTGTATCGTCCCCACAGGCTGCTGGGCAGAAAGACTGTTTTCTTTAAATGTGGACAAAGCTCCAGACTTAGATTATGGTAACTGGGGAATGTAAAGGGGGACAGAGGTTTCCTTCCCCCTTGTCCCGCATAAAGCAGATCTACTAGGAAACCAGATAGGAAAAAAAAAAAACAAATGAGACACAGGCCACAACCTTCTCATTTCTCCTCCCTACACTTGCTCAGTGTTTTAGACCTTCCAGACCTCCTCCAACCAGATCCCTGTGTTGGGCCCAGCCACCCAGCAGCAAGTTTTATGCCTCTGCTATACCGGTTACAAATATATCTGGCTAACATGAAGCAGGAATAATTTTCCTCCCCTTCATTTCTGAACAAAGAACCTGTCTTACATCCTGCTAACTAGGTATATTAGTGGAGGTATGGCAGCAATCCTCTACTTAAACTTATAATTGATAGTTATTTATGAGACTGATTGAGACACTTTTTCTTAAGGCCAATAACTGAAGCTGTTCAGCAGTCTAACAGCTGTATTTTCCTCTTTAACAAACCTAAATCAGGCTGAAATCCACTGCTATTTTCATCAATCTTCAAATTAGTGTAAAGTGGAGCAGGCTCTAAACCAGATCGATTGCAAGGCACAGCATAGACATCGAAAAGGTCTTTCAGATCCTTGCGGCTACGGACACTGTGAAAAGAGTTGAGAAGTTCAGTTTTTGCTCTTTTATAAACTTGGATGAATGAGATCAGTACAGAATAAAAATATATTTTACCTGAAAGATTTGAAGAGCTCTACAAACTCCACAAAAGTCATGTTACTATCAGACACCATGAAGTTCTGAAACCCCTTCATTCCTCCTTTAACGCGGCCATGCCAGCTACTGCTGCTCCATGTGCTAAATCAGAAATAGACTGCTGTAGTTTGGCTACGTTAAATTTCTACTTATTGAAATATTACATATTACTGCATTAACACTTTATTTGTGCTCTCCTTAATGCATTTATTACCAATATCCAGAAGAAGCAAATAAAGCAGTATCTTATAAGATGCATAACAACAGTTTGTACCTTCTTGGTTTACAGCAGCTATTCTTTTCCCTCAAGACAACTGCAGACTTTGCCAGGATTGATAACGTATATGCATGCTATTTAAAACTCTTCCATGTGCAAAAGGGCCTGATGCAAATGGCATAAATGAAAGCATTCTCATTTTCCCTTTACAGAAAACAATGCCAGTATTCTTGTAGCGCAGGCTGTTTATGAGGTTCATTGAAGATTTGCTAAGGGAAAAATAAAACGGATGTAGAATTCCTTAAAGCTCTGCGCTGTCAAAATAAAATAGTAATATTCTCACTGGATGTTCAAGAAAAATATTTTCCTTATGCACCTGGCGTTTCTTATACCTGGGAGTGTTAAAGGTGCAGATTTTAAGAAGCATAACCCTTCCACTTTCCTGGCACTCAACCCTCATTGTTTCCCAGCCCATGGTTTCCCAGACACTTCCCAAGAAGAGTTGGGATTATCATCAGATATCTCAAAGACAGGTCAACCTACAATCCTTTTCTTTTAGGCTTGGACAGTAGCCTCTGGAGGACATTTCCTTCTAGAAACGAGGTTCTAATGATTTCCTGCTTTCAGCTTTGTGGGCTGAAGGAACGAAAGCAGACTGGAATTTCTTGAGAGCAAAGGCAGAAGATGACCACAGAAACAGCTAGCTGTTTGGTGCTAATTATTTTAGTTCACTTGAGTAATACCAAGCCCACCCAATTTCTTTATAGCTGCAATTGTTAACCTAAGTTGAGCAGCTGAGCAAAGTTGTTGAGGCAGAACCAGTACATTTCCAAAAGCCACATCCCAAAATATTTAGGCTACTACAGGATTTACACTAGTAAGTGTAGTTAGGCCCCAACTTGAACCATCCCTTGAGCAGTATGAACAAGTCCTTAGCAAATTTCATGTACTGATTTGCAATGATGAGCCGAGCTCTTGAGCCCCTTCCTGGCCTAAACACCAATAAACACATGCTGCAGGAATGGGGTCAGCCAGCACCAGCATCCTGAAAAGGGAGGGATCTAAGCAGCCAGCACGAATATCAAGAATTATCTAGTTCAAACCATAACTAACTCCAGAAGTTACAGTATTTGTTTCAAAATATCAGACTAGGTGACCGTGTGTCAGACTTTATTGCTCTGTAATGTTCAAATCTACAAACCCATTAATACATGAATCCTGCCATCAGGTTCAGTACAAACAGTTCCAACAGCTGTGATGGAAAAACGGGACCAGCTTGTTGTCCAGTGTTTGTAAAGACATTTGCAGTCACCTGCTACAAGCAGGACTTGCTTACAGGAGACTTTTTATATAAATACGCTAGATCAGATTCCTCAGTTCACTCCTGGCCTGGGATGGATGTGTGCAATTGCAAACAGAACGTGATTTTAAAGTATTAAAAAATACCACCTACTTTAGTTGATAATGTTCAATTTGTTTGACATCACTACGGCAAGTACTGACATACTGCATACAATTTTTTGGCTAAAGTAATTCCTAACATTTTTATCAGACAAGACCATGATGAGGAAAGTCTCTTGACTCCAGAAAACAGACTGAAACTGTAGAGTACCAAATGGAAGAACAGCAGCAGATGATAATGCTCAGCATTTCACCAGATCTGATCACTAAAGAGTATCTTCCACAATTGTTCCGTGGGTAATACATAGAGCTTGTTAAAAAATGCTAAAAACCCCAAGAAAACCCCACTACTGCCAACAACTGAAACTGTAATTAGTAGCAGTCTGGATTATACCTGCATAAAGCTAACAAGAGAGGCAGTTTACTCTCTCTCTGCAAAAAAAACCCCATCTCTAATTTTCCATATCCTGTTACCTGTTTCCTAGTGCCCCTACCACCCTTTCCCCTGCTTCCTCCACCTTCTTCTCCTCCAAAGAACTTGGGAATTTGCTGGATGGACATCTGCTTTGAAAGAATGACAGAAGACAGCTGCAGGCTACCTGTTTGGAAATTATCTGGACATCTGGACTGTACAAGGATTTATTCTCAATGTAAAATATTTGTAAGGAGGTCAGGAATATTAAGATTGTGAGTTATATATATAAAAATACCGTTTTCCATTCTCTAACTATAAGAATTACTATTATTTAAAATGTACAATAAAGATGGTCAGGTCCTCCTCTTTTTAAATTGTTATCATTATATTTAGATTTTTTTTTTTCACTTTAAGAAATTTTATTTTATTTAGCGCTTCTCACTTGGTGGAGACAATCTAATTTACTGGTTGGGTAAAGTTAATGCACATATTATATGGCAACAGAAAAAGAACTAGAAGTCGCTCTTGCTCTCCCTCTCGCTGCTACACTGCAGCTAACAATCATTTGTTACCAGCTCAGCTTTCTGTGTCGCAAAGGCTTCTGCGCAGCCCGGTGGGACCCTCCCCTCCGCTCCCCACTCTCCTAAGCTCTGGGTTCTGTGAGGGATCATGCACTCACCTAACGTGCACAACCAGCTTATGTCCAACACTGCCTCCAATTATGAAGCCTTGTCAGTGTTTGAGTCTAAATCTAGACACTAATCCGAATTAATAAACTCTGTTGGCTCTAATCTGTGCAGAGCCATACTAATGCGTACAAGCACTCCCAGTGGATCCTGTATTTCCTAGGTTATTTCATTATCTAGGTCATTCCAACTTTCTGTTACTTTGGAAAATGGATACTTCATTTTATCTTAATTTATGATGCTACTGACAAAACTGGTTGGGTATTACTAAGTATATAACTTGATTTTGATGAGACTGCAGAATTAACAACAAAAATGGAGCAAAAAGAAACAAAAGATATCTGCGTTCAGCCTGTGTGGGTTCCCAAACTTACTTTGCTTGTGCATCACTGCTGTCAAGGGCAGCAGCTTCCAGGAAGCACACTGCGCTGCTTGCAGGCTATACATACCACAGCTTGTGGCCCACTGCCCCAGTCTGCTCCTCCATCAGTTCCATCTATACTGCTAAAGGCATCCATCCTGCCACTTTTCCCGAGTGGAGCAGAAAGGCTCACCTTCACATTGCTCTGCACTGCCCAGCAACTGGCTCAGGTCTGGTTTGGTCCCCCATGGTGGCTTGCCTGTCTCTAGGACATCATTTTCATTTTTGGTGTGAGTAATATCTGAAGTGGCTGAAATAAGCTGTGGGATATGTTATTGCCTGACAGACTGCCATTTATTTAATGTAACACAAAGCAGTAGGACGTGCCATGAGCGTGGGTGGATTGCCTGAAGGTACAATCCTTGCCGGGAATGTGTCCTGTAAGACAGTATATTGTAGATGGTTTGAGACTAAGCTCTCCATCCATACTATCTAATTACAGAAGTCTCTGGAGCAAATATTCCCAGAACTGCACCTGAATTCCATCTTGGAGGCAACCAGTTGGTTTACTCTAAAAGAGATCCCAGGAGTGAATTAATACAGTTACAGGGTCGATGATCACAGGACTTTGCAGCAAAGCAGAGAGCCAACTATTTGACAGCTTAGACTTACTGATCACAGTTGAGGCACTACAGATATTTATTTATTTAGCACATGTGAAGTGTCCACACACATGAAAACTGGCAAGCACAATTCAGACCCATCAAGGGTCCAAAGGGTAAATACCAAGAATAAAACTCTCTCCAGTGCTCCAAGTCTCTTAATGGCTCATGAAAACTGGGTCAAGATAAAACATGTAATTCTGTTCTAAGGAAGATTTCCTCACGACACATGAAACAGCCATACAGCTGTATCCTGAGCAAATTCTAGCAAGAAGGGTTGTATCAAGTTGGGGAGAGCTCTACCAAGCGATGCTGTGGAGTTTCCAAACAACTTTGCCAGGGAAAGCCTGTCATAACTCGGGGAGGCCCACAGTGCTAAGCTGTGCAGCGATCTGTACAGAAACCCAGGACTGAGAGGATTTAAAGTAACATTAGCTGTCCTTCCCCCGGGAATGAGAGTTCTCCATTGAGCCTTTTAATCTCATTTAGAGAACAACAATTATTTTGGCATAAAAGCAAAAAGCAGATTTGCAAAACAGAGAAGCATTTTCCAGAGGTAGTAAAGCAGTATTTCTTCAGTTCAGTGTAAAAGAGAGCTGTTCCAACCCTTAAAAAAAATAAGACAAATGTCTTACAGAGATAAATCCTAATCTGGCACATTCATCCCATGGTTGTGCATGACAGTGAAGAACAAAAAGTAAAGAACATAGTAAGAGCCTCAGAAAGCAGTGTTAAAAGGAGAAGCAGCCAACCACAGATGTCCACAGGCAGCTCTACTACTCACATCCACTGCCAAACCCAACTGTTTTAAGTGTAAAAAAAAATCCCTAAGAAATACACAACATAAACCATTACACAAGACGTCTCTTAAAAAATAATGTTCTACCAGCAGCAGAACAGCATTCTTTACCACTGCTGTCCTGGAAACCCCAAGATTCATACTCATAACCATACCTCAGTATTCATTCTGTTAAAAGGCACTAGAAGGACTTTGTCGAGATTCTCTTCTTGTATGTCATAAAGTGCCATCCACATCCCTAACATATTATCCTTGCTATATTATTATTACCACAACTACTACCACCACCACCATTAGTGCCATTCATAGAACTAATACATTAGTGCACTATGTCACTGCACAACCACAGCACGACCTTTTGCACTGCCTAAGTGGCACAAAAAGGATGAATGTTCGAGGAGAGGCCTGCAAGAGAAAGATTTCAAATCTGTTCCTCCAATTCCTCGAGACAGTACAGCAATCATCACCAGAAATGTCAGCAAAAGTTAATACTCCCTCAGGTAGAAATTACTTGTGCTGAGAAACCTCAGAACTTCAGTCCACACATCTATAACGCTTCTGTTCATTTTTATTATACACGAGACATCTATAACTATGTTTCAGAGAAGATCTGGAGAAAGAGTTAAACTCCGTATTTGTGTATATTTGGAACAGCATTCCAATCTGCTTCTGTGACAGACATAAACTGAAGCATGCTGCTCTGGGACTTGCTACAAAGCCATCCTCATATTCATGGTATTTCAGCTTAAATGTGCTATGTTGTTCTACAATGTATTTTAGATGTCTGTCAAAAGGCTAATGACACTTCTGGCACTGTTTTTGTCAGATTTCGTCAGTTTGGCACAAAAACCACCTTTGATGAGAATTAAGTAACAGTAACTCTTTTTAATCAAAGCACTGATTTTGTCCTTACCTAGACTGACTCTTGCTTGAAGACATTACAGGAGAGGAGACTGGTCTTGCTGGTGAAGATGTTGTAGCTCCTAAATTAGGAGATCCAGATGCTGTCAGAGAGTGAGCTCTTCTTGATGGCAGATTATTAGATGGAGAAGCATTAATAATAATATTTTGATCTGTGGAGAAAACAAAGGTTTGCAGCACAATTACAACATTTGGCCCAATAAAAATGCTTTTGTCCAAGAGACCTATATCATAATTAATTAACGCACAGTACAACACTAAAGGGATTCTAGATTTGTCCCAAGACAGTCAAAAAGATACATTCTGAACAACACTTACATACCCATTTCATCTGAATGGAAAAGAAGGGCTACTGAAACTAAATGAAAGAACAGTCATGAACTACAGAAATTAATTTAGAAATCTATAGCATTTAGAGTTTCAACTGCAAAAGTAGTTTTATATCATAAATGTATTTTTAACACCATGTATAAATGTATTTTTAACACCA
The DNA here is from genome assembly GCF_030463565.1 of Pelecanus crispus. NCBI lineage: Eukaryota > Metazoa > Chordata > Aves > Pelecaniformes > Pelecanidae > Pelecanus > Pelecanus crispus. The sequence continues at coordinate 19,475,600 of NC_134652.1, read as the reverse complement.
TGTCTGTATAAAAAGACTTTGAGCAAAACCCTGAGGGACTTTTAAGTACTGAAGCTATGTATCTACCTGGTTCTTCTTGTTCATCAATATCTTGAGGATCCGAACCACTTCTATTACGATATTCCTTACAGCTTTTTGCCTTCCGAGTTGCCATTTCGTCATCAGCGGCCTCTCCACTTTCACCCTAGAAATAATGAGCCCTATTAATAAACATCCCGAAAACACTGCTTTTCCCATTCTTTATCAGTGCAATCTGTAACAAAACCATGAGATAAATCAGCTATTCCTTATGAAACAGACTCCTGTAAGGCTGACACCAGTAGAAAAGAGACAACTTAAACAGGATACATAGCGAAGTGTGGGACCATTAGGTGTTACCTCAGTTTGACATCACACAGAAGACAACAACGATCGCGCCTCTCTAAAGTGGTGCAGCTGGTTTCACACTATTCCACTGGTGCATAGGAGCCCTAAAGAGGATGGATCTTGTCATTTGATGATCTCCCCTACCTGCCCACTAGAACACGTGGATAGCGTAGAGCTGCTAGTCCCTACATTTTCCTCTCTCGTGGCTATTGCTGAAAGTGATTGAGTCCAGGAAAACAGAGGAGTCCGTCAGACGGAGTCCAGTGTTCCTGTCAGCCACGTAAGATAAAACTGCATTCTAACCTGAGGTGGAATAACTGTGGTGATGTTTTTGGGAACATGAGAACAAGAAGGAGCAAAGAAACTGACACCACCCTCCAAACATCACTTTGCACATTAGTATTTTTATTACCACCAATATTTAACCTTTAAACTGAGGTAGCACCTAAAGCCCTCCACAAGATTCTGTTCCCTTCTGCCAGCGCCAGTGCACACGTGTTCTGAGAATGCTTCACACATGAGAAAAGAAACCCAAACTAGTAGAAAACAATAAGCCCAAAACCTGAAACTGCAACAAACAGTTTTAAAATTATCATCTAACTTCTTTTCTCTGGTTCAGAATACACAGTCACTGTAGGAAGGAAACAAATCAGCCAAATGAGCAACAAAATACATGAATGATAAAATATTCTACCCTCATGAGTACTTTCTTCTTTTTCTTGGCTGTGCTTATTCCCAGAGTGTTGTTTCGCTGTACACTAGGTTTCTCGGTGCTTTTGGTGAGAGTTCCTGTGCTTGTGTTTCTTGCACTCCACCGTCTGCCTCCAAACAGTTCAACGGCCTGAGCCAAGGTTGGGCCTTCAAACCTTCCATCCTCCTACAAAAATTGTCAGCGTTAACAAAACAAGGAGAATAAGAGGAGACACATTTTGTTAAGCCATAATATAGACATCTCTAAGGAGCCAATGAAAGACAAAACATCAAGAGGAGGCAATTTTTAATTACTGCATGAATACCAAAGGGCTATTTTGTTTGCTATTTTGGGGGTTTTTTTTGGCCCTAACTCTCATCACTCAGTACTTCAGCACCCTTTTTCAAGTACAGTCATTGCTTTTTCTTTAATAAAATACTCCAAAACTCCAAACATATGAAGAGCTTCATAATAAAAAAAGATTTAACTTCAGTGTATTGAAAACATGCAAGGTTTGACAGAACATTATGTGGAGAATCAGGTCTTATTGACTTAAGCTGTGTTACAAAGTTGGAGATTTGGCGTTCATCTTTAATCTTAGCTTACTTATAATAGAAACTAATTGCCTTACATTAAGTTGTTGACATCTTTGAACTTATACAAAATCACAGCATCTTTTACCTGGTAAAGGCTGACATACTGTTTCCGTAGCCATTGTAGTCTTTGATCAGGAAATCTCCTCATTTTTCTTACAGCTTTAATCAATTCCAGCAATCCATCATATAGCATTCTGGCAGTATATTTTGGAGCAACAAAGTGCAGCAACTTATTATCAGTAGTCTGAAGTCCATAAAGTAGTGTTATACCATTTTCTTCAAGGGCCATATTACAAAGTTTATTTTGAACACACACAGTGTGCATATCAATGCCAGAGTGTCCCATATATACAGCCTTGGCTGAAAACAAGTCCAAAAAACCTTCCACTAGTCCAGCATTACCAAGGAACTGGTATTTACCAAGCTCAGCAGCATTACCCAGCATACTCAGTTTTGCCTTAGAATTTGCAGGGCAAACTGTTGTGGGTTTTGTCCAAGTCAAAGTACTATTGTCAGGCTGAAGTTGAAGAAAGCAACGTGCTGAGAGATGTGTCTCCTGGTCATAATGAATGACGGTGGCCCCTTGTTGCATGAACTGATGGACATCAGCCCTGATAGACAACACATACCAGGGAATGAGTTCTATCCCATGGCAGAAAGCCTTTTGTTGCTCTTCTGTTGAATTGGTGTCCCACTCCTTCAACTGCTCAAATATATCACTTTCAGAATCTGAAAGATCTCCAATTATAAATCTGTAAGTGAACAATGACTTACATTTAGTGATACAGGTACTGATTTATGCCAGGATTGATGAATATTTTTTCTGCTGTAGTTTAAATAAAAAGAATACTATTGTCACTATATAATTTGGACTTACTGGAACATCTGTAGTTTTTACAGTATTACAATTTATGATATTGCAATTTTGAATTAATTAATAGATGCTGCTACAATTAATTATAACTCCTGTAACAATATAATTATATTTTCTTAGAACTTTCCAAACATTACATTAACAAGAAAAACCTTCAGTTTGGATCTTAAAGCCAAGTGATTCCAGTTTCTAAATCCACAGCATAAGATCGCTTCAGTTGATACATCAAGTACCATATGTGGAAACTGTTAGCAGGATCCTGTGCCCTGAATACAGGACTTCTAATCTCTGTTCTGTTATTGATTTAACGTGCAGACCTTTCACATTATATAATTCTCCGATTAACACTTGTAAAATAGTGGTTAAAATACATGCCTTCCTCATAAGAATGCAACAAGAATTTTATCAGATACTTTCCATTAGAAAATTTAATTTTACTTAAGCAAAATATTAGCATGAAACTTGTATGCAGCAACTGAAATTTTTGAAATATTTTACCATAATTGGAAACAGTAGATACAGAGCAATAATACTGAACTAATAAATGAGGTAGTTTAAATAATATTTCTTCCCTACAGAAGCTTCTCACACGTATGAATGAACAAATGTTCAATATTTTGGATACTGCTTTAATGAACATAAAAAAGAGCAAACTATTTTGTGTCCAGCAGAACAAATTAAGCACATTTTCCTAGGAATATCCGTCCAATAAAATGCAAAACAGCTTCCTCTGAACATTCTTCAGGGCATCTTGTCCTAATACCCTCAGTGCTTCCCCTTCGTACCCCCACAGTACTCTCAGCTCCTGCCAGCTGAGCAAAAGACGATTCCTGTTGTGACTTGGAACAAGTCACATACACTATCTCCCTAAGCCAAACACCACGGATAACCATTAGCTCCTCCTCAAACTCTTCTCTCCCCAGGGCACTAACTAATTTGAATGTTTCCCTTATTCCATACATCAATCCTAATGATTCTTTTATGAATTTATTAATCAGGGAGACCTCTACCTCTCCGCCAAATTTAGCTTAAAGTGGCCAACAGGCTGAGGATTTATCGCTTGTTGTGAGGGGACTGTCAAACAAAGGCCGAATAACTGTATCAGCCTTAACTGTGGCTCTATTTCCTTAAGAAATCTTCCTAAAAATAAAGTTCATGCATTATAACTGAGCTGGAATAAACTGTCTTACAGGAGTCTTACCAGGCACATGTACATTAAAATATTTACCTGTTTTATACAAGACTAAGACTTTCAAATTAAACAAACAACTAAAGCAGCTCTTTCTCTCCTCAAAAAAATCAAGTAAGTCTCTGCAAAAGTGCTAGAAAATGTATTCTGAGACTATATGCGCATGGCTGGAGGAGTCTAGTACAGTGGAGACAAAAATGGCAGAGCTTCGTTTATGCCTTATTTCACATTTGATAACACTGGCATGCTGCAGATTAAAATGGACAAGAAGCAGGTAAGCCAAGCGCACGCACATAATCACATACAGAAACATAACCTCTGACATGAGCTGCCAGAAGCGACACAGCTATCAACTACTGAGAACACACTTACAGAGCTCGGTTTACGTGGGCTGCACTGAGATGCAAGGAAATGAAAACAAAGGATAAAGGAAACATTAAAACAGTTTTACAGGAGAAAATTGCATGGGATACAAAAAGAAAAAAAACTTGACGTTTTCTCCTATTATCTAAAGGTATTTACCGTAATTAGGAAAGCTTAAAAGTGAAGATGAGATCAGGCTAATAAAGCGATACACCAAAGTTTAGAGTATCTTAACAGGTCATTTGATTAACCATTCTATAAAAACTGTATTTCAAACTTGAAAGTTTTTGTCTTTTCCTACCTACCTTTATTTATTTGAGAACCTTCAAGACAGAGTTCTAATAAAAAAAATTAAAGTTTGATATTTATCTGGCATATACAGAAATTCAGGGTGACTAAACAGGCCACCGATTAGAGGGTGTATTTGCTAACACAACTGGGAAAGCAGTTATACCCACTACCCTCTGATTTTATTAGATGCCTTTCATTTTCTTCAAATCAAACTATCAGCTTTGGTGGGTTCATGTTCCACAATACTAATCCAAATCAGCAAAAGGCAAACTAATTGAAAATCTTCCTTGCAATTTTAAAGTAATGGGAAACATGTTTTAGAGTGTATTTTTCTGCCTTTATGACCACAATACCACAATTATCAGGTAATACATAATCACTGTATCATTTGGATTTTATAACGCTGTATGCAAATATGACTTAGGTCTCACAAGAAAGCAACCTAAGTTTCTTCCTTCGAACTCTTTAGTTGTTCATAGCATTAAAAATAAACCAAACATTGCAGCCTCCATACAAGAGAGACAACGGAATACGGCCCTTCAGCCTCTGCAGTTTGCTCCCGTGGCTCACCCAAGCTCTCTGAATGCCCAGGAAAGATACGGCAGGTGAGTAAGTCATTTCCAAAGTCTACGAGGTACTTGAGCTAAATTAATACTTTCAGAAGTATTTTTCCACAAGTTATTACACTGTTAAAATCAGTACTTGCTGCACCAGAATTACAGATACTAATAACTGAGTACTTACCCTGAATCAGGAAACATAACTTTACCTATCTGCAGTTTTGGTCATTTAAATTTTAAACTTTCATTTCAGTGTCATATCAGCTTTTTTTTCTTTTTTGCATTTAATTCCTACTTTAATTAGAGTGGAACTTACTAGACTATATTTAAATATAAAGCATAAATAACTAATTTACCAAGAGCTGATTTCATAAACACATAACAAAGAGAACTTCATTTTCTCCATATTGTTCTTCTATATTTAACTTCTACTTTGTTCATCCAAGTGAAATGTTCATTGTGACTGTGAGTTGCAAGCTGATTTTAAAGCATATTAATTAACGAAAATAATTTCTGGAAGAAAGCATTTGAACTGTAGCAAGCATTGAACTGTAGTAAGTCAAGAGACAACATAAACAGACGAGAAGTGGGACTGTCTGTCTTGGCTTAATTTACTTCTCCACTTCCCAGAAGCAACTAAAGCCAGATGTGAATAATTGTATTAGAAACCATTCTTTCAGGAAATAATGATTATTTATTTGAAATGAAATTTGGAAATGCATGTTAATGAAATAAATGCATTTAAAACAGGAAGATGGTAGTTCCTTCTCAGGCAGTTATTAGATTTTATGTGTAAGTAGCTGAAATATGTTGGATACTTCCAAACATATGGATATTTCTGATACGTGTTATCAATAACATACCTCAAGCAGTGACCTGAGCAAGCCCTCACATCATTTTACAGCACTTAACCCCCGACCAATACAGTTCTGTTCCTTATTTGAAGATACTCTAACATGGTTACTTAGTTTAAAGCCAACCCACCTATGTCTATACAGGCTGCAACTTCACTGCAAAGCAACGTTCTGGAAGATCAAGTGAAGTCTTAAACTTTGCATTTACCATATTTCTTGGTGGTGAATAGTACAGAATACACCAGGTCTTCGAAGTGACAATTTGAGATTACTGAACACTGGGCTTTTACATGGGGCACAATTAAGTAAACTTCTACACAAAATAGCAGGACTATAGCAACCTGAAAATTCAAAATGTGTACTGACTTACAAATGTTTTCTGGACATAATTTAAAAGCCTCAAGTGAACATGTCCTTAAAAGAAGAGGTCTTTTGAAGGATAATAAATAACCTTTATTTTGAAGGGGGCAGAACGCTGCCCGAGTGTGCAGAATATAATGTTCTGAACTCTGACAACAGATACGTCCTGGTGCTATTCCTGTCGCCACAGATCAAAATTGTAATCGTAACTGTGGATTTTTAAAGCTCTATGTGTAAGACGAAAAGGATTTACCCTTATCGTGAGAGGAAGTAATTACATCATGAGGGAAAATATAACTATACAGAGAGTTTCCAAGCATTTGAGTATCAGATGCTTAGCATAACTCCAGAGGGGGGAAGTTCTGAATTGGAAGAGGATAAATACAAGGGAAGATGTTAAAGTCACCCTTATTTCTAAAAGCAAGCCTTGATAAAAGGAAATTAAAAATTAAAAACATGAAATAGAAAACAGAAAATAAAATGAGACCTACTGGTACCGGTTTTTGTCCTTCAAAGAGTTTTTTCTTGAATTGCTCCCTTCACTAAAATTATCTTCACCCTCTTCAGATTCCAAGCTGCGATTGCAGCTCCGAATAGTTTGAAAGATATTGTTTGCTGTTGATTCTTTTTCTGGATTATTTAAACCATCTTGGCCTACTCGTTGCAAGAAATTATCTTGTCCAGTGTAATCTGAAACAAACTAGAGATATGTGAAAGATTAGTACAGCAATAAATAGAATATTGTGTCATCTACTTCTCAGCGGAGAAATTTTTACAAGAATTAAGAGTATTTAGCATGTATTTCCTATTAGCTTCTAATGGAATTTTGTACCTACTTCCAACCCTAAACAGACCAAATCACTGCATAAATCAAGTAACATAAGTTACAATAACTCCTGCAAACTTTTTAAAAGCCTCAGTCTTAATCTTTTCATATAACGGGCATTTTTCTTTTAAAACCAAAATGATAAAACTCAAAGGAAATGCTTCTTTTCATAGAGGAAAAGCTTGATCCACTGAGCTTCTGAATTCCATTTTTAATGAACTGCAAACCTTCCAATTCCCAATGAGTTAAGTGGAAAGTCAGAGCATTTAATAGAAAATAATTAACATCTTTAAGGATTTACATACTTACTTTACCCAAAGTGTAACCATGATCCTTTGGTACTAACTTCAATGTCTCAGTACTCCGACACTGAACTAGGTATAAACAACCAAATCTAAATTGCTACAGAAACTATAGGAATTAAATTGAGGTCCACATAACTCAATAGTCTGGTAACAGTCTGGTTTAGAAAACTTTAATTAGATGATACCCTCATATAAAATAATAAATAATACAAAATAAAATAATATAAAATAAAGCACTGGATGGCTATGAACATAACCTCTTAGAATATCAATCTCATTTACCTCTAATGTTTCATCCTGGGAGTTGTATCGTGGACAGAGTCTGATGAGGCTTGATGCTCCATCCAAAACTTCACAAAGCTCTTTTAAAAATACACCACAGAAAGGAACGACTTTACAGCCCGGAATATTGAGTGCCCGGTTGACCACCTTCCTGTACTCAGATGATGACTCGTGTTGTGCCATAGCATCTTTCAGACTTCGCATGGTTTCAATATCAGACTGGTCCATAAATTGCCACATTTTTAAAACTTTTCTTGACCTATTGCAAAAAGAGATCACGACGTTTATTAAAAAAATTAAAACCAATTTACATTCAACACTCGCAGCATATATGTAATAGAGGAAATTATCATCATTACTCAGAAAGGAATGAATGAAATCAAGGTCATTATTTTTATGAAAATTTTGGTTGATGGGCCATTTCCCCCCTTTGAATTATTAAAGAACAAAACTAAAAAGGAGAAACAAGCAGTCTGATCTACTGGACTAACATCTGACATTTTCACAAAAGCCCAGCTGCATGAGACATACGAGCAGGCTTTCTAACATCTTCATTGTATCACTGCCTTAAATTTATAAGGGGCTGGGAAGAAATAATAAAAGAGTAAGGAAATGGCATAAAGATAAACCAGAAGGGTTATTACACATTCCTTTAGTTGTATTATGAACAATCCATAAAGTTAGCAAAAGTGGGGGTTTTAATTAATTTAAAATACTTTACATTGATTTTTTTTCCCCATTTCCCTCACAAAATAAATTCTTTATTTTCATGGAAATAAATAAATAGGACCATGTTGCAGCTCTCAAGCTCTCTACAGTGCTGTAGATGAAAACAATATTTGATTTCAAACAGAAATAGCTCCTGATGCTCCCCAAGGACTGCGAGTACTGCTGGGAGGTCTCTCACCTTCTGAGCTTTATGCCTGTGCAATGGTATGGCCTTTCTACCCACCCCTGGCGCCAGACACACCAAAAGGTCTGCAGAAACGCTAACAGCAGAATGTCCTTAACCCCACTTTCTGTCCCTGTCCTGGAAACACTGCTAATCAGCTCTAGTCTTCCTCTCCTCGCTTTCCCTTGTGCTGTGCAGATGCATTAGAGATAAAATTAAGCCCTTAATTTGCTTTGCGTTCTCCCTCACGATTTACATGGCTTGGAGACTGTGGATGCATTCTGCTCTGAAAGACTCCCCGTGTCTATGAGTGTTTCAAATGAGTTTTATATAGCAAAAATGTAAACACATATCTCAATGAGAATCCTTACTAAACCACAAAGAGCGACAATACAAACACTTCAAAGCTTTGTTACACAAACATGATATACGGGGAGGGTCAGAGCTGAGAGATGGGAAATCTGATCTTAACTCTTCCCTGTTCAGTCCAGTTTGCTGCCCTCTGAACTACCCGTGCAAAGGCACCGCTTTCCTGCTCACCCGGCCCTGTAAGAACCTGCAATTCTCTAGGAAAGCTAGCAACAAACTGGCTTTAACCCCATACTCTGTCTTTCTCCTGGAGACACTGCAGGTTGGGTATATAAGACCATGACAGCATGAGAACCCAACATCAGTCAGTGTAAGTAAATTGGAGGGGTTAAAAAAGAGGTTTAGCTGTTCATTTGGTTTTCTTGGGGTTTTTTGTTGTTTTGGGTTGGGTTTTTGTTTTGTTTTGTTTTGTTTTGTTTTTTTACAATTTGAGACTGATTCTTCGAATATTACCATGATTATGTTTCACTTGTGCTCTGGAAAATCCAACCCCAAGTTACATTCATTTTAGTTGATAAACCAGATAAACCTCAACTGCTTTCCCATCTTCTTTTCACATTTTAAAAATTTCTGTTTAAAAAAAAGTAGTATGTTTTCTAATGTAACTTATTTAGTATGTACCACGAAAACTGATGGCATCTCCAGAGCATTTTGAAAAGAACAGCTTTTAGCATGTTTTGTTTTTCCAAAAGGGATTACTAGAAAGTCACAGGGTGAGATGATGTGATTTAGCCACGGATTTCTGTTTAGTCCATTGTTCTCCAGAGACATCTGCTTAACAGAAGCTGCAGTGTAATCTATCACGGAAAAGCCATTTAAAAAAAGAGTTGCCAGTACCTTAGCCCTGCCAGAAATTCCATTACAGCATTGTAGTTGCCCATATTCCAGCAGCATTTTGCCACATGTACTAAGTATGAGAAGACTTCTCGTTTCTCCTCCATAGAACCTGCAGTCAGGATCAGCCAGGTAACCCACGAGCTCACCTTGTAAAATAAAACATACAGCACAGTCAGCCAAAGCCATGCCACTTGATGGATAATGTGGGGTTTTTTGGTTTCCTTCTGTCAGGAGGGTATCAGTCAAAATTTTACTTATATGCTCACAGCTAAATCACATATGCGTTACAATCACACCTTACACACAGACATACGTTGCAACAGTTAAATCATTAACTGCTCTAGAAATACTTATATGAAACAAAAAACTACTGTATCTTAGTATAAGATATTCTGAATATGCATTCAGACCACAGAAGAAAATGGACAGCTTAAGGCAGCGCTGATTTCTAAAGCTGCCAGAGGGATCTGCAGTGCAAACTCTCATTAACATAGCTTACAAATCTCAGCCTCACTGAATAACCGTTATTCTTACAATGTGGACAGTGAAAGTTGATAAATTGGAATTTTTATTTTAATTTAATTTTGCAAAACTGGTAGTTGTATTTAATGTACAAATTTGCTAATTCCTATAGGCACCAAACATTTAAAATAGTTCACATGATCTATTTGCAAGATCACAAATGAAGTAAACAAAAAAACCCCACCTTCTTAAGTGTGACCATACTACCAACTTTTGTTCAGTGACTAATTAATGCCAGAATCAGAAATTAACTTAGTACATGATTCTGTTTGTATTTAAACAAATACAAATCAAACCTTCATTTTATCAGTGTGCAGATTTTCTATCCAGTTTATGTTCCCACAACATCCATAAAAAGTAGCTACATTTCACATGGAAACCTAATTTAAACCAACTGTTCCTTTTTACAATACGATTCCCTGGGGGCTTGATTTTTGTCATTGTGTAAACACTTAGGAAGGAATAAACGTGATTTGTTTACTGACACTGAGTTCCATTCTTCGGTCCTGAACGATTCAAGTGTTTACAGACAATACCAGTGTGAGAAGAGGCTTATAAAAATTAGAAAATATTAGTTTGCCCCTCAGGGGGCATAGACTTTTATTTTAAAAAACCAAGCATGAGAAATAACATATAAATGCATTAGTACTAACAGGAAAAAAATCCACTAAAAATATATAGGGCTTCTATTTATGTAAGTCTATACAGACACAGTGTTCTGAGTCTCTCGTTCCTGAGGGAGAACAAAGAATATGAAAAATCTAAGTTACTATTTAATCTTTCTGATGCCCAAATCGATCAAGAACAACAAATCAGAAATGTGCCAATGAGAAGACAAGCCATAGCTCCAATATAAGCAATGTATATGTGTTTAAAAAAAAAAAAAAAAAAAAAAAAATCACATTTTTAAGACTGCAGAAATGAGGTTATAAAATCATTCTGTCTTTCATGCAGTAAGGCCATCCCCAGGAGTGCATACCACGGGGATGGGGATGCTCTAATGGGACACGAGCATCGGGGGACAATGGACCCATTAAGAAACAGCGTTCCACCTGCCCTAGCCCTCATCGAACACCTTGGGTATGGAAGGCAAGAACTGGAAGAAATCCCCTTCAAGTCTAGTGATAATCGAAAGAAAACAGGTTAACTACTGTTTCAGTAATTCCTGTTATGTTTTTGTAACTAACATGTAAGAACAGAAGAGCAGGAGCAGGTAACAGGTACAGAGCTTCCAGCAAAGGTAGAACAAGCACCAGAGTCCAATGTCGCACATGCAAACACGGTCAAGCAGCGTTCCCAAACACAGCCTTAATGCACTGTCGCTGTAGAGGCCACAATACAGAAAGAAATAAAAACTATTCTTATCGGCTGCCTTATACAAGATACATCTAATTGCTGCACCAGCTCTGACTGAGAACTTGAGTTTAGCTGAAATTTTATCCGAAGTGCTCAATTGGTTATTCTTAAACTGTAAAAACTGAATCAACAAAGTGCGTATCTAAAGAGCATGAAGGTATGGAAAAACAGAAAAACCCAGAGCACTGCAAGACACCGGGGTCAAACGAGGGCAAAAACAGAATAAAAGGTAATAAATTAAATGTGTGAAAATATCAGAAATTGTGAAACAAACCAGTTAAATCTGTGATTCAAGGTTGGCATAGATTTGTTTGTGTATGCTGGAATAAAATTACATATTGTTTTTGGATATTATTCCCATTTTCCAGAAATGGCTCTGTTAGGGAATGCAAATGTTAAACATGCATGCAAAAAAAAAAATTAATATTTGTTTGGTATGAAACACCAAGTGCGGTAATGACAGTTTGATTAATATGTGTTTAAACATTTTAAAGAATAATATAATTTTAAACAGAGCTGTTTTAATCTAAGGTGGGTCTGAAGATGTAATGGTCAGGAGAAAACAGTATCAAAATTGATAAAGAATGTCTAAAAAGGCAATTGAATTCAGACTCCCCACTAAGAAGCAACCTTGAAACTAGGACAGTCGCTTGTTGAAATTGTATTTAATAGAGAGTTTAGGACTGCTGTAAACAGTTATGATGAACTCTTTACAAACACTCTGTAAAAGCAAACAAAAAATTATAAAGGTCAGCATGAACAAGCCTTTGCAGCCTCGAGATGGCATATGTATATGTAAGAGCAAAATAAGGATGCAAAAGGCAGTAGTCTCCCACGAAGTTTATGCTCACTCCTCTTGCAGGACAAGAATAGACTTACAGGAAGAGTAGAAAACATTTTTAAAATCTTTCACTAAGCAAGAAGAAAAAATAAATGGGCTGAATCTCTAAATTTTAAAACAGAATGGCCAAAGGCAGATATCATGGGCTGGGCAGAATCAGGGGACAGAACTGAGCATCTGAAGAAACAACCCACTCCTGGAAAATGATGAGCATGCCTGCTTTAGAAACGTCAGCAGTTTCGTATTTCCTGGAGATCAGGAAAAGTGTGAGGAGCAGGCTGGGACACTTCAGTCAGATGCAGATAATGGAAAGTTTCATTCATATTGTTTTACACGTTGACAAACTTAGGAATGAAACAGAATTCTTCCTCTATGTATGCCAACCGTTTCAACTTACGATTCTTTTATGCCATAGCTAGCAGTAGCCAGGAGGATAAATTGACCTTTCTGGTGGTTCTGAATAGCATCAGGTCTCCATAAAGTTTTGCTATGAATTATTCAGAGACTGTTGGTTGCTTAATCTGAATGCATCATACAGCCCCCAGAAAGGGGGATTATGGGCTTCTCTAAAAGCATCATAGCCTGATACCCCAAAACTGATTTCCTGGAAGGTTTCAGCAGTCTGAGACTAGAACAGGGTTGATTAAAATGCAACAGTACCGTCAGAAAGGAGGGGAGCAGAGGAAAGGAGCTGTGAACAAAGGCCGTCTCATTTCATTCAGTGAGGTTATTGCTGAGTGCTGTGCCTAACATCTGCAAAACTCTTCTACTCCTAGCTTTTTTAGCGAAGACTGCTGAGGGGGCATTTCCCCAAAATTAAATGTGGCCCTGGAGCCAAGCCAGGAAGCAACACAGAATTAATAAGCAAAACTATCAGTTATCCACTTAAAACGCCATAGAGGATTTTTCTCACAGAAGTTTTGAAGGTGGGAGACCTGGTTGAATCAGTAGTCTTTAAAGGAGCAGAAAATCAAAGCTGGACTTCTGCTGACTGAGGTCGCTTCCCAGCTCTGACCTCCCTGAAGATTTTATTCTGCCCAGGCACATTGAACTGATGGATCCAAGAACTTTATCATGAAGAACAATATTCTAAATAAGTGCATACTGAAATAGCTTGGGTACGGCATTAATTTGAGATGATTATTCATAATGGCCACAGTTAAAATGAACAGCGTACAAACACCACTGAACTGCAGGTAAGTTGGAAGGACTGCAATCTTCAGGAAACATCACGTTTGACAACTTAGAGGAAACTTAGGTTTATTAATTAAAACATACACTCATAAAGCAATACTCAGTAAACATACTCATGAATTTTGTGATTTATTGATAAATATATGAAGAGCCCAGAGTATAGCCTCAAAGGAACGCCTCCATAGCAATCACTGACATTCTCCAGTGAATGTAGAGCTGCCACTGGATGCCCAAGATACCTGACAATGCATATTCTACATTTTTGCTCCCTGGGATGTATAAAGCTTCCTCTGCACAGATGGTGTTCAAGAAATAAACTTTTCAAGATCTTCATTCAAATGAAAGTTCAGAATTGGGATTCCTCGATGTTGTCTGTGTACATCTGAGCTAGATGCACCTCACACAACAGAAGAGCAGAGAACGACTCTGTATATGTGCGTATTTATTGGTGACTATGGAAATCCTCTGGAAGCTGAATTGAAAACCCTGGGGTTTGTACTTTGGCAAGCAAGTAGCACAGACAGTATTCTGGAGCGGCACAGTTTCTCTGTCGCTAAACCCAGGTGCGATCTCTACCTCCAGGAGGCGGTTTCCAGCAGGGTGAACAGAGCAAAGGCAGGCTCCGTCCTGGCCAGAAGCGGGCTGTGACTTCTGGACACTTCAGCCAGCTGGACACTGAACAGTTCACTCCTGGATGGCCTGCAGAGCACCCTCCCCAGCTGCATCAGGAGCACCTAACCCGAGGATGAAGTACCATCAGGCAGTCAGCTGCTGCATCACACCTAACCCGAGGATGAAGTACCATCAGGCAGTCAGCTGCTGCATCACACCTAACCCGAGGATGAAGTACCATCAGGCAGTCAGCTGCTGCATCACACCTAACCCGAGGATGAAGTACCATCAGGCAGTCAGCTGCTGCATCACACCTAACCCGAGGATGAAGTACCATCAGGCAGTCAGCTGCTGCATCACACCTAACCCGAGGATGAAGTACCATCAGGCAGTCAGCTGCCCGGTTATCGGGCCGCCACTACACCAGCGCGAGGGCTTCGCAGCTCTGCCGCTGCCTGAACCAGCTAGCTCTGGGACCAGAGACAGCACTCCCCAGTCAGAAGACTGCAGTAGTAGCCCTGCCAAGAAGATGAAAATACATTGCAAGTATTCATCAGCATGAGCAGTAACACGTTTCGGACCATGTTTCTGTGTTAAGGTATCACTTCAACGTCAGATCGCAATGTACATATTGACATAGTAATCATTATTTCCTCAGCTGACTTTCCTCCACGCTCGACTTACATAGTTCTGCTTATGTAACTCATTTTAAACTCCCTTCAGAACAGAAATCATCACAGCAAACCTATAATTAGATTTCCGCTGCACTGGTGATGAGTCTGAAAAGTATGAGAAAATGTATCCTGGCTTCATTACTAGAATCCACGATTGCAAGACACAAGAAAAGTCATAAATTGAAATTGAAACACGATCCACTCAAGTTGATAGTAACATCCGTCTTTTCATTCAGATGGATAAAAACGAGTGTCCTTCAGGATTACTGCATACTAGTATTATGTAGTAAACAAACAAAATCAAATCAAATAGATACTCAGTTAAGATTTAAATATTTTCTGGTGACCTAATACAGAGAAGCACTGACAACATTGTGCCAAATTAATTTCAGATATATTGTAAAGTAGCCTCATTTGGAAATTTTCAGAGGTACAGGAACCTCCTCCAAATCTTAGTCTAGGCACACAGGATCTGCCTGCATCAGGTGTCCGGGCAACGCAGTTTGTAGCTGAGCGACCATCTCAACCACAGCAGTACATAAGATCTGTATAGTTTTAGGTTTTTTGAAATTACCTTTGTATCACCTCTTACTATTTTAACTGCACTAAAATCTACTCAGTAAACTTCTTTTTTTAAGGTTTATAGGCTTATCTTACTTTGATCAGTTTTCAAATAAATTCAAGTTAAATATTGCTAATGCATTTGGGAAAGGCATATTATAACAGCGTTAATCTTCAAACATACTGAGAATATTTTTAAGTCAGCGACTGAGTCTCATTCAATATTTCAATTTACTTAACTTGGAACTTTTCACAACTGTAGCAATGATAGACCTTTATTTAGGATAGACAAACCTTCCTTTTTCAGGACATCACTTTCCCAGAAGGCTCCAGAGATTTTTTTTCTGACTTTCAGAATTCCCTTTTCATTTGTATTTTTTTAAAAAGGCAGTTAAATAGAAAAGTTGCTGTAACTCAAGTGTCAGAATTAACAGTAGGAATACTTTTTTTTTAAACTTACAGCATTTTATTAATGAAAAATAAACCCACCCTAAACTTTTAAACATGGGAAATCTATATCAATCATTCAAAAAAATATGTGACTATGTTTGTGACTGCCTAATCACTGAACTACCACTGATTTAAAGTCGTGTCTATATGCAGGCAAAAATCTCCCAATTTCTCAGGGGCAGGATACAGCTTATGACTGATGCTCAGCTGCTTTTACTAATAGAATACGAAGGATGTAAAAGAGACACCCATGATGGAACTTGATCCTCAAGGTATGGCACATGACTTAAAGTCCTTACAGGTGTAAACTACAGGACCGTTAACCATTCACTCTACAGGAATCCTGCTCCATGCAGTACGCAGCAGGGAACAGCGCATAATGCATGTTGAATTGTTAAATGTATCCCTAAATTTGCCATGGATTTACTTTACTCCTTTTCTTCTTTTAGTCTTCTAATACTCAAGACTATAATAATTCATAGATAAAAAAAAATATTTACTACCCTTTATATAGCTGCTGTGATTTTTTTTTTTAAATGGGAATTTATTGTTTATCTTTTATCAGAATATAAATACAGAAGTGGTACTGAGGGAGGAAACTATTAAGTATCTCCACCTGTGAAGCCCAGTGTTTTGTCATTTGTACTGCTTTACTGCTTCCCTGGCTTTTAAGTTTATAAGGCTTTTACAGCAATTCCCAAGCTACATACTTCAGTGGGTGATGCTACATGGAAGAAATGATGTCTTCTATTTTTATATTACATTTTTTAGGAACTTCATAATACTTGAGAGATGCAGCTTTCAGAGGTGAAATTAGCAAACACAGCTGTCCACCTGAAGTTTAACACTTACCATTGCCAGCAAGTAAAACAAAATCTTTTGGCTTACCACAAAGTCACATTACAGCACATACCTTCTCTAACATCTAACATATAAAAACTAGCCATGGATATCTTGCTATAATAAATTGTAGCTGATTTAACTACTGCCTACACTGGAGCAAGAAAGCAAGCAATCTTAATACTGACAAAATAAAGTATGTGTATGAGAAGTCTCTGAACACAAAACAAGGTGGTTTTTCAGGTATCCAAAGGATAAGCATTACAATCTGTAAACCATTTAACCAAGCCATTCTGGGTTTAATGATTTTGTTTGATAAAATAAAGAAATTTAAGTAAAAGCTGAAGAACTTGAATAATCCATGTAAAACAATAACCGTCATCAGATATCATGCACTATTTATGACAAGAGGGAAAAAGATATATTATCCTGTTTAGAAGCAGAATTCTTAGTATATCAGTGTACTGTGATCTCTCCCTCTTTAAAAAAAAATTAAATCCATCTTTCACAGCATTACAGTGTCTTTCCACAAAGTAAAAGTGTTCCTGAGGGATATTATTCTTACAAAACTATAAGGAGCAGATTCATATTTATGAGGCTTTTTAAAACACTAGCAGTATGCAGCATTAGCACTAACAGCTGGCTACCACACGTTCCTTTACATTGCTAACTGTGCCCATGCCCATCAGTGCATACTGATGAATATAAGGATCACAGTATATCACACCGAATTGGCTTATTATACATGGATTTCGCTGAAGTTTCATTATTAAAATTTTGGGGCTTTTGGTATAATATGCAACATAATTTTCAGATGCATTTTTTAAGTCTGAGTATTTTAAATTGCATTATCTTATGAACAGATGGTTTACTTTACATGCTCGAATGAAATTATATAACCTTACAAAGCACATTTACCATTTTAAATCTGATTAAACACTATTCCAAACATGGACTGGAAACAGTTTGATATTTGTACAAACACAATCTTTTTAAAAGTATTATGCAAACCCATTTAGGCATTGCAAAAAAATGCTGAACTAAGAGACAGAGCGCAATATTTATTTACATTCCATTATTTCAGTAAAATGATATGTCTCTTTTGCTAGTGAGGGTTTAAATTTGTGTTTTGAATGAACAATGAAGAAAACTTATACATTTAAACCATTACAATTATCATTATAAATTAGTGTCCTCAATAGCCATATTTTTAATTAACTTTACTGAATGTAAGAATGACTTAGTGAATGATGAAATCACCCCAGTAGCAGTGCTGTAGTGGAGCAGTTCAAACATTTTTACCTTCTTAGCTTGCTCTTTGACAATTCAATCTTTCCAAAAAATCACCTTATATATTGAACTTCTTATTTCGCATTTTCACTTCCACAGTGGGACTACCTTCAGACAGCTGTTGGAACAATCTTTCAATCTGGGGCAACCTTCAATATAAGACATCACAATTGCTTTGTATGCATATCTCAGCATGGAAAATTAAATGCTTCGATTTGTTGTAAGTTTTTATTGCTTTTCTGTTACTTGAAGCTGTGGCCAGAAAGATCAAGTTACAAGAGACTCTTTTCATGTTTATATAAAGCAATGCTTGAAATTATTTAAAATGTTTACATAAACATAAATGTTTACAACATGTGCATTGAACTTGTGTTTCTGTGGCTGCTTTGCTGGCGAGAGGCAGAAGAGTGGCTGGGTAAAAACCATAAACATGCAAGAGTCTGGGATGGTAAAGATACAGAAAAAGAAACAGGTGCCCAGGAAGACTGTGCACACCATAAAGGTACGATACCAAGTTAGGACCACCTGGCACTCGAGGTGAAGCAGCAGGGAAAACTTAAAACAGCATACAGGAATCAGAGAAAAGTAGTAAATGAAGAAGAGAAAGGTATAGCAGGCAACACGGAGAGATGGAAAAAAGTATGTTGTTACAGTTCTCAGGACCCTAAACCACACTTGGGTACCATTTTCCTAATCTCTTCCCAGCTACCAAGGCTCTGCTAACTCTGCAGAATCTCCTTAATAGTTTCCTCCCACAGTTTTTATACATCCATGAAAACTAACCTTCTGGTAGTCAGTGCTCTATCAGAGCAGAAAAATGTATTACTACTATATTACTATTACGTGCACAGTGCTAGAGAACCCAAAAGCCAATAGTTTTGCAAAGCTAGATGTTACTATACTTCACTCCCCTCCCACACTAGCCACTAATTCAGAATCAGCTTTTAATTACATCAGTAAGAGGAAAGAACATCTGTCCTTAGCTTGATCCACTGCCTTGCTCTCGTAAGACTCTATGATCAATTTGATATTATTAGAAGCAAATGAAATATCAGCTGTGTCTCGCTGATGAGTACATGTTGTGCCCAAGTCTCCACTGTCATATAATTACAATTCTGATCAAACTTTTAAAGACTATGGGCTTTATTTATAGTTGGTGATACTGAATGCGTGTAGCCCAAGATCTTCAAGGTGAATAAAATCCGAATAGAAAATACCTTCTAATTATCTGCGTACGTGTGGCACAGGCTACAATATAGCTTTAAGTTCTGCTATCACATTTAAAAAAAAAGAAAAAAGTGAAAACATTTAAGAACATTTCAAATATCTACAGGTGGATTTGCTTCTTCCACTCCTGTAAATCTGAATTAATTACTGAATCAAAGTTACATGCTAGAAACTGGCACATGTAACAGACCCACGTTTTTTTCTCAAATACATCTGGCTTAGCAATATATTTATCCTTATTTATATAGGGATACTATGCACCCTTAAAATATACAGAGAAATTATTCTCTACCTGAGAAAGATTTAAACAGACATTAATTCCTATATTGTAACACATCCAAGTTTGGAGGTATACACTTTCTAAAAGTACAGAAGTCCATCGTTTTAAAGAAGGCTTCCTTTACTGTCTTCTGGCAATAAAAAGAGAATTGGAACAAACAGAATATTCTACCAAACTTATTTCATAAAAATCTTATTTAGTCACCTGCTGTTGAAAATTTGAACCAAACGCCTTCAGAATATCTGAAACAGTTTTCTTCAAAACATTTACAAAGAAGTAACAGAACTACTGATACTAACAGGTAAGGAAACAGACAACCTATAGGAACTGTAACAAACAGAATTTCAGGTCAAATAGGTTAAAGGGACAGAAATGTCATTCCCTTCCTCTGAGACCATTTGAAACCGCAGGCTGTTTCAAGAATAAAGTGAGAGAAAAAACAACAGGATCCATTCATTCTAGTGCCCAATTTTCCCACAATACATTAAATAAAAAACAAAACTACTTTCCACGTTTTCAGTTTCTCCTTTAAATGTCTTCTGAAACATTACAAAGAATTTTTGTTACGTTTTCTATACAGTACAGAGACAAGAGGTCAAAACACAGAAACTTTCTGACAGCTGAGATTACAATCTGCCGTCCTAGAAAATTAGGATGACTGCTGGATCAACGAAGGTTTAGAAACATATCTGGGGTCTCAAAGCGTAGCTGTTAAACTTTTTCCTTTTAGTAATTTAACTTCTCCTTGGACTTTGTATATTTTCAAATCTGATCTAAACTTCAGGATTAAGGAACAACTGAAAAAAGCTGTGTTTTAATCATAGTATTATAAAAGAACATTTCCAATAAATAAAGTTTCAATTTCAGCCACATTTAGATGTCTAAGATAGCGCATGGACTGCCTAGAAGAGCTGTAGATGCAGGTGAACACAAAATAATTTTCTCTCCTTTTTTCTAAATTCAACAAAATTCCTTGTTTCGTTTTCAGTGTTTGATGCCACACTATTCTATTACTCCAACAGTGATTGTTTGGATCTGTTCTTTACATGTGAATTAGCACCTTGCTAATTGCAGAACACCAGGATGCATTTCTTCTTAAACAGACAAACCTATTTATTGATTTTATTTATTTATTTATTCTGAAATATGCGTGAAGTATGCTTTCTATAGCAGCATTATAGAAGTTATTTAAACTTCAGTGGCAATCTCCACCATGACTATCATCTTTCTACAGTACCTCTAGGGAAGCAAAGCCTGAAAAAACATGTCTATATATGTAAATATTACAAATCTTTAGTGGCTGGGCTAGATGTCATATGAACTTCCATCTGTCTGAAAACTCCATCAGAGACAGTAAATCCTGCAGACAACTGCAACACTAGCAGACTATAAGATTCTTATCTGCCTGTGAATATTTTATTTCCCTGTGAATTTCTGTACAGACTTTGAGAGCTGGAATGACCCAAAACTTTTAAAATACAAATGAAATACAATCCAAGAATGTATTACATCCCATTTTGTGGGATTCAAGCAGATCATTCATGACTGACCTTTCTCACAACATATTTTTGGAAGAAGCCATTGGGTGTTCAAGCTCCTTGTCATGGCAGCCACCTTGATTCACACAGCAGGGAATAAACGGATACTTGGAAACCCACGACAAGTGGGAAATACACACAGGGAAATACATAATGCCTGAATCCTCTCTAGTGACTGTATGTCAGGTCTAAGCCATAACCATGCTCTCTGAGACAAAGGCAGTTTCTGTTTCCCAGCCTCAGCAGCCCAGATTTGCCAGCTCTATGTTAGTGCTACTATTCGTGGAGTTCTTCACAGTAGTTTTAATCCGTGCTATCTGTCTTTCATGTCTCTACACTGCTTAGACTACCACAATTCTTCTCCCTACCATTCTTGACAGTGAAAAGAAAAAACGTATACATGAAGAGGATCTAGAGTGCTGTAATTTCCATCTTTTGTGAATATTAATAAAGGTAATCTATTTCTCCAATCTTCATTGTTTATTTTTAACATCTTCCTATATCAGAAACAAAAGCCACGCAGTTATTAGTTTCACCCAGCATCTGTGACAAATAAAGGCATCTCCAGGTGCAGTGGAGTTCCTTGCTGTACCCCTGAAGTCTAAGGTCAAAGCACTCACTAGAGCCACACAAAACAGGGCAAGCGAGTGGCTACCACAGCTCCCAGAGGTAAAGGAATTGTGCCTCTTCCGTAACGCAGAGGACTCGGGCCACCGACGCCCCGAGCAGACACTCGCATTACGGCAACCGTGCTCAGATTGTTGCAGGTTAAAACCAAACTGGGTGGCTCTTCAGGCAAGGTGTAAGCAGGCTGTAGAAACCTTGCCACAAAGACAGTCGCAAAGGAGCTCTCCTAAACGTTTCAGTTGGTTACCTTGCCTTTAAAGCAGGAACAGAGCTCCTATGTTCATTGTCACCCGGTAACGCTAAGATACTGGTTAGTGTCCGGCTGGCCAAAAGCCTGTCCAACCTTTGTCAAGGAACGGGCTCACACACCCCACTTCAACGCAAGGTCCTTCTGGCCTGAAGCACAACCACGACTTTTCTCCTTTCGTGTTACGTTACTTGTGATGCAGATTTCTCACTATATGCTTCTTAACTTGGTTTCTGAATTTTTTTTATTCCTTTTTACACTTTTCAGCTCCTCTCATCAGGCTCACAATGCTGTGATCTCAGAACAAGAGTATCTGACAAAAAATACATTTCCATTGTCGTAGAGACCTAATAATTTTCAGAAATCTTGCAAAACTCTCAAGATGTAAAAAGAAGCTACAGATAGAATGAAACACTGCAGTTGGCAAACGCTCCAGCTACTGTCATTCTGCCTTTCTACAGAAAAAAAAAATTTAGGAAGCGTTCCTGATGGATCATCAGCATTAATGGGTTCACCGAATCACTTCCAGTACTTCAAGTCAAAACAACTTACCCAGATAATACAGCAAAAGAAAATGCACATTACAGGCTTTATCCAGTGTTAAACAGCATGCCCACTATTACGCTTTCCCACAACTGAGAACTGAGTAGGAAAAATAACAGCAGTTATTTATTGCACGTGCAGCTGTGTTAATTGTCTTCAAGTACCAATTTTACTTACTGCAGAGGGCAACTGATTTCTGATTCAGTTCTGCAATTCTTCATATACCATTTCCATGCCAAATGTTTAAGGCTGACCACTCACTATTAGTGCTTTCTCCTGTATAGTCTTTCCTATGCCTTTTAGACCCCACTGAGATCCAAATACTGTAATTCATATTAAGCAACACTAACCAATAGCAAAAAGAAAGGTTTAAACAAATGATTTGAAGATATTCATACTCTCTGTTTCTCGCCAGTAACAACATTTAAATCATTCACATCTAGGAAACAATAGTTTTGTAACAACAAACATATTTAAAGTATAAGGGAACCATGTGATGCTTGACCTTGCACTCTGCAGTCCATGGGAGTTTGCAACTTCAGTCATGAACGGGGGGTTCTGGGAGTTACTGGAAGTTAAACAGTAAATAATACTAGTAAAATTTACCTCAATAAGACCAAATTTTCCCCTACTTTTACTTAAACTCACTTTTGAAAAGATATTTTAATAATTTGAAAATATTTTAATCTTCATCATTTTTAATTATTACTATATTTTATAATACTCCTGCAGCCCTCATTCAATCTAAGCTTCCATGAAAATGTCAGTATCTTTTACATTAAATAAATTCCTTTGTGTAACAAAAGAGCAATTATTGACTGTAATTTTAAGCAAATGTTATAAACTGTTCCTCATTAATATGTAGTAAGTGTCAGAAAAATTACTAAAACACATATTGCTTTATGAAAAATCCTCTACATATAATTGCTCATTTAACAGAACAATGGCACAAAATGATTTTTTTCCCATTATGTATCAGAAGCCCGTCATCCTAAAAGTCATTCTGGCTCCCACATTATAAATACACTTCAGCATTTCTATAGGCAATGCCAAAAAAATCAGCAAGTGCTCACTGACTTTTGCCAACAAAAGCATGACTCTTTGCACAAGAATTTTCTTGCCATTTATAAACAAAGACATTTTGAAAGTTCACGCTTGTGATTAGCTATGGCAACTGATATAGTCCACCATAAGATAAAGCAGATAGCAAAAGAGTGATTTATTACAAGCAGTAAATATTGTACAATAACTCCATTTAAATATATAACATCTATGTTTAAAAAAAAGTTACTCCACATTATATTTAAAATAATCCATTGCACTAAATATTATATAATCTATGCATCAGATATTCAGGAATTAGTTCAATTATATGAAAAATTATCCTGTAGCATCAACAAACAAGTAATGCTACATTACAAAAATTGCAAAGTCACAACTTCTAATGCTAAAAGATAATGTTGACTATCTTACCAAAAGGCAACTTTAATGTTAAAATTCTCATTGCTATGGAATAGTCTCAGTCATTTCTGACAAGACTTCTTCACCACCTACTTGCTGTTCAATCCTGTGACTGTTCAGTGTCGGAACACGTGATGGCCAATCTAATTTGTACAGCTAACTGCAAAATGTCCTAAAAACCTGCTCTGGCATTATGCCTCACCAGGTCACCCTAGAGCTTGACCACTTCACCTTTTTCCCCACTGCCCTCACTATGGTAATCACTGTATGAGAAACACTACAGGAAGGAGGGCCCTGGCTGGGTCAGGAGCTGGATTCCTCTCCAGCTATACACCAGACACAGTATTTTCCTAAATACAGTAACTAGAGCTAATTTAAACAATTTTGAGGCTCTGTCTAAAGACTAAATATTGTAGTTGCAACTTTTATTATATTCCCATAATAGAATTATGTGAGAGGAGTCACCATATTTACACTATTTTAGTTCCTAAATCTCAATAACATGCAAGAAACAGGAACACTTCAAAACATGCTAAATTCAGTCACCGATTTTTATTTGCCCAGGAAGCAGGAAGTTCACTGGTGGTTAATACATATCCTGTGCTATCTACTTAATTTTGTGCTGTCTTTTTGACACCTGCACAATTTTCATCTCTTATTAAAGCATAAGAATGCAGTGGATAACAAACTAAAAGAGCGTAAGTCAAGACTATCTTCATTTTTTTCCACTTCTATGAATCTACAAACTGCTAACATCGCATATGGTTCACACAAAAACAGGAAGAAAGAAATTGTTCCTTTTTTCTGCAGCTAAAACCTGAGGTTTTATTTAGGGTTTTTTTTGTTTGGTTTGGGTTGGGTTGGGTTGGGTTTTGGGGTGGATTTTTTTCTACAGGTTTCTCAGTCCTTTATCAATTTTCTATTAAACTCATCAGAAGATCACCTTACTAAAAATAAAGTCTTAGTAACAAACTCACGATTTGGCTTATGGAAATGTGTCATGCCAAATGACACTTCTTTGTATAACAACATTGAAGACACGCACAATGATTAAATAAATAAATAGCGCAGATTAGTGTGGTTATATTATGCAGAATACAGAAACTTCTAGTTTATAATACTTCTGTGCTGACTCCTAAGACCATTCTTAGTCTACAAAAATCCAAAACAAATAAATAAAACTCCAGCTCCTGAACAAAATAATAAACTGACTGAAAGTATACCCCATACCGTTGTTTTAAATACAAAGAAATACAAGTGTCTAAATTTTTTCTTCCTGTTTACTTTACAATGTGCAAGAAAAACTTAGGTTGCAGTTTTCCAAACTCACTGAGCAAATAGGTCACATAACTCCTATTAAATTCAGTGGAAGTTATTTAGCTAAATCCTCTGGTCATCTTAACTTATGTTTTAAAAATTTGTCATTACAGCTAAATTCATCTCCAAGAGATAAAGGAAATAACTAACCCACAAATTAGGTAATAACCCTTATGAAAAGTAATTTAAAAGTTTTGTCTTACCTCGTTAAACCTTGTCACAAGATCTTCTACAGCATTATGTTCACCATTTGGGGAAGAAAGAATAGTAGCAGATATGGAAGCTTTAATAGATGGCAGCTTGCTTTGGCATTCAGCGTTACCCAAATCCCTGGTTAAAAAGCAGAGGTAGTCAATGGGTAAGACTTTCCGGTAGAGCTCCTGCTCCTGCTCGGTCAGAATGCTGGCAACCTCCTCCGGGAACTGGATGAGGTGCTGCAGTTCAATCAACTCTTTGCTGATACCAGCCACGTTGGAGGGAAGGATGCTGGAGCCAGCCATAGATGTACATGCTTGACGTTCTAAAACAAAACAAATAAAAAAATTTATTACGTTTCGCCTTTAACTCTTGGACTGGGCTGCGCAAAAGCAAGACAACTTGTTCTTTTTGTTCTGTTAAACTCTTCATTCATTGATTCAGCAGTACACTATATCCTAACTACTTTAAACAACCTAATACGTTCTTTTAGTTGGGGTCTTTCTGCATCTCTCTCTCTGGTATTAACTAGATAGATGTTAACTGGGGCTTCTGAGATTGTTAAGCTACCTGCCAAAATGTGCTTGCTTCCCGACTTATCCAAACGCCTGCTTCAGTCACCTGAATTCTTATCAAAACTTCAAATAAAAGGATCATCTGGGCAGGGTGCAGCTCGGTTTTGCCTCCATATTAGAGTCCGTGGTACAAAGGGGTTTGATGCCTTGACTGAGGCATCGGGACTCTATTGCCACAAAAAATAATGTATAACGATCACGTAAAACCCATGTGGGTCAGCATTTTCCTTCGTATTTCTCTTGCTATACGACACAATTTATCTGAGTTCACTACATCGTGAAACTAAATGTCCAACGTTACAAAATATTTTTCATTCCTCTGGGAAAACGCATATATTTGGGAGTATGCATGTTTTATCTGTTATTACAAAACATTCATGGTAGTTTTATAATATCCTAGCAATGAGCAATGATGTCCCTTGAAAAATAAAACTTTTCCTAAGAAGGAAGAAGCCAAGCTTTGTAAGACCATGTGGAAAGCCTGAAACATCAACACAACGATTCCAAAACGGTGAGTATGAGTCTGCTGACTAGGTAAGTTTAGAATGGGTTCTCTGAACAGTAATTTTTCAAGAATTACTTAAATGTATAAACATAGTAGTATATTCTGTACTCTTCTTCCTTCCCAGCATAAGGAGTTTATTTTTTTGCACTGCTTCACAAAGTATCTTTACGGATTTTTTGCATACATAATGGTGGTACACTCTAGATCTATCTTCTACTTCAAATTTTTTTATCAATAAGCTCTCATGTCATACAGGGAGCAAATATCCCTTCTGTTCTCTAAAAAACTCCCAAGTTCATAATGACTGACATTCATTCTCTTGTAATAAACATAAAATATGCTACATGAGATTTCCGTTGTTACATTCATTTTATGCAAACTCTGTTATCAATCAGTGGAAAGTTAAAAAGACAGAAAATTGCCTTTTCTTAATATATTCTACTAAAAGTCAAAAGATAAATTCTAGCAGCCCTAAATAAAGCCTTTGGGCTAACAGAACCTGTTGAGAAATTTTCAAATACGTAACAGGCTTCTGAAAGAGCCAAAGAGTAATTGTTTCTGTATGTCAACTGGCAAGCAAAAATGTAATGGACTTAATTTGCAACAAGCAATAGCCTGGTTACATAGCGGGAAACAGCGATAACTTAAAGATAGTGAAGTAGTGCTGTACAATATCTGCAGATACCAAGAAATCTGTGTCACACACTCCTGCAAGAAAGATTGGGGGGAAAAAAAGACAGTTAAGAACACCATGTTGACATGTCAATCCTGTTTTGGGCAGCAGGTGAAGCGCAGTGAGCTTCTGGCTTCCTTTCAGTCTTTTTGGCTTTGATTCTACAAAAGACTTCAATTCTATTTTCTAGTTCAATCTGTGCGGAACAATTCTGAAAGGTGGCATAAGAAAAAGCTCTTAAAGCTCATTTGCGCTGTTCTTGACTTTGCCACAGAAGATAAGCTTACACCAAAATAAAAACAATGCAAAACAGAATGTTTGTTTTATATTACAGGGATTGTATATTTGTGTAGTGCCTTGCATATATGGACCGAACTGTCACAACCAGCATTATCTCAGAAAGAGGAGGATATGGAAGGCGTGACGTGAACATCTGCTACCACCCATTTGCTCCCCAGAAGTCACAGTGCCTCGCTGACCCCCCCATGCGTGACAGCTCTTCTCACTCAAGGAATTTCCTGGGAAATACGAGGTGCCCTGCCAGCCAGGAGAAAGCAGAGAAAGTACAGCCTGTACCAGCCTCTCCTGTGCCTCACTGCTAAAACTGAGGGTGTACAGGTTGTGTCTACGTCGTCAATTTATTTTAGATCACAAATGCACTTTTGAAGTGAATCTCCCAAACATCCTCACTTACTGTGCTTTAGTTTACAGTCTTGGAGCACACAAAGCGGATGCTTTTCAGATGAAACTGCACCAGAAGATGTGCTCCCAGAAGGCAACTAACACATCCAGCACAATTGCTAACAAGCTGTAGCCGTCAACTGCATCCAACCTCTGGAGATGACTCTGAGGTCAGGAAAGGACAGCTGGACCAGACAGCTCAGATGATGGCTTGGCTGCAGGTGATGACATAACACAGGAGACAAGACAGCCAGTAGCATGGACAATGCAATGCCACAGAAATACTGGTGCTTTCCAAATTCAACATTATTTGGTAACTACAGTTATAACCACCTTATATCTATCAATAAAGCAGGAAAGGAAGGGTTAACTCTATAAGGAGTGCCCAGTCAAGTAATGACTGATGGAAGAGAGATAGCACGAGTGAAGATGAGCTGCTTGCTGACAAGATTGAGGGGTGCATTCTCAATAATTAACCTTCTCCTTTACAATATCACCTACAAAACCCGCCCACATTCACACTTTCAACAGGTCTACAATTCCACATTGTCTCAGAACTTCAGCTTTGCTCAAAGACCTCAAAAACCGGCAAAAGCTGACACTGAATTTGCAACAGCTAGAGCACACTGTTCACGATCCTATTGCACACGGCCTTGCCTAAGTATAAT
This sequence comes from Pelecanus crispus, assembly GCF_030463565.1. NCBI lineage: Eukaryota > Metazoa > Chordata > Aves > Pelecaniformes > Pelecanidae > Pelecanus > Pelecanus crispus. The sequence continues at coordinate 19,447,068 of NC_134652.1, read as the reverse complement.
CACCCTTCAGGCTCCACTTACTACAACCTCTCACATCTAAGAACAAAACTCAACATGCTGAAGTGACCAGAGGTAAGAAGGTGGCTCCACGGTGTATCTCTGGAGTGCCAGAAACTACTAGGAATATCTCATTTGAATTTCATTTCAGTAGACTGACTGCTCGTTGATCAAGTCTAGCAGAAAGCTAATGCAGGGATTTTGAAAGTCTTTAATGAAACTACCTTTAATGAAACCATCATCTTCCGTAATGAAGGCTTCACAAGCCAGCTTCATTCCAACAGAAAAATGAAGCTGTCAGAAAGAAAATCTCTTTGTGGAAGCTAAGCCAAGATGATTCCAGTCACAGGCTAAACAAGATCAACCACTGGTATTGCTGGATTTGGAAGACAACAGAAAATAAATAAAGCTCTTCCTGATTAAAAAAGAAAAAAGAATTTCCAGCTAGCATGTCTCATTTCTCCATTAATTGGAAGAACTAAACAAGTGCTGCATCTTTAATCTAAGAGTACATGGAACAAGCTGCTGCAGCAAGACTGCGGCTGATACCCAAGGAGAGGTGCACAGGCCAAATTATAAAGGTTCACAGCTCATGGCTGAAGTATGGATATAAATACTGAAGAAGTGGAAATATAACTTATTTCTATTGACTATTTCTACACCTATAAATATTTCTTTCGTCCATAATTCACATCTTTGCAAGTCTTGTTTGTTGACATATTTCACCTCTCCAGATTCTGTTATCTTTCCTCATTCCAGTCTTCTGTGTTTTATCACAGAAAATCCAGGATCCTCATTCTCAGCCTCACCACCCTCCATGATTTACACTCTGCACAAAAGTCTACTCCTTTTTTCTTTCCCCTCTCTTTTTATTTGCCTGTACTAAACTAGTCTTTTTTCTGGACTATTTCTTTGTCTCTTTTTTCTGTCTAAGACTTCCATCATTTTTCACGCCAGGAACTGGTCTGCACTTCTCTGTTTCTGCTATAAAACTCCCTAGCCAGTCTCATCCACAAGTCCTCTAGCTTTGTGTTGTCATTTTATGTTCTTCAGGAAATAGATCATATCTTTCTGTGCTTCAAAGAAAGACCAGGTCCTTAGATTAACTTGCAGAATGGAGCTGCTTTCAGGCCAGAATCACAGTAGATTTTGTTAGAGTTAAGGCAGGATACAATCCTCGCTAAAATTAGCTGCTCCTGCAGTAAACGGTATTATTCTTTGTGCTCTACCACATCAAGTTAATGCTAAAACTAGTAGAAGAAAATGAGGACCCTGACTACTAATTTGCAAGTTGTCTAAAGCTGGAATTAATAGCTTTGCTTATCCTTCTGATAAACAGCTGAGGCAGATAATCTTTTAAATAGCAAGCACTTCTTTTATTAATCAATACAAGATAACCTCTGCCTAGCTTTAAAAAAAGGACTCATGGGTTGACTTAATCATTGCTGATACACATGGGAACAAAAAGGTCTCATCTTTTCTAACAAGAATCTAAGAATGGGAGAAAAATACAGAATGCCTGCTTCAGGATATTACTCAGCCTAGGCTTGTCATATACTGTAAAAAACACTGTCTTAAGAATCACTCGTTTTTATTTTTTTTAAAAGCCTTCTACAAGGTTTGGTAAGGAGCTCTTCTATCACCAGATTAACTTCAAATTAACTCAGCCTTTATTACTATAAAACTTAGAATTTCCATATATCTTGTATATGTATAGCCTCTATAAAAGCTATACTGAAAAAATAAATTTCAAGTGTGTAAGTATGTAAAAACTGTGTGTGCATGTTTGTGTGTGTAAACGAAAAAATTTTCAAGAGTGTCTTGAAAACCTTTTTTTTCCATGTTTTTCTCTATTGAACTATATTATGTTTGTGTTTGCTATATTAGCAAGAGGTGGATTCAGGAAATTTTTATAAGTAAAACCATGAAAAATACTGCTAGAAGGCTAGTGTTAATTATCTGTAATCATTCACAGAATTTTTCCACATTTATATGTTCTACTAAACACAGTAGTTATGTGACATATGTGATAAGTCCTAACAATAAAAGCAAAATTATCTGTACGTTTACCGTATTTCTCGTAAAGCTAAAATTAAAAGGTGCTTATTTATTAAATTTTATTTCGGCATGCACACAGATAACTTATTAATACACAGTATAATATAAACACTGGGCTGCTACCATCAATTTTCTCTAAGCAGAAATTCAGGATTGGGTTTGAGCAAAGTAAGTGGAATTCATACAAAGACAAGGAAAATAAATACAGCCCTGACTGTAATCACACGAATGTCAAAACTGCTAATCCTGCGTAAAATTACAGTTGCCAACCATGCAATTTGTACTTTGATAAAATCACATTGCTTTCCATGTGAATTGTGACCAAGTAAGGACAGTGGTACAGAATTACTTTCATCCCAACTCAAACACAACAACTCTTAGATTTGATACTTGTAGGAACGGGCTATGCATATGGGAGTACACCCAGGGGAAAGCCACCGTATTTTTCAAATGACCACAATCTCAAAAGAGTAAACCTGCCACAAAGATGAAAATTGACTTTCAACAAAGTTTGATGAATTGAGAAATGAGATAACTGGACTTGTGTCTTAGTTTTATTTCTAGATTGCTTTTCTTTGTACACTTACTTTGAGGAAAAAAAAGTATTCTCTCTATACATTCAAAAACCAGCAGTTTGAAAGCAGTAATGTGAAAATTACAATCACTAAAAAAAGTGCTCACTCTCAGAAGTTTAACTGGGGGCAGATCCTATGATAATGACAAACTATGTGCTCTAAAGCAGAAAACAGATTTCAAGAGCTGTAAGAATAAAAGTAATTATTCAACCTATTATAACATCTTATAACTCAGCTGCTTTTTTGATAACAGACTTTGCTTCCATAAAATTATACTACTGTGACTGAAATTACACAAAAATCTTAGGGGGTTATTTTTCTCGGCTGATAGTAAAAGGTAATGCAATAAATGGATTATAATGGAAGCCTTTTTAACAAGTCATGCTACAGACAACTTCCAAACTGTTCGTATGCTTTAAGAGAACATTTGGATTATGTTTACAGTGAGAAAATAAAAGCGCACCATGGAAACAATTGAAAAAGAGCCACAGGTGAACAACTGTCTATATATAATACGTAAGTGTTCTCTTCAAAAAAAGAGGAAAAATACAATAAAAAACACCCCCAAACAGAAGACACTTACGTGTGCAATATATGACAGTTTAATTGAACACCAGCTTCCGATACAGATCAGCGTAACTGCGATAGCATTGTTTTGCTGTCCCTTGGATGCCACATATCTCAGTACGATAACAACCAAACCAACAGGCTTTTGTTAATTTCCTGTTCCTCTTCTGTATAATTAAAACCATCTCTTGCTCTCTTTTAATGAACGTGAATTCACCATTATCAATTTCGACTGCAAACAACTCACTCCAGTATCAAAGGGCCTGATATTAAACTCAGTGGGAAGCTTACCACAGAACAGGATCAAGTTCAAGTTTAATTTCACTGTAGAAACCACTGAAATTAATAGATCCTATTTCTTCTTCAGCTTGCTTTATGCGTCTAGTAACCAAAGAATCAGAAGATGCACATGCTCTCTCTCCATATCCCTAAATCTAGCAATATGAGCTACCTCTTAAGGCTGCATATCAGCATGCATTGTAAATTATCAGCAGGGGAGCTCTGGAGCTCCAGGGTACTTGCACTAAATAAAACTGGAGTTCAGTATGACCCGAGCATCAGTAAGCAGAAGATAATATTCTGAGCAAAGGAAGATTCCCAGACAATGACTTGAAGAAAAGAAGATTAATTTAGCCAAGGAAAATAATCTTTTATTAGACCAAGTAATATTACAGACACACTCTAGGGGCACAAGATCTTTTTCAGATTTGGAATAGAAACAGTAAACTTCACAGCTAGTTTGGGAATACCTGCTTTGAGTTTAATTTGATCATGGTAATAGCAAGACATTGGAGAAGGTGATCTTCTTTGGTGGAGCAGCAGCAAGTCATCACAATGGGCCAGGTGAAAGGAACAATAGGTTCTACAGTACAAAGGACAAAAGAAAAAGGTAGAAATCACCTGTAGAACAGAATTTTGCTGGAAACAGATCACTACAAAACTATATCACAGGTATTTCTATTGAGGCTGAGATTTTTATTGTTAAATAGAGTTACAAAACCTCTGGAGAGGATTTAAAAAAAAAGGCAGAAATCATGTTGACGTATAATTGAATTAAATTACAATTATATACCACAAAATTCTGACTCATGAACTGACCGGCATAGTGGAATTCAGCAAACAGAAAGATACAGAGGGCTTGTAACAACAACCACTTACTCCTAACATCACTTCTCGCTTTAGGAAATGGCAAAGGGTTCAGTTTTGAAAACCAGACTCTGAACTGCGTGCTCTTTTTTACCTTTTGCAAAAATCAGTCAAATGAAATCCCAGGAAAAAAACTGAAAAAAGTACTGTATAGTTAGAGATACAACCCGCCTGTATCATTTCTAACTTGAAACAAATTTAAGTTGACTAAACGAATGACATACTTATCAGGACCGTTGAGATGTATAAGCATAGGAAAGAATTTTTTTTTTACCACAGAAGTTGTGGCTAGACCCTCTCACAGGGTAAAACCTATGCACAGAGAAACATTCATTCCGATTTTAAAGTTGAGTTAAAGAAGGTCAATATGAAGGATTTATTAATATATGAACTTTAAATTAACAATTACGTAGCAATCCTTACATTTTTTCAGAAGTTCCTACCTGTAAGTATGAACTTCGAAAGACATTTAAACTCTTTGTGGTTGGATTCAGAAGATCCTGGCTGTAAACTACATATATGAGCACTGACATAATACATGGAAAGAATTTAAAGTATCACCATGATTTCACCACACCTGAGACTGCCATGCCTGCCTCCCGCCATCCCCAGAGTACAGCTACCCACTGCCCTGCGTAGTTACATCTACACTGCTGCTCAGGTTTCTGGCAGTGCATCCCAGGGCTTTTACCACTCCACTAGCCTGAGTCATTCACGGAAATATTTTGCAGCATACAAAAGAAGAACTTGGCTGCTTGTCTCTGAATTCCCATAGGCTGTCAACACATTTAACCAACCATTTCCTGCTCTGTATGCACTTTGGCTGGTACTGGCTACAGCTGATAGCAACAATCACAGACCCCTCCATAACAAATGGATCCGCTGGTTTTGCCTCTGGCTGTATACCCACCGGGGAAAAAAAAGATGCAGATAGTATCACTGTAACACTGATTTTGACTCTGCAAAAACAGTAGCAGATCTCAGATCAACATTTATCCCATTTGATGCTGATTTCCCAATTCCTTTCCATTTCAGGACAACTACAAAGAGCTAGGACTGCATCCTCATGCAGACACAGGATGACTAGCAATGCCTCCAGAATATCTGCGTAAGAATCAGTGTGATATTGTGGGTTAACCCCAGCCGGCAAACATTTCTTCTGCACCTGAAATAATAGCCTTTGAAGGCAGTGCCCTAACAAATGACCCTGAGGCTACCATGGTAGCAAATGGATACCTCAGCTACAAAGGGCACCTAGTGTTATGCAAGGTTTGGCTGAAGATAGACATGTTCATAGATATTAAGGAGAGATGAATCAGCAGTGTGTATTGCCAAAAGTCTGACGAGATCCATCATCTACAAATTTAGTCAGAAAGCAGCCTTATTGCATACATACATATTGTCTACATACACGTTTGGCAATGGGCCACCTGGGCCCTGCTACTTTAGGGGACCTTCACCTACTGCTGTGGTTCATGAAACAATATCCTGATTTCAGAACACCTGCCAGAAGAAGGTTTAATTATGAATTTGGTAGATAGACAGTGAGCGTCCGATCGGCTGGTTGAAAATTAGATCTCAAAAGCTGTTTGATACCAACATGCCATCTGTCTTGCTGTGGCATGCTGCAGCCTGCACTGTGCAAGAGCAGACAGAAGACTTTATTGCATCAGAGGCAACTATCATCATGAAGGCTGGGTGAAGGAATTAAGAGAAATAACAGCTGACTTGTAAATCTACACCATTATATCGCAGTGTAACAGATATGCGGAAAGGCTGTAAAGAGGTTAGTATGACACCGCCACACTTGCTGTTGAACTGTTTTCAGGTTTTGCATTATTTTCCTGCAGTGAAATCCCATCTAATGAATCCCCTCATCTGCCAATCTCCTGAAGATGTTTTCAGAAATACTCCACTGTAGCATATATCTTACAAATCTTTCTCCGAAAGCATTCTCCTGGAGAAAATGGCTGCTTATGCCTTAGACAGGAGTACTCTTCGCTGGGTAAAAAACTGGCTGGATGGCCGAGTCCAAAGAGTTGTGGTGAATGGAGTTAAATCCAGTTGGCAGCCGGTCACACGTGGTGTTCCCCAGGGCTCAGTATTGGGGCCAGTTCTGTTTAATATCTTTATCAACGATCTGAATGACGGGATTGAGCGCACCCTCAGTAAGTTTGCAGATGACACCAAGTTGGGCAGGAGTGTTGATCTGCTCGAGGGTAGAAGGGCTCTCACAGGGACCAGGACAGGCTGGATCAATGGGCTGAGGCCAAGTGTATGAGTTTTAACAAGGCCAAGTGCCGGGTCCTGCACTTGGGTCACAACAACCCCATGCAGCGCTACAGGCTTGGGGAAGAGTGGCTGGAAAGCTGCCTGGTCGAAAAGGACCTGGGGGTGCTGGTTGACAGCCGGCTGAACATGAGCCAGCAGTCTGCCCAGGTGGCCAAGAAGGCCAACAGCATCCTGGCTTGTATGAGGAATAGTGTGGCCAGCAGGAGCAGGGAGGTAATTGTCCCCCTGTACTCGGCACTGGTGAGGCCGCACCTGGAATACTGTGTCCAGTTTTGGGCCCCTCAATACAAGAAAGACATCGAGGTGCTGGAGCGTGTCCAGAGAAGGGCAACAAAGCTGGTGAAGGGTCTGGAGCACAGGCCTTACGAGGAGCAGCTGAGGGAACTGGGGTTGTTTAGCCTGGAGAAGAGGAGGCTGAGGGGAGACCTTATCGCTCTCTACAACTACCTGAAAGGAGGCTGTAGTGAGGTGGGTGTCCATCTCTTCTCCCAAGTAACAAGCTGCACGACGAGAGGAAAGGGCCTCAAGTTGTGCCAGGGGAGGTTTAGATTGGTCGTTAGGAAAACTTTCTTCACGGAAAGAGTTGCCAAGCATTGGAACAGGCTGCCCAGGGAAGTGGTTGAGTCCCCATCCCTGGAGGTATTTAAAAAAAAGACATGTAGATGTGGTGCTTAGGGCTATGCTTTCGTGGTGGACTTGGCAGTGTCAGGTTAACAGTTGGACATGATGATCTTAAATGTCCTTTCCAACATAAACAATTCTATAAAGGTTGACACAGTGGTAGTCTACCAGAATACTGCCTTGAGCAACACACCAACAGGAGGATTCTCTATACAGCATCTGTATTCAAGACCTTTTAAAATACTGGATATAAATACAGTATAGCACATGAAGCATTAAGTTCAAATGCTAAATAAATGTATATATAAATTACCAGACGAATTCCAGCACATAAGAAAGAAATGGTCAAAAAGGGAAGATTTATGAATTGACTTTGGAAGGAAAGAGTGTTCTAGAAAAGAAACTGTACAATTCTCACTGTAAAATGAACAAGTTACTGTCTGAGTTAAAGCAGAACCCAAGCTTTAACCCCACCCACCAAAACTGATACAAAGCACGTCTAAAATCAAAGCAGGAGTTTTTGTGAACTGCCAGAACAAAATTAAATTAAAACGCATACAAATTTGAGTTAGCTCTGCAATGGGGAAATATCCAGTGGTTAAACAGAGCGCAAGAATCTGAAAGCAGGTTCCCGTATTTGAGTATTTTGATGAAGATGGATCAAAATTAAATATTTTTTTATTTTTTTTCCATTTACATAAAGTAGAAATTAAATAATTTTTCAGTTTTAAAAGAACTCTATTATGAATCAGTGAGAATAGGAGAAAAGTTGAAAATGTAATTTGAAAATACATACATATCTATGGAAAACAAGGCTGTTAAAAATAAAATGTATATAAAGTTAGGCACCCATTAAAGCAGAGCCTCATGACCTCGATTTTTCACATTTTCTTTTTTTGTGTCAGGCACTTTTTAAATTTGAAAGACTATACAAACTGTATAAATACAGCATAAATATAGTAAAATATAGCATTCATAATGTAAATAACTGCAACAAGAGACATTTTCAATGTTCTGAAGCCTCAGCCTTGAAGCATTCCTTTCTAGCCTGAGGGCACTGGTCTTCCACATCAGGAACCCTTGCATTTGGTTAATGATCTGCTGCAGTTTGCTCCTTGGCTGCACAACTTTTAACCATTACCACAAACAGAAACCCAAATTGCATTTCTGGTTTTAAGATCCTCAGAAACACATTTTCTAACACACATCATCTTTCTTACTTCGGTCTCACCCTGAAGGCCAGATCACATGTGACAAGAGACCCTTCAAGGATAGGGGGGAAAGAGGAATGTCTGTTCCCATGGTGTCCAGTCACCCAAATACTGCAGAGAATAGGAATGCCTAAATTCAAAGAACTATTTCAATGAAAATCATTTCACGTTGGAAAACAATCATTAAATGTAGTCCTTTAAGGTAAAAATGGTAAGAATGTCCACTCTGACTTCAGTGTCATACCAAGTAAAGCAGATACTAAAACTGCCATTTATGTTAGTGGTACAAGATGAAGACTAGATGCCAATCTGAGAAATGAACTTTAAGTATAATTATGTCAAGGAATAACATGAGAATTAAGTAAGATCTGATAAGTGTACAACCTTTACGATTAATGATTCTTGCCTTTTGAATCTTCATATAAAAGACAATCCTGTGTATGAAAGATGCTACCAGATTTTCCACGTAAACCAAAGGAGGCAAATCTGCTGCATAAGATATTTTGGTTATTTTTCTTACTGATTATTGGAACAAAATTAATCCAAGTCACATCCAGTAAAAACAGCAACACTTGATTAAATGTTCCCAATTTAAGCCCTGAAGCTTAGTAGTGAAAGAATTTTAAAGGAACATAATACACTTGAAAAATGTTTGATCGATTCAGAGATTTCATCATTCTGGCCCGCTTTCAGCAGTCACCTAAATGGAATCTGATCATAACACTAGTTTCTTTGAGATCTGTCCTCTACATAATTATTTCACAGAAAAAGGACAGAGAATAGAACCAGTAACAGCAAATACTGTTGACTGTGCACTTGTGTTCAAAATATCTTTCTGTGATCTGCTAAGGAACCTTGTTCACTTTTTTTATATTACACTTTGAATAATACAAATTCAACTTCTTATCTGCATAACTGTAGCAGAAACCCTTCAGCCTACACCTTCGCCACTTAGCTTTGGTGAGGGTTCCGTTACTCACTCCACTGCATGCTCTGAATGTTGCTGGATGAGAACATTTTGTGAACAGGAGAATTATTGTATCAACTATAATTTAATTTTATATCCAAGATTTTTAGATTTCAAATTAAAATAAAACCCAGGAAATATATCTGTATTAAAAAAAAAAAAAAGTAAATTTGACATACACAAAGAAGTGCCCTAAGACATAACAGAGAAGGTAGCATGATGTACTAAGGCATCAGTCGGAAAAATGTACTGGAACATCATAAAACTACTGTGATAATATTTTTGTATTATCCATGTCAGCAGTGTACAGCAGGAAGAACCTAGCAAGAACAATATGGTCTTTCAAAGTGCTCTTATAGAAAGTACCAGAATTTAGAAAGACACTTAACAAAGAGTTAATAACGAATTCTATACTGCTATAAAGAAATAGTTATTACAGTGCAGTAATTCTACCTCTGAGTTAAAAATTTGCTATGTAGAGGAAAATATGAAAAGACTCTCCCATACAAGAATAAATGAATGAAGCAAGGACAATATGTTTAAAAAAGACGCCAAAAATGGAGAAGAATGATGAACTGGAAATAAATTGATGGGTTTCACAACAGTGTGAAGGGGAAAGATAATATTCTTAAATCACAACCATTTAGCACTTGCACATCATTATTAAAGAAATGGCATACAAGTATTTTAAGACATACTAAAAGAGTATTCACTGGAACTGGTCAAAAAGAGAGGGGGACATTTAAGATGTGAAAATGCATACATGATTAACTGACAAGAAAAATGGAAATTTCAGTCTTATTTAATGACCCACTCGGTTACCTGGCTGCAGCCACAATATCCACTGGGAATGCTGTGCAGCAGATGCATGGCTCTTCTCACATGTCCTGCAGTGCGCTGTCACGGTGGTCAGCTACCTCTACCCCCCCACATCCAGAGCTGTACTACCCCAGGTTTGGTTTCTGCAATCAAAATATTATCTTGTCTGTGTCCTATTTAGAGCGTGCAAAAACACAAAAGTAAAATCAGAGCCCATGTCCTTGATGTAATCCTTACATGTATGCTTAGATAAACACAGGTACAATCTCTTAAATTTGGATTAAAAGAAATTAAGGCTAGCTATTGCAGTTGCACGAGATGGTTGTTGCAGGTCCCTTCCAACTGAACTATTGTGAATTAATCTATTCTATATATCATTTACATTTTTTTCTTGTAGTTGGAGTTAAATGTGGACTATCTTCAAAGCTAGTATTAATACAGTCACATTTATGAACTACCGTTGGTAGCAATAAAAAAAGCAATGTTGGACTATGCAGGCATAGTCTCATCGAGTTAAGCATGTATGTTTTAAAGAACTATACTTGGAAGCAGTATAAAAGGTACTTTGGCTTAAAATTATTTTAACAAGTGATAAATGTCTTCAACATTTATTGGTTGTGATGAAGAGGAATAATAAAAACAATAAAAAAGGATATGAAGTGAAGACGAACTAGAAATGGGTTTTACTGTTTCTCTGAGAAATACGGTATCACGGGCTAAGTTCTACAAGTGCTCTCAGATCAAAAAGTTTGTTACTTAACAAATACTTAAAAGAAAAATTTTAAAATATCACAGTAACGTAACATGTTTCTTCCACATACATTCTGCAACACCAAAGAAACAAGCAGTTGGAGATGCACGCTAGCTGAAAGCTGCGGGAACCCTGAAGAGTGTCTGCCAACCCAGGCAGCCAAAGACACCTGGGGAGTATCTCAGGTATGAAACTACAACACATAACATGCAAAGGGATCAGTGCAGGAAAAGCACTGGCAGCTTTCCTAATACGTGTTTATTGTTTAGTTTGGGGTGCTTTAGTGCATGTTCTTTTTTTCTTCCCCCAGACACAGTCTCTTCTCCAAGCTCATTGGCGACTATGTAGTATCTATTAAAACTAGATTACTGTAAAAGTACAAAAAAAATCAAATTATTTTTTTTCAATGTAGGGTTAAACTATAACCCAGGAACCCAGCCTGAGAAAAGGAAAGCCTATAACTACAGAGGAATAAAATCTAATTTTTGCCATAGCATTGTTTCAGAAGGGAAGCAATTCAGCTCTCTTGTGTAGACTACTTCCCCCTCTAACTTGGGAAAAGTAAACCAAATCTCTCTGGCTAGAATAGCAGCAATCCTCTCAGTTACCCCTAGTCTAAGATGTTTTCCTAAGTTGCAATTTGAGTGCAAGTTTCCAGTGTAGTACAATATCTATTTGGTAAAGACCAATTACCACAGATAAATTTACTGAGTAAAGAAAAGGATTGCATAATGAGTTTACAAAATTAAGTGAAAGCAGCTACTCCTCATTTTAAAATGCAATTTCAAAATTTCAAAAGGTAATTTTAAAGGGTATCTTCTAATGCAATCATCTAATTACACCAACTACCAGAAAACTTTCAAAAGGGTTATAACAGCAGGCATCCTTAACAAGCTCATTTTTCCCATGAGGAGGATGATGGAAAGCTAAAGGAAATTCATATACTATTTTTATGAAGGATTAACATGATTTTACAACTTCCCCTCATAGTAAGTCATGTTTGTGATGTCATATAAGTATTACAGCATGCCAGTATTTCTTTTAAGAAAGTATTGCTAGTAGCCAGTTATTCTTAGCAAGGTTTCTGGAATCACAAAGAAGCTGCCAGGAGCCCAGTTTAAAGGATGCTGAGAAGCATTTTAAGAGGAAAAAAGAGAAATAAGATTCAGCGAAACCCAGGTCAATACGATCAAAGTCCTTCCCCTGACATACAGAACACATCAAATACAAGGTCACAATTTCAGTGGCTATACCAATGCCTGAAGGATCTAGCCGTCTAGGGCTACCTCACCACTCCAGTGAGAGCCACAACTGCCATGCCATACAAACATGGCCAGGTGAGCTACCAGGTATCCATGGAATTTACCGAGGGGAACGCAGAATTTAGCACAAATTGTACAATCACATATAAGAAGCGCTTTAGCTGGGTTAACATGTAACTCACTGAGCTAGTTGCTTGTCAGGTCAAAGGCAAAATTTGCATACATTTGCATACATGTTTTGGCAACAGATTCTCATGTTCAACATGTCCAACTATGACAGACAGAGTATTCATCAAACCAAATACTTTTTTTGACAGTACAGCCAAGAAGTATAGAAATGGAAACAGAGCAAACATTAAGAAAATGTATTATTCTTTGTGACTATATAACTGGTCAAAAGGATTTCTCTATTTCTGAAATTATTAGCTGTATTCTGCATAAAATTAAAGCTCTTAGCATACATTTAAAATACTTTTCCAGGAGAAATAATTAGTATTCCAAACAAGTAACTAAAAAAAGAAATGTTTTTTCTAGCAAAAAGTTAGTTGCTACAAAATTCTAATATTTTATTTCATAATAAAATTGGTTTGAACGTCCACGTGTCATATACACTGCAATGCCTTACACTCTTTAAATCTTTCCATACATCCTTCTTGATGAGCTAGTAAAACAGCTTTCTCTGCTGTCTTATCAGAAAAAAAAAAAAAGCCAGCAAATGTGTGCTGTTCATGTGCAGGTAAACATTCATAAATACACATATAAAATTACTAAAGTCAAGAGGAAAATTCACCTGTACATATAAGTCTGCAAATACTAGGGCATCTTTCAACTTCCATGGAACACAGTGGTGTGACCTAAAATTAAGCTTATTAGAAATTCTTGAAACTTTTGCTACTGCTATACAGAAAGGTAAACCTCACTAAGTGAAAAACACAATGTATGAATAAACTAGAACATGTGAAAATGTACCAGAAAGCAAAGAACTTACTGACAGAATAAACATACAATTGTATATCCATTTATAAAATTTCCATTTAAATAAATCCTCAAATTTATATGGATTATAGCTATCAACAAAATATGCATAAGATTCTCAGCTGCTCCAAATATACTTAAGTACATGCATTCACTCATAATGGAGAACAGAACACGAACCACCAATTAACTCTTTTGGATACTGCTTCTTTGATTACTTAACATTCAGATCCAGTAAATTTAAGTAATTTCTTTGGCTAAATTATTTCTAGAGCTATATATATCAGTATGCAAAAATTGGTCTGCAAATTTGTTAGGAGAACCAGCAAAACCACATTTCAAGCTTAATTATTTGTTGAACAGTAGAGTCTTACAGTAAATGGCATGGGCCTAGTCTCAGAGAATGTGACAGATTTCCTGAAAAACTACAGCAAATGTCTTAATCTCTCAATCTTTTATTTCTTTCTTTTTGAACTAAGATTAATAACAATTTTTTAATATGATCTGGCAGTTAGACACATCACCCTTTTTCTTACCACTTCTTAATAGCCTATTTGGCTTATGAAATTTCCATTCCATTTCTACTAGCTCTCTCAATTCAGTTTATTCCAACAGTCATGATTTAACCAGGCCAAAAGCCATGAAACAAATAAACTAGTAAGCTGCCTGCTGAAATTCACTGATGCTCTCAAAAGCTGTTCTAAAGCATGCATCTATCTCAATGTAAATGCTGGTGTGCTTAATAAAACTGCGAAGTCCAAGAAAGAATCTATAGTCCTGAGACAGCAAAAATATTATGTAGCTTAATGAAAAACACTCAGCAAAATAACAAGAACTGCCGAGAAGTCAAAGCTAAAAAGGTTTTCTTTCCTTCAGAAGTATTTAAATTACAGAGGGGAAGAAGCCGAAAGAAGTAAAACAATAGACTACACAAACTATTAAATCAACTTTAACTTATAAAAGAGATTTCAACATCTACAACTTGCCTCAATACTACTTACTTCTTCCTACCCCAAATATAAATGCTTTAAATACTTATTTATCCATGCAAGCTTTTTTTACAGCCTCACTAAGGAACTGCTATAGTTCTGCTAGACTAAATCCTGCTCTAAGCAATTATTTTCTATAACTGTTTTTGTTTAGTTCATTTCATTTGGGAATAGTGTGAGCTAAATTAACAAAGATACAGTTATACAAGATTGTGTTCAAGCAAACAGAGCATCGCTATATGTATTATACTGTTATAACTTGTTACCTTGTTGTAAAAAGGAAAGCATTTATTCCATTTGGTTTTCACAGGAATAATACACTTACTACATAAAAGCTCTTCTAAACAGTCACAAGACTTCAATGAATTGTGTCTTTGTCATTAGCTTTAGCAGATTATGCTGGAAAAGGTGTTTGTAGTCCTTTTCTAACATGAAAACTTTAAAAATTAATGGTTTTGCTATCCAAAACCCAACTCAAAATTAGTACCTAGTATCATAGAATTGTTTAGGTTGGAAAAGACCTTTAAGATCATCAAGTCCATCTGTTAACCTGACACTGCCAAGTCCACCACAAAAGCATAGCCCTAAGCACCACATCTACATGTCTTTTTTTAAAATACCTCCAGGGATGGGGACTCAACCACTTCCCTGGGCAGCCTGTTCCAATGCTTGGCAACCCTTTCCGTGAAGAAAGTTTTCCTAATGACCAATCCAAACCTCCCCTGGCACAACTTGAGGCCATTTCCTCTCATCCTATTGCTTGTTACTTGGGAGAAGAGATGGACACCCACCTCACTACAACCTCCTTTCAGGTAGTTGTAGAGAGCGATAAGGTCTCCCATGAGACTCCTCTTCTCCAGGCTAAACAACCCCAGTTCCCTCAGCTGGTCATCATAAGACTTGTGCTCTAGACCCTTCACCAGCTTCGCTGCCCTTCTCTGGACATGCTCCAGCACCTCAATGTCTGTCTTGTAGTGAGGGGCCCAAAACTGGACACACTATTCCAGGTGCGGCCTCACCCGCGCTGAGTACAGGGGGACAATCACCTCCCTGCTCCTGCTGGCCACACTATTCCTGATACAAGCCAGGATGCTGTTGGCCTTCTGAGATTACTTCCTCAGATTTTAAGATATCTCCCTTCATCTGAAGACTTGAAATGCAATTAATTGCTTCTCTAAAAGTACATAGTAAAAATTAACAGTTCTTTTTCTTTCCCTTCCTTGTGGTGTCACTTCTACTTGTACTGGGGTTAAGGTTTAAAACAGAATTAGGGCCAACTTTGTCAACAATATTGTTCACATAGTAAGAAAACAAAAGTAGGAATTTTTTTTTTTCTATGAGTTTTTAGAAGGGGGAGGTGGCAAAAAAGAAGGTGGCAAAAACAGGTCCTCCAGCATAAATCACTGATGACACCAATAACGCAGTATCTTTTCAATGTTTTTAAAGACACAGACAAACCACAGAGCATGCAGAAAAGAGCTATAAAATTATTCCAGGCTTGAATAGTAAGACCTAGAGGGAGAGATTTAGATCAGAAATGTTTAACTTTATTTCAATAAAGTGAGAATTGAGACGGGACTTGACTGTAGTACATATGCAAGCACCTCCAACAGGGGAAATACGTCAGTTTTTAAAGACTTTAATCCAGCAGAAAAAAGGCATAACAAGAACAAACAGTTGGTCCCTGATGACAGACAAACTCAAACTAGAAATAGGTCACCCCCCTTTGACTGTGAGCGTCACTGACCACTGGAAAAAGCTGTGGATGATAGTTCTAAGGCATTCTCCAAAGGCTGTACATTAGCACTGCTGTCTTTTCACTACTGAGCTTAACATAGAGACAACTAGGTTTAAGTAAACGACATCTTAAAAGGTTGTCAGACTATAGCTAGAGGTCTCCATTGACACTAGGCTTTACAATTCTATGAGCTGTCTTACTTTCCCAAACAACATGATCTTATTGCCCTCCTGTCTTAAAATTTGATGTGCCATCATCCATGCAATCACTAAATTTTTTTTTTGCCTCTCAAGCTTTCCCTTTCCTGTAAGATCTTTCTGAAATTAGTCTCTCTATATTCACTCACATGCATGTCTTTTCTCACCACCTTTGCTGCTTTTGCCCTGCTAGTTATGCCAGCCAACACCACCTGTGTCCATTTTCTTCAAGCGACCTTTAAAAGAAGTCCTTCGATTTGACTGGATCCCTCCTCTGTCAAATCCACCTTCTATCACAGTGCCTACGGTGAGGTGTTTGCTGTTCAGATCCATTTTTTGTCCCACTCCCAGTAGACATAAAAAGGACATCTGCTTACTTTCTCCTTACAGTAATTATTATCTATCTGAAGGTTGTCATGTATATCCTGAACTTTTCTGTATAGAAAGTGCTCAAAGCTGGACAGTCAGCAATAACCAGACTGAGACTACTGCATGGCTTTTACATAGGACTGATTTATTTTTGCCTCCCAGTAAAACGGCAAACATGTTACCAAAACATGGCATATTTAACCAACAGACAGCTTGTGACGCACTGTAACCAACAAGTGCTTTTTTGCAGGCTGTTTCTCACCAGTCCTCCCATGCTGACATAAAAAGTGATATAATTTGCTGCCCAGTAGAATCAAAAAACTGTTAGTTTCATGACTCCATCAATTTTGTTATTGTAGCTATTACTGAGAAATAAAATATTATAATAGTAACCTTATTCTACCATCAAACAAGCAGCTGTAACTTCCATTCATCGTGACAACCACAAGTAATGGAACAAGAGCAATTTTGCTTCTCTTTTTAAAAAATGTAGTGAATTTCCAAACTATGCAAATATTGGGGTTTTGTTTTGTTTGTGACACCCAACATGCTTGGAGTTCTTTAACTTCCAATCATGAGAGAGAGAGAGAGAGAGAGAGAGCAAATATGTAGGAACACAGTCTGCAAGGGTCTGCTGTAACTCAAAATAAAATGTAAATGTAAAACTACCATTTTCAGGCTTTTTGCATGGCCTATGGAAAACACGAATAAAGCAATTCTGTTTTAAAAGATACAATATTTTATACATTAAAAGAAACTTTTTTAAAGAACATATTTTTGCAAAAGTGAGAATGTTCAACACTGAATCACTGCACAAAATTTTGAATAAAATTATTTCGTATTTGTGTGACTAAAATGTTTATGAATTTATATTGAGTTTATCCGAATGTTTTGGCCAATCACTTGATAGCTTTTGCAAAAGCGATATTCTCAAAATGAAAAGTATCAACTTTTCATTTCGAAGCTGACCTATATTTGTTCTTTTTAAATCATGTAATTCCACATAGACAAAACAAGACTATTTTTTCCTCTTGACGTTCAAAAGAAGTTGCGGGCAGGGGTTGGCTGTTTCTTTCGCACAAAAATATTTTTTGGTTTTGGGAGCAGATAGAAATCCTAGTGATAGACACAGTTCTAAGTTGTATCTCTGCATACAGGAACTTTAAATATATTTTAGTTTTACCCTGTTGTCTTTTTTAAAGCAATTCACTCTATATATGGTTATAGAAAATTCCTGAAGTTTTTTTCCTCCCAAACACTAAGCTTGCATGCAAAATCCTACCACCATCTTCAAGACCACCAGTACCTGAAGCCAGCACCTCTTTCTCTTTTATGTTCCATGCACATATATGAATGGTTTGTTGACAGTTTTTAGGTTTTACATTCACAAATCCTTTACCTATGAGATAGACAATAACTACCTGATTTAATTTGATCCTTTCTAGTTAATGGCAGTTACAGAACAGCGTATTATGAAACCTATAAGAAAATTCTACTTTTAATGTTCATCATCTCTCTCAAATTGAAGACACTATTAAGCTTAAATAATAACAAAACTATTTGATGGTGCTTTAATGTATGACACCACAAATAAGTTCATAAAATATTAATTACATTTTCTCAGTCAAGAAGGTGCCTACATTGACACAAAACCAGAACTAATTACCATGATGTAAGTCTTCTCAGCAAATATGGCAAATGCATTCTTTTCTGACCACGCTAACCATTTTTTGATCTTTTTAAGTTCAACTTAGTTACTGTACTGGTTTCTTAGCTTGAATTATTAATGCCATAATGGTTTATTGCGGGGTTTGTGAACACTATTTTTGTTTAATATATTCACCAACAAAAATATCATTTTAAAGATCTCTAAAAAGATCTATCAAGTCATTAACCTACAGATTCCAGCATGACCTTGTGCAGCTCAGGATGCTTGAGTACATGAAAATAAACTCGGATATTTGGCACATCATGCCCTTCTGAGATTTGCAGAAGTCTCAATACAGTTCCAGTGGCTGCAGTTCCATAGCTGGAGGTACTAGGAAATGGTAGTATTACCTACAAATATCTACAAAACAAAGTATAGTCAATAAAACCCCCATGTAGTTTAATGGCTTTAGGTATAGCTATTTTCAGGATCAGGGCCCAAAGACTAACAATGTTTCCAATCTGAATTCTTCTGAATTCCAATCTGAAACTTCTGGAACCTCAGTAGAAGAGCAATTTATTTGAAAAAAATCGTATAAGAATGTTTAGAAAAGGTCATACACATTTACGGTACTTCATTAACTACTCCACTTTTATAAAGAAATACCCATGTCAAAGAAATCTTTGTTCAGTTTCTTTGTAGAGCTTTGCAATTTATTTCTGAACAAGCAAATACAGGTGAACAACTTCAGATCAAATCTTCTCCAAATCTAAGAGTAACATATTAAAAGGCATTCAAAACTATATTTTTTCCAGACTGAGATTGCCCCCCCCCCCCAAAGAAAAATGCTCTCTGTATGTATCTGTGCTTTACTCCAAAATATCGGAGGAAAAAGAAATTGAAACAGTGAGTGGGAAGCAGGGGCCAGGGGCTGGGGGGGATGCGGAAGAGAGGAGACCTAATGCAACAGCATCAGATCTATCCCCTTTCTAGGAGATCTGAACACTTCATAAAGCAAGCTGAAAATGCGCATGAAATCTGTTGTACCAAGTCCATGGGAAATGAAGGATAAGAATATTTAATTGATGTACAATTGTGCAAAGCCCTTAATCACAAGAAGCAATTAAAGGTACCTCTAGCATCAAACTGTATTTCTAGTTCTTTTATTGTTGCTTTGGTACTTTGTAGGCAAAATATTTTCAATTTGCACTTGATAAATCTCACTGGTAATTTACTTATTTCAGAATTATTAAAATGTGTAGTAATGCATTTTTATACATAACGTATTTCCAAAGCCAATACTTAAATACTTGCATCATTCTACCTCAAATCAAAGCTAAAAACATTACAAATCAGCCTATCAAAGGCAGGGTCTGAGCAGAATTTGTAAGTTTAACATTTCTGAAATTAACTAACATCATTTTCCCTCCATTTCCTGTAATCCTACTAGGTATCTCAGACTGGTTATCACTGACTCCATAAAGGGATAACAAACACCATTATTTTGCGATTAATACAGATACATTTGATATTAGGGCTTTTTTTTTCCTGTGCTGTCTAAATCACTGAGGTGAAAATAAAGGTGTTGACAACCAATACAAACTTTCTATTGCAATGGGATACTATCTCTTTGAATGGTGAATGTTTGTCATACCCTTTAGCTAACAGCCAGATTAGGGAAATGGGAGGGTTAGCACATAAAAGACATTCCTTTCACACAGTAAAATATTATGAACATTCATTCCAGTTACACATGCCAGTTTAAAAAAAAAATGTAAAATATAGGTGTTTCTTTATGACCAATAAGTAGCAAAACATTTCTTTTACATGCTGCTATGCATTCATGTCATTCAGAAAGGGAAAAAAAAAAAATCAACTGACTTAAGCATCCACAAAACACAAATTGGTTACAAGTTATAAACTTGTAAACTGAAGATCTAAGAACAAAAGCTTGCTAAAGAAAAAAAGCAGAAGTAGATTCACATTCAAAAATATGTTACTAACTTGTAACAGTTGAGCCATTTATAAACTTTAGGGAAGAAAATAATTGCCTGGTTCTACTACTTTTAAAAACTTTTATTA
Source organism: Pelecanus crispus (assembly GCF_030463565.1). Lineage (NCBI taxonomy): Eukaryota > Metazoa > Chordata > Aves > Pelecaniformes > Pelecanidae > Pelecanus > Pelecanus crispus. The sequence goes on along the minus strand of NC_134652.1, from coordinate 19,426,804 downwards.
TATCTGAAATTCCTATTTTGTCCAGCATTTTTCATAACAGTCACTTATTTTTGTAGAATAAGAAACAAAGGAAAGTCCCACAACATAATTTGATATCAAAATAGTTGCAATGTGAACCGAATAAATGCAAAGTACACCTAAATTACTTACAAATATTTATATTGCATTCCATTTTGAACAAGTTGAAATAAAAAATACTTAAGACTGAGAGGGGACTTTAAAATCCTATTGTTTATATTAAATCCCTACTTAATTTTCCACCTAGCAACAGTTTTAAGTGTCCTTAAAGCACTGTTATTAAATGCAGACATTATAGATCCAACATTAGATTAGAAACCCCCTAGCCAATCTAATTCTAACTCTAGAAAGAAAACTATCGCTTTGTTTTAACTACCTACATATAATCAGAACCATGTACCGCGGGCCATAGAAATGCAAATCTTACCAGCAAACATGTCTTGCGTTGAATCTTAAGAGTCCTCCTAAAATGCCAGAAGAGCAGGTACTTCCAATACCACAGAAAGTCTGCACGCTGCACTTGTCCAAACTAACAGTCAGGCAACAGCTGCTCAGTTTAAAGCTACAAACTGTGGCAAAATGCATAACTGACATGCCTTGTGTAAGCCATGAAGACGACGTGCATTTGGCTAGCTCGCTGAAAGGTCAGGTTACCCACCTCCCCAGATAAAAGTTGAAACACTGGGATTCGAATGGAAGGAAGTTTAGAAATTAAGGACGAGCATACATCCTGCTAAGACTAAAAGCATTTGATTTTGACAGCACAGTTATAAACAAGAGTGATTTAAATTCTGCTGGATTTTTGTCTTTAAATATATTAAGAAATAAGTTAGCCTACAACCAAGCTTTCGTACAAGTTATATTTATATCAGTGTTGTTTAAACAGGCCAAAAGCAATAAACGGAGTTAGTTTTGTTTTAGGAAACTTCAGCTGAAGCATTACAAAAACCATGCCACGGGTTTCTTTATTAGCAAATGCCCTACCTTTACAGCTATTATGCACTCTGCGCTAGAGTCCCTAATAAAAGGCAATAGCATTAGCTTTAATGGGACAAAGGTCTATGACTTAGGCAGCAATCCAAAAAAGTTTCTTTGAGAGGCAAAGAAGAAGAAAACCTCCCCGAGGCTTCCAGAAGTGTAATTAACTGTAAAGAAATTACAAAATAGAGGGATTTAAAAAGACAGCATCGCCGTTCAGGCTGCATCTATGTTAGTAAACTCTATAGACACCAAAACTCTGCCTTGATCCCAGCAGCCGTCACTATCAGGCTCTGGCATTTTTATCACTTCTGCTCTTCATTCTAACCTTAGCCTTGTCTACACACAGTTTACATCACTTTTATAAGCAGCAGGACTACATCAGTGAAAAGTTAGTTATGAAATTTGCTAGAGTACACAAGACTGAAAAACAATACACTGCCACAAGAAACCTTTCTCCATTTCCCCAGGAAGTCTGAGGGAGCGATCCATGCAGAACTGGAATGCAAGCAGTACACTGAGAGTCACTTTGTTTATACGGTGGATATATGTCTTGTCTAAAAAACCTCTACTGGAGGAACGATCATGGAACCTGGCCAACGCACCATTATTTTCTCATCGACAATACCAGCATATTCTTTCTGAATTGGAAGAATGACAGTTTAGTGTTGTTTCCAACCTCCAGCTGAAAACTAGCATGCTTACATTTCTGAAGAATTCATGTTAAATATGATAATATGAGGACCCCCATTGGGGATACAGTATAGAATTTTAAAATTAATTTTATTTATAAATATCAATTTTATTAATGCCACCTCCCTACAAAAAATGCAAAATAAACCATCAGATTAAACATTTCTCAACATTATAGGGTCAATACTAAAGAATTTTCCACTAATTATAAAAGCAAATATCTGAAAACCTAAAGAAAAAATCAGAATGTTCTTGATTCTACAAAGAAAACTGTACAGTATATCTTAGAATTTAACAAAAAAGAATTAGTGTCTGGATATAAATAAAACAACATTATCCTACAAAAGTTGATTTTCTTCTAATTTGTTTCCTAGAAACAAAACTTCAAGGGAATCTTTAGAGATGAAGAGTCATCTTGAGGTCCTCAGGGTTTTTTGCTTATGATTGACAGGCTAACATAAACATACCAAAAAAGTTCCATTCTACACTTTGAAAGTTCCCATGGACACTACTTTTACAAGGCCCATTCAAACAAATGTTCAGACCTTTAAAATAATAAACAATAATAAGCAGTTTAGGAATTAACTATCTGCACTTAGAATCCCATTTCATTTTTTCTGAAGACTAATTACTTCTCATAAAAAAAAAAAAGTTTGATTCAAACTTCTGTGCTCTCAGCCTTCATCCACAGACATTAGTATGTCCTTCATTCCCTCCCTCACAACAAAGCTCCAATAGCACAGTCAGACTCATTCCATGAATTTAACTCTTTTTTCTGCTGGTGGAAACAACAGCTATAGACTACCAACAAAGATATTGCTGCAAGCAGAGACTCAGCTACACAAGTTAAAGGATCATCAGTGTACCAACTGCCACACAATATTATTGGAACTAAAATCTATACAAAACCATCTGAGACTCAGTTCTGCTTCTTAACTGCTTAGCTCCATACACTGCTTAGGACAGACATACAAACATGTACCTTCCTGTACCATGACTATGATACCTGTTCTGTCCAAAGGACCAATTTTGAAGATGAAAATATTTTTAATTTTTTTACTTAAATTACTTACACTAGCTAACTTCAATCTACTGCCTGGATCAGTTATGCATCTTTTCGTCTTGCAGCAATATACCTTACTGAACCCAGAAAGAGGACTATAAGGACGAGACAAGCTATGCTGGCAGAGCTTAATTCTTTGCGCCTACAGCGTTTTACACATGTTGGATTAAAGGAAGTTTTTGTTAAATTAACGTTGGCACAGATCCTCCTTAAGTCCTTCTCCTGCTGCCCTTGCTGTGACCAACCTGGCTGCAACCAGGCCATCCAGATGGTGACGGGTCCAGGAGACTGACTGCAGCGATCTTTCCTTTCTGCCAGTTCATGGAGACAACCATTGTGGCCAGCCCCAGACAGTCTCACGTGTCCCTTGACTGCAGCTGTCCTCCCAAATCTTTCTCCTTCTTTCTGCAATCTCAGCCTTGATCTGCGCTTCCTGCCATGTCACTCCTAATTCTGCCCCTGACCAGATGACCTGCACTTGTTCCTGGTCTTCCTGATCTACGTCCTGGAGCCAACTGGGTAGCATGAAACCCTTGGTGTCCTGACCCACACCCTTGCCTCAGGCCACATTATCTACTTACTGTCTGACGTATTTCCTGGATTTTATTTCCTCTCCTACAGCATGTTGCCTGATCCATCTTCTTACCTTAGATTCTTGGCCTGAGACACTTTTCATCTTTTCAGGTCTTAATCTCAGCTCGTTTGGCTTTATCCCTCACTCTAGCTGGTCTTAAACTTTGGGCCCAAAGTTTAAGCAGACCACAGACCAGCTAAATCATGTTGGCCTTCCTCAGTCTGTGCACATAAAGCTTGTATCACCCATGACTTCTGACACATAGCTGTCAGACAATTGCCCCAGCTTCAGGGATCCTGGAATTTCCCCAATATTTTAACAATAAGCCTTGTGCAAAGGGTACAAGAAACAGCAGTGGGAAAAGCCCGAGAGACTTGGGTCCTGTTTGCTGCCTGATCTTTGCTGATGACAAAGTCTGATTACAGAAAAAGGGTTATCTCTGAATACAGAGGAATGAATGAAGTAGGTTTTCTTAAGATCAATATAGTCTGCCTGCATGCTCATGACAAACTACTACTGTTCTTGGTCAAAAATTGTTGTTGTCTTTTCAACAAGTTCTGAGTAACCTTTCTCTGGAAGCTGAACAACACTGATGAAGGATGTAGTCTGATCTGTATCACTTAAGAAAGTGGCATCGGACTTCAACAGCTTTGAAAGATGCTAAAGTGAAAAGAATACTGATATGAAATGTTTGCCGTCTGCTCCATCCTCAGACACCTCTTTTCACTTTTGTTTTTCTTGGATTACAAAGCTACGGAAGTTATCCTTGTAATGGGGTTCAGTGACAGGGGGGCAGGGAAGGAAGGGTACAAGTTTCTTTCCAGCAATGACTCTGGACACAGGCATCAAATACAAAGCACAAACGTTTTCACATAGCGTAGTTCCTTCCTTAAGATTTAAAAAAAGACCCAAACCTTTTTTTCACTATCTGTAAAAAAAACTGCCAACACCACATGAACTGTGACAATGACTGAGTCTTCAAATATGATTCCAGTGAAAGCTCTGGCCCGTTAACAACTATGAACAAACTTCTGTAACAATCAATTTGTGAGAAACAGAACAGGCTGAGAAGCAGGATTTCCTTTCTACAGGAAGAAATCTGGTTTCAATCCAAATCCCACTGAAAGACATTCTCAGAACTTACTAACCAGAAATTCTGAGTTACATACAGAGGTGCTAAAACAGCTGAAATGTCTTCAGTGTTCATACATGAAAATTACGTTCTCTGTAGTAACCAAGATGCTGACAAGGATGTGAATGTCACTGACCAGCTGTGGGAACTCCCGGCATCTGTGGTTCCCGGGCGTCCACTCTCAGTCTGTCCCTGTGCTACCAGGACCGGAGTCACAGCTCCTCAGTCGGGAGCCTGACAGCTCTGAGAGCCATCCAGGAGCAGGGCTTGCAGCCTCACTGCTCCAGACCCAAGAGATGAGTCTCCTACAGAGCAGGCCCTACATGAGTTTTTAAAGACTCTCAGTCCCAGATTCACATGACTGGGAATTCTGGCTTTGGAGGTCTGGTATGTTTGGAAGCCTCCTCTGGAACTAACAACAGTGGCAGCTGATCTGCCCGCAAGACCATCGTAGCCCTGGGGACTCAGAGCATTTAGGGTCCTTAGCTACCAAACCAAACCTTAGAACAGCATTTCTTGGAGTTGGACTACTTGTGACTGTAGGGTTCATTGCTCAGGTCCCTAAATAACTCCCGAAGGTCTGAACACAAAGAACTCATAATGTGCTTAGCGCTAGGGAGACATAAAACCAGGAGCCTACCCCAGCATTACGGACTCTGTGTCTGCAGGATCCCTATTTCCGGAGCAGATATTACATAAAATCCCTAACTGCAGAGAGCATAAAGGTTTTGAGGAGTCTTCCTTTTAAGTCATGAAGAACACTCCCCATTAAATTAATGGGCTCTTCTTTAAATAGATTATGCAAGAGAGTGCTGAACTTTATCTCCAGGAATTGCAAACATTTTGAAGGAAAAGTAGTGGAATGTTGTCTGGTCCAGAAGAGGTCCTCCAAACATAAATCCAACAGCCCCTGAGATCTTTTCAGGACTAGCTGATACAGACTGGTTTTAATAAACAAATTCACTTCCACTTTTGAAGCTTTTTAAGAACTGTCTTGAAAATCATTCCAAGTGCAGCAATAATTACTCTATAGAGTTGACAGCCGTCTAAATTGTGTCCACACTTTCATGTCTGTACTGAAGCTTAAGTTGTAGCAAAGCTGAGGAATGGTTTTACCTGGTGGAAGACACAAATCTACTTGACATGGACCTTAATATCATATTACATGTCTTTGGCACAAGACCAGATATACTGCAACACAATCTGTATGCAGGCTGCCCCTTAGAGCGATTCAGAAATCATGAGCAGTGCACGGAATTGAGTCGTCCACACACTCTATGTCCCCTGTGCATCAGTTTTCTACTGCTTTCAGACTGAACTTCAGTTATTGGTCTGAGCTGTAACTTTCTAAATGGCTTGTGACTTTCTTACCAGAAAAACTTCATCCTTCCTCATACCGGTATGCTAGTGATCAACACGGGTGCACAAACTAGATTTTTTTTTTATTGGTAAAAGAAAAGGAAGAGTTTTGAGCACTCTTCCTGAAAGCCTTTCACCTCTGTAAAAAGCACCTATTCCCAGTCTGAATAAAGGTAAAGGTCTGAATAAAGGTCCATACACCATGTTCCATGTGCTACTGTGAGGGCTTCAGCGACTAGATGACAGGGTAGGAAAAGAGCTTTGTGCTCTGCTGGCTGTTTTAACTGTTTTGCATAAGGTATAACAGTGAGTCATTATGCTCGAGACAAAAAATAGAGACACTTTTGTATATTTTCACAATTTCAGAAAAAAATAAGTAAAAAGCTTGTGTGAGTGAAGCACTTTGGTACAAATCTGAGTACCACTGAGTTAAAAAAAAAGGACTAAAAATGCAGTTCCCACAAAGCCAAAAGGTATGAGGGGAGCAACCAGGCTCTATAGCTGCTGCCCAGACACATGCCCATTAAGTTATACTCTACAGTTTACAGCACGCATTTAATGACATGACTACACTGAGCCAATAAATGAACTCCATAATAAACCACTAAATATTAGCTAACTTGTTTATGATTATTTTTACAAGTAGAATAAAACCCCTACCTTTCAGGTTCAGATGGAAACTTTTTCTCAAGAGAGCTATCACCCTCACCGAAAAAATTGCATAGGTGGATTACTCAACTCTTCCTTTCAGTACAGTCACACATTTGTTAGTTTCTACTTCCTCCAGCATGTCACGTTTTCTGTGACAGCACAAGAAAAGAACTTCCAGAAGAACATGGTCAGTACAATCTTCCCCAACCCCAAAAAGGTTTGACCAAGTTGTTTCCTAAATTGGAACAGAACGAACTATACTTATTTTAAAAAAAAAAAAAAAGTCTTAAAACCCAGTAAACTGAAGGCTACAATTTTACGTTTACTTGCAAGATAACTCATTTAAACTAAATCTTGTTTCACATACATTATTAAAAGACCTTTTTCTTCAAATCATTTGTCCCTGGCAATTTTAGAGTAAGATGCATATACAACCCTCCTACTTGCAAACATTTTACAAAATAAAACTAGCATTACCCAGATAATCCATATTTTTCAATCAAATAAAAATAGAATCCTCTTACACTTAAGAATATATTTGCATAATGCCTGCACAAAGGTAATGATATGTTTAAATAAAATACATGACAATGTATACAGGCATTAAAAACTAAAACATTAATATTAATCACAGCATGTTTTAAACAGTTGTATTTTGCCTATGTTATAGGCAAACATTTTGATGAAGTCCTATTAACTCATTGAACTGAAATGTGTAATACACATACAAATACCTAAGGCAATTTAGAGATCTCTAACTTGGGACGCAATTTGACAAAATGAAGCACCCAGTGGCAATACTAGGCCAAGGTGACTTTGCCCTATCATTCCCCTCCTTTACAGGATTTTTTGAAGTGAAATCAGTTTCTAGGAACAAGAACCCAGGACAAGGAGAGGTCATGAAAGTTGATGCTGGCATTGCCACTTACCATCAGTTCAGAGCCTCAGATGTGTAAACTTTTACTCTAATACACAAGAGTATTTGCCATTGTCTAACACTGTAAGTAGTAACACGCAATATGGCAAGTCTTCAACTGCACCTTTATGTAGCACATCTTTACAAGGTAAAGATCTGTTGAACTGGATCCACCACAAAAATGTTTTACTGTAATTACTTCATAATAATTCACCACTTCCTTCAGGTTTTATTTACAATGGGTTTAGATATTACAACATTTACAGGACACAAAGGAAGTCTGAGTTCAAATTTCTGACTGGAAGAACAGTAACTAGATAGTTCAACAATTCTTTATGCTTATATAAAATTGCAAATTACTTTTGAAGCTATTTTAAAATAAATGTATATAATCTTTTGTTTTCATAATGCATTCTAGTTCCACCTACATCAGTGCTATTGGTGTTCACATTTTTATTTGCTAGTGCTTCCTTTTATTTATTTAAGTAATCAATATAATTGCTACCTTTGGGCATGCCTACCTCTGTACAGTGAAGTATGGTGCAGTGATGCTCAAAATACCACCATCTCAGCTAGTGCCATGACCAGAAGGGGACATATTTGAAGGATTATTAACTGGGTCTCCTATATTGTTTTTAAGCCAACCACTACAGGTGATTTCCCTGCATCATGAGAATACTCTAGTTCAGATCTGAAAGAGTCAGTCACAGGTTGCATCTCTACACTGCACTAGCCTGCACAATCCAGACGTCTGCAATTTCTTTCTTTCTGAAAGAAATGAACATCACATCAGCTCTTTCCTGCACTTCCATCAGGACCTTTGTGCTTGGACCTTTGATTGTACTATGACGTCTTCCTACATTGCAAATCCTTTTTCAAGTACAATTTTAAAGGAAAAACTGTAAGACAGGTTCTAATACAAAAGTTAAAAAATAAAAAAATTCAATACAAAGACCTCAGAAGCTATGCTTGAAGTTTTTGTGGAAGCAAGCCAACACTTGAAAACCTGTCCTGTCACAGCTTGTGAAACAGTAACAAGAAAGAGTTGCTATTCTTGATCAAAACAGTAGAAACACAAATCAGAGGAAGGGTCTTCCCTCCGTTCTTCAACAGGCTGAGCAACATGAAGAAACCAAACCTAGAAGATATAGTGCTAATCTCCTGTTGCTGATATTGATTGAGGGCAGTGCACAGTGCTGGAATTACTACATGGGCACTCCCCACCTCTGACTGTCAAAGCAAGTATTTATTTTCCTTTCCCTGGTCTCTCTGCAACATATGATATTCTTAATTTAGATATACTGCTATCTTGTCTGAGAAAGGTTGGTAGGGCCCTGATGAAATGTACAACAGTTCGAACTGTTTCTGGAGGGCTACAAACTGCAAGTGCTGATGGAAATACCACCTTCCCCACTATTGTACCGGTTTTGGCTGGGTCAGAGTTAATTTTCTTCATAGTAGCTTGCATGGTGCTATGTTTTGGATTTATAACCAAAACAGTGTTGACAACACCGGGATCTTTTAGTTATTGCTGAGCAGTGCTTAGCACAGCATCAGGCCTTTTCTGCTTCTCACACCACCCCACCAGCGAGTAGGCTGGGGGTGCACAGAAGCTGTGAGGGGACACAGCCAGGAGAGCTGACCTCAGCCAAGGGATATTCCATACCATATGACATCGTGCTCAGCAATAAAAGCTGGGGGAAAGAGGAGGAAGGGGTTACGTTCGAAGTTATGGCGTTTGTCTTCCCAAGTAACGTTACGTGTGATGAAGCCCTGCTCTCCTGGAAAGGGCTAAACATCTGCCCGCCGATGGGAAGTAGTGAATGAATCTTTTATTTTGCTTTGCTTGCATGCGTGACTTTTGCTTCATCTATTAAACTGTCTTCATCTCAATCCATCAATTTTCGCACTTTTACCTTCCAGTTCTCTCCCCCATCCCACCGGGGGTGGGGTAGTAAATGAGCGGCAGCGTGGTACTTAGCTGCCTACCAGGGTTAAACCACAACAACTATTAAACCACACCAGGATCGATATATTCCCTTTCCAACACCTCCAAAAAACTAAGTGTTCCAATGACATGCTGTATCCTCTGATAAATCCTCTGCTGCATTTGACAACAGAGTTATCGATGTCAATTAGAAATTCTCAGGTTTAGATGAGATTAGCTTATGATTGAAGTTAAATCCAGCAGTAAGAGAGGATGTTGGACAGAGGAAAATAACCTTTTTATCAATCTGCATGGACAGGACAATTTTCTTTCTTAAAAGGTACACACCCACGAATGATAAATGCAGCTCTGAATTCAGAATAGTGTTGGGTTCCTTGCTAATGCTAATGCCTCAGTTCATAACATTGCCAAGTAACACTCTGTAAATGCTTTTAGAGAGGACTCTGTTACTGATACCTTTGTAATTTCTCAGATATATTAAATCACCATGATATACCTTGAACATGAACCTTCCACATCCAGAAAACTTCAATATCCTAAAGCTGCAGCACATCTCTTCCTCAACAGAGACCACTACAGTAAGTCATACCTAGACCACTACAGTATAGAATCATAGAATCGTTTAGGTTGGAAAAGACCTTTAAGATCATCCAGTCCAACCATTAACCTAACATTACCAAGGCCACACTAAACCAATCAAGGGTAGACTAGACTAAACCATGCCCCGAAGTGCCACATCTACCCGCTTTTTGAACACTTCCAGGAATGGTGACTCCACCACCTCTCTGGGCAGCCTGTTCCAATGCTTGACAACCCCTTCCATGAAGAATTTTTCCTAATATCCAACCTAAACCTCCCCTGGCGCAGCTTGAGCCCATTTCCTCTCATCCTATCGCTAACTATGTCTCTACTGTCTACACAGGTTGCCTGTGGAATTGCAAATCAAGTTCAAGATCTTTGCCTTTTCTTTAAGGCCTCACTTGCTTGGGCTCAGAATCCATCAACAGAAGCACACGCCACACAATACGGGCACCGCAGACATCCCCAAGCTAGTGCAAAGTGTGCTGGTACACAGAGCACACGTGCAGTCACTAGCTCAGGCTCTACAAAGAGATGATACAGCCATATTAGCATGTCAGTGAGCCTGAGCTAATTACTGCTGCTGCTTCCAGTTTCAGAACTCAGTCGGAGCCCGGAGCTCTACGGTGACAGTCACAAGCTGGGCTTTTCAGGCACCGCAGCAACATGCCCCATGGGAGGCTGACATTTGTACTCAGGGGACAGAGCATCCTTAGAGACTTGATCAGGTCTGGGGCATCAAAACCCTGTGCTCTCTTCTCCCGCTCTGTAGGAAGAAGGTCCACCACAGTACATGACTCGATTCTTTTAACGTTGCTTTCCAGAGCTGTTGCAGGAATGTACACGTTTATTTTTCTAAAGCACTCATCTCCCCAGAACAAATAAAAAACAAACAAAATAAAAGGGAAAAACCCTACCAAAACAGGACACTCTATTGTACATATCTCTGTCTCTCACAGATGATGAGGGTATGTGAAGCTTAGTAATGTTGCTCAGCGTATTACTGAAATTCACTCAGATGCTACGGTTTGCCATCTGTACCTCTTGTTCTCATACCGTTTTAGTGCCTCTCTCTGCCATTTGATTCATGTAAAGAGAGACTAATTAAAACCAGAAAGGGCCACTCTTTGGGATAAAATAAGACAACCTGATCTGAGCACAAACTGTATAATTTGTCTGTAAAAATGAGGTCAGTATCTGCACTAGTTAAGGAACTGCACTGAGAATTCTGTACTGATTTTGTCATATTCCTGTAAAATTTTGGGCAAGCCATAATATCCACATGCTTCAATTCTACAACTGTACAACTGAGATACTACATCCTTTTGTTACTGTATATCAGATGATGATAAATCCCCAAATGCTTGAGTACCTTAGGAAATATTCTAGGCATTAATTAAAAATGAATTTAAAATGCAGTTACTATTCTGTACAAAACCCTGGTTTAATGCAATGAATTTGTACCAAGAATGCCTTTGTCCTGTTTAACTTCCAAAACCGACCAAACTAAATCACATAATGGTATTCTTACTGCATACAAAGATGATCCGCATGCAATCATCAGTATGTAACATCCATCCTCCAATAAGCATTTTCCACATAGACCACACCCCTGTTATTTGAAATGATCCATACTAGAAAGATGATGGATCTGGGAGAAGACCACCAATAAATGAGCAATGAATTGTACATACTTATCGCACAGCGCTATGCTGGTAGCTAGTTGTATAATGACAACAATAATAATCTAGTAGAGTATATACTCCTTTCTCAAATCCTAAACCAAGTTGGCCTATGTGCAAGAGCACTTGGTAAATGAGAAATACTATACAAAGGAACACCCTAACAACAATGGTTTAGGCATTAACTTTGGATGCAGACAGGAAGGTTTCTAAAAAGAAAAAAAACCTGAAAAGGTGTCTTTTATAATAAGAATCTTTTCAGTTTTGTATGCATTTTTACTTTATTAAACTAACATAGCTAGTCATTATGACACATAATGATTGCAAAGGAAAATCTCTGAAAACATGAAAACCTTTTTTATCTGTTAACTTCGTATATGAGTATAGAAACTACAGAATATTATACAGTAGCATATATTTTGCAATACACCCTATACTTAAAGTGGACAGGGTTCAAAAATTTAAATTGTCATTACCTTTAAGCATTGTTCTTCCAGTTGATCCTCCGACGATATTTAAAAGACCACTTCTTGCTCCTAATGATGTAGTTGCTTCTAGTAAAGCACCAGTTACATAGTTAGAGAGTGCAGTCCTCTGTAAAGTGGCACGATATTGACAGTAAGCACCTGTTACACATGGTTTTACACAAAACCCATCACCTTTGCATATACAGTCTGTATCAAATGTTGGGAGCTTTCTCAGAAGATGAGGAAAATATTCAAAAATATCTTCTGCTCCTTCTTCTTCTCTCACTGTATTGAAGATCTGTGAAGAATGCAAAAGCATGAACCATTAGTTCATTTGCTTAAGATAATAAACTGAACATCAAAAAATGCCAAACTAGCACGACTTCTTGTAAAGTTCAGCAGCCTTTGCAAAAAGGCACCGTGTTAAAACACTGCATTTATGCATTAAACCTGAAATATCTATGAATCCAAAACTGATTTGTGAAGATTTTGAGTTGGGTTCCCAAACAGGCTATTTAAATAAGATGGCATTCTGGCTTTCAATCTATGGTTAAAAAGCATTCTAATGGAAACCAGTTTTAAGGATCACCATTAGACAAAAAAATGCCACATCTGGTCAACATTTAAAATAAAGAATATACACAGAATTATTTATAAGACTATTAAATCTGTTGTACTTTCAGTCAAGTCTTACAGATATCAGTAGGAGAAAAACAGATCTACTCAGGGTTTGCACTTTTTCTTGCTGAGTGGGTGGGTTTTTGCAAACATAAAGGGTTTTCATCACTGTGAGCAATCTTTCAAAAAGTTCTGGTGTCACATTCACTGCATTACTTCCAGCCTACGCACAGGTCCTCGATCTAATATTGGTTTAGTACTCTATTTCCAATATTAGTGCTAGCACACTAATGAACTTCAGTCTGTGGCTTAGCAACTAAGCAATGTTTGCTTATTTAAAAGAGTCTAACAATCAAAGCAAGAATCTGGAAGAAATCTTTTCATTTAGTATACAAGGAGAGACTTGATTCTTTGCATTCTTGTATGCTGACTAACTGAATAGCTAGTAATTTGTTTCAATGATCTGTGCTTTGTAATTACAAAGTGTAAACCACCAAACTAAAAATTAACATAGGGAAAGGTCGTTATAACTGTTATCAGGACAGGTGCTGAGACAATTTTCATGGGGTTGTTCCCCATCAGTCCTTAGACATGCACAAGAAATAACCTGATGGCTTAATGACTGCTTTTTGTGATTAATGGCTTGTTTCTTGTTGCCATCCTGCTCCACATGTAAATAAAATACATCTATCCATCACCACGGCAGAAATCGCATCCAGTCCTATGACGCAAGCACATACGTGCTCAGCCAAATGACAAGAAACTGTTTGCATGGTCTGTGCACGCCACACGTCAGAGGCACCGGCACCCTCACCACAGGACACATACATGCCCAGCCATGTAACAGGAGCCATGGATGGAAGCGGCTCCTGGCACGGGGATCTGAGCACACGGCCGCTTCTGCCCCAAGACCTGCATTTACCCTGCCATGTAAGCAAGGAGGGTTCAAATGCCCTGCTTGCATGAGGTTTCTCACGCTCTACAAACAGAAGTTGTGAACGATGATGTAATTCTTTCAATCCAGATAAAGAAACTGAGAACAGCTGAAGCTTTGATTCAGCTACTAAATTCAAAATTTGGCAAATTGCTTACTTCTTATTTATTTTTTGCCATAAGCAAGAAAAATCAAATACAATGCAATATTTATTAAAGCACATATTTCTTAGCTATAATTTTGGTATTAAAAATTTCTTGGGGAAAACAGTAAAACCTTTTTCAAAATACCATAATTTATTAACTAGTAATGTAATTCAATGATTTGAAAAAGAGCACTGACATATTTATTATTAAAGGTCTTTTCCAACCTAAACGATTCTATGATTCTATTAAAAAAAAACCCAAAACCTTTCACATGTTGACTATGACTTATATAACTCAATTGCATTAGAAATATGGCTTCTGTGATCCATTAGACAGTGAAATGCTGTGGTATCTATCTGTTTTTTTCCCCCTCCCTGCAAGTTTTCCAAAATTTATTTGGTCTGAGGTTTCTAGAAATATTGAGCCTTTACTTGAGCCTCTTTATCTTATTTTCCTTGGTATACAACAGTTTTATGGACTCGTAGACTCTCAGTAAGAACACTGTTCATCTCCACCTTTATTCAGAAAGAAAATGCACTCTTAGACTGCATGTTACCTGGACAGGGTATGTGCAGACCTTTTAATCAGGTTAAGTGTCTGCGGGGAACACTGGGATGTGCATATGACTCGCCTTTCCAAAAGCTGCACTGTAAAATAGTGAACCCGCCTTATGATTATGAGTGTGTCACATGTAGCAGACATAATTAGTCTTTTTAGCTTGCTTTAAAAAGTATTTAGTTAATGAAAATAATTTAACTTCTCAAAACTGCTGTTACCTTCCAAAATATTTTTAAAATCGGGCTCTGCAACTTATAAAGGCATGTTCTGTTGCCTACACAACTAAAATTTCTTTCAGCTGCCAAAGCAAAGAAACCATTTGTTGACAGAAACAGGCGACAGTGTTTTGCTGAGGAGATTATACGTAGAATAATGATGTTAATCTCTTTTGTGTAAAGTAGACTTCAGGACACTAGCTGTCTCCAAAGACTCTGTGCTTCATGTAACATTTTCAAATACTGTTTGTTTTGATGTGTTAAAGCTCTGAATGAGTTACTTTTGCTGCACACAGATGAGGTTATGAAAAAATACAGACTTACAATGTGTATGCTTATCAGCCCCTGAAAAGAACCGAAACAATCAGAATAGGAACATATCCCTCAGGTAACTGATAGGGAAAATCACCTTTCAGTGAGACTGCACCAGACAAATTGGGGAAACTTAATCTTGCCTGGAAGACAAAAAAGTTGATTCCAAGCCAGGGCTTACAGTTCATCCTGGCAGATGTAGTTATATTGATCTATATCACTACCAAAGAATGATTCCTGTAATTAAAAATGAACGTGAACCAAAAAGAGCACAATGCAGCACTAAACTGAGAGCTACCTCTCAAAAAACAATTTCACAAAGGCGTATTGCTCCTGATTCGCTTTTGCCTTCCACATCAAATTAAAGATTTCAAAGCCATATGCAGTCTGATGCTACAGTATCTCACACGCTGCATATTCAGCACGAATTCTCAAGAAACTAAGCACAGTATCCGGATCTAAAAGCACTGCAGTATTAAATGTACTTCAAATTTCTTTTTAAGTAGTGCAAAATACTGACGCTTACAGGAAGGAGTTTAAGGTGAAATTTCTTATCTATACCACTGTAATGAGCATACATGTAAACAGCAAATTTTATATGCAACTACAGTACCTCAAGATTTAATTTAGACAATAAAAGCACACATTCTAATATTTTTTTTCTTTTTTTTTCCATGACACTTTTAAAATAAGAAATGAGCTGAAATAGGTCACTCCATATACTAATACAGCATTATTCCAATGGAAGTATACTATGGCTTTGACAGATTTTTACTTTCTTCTATTTTTTAAACAGATTTTAATGGTAAGTAAAACGAATATAAAAATTACTTGCAACATAAAATTTTCCAGAAGACTACAGAAGAAAAACATGTCCTCTAACTCAAAAATGAAAATTAGCATTAAAATAAAGATTAAATTCAGGCAGAATTCCATCCTTGTAGTTTTACAACCAACTCCATATTTGGAAAACAAATGGAAACCAAATAGATCTTTCAGCTCTTAATAACGCATGCAATAAATCACCAAAACTCTACTTTAAAAAACCCTGAGTTTTGCTTCTAGTAACTTAGAATGGTATCTGCAAGTTAACTTATTGATAACCTTCAGGCAATAAAACTTTCTTACAGTGACAACAGACATATTTTGTTAAGATATTCTTTAAAAATAACTATAAGAACAAGTAACACATGCTGGCTTTGAAACCATTCTGTATATTTCTCTTATAATCTTTTCTCCTGTTCAATCATCACTCCAAATTGCATTATGTCCTTTTCTCCACACACATTACTGTAGGTTTATTACATGAAAATGGCAGAAACCTAAACACCATAGCCATTCTTAGCCCTACAGTTTATGACAGATATTCCCCCAAAATGAAGCTGGAGTTCACGGGTGCTGCTGTACTGGAACTACTGGATATAGACATTCATAAAAATAATTGTTCTGATTTCTTACTTAAACTTACATGTATCTCTTCCTGTTTACTGCAATCCTTTATCTGTTTCTCCTTTCAGGTTCTTTCTGCCTCAGGTATTTAGCTCAGAACCTGGGGGTATGTTATCATTTTGCCAAACATCTAGCAGCCGCTCGGTGCATATGAAACCCAGAAATCAGAATTAAGAACGGACCAAAGACCGCTGTTATTAGGAAACAGGCTTAATTTCTCTAACTTTATTATAATAATAAAGAATATGTGTACCCAGAAAGTTCATTGTAAAGAACAGCCATGAAAAACAGGCCCTAAATGGGGCTTTAATAATTCATTACATTGTTTCTGTCCAAAATCTTTGTAAAAACCTCTATCAATGTATCCTGAATGACTGAAATGAAACACTGAAATGTAGGAGATTATATATATACTTTAATATATACATACACATATATATGCTCAGTTGGTACTACACATTCCAGTCTGATTTCCTGGCTGTTTACCTACAGAGCACTTCCATTATGGAGGGTTGCCGACAGCCCGTGTGCAGCATTCCTGCGACACAAAGCCTTCATTTGTTGCACATTTTTAAAGCAATTTTAAATGCCTGTAAACCAGAATGGTGTATTAACAAGTAATAATTCTCAGGATGGTATGTCTTCAAGATCACTTAAGTATCTCCTTTGAAAACACAAAAGTTTTACAGAACATATGAACCTAAACACAATTAATGACATCACAGGAAATGCTGCTCTTTCCAAATTTGGTCTGTTCCAAGAAAAATTTCATTAAAATGAGTAAATTCTGATGGTGATTTTTCATTTTGGCACTGCAGGTTTTTCAGAGGAAAACCCTCATTAACAGCAACCAAATGAAGCTAACAGTGATCTCTTGGAAGTCATGACCAAGGACCGATCCAATCGCTTTTACATGTATTTATTCCACAACAGTGTAATGCAAATATTTATAGCATGTAATACGACAGCAGTCTGCTATGAAAAAAACACTTTGGCCAGGAAGAAAGGAATATGTAAAGTGAACTTGTGGGGGGGGGAAGGGAGTTGAAAGAGGAAACACGCTTACCAGAAAAAGAATTTGCTCAGAACGAAAGAATTGGGCATTAATGCACAGTTAGTGAATACTTCAGTTTTATGTCTTCCAAAATGGCACTGCAGCATCCCACTTCAGAACATTTATTTAATAAAATTTTTAGAAGGAGGTGATGCTGATAGTCACACCATTTGCTGAAGGATCTTGGGTTTTCCCAGGTTTATCTCATTCAGGTTATGACCATACCCACGCTGATTAGCCCATGATGTTTCAAGATCACTGCTAAAGTACAAATGCAGAATAGATTAAGAAATTCTTACCTGAAAAATTGTTCACCTAATTAATCTCAAAATACCACTCAACATTATTCTGTTATACAGGAGTGAGGCCACAGTCTGAGGAACATTTCTCTTAGCTACAAACTCAAAAGCCATTTTGGACATAATTATTTTTAACATTTATCCCTTGATCTAGTTCACTTGAGAGAGCCAGTCACTTAATTACTCTCCGAACAATGTTAAGTTGCTAACCACTTGATTTTCAAAGATGCTGGAACAAACAACTGTCAACTGTGATCTGCAGAAATGCTGAAAATGCGATCTATGAAAAAAGGTCTGCCACTGATCTGGGATTTAAAGTCAAGTCATGTGAACTCGTACAGATTTCTAAGCCAATACAGAATAATTACTGACCTTGTTTTTAATCTAGCTCATGCTTTCAAAACCAACTCCTACTGTGCATAAATAGAAACAAATCACACTATTTTGTACAGTCAATTTTCCACTTTTCATTTACAATTATCTAGTCTGAGTAAACTCTACAGGTACAAAGACACTTGGACAATGTTCTGAAGGCCAGCTCCAGAAAAACACTGCAGCTTTCTGACCTAAGCTAGCCCCAAACAAATTACCCATTTCTCAGCACTGTGTTTGCCAGAGAACCCAAGTAAGCCAGGAAGGCTTACCTGCCTGTGCATGCTTATTGCTTACAGCACTACAGAATCTAGTTACAGTGCTTCCTTCATCAGCTTCCTCTCTGTGCTCTCATAAAGCTCACGCATCTCTGCAGAGAAATTCACTACAAAATTTGGTTAAGACGACAGCAAGAAATTCTGTACAAATGGATGTTTGCAAATGCCAAGGTAAAGAAACTCTTTTATTAAAAGAAAACTTCAAAAGCTACAGCAAAAATGGTTGTATCATATTTTCTATTGTTACTGCTAAAGTCACCAATTAAAATTTTGGAAAGTATTTTACTTAAATTGCAAGAAAATGCAGATGAAAGACATGCCTAAAAGAAAAAATATTTAATATTGAACAGCGAGTTTCTTAGCTCTGTTCAC
Source organism: Pelecanus crispus (assembly GCF_030463565.1). Taxonomy (NCBI): domain Eukaryota; kingdom Metazoa; phylum Chordata; class Aves; order Pelecaniformes; family Pelecanidae; genus Pelecanus; species Pelecanus crispus. Next base: position 19,408,137 of record NC_134652.1, on the reverse strand, counting down.
TGACTTCTCTTGTTCACATTAGCAATCAAATAGGTGAGGCCTTCAGAAACCTTTTTGAGAAACTGAGCTAATTTGAGCTTTTCTGTAAGTATTTTCCAGTGTTTGGAATACACAAGTTAGACATTTACACTGTTAGAACATTATCGTCTTGGTGGCACTCAGCAGCCTGTGACCAAATAAGCACACACCAGAACAGCCAATCAAATTTTTTGCTATGTGTCTTCTAGTATTTACAAGACAAGTAAGGCAACAGACAAAATCTGTGGTCAATTAAATTACATTCCTAACTTACTATTCAAGATGAAGTGGATGATGACAAATAGTCATCCACAAGCTTTAGTAAATTATGCCGCCACTCAAATTGGCATGAGATTCACTACCTGTCCCAAGCTTCTCTGTTCTCATTTGTCATGACCCTCTATTGCAGAGTTTCTCCCTTGCTGCACTGTGGCAAATATGGAAACAGCTATCTGGAAGCAACTGCAGTTTTGCGAGTTGGGGTCAAACTCAAAAATTCCCACGAATCTTCTCCCAGCGTCTCATGATCCATCTTTTTTGGCTAACAGGCAACATTCTTAAAGTATTAACAACCATCACAGATTAAAATAAAATAAAATAAAATAAAATAAAATAATAAAAAAATTAAATAAAATAAGTTACATATGATGATGCCCTTCTTCGTACTCAACAGTTTTTGGAGATTTGAATCTCACCCTTCAGTTGGCTCTGCAAGCCAACGACTGCCCTGCAAAGCAGAACTGGTAGCAGTTTCGGCAATGGCCCTTGCCATCTAGTCTGCCTGCAGCTTTACTAATAGGAGAAAAAGAACTGTCATCACCTGAAGGAACTCTTCCTGAAACACAGCCATTTGGTGCAGGTTTGCATTTGTGTTCAAGAAGCAGCAGTAAAGGACTGTTTTGGCCCAGTGTGACATGGCCTGTGACATGGCCACCATCCGCTACAGCACGTCAGGATGACAAAGAACAGCCTCGGGAGATCTGTATGCAGGTCATCTCAGAGCTGCAGTAGCAACTCATTAGCAAGAAAGCTGGAGCTATAAACACACATATGCAGTGAAATATATGCAATTGTGCAAAGGCTGTTCAGAACATCAGGGGTTAACAGCATCCTCTACATCTGAATTTGCTCGTATCTTGCTCTCCCTATGTATTTTCACATGGTGCTTAAACAGACTGCTGAGATGCTAATTTTCGTAATGGAAAAATTCCTTAAAATATCCCTAGACTGCTGAAATGCTGCTTCGTATTTGAAAAAATGCCTAGAAAATAAGAGAATACAGTGCCACAGTACAACCTGAAGCGTACCTTGTAACATACTAGGGATACTGTTGTGTTGGCCGGGGCGGGGGGAGAAAACCTTGCTCAAAATATATACACACAGTAATCAATATCATTACAATTTTGGCCAGTACTTGACAAATGCACTGTTTACTATAGGGCGGTTTGGGCATCTTCAGGGTGGTGTGGTTCACAGGTGGTGTTCCGTCTTTTGTCTGGGACACTATAAAGAAGAAAACCAGGAACTACTTTGAGAAAGCAAGAAATGGAAAGACGTGTTTACTGCAGCAGCAGACCAGCATGGAAGCATCGGGAAAGACAACGGGGAAGATTGCCGAGTGGGTAGCTGAGGTAGAAAGAACTTAAGAGCCACTGCATTGAGGATGCTCTGAATGCAGTCAACAGAAGGAGGAGGTAAAAGAGGAAAGAAAGTAAACACAGTAAAATGAAGCAAGGTGGGGTTTTCTTTGCATTGTGTGCATTTTTTCAATGCATTTAATAAGACTGTGATTTTAAAAAAAGATCTCTGCTTGCATAATTCACAGTTGCAGGCAGTGAGCAAAAGCAAGCGCTGTATGTTATGCGCTCACCACCCAGAAAGTGCAGGGCGGGGTGCGATGCCAAGATACAGTCTAGCATATACTATCACTTTCTCCTTACAACAGGAATAAATCTACTGAGTCAAAAAGAAGTTGTCCACCCCAGGGCAGGGTGTGTATGACTGGTCAGGTGAGGTGCAGGCACCAGAGTCTGTCCAGTCCCCTTACACATCTAAGGAAAGAACAGATCACAAGAAAGGAATAATGGTCTTCAGGCACCTCTTCATCATGGGAGTCAATGCTTGGTCCAGCATACTCACAACAAATTCTAATTCACTCATGGCTTTTCTAATAACAACTCGTGTTGCAGTCACTGGGGGAGGCCTGGCTGTTTTCCTTTGCTTTTCTGTAAATGAGCTTCAGGTTCTAACAATTTAGGTAAAACACTGCAGTGACCTGTCCCCCCTGGTCACTCTTCCAGCAACTGTCTTGTCAATGTCCTTGTTGCAACGTCTGTTCTCAAAAGCTTTTCGAACTTCCGCTCTCTCTTCAATGATTAGGAAGATGTGGATCTTTACAGTGCCAGCACAGAGCACAAGACAGAATACCATGCTACAGAGCAATAACGCTCACTTATTCAACAGCAATTTCTGCTGTGTACCAAATTTTGTACAGTAAGCTGTAAGTAGGCAACATGGCACAGAGCAGCAGAGGACACACAGGAAAACAGATTAATTCACCCTGGTAACACAGGGAGCAGCATCAATGGCAGCTGGAAGGTTGCCAAAAGAGTGAACAAGCACAGATGTGCTCAAATATTAGTGTTCATTAACTGATGTTCTGTGAACTTTCTATGGCTTCAATGGCAATTACAGAATGTGCATTAGCTCACCAGCCAATCTTTCTTATGAATTGCATCCTGTTAGGGATGAGATCATTTCAAGGAGCAGAAACTGAATTTAATGAGTATCAAACCATCTTGCAGAGGCAATCCTTAAACGTAACTCAAGATTTTTCAGAAATGGTATCAGCCATCCCCGTTCAGTTCTGGTATATAACCAATGTCTCTAGTAGGGGAATCTTTTCATTCGTGATGATAAGAAAACGATGACACAGTTTAAAAAACCAAATGCATTTGAGTGTCGGATTTACTTGTGACCAGAGATTGTAACAGCAGGCCCAAACTTCTAACAAGTGATCATTTTCACTTTTGCTAAAACTTGGGTTGCTATTACTTACTGATTTTCCATTTCTGCAAGGCAACAGTGCTAGTTATTTTAAAAGCCATTACCAAAGGAAGATGGACTGCACAGATTTGGAAGACAGAAAAAGCTGTGTGATATAAATGGGGCACAGATTTACCACAGCATCTTCACCCCCACAAAGTCCTGCTCTTAAAGAATCATCAGTCCAGCGGAGAAGGAATCGTAAAATAGTGCTTGTTACTTCTTGTGGCAGGCAACACACTTTAGATCCAAATAACTACTAAGAAGAATCATCTTAAGGTATAAAACAGTGGCTGACAAAAGACATTAATTAACTGTCATCTGAAAGACTGTTCATAAGTATGTGAAATTTCAGTTTGGTTACGGAGAAAATGAAAGGACGACACCAAACACAACACAGGAACTCTTCACACCACTTTTCAGCAATGTGAGACAATGCCTTTGCCAGTGAGAGAGACTTCTGTAATCTCACCCAGAAAAGGCCAAAAATATCACTTTCTGGTCAGCCGGGTCAGTTATTTATATTTCTGTTGGCACAAAAGTATATATGAACAAATATCTTTAATAGTTTTTAATTATTTGGTTACTAAGTTATCTTGCTAACTTCTTCAGTTTGAATCATAATTTTTATACTTCCGTAGTACTTCTCAACTTAGTATTCTGAGCTAAATTTCTGTTAACTGTTCTACTCTTGTCAATTCTTTGTGCAGCCAGTATTCTTTTTATTTTCTAAATAAGTCCTTATTTACTTCCTCCAAACTTTTAGCAACAAATTCACTTACAAACAATATGCTGTCAGTAAATAAATAAATGAAATATACTCTATTCAAACATCTGTGTTATTTCAACTTTATTCTAAAAGTAACTACCTATTCTAAACATAACTACTAAGCTAATGTACACCTTTATTTACTGAGATGATAGTTTTACTAGTCTGACGTGGATCGCATCTTTGAACACCTGATGACGTGGACTGCGATTTCATGAGTTATCAGCTTTCAAAATTGTCTACTGAGTTTTCAACATAAAAGTATAAGCACCACACATACTTTTGTTCTAAAATCATATTATTTTTTAATATATTTTAATAATGACTTTTGATACCTCTTACTGATGAAAACCAAAGATATTCCATTCATATAAAACTTCTCAGGTGTGCTATAAAAAGTATTTAAAACAAGAAAAAGACTAGCAGGTTGACTTTTCAATAGAGAATAAAAGTTTTACTGTAGCTAAATACATTATCTAAACCAGACAGTAAGTAGGATTAAAACTCAAAAAGCAGACTGAAATAATTCACAATCAAACCGCTCAGATGTTAGAATATTAAATGTGCCATGATTGAATAATTTCAACTCAAGAGAGATGCACATTTTCATGTAAATTCCACCTTTCATTGTATGTCTTTGGAACATCAAACTGTAATGGGATGCTACTACTAAAAAGGGATCTCTGAGCTTTCCAAATTCAAGTACAAATAGTAAGAAATACTAACAGAAGCCATCAAAAACTCTATTTAATACATCCTTAAAGGCTTACTTTCTTCAAAGGTAGACATGAATTATTTTATTTAGGTCATTAAAAGTTTCAAACAGGCATCGTGTTCATCTTTTTCATTTCTGAAACACTGATGGTGTGACGGGCACATATAAGACAGGTGAATGCCGAGCATTCAATGCAGAGGAACCCACCATCTGGCCATCAAGGGACATAAACAACCCCTTCCCACATGTCTATTTTTCTCAACTATTGTTCTATATGTGGGGTGACAGTGAGTCTAGATTTTCTCTAAGAAACAAATAAAAAAAACCACACACACATCAGATACAGGCAGAAATCTCTATGATTTTGTACCTTACTAACAACCATAATCTTCCCATTTGAGAAAAGGAACTCACACATTTAAAAATAAGTGCATGCCCACACATGTGAACCGATTACTTAAACAACTTTGAAAGATGAGCTTATCTGCGTATTTCTGAACTATAAATTGACAGTAAGTTTGAGGGGTAACTCACAGTACAGAAAGAAACTTGAGAGATTTCCTGTCAACAAGACCATCTTAAAAACAATGAACGAAACAAAACCTAAAAATTATGGCCGTTGCATGTCTCACCAGCCCTTACATGTTCAGTTTGTCATCCTCTTCCTACAATCTTACCTACTTGCTGAAGGTAGCTATAACTACTTCTGCAAAATTCTGGCTTTACCTGTTCTTTTTGAATATTATTTTAATACATACACTTACATAACTGATTCAGAAAGCATACAGTCTATTCCATTCCTGTGTGTCTGATATTAAAAGTCAAAAGATAATCAAGGGTAGGGGTTAAAGTTCATAGCACTGGCTAGTTCAGTTTTTACACAGTGCGGTGCTGCATCCCTATGACTAAAGGAACTGCTTAGAATTGCTTATGAAGGTCTCAAGCTCAGACTAAAAGTGTCGAGGCTCAAAGACAAGGTACATGTAATAAAACTGTCTTTGTGTTTATACAATCACTATTATTATCTGTATCAAAGAAAGACTCACATTGGGATTTTATTGTACTATACATTGTGGATTTATGTTGAAAAGTGGATCTTTCCAAATATATCAGAGTCTACAGTTTAGATCTACAGTCAGAAACTTAAATATTACTTAAACGTAAAGTGCAACAGAACCTTGCTGTATCTCTAAATATTTTAATTTATAACCCATTAGAATTGTCATTGATATTGTTGTAAAAGATCAGTAGGCATTTTACTACAGCTGTACAATTTATGCATACTACCCATGGCATATAGCTAATAAAAGAGCAACTTGGAGCATTTTCCTTAGCACAGGAAATCTAGTTCTCATTTTCTAATTTTGTAGACACTGAATCCATGCGTATTTGTTTGCTTGTACTTCAGCTGTTGGGTTCATAGGGTCACATGAATAATTATAAGATTATTTTGGACAGTATTTAGGGGTCAGGAAATTCTCAGAGTTTTCATGATTGAATTGTTTAATAGACTTTTAGGTCAAGCTACAGAACATCATTTCATGAAACAAAATAACTTTGTTCTATAAAGAGGCATTTTCCACTTTAAGGTTTTTTTGAAATTACCTAGAAATAGAAAAGGCACCATTCCTTGCCCAAAGTAACAACAGAATATTGATACTCTGAACTTAATTTTTAAATGCCACATTTAATTTTAATTTACTGATAAAAAGTGAGTCTTCATTCATCACTGCTCACAATGAACATTCAATAACAATCCTAAAAAAAAAAAAATCTTGTAAATTTTTAGAAGAAAATCTTTGGCTAAAACTAAGCAATCACAATACTCCACCATGGTACAATGAAGCAATTTTACTGATGTTGGTATCTTGAATCAGTAACGTAGTACCTTCAGCATAATTCATCTTCCCCAGTCATTAGCTGCTAAGGAAGACCTTGCTGTATCTGTAGAAAGTGTCTACAGTTTAGGAAAGTTTACGATAAGATGACAGCATGAACAGGTAATACACAATGCAGTAACCTAAAAAATAATTTCCTCTTTTCCTTGTTTTCAGCTGGTGTATTCAAATGCTGCCTTAAACTAAATAGCTGTCCTGCAGAACACAGTACATTCAATATTCACATATTTTTATTTTGTATGTGATACAACTTGATGGTGGATACCTAATATACACTAAATAGTCATACTTGTATTAAGACAACTGTATGCTAGAATAAAATCATATTTACAGAAGTAATTGTTACTGGAAGACATTTTGAGTTTCATCCCAATCTGCTAAAAAGATGAAATAATGGTAACACGATGGTTACGTTAAAATTGATGAGTTTATTTTGCTGTCTCCAAATAGAGTTTTGGAAGCCAATTCCAAGATCTAAACACAGGACAATGATTCATTAATTGTATTTCCAGTTCAGTTCTACTTGCCTGAAATGCACAAAATAGATAATCTAATGTTCTGCAATTTTCCAGAAGTTCTAATTCCTTCCTCACAGTTAAAAGATGTTTTTTAAAGTAAATATGCTTGTTTTAAGAGAGAATGAGAGTGAGGGAGTTACCGAACAAGGGAGTGGGAATGACAGAGCATTAGTTCAGTATTTAAAGTACACTTCAGTTGTTAATGAAGTAAATATGATTCTGCAGGACCAGAGTATATGTTCTTCTTTCTTTTCCCACTGGAGTGGAATGTCACTTGAGGCATGATTTTCAGAATTTAAGGCATCTGGCTTAAGACCAGAAGAACAAAAATATTTGAAATTAACTTTCCTTATTCTCTGGGGATTGTTACAGAACCAGGGGCTACAGTTTAGTCATCCATGAGATTTATTTTGCTTTAGTGTTAGCTTCAACTAAACTTTGTATATATAACAGCTTCCTTACCAAAATTCATAGCCACTCTGCTCAGTGCAATCATTTTTATAAATTTCAATTATATCACACTGAATTACATGCGTAAATGACCTATGTATATGCTTAACCTCTCAAAATGAAGGATAAAACTTAGATTCCTATTATAAGCTTCTCTTTCATACCATCACAGTAGTTTTGGAAAAACTTTGACTCATTTATCCATAATTACATATGCCAAATTTAGGATTTTTTTAAACTTTTTCAAAAGCTTCATCTTAGTGAGAAATAGTGCCCTTCAATAGCTTTGGGAGAGCTGACTACAGATTTGTTTTGAATTAACTGCACTAAGTTTTCATGTACATAATAAAGTATTCCTGTACTTGAGGAAGGAAAATCGGTAGTTTCAGTTAACTCCCAAGCAAAAACGGTTGTTTGCTCTCTCATTTTAAATAATCATAGAAGGACAGAAAAACCTCGAAAGCACTGTATGTTTCCATGAAACTCTAGTAGTAGCAGAACATTTTACTGAAGTCTCAAATACTCTAAACTTGACAAGTACACTGTTCAGATCTTTAGAGAGCATTTTTGTCACAGTAGCATCATACTGAGAATAAGCAGGAAGCCTTTTTTGTTCAAATAGTGCTACGATAAGAACTTGAGGCAGCATCAGGGACAAAAAACAGAAAAAAGTACTTTATAAAGGTTATAGAGATCTAATGGATCTTTACTGTAGCACAGAATAAACAAGCAGAGATAATTTCCAGATCCTTATTTTCTCAGCAGACTATCAAGGACATTCTGTTCCCGTGGAAGGTAAAGTTTTCATATGTTTTTAGTAACAGAGGTCTCATCAAACCCCAAATCTACATAAAACATATAAACCTATTATAATATATTATAGTGTATATATACTATATTATACTATATAATATAAACCTGTGTTATATACTAGCATAGAAAAAGGCATTGCTGTGGTGAAAAAAAGTAACTTCCATCCGAGACATGTACTTCTAAAATCTATTTTAAAATTGAGTTTTTATATTCCAAAAGTCACTCTACAAACTGTACTAATACATTCTTCTGCAATGAAACCTGCCTATGAAGATTTATCTGTCAAAGACTGTACGAAAACAAAAAATGAAGCAATGATGGAAGTTTAATTGCTTATCAAAATTTAAGATGGAAAGTTTGGGCACTATTTTAGTATTATTAAAATAACTGACACAAAAATATACTACTTAAGAGTCACGGCCTTTCAAAATTAATAAAGAAGTAAGGAGTAAAGATGGAAACAAATACTATTCCATAAACGAAGTTAAGATGCTTTTGATAACTCTGCACCCTCGATATGTACTTGACAAACTTATGTGACTGTAATTTAACATTTCAGTCTAGTCATTCTTTTTTTACCTCCTGACTGGCTACTTGTGTATTTACTTTCTTCACAGGGCATTACTCCTCTGGACTTACTAATACATCAGCGAAAGCCCATATTCATAAACATGCTGCTTATCAATATGGTCATTTAATAATATGTTGTATCTATATTTTTTTATCGCTGTGTACACACTTTAAAACAAGAATTTTATCTTCCTATGCATTTATTTGGCTCCTTGGAAAGTAAGTCCCACAGCCTAGTGCTGCCAGACATTATCACAGTATACACAACTTTCTAACACTATTCATAATGTATCAACCTTCAGTTACCTTTTGTTTTATCACTTCATAGCAGCACAGAGAAAAAAGAAGATATCTGGGCCCTTTACTGAAGGCCTCAAAGCTTTGTCATAAGGTTCCCAGCCTATTTGCTTTTAACATAGTAAAGCTACAACACTAAACTACAAAAGCATCAGAGAGGTGAAACTCCCCCCGCTGTGTAAGTGAAAATGAGACAAGCTGTCACACACATACAGAGTTTGTGTTCATTAGGTATAACCATCACAACTTGATCTTACTAATCATCAGAGCTCAGGTACAAAAAAGAACATTATTATGTTATTTTTAAAAGTAGGTGCTTGGATTCCTCATTAACCAACGTACACAACAATTTGCTTGGGCCAAGTCAAAAGCACTGCTCGTAGCTCAAACTCCTGAAACATAGTATTTTACTGGAAGACCAGTCCAGGACACTCGAACATTATACAATTTTCAATTTTTTTTTTTACTATTTAAAAGTACAACGTATGTTTGAGAAAAGGAAACAATTCTCTCACTATCATCACTACTGTGTAGTGAGCTGCCTGTAATTTTAGTTTCACATGCGTGTGATGGGAGAGTAAGACAAAACATGATTTTTAGTATTTGTAAAAACATAAAACCATAAATAATAATCAAATGTCATCCTATTATATTTCTACTGAACTTTTCCTATTGATTATACTGGGAGAAGTGATAGGTACAGAATTTGCTTTCATTTATATTCCTACTGAATGCTCAAAAAAACAAATCTTATATATTCACTTTATGATTTCAGTATACTCTACTAAAAAATAGCAAGCTTTTTCTATAAATACTTGCTGTACATACAATATTTCTTCATCAATTTACAGTAACAGTGAGGTATTAATTGGGGGGTTTAATGCCAACTTCATTAACTGTGTCTAAGTATTTTATCAAAACAAAGTAAGAAAAAGAAAAGCCTGTCATTATACTACTTTATTTACAGAGTTAGAACCCAATACTAAGCAAACAAGTAGACAGAAGTTCATCCAAGTTTTATAACTCTAAGTACTAAAATTCTGTAAGTGGCTTTACAATCAATTAAACACAATAAGCTACTAGACATTCACATGCAGTATGCCTAATTTAAATAAAAAGGAAACAACACAGACTTTTAGAAATTACTAATTGTTTCAATCTGCAGGGCAAGTACTGACTGAGAAAGAAGCATGTTCTAGTAAGAAATATCCTGCTTAATATACCAAGAATATATTTTTCTGCAGCACTACATTCTTCTTTCTGAAGAAGGAAAGCCTTCCTGTTATTCCTGCAGTAAGAAAAACTTTTTTATATTTTATATTACATGAATCATACCTTTTCCCCTTGTGTTTCACCATATCCGTATCCTATCAACTGGTAGGAAAAATGACAAGATTGTATAGAAATTGGAACAAGCAGGCACAAGCAGAAACTGCAAGTTAGCTTTCAGCATTACAAGATGACAGTCTGCTCTCGTCTAGAGAGACTGCCTAAGAGCCTGGAGAGAAAAGCAGTACATTGCCAAATCTTAATCCTGTCGCTGCATTTCACATGGTGCTGCCTCACCTCTGCAGCTCCTACAAGTCTACTTTTCCAACAGTCAGTGGAAGTCTGTTCACTGTAAAAACTCTGTAAGCATTTTAGTTTAACCACACACAGAGAGATAATAAAATCTGAAATATTTAATATTTAATTTTGCTGACATACTGGAGCTTGTGTTTACATTACTGCAAATGAAATGATGCAATGCTAAATTTATCTGAAAGCACTGCCTTAGACTCCTGGTATTGTATGAATTTACAGAAAAAATATTTTACAATGTTAGCATTTAAGTAATTTCTAAAATGTATTTATAAATACAGAAAATAATGTCACTGGCATGATGTAAACTCATCATAAGTAAAATAATTCTTGCCACATTAGATTTCTCATCTCTAAGCTACTAATACAATTATATTATTGCAGAAAATATACAGATTAATAGGAAAAAAAACTTTGACCAAAATTATATAAACACAAGATTATTTTTAATTACTGTCCTCTTGAAACAGTTCCCAAGCATTCTGCTGAGTTTGCTGCACACTGCTCTGCTGTAACGCTGCAAAAGTCCTTTTCTATTGACCCACCATATTTCTTCACAAGGGGGCACAATTTAGAAAGGAAAGGCCTGTTCCACAAGTAATTTTTGCAAACTTAAAAATTCCAAGTGTGACTGTACGCTACTTTAACAGAGTAGCAGAGGAACACGAAGTGGATGAAAGAGAATTTTTCCCTAGTGCAGGAACTGAAATAAGCAGCCTTACAAATCCATTTTCTTTTAGATTAAAGTATAGATGAAGGAGCCAACATGGAAGTACTACAGCACACTGGGTATTTCGTGGCTTCATGGTCTTACACTCCTCAGGAAGACTCCTTGAAGTGGGTCACACTTCAAATAAACTTGAATAAATCTGGTAACCTGGGTAACTATCTTAGAAGTGGGCCTTGTTACTATTTAGTTTACCCTCAAATACTGCTCTTGAATAACTTCGTGAACAAACACTGATTGAAAATCAATGATAGGTGAGAATAATGAGTCACGGAAAGAAGAAAAAGAAATGTGTGATAAAGGTGATGATAAAGGTAAAAGTACGAAAGCTACTGAGTAGCAGAAACATGACAGTTGCATATCTTCTGAAAACATATTTTAAACAACATGACTCACACCTTAGTGTCTTTAAAATGCCTTCCCTTACAGTTATGGAAAAAACTAACACAGAAGAAAAACTATGAAAAGATATACTACAGTTGCATGCTAGAGTGTTGGGAAAGTAAACAACATCCAAAACATCCAACTCGGTAAAACCTGATAGCTTCCTTCAGTGTCCTCTTACAATAATTAACAGACAGCAACAAATACAGAAAAAGGGTACATGGCAGAGACCATTGTTCACAACTTCTCCTATCCATAGAAAACAGATGCAATTATTAATATACAAATGTTATTAACAAATGTTTAATATATACAAAAAATATAACATATATTAACAAATGTATAATATATACAAATGTATATTAACATACAAATGTTTATTAATAAATGTTTTAATATTATTGTACTAATAGTACTTATCAGGACTATCATTATGAAATATAATGTCATCTAGCAAGTAACGTAAAAATAGCAGGAAATAGCTGAGTTCTATAAAAAAATTTTACAAAAATTCACAAAACCTTGTCATTAAACACTCCAAAGATCAGCCATTTTAAGTACTATAGGCTCTAGCATTACAATACAGTTTTCTCACTGTTCCAGAACCAAAGAAAAGACAATTTCACATGCATGTTTTTGTTGACTAACACCTTCTGGAATACATTGTATCTATTTTTCTACAAAATCTTTACTTCTACTAAAAATAATGAAATAACATACAACTACCTGGGGAGAACTGTTCTTTAGAAAAAATAATTTGTCTAGCTGTAATCACTGATTTTCTGGTATTGCCTTGACATTATAACACCTGCTTTGGTACCCCAAATTCCCTAATACCAATTTGTGGTTTATTTCCTCAAGGGTTGGAAGCTAGAAGAAATTTCTTACCTGTTATTGTCAGGGAAAATGTACTTTTTCTTGACAAGGCATGACCACAGGACATTCTAAATTTGGCTCTTCTCTTCCTGTAAGGATTTGTGTCTGGAAGACAACCCCTTTTCATGGTATCAATACTGACAAAAGTCTTTACATGGAATTCCCAAGCTTGAAAAGACAGGGTAAACACCTCTTCCACATACATGTATTTCATTACATTATTTGGAAATAGGGATCGATCAATAACATTTGAGCAAAAGGGCAACAGAGAAAGCATGCTGGAAGGAGAGTCCGTGTGGGTAATCAGTGAGAGGGATAGCTGTAGTCTCTTCTTTGCCTACTTTATCCCCAATAATGAGTGTGTTTCTAGGTAGAACGACAACGTAGTACGCACATACACTCTGCTGTTTTCTAGCTACTGATTAACTCTATTGAAGAGCATCTGTCAAAATCAAGGATCTTTGATAGAGACATATCATATAAATACTTAAAGATACCTCTCCCACAGAAAACGTTGGATACTCTCTTAACCAGGCTGAGGTTTGCAGCACAGATTAGCTCCTCAAAGAAATCCCCTATCATTCATTATACATGTCTTGCAACTACAAGTTACAAAAACCAGCTATTCTTCCTTAGCTGGCCTGCCAGATGTTTTACTGGAAACAGAGAGAAACATCTACAGATGTTCTACCTGCTAATATTTAGAAAATGGCTATCTTACATGACAAACCTGTTCCTTCATTTCATTGAAACCACTTTCTTCATAATGGGTAGCTCCGCTGTTACATGGGAGATATTAATGAAAAGATGCCCATCTTTACTACAATCATTCCAGTCCTAGCAGCAGCTTCTACTTCCACTGTAAAGTACGGGAACAACAGTCGTTCCGAATTAAGCAAACTAGGGAATATAATAAAGTTCAGATAAGTAGTTTTAATTGCTTTTCTTAACTACAAGAGACTCTATTCCACGATAAATTTGAAGTTTGTTGGCAACCATCTATGGGCATTTAGTTCATAATGTATTGACATTTTCAAGTCTACAGACATTTTCAAGGACCCGTTAATGATTTGTTAGCAAAATGGGTTTTGAAAAAAGGTAATTGATAAGAAACATGACTAAAATAAAAAATAATGGCTTAAAAATATGCAATGGATTTAGCTAAGCAGCTCTAGAATCTGTAGCTTTACCTACATATTATGTGCTGCTATGGTTCACATGCTTTCATAGCTACTACTCTACAATCGCCGCAAAAGTGTTCTTTGAAAATTCAGAACCAAGAACCTGAATGAAAGATATAATTCGAACTGAAAATTCCTAACTCCTGGAGTCCATAATAAAAACTTCACTCTAAGTGCCTATGACCACGTCATTATCCAAATAGTGTGAACCCAGATACCATCTAGTACAGAAACTGCTTTACTCTTTTAAGCTTCTTTAATGTGCAGCATGATCCACTATGCAAAGAAATACTTCAAGACAGCCAATCTGTTCTTGGCAGTCCCAACAAAACAAAAATCTAACAGATTTGTTCAAATACAATTTAAGTACACTTCTGGCAGATAAACAATGAAATTCTCTTTCTTCTTTGGGGACTTAGGGTTTGTGCAGAAGAACAAAACACTATCTAAATTCCATGTATACTTTGGTAATGCTATCAGTTGAATTAAAGATCATCATGTCCCCATGGTCCTGAACATATTATTTGCTACACAAACAGGCTTGTTAAACTAACTAAATTCACAGCACCCTAAAGTGCCTCCCTACACAAAAAAAAAAAAAAAAAGGAAAGAGTGGGAGGGGGCTGACGAGTCTACATTCATTTCAGTTTTCAGGCCTGAGCTGTTTCTAAGACCTCATCACATGCAGGACACGAGGTAAGTGCTAACATGCCTAAACCAGTCAGGAGTCAGGTACCAGTAAGACATCCTTCCTGGCTTCATCTTAGCACAGGGTTAGCAAGAAAACCAAATGCTTTTCCTATCAAATACACTTTTTGTGTATTTTTCAGTGCCACAACATACAGACCTAATAGCATGAGAAGATTTAAAAGAGATTCCACTCATCTGTGGAATCCAACAGATGAACAACATTGTTCCCTCTAACCCATATCAACAGCTTTTTTGTTATTTGTTGTTCTTCCAGTCCAAGGAAGAAAAGCTATGTTTTCTCAATAATGTCAAGGAATTTTAGGTAAACAAACCACTGCAAAATGCCTGAGGGATGACAATGTAGAGTTTATTGTGCCAGCACAGGAGGCATAAATGGCGCAACCTGCTTTAGCAGAAGACGACATTCTCCCCAGCTGCAGGATTTTCTTGACAAAAAAGTGAAGGTGCACTATTACTCAGCTTTGTTCTCCTTCCAAAGAGAACAAACCATCTCTGCAGAAGCCTGACTATATGACCTCTTAATTAAGAGTCTGTCAATTCTAAAATAGCTTTAATTTCACAGTGACCTTCTTTGACACTGCAAAGAGCAGAAAATTTGTGCTATAGCATGAAAGCCAACTCCGTGTTTCCTACGAATCATTAAATACATATCTCATTAGCTTTCTACTCCATATAAATGGAACTGGAGAGAGCACATATCTGCAAGAAATGGTATTACAGTATACAGCCGGGGGTGGGGTGGGGCAGGGAGCAAAACATTAAGACAACATCCAACATATCGTCTTTGGTCTGCTTGCCAAGTCTGTCCCAAAGCAGAAAAACCCAGATGCAGAACTCTGGTGTTACAAGTTCTTCCACATACCTTTAATGAAATTTGTCTGTGTAGGTTTGTCCCAAAAGGCTTTAGCTTCCTAGACATTTTGGAACCTGAGTCTGTAGGAAGACATGCATTTGCAATACATTAAGTACTCCAGTCCTTTCACTGAGAAAGTGCGAGCTATGTTTTGAGCTCCAGTAACTTATGCTTTTCATCACAAATATTCTGTATGATCCAAACCATCCCTGGAAATCTTCTCCTTGGTGAAAGGAGAAAAACATTCCCATGAAAAATTATTTCCTCCAAGAACATAAATGGGAACTCTCCAGCTCATAAAATTAGTGGTAAGAAGGAAGACAAAAATTCAGGAGACCATTTTAGAGGAATTCAGAAAAACAGCCTGAAGCTTAGCTTGCACTTTTTATACCTGACAAAGACCAACTGGAAAGCCTGTCTTAAAGCCTTGCCAGAAATGTCCATCACTAAAAACCTTAACATTTTCTTTCCTGTATATTTCCTAATTTCTGAAGTTTATTGAAAAGTTTTACTAGTACTGGGTAGGTGGATTTTTCTCTTACTTTCCAAAATGCCCAGGATGAGGGAAAACTATACCCCAAATCAGTACATACTACTACTCCAGTTTTACAAACACAGTAGAAGCAGAGAAAATAAGTACATAAATAACATCTCCAAAATGAGAACTATTCAGAGGAAGAGTCTGAAGGAAAATCTGTAACTTCTAAATTCCAGTATCTCCCTCTTCACTGAACAACTCTCGTTCAACTGCCACAATTACAAGGCTGGACAAACCTTTGTCTACTCACTGACCTTTCCAAGGGATTACATACCTCTTTCTATGAGCTGGCTAAGGAAAAATTGGTGTATGAATCAGTCACTCTCAGACTAAGTTTTGTGCACAAACTCAGACTTTTCAGAGGAGATACAAATATAGGACAATCCTGTTACCTTAAGGATTATACATAAAATTAACAAAAAATCAAGACTGCCAAAACTTTATACACACAATGTAACTGGGAAACCTTCATTGCCTTTTCCTTTTTTTTTTTTTCTTATGAATGCTTCTGCATCATATAAAGAAAAGAAATTATAGTGCCAACTTTCTTCGTAAGAGGTCTGAAAATAAATCTAATTCTAAAAAAATTAGAAAGATGATTAGAATGATTTTCTAAAATAGTGTCTACAAAGCTCACATGTTCCTAAGTTTTTGGGACTTTATTTTTTTGCATCATATAGGTCAGTATTTGTAGTTTGAAGATTTTAATTCTAAATTTCCATTAAAAAAAAAGAAGTTGCCCAGAAGAAACTGCCTACTGGACACCTATGGATATTAACAAAGAACAGGATTTTCTTTCACTCAGACAAAAATACCGTAACATAAGAAGACATCCAGAAGAAAGTTTTACAGTCTGACAGTGGTAAATATCATATAATAATAGAACATTTTTAACCCATCCAGGAGTATTCTTCAAAAGTGCACATAGGGAACCAGTATCAAAGCCATGCTACTCTTAAATATAAATGCTAACTTTATACCAACTTAATTTCTATTCTTTTGAGCTAAATGGTTTTTAGAAAAGCTGCTATTATTTGTGAGCTTCAAAACTGGAGCTACTCAGGTGATTTCTTTTGGCCAGATCAGAAAACACAGCTACACACTGTGTTTAATAGTTAAGATTTTCATCTGATTCCACCTACTGGTAGGAAAATTATTTTCTATAGCCATGACAATGGTACAAACAAGAAAAAAAGCTTTGCCCGCAATCTTATTCAATAAGTAGAAAGTAAAATGGGCAATCAGGTTTTTCCAAAAAGAAATCTGATATCCCATATTTAAAAATCTACTAGTGAAGACTTTAAGGAGTGATATTCAAATGTTTTTTTGAAATTCACAGGCTGTATTGAGGCTTGACTAACTTTTTGTAAACATTTCAACTTCAAAGCCTAAACTTGTTTGAAATGCATAGCAGTGAAGAAAAAAAATTAATTTCATTTTAACTTTTTCTTTTATACAATCTTATTTAGTGCTTGCACTGTTCTTTCATGAAAAAATGTTTCTTTTCATCATTTTGCCAAGAGCAACATT
This sequence comes from Pelecanus crispus, assembly GCF_030463565.1. Lineage (NCBI taxonomy): Eukaryota > Metazoa > Chordata > Aves > Pelecaniformes > Pelecanidae > Pelecanus > Pelecanus crispus. The sequence continues at coordinate 19,390,663 of NC_134652.1, read as the reverse complement.
TTCATAAATACAGATCTTTTTTTTAATGTTTTTCAAATATATATGTGAACACAGAGGACATTTTAAGCAACAAAACAAAGCAAACTGAATAAATCTTTTATAGTCAGATAATTTGCCCAGAATAAATCTTTTTGTTTATATTCATATAAACATAACTGTCATGACATAAGACTATCAAATTAAAAATATCATCCCTGTTCAAGCTATGTAAGCACAAAAAGCCAGGGAGGTTGGCTCCATGATGGGCAAATTCACCTCAGAGAAAGATTATTTTGTCTTTTTTTGTAGAAGAAAGTCAGCAAAATGCCAAACTCCAACTTTAAACCATTTTGTGAGGATTCCCAAGCTGGTAAAGGGGGGTGGGGGAATCTCAGAAAAATAAGGTTTGACATATACATCATGGACCTTATTCTTCTAAATAAAAAGTGGGATCTAGACTAATTGACCTACATGACATCATAAAGCCTGCGAAAAGACCTTACTCTTCTGCTTGATCCCATAGGGTGGAAAAAGCCCTGCCTCCCTAACTGTGTTCCTAAGTTGGAAATGAAAACAGGAAAATTTCTGCCCAGCTTTTCAATGATAGTGGAGGAGGGCTTCACCACAAATTGCCTGAAGGAATCCTTGAATACCTTTTAAATACCATAAAAACACTTCCCTCCCCGCACCTAACCTTAGGAAAACATATCTATCTATCCTCTCCCGCTTTTTTTTTTAATCTCTTGGCGTGGTTTGGGCCAGAATCCACTTACATTTCTCCTCTGGCTGACCATCATTCAATCAGACTGGGAAAAATACTTTTTTTATTATAATATGGTAGGAGTCATTCAGCATTTCATGGGAAGACAACAGCAGCATGCGGAAAATGCTTTAAAAACTGACAGGAAAGGATCTTTTCAAAGCAACTTCAGACACCAGTGTTTGTTGAACCTTTTGAAGTGCTGTGGGCTTTCTGAGGGTAAATAATCAGATAAAACATTTCAGACACAGTAAGATTCATAGCACAAACCAGGTAATTTACTCCCAATGTAGCATACATACGTTTCTGAAAGAATACAGGACCACGTAAAGAACTATAAACCTGTAGCCATTTTAGCAATGCTCTACTGAACATGTGCTTCCCAACCAGTGAAACAGTTAAAAGTGGGGTGAGCTTGTACGTGCTGTTCCTTCATGAAATATCCGACACAGAAAAGTGCCAAAGCAGCTTAGTTCAGAAAGAAGCTCTGTTATACTATGGTGCAAAAACATTTCAACTGTAATTTTTGCAAATAACATGAACACTTGTTCTTCTGGATTTTTAAACATTATTTATCTTTCAATGTTGAGAAATAAATTAGTTACAAGAAGAATAACAGAGCCGTGAAGTTTGGAGTCGCATATAATAAGGCTGTTGAGTCTACTGTAAGTAAAATTACTGTCAGGAAGAATCTTTTTAAATACTTCTGAAGTAGCCAGTTACTTCCAGTAATAAAACAAACCATGAATGTTTCCATGTGCAATTAAATCTCCATCTTGTTTGTGCACCATGACTGAACTAATAAACCTTCAGAGCTGGGAACGTGGTGCAGCACAGTGCAGACACCTGAACTAGTTCTGTGAAATGAGGAGCATGTGGAAGCAATAGCATTACCTGTTTTTTCCATTGTGTTGTGTTTCAGCTCCCTCCTTGCCATTACATTTGCTAATAGAACGATGACCTAACACGGTGATGACAATTCCATTTCATGCATGCATTGATTACAATGTATTGGAATAATTCATTCCTTCTCAGACTATAAGCACAGACTTGCTTTCATTTGATCTGATCTGTAGTGAATCACAGTATGAAAGACATTATGAAGTACTTTTTCAATTTTTTTCTAATACGCTAAAAATAAGTTTAGAAGAAACAAATTTATTAGGTTTGATCTGTCTAAAGAAAAAACAAGGGAGCTGCAGTATCAGTCTTCCAGTAGATAACAGGATGTTAGATTCCTCCATGTCCACTGAAAGAGCAAAGTTTTTAAACTGTCCACCGAAGTAACAGAAATTCTCTATTAGAAACAATATACATTGACTGCTCCACTTGTTATCCCATGCTATGTCTACTCTGTAAACTAACCTGAAATGTATATCCTTAAGTCATGCACCCATGCACCATTGTGTGAAAAGAAAAATATTTAATACTGGCCACACTCTTTACTGTATCTGCCTAATCTAGGTTTTTAAAATATCCAAGTCATGTCTACGTGCACATCTACTTGCACTCCAATATTTTTAAAAGCATGGCTTTATCTACAAAATGGTACTTGATGAAACTGTGCCCCAAATGACTGGCAAAAAGCAATTCTGAGCTGCAGGCAAAGGAACCCAAAAGCTGCTGTATGATGTGAGCCTACGGGCTCTGACAGGCTACTCCAGTCTCACCTGCCACATCGGCGCAGACGTAGAGCAATACCCGGTCTTTCTGCAAAGACCGTGTCAAACAGATCATAATTTGCAATAAGGCAGGGGCTTGAGAAAGGTGTATCAGAGAAGATCTTTGACTAACTGGCACACATTTTTAAACCTTTAAAATTAATATTCAAAGTGAGGGAAAATGGTTATTTTTCCATTTGGGTTTGCAGCTTTTTCTTCCAAGCATCCAGTTCACTAATCATACACCAAAGCCAAGTTTGGAATTCCATTTTGTCTTGAATTCAGTTTTCAGATTTTTCTTCCATTTACTTCTGACTAAAGAAATATCCACCAATGCCAATTAAAAGTGATAATGCAGCATAGAACAGAAATGGATTTAAAACGCTAATAGAAGTTGCTTGTTAAATATATCGTTACCAGTGAAATTGTATGAATAATCCTATCCACCAGATGGCATATGCCTCACAGTTTGCTTCAGATATAGTCAAACTTCAGTGATGTGGGTGAAGATCGGACTCTTCCTGTTTCTCTTTCTTCTAATGTACAAATTTCAGTAACAGTTTAGAATTTATACAGTTTCAACACATTAACAGACGTGTTGTAATCAAGGTATGGAAAAATGAATTAATTTCCACACCTACAATACCCATAGTCACCTGTGAGTTGTTTTGAAACCTTAAACTTTTCTCTCCTAGCAAAGAGATGCTAATCAGTTCTACCAGAAAAGTTATACCTGTAAAACTATCCTTGCAGAGATCTGAGTCAGCATAAATATAGTATAAGGATTCTTCTACCACTATAGTTTGTCCAGGTTCTCTAATGAAATTGTATTGTCAAAAGGACTGTGGCAAGACAAAGATTTTATCATTCTGGGTATCGTATCAGATATGCACAGTTACTTATTATCTGAAAATATATGCGTATGTGTGTACACATGTGTATGTATGCAAACAAGGTCTAAGAGGAAATCAGTGATGACAGTTATGCAGATACTGTAGTCAACAGAAAGAAACCTTGTCAACACTTCCAGAGACTTTCAGTGGAATTTAGGCCCAAACTTTCAAACTGAACTCCTAAAAGCAAACCTATAAATCCCTAAGTCTTCTAAATGGTGCTGGTCTGATTATGAGAAATACAAGGCATTCAGCATCTCTAAAATCATGACAGTTTTATCCAGTAGACTAATCATGAATTTCTGGTGTCTAATTTAAATGCCTGTATTTAAAAATTTTGGCTGTAACTTTTTTGAATAGTACTAAAGTGTGAATTCTACCTTCAAAAAAGTACAATGAGAATTACTGTATAAACAAAGCTTTCTCACACTGCCTCCCTCCTGTCTTGGGGGATCAGCTCTGATAAAGAATAGTTCAAACCTCCATGCTTTCTTCGACTGATGTCGGTCAGATCATTTGCATCTGTCCATGGTATTCAGCTAAGACAAAGACACCATGTTAGACATCATGGTTGGACAGGAGCAACCAATTAGCAGATTAGCCAATTAGCAAATAGGCCAGCCTTTGAACCAGGGATCCACAAAGTCTCATGGTCCGAGAGCCATTTGATCAAACCTTACTCAGGCAGGAAACACAAAATAGAATTTTTTTTACACCCTTCATTCTTACCTAGGTCTTGTGTTAATAAATGCAGAGGATCAACAGCTGCACCACATATGTGAACAGACATACCAATAAGGAGATCCTCTAACTGCCGAAGACCAGATGAAAGAGAAAATCAGGTGATGTTCATCAATAAGCAGATGTTTTGTGCAAGAGAAAAACTGGTGTCAGTGACTTGCTTATAATGCTTGCTTGCTTATACAATATAGAAGCTAAAAATTAGAAAAGTATGACAATTAAAACTGCAGAACGTTCAGCGGCAACAACACTCTGCTGTCTTACAAAAATAGTGTGGTTTCAAATTGCCAGTTAATAACTTATCAGTGCTTAATCTATTTTTAATTTTATGGACCCTTCTTGGAAAAAAACATTGTAATGAGGCAAATATCTAGAAGAAAAAAGAATATGGCTTTCAATGTTACGCAATAATGATTAATCTATTCTAGACAAATACGTATTTTCCCACAACGGTAACCTTGAAAATTCATTAAGAAGTTGTTTCCTAGTGTTAAGGGGTCTTGAAGACATTAATGCCTTAACATTTTGGCCTAACAACATGGAAAGGGTTTTTTCAAAAATAAATACCTGGAAAACTTGAACTTGTTTTACTCTCTTGCAGGCACACTGTGCCATCCAGCCCCTGCTCACCTAGCAGCTGCAGCTGCTCCAGATCCCTGGTACAGCTGTGGGATTCCCTCCCAAGCAGCTGGAGCTGACAACATGCACAAACAGCCCAGACAGAAGCTTGAGGATGTGATTCAGGACAACCCTAAGAGATAAGCAGCTCAGGTATGCCAGTAGGAGGAACAGAGTGTCGTCCCCCCCCTTAAAATCTGGACGTACAATGGTGGATGTGGAGGGTGTGTGAGCCCCTGCAATAACTGCCGAGGTCAGCAAGGTTTCAGCAAACCATAGTTTCAGTGGGATTGGACCCTGGGCTTAAATGCCCTCAGGCTACTGAGAGTGTTGAAAGAAATCAGCACGCCTGACAAGAGGACCACAGTGAAGAAGGCAGCAGTTTAAGATCTGAAGTTGAAAGTTATCTACACTGCAGGTTGTAGGGCAGAGGAGAGGGAGGCAATGAAACAGGACAATATGGACACGGCTGGGGCACAGGCATGAGTTAGACTATAGGATGATGATACAATGCTTACGGGGGCCTTTAATTTTAATTTCTTTTTAAAAATTACATTTAATGTCAAGTTTTTCTTCTGTTCTCCAGAAAACAAAACCAACTTATGGTCTAATTGTCTTAGATTTGGGCCAACATAGTCTTTATCAACAGAACATGAAGCAAATAATCTCATCTCAGTCAAAAACTACAAAATCTGATCTGACAAAATCATGGACTCAGTCATGAGCTTCCAAGCTGTGGTGTATATACTACTAATGATACACAAATGTCACCTAAGCAACCAAGGAACTCTTCTTGCACGTGCACCATGCTTGCTGCTACCCTGATAATGGTAATATATGAGCAAGCTAAATCTGGGAGCTCTGCCCCTCCTCTCTGGGGGAGAGGTGGAAGTCTTTAAGTCTCTGGAAAGCACAGAGACTCAACATATCAACAGCAGTGCTGAAATTTCTGGTATGCCTCATCTTAGTCTTCTAAGAAACTCTGTTATTCTAAGCTTTCCAAAATTAAGTTTCATTCTATTGCATTATTTAATTTCACTTGTTGCCCAGATAAGAATTTGAAACTGGTTTTTATCAAACCTGAGACTCAGTAACTCTGCTTGCAGATTTGAATTTTTTCAACCAACAACTATCTTAAAAAAGCATGTTATTTTTATCAGATACTTTCCATAGCAGAAAATACTCCTAGGAAAAAAAAAAAAAAAAAAATCTATAAAACATCATCTAATTAAAAACCCAAGAAGCTAGCAAAATAGCCCAACTACTGAGCCTTGCCACACATGCTTGGCCCCATCACACCAAGCCTTGCCAGAGTGCCTCAGTTCATAATGGTTTAGAAATCAAATTATGACCAACAATCTCTGTCCGAAGTCTTTTAATTTGACTTCTACTTGAAAGTGCAACCTTTGTACGTAACCATCATGATAGTACTAGCACTGGTTTACATATGTCTCAGTTTCACAGAAAAACAGCAAAACCTTTAGTTCTGGTTAGGTTTGGAAATAAGATTTTGTTGTTGCTTTTTGCTCTCTACATTTTTAAAGTTCCAAAACTCAAAGAACTCTTTGTCAACTATCTCTTTTATTTTCCTTCCAAGTTTTTCATAGAACACTGGCTCCTTTTCACTAGTTCTTTCAGTTAACTACCTTTCATATCTCATTAGCAAATTCTGCCCAGTACTGTTAAATCAATTTCCACTTCTTTTACTTAATGAAAAAAGGGTTTTTTTTGGTTTTGTTCTCTTGGATCCATTGAGTCACAACCACATGGGTATTTCCTGAGAATGTGCTTTCATTGTAGCTGTTGTTTTCCTTGTGCTTCTTTGCAGACTGGAGAAATTTTAATTAAGCAAGGATCAGAGAAGTCTGGTCATTAATGCCTAATATAAATACTAATTAGCAAATACTTCTTTTTTCCTGATGAGTAAAATAGGAAAGAAGTTACAAATGTACTATTCTCTATGTTAGTTTGATGAAATGGGCATTTAACTTCAGCCAAATATACCAGCTCTTTTGGAAAGCCAATTTCAGTCTAAAAGTGTAGTATTACAACCATGTGCATATCAATTGTCCAATGTGAAGTTTAAATGCTGTTTAACAACACTGGAGAAAAAAAAAAATCCCCAAAAAGGATGTGGAAAGGAAAATAATCAAAAAAAGGCTAAACCCAAAATATAACAGCTATAAATGGTACAGATGCCACATGTTAATTTGTATGAGCTCAGCAAAGCTGGACGTAAGGCTAACAGAAGCAGGAGTGCCCATTAAGACCACACAATTGCATGAAGAAGGAACTTCAACCTTAACTATTAGACTCGGCTGAAGAGTAGATTGTGAATACTATGAAAAAAATACTGTCTAGCAGCAGAGAACTAAAGGGAAATATATTGGGAAGTCTGTTCTTTCTATAAGACTGAAGGATAAAGGAGGCTCCATAAAGACCACCAGTCTAGGGAATACTAAGCAAGCTGAAGGTTAGTTCAAGAATGGCACTAGGGAACAAGAACAGACAGCTACCGATAGGCTTGAAGTAAAAAGAAGAAAACTAGTTAGGAAGAGTTATAAAAAACTAGAGTTTTCAAGGCAAGGAGAGGTACAGTCCCCCCTTCCCCTCACAGAATTTAATAAGAAACCCCATGGAAACTTCCAAGGTCAGGAAGCCTAGAAAGAGAGAGCAGATCTTGGGGTCATCCACCAACCTGGGGAGAAGCAGCCTGGGAAAGCCACAGGGAAATAAAGACGGTGCAAGCTGCAGGGGTGAGTCTTTTTCAGATGGCAACAGCTGTGCCATACCCTGAGGTAAATGCTATTAAGGCTGCCATTTGTAGAAGTCTGCAGGGCCCTAAAAATGGTATGGGATAAGGCCTACAAATGGCTAAAGATAAAAAACAGTTGAAGGATACAGCAGCTTGTCCAGGGGAGCATACGCATGCTCTAAGGTTCTGGAGCTGGGACCCTCACCACAGACAAAACCCCAGCTCTTCCTCTGCTACTCGATGGTAAGAAACCCAGCGACCTAATAGGAGTATTTAAAGCCCTCAATCCAGGGAGGATCACTGGCCATGGGACTTGACATGCTGTCAAGTGTCTCTGATTGTGTGCTTTTCTATCATGCCAGAGGGTGCAGACTAAATAAGATGTGACCACTTAGGTCAGCGGGAGGACTAAAGCAGAGCAAGGGACAGGTGATGCTGGATTCTACGGAACAGCCTGCTACACTAGGATAAAAAAAGAAGGGGCAACAAGTGATCCTTCCACAATACTACATAGTAACAACCTCAATTCTGAAGACAGAGGGCAATATTTTCATTACTATCTATGAAAACACCTTTCAAGTTAGTAAATAACTCATTTAAAGGTCCTCAAGAAAGGTGTCTGAAGCCAGGACAAAATGAAGCTGCTATCTGTGTGGATGTGGAGTAAGTTTACCACGAACAGAAAGAAACAAAGCGTACTGCACAAGCCAGTCCTAACAGACAGGTAACAGACCAACTCTTCCCCGCCCTCCCTGGTAAACCTGCCCTGCTTTATTCTGCAAAAACACATATGCAAACTCAGTTCTGAAATTCCAAAATAGTTTGTATGATTACAAAAATGAACATATCCTCTATCCAAATCAGTCTAAAACCAAATCAGTCCAAAAATCGGGGGGATTCTGAACAGGACAAGTATGATATAACAGTCAGGTCATTAGGTAGATCATAGATCAGATAAAACAAAATATTCTCATGTGAACACAAAAACTTGGAACTGCTTGAAAAATTCCATCACACACACCCAAATTCCCCACACAAAGCTTCACCCTGGTGTTTCCGATGCTGGATTAATTTTCTTGTATCCAAAGAGCTCCCTGTGTAGCAAAAGCTTTGTAATCTATGAAAGATCTAGGTACAGCAAACAGTACTTCATCTTCTGAATTTCACCAGAATTTTACTTGCAATGGTGACCAACTGATTTAAACTTCATCATTTTATAAAGGCAGTTTTAATTCTGAAACAAACCATTGATACATTTATCTTCTCAGCAGCTAAACCACTGGGAGGAAAAACAGGAAACAGCTGGTCAAAGCTGAAGTGTGATGAGAAAGTGTTCAAAACCAAAAAGAAAATTACTCAAAACTGATCATAATTTACAAAGGCTGGATTTGCAGTTTTTCCAAACCAATGGCAAAGAAACACTGTGCAAGCTAAACTAAATATGCAGTGATTCACAAATGCCTGCTAAAGATGAAAGCCTAAAGAACTCTGTTGCTCAAAGGAGGCATTCAAATGATTATAAAACTCCATCTCCATCCTCTTGGTTAAAGGAAAAAAAAGGAAAGAAAAAAATCCCTCTACTTCCAGACTGCCAGAGAATAAGAAAATTAATACACTGCTGGTTTAAATATGATCCATGTTATACTTCCTGCTTGTTGACAACTTCTAGCTGTCTTTTCTACAGCCTCAAGCTGTTGAGTGACTTGGTGTTAATAGACCAAAGCCTCCTTTATGCTGACGGCAAATCACTAGCTGACAATGAAATCTTCACACAGCAAAAGATTTTGCACTCCTGTAGTTCTCCCTGACTGTATTTGAAGTAAGGTAAGTTTCAAAAGGATACGTAGGTGAGCCAGAATACAAGTGAATTTCATAAAAGGGAAATATTCTGAATGTTCATGAAATAATATTTTTTGCCTTTGAAATGTATAGATTTACTTTTACACACACAGGCCTCCTACTGCAACCCCAAGATTGTAAACAACAGACAGGAAGTCAAATGTTATGGTTCCCATGGCAACCATAATGTGCTCTATAAAGTAAAATACCTTACACATGCACAGGGTCAGAATTATAACAGCCTCAAGTTTCTAGCATGATGCTCTAAGTCTGCAAAGTTACTCAAGATAAATTCCTAATTTAAAACAGAGAAGACTGATGACAGTTTTCCCTCAGGAGTCTTTTTCTTGATCCAACTCACAATCACATTTAGAACAATTCTCCATGGCTCAGATACATTCTTATGTTTTTGCTGAAAGATAAATTATTCAGAATTATCATTCAGACCTTTATTCGGCCTAGAAGTATTTCAGTGTTGATTGGCAACATACATTAAAAAAAAACCAACCTTGTTTTTTTCTTTGCTCTTATACATATAACTTTAAAATTACCAAATACTAACAGCTGGACCTGGTGGGAAAATGTTTTTCCTCCCGCCCCCCCCCCCGGAAACTTAGGGTATGTCTCTTCTGCAGACTACAGCACAGCACACAGCTACTAAGCCTGCTGAGATAAAAGAAAATTTAGCCACAGCATATGGAGAGTGTTTGGCAGAAGTTTATCTTCTCCAAAACCTGAGTGCTCTCACTAACAGCTAACTGCTTCTAGGCCTATAGAACAGATGAGATCATCCCTTGTTTGTAAAACAGCTAGGACAACAGGTTCAAGTCCAGAAGTAGGGCCTCCAAGCAGTGTGGCAATACGAACAGTAACAGCTCATGCAACTGAAGGGTACGGAAGGAAGTTTTGTATATCAAGTTAATGATCCAACCTGAATGGTATGCATTATACATATTTACATTGACAATATTTTTAGTTCAAAACTATAGTTTTAAAACTGCTTAAAGTAAGTTTGGCATATGTCTCTTTATTAAAATGTTTGACATAAAACTACGGTTCCCATGAAGCCAATAGCTCCATTTTGCACATGCTTCTTTTTCTCCCTCCAAGTAACATTATCCCAATAGGAGATTTTAAATAGATTACAGTATGACCAGGATTTCACCCATTCTCTAATACTTGAAGGGAATTCCTAAACACTTTAAGAACTAAGACTGCTGTAACATGAAACTAGAGCAGCTAATAATACATCCTTTGTTTTGCCCACACTTTACTAATGAAGGTCTGTATCTGTTGTGATTTCTTGAAAACAATTTTTACAATGTCAGAATAAAATAAAAATAATCATGCAGAGTACATAAGAATCACTTCTAATCATTTTAAAAGAAGCTCACATTATTTTACTGTGGATTCAAAGTCCAAATGTTGGCAACAGTCAAGAGGCACTACAGTTACTGGAAAAGCTAAGAAAAAAAAAAATCTTCTGCTTTCACAAGAGTTAATTAGATTAGAGTCCTGCAACAAGTGCGTGTGCTGATTGCGAGATAAAACCAAACATTTTCATTACTGTTGCACGTTCCCATACTATGACAGCAAACTTATCTGTAGGTATCTATCTTTGAGTACTTGCTATACTAAGGAAATCTTAAGTTTTCACAAGAAGCGTCATAATTCCAGAGATAAAAAGACTCTTCTGAACTTCACACAAATGGGAAAACGAGTATTATCTGTAAGTAAGAACGATCACAAGCCAATCCAACATATTTTTCTCTCTGATACTCAGCTAGGGGATTGAAGAGTGCATCTCAAAAGTGAGTCTTCAATCTCAGGTCAAAAATTATCATACCTGGTTACAGTTAAAATACTAAAAAAATGGAAACTTTCACACAATTTGCAGGACAATACGAGCACTGCCCGATATGTTTGTTTTGCAGGTAAGGAATAGCTTCTAACTATATAATTTTCTAGGGAAATTATTAGGAGAATAAAAAAAAAGAAGAAAGTAGTTACAAATCCCAGGGCTGAATGTTTATGTTTCCAGGGCTGCCCCACTTCCGACATTCCTGATGAAAGCTGTATGCTGTCACACTGCCCTGAGTCACGCTGGTTCCAACTGCTGCACTGATGTAATTGGCTTTGGTTGGTGTGGGAGCACCCTCAGAGCTCTCCTGTCCCTTGATACTCCAGCTCATATGTACTTGGACGGGACCTAACAGCTGTATTATGTTCAGATGTTATTCCTTTTTTTAAGCTGTCACCAAGTCTGTATTTTCAAGCAAAATTCTTTGTGACCAGATGCTCATAACCATACTATATCAAATCACTTTTCACAAATAGAGAAACCAAATAGCCTCATATCTCATGGACGATGCCTTAGATACTGTGGCAAGCATAATTTCACAGTAGAGATTTTTCTTGTAAGTCCTTCTTGAAATTTCATACCGGTAGGATGCATGCCTAACAATTACTGTCAACCCAAGCTTATTCCATTTTAGAAAACTTTCTTTTAAAAAGATCCTGAAAGACTGTAGAAAAGCAAGAGAAGTTAAAACATATATGAAATCTCATAAATTCAGATTTTAATTATTCACTCACCAACAGAATGATCTTTATATAGCACAGTTTTTACTCACTCATACCAGAGTACACAACCCAAACTTTTCAACAGTTCATATAGGTAATGGAGATAACTTAGTTTCAACTGAGAAAGAATTTCGAAGAGTGTCCAACTCTAACACTCTAAAATGAACTCTTTAATGTGCTGCAGGGAGATTTGCTAAAACAGATCTTCATGCTTCTTTACAGTTAATGAACAGTCACTAGAAGGAAAGTCAGAAAATGTGGAAAAACTGAAGGCATAATACATTGCACTTGCCAAGACTCCCACACTATTGGCTCTGAATACCTAAGTGTGCTCACAGCTAAAACTTATTGTTCATAATTTGGCCCAAAATTGTTAAAGCTATGAGGCAACTACAAAATAATACAAAGTATTAACAGATTTATCTCTAACTCTATCATACATTATGGTAATAAAACAGCCTACTTGTACAGACAGAGGGTAAATTTTCTATTTTTTAAAGCTAGCCTTTAAAACTGGAGTAACTCAACCCAAAGCAAATATAAGTACAGAACTTCATTTAACAAAGTTCAATTTATTTTTACAACACTTACTGAAGGGAAAACATAATTTCATGCCTATTTGGCTTCTCTTTTGCTTCCCTCATTTTTTTCCAAAGGGTCAATTTTGCTCATGAATTTATTTCTTTAAAAGACAGCAACTCTTATGCAAAAAACCAAGAAACACAGGGTCCAGGTAGAACAAAATCCAGCTCATCCGTACCTACTAACTACTTTAACATATGAATATTAACGTTTACATCTAAAAACACAACAACATTAGTAACAGGCAAAATACTCGCGCACAGTCAGATAAAAAAAAAAATTATTGTTAGAGTAGAAGAGAACCCCAACCACTTGCAGATTATTTGCTTTATGTCATTTTTTCCTGTAAATTCCTTTCAGCATGTTGGACTAGAAATTTTATTTCAAGGTGGAAAAACAAAAAAATCTCAAACCCCAAATCTGTCTGCAATCCACAATATAGAATCACAAACTATCTTTTTCTTTAAAAAAATAAAAGCACAAGCATAGCATAAACTTTAGCATAATGAGCAGTGTTACGTTTTAGGTATGCATGCAAAACTGGGAAGGCAGAGAGTAAAAGTCCATTTAAAGTATTCCATCTTTTTAAATATGGAGTGAGAAGGAAAAACCTGGGGGAAAACCACATAATCCTAACAGAAAGATGATATTACAGCAAATCTAGACCTGAAATTCCTACAGAAACAATTAAAAAGAAATGAGAAGTGAAAGCCTGTAACAATTTAATTTTTTAGGCTGCTTTGTGGGTTGTGAATCTTACAGAGTTTGGCAGAATAACTTCACTAGTAAGACTCCTATTGCCAGGTGATTTCATGTGGCCACTCCAACAAGCTTTGTGTCTGTTCTACCAAATCACTTCAGTCACCCAAGTGAAACACAGCACATACGCAAGGACTCTTACGCTTCTTACTATTATCATTAGCACAGAGGGTAAGTCAGATGCTTTCAAGTTTCTGTTTCACTTCTTAAGAATCAACATAGGCCTCTTCATTGTATAAATTATGTTTTGAATACACTAGAAAAGTATTTCTTCCAAGATACCACTAGATAAAAAAGAGGGTTATACTATTCATTCTGACAAAATATTGACAATAAAAGGTTACAATTAACCTGACACCTGAGAAAAGCAACCAAAAAATGTCCTTCTGAACATACAGCATTGCTAACCCTTCCTTTGTTCATATGTTAGCATTTGATGCAAAGTGTTCCCATATTTAGTTAGCGCAACTGGTTGTCAAAACAGTCAAAGCAGATGTTATTTCCATGACTGACAGTGAAATACTCAATCTATCTCTATTTTCAGAAATGCCAGAAAAACATGCAACAAAGATACACTGACTAGAGCTGCTGATACACCTCTGGCCAGAGGTGGGGAAGGAAACTGAGCTCTCTATAGGTTCAGAATTAAAATTAACATCTATATTAACTACAAAACATTAATTTTAATTCTGAATGTATTCAGAATTAATAATCAATTCTAAACGAAAAAAGATTCAGACAAATACCATCTATTAAACAGAAAACTACTTGTGCCTGGCTCTGTTTCTTTAAAAATATTATCCAAGATTACTATTTTAGATATTATTAATAAAACAGGATAGTTAAATTTTTTTACCTCCAAATCTTTTTTCTCTCCTTAACTGTTCGTTCACAGATGTCACCAACTGACTATAGCTCAGCATTATGGAAATCAAGAAATCTTAGTATAAGACTCCTTACATTAGCCATGCATAATCAAAAATCTTTGCATTGCATTGATTTTACACATGAATCATAAAAATACTACGGACACTACATGGAAAAATACCTGATCCTAACAGACGCTGAACTACTATACCAAATCATTAAATTAACTATGAAACACTGCTACAAGATAAATCTATAATAAAATAATTATTCTATCTGGAAACAGATGTGGGGGCAATTAAGGGTTTTTTTTAATTGTTGCCTTATTAATATTTGGCATTTCAGTAGCACCTTAGCAGCTATGAAGAGTGGAAGACATATTAGTGTGCAAACTCCTATCTGAGCAGAGTTAAGCAAGCCGGCAGAATTCTTCCTTCTTAAAGCTCAAACTACTGGCATCAGGAATGTAATGACACAGCAAAGATGGTCCTGACGCCTACAAAGTAAGCTTAACTAAAGAATTCAGCTATTATGCATCGCAGCTATGTTGTTGCAGCTGTCATCTGCAGATCTTGAGGTCACTTACCTGGTTTGAGAGAATTGTCCTGCGGTAGTCTAGTCAGCTGATCAAATTTAGTATCTCAGTCAACAGTGGACCTGGCTACTGTTGTCATATTACATTACCACTACTGCAGAAACACCATCATATCAGGAAAAAAAGAAGCATACTTCAGCACTATGAACCTAACATCTCACAGACACAGATGATTCAATGATTCCAGAAACTCTGACTTTTGTAATTAGTCAGATTGCTAACATGATGCAGCTGAGCTGAACCCAAGCAGTGGGTACACTGTGCCAGCCCAAGCAAAGCAACACCAAAGCTGGCACTCCTATTATTGTTTCTGTGGCAAATACCTTGCATTTGCATCATCTTTAATATGTACCAACGTGAGGGGCTTGCACTGTTCCGACACAGACAAGCAAATTTCTCATGAATAGATACAACAGCCATGTTAGACACATCCATCTGATAAGGGTAAGTACTACACTGTATATGGGTGCAAAAACCACATGCAAAATTAGAAAAAATATTCAACATTAAAATCTTCTCTCTTCATGAAACACAGACATTAAATCCAGAGCAGAGTCTAAATCTGCATATAAAATACCTAGAAACAGTAATCACATGCTACATTTAAAAATACATACTTTCATGTATTTTCTATATAATCCAAAGCCTCAGTCCCACCTTCCTATGTAGCAAAAGAAAAAAAATATTCAGCAAGATAACAGTTCAGTGCCTTTCCTTTATTAGCACTAGAATTTTTATGTAAGGGATATGCACAAATGAGACCCACATTTTCCTACTTAAAACATAAAGGTCTCTATTGTTCCATGTTACACCAGTACTGCTATGAAAACTTAATTTCTCCAACTTTTTTTTCCCCTTGAAGAACAGAACTACTGTTCACTTAGCTGTTCCAAACAGAATGCATGCTCAAAGGGTGAGATAAGAGGAAAGAAAGAACAAATTACCACATTCATTTACAACTTGCTCCTTCTTCCTTTGATTATTAGCATGAAAGCTTCCTACAAACGCTCAGAATTCATTATTTTAACCCAGCGCATATGTTCAACAGGTCCATATATTTGTCACATCCACTGAGTTAATTTCTATGTTTCTGTAAAAAACATCTATAATGCTAATAATATAAACCATAAACACACAGAAATATTATTGCAGAAATAATATTTGACATTGAAATAACAGAAAAATAATGCTAGGAATGCTTGATGCATGTTATACATAAAGAGATTAAACACGGAGGTTGATAAGAAGAAAAATTTTTGTAGTCACCATTTGGAAGAAAAAAGACTTAGAAACATGCGGTTTCAAGCTTTTTCTGACCATGAGAAAACATTCTGTGCACTGCAATTACGCAGAGTGCTTTACTGTGCCTGTTAATCTTTTCTTCATTTGTAGACATAACTTTTCCTATTTAAATAATTATTCAGTGAGTACTTATTACATTTCTTTCTGCGTTTCTACATGCACTACCAAAAAAATCTCCAAATTAAAGACCTCACACTCCAAAATGCTATATATTCAGCATTATGCAGCAGCGGTGGAAAGTGGTGGAACAGGCATGCATGTTAAAAGCTGAGGAACTCAAGTCAAATTGGGAATGCCCAGTGAAGAAACCTAAACACATCCTTCCCTTTTCATACCTATGTAAATGAAAATTACGCTAGACATCAGCTACAAAACGTTCTCCCTTTTCTCCCCCCAAAAAGCTTCTAATTATAATACAAATCTATCTGAGCAGATATCATGTCAGGTAAATACATGGCTCATATCCATCCCTTCATGCGTGACCATGCACCACGTAGGGCACGTGCTGTACCAGCAAGTTTGTACTTCCACTGACTAGGATAGTGAATATCACAATAACGAACAGCACCACAAAGCTTTGCAACCTAGTACAAAAACCTGACATACACATATTCATAGAACTTTTCAATCAACTATTTCAATGGAAAAAATACTAGTTTCTAGAAGGATATGAGGATATTACTGGAGGGCACGATTGTCATGGAGATCCTGAACGACCAAGTCCACTCTTCCTTATCACCAACAAAATTTCATATAATCCATTTCATCCATTTTACAGTTGGACTGGATGATCTTAAAGGTCTTTTCCAACCTAAACGATTTTATGATTCTGTACAAGTAAGTTTTCCTCCATTTCAGTCCTACGGAAAGCTGTTGCAGAGTCTGAGCACTAACTGCTGGAAATTTCTTCCAGTTTTCAACCTACATTTATTCAGGACCAGTTTATAAGCGTAGTCTATCTGACCACACTCTCCTTTACCTTGGTTATTTTCCCCTCCATAGAGCTTATTCACACATTTTAACGGAGAAAAATCACACCACCTTTTTTTGCTAAGCTCAGTAAACCTCTCTTCTCTTACTCTTCTTAAAAGAGTTTCTCTTGCTGTGATCATCCTGCTGGCCTTTCTTTCTCAGTAGTCACATTTCAGATGAATCCTTGAGAATCAGTGGTCAAAATCTCTTGTAGATTCCATAGACAACTATTTAACTTCTACCATCACAGAAAATCTTTCACTACTTAAAAAAATTTATTAAGGACGTGCTGTGTCATTTCAACAATAATAATTTCGACATTCATGATTTCATTCTAAACTTAGAATTTTTTGTATTATCTAATTTAAGAGATTACAAATCAGGGCGATATCAGCACATTAATATATGCTATTGAACTATGATGTAATTTTTTCAAAATTATTTGCAAGTGTAGGAGCATTATAAGTATCTGTAACTTAGGGAAAATACTATGCTTTCTTTCTTAGAGGAACAGAATTTTTCACTGTGATCTAATACTGCCACTTATATAATTTATTCAATGGAATTATTCTATCATTAATATATCCATCAAATGTTTATATACACATATACGCCATATATATTCAACTATGTAGATCTATAATATACATTAATACATCTACTTTTACATATACATATAAACATAAATGCATATTCTATATATTTTCTATTTAAAATATAAATATCTAAAAAATGTGTATATATTTTCTACCTGTATATAGGGATATTACACTTTTATATATAAATAATATATATATCAAGATATAAATTTATACATACATCTATGTATAAATATGTACCTATATACATACTATATAGAGAGATATATGTATATACATACATATGTATGTATAACTTTTATACAGATATAAAATTATACATTTTAGCCCATGCCTATTTTAAACCAAGAATAAATTTTAAAGGATGAGAATACATTCTTCTAAAAAGCAGTGCTCAATATGAGGTTCAGCATGGTAAAGTGAAATATCCTATTCAGTGTTACTAAGTGCCTACCAGTTGAAGGCATTTTTTTTTAATAAAAAGGTCATCAGTATACCAAAACTTTTACCCAAAAAAAAAAAAAAAAAAAAACCCCAAACCCAACCACCAACACCATGAAAAGCTTACCTCATACCATAAAGACTTCTCAAGAAAGGAATTAAATTCCCATTTTATTAAGGCCTCAATTATAGTTAGCTGTTCTGTTGTAATCCTAGAAAGCTTCCAGCCACTGTTGTTTCTCCTTTGCTCAACGTAATTCCAAGCAATGGTTCCTATGTGCCCTGAAGGTAAAGTCCTAACAATTGCTCTTGTTCCAGTATAAACTGATTTTTTAACCTCTTTATCGTTTTTACAGAAACGTCTTATTAATAAAGTAGAGCGTTCCTTTTTGTTTCTAAAATAATCCTCTTCCATCTCTTCTTCACAGTTATCATTACAGTCTTCAAAATGGCTCAGAAAGGGCTTTGAGGGCATTCTTCCAGTAAAGTTATTTCCACAGAAGTTGTGACCTGAGCACGCCACTTTAACCTTTCGTGGTGCTCTTTCCAGACATAAAAACTTATCCCTTAAAGCATCTTCATACAACTGCTGCCCATTTTCATTCTCACAATTATTTGTCAATTCCATTAATCTGCAAGTGCAGGCTGGGGAACCAGTGGTGTTACCATCGCCAACATTCACTGGCTGCAAGCAGTCATCCAAAATGAAGCCGTTGTGTAAACTGCACAAAGCCTTTGATATATTCCTTTCACTAGCACAATGAAAGTGAAAAAAGGCGACCTTATCGGTATCGCTGCTGTCATTCTTATTTACTGCTGTCTGGCTTCTTAACGAAGGTCCATTCATTTTCAACTGAATTTCAGCAAGCATGGCTCTTTCCAGTGAAACAGGAATTCCAGTTTCCAGGCATGTGTCTCTCCCTGCTAAAGGATCACAAGATTTATACAACTGGCTGCACGGAACATTGCTTTTGTAGTTTTTCTGTACAATGTTACAGTTAATGTTAAGAAATTCCACTGAATCAGGGATGGAGCTGTTCCTCTCCCAGAAGTTTTCATTACTGTTGTCATTAGTCAGTTGTTCTTTTGCCAGAGAGAATATTTTGGGCACTGAGCCCTGAAGACTTTCTTCTTCGAGTCTGTGTAAGTATGAGAGAGCGCGTGTGGTTTGCCTTCCCGGAGTGGCAGTATGTCTTTTTATAACACTGGTGTCCAAAGCATTTTCAGTATTTTCATCTCCAGCTGACTGAGCAGGTATCACTTTACCCTGTACCACAGAGACGAGAACAGACGCGGTCATTTCCTCAGAGGTCATCTTGACACAGTCTTTAGTTGCTAGATGTGTGCTGGGGATGGTGGAGGGCGTTGTCTACCAATCCTCACACCATGACTTCAGTGTAATAAAAGATTCAGTGCTAAATAATCAAGGAACACAGGGTAAAATATACATTGACTACTTGTTCTTTTTGAGCTGGGTTTTAAAAAAAAGTAATTTTTTCAACTGTTGCACTACTAGGCTTTCCCAGCCTTGGATTACTGGCATGAAATACAAACATTTTTAAACGAGCTTCTTATTGTGACATAGCCATTTGGCTTGTCTCTTCCCACAATTAAGCCTTCTCTCATATGTAGCACACACACTGTTGCCTCAGGTTGTAGAAGACTACCAAACACACAATCCATGTCAAAGATGCATCTCCCCATAGGGCATCCAGAAAGTTGGTTTTCTGTAAAGAAAAGAAAAGAAAAAGAAAAGAAATAAATATATATTGAACAGAATCCATGGCACAAAATCCACCATCACAACTACAACACAAAGAATTTTTTTTTTTTTATGTAAAGAGAAGGAACACGGAACAACAGAAGTTAGTTATACTGAGACCTAGAGAATTCCAAAATACACATTTAAGTCTGTCTTAAAGTCTCACTTTACAATTTGGGGCAATCAGTCATGTTTTATATATTTAAATAGCTGTCTTCACTATGGAAAGCTACATGACTGCAGAAAACTAATTTTACTGAAGCTGTAACACTGAAATTGAACATACAAGATACATACAAAGACAAAAAAGGAAATGTCTTTTCTATAATTTTTCTGACTCTTAGCCAGGATAAGTTAAAACATTTTGAAGAACAAAATAATTTTTAAACCTACACTGTCTTTCAAAACTAGTTATTTTCCTGTTCAGAACTGAACTCTATCACAACTACAATTGTTTTGGTGTTATGTGGTTTTTGTTTTCATTAAACTTTATGTTGTTACCGTGCAAGCATGAAGAAAACACAGTATTTTGGCCAGAAGTTTATGACTGAAAAACATGAAGGCAGAGTAGGGTAAAAGACTGAAATATTATCAATAATCTTTTTGACCCCGTTACTTATATGCCTTAAGCTAGAAAGTTAACCTGCCCTTCAACTTTGCCATCAATTCTCAGCTTCTTTCCTGCAAGTAGAATGGTAGAAGTACATCTTGGAATCAGAAAATAAGAGCTTACAGATAGTTCAACAAAGGAAACAAACGAATAAAAGAAACAGACCCAGATAAATCGTGGTGAAGTAAAATCAAACAAATATACGCTTATATTTCATTTATCATATTTAATGTTTAAAAACATTAAGTGTATTATTAAAATGTGGAAAATGCAGAAAGTTATATTAAGGCCTAAGTTTACCGAAACAGTCTAAATTCAACAGAAACAAGCAAAAAAATACGACTTTGAAATTTCAGTGGCAAAACATATCACAAAACTGAGGCAAATCACTGGCTACAACTAGAGATTACTGAACTGGTCATTCAAATGTTGACCCAAGCACTATCCACATAAGCAGAAGGGACTACCTATTTCAGTTCAGGTCATGCAGTCCAGCTAGGCATAATAATTAAATCACCTGTAGTTGATAAAACAACTAGGAATGATGGGGGGGTAAAATCAGGAAAGTTAATAATGAAAGTAATTTGAAGCGTAAAAATCTATTTTGATACTCTTCTCAAATAACTATGATTAACAATTGCATTTTAAGTTGTTTTAGAGTGTCGGCTTTCATTTTTATTGATTACTAATCTTCATCAAAAGCAGTTTGGCACAAATCAAAAGGTAAAACACACTCTTTAGTTAATAGGATATTTGATATGCTATTTTCTCACACAATGAAATGAAAAAGTGTAACTAAATGTATCATTTTTCCTACAGGCTCATCAAAAAGAAAAAACAAATTTAAGAGAAGTTACATTTCACTACAAATCCATGGCTTAAAAGTTTGCTAGCCAGTGAACAGCATTCTTTCCTCAGACAGTAACTACTGTAAATGTGTGAAAAACAAAACTGCAATTTAGTATTTCAATCAAGATTTCAATTTTATTGGTTGAACAACAGAAGAGGGATCAGGGAGGGTCGCAAAGGAAAGTGTCAGAGATAGAACAAAGAACCACAAGTTTTACATTCTCCATGCATTACAAAATGCACGTGCATGCCAGAGCAGCCAGAAGAGAGTGAAGATGGGAAACTCAGATCCTGTACAAGAGAGAGATTTAGCACCAGAAAGGAAAATAAAAGCTACAGTTCATAGAAAAGCTGTGTAGAAGGAGACAGCGGTAGTTGCATGGAGTGGTGGGGACAGGACTTAAACTGGAGTCACGTTACCAACACACAGTTCAGGGGGCACCCTCTACAATTCTGCAACAGCACAACTGTAGAGGAGATACAATCAGAAACCAAGGCCCAAGCAGTTCTTTAAGTCTATATTTCCTGACAGTCCTTATATCATTAAATTGTACCCTGAAATTCATTTTAGTTCACTTTCTTCAGTCTTAACTCCACTTAAGCACACACACACACAAAAGAGGAAAGTACCTCAGCAATTATCTTATCCCACTGTTTCCTATCCCCTCCTCCCGGTCCTCCTTCCTCCTCAAATCCCCACATAACGGCTTACGTAACTTTTTGCCACTACACATTTGAAGAAAACCGCAAGTAATCCATCTAGAAATGTTCCCATCTTATTTCTTCTGGCAATCATTCTGTGCCTTCAAGTCTAAATCTACATAGGATGATGCAGATCAAAGGAGAAAGATTAAGGAGGAGCTAGGAGGAGAGCAGCTGTTTTTTTCTTGTTCTCTTATTCTTAGGTTTCTGTGCTGCTATATCAACCTTGTAAAAGGTATAAAACATGTACATGCATTAGTAACAGTCTTCAGTACTGACTTTTGAAGGGTTTCTCTCATCTATCAAAACATCTCTCTCTACTGATTCATCTTTCCTGGTTGCATCAGAAAAACTCCAGGCAATCCAATGAAAATATAAGCCACCAGAATATATTCATAAATGTATTACTTCCTGTAATATTGCTAAGCAATGAATAAAAATTAACGGAATGGATTGTCACTGCAAAGAATATAACACTTATTATGCTGGTTGCCAGAGGAAATTCTTACAAAACAACATCACTCCACAAGGCAAAAAAGACAACATCATTATGCAACTTTAACATCACACAATGAATTGAGATCACAAAACTGACCATGCATGTTAACTTGAATTTCTTTACATCATTTTTTATGGAGAAACTTTAAAAACTTTAAAAAAAAAAAATCATATCACTGATTTGCTTCTGTAAACAGAAAGCTGCTAAAATCTGAGGTCCATTTATATCCCAGACTCTGTCCACAAAGCTCATTCCAAGGCCAGGACTGCTCTTCCACAGTCCTCCTTCCTGCAACATTATTCTCCCACTTCTCTCATGCCAAAGTGTTTCCACGCATGTCCTCCCCAAACTGCTTCTCTCAGATCTTCTTCTTTTCTCTAGAAACTTTATCTCAAATTTTGTTGGTTTTGTTGGTCACCTCCCTCCTCAACTCCAGAGGCTACATGCCTGCTTGTTTCTCTCTTACAAGCACTCTTCTCTATCTACCCGTGCCTATGTTTGAAATCCATCTCATCAAGAATAACGCCTGCTTAAGAAGCTCCCTGTCTATGTCCAGCTGTTCCCATCCTCTCATAACCACTGCAACGTGATAGGGAACTGATCCATCTCAGGAATTTTTTGCTCAAGTTACTTCACAGCTAGATCATTTTCCCAATCCAGTTCATATATGGTTGTACTAACGTGTGCTACAACAGCACAAGGGAGAAAAAGAGCAGCATGGGGAAGGGAGGCAAATGCTGCTCAAGTTGGTTTACACATTTCTGCAATCTGCAAATGCAGTTTGATGTTTCAGCTATGTCAATCTAGCAGGTAGCTGCCACCAAAGCTGGCAGGCTCGCTCCTCCCCTCACTTTTGACCTTTAGTCCCCATTCCCCCCATGTCATGCATCTAGAGATCATGGGTCCATAGAGTTAAGTTGATTCACCTGGCTGATTTGTCAGGAAAGTGTTCTTTTCATCCAAACGAAATGACTCACCTTGTGGCCACATGATCACTATATCCCACAAAAAGGAATTACTAGGAATGCCTGGCAGGGACCACACATCTCAGTAGTAGCTTCAGTTTAGATCATGTTTGCTGTTATGTCTAAATGCACCCTGAACATAACAGACTGAAAGAAAAGTTATCTAGTGTACAAGTATGCTAAAATCTCATGAAATAGCAAGTAAAAAACATGATGGTAGAACCTCTGATCTATGGACAACCGCAAAAATATCTGAAGCTGCGACTCTGCTGAACAGATGACAAGGGTTTCATGTGTCCCCCTTTACACTCTTCTCAGTCTCTGCTTTCCACTGTAATCAACACATTTCAATTCACTGTGCCCAGCAAATTCCTTAAACCATTGGAATTCATTAGACATGTTATGAAGTGCCTTAACACAGTGTTATAAATGCTATCAAATGTAAAACTCACAAGCCCAACCAATAAAATAGTATTTCATAATTCACTGTAAAATTGAAGAATTATCACTCCCTGCGGCTTCCCTTACTTGCCTATCTGCCCATGGGTGGCCAAAGCCTAGATCCTCATATAAAATCCACATACATACATATATATGCGTTTGCATATAACAACAATGCTGAAATTATTCATTATCATATTCTTCCTGTTGCACATTCAACTCAAAACACACTGGTTCACAGTTAAATCTGAATATAAAAGCACGTGAAGTAGACAGCTAAGCCTGCACTGTATTCCACACATGCTGACATTTTCTAAAGCCACTAGATTAACTGATGAAATCCATTAATAACTACACTGGTTCATTTTACAAGGCTGAAGTTATGTCAGAAATGTAATGTGCTCCTTCTATCAGTAAAGGAAAGTAAAAATATAAGAAACTAGATGCAGTGTTAGTGAATAATCCTGGATGCAGAGGTCAGCCAACAAAGACAAACGAACAATGAAAATAAACAATCTGGCAACCTTTCATCAAACACATTCACAAAATGTATTAAGTCTGAAAATATGTGACACAAAAGTAATTTGGCTACCTTTTTTTTTTGTTTTAACACTGCTGCATACACTTCAAGACTTAAAGTGCAAGCTGGTTCCAGTTAGTATTATACTTAATAATAATGTTTAATAATTCCTTATTCCCCAGCCATCTGGGATTAAAGTCTACAACAGTGTAGGTAAAACATCCAACATAATAAAAAAACTATAAAACTGTTATTAATTTAGTATCAATTTAACCTATAATTCATTACTCAAGCTAATTTCCTTTTGAAGTCAGCAGGAATTCTGCTTACAAGAAAAAAAAAAACAGAGTATGCTAAGATACTATTATTTAGTCTAAGGAAAGGCATATGAAGGATCAGAACTGTCACACAATGTGGTAAATTAGAAAGGCTTTCAACTCTAGGCTGTCAAGGAAAAGATGATTCCATAAATATTTGAAGATGCTGATTGGACTGTGGGAAGAATCAGCAACCGTATGAGGGGCAAGCAGGGGATGGGTCTCATGGTAAAGATGGGGATTGTTTAGAGAAGTTGCATGCTGCCAGAGATGCCAAATGTAATTCGGTACGTAGGATGCTGTGGGAGCTTCACAGGTGAATGCCCAGTAGACACCAAGATTATGGGTGCAGAGAATGAGGGGGACTGACAAACAGGTATGTGACATTACAAAACACATACTGGTGGTTTCCATGGCAAACTGCTATTGGACTGCGACAGAAGGTACTTCAAGACAGCTAAAGGGCAAATGGAGGCAGCCTGACAATCTTCCCTTCTTCCCTGGCTACACTGGGACATCTATAGCTGTTTCTCCAACTTTCATCCTACATATACATGGTGACTATCTATCCTAAACAAAAGATGTTTCAGCACACAAAAACCCCAAATAATTATATTAATTAATTCAAATTAATAAAATATTTACACAGCACCTAAGGCATAAGCAATTAATGAGTAAGAGATTCTTGGGAAACAGTAAACTACAGAAATAGCTTGGCATGGTTAAGTGGATACAAAACTATTGATCATCTCTCTCACATCACCCCAACAACTGTGTTTAAGCAATATAATCCCAGTTCAAGCTCTTAAGGAAACAACTGATTCATGAGGAAAGTTGTTTGTATACTACAGCTATCCATTTACAATTAAAAAAAAAAATTTTTTTTTAGTGAAACAGCTAGTTTGTACCAGACCAATTCCTTGAAGAGAATAAGAAACCCACATTTATTAACTCCTCTTTATTTTATCCTGTATCATGCACACTATCAGTTTTTCATTCCAGTGCCTTATCTCAGAAACAAGCAGAAGATACCAGTACAAGAACAGGGCACCAGCACATTGTCATCAGTTGTCTAAACGTTTCTTCTGCCCAGGGAACCACGGGCAAACAGTAAGGAGGAAACAGCCAGACTCTTAACAATCACTCAAGATGTGCACAAACCCTATTCGAACAGTTGGAAGCAAGTTATAACAACATTTTATTTGGCACAGAGCATCATGCAGAACCTCAGATTTACCACCAGTGTCTGTGTTTCAACAACAAAAAAAATCTCAAAGAACTACAGTATTTATATATCCTGTCAAGTTAGAGTCTTTTTTTCTAATTTCTAGAATACTTATCTAAACATGATCAAGTATTAGATGTCTCAAACTATGCAAATGTCTGCCAGATGGTGACCCTCTGAACTGTCTCATCTTTCATCGCTGCATCAGGCAGTATCTGAAGCTACTGCCAGATACCAGCTCCACTTTTCATTTCTTTACAGAAATTCCTTTTCTGTATGAGGAAATGCACTGAGAGAATCCAAGACTGAACTTATCTTACTGTCAGGGTCAGTTCTTTATTTCTTTCAGGGTCTGATCCGCAATAAGCTGTTTAAATATAAACTTTCTGTTCAGTGGTTACTTGAATTTCATGCTAGGTGATCTTATCTGAAAGCTGTAATTTCATCATTGACACTCAGATGACCGAGTCCTTCTATCTGAGATGCCTGACAACTCTAATCATTAAAGGTAGGATTATCCTTCCCCATCTTTGAACAAGTACTTCTAGAATAATTTCCTTAACTTTTTGAGGAACTGTGAAAATGGTCTCAAATGGGTGAAAAAGATTTTGGAGCGCTGAGTCTCACACTCATAAGGAAAGGGAGTGCAGCAGAATTTAAACCAAAAATCTTCAAAGCGCAGAATTCAACAAACTTGACACTAGTAAGTAGAATCTCTTGGAAAGATTACATAAACTGTAAAGGAACACAAAATAACTGACAATTAATAAAAAGATATTATATAAAAGACAAGGACAAATAATGCTTATGCAGAACTAAAATAGGAAATATAGTAAGAAATAAACATTAAAAAAAAAAGGCAGGTAAAAGAGAAGTGGACCAGTGCATCAGGATTCATTTTAAGATCTGAGAATTCAAAAGGAATCACACAAACCATGCAAGAAAGGACAAGATTAAAAATAAGATTTGAGGTTTAACCCAAGCTACTGTCAGGCTCCAGCCAAAGCAGCTGATCCCTCGTTCCCTGTCACCTTCAGTGAGGTATTTTCACCATCTCCCAAACAGGATCTCCTGCAGGGAGGGGAGTCAACTGATCCAGAGGAAAACTAACCCAGGAAAAAGGAAAGACTATTCTTCAGGCAGGATCATCTGACGCCACTCACAACACAATCATACAAGTTGACAGAGACAGCACAAGCACAAAGCAGGGTGCAAACCAGAGGGAGAATCCAAAACCAGAGTGGAAACGTATCTGCAGCATCCCACACCGAGACAGCTTTAATGAGTCGTCAAAATACATCCTAAAAATTAATCTATAGGAACACAGACACATAAGTATAAAAACCTAAGAGGTTAAGGCAACACAAGTTACAACTAACAAATAAGATAAAACACAACAAAGCAAAGACCATATGGGATGTTCCATTACTTAAATGTAATAAGAAACAGTAAGACTGGTACTAGCTGCAATGCCCAACCATTTTTCAGAATTCAGATGTTACCCTCTGCTTCACCAGAATTACTCATGTAATTTATTATTCATAGTTTCAACACAGCTAGAAAATCATCTTGCTTTAAAGGGGATTTGAAAATTCCGCTACCAAAAGCGAATACGTACCACTGTGATCTTGAAAACCAGGAGCATCAACTCAATTCTCCAGAGTTATATTCTTCAGAGTTAATAACTATAGTTACTAAATCAATCAATTCTTTCTCTGCTCCTTATCAGATCATCAAATTAGAGCTAAATCTGTTTAAAGCTAATAAAAGAATTACACATCTTAACCACACTCTCTCAATTTTTAATCATCAGAATTTCTCTACTGCAACTGCTGCACAGATTTAAGAGTACCTGATTATCTAAACAAAGAGAGTATGTCCTCAAAAGGAAGAGTGGAATTCTAACTTTCTTACAAGGTTGCATTTTCACTACAGGAAATTCAGCTGAAAACATAACAGGGAAGATGCATCATAAGCCAGGCAAAACTTTAAAAATTAAAATGTAAGGAATTCCTGTTCAAAGAAATGGAACAAAGACTGTAAACAACTCCAGCAAACAAATAAAAACCAGAAAATGCCATTCAGTAAAGCAAAATAAACAAAGCAACCTTCTTGATCAACAGTGAGAATTATTATGACAAAATTAAAATGTTTTGTAAAAGCAAAGGATAAAAAAGGTAGAACGGAATCCTAGGTAAGAGAGCTGACTTCTTTAAGATCTTAAGCAATATCAGCTGAGCAGGACCACTTTCCTACAGTTTCACAAGCACATTTTCATTTAGTCAACTTGCAAGGCTTGTTCAGAAAAGCTTTGGTCAACCTCCCTACACCATCCTCAATATGTTCACTATATCCATCAGGATTAAAAGTATGTCTTTTTTCCATCCATATAGTCTGCTGAAAATTTTTCATGTTGAAGTCAAATGTGAGATCAAGCCACTGAACAGCAGCTGAAACCTGTCTCAGACATGCAGAAATAAAAAACAAGACTCAAGGGACATGGTTTAATTGGGCAGCAAGTTTATTAACCTTTTCACCTGGCAATGACTGGCAATAACTTGTATTATGCAGGTGATTTGTCCTTCCACAGCTGATCCCTACACCAATTAGACGGTCCTCATTGCCCTCCTTTGCATGATTACCAGCCTAGGGAAAGGGGGGAGGGGTGTCTTTTTCAATGTGAAAACACTGGAAACCCCAACACTCCTCTCCAGCTTCTGTACAAACTACTTTTTTCTAATTTCATTCAAACTCCAGTTTAGCCCTGCACTGAACTATGAAGGAACATAGTTCTGCACTGGACACAACACAAAAAGACAAGGGCAAGTAACAGGTTTGTCTCTTTCAACCCCAAGCAACTGTCCGGCTAGTTAACTCAGTATTTAACACGGGGACTAACTGAGCCTAGTAATACATCACTCTTGCCACAAGATCAGAGCTGCCTCACTCAGGCCCACTGAGGACCTTGTACAGATCTGCAGTGAACAGCAAGTAGCATATTCGCACCACTGGCCACATGTTCTGTGTGTATTTGAGTACCAACAATCAATCATTCAGATCCTGTCCTGCATTAGCTGTAATTCTAGCCACACTGGTGAGACCAGAACAAACCTGTAATAAAAATATTTCTGACTACTAAAACGTCTGATGGTATGTTAGAGGCTCACACATCACTACAGTTTATCTTCTGTAAACCCAAGCTGACGCTTTTATTCACATTATGCTAAGCCACAGCAGTCCTATTAAAAACGTTACTTGAGTAATAACTTCTATATTATTGCTCAGCTGTCATAACTACAACAAGAGTAAGTCTGAGACCCCAGTATATGTTTCAAATAAAAATGAAAAGCTAATCTGCATGTGAACAAGAGTTCAGTCATTTGTCAATCTATCCATTTTATTATTTGTCAGCCTGGACAGGCTGGACCGATGGGCCGAGGCCAGCTGTATGAGGTTCAACAAGGCCAAGTGCCGGGTCCTGCACTTGGGTCACAACAACCCCATGCAACGCTACAGGCTTGGGGAAGAGTGGCTGGAAAGCTGCCTGGCCGAAAAGGACCTGGGGGTGCTGGTTGACAGCCGGCTGAACATGAGCCAGCAGTGTGCCCAGGTGGCCAAGAAGGCCAACAGCATCCTGGCTTGTATGAGGAATAGTGTGGCCAGCAGGAGCAGGGAGGTGATTGTCCCCCTGTACTCGGCACTGGTGAGGCCGCACCTGGAATACTGTGTCCAGTTTTGGGCCCCTCAATACAAGAAAGACATTGAGGTGCTGGAGCGTGTCCAGAGAAGGGCAACGAAGCTGGTGAAGGGTCTGGAGCACAGGCCTTACGAGGAGCGGCTGAGGGAACTGGGGTTGTTCAGCCTGGAGAAGAGGAGGCTGAGGGGAGACCTTATCGGTCTCTACAACTACCTGAAGGGAGGTTGTAGTGAGGTGGGTGTTGGTCTCTTCTCCCAAGTAGATAACGACAGGACAAGAGGAAATGGGCTCAAGCTGTGCCAGGGGAGGTTTAGATTGGATATTAGGAAAAATTTCTTCATGGAAAGGGTAGTCAAGCATTGGAACAGGCTGCCCAGAGAGGTGGTGGAGTCACCGTCCCTGGAAGAGTTCAAAAAACGGGTAGACGTGGCTCTTTGGGACATGGTTTAGTGGGCATGGTGGTGCTGGATTGATTATTGGACTGATGACCTTAGAGGTCCTTTCCAATCTTAATGATTCCTAGTTTTTACTTTCATTATAAATGATCCAGCTACCAAGCCAGGAGGCATGGGGTTGCTACTCTGCCCTTAATTGGTTTAGTGGTGGACTTGGTAATGTTAGGTTAATGGTTGGACTGGATGATCTTAGAGGTCTTTTGCACCCTAAACGATTCTATGATTTACACTTTAGTTCTAGAAAAGCAAAGAAAAGTATTTCAAATGCTGAAGTCTAACATCATTGAAGTGCTGCACCACTCTTACATTTTCTCAAAACACATTTTCTTTGTATATCATTCCTGCCCTATTCATACCATTCATTCAGGAATCATAATATTTATTCTATTATTTTACTTTCTCTTTTTAACACCTATTTCATCAGCATATTATTATCATGCCTAATAGAGAATGCAAGAGGAAAAGAACGGAGTTTTTTGCACAGAGGGTAATTAATTATCTGCTTGAGAAAGACGTCATTTTCAGAAGACTATTGATCAAGCACCCCTGAAAATACATGAAACAATTTCTATACTACCACTACGGTTCTAACATTTCTAGATATTAAGCACTGTGACACTGAAAACAACACTACTCAAATACAGCAAACAGTATTTGCTCAGCAAATCATTTTTTTGCCTACAATGGCTTTATCAACCACATCATTCTCTGGGAGATATCTGACGCATTCAAGCCATGAAGTAATCTCTACAATGTTGGCTCTTGCCAGAATTAAATGTGCAAGCAGCAAGTTACCACACAACTGCAAATTATTTTTTCATGATGTTGCAAGATATTTACTATGTTAATATAAGAGGCCATTACCAACATAATTTTAACTGATCATTTTAAAATGTTTTGATATTTTAAAACTCTTGTAGGCATCATCATTGTAATTCACATTATAAATACTAGTAATTCAATCTTATTCAGTAAATAAATAGGATGGAAATACACCCAGGGGCAAAATTGGGAGGTTTCTTTTATAATATACCATCATGTCTTCTAAGATAAATGGAACCAGACACAGAGAAAACTGTATGTTCACAGCAAGTTCCATGTTCCTTAAGCTGCACTTGCATTTCTTTAACAACGTATTTGAAGGAGAAACATGCCTGAAGATCAGCATAGCATGTCTCCATGTATGCTCATGACATATTTAGGTGATCCTTTATTTGAGGATCTTTAAAATGATTGCAATGAATGTCTATATCCCTGCTGAACAAGTGCAGATTTATTTGCTTTTCTTGGTTATCTTTCAGAGCCTCTATGAAAGTAGCCCATTAAGTATTTCTGACTACTTGTGAGATTCCTGTTTAGAATCTGTGGCTTATAATTATGCATTTGGACTTCACCCTTTCTTTTGGGATAAAACCTTCAGCAAGTGTTCCCAACTTAAGTGCAGTCGTCATAAAACAACTCACTCTTGGGTAGCACAGTCAAGCTCCTTGCTTCAAGAATAGTAATAATTTGGAATTCTAAACAGGAAAATCTGCTCCCTTGATAAGATGGGACTTGATCCCCAGATTTTTAGTCTACTTCAGTCTTCAGAATATAGTTAATTGGGATAAGAATGTGCGGCAAAAGCTAATTCTACACTTACCTAACACAAACAATCACTTGTTCAAAGTTTGTTATATTTGTTAAAAGTTCTTGTACTTTCAGCTGAATAGATGGAATGTAATTTTAACACAGTGAAGTTGTTGGCAAAATTAATGGACAAGTATTTCAGAGGATATTTAATGTCCACGTAGAGTATTCAGCAGCTAAAGGCACACTGAAAGACAACAGAACACACAATAACCAAGCATTATATACCTTAGTTACTTCCAGAAGTAATGAATTCTCAATAATCGTGATGTCTAAGGAGATGCCAGTTCCAACTGAAGCTTTTCTTACAGTTGGGGTATTACTAAGGACTTTGTCCTATATGGACCCTCCACTAATATGTGAACTCTCAGAGCAACTTCTTCACCGCCAGAATGATTTACAGAACTTCTCTTCTGTACCTCAGTAACATTTGCATGAAACCTGTTGAGTCTTCAGCATCTTTGAGATCTGCACTTTCATAATAAACCTGATTGCTACAGGCCAAGTTAAAAGTTGGAAAGTCATTTCCGTAAGAAACCAGGCTAAAAAATGCAGTCATAATTTGGAAATGGACACTTCCTTCTATGCAACACCCTTTTTTATTTTGACATAAGCAGCAGTATGTGCCAGAGACTCTGCTAGTACCCAAACAACACGGCTTCATTAAAATATGAAAACGCTGCTACGGAATCTTTTGGGGTTTTTTTACCGTAAACTAGATACACGTACGTTCCAATATTCACATGCCTCAGTAACAACATATTACATAAAAATTAGCATTACATACATAGGCTACACTTCCTCAGTCAAGCAGAAAGATTAGTTTGCATCCATTTGATTGTGCATCCCTGCTGCTATCACATTACTTAATATCTTTATGCTTCCCTCAAAAAGGTCCTAGAAGGGAGGAGGCATATACATATACCTGATATATACCCTAAGAAGGGAAAGCACCAGAGAAGAAACAGTCAGTGCCACAGCTAAACAAGACGAAGAACCCAACCACAAAAGGACTGTAAAAGATAACGAACCAGCAAACGCATGCTGAAACACTCAAGGTTATTTCTGCTGTAACAGTTAAAGAAGATGAAACTGCTCCGTTTTCTGTAACGTACTTGGGCATGATAACGACGAACCAATGCTGCAACTCGCACAACGCTATGCGACGTTAACCCAGGACAGGGTCACGGCAGATGTCTGTCAGAGGCAATGTCAAGGCCCTGAGGACACCAAGTCCTTAAATGCCATAACTGGCCCCACCTGCAACCCCCACCAACGGGCCCAGGAGCCTTTCAGCTCAGGATTGTCCCCCCAGTCCTGGGCTGAGCTATGTTGTCGGCAGCTGCTCCCGACCTTTTGACCAGACTTGTCAGAGTGACCTTGGACCTGACTCATTGGCTGGTGCCGCGCTCGGGATGAGGGGGTACCGCAGAGCCTCAGCCCCGGCGCGTCCTCCCGCTGCCCCCTCCCGCGGCTCCCCGAGGAGGGAGATCATTAGCCTCACCATCAGCCACCACCATGCTCTCCCCAGAAATGATAAAAAGAAGTTGAGGAAATTTAATGATCAAGTAGCACCCGAACAGCACAATGAATTTTGCATGTCGCCAGCAGGGCCAAGAGCAGGGCCGAGGAGGTTACTCTGAAACACTGAATCAAACACCGCCAGGCCAGGACTGAGGCAGCAAACTGAAAGGTAAGGAGCAGCCCAAGGCCTTGCAATCAGGCTTCTCTTGAGCAAGACGACAACACTGGCTTCATCCTGCTGAGGAGAAAAACCTGTAGACTACATGCAGGAGGCTCACCTGCAGGACTGATCTTTCAACGATGACCTCAGCCCGCAGCTGAGCGCGTTATGAAGTAATAACTGGCATGAGAAAGTCTGTCACTTTCTGATTGTTAGGAAGCCAACAAGAAAGCAGCAGATAGTGTGTGAGAACTGAAACGAGGAGAAAAAAAAATAGTACCTGTACATCTAGAATGAAGTTCACGGACAACAGTAGATGACCTATGAAGAAACAACTCATAAAACCAGCATGCGTAAATGAAAGCAGACTAACCTGTCCTTTGAGATTTCAAATTAAATATTGTTCACCTGTCGTCTTAGGCATGCTGCTGCCACACCTCAAAACAGTTACCTCCTGCAGATCTTTTTCATTTCTGTCCTTTCCAAATCAATTGGCATCCCTTAAGTTCTAGGGCTTTTTTTTTTTTTAAATCAGTAGTCCTCTTATTTTATTATGAATTTTTCTTGCAAACTGCTAAGTGCCTCCTTAGACCTGATCCTGTTAATTTAGCAGGGACTACATCACACTCAGACCCCCTATCTATTCAAGACTTCTTTTTATTGACTTCCAAAGCTATCAAAAACTATTTATTGAATACTGCTTTCCCTTTTTACTTACCTTTAAGAAAAATAAAATCAGTAGAATGAAATTTAGTTTAGGAAAGGCAAGCTCTACCTTCAGAACCAAAATCTACTGTAGACCTCTCAAAGTATTTGACAAACTTAGAACAGCTCCTGAGAGTAATCTGAGAACAGGGTAAATTAGAAACAGACAGTGCACTCCTCACACTAAGGTCTTAGTGGATTCTGTATAGTTTTCTGACTTTATTAACTGTTCATTAATGCTGGTTGTTTTTATTTAAGCATTCTAATGCTGTTATAAAAGCAGAAACAGCTATGGAAGTACTAATGCTAATAGTACTACAACGTTTCAACATATTTTTGAAAATACAATGTATGCATTTCATCACTTCTTTTACATGTGACCTCTCTGAAAAATAAAGACTATACCCACTACAGAAAATATGCCGCAACTATAGAGAAAAAGCCAACAGTCAGGTGTACGTTACTTATATAACTGTATAATAGCTGTACACAGTTCAGGTGTGCATAATTATCGCCTAAAATAACCATAAAAACCAAAACACTTGCTTGGTTTTCATGATTCACTCACCAGAAAAAACTACGTAGCAACCTCTATGTAGTCTTAGGTACAGTTATGGTAAGGAGAATGTGCAAGACGTATTATTACTGTACTACTTTTAAACACAAGATTCTGATTTTTAATGCTTTAAATTCAAGTATTTCATAGAATCATAGAATGCTTTGGGTTGGAAGGGACCTCGAGAGATCATCGAGCCCAACCCCCCCTGCAGTGAGCAGGGATTGAACCCATGACCTTGGCATTATTAGCACCATGCTCTAACCAACTGAGCTAACCTTGACAACAATGAATTAAATGTTTTTAAACCGTACCAGTACACATTAAAAATAAGCCTAAATTTTATGCATAATTTCCTTTGTAACTTAATATTCTTATTTTATTTTATATAGCCACACATCATTCAATGGATTATCGGATTATCTGAATACTGAAAGTTTTAAAGCCCTGTATGGGAGAGGACCAGGTACTGGACATGCCTACACCCAAATACACAATAAATAGTACGATATTAGGTGACAACAACATCTATGCTCTTTTAATTATACACTCATATGTACATCAAATACTAAAGAATACCAAAGCAAGCAGGTCTTTAGATTTCATAGAAAGAATAACAGAGACAAGCCACATGCATAAAAACTGTGTTACTGTAGAGATGGGATTTTCTTGTTGATATTTAAGACTGTAACTAGAGAAAAAAAAAGTACAGTCAAACTGGTCATCAGAGGAAAAAGTCCAGGTTGATCTATACAAGTTCACCGTAGATTAGAGGTCTTTTCCTGGGGGCTTTGGGCCACATCTAGCAAGCAAGAGACAAGACAAGTCCCACCAAGAATAGGTCAGGGACTCAACACTTGCAAAAATCTGTATGTAGAAAGATCAGAGCTTCCCTTTTTCTTTGACAGAGGAAGGGCCCCAGCTTTCATGCTTTTCTGACAAGTTGAGGGAACACGGCCAACTTTCTTTGCATTCGCTGGCCAGGAGCTGGACAGTCTCTGTCTCAATTCAAACTTTAAAAGCTTTATTGGGATGCATATGGTTGCTAACAGAATAGAGCTTTACTGTAAGCAAGATGGGTAAGGCGGGAGAACAGCAGACAGACGCTGTCGGGTTTTTTTTAAAATCATCTAGTGATTTCATAGAGTCATATGCACCTGAAATGTTTGGGAGAGTTTTGGTGAGCGTAAATTCAAGCAAGAACAGCAAGTGAAGGGTTGGGGGTTTTTTTGTGTGGAGCTTTCTGCTCTTCTCAATAGTATCCTCACAGCTCAAGGGAACAGAGAAAAGCTGATGAAAGACTGAGAATGGTATTATAAAGCAAAAGAAAAATAATCAGAGCACCATGTCAAGTCAGAGGACGGCACATGAGTTTAGAGCAGAGTGACTCACGCACAGATTAGCTACTTCATTGGCCATCATAGCTCCAACGCTGTTACACCAAACACTTTTGCCCTGCTTTAAATCTGCGCACACACCTTCCTCAAACATTTTTACAGCTCTCCCACTAACTCATAAGTCAATTCCATGCAGCTTTCTATAAAGCACACGGTTGAGATGAAGTTCAGGGGTGCGTAGAAGCTGTTACACAGGATAGTACTGTGCTGTACTGTTACAACTGTGGTACATTATCTTTTGTCCTCAGAAATTTTAGCCTCAATAACAGCTTTATGTACCTAGCCAACAGGACAGTTTTCATTATCAACTTGCATAATGGAATAAAGAGTATATGGAACAAAATGAGAGGATGACACAAACATGGAGGTAAGCTTTTGGCAAAGCAGAATTACTTTTGCGAAGTTTAAGAGAACACGCACACCTGCCTCTTCTGGAGGGGTGGACGTGAAGACCTCCTGAAAACCCTTTACCGTCTACGCATCTCTACCATTCCTATGCCTATCAGGTAACAAAACTCCAAACAGATGTTATGATCTGAATCTTGAAAGAGAATTCAGGCAGGCATAGTAGTCTAATACTATACAGACATCTGAAAGATGTTACTGCATATTTGAACACTGACCTGTTTTATAGCCTGCTGTCTAGGGAAGTGTTTATTTCTACAAACCACTACTGAACCTGGCTTGCAAATCCAGAATCACGGTTCAAATAGTATGGAAAATTAATTTCTAAACAGACTTCACAGTATTGCTAATTCGTACAGTCATGTACTCGGTAAAGGCACTGTTCTTCTAGAAGCCCCTAGTTGCACCATTATATAATTACTCATAATCTCAGCTTTAAAAACAGACCATTTAGTTATAAAAACAAGAGGAAAATGGGAACAAAAAAGGCTTAAGAGTTTTAAGACAAAAAGGAAGGTTCCACATTTATTACTTTTAAGCCAAACTAATTCATAGAAGGGGAAGGATAATGAGGATTTAGAACATGATGCACTGAACAGTTGGTGCTGACAATACAGTTTTCATAATAAAATCAGTTTGTTGGCATGCCCCCAGAATGGATTTGATTTGAGTGACTAGAAAATCCTGTGAAAATATATTTCAATTGTAGATATTATGCTGTTATTAGTATCACAAATTACCCATTCTTTTTTCTGATTCTACCAACGATATCTAAAAATGTAGTATTTCCTTATCTTGGAAAAGTAGGAAGGACCATTTACATCCCAAAATGTTGCTGATTTCCAAGAAACTCCTATTCCTTTATACAAATGAATCTACAAAAATTTAATTGAAGACTTCCTACTTTCCCCAATCTCCTCAAATCATTTTTATCTCCTATTGCACAGAAATATGTTTTAAGACAGTGCCAGTATTTGCTGCACAAACATAATCACAAGCAAAACATTCTTCAAAAAAATGTTCATAATTGAGTGACACAGAAATTCAGTTAAAAATAAAACGTCTGCCACAGCTCAGAATTTTTTGGAGCAAGAAAAATTTCAGGTGACCGCTAAAAAAAACTCGCATTTAATAATTTAAGACTCATAAACCCCTCTTACTCACGGCCCTAAACTAACATTTTTAAAATAATATTCTTTCTTTATAGCAAATCCAAAATGTTTCCGTAACTATATCTAAACAAATTTAATCTGTGCAACTAGGTTGGTAGTTGACAATATCTGCTTAACACAAACAAGAACAGTATTAACATTATAATTCTTTCTCTATAGCAAAATTGACCACTAAAGCTCGATTTTTAATGACCACAACATTCTGATACCAGGGTACTATGTATATACTTAACTTTCATTTTATTTCAGGAAAGCTACATGAGAATGGAGAATTGAATAGTGCATTTTGGGATTCAACTGTTATTCCCAAACAAGTTTAAACTCTAGATCTTCATCTACAAATGTTTTCTGGTTAAGTACTGAGAAGGCTAGTTTGGCTTAGGTAAAAAAAAAAAAAAAAAAAAACCACAAAAAAAAAATCATTCTTCAACTTCACACATCTAAAAAAAATTTAAAAAATCAACAAATATTTCTGTTTCCTACTGCAAGTTAGTTCAACCATGTAGTAGAACCTTGTAATACAGTCCTTGAAATCTGTTTTAATAGGGAAGCAAAAGGCAACTGGATAGCAAAAACTGTATTTTTACACACATCATATTTCTGCCAGCATGGAATAACTTAACACAATAAAAGCAACAGCATCCAACGTTACATGGATTTGAGGTAAGCTAATATAATTTTCAATAGAGGCCTGAAAAATCTATCCAGAAATACCCTGACAGATAAACTACAGATCGATCCAAGGTTTACTGTTCCTTAAAAGAGAGGAATTATATAAAGTCAGTATCATGAGTTTTCCTCTCAACCTTTCAAATATGAGGTAACACTATACATGCAGCCGGCATTTTTAAATCTCTGCCTGATTAGTTGCATGGTAACATCTGTATGTTAACTATTCCATAATTTCATCTGTAACAGAGGCATATTACATAAAACATACACTCAAAATGTAGGAAAGGTATACAGGTTTCTATGACTTGGTATACTCAGAAGAGCCTGTATTTTCAAAGATACAGAAGGCAAAGAACTGCTTTTAGATATGAGTCAGGAGCACAGACAGAGCAGTTTTAATGCTTAGGAAAGACAAAACTGTGTACTTTTCCCTTCCCAGCAAATTACAATAATTCTCCTTTTTCAGAAACACTGCAGATGTCATATAACACCAGGGGGGAAGGCATGACTGAGCTGTTCTGCTAGATACTGCCTCACCGAGAGGTCTTGTGGGGAGAGAGGGAACGGTGGTGTTAAGCGATACACTTGTTGGGATGAGTAGACCTTCATATCTATAGACAGAGTCAGCCTTTTATTTGATTTTACCCTTTCAGCCGATACGTAGCTTCTGCAGGTGTTCAGTCTACACGAATACAAGGGCATTCTCACCGAGACAAGTACCTCTGATAGGAACACACCCTGAAATAGAGATATTCCTTGCTTCCATGCACATAAACTCGCACTGCGGGGAACTGAAAGCATGCAACCATTGAATCTGCTCTTGTGGAAAGCAATCTGTAACTCCACATACTATCAGGTAACAACTGGCAATATGCTAATACCATACCGCGGTTATGTCAAACCAAAAATACCAAAGACACAGAAGAATGAAATGGTATCACCCTCCCCGAGTATGAACCACTCCCTCTTACAACCTAACTCTGGGTAACAGGACACAAGACTCAACCCTACAGAGAAGGAGGGAAGACGGGAACACATCTAGAGCAAGAGCAAAATTTGAAACTGGATGAATTACTGGTGGGCAGGAAGCACTGAGCAGTAATGACCGCCCTCCAACAGTGCCCTCCAACAGCCATATCTTTACAAGAAGAAAAGATCATTTTGAAAACAAGCAGAACAAAACCAAACACACAGAACTGAACCGTTAAGTGTGCCTATTACATACTGGTAGACAAATCAAGACTATTCAAAGGAATAGCATATTTAATTTGGATGGTATAACTTGTTGCAATTGTTATACAGTGACAGATGATAAAATAGTGATAGCTACATTCTAAATCTGTCCTACAAAAATAAAATAAATAAAGAAAAAAGCCCCATAATTGGACTTACATATTTAAATTACCCAGGCCAATGATACTGGAAATGCCTCTAAATGGGATTGCCATGGAGATTTTAGCTAATGACACCTATGAAACCATCCATTTTTATAATAAATTTCTCCATATTTCATTTCTGTGTTTACTGAGTGAACACCACCAGCGAAGTGGAATTTCTTGTTTATACTTTGCACAGAATAAGAGCAGATGTATATGCAAATCGATAACAGCAACATTTTAAGTGGTTATTAAGATTAAAATATTTCCAACATAAGCAGCTGTCCAACTGCTTGGTTTTATTGTTTCTAAAGTTGCTGTCTCTTCCATAAATTCACTATAAAGAAAAGCAAAAACAAACAAAAAAGGTGCAATCACAACAAAGAAAAGGTAACTATGAAAGATTCTCCCCTTTTTGTACGTCCACTTTGTTCTTGGAGGGAAAAATGCAAACAACAGACTATTCACAAAAGTAACAGCTACATTGAAAAATTTCAAGGGCTCTAAAGGATCCACATTAAGAAATATTTTTCATCTAAAAAATGCAGAAGTACAGCAATAATGCAGAAGTACCACAACACAAAAGACTTCAAGAAGCGTTATCTACCTGGTACTCTTTGACACCTTTGCCACTCAAGATGTTATAGAAAAGCAGCCCATGGTGTAGCTAAAGAGTAATTGTGAATTACAGAACCAAATGGAGAGGCAGCCTGTTTGTCAGCCTCCCCTGCAGTCAGAAATCTAGAGGGCTGCAGCCGTGGCTAGATGTTCCTCTACTTTTACTGCTTCCCACGAGCCTGTTGAACTAAAATGGGTGCACAGCACAAGCAGAAACTTGAAGCTTTCACAAGAAATGCCTGCAATTAGATTATTTTCCCACAGCTTTCAGTAGAAACAATGCATATGCTCACAGAACATCTGATATATCTGGAAGTCATCGAAAGGGTGAGTTTTTATAGTGAAAGTTAGAAAAAACCTAACCAATTCTTACAAATCTCTGTCCACCAATGAAACAATCTGATTATAAATGCATTTTAACATAACTTGTCCAAACTGAACAATAACTAACTGGTTGAAAATACATCTTTGAAAAATGTCAGAGTATGAAAATTACCTAAACTTAGACCAGAAGCAGAACACTGTCTTCAGAAGGCGATTCAGCTTGGATATTAAAACACTGGGTTTTCTTTTTCCCTTGCAATTTGGTACACAGCTGTAATCCGAAACAATCCTAGCAAGCCTAAATGAATTAAAAGGAGGCATTCACACCAAGAAAGCTCCTCAAGAGGAGGTCTGCAGGTTGTTCTTTAATGTGAATTGTTGGTAGTGCACAAAGCAGTAGCTACTCTGCTACATGTCCATCCCCCTTTTATCTTGCTAAATTCCAAAGGGAAACCAAGTTGGGTTTCCCCAAATACTGCTGAAAGATATTCGCACTGCTACAGAAAGAAATTAACCTAATCCAAGCAACAGAGTTTTGTACTTGGAGTAAAGGAATGCATTATGAAAATGTTAGAAAGATGCAGTGTAACAAAAACCTCAAATACCAGAGATCACTGCAGCAGCATTCTTGCTGTATGCTGTAGCACAGACAGAGAAAAATACTGTGGGAGGAGAGGTCTCGCATCAGAGCATTGTCTGAAACAGCAGACAGCAAGGTCCTACTACACAAGGCAAGGTCAATGCAACTGGAGAGTCATCTGTTTAAGAAAACACACTATTATTAGATGCAAGTTATGCAGCACTTGTGCATACTAATAGAATAAAACCACTACCCCAAAAATAAATGTTTTCAAATGGTAGCTTCCACTTTGCACTCAATGTTTCCACTTTTTGTGCCTCATTTAAAACATTCAAATGACTAACAAAGAATACTGAAAATAACCGAGTATTTACCTTTTTAATTACTTACAAAACATTACAACAACTGAAAAATACAAGAATATATTTAATTTTTTTTAATGAGGTGGCTCCACTGAAAATGTCATAACAAATTATTAAATATTACTTACTGATAGCAATGTACAATAAAAAGTATCCCAGAGTTGACAGCCTATTTAAAGTATTATGACATGCCTCAGACTGCTGTGAGTAAAATATTAAGTAAATATACTGGCCTACAGAATACGCTTCCTTGTACAAGACTCAAGCCTGCACTGTCTCCATACTCAAAAGTTATGCTGGCGTACGTCAGAGTTTCAGATGTAAAGAATGCAGAAGGCAGCTCCCTGGGGCATGTCACATATTCCACAAGGTGTGTGTCCCTGCTGCTTGGAAGCATTCACTGAAAGAGCCGGTGTTACCTGCGGCACCATCATTGACTGACACTGGATAAACTGGAGAAATACAGCAGGCTCTGGAAGGATAATTCTGGTGGAGAGTTGAGCTCATTCCTTCTAGCTCTTGTAGTTTACCAGTTTTCAGTAACTGATGGCACATCTAGCTTTTGTTTGAACATGTTAGATTACTTATGAATGACTGCGCAGTTAAGAAGAGAGTATCGTGGCTGGCCTAGTTTAAAATCAGTGACATTAATTGTCTGGCACAGAGATATCAGCATGACAGAGTGAGTATATGAAAACACAAAGGACCAGACTTTGATCCCACAGTGACGTATTTACAAATGAACTCCATTGTTTCAAGCAAGATCAAAATTCTGCGACTCAAAAACACAAGAAAAAGATTAGAGAGCTCCCAATATAGTAAACGCGAAGAAAAACTGTCACCACTTTGTCCTCAGCTCTTAAACACGAGTCTCGTTTCAGCAGATAGACGTTTTGAAAAAATGAAAGAGTGAAATACGACCAGTATCTGGCAGAAGCATGACTATGGAAACCCCACCCACAAGCAGATATACGTACAGGTTGCCAAGACAAATAAAGCAGTATGGAGAGTAAGCTGGACTGCTCTCATATAATATGTACTGAGTCATGTAGGCCCTCAAGTACACGTGCAACAACTCTCCTCTAAGTAAGATTAAGAAGGCTCAAGAAGGGACAGAATTAACCTAAGGAAAAACACAGATTTCACGTTAGCATGCTAACAGCTTTCTAAAACAGAGCCATGATGAAAAGAATTATTTAAAAATTAATCAGATTGCATATTAAAGGTACAGACAGCCATTAACCTGCTGTCTGCATCATCAAATGATAGCCGTTTCTCAAATGAAACCGTCAATGGCTGCATTGTGCACAGGCGTGAGAGTAAGTCTGTCCACGCTGGAGCTGCGTTGATTCGTTCCAGTGGTTCAATTACTGGTATTTTCGAAAAGTATATAAAACAAAAAAAGATGTGAATTATTGCTAATAACACCATCACTGTGATTTACAAAGTGCAGGGCTCGTGGTCATGAGCCAATATCCATTTTGCGGTAGGTGCTGTACAAACAGAAAACAAAATGACAACCCCTGTCCCAAAGTGCGGTCCAAAGTGTTTTGAAAGAAGAAAATCTTGAAGAAATACTTTTGTAAATATGCAGGTAAATTAAGCTGATCAAAAAAACCTTAGTTTTAATGTTTAATGAAAAATCCCTATGCAAATCATGGACTTCTAATGAAATAATAGATTAATTGCTTTTTGCCTCCTTTATAGCTCAAGTCTTCCTTTAACTAATTCTTGTTTCAAATCCAAGAACTATTGCTAAATTACAGCTGCTCTTCTCCAAAAAAGAAGAGCTGCTAACTTCAGCTAAATGTTTCCAACCATTAT
Source organism: Pelecanus crispus (assembly GCF_030463565.1). Taxonomy (NCBI): domain Eukaryota; kingdom Metazoa; phylum Chordata; class Aves; order Pelecaniformes; family Pelecanidae; genus Pelecanus; species Pelecanus crispus. Next base: position 19,347,371 of record NC_134652.1, on the reverse strand, counting down.
AAATTTACCACAATCCTTCATGAACAGTTACAACTGTCACTTTTCAATACACGCCTTGCTTCTATACTGGATTTTGGCGCAGGTTCTAGTCACTGGATCTTAATACTCCTATCTCCCTTAAATAGAATGGCCCTTTGATACAAGAAATACTCTCTTCTATGGGTACTTACAAATGGTGCTCAAATTGTTTCACAACATTCTTTTGGATAACCCAAATATAGAGAATTTCTTTTTCTCATTTTACAAATCTCCCAAACCTCAAATTATCTTATCAACTCTTTCATGAACTTGTTCTATGATTTCCAGTAAATACAGTTTTCAGAAATGTTTTATTCTGCAGCAGGCCTTTCATGTTTCTTGAATTTAAAGTTTTACTTTTTTTCCCCTTATTAAATTGTTGGAACCCTGGCTTGAACACCACACTTTTATTGGTTAAGATGCATCGCATTAATGTGAATTGAGAGGACAGGAACTGTGCTGTCTGGTCTGCAGTCACAAAGTCTTAATAACAAACTTTTTACCATGTGTGAAAATAGGAATGAACTCATTACAGTATATTAGACTAATAGCTCAATGTGGCAGAACATGAATAAATTCTATTTAGGTAACTAAGAAAGAAGTATTTTAGTAATCCTTTGTGGATTTATGCACAGACTGGACATGCTCTTTTATCACTTGGGCATTTCTCTCTGAAGCATCTCCTAATACATAAAACGTTGCGTCCATTTCGGGTTTCACCTTGTTTGTTTCATTTAGGTGTTTTTCATTTTGGTTTTGTAACAAACACTGATTGTTTGCCACTGACTTTTCACAGAATGAGATACCATGGATCAAAGATGATTATCTGTATAGTTGGAAACGCAAGACTTCTTAAACTACATAGTGGTCACTGCTTTGCAGTAATTTTCATAATTGGCAGGTTTTCTGATCCCCTTTCAAATACAGAAGTATATAAAATGTACAGGATTGAAACATTCAGCGAACTTTTGCCATATAAATACAACAGCAAGCCCAATGCTGCTCCTCACAAAAGTGCCTTACTACGAAACACGAGACATTTGACTGTTCCCTGAAGTACAGCTGATCCTTTATGCACTTCTCTACCACCCTACCCGGCTCTTACACCTCCTTTATCAGAAGCCCGGTTCGCAGCCACCTGTACAGGCTCTTCTCCGTATCACCTGCGCCGGTGGCATCCCAAGAGCGTGCAGCAGAACGGATAAGCACCGCACCCGGCCACTTCGGTCCCGATCCTATAAACACTTCAGTGAAACTACTTTTGTAAGCGCTTGCAGACTCAAGAGTCTTATAAAGACTCAACCACACTTCACAGAGCGGGCCAAAGAGAAGTCTGGAGCTGGAAGGAATGCGTTCGCCCTTCGTGCCTGGGCGCCAGGGCCCGCAGCGCCCGCGAAGAGCGCTTGGAGCCTGCAAGAGGGGCTCGCCAAAAAGAGCAAGTGGGGACGGAGAAACAGCGTCGCCCCTGCCGCTTACAACCAGAGGCTCCATCCCACAGCCGATCTCCTGTGAGCTACCGCTCTCGTCAGTTTGCAATTAGCCAGGCTTTAGAGTAAAAAAAAGTAACAATTGCTCGTGCAATCACAACAGGTAGGGGAAAAAAAAAAACCCAGCGAAAGTGAAGGATTAATTTCCAACAATGTATAGCATGTAGGATAAGGGCAATGCACCCCAATTTGCTTTTGCATTTGGGGTTTCCCCGCACCCTCCCGGAGGAAGAGGGGCGCCCTGAAGCCGAGGGCCAGGCGGGGAGGGGAGGGCGCGGGCACCGGGGGCCGCCGGGCCCTGCCGCGCGGCGCGGGGCTGCGGAACATGGCCGAAAGCAGCCCCCGCCCGCCCCCGGGCACGGCCGCGGCGGGCAGCCCGCCGCTCCCCCCGCCGCGGCCGGGGGACGAGAGCCGGCCCCAGGGAGCCCCGGCGGGAAGCGCCGGCCGCACTCGGGAGCCGGGGAAGGAGCCCGGGAAGGCGCCCGGGAGAGCGGGCGGGGGCGAGCAGGGGACGCACCTTTCAGCGTCCCCCCGGAATCTTCCTCCTTCTTCTCCTCCTCGGGCCGGCCCGCGACTCCAGCGGCGGCGGGCTCGGCGGCGGAGCGCTCTGCGGGACGGGGCCGCCCCCGCCTCGCCCGCGCTCCACGGCCGCCGCTGCCCGTGGCGGCGGAGCGAGCGAGGGGCCTACCCCGGCGGGACGGGGCGGCGGGCGGGGGCTGCGGGCGCGCACCGCCCCGCCGGGCCGGCCGAGGGAGGGCGGGAGGTGCCGCGGGGGCAGCGCCGGCGGCTGACTCAGCCGCGGAGCGAGGGGACGGGGCCGCCGGGGCGGGGTCCCCCGGGGCCGCCCCTCCTCGGCGGCGGCGGCGGCGGGCGAGCCCCCGGCCGGGCGGCTGCCCGCGGGCCGGGTCGCCGGGCCGTGCCCCGCAGCCGAGGCAGGCGGGACGCGGGCGGCCCCCCCCGGCCCTGCCCCAGGCAGCCCCGCCTGGCCCCTGAGGGCGCTTGAGGGGCTCCGCGCCCTGCGCGTTCGGCGGCGACCCCGCCGGCGGCAGCGCCCCGGACCGCCCCGTCAGCCGCCTTCCCCGCTCCCCGGCTGCTCGCTGCAGAGCCGGCGGCGCCCGCAGAGGGGATGCCCGAAGCCCGAGAGCGCACCCCGGCTCCCGTCCCGCCGCGGGTCGCGGCTCCCCGCGGCAGCCCGTCCTCCTACCTCCCGCCGACGGCCGGCCTCCCCTGAGCGCCCCAGCCCCGCGGAGTAACGGCGCCGTTCCCCGCAGCGGGAGCCGGTCCAGCGCCATCGCCGTGCCGCCCTCCGAGCGGGAGCGGGGGCCGGGGCCGGGGCGGGGGCGGGCCGGGCCGCGGCTGCCTCAGCGCATCGGAATGTCGGCGCGCCCCCCGCCCGGCGGCAGCCGCGGTGCACAAGGTGCGCTCCTGCCCCCGCAGCCCCGCACGGTGCGGGCCCCGCGCCCCGGCGGTGCAGGCGGCGGCTGCGCTCCGCCGGCAGCCATCACCTCTGGGCAGGGAGCGCCGAGGCTGCGGGAGGGGAGGGGAGGGGAGGGGAGGGGAGGGGAGGGGGGGCCCCGCGCTGTTTCCATCGGCGCTGCGGGAGAACACGGCTGCGGGGAACTCCGCCGGGCATCTTTGCGTGCGAGCTTTCCCGTGCGATCTTTTCCGTGCAGGGCGCAACAAGGAGAAAAGCAATCTCGTAAACTTTCATTTTAAAGGAAGCACTCTCGTTTTTCAAGCAGGCGAAAGTTGGCCATAGATAACACGGTTTTATGTTGGACGTTCTTACGTGAAGGGCACTGATTCTCATAACTAAGGTATGTGGAGATTGTGTCCCAGTACAGCCTTGTAAAACTTACAGTTAATTTACTTCATTCCCTTCCAGTGTGAGGAACTCGTCCTGCTATTTTCAAAGGGAAGAACAAATGCGAACGCTTGAAAGTCAGATTTATTACTCTATGTTCTACTCTCTTACCTCAGCAAACACTCTGCACCTCATTGCCATAATGGTCTTGTGAGGATAATACAAGCACAATGGTAGCGATGCCCTGTAGATAGTAATCCCAGTGGAGAACGTCTATTAGCAGTCCAACAAATACAAAAAGTCAATGAAGTTACCCACCAAAAGTCCGCAGAAGTTAACGTATTTTCAAAAAGTTTATATCTGGGGTTTTTTTTTAAAGAAATTAGGTCAGATATACTGTTATATATATTATATTTATTCACTTACTACTTCCTGGCTTTACATTTATTATCTGCTCAGACTCTTTCAGTAGCTTACAGGTTCTGTTTATTAGAATAGCGAGAGAAAATACATGCACTATAGTAAAGCACCTTGATCTTTTCAGCAGTGTAATGTCAAAATCATGTCTTGCTTAGGAGACATGAGACATGGCCAGTCTGAACTAATTCAGTTAATTAACTCATAATATTAATCATTCTATACTGGAATACAGTGCATATTGGATAAAATCCGGGTCCTACAGAAAATGTGATATTCCCTTTGCCTTCAGTGTGGCCCGGATTTAATTCGCTGCATATAGCACCCCCAAAAATGCCATATTTTGCAAAAAGTAAATTTTGAGTAGTCAACCTTTTCTTTTCCAATTCATGTTCTGTCTGATCTGTATATTTTTCAGTACTTCCATATATTTATATACTGAATATTGACCCAAAATACATTCAATTAATAATACTTTAGTGTACTTTACATTTTGTTAGTGTCAGAGGCATAGTAACTCCCTCATAACAAATCATGCAATAGGTTTTCAGCACTACAATAGCGACAATGAATTATCCTCTAAACACACAGGCAACAGGAACCTTTCCATGGAAGCTTTTTCCAGTTCCTCTCTGCTTTTCCAGTTGTTTTAAGGAGTGCGGGAAAGTTATTATCACATTATTCCAGTGGAAAATATATATCTAAATTTTCCTTCATAACGTGTTCGCACTTTATGTTTTTCAGCTTGCAAAACTCCAACAATAAAAGGTATCCTGTACTGCAAAGAAAGTGATACATTTTACAGAACGGAAAATTTGGAGAAATCACCATATCCTTGACTCAACAAAAGACTTAAGGCATCTGTCCAACTTCAAGCACACGTCAATGGGACAGCTTAGCATACTAGGGATCAATAACATACTCAAGCAGTTTGTTGCATTAAGGATCTCTTCCCGAGATCCAGCTCCTCACCTGTAAATTGAAGACTTCCATGTTTCACCAGGACACTGGAAGATTATTTAATAATGGTAAGATTTTCAAACACTATGATGATGGAAGATATAAAAAAAATTACAGCAATGTGAAAGTTGTAAGTCAGATACAATGGTGACAGGTGCTCTCTACAAAATAATTAAATGATCATTTCCTCCAGGATGACATTCACTTCTCTGAATATTGTAGGAAAGAAGAAATAACCAAAATTACAAAGCTGCAGGACTGCTGACGTAGCTGCTCTCTTCCTAAAATGTATTTATGCAATTGATAGTTCAGAAATTGCATCCCTGAAAAGCATTGCGGACTGAGAAAAATTTAAATATGAAGGAATAATGTGCTGAGATACATCTAACAAAATAAGTTGCTACTTAGTATTTTTAATGTGATTTCCTTCTTTAAAAACAAGTCAGAAGTTTTACGCAGATCACGAGAAAGATGAAATCGCATCCCAGTTACGCATTTACGGTTGAGACAAGCCACCTTCTTTCCATTCCAACAGAAGTACATGAGCCTCTGAGATGCTGCAAGCAGATTTACTTGGGAAGTGCCTCATTTCCTTGGTGACACGTTGGAAAGTTGCCTGTTAGAATAGTTACCCAGGTAACCTGTTTGCCTCCATTACTGCGAGAGTCATCACATCTGGAGCTCTCCTCCTGGTGGTACACACAACTGAAGTAACTCCCCTCAACAAAACTCACTGACCTTCTTTCAAAAGTAATTTGGTCGCGAGGTGGGAGAAGTCTGCAGGCACTTATTAACACCCAGGACTCCACTTCCTCCGCAGGGGACTCCCACACCCGAGTTTGCAAAAGCAAATTTTGAGCTGCTTGACCTCAGTGCAATACAGATGAAGAGACTATTTTTTGCTGCACTGGACTTGACTTGTGGGACACAGTTTCTTTTTAACACTCTCGGCCAAGCAGAAAGTACTCTGAGAATGCTTCGATTTTCTTTTCTCTCTCATTGTACATCAGCGTCCACCATGATTTCACAAGAAATGTCTGTTAGTCATAACACTGTACCCTACTCCATCAGGCTTGACCATATAACACATCCAACTCAAATTGACCGTATTGCTAGATTCACTAGCAACATATAAGCTCAAGGTGGAGATTCAGAAATGAAGTTTCACTAATCTAGAATTCTACATACAATGTTTATATGCAGAGAAAAATGTAGGACTTTCAGAAAATGTTGATGTGTCTTTTAGCTCTTACCAGCTAACAGTCTTCTACTGACCGTGTATTTTGGAGTTTGGGTTACGAAATCGATTTAGAAATGAACTTCAAAGTGATGCATAAATATTAAATTCCACACATTCCTGCAAAATGGTAAGTATTATTCACATTATACAGATGGGGAAACTGAAGCAATGTGAGTTTACTTGGGCGATTTTCCCAACATCAGGAAAAAAAAGTAGCTGCAGTGGTAGGAGCAGCACTCAAGAATACCTGGCTTTTTTTCTGCGCTCAGTCTGAACTATACATGACTTGCCTAAACCCTGCACTATAATGTATAAAGGAATATTTTGTATTTAACAAATTACATAAACACTTCAAAAATGCTTTTAATTTTAAAAAATAGCCACAAGGTTCTTCCTTGGTCTTTGCTCCAAAATTCACCCTTCAGCTAGGACTAAAGAAAAGCATGCACGCTTGCACACATGCAAACAGAAATTCTAAAAGAAAATTAGAAACACATGAAAATAAGGACTGAGAGTGTTTTCTTAACTGCACTCTGGTTTCAGTACAGCAAAATTTTCATCGATACGCTAATGGACAGCGATTTCTCTTGTGAAGGAACACATAGGCCTTACCTACAATTAATTCGTCCCTTCTATTAGATCAATTATCATTCTACACAAGTACAGCCCGTGGATGCAGGGTAGCAACTGCTCTGTCGGGGCAGTTCAGCTCTCTCTATAAAGCACAATTCCATTTCAATCATAATGTGATTCTGCCCTATGAGAAGAGTTTTTACAGAAAGAGTTTCAGTTAAGACAACTATTATTTTAGTAAAAGCCCGATTTTGAGACTATTTTATTGTGATTGCTAGATAAATAGTCAAAACCAGTACAATTTCTATGCTGATTCAAAATAATAAACATATGGAAGACAAACTACTTGAATTTCAGAATTTTTTTAAAATTATTTTCGTGGTTTAACCCCAGCCAGCAACTAAGCACCACGCAGCTGCTCACCCACTCCCCCTGCCCCAGTGGGATGGGGGAGAGAATCGGAGGAGGAAGAGTGAGAAAACTTCTGCGTTGAGATAAGAACAGTTTAATAATTGAAATAAAATAAAGTAAAATAGTAGTAGTAATAATAACAATAATAATAATAGTAATAATAATATACAAAGCAAGTGATGCACAATGCAATTGCTCACCATGCACTGACCGATGCCCAGCCAGTCCCCGAGCAGCGATTGCTGCCCCCCGGCCAACCCCCCCCCATTTATATACTGAGCATGACGTCATATGGTATGGAATAGCCCTTTGGGCAGTTTGGGTCAGCTGTCCTGGCTGTGCCCCCTCCCAGCTTCTTGTGCACCTGGCAGAGCATGGGAAGCTGAAAAGTCCATGACTGGTCTAAGCAGTACTTAGCAACAGCTAAACCATCAGTGTGTTATCAGCATTCTTCTCATACTAAATCCAAAGAACAGCACTATGCCAGCTACTAGGAAGAAAATTAACTCTATCCCAGCTGAAACCAAGACAATTATTAACTCTGGACTGGAGGTTTCTTAACAAGGGTTCTATTCTATGAATGTTCCAGGGGCTTTGTAACTATATTAAAGATTTAATGTCACTTTACGTGATGTGAAGTGTGTTTTGCCCATCTGACTATCATAAACACCAGCAGTCACGGAGGCAATTCTGAAAGCCTAATGAACATGCTCAACTACTTTCTGACATTTCAATTAGGAATAAAAAATAAAACTAGATAAAGTAAGTAACTGTTTAAAAAGATTAATAAGCTGAAACACTTAGTTTAGAGTTTTGGAATTGACATCAGCTGCTCAACTTTCAAATCATTAGTAAAGTCATCTTCCAATTAGTCTTTGGAAGAGATAGAAGAAGAAGATACTTTGGAGTAAACTTACCCCTCCCCCCCATTTTCAAATATCTCTAAGAGAACATTTCTGATAAGGATAATTAATTATAAATATGGAATAATTGCATTATCACTTTTTTGGCTATACAAGTTTTAGTCTGACAAATTCATATTTCAGTGGAGTAACTCCTGATATAGATCAAATTAAGGGAAGCCTTTTATGCCTCAACTGTATTCCCATCGTATAACTTAGCTATATTTTTAGCATCGATTTTTGCTACACCGTTATTTCATGACAGTTTTTTAAAAGTTAGAGACTATATTAGAATACAGGTCTTCAAAACACTGGAGGAATAACTCTTGTTTACTTCATATTACAGTTCAGGGACAATGGAAGTCCAAGTATTAATACTAGTAATTGAATAAAGTTAATAAACTATAAATTGAGGACTACACAATAATTTTCTGTTAATTCTCCCTAAAAAAACAGAAGATCAAATATATATATCTATTAATGGATTAATCTATAAGAACGTGTGGGTCAAAAATAGCACATAAATACTAGCGATATTAAAGTGGCAAGTAATAACTGCTGACATTCCAAATCAAATATTAGAAAACACGTAGTTGCAAAGTTTAACTCCATCCCAGCCGAAACCAGGACAAGCCCTAATGAAAGTGTATTGAGAAGCCTGCTTCATTACTTTCCTCGTATAGTCTCAGATGTAAAATTCCTCAAATGCACAGTAAAGTCTTTAATACATTTATAATGATGTGTTGTTTTCTTGAATGAAATTACATGGTCCAACCAAAATGGAACATTGTCCTGAGCATCTAAACAATAAAGCCTAATTTATCTAAGCTTATTGGATGTATCTATCTTTGTATAATCCCATTAACTGTTTAGGTTCAGCTGATTAATCTGTTGAACAGTATTTTATTTCTAGGATTGTTTCTCCTGACTGACATTTTCAAGGAAGCTTTACCAAAAGGCAGTTTTTCTATCGCCTCATAATTCTGCCTTTAGTTTGAATACCAAATCATTATTGGAGTCAGGGATTCACTTCCTCCGCAAACCAACAAATGAGCTGACTTACCCATGCTCTGTCATCACTTTAAACAAGCAGCCAGGACAACGAGTTCTTCATGTAATAAATTATAAAACCTGTATTGAACTTAATGCCTATGTCTAAACAACAACCGGTCTACAGGGTCAATTTAACATTCAGTTCCTTTACTGGCAACCTGCCATAGCATACATCTACCAAATCCAAGAACCAACACAAGAATTTGTTTAGGTAACCGACCGGAACTGTTACAGCCATAGGATATTTTAAATATTTGTTTATTTTTCTTTTATTATCTGAAAAATTTGCGTGCCAACACAGTGAGCAATAGTATTAGAAAACATGTAGTTACAAAGTATATTAGTATTTTTGCTGCTCTTAATGTTAAGATACTTCATTTCACGTTGGATGATTCGAAGTACCCTCTGTGTAAAAAGTTTAACTCAAAATCTGGTAGTGTTTTCCAGTGAAATTTGGCAAAAATTGTTCCTTTCCAGAGATCTATGATACACACACGTATCGAGAGATTTAACTATTAAAAACATGGAGGGTATAGGGAGGGAATGGCATAAAGTTGCCAAGAATTTTGTTGCCTTTTTCCAATAGGCTGGTCTCCTTTTAGGACTTAATTCTGCTATTTGATATTAGTATAATTTGTCTTTTGTGCTACAGAAAACATGTATTCTTACTATAGCCAAATAAGGCCATTTTATGTATTATCTATTTATTGCACATACATACAAAGTTTAATGTCCACAGCCATTTTATTTTCTGCTGCTTCTCTGGATAAAGGATATGCCTGTAGATTAAAGATTATCAGCTCAAGACTAAGATTAATCTTTAATTAAAATTTTAATGCCTGAAATAAGCAAATCCTACTTCCTAATGCTATACAGTCTTAGCATCAAAATATGAGATTTTTACATGTGTATAACACACAACCTTCTTGAAATTAGTAATATCAGAAAAAAAAGTACATTTTGCAGAAACTGACATCTGTTTCAAAGTACAAACCTGGGTATTACCAAATTCTTCCAAGACTACTTGAGAAGAGACATTATAAACCTTATTAAAAAAACCAAGCATATCTAAGTTACTTCTAGCTTTCCAATAAAAACTCAAGTTGCTGGAATTACTAACATATAATGGCTGCAGAAGGACCAAAGTTTTGTATAATGTTGGCATACACAATTCAACTGAAAGTTTGCCTCATCCTGAAAGTAGTTATTTAGGTAGTGCTTTTTATAGTCTAAAAATGGGATGTTAAATTTTATGTGATAAAGTCTAAAGAGAAATGAGTTATATAAGCTTTTACATCATTCTTATGAATTAGGGTAGAATTTAAATAAAAGTAACTGTCAACTTTTGCTGTTCAATCTAGTAAAAACGTATTTTGGAATTCGCATACTCTGAATGTCTTCATCATGTGTTTGTTTCATATTTATTATATTCTCCTACCTTATACAAGTACTTGCAAGAAGACATTTTACAAATTTTGAGGAATAACCTTGTCTGTAACGCACTTTGATCTGCTACTGATACCACTAGTTGGCTGAAGGATTCCTAAAAACGCATGTGGTTTTGGGAAATGGATGTGTGCAGGAATAAGGGCACTCAAAAGTCAGCACACAAAACCTTAATAACTGCTTTTGGGAACTAATATCCTAGAAAAAGAGGTAATACACACACACAGAGATCTGTATGACCATTAACCAAATGGTGTTTAGACAGGAAAAGGAAGTACATTGACAAGATGAGCAGTAGGTGATTAAATTTAAAGGAGAGTTGAAAGCGAGAGCATCATTCATAGGGCTAGATCAACCTTCAGTCTTCGCTGGGCAATTTGTGAACTGCATCTTACAAGGAGTTAGGAGAAGCCTTGCTCCCATGTCACATAACACAGAGGCAATTTTATCCTTATCACTCTTGCATTTTGGGAGCCCTCATTTCTATTGCAGATGGATGGCTTCCAAATAGAAAGCATAATTCAGGCAATGTTCAGGAAACCAAGGCGGTTTTGGTTATACAACACAGTGTTTAAAAGAGCCTGGCCCCTCGTGTCTTTTTCAAATTTAGTTCTTCAATGAGAATGTAATGCTGTCCTTCCTTTTTCTCATTAAAAGCTACTGAACTGAAGTAGATTCCAATATGTATTTAAACTGTTAGTTTATTGAATCTGGCAAAAATAAAACTGAATCAATTTTATAAATAAACCATATGATTGGACTATTCAGATATTCCAATGTGTAACCAATTACTTTTTTTTTTTTTTTTTTGGCCAACTTTGATTAGCATTTGGTAGCGCACCTGAATTCTGGACATGTAACAAAATTTTGACATTTGATACTATAAAAAAAAAGCTTAAGAATAATCATCTGACAGTTAATATGTTGAAGGATCCATCTTTTCCATCAATGATGGAACATTACATTCTGTAATTTTACATTTAAAAGCAATCTGCTTTTTAGATTTAATCCCTTGGCAGTTCTGTTAATATATTGACTTTTGCTGTCGCTGTGCTTGTGTACATGCTGTTTATCATAGCTACATATAAGTTACACTACCAGCAGCATTTGATTGATACATAAATTCAACATAATTTCTTCGATACTTATGGACATAAAAGATGCATGTGGTTTTGCCACATCATTTTTAGAAGTGCTAACAACAGAATGAAAAATAATGAACATATTGCTCTAAACAGTAGGTTTATGAAAAGGAAATAAGTCTATTATCTGCCCAGATTATTCTAAAAGATCATGAATAGTAATTCACTGTAACTCTAATGTAGCATTACACTAACAAATTAATTGAAAAGGAAAAATGTTTAGCACTGCAATAGCACCCATGTTTTAGCCTGGTAGGCAATTCAATGCTTTACTGAAATCTATAAAAGTTAAGTAAATAATAATCTACTGTTTTCCACAAAGCCAGGTTGGCTTACTAGGTGTTGAAAATGTGAGAGTATGAGAATACTTGTGGTTAATCCTAATGGTTATTCAGAAATTAGTATATATGACCAGGACTTTCCATGAAAGTAGCCAGACAATCAGACTGCAAAAAAGGTAATCACTACTTTGCACTTTGCTCCTTGCTCATGAAATTAAAAAAAGGATATGAACTTTGCAATATATATTATAGCCTTCTCTCCCAAGAGGAGACATCATTAAATTTACCGTAAATTCTAAAAATACATATTTTACAATCAACATGTAAAGTTTTAGCACTAAATATTTAAAGCAAAAAAAAAAATTGCTTTGTTCCATTAAATGTCACATCAGTGCATATAGTTTCACAGCTAGTCCTGGACAACTCAATTTTGTGTAAACTTAAATACAACAGAACCTTAGTAAAGAGTTCTTTCTTTTACAATAAAAACAAAATAAACTTCAGCTTCTGTTTTATATGCCAGTTGATATTCTTTGCAGTAATTCCTTCCACATCTGCTCTGCAGCTTTCAGGTTTATAAAAGCAGTATCTTCCAATTTCCTTTCATCAAAATACCCATATGCTGTGTTTCATAGACACATTGGTACACTTTAACACTGAGGCACTAATTACAACTTGGAATCATATGCTAAGGCTAAGAAAATAAATACATCCGGTTATGAGGCATCTAATACTGAAAATCCTGAACCGCCTAGCCAAAAATTCCTCAGTGTGATAACCTACCAATATAAGTACACCTGTAATAATCACAAAAGTTTTAAAAATAAAATTGAGAGGTAAAGAAAAAAAAAAGTAAAGAATAAAACTAAACACAAGCACCATCAGATTCTAAACTAATGACCGAAGATCACATGCAGAAATGTTGCCACCCAGATTACAACAGTAGAACTGTTGCTAAAGAACCAAATTGTTTGGGAAAGGGGCTGGTATGGGAAGAGCTTGATAAATCATTTGTCCAAAACATAAATTTCTAGGGTTTCTGAAGATAGTACAGTGTTGGTATCTCCTCCTGATTTCAGGTTTGTAAGTCCCTAGTGTGTCGTAAATGTCTGCGGCTTTCCAGTGAACAGTCCCTCAGTGAGAGCATTTGAGGGGACAGAAAGCGTAAGATGGATGATCTCCAAATCACATTAATCTTCACTATATGCAGGATTAGGACAGTTTTGCATTGTCCTGGCCAATCTGGAGTGCTGCATTCCCTTTCCTGTGTGCTGTCACTGCACACCCAATACTCCCGTCCCCTCGAGCGTACAAGCATAGTAGCCACCCTCACTCCCACATCTGACAGATGAGTCTAAGCACAACTGAGAAAATGAAGGTAGACACTGTTCTTTACAGCAAATGGTATGTAAGCATGGTATGATCTATATAAAAATTAGGGGGCCTAAAAATAACCATTAATCTCAACAGAACTAGGCTGTAATTTTTAAAAGTGCAGCGTAATCCTTCATGCTTCTGTCTAGAAGTTCCTAATGCACTAAGAATATTTACATGGGAGAAATGAAATGCAAATAACGCTTTTTCATTAATTACCTACCTGGAATATATTTGTAAGTGTGCAGAGGAAAGAGGAAATCTGTCTTCTCACAAAAATTGATCAGTAAAGACTGCAGAAAAACACTTTTAATCCTTAAACAAAGCTCTAAATATCCAATAAAAGAAGACAAAAGGCAAATTAGAAAAACATGCTACAAAATATCTGTGGACACCACAAAACTTGAAAAGCAAGAGCGTCCTTTAGAAAATTTAAAAGAGCTGAATCAAATTGGCAAGTATATTCCTTTCCAGGAAAACAGTATAGAAGTTTGTTGATCAAAACTCTTGACATGTACAGTGTTACAGGCTAACTAACATAACGGAGCAGCCATTACCTCAAAACCAAGGTTTCCAGGCTTCAGTAAAGGCATACTAAAGAAACAAAATTGTGGGTTTAACACTAGTTTTCTTATTTTCTTCCATGCTAACGCTGGGATAGAAGTTGTAATCTGAAGCAAGCGACACATGGTCAAGGATATTCTTATATAAGCAGCAGAGAACAAACTGTTCCTTTTCTTCCTTAAATCTGTGCCCAATCACACAGACAGGGTTCATCGGGACAGTTTTGCTCCAGAGTACTTGCCAGTGAAAGAACAAAGATTCCCCCCACCCCCCCAACTCTTCCTTTCCCTTTTCTTCCTCCCCTCCCTCTTGCAAGTGAACATGAGATACAGGAGGCTGTTCTCTAAAGTTGGGTCAAGATGATTTGTGATACATGTTTATATTAAAACTTAGAAATTCTGCTGATGCAGGAAATACAGTTAATCTGTAAATTTTACAGTTTGCATACCTTAAAAAAAAAAAAATTCACACCTACCTTCCTTCTTTCCCTGAAAATACAACATAGTCTAACTGTGCTGATAACATCATAAATTGAAATTAGCCAGAAATTAGGAAATACAGCTATGTGGTTCCAGCAAGTAAAGCAGAACAGTGAGATGAGTAACACAAGCAAAGCAGGCCTTCCGGGGTAGAAAAGGCTACCTTGCTATTTGTAGTCTGCCTGTAGGAGATTTCAGATTGTAGTATTTCTATATCACTCTCCATTTTTAATAATGCAGAAAATGTTTTGCCATATGGCAAGAGTAAAGAACGTCGGCTAAGTGTTTTCATATGGACTTCTTACCTATGTTACTACAAATAGTAGAACATGGGGCCTTATTCATATTATATAAAGATGATGTTTAATGAAGAAATTGAACACACATCTATTACAAGGCATTGGTTGGCATGAAATATTTCTGGTAAAGTGAAAAAATGGCACAATCACGATTACTTTTTAAAAGCATATGGCTTTTTCCCTCACTTCCTGATCAAAACTCAATAGTGACTGAACAGGTTTTATGGTAATATAAAGGAATATTTGTTTTAAGAAATAAATTACAAATGAGAAAGTAAAAAGTAAATATTAATATCTGATGCACGGTGCACTTTACATGAAATAAAAAGGATCTGCCATACAGCCTTTCCAAGTAATATTAAAAAGATTTCTCTCTCCTTCAACATTGCTTAGCTTCCCAAAAACCATCCAGTACTTCCTATTAAATAGAACAACACCTACCAGTGCCAGCTAACACCAGCAAAAAATCCTCCAGCCAAGCTTCCAATGGAAAACAAGCTGACAAGTATTTTTTCTAGCTCCCTGTAGTAGTTACATGTATCACCTCCTCCCTTTCTAATATTTCCCTCCCTTAAATTAAGTCAAAGTTGGAACAGTTGTTCCCACCTCCACCAGGCTTCAAGCGTGGTGCGTCTACGCTCAAAAGCTTGCATGACTTTCCCATTTAATGGGCTGGTCTGACTGAAGAGGCTCTTCCAGCGCACCTGGTCCTGTCCATACCCCTATGCTGTGGTGACCAGAGCAACACAGTTACTGGCATACCCTGGCATTGGAAATATTTGGCAACAGGGCCCTGGGGATGAGGTGCTAGAAGATGTATAGGGCCTTCCTGCCCAGCACCTGCACCAAGAACCTACTCAAGAACTATGTAGGGGTCTCACCCCAGCCCCAAAATAAAAATCAGAGTGGAACAGAAAATATTTTTGTAAATCCCCAAGTCAAACAGGAGAAAACCAGGGGGCAGCACGCTGATCAACTGCTCAGACAGCATATGTGCTCTATTTCTGTGCAAAAATAGAACTATTAGCCTAAATTCATCCTAACTCATCACAAATTACCCCAAAGAATTTAACAGTCATCCCCCCAATCCCCCCTTTTTTTTTTAAAGAATGCTTAGGACATATGCCAGATACACAGACTGCATCATATCCAGCAACATCATTAGATGAGATGTCTAATTTCATGACAACACCCCCTCCCAAGTCACTGACGTTCACATGAAGGTGGCAGGCCCGCTCTCCCCTTGCTTTCCCAATTGAGTGTTTTGGGGCAACACAGAGCTTACAGAATTTCAGAGAGCGCACTGCTGAAGTCCCCTTGTACCTTCTACAATGTTTTGCTCTGAGAGGGGGTGCAGGATGCAGTTTAAAATATCAGAGTTTAAGAGATTATTCAGAGGTTTGCTGAGCAGCATTCTATACAGTCATTTAACTGCTTCAATAGCATTTGGGCTCCTATTTAAATCTAGATATTTACATTGTGTACATCACACCGTATTGAAACTTTTATTGTCTAAAAATGTGGATTTGGATTTTTAACAGGGTTTAATCTTACACATTAAGGAATAAATTAAGAAAGATAGCTCCACCTACTGACAGAACAGTCACAGTACAGAGTAAAAATTAACTTCATACTCGCTGACCAGAAAACATAGTTTTTCTTTTCACCTCTTTCACACAGACGCCAGAATCACTTTATACCAGCAGGGCAAGAACTCAAATCTCTCATTTTCTCTTTGCTCAGTACATAAGCTCAGATGACAAAGTAGCTTCTCATTGTCCTGTCCAGAATTTACTGTTACTTGACAGGACAACATAGGAACTTGGTTCAGTAGTGTCAGAAAATAAAGTTCAATACAAAGGTAATTGAGGAGTCAAAAGAACCAACTGAAACCTATTTGAGTGGTTCATCTGCATATCATATCTCATGTATTGCTTCCCGTGCTCAGGATTCTAAGAACACTTTATCAGATCAATGATGAGCAGTGCAAGTTATCCCCTAAGTATTTTGCAACGTTAGTGAAGTCTGTAATAATGGGAATGCTTTTTCCTTTGAACCCTTTTCCCTTTGCTTTTTCTTTTTTTTTTGGTGGGTAGGCATACTTCTACAATTTTGTTTCAAGAGTCTTAGTGTTTAGTAATAGCCCTCATCTCTTCATGTGCTATGCCGCTATCCATTTGTAAATAAGGTTTTAGTGTTGTCTATCCAAAAAGCTTTTTCACCTTCCCTTAAATTTCTATATATTATATATTTATAGTTGTTCCAAAGAACCTACAGAACTGCCAAGAGAAAGTTGCATCGTTTCTCCACACAATTCATTTGCAATTAATTTTCTCCTGCCTATGCCTGGCACAGTAAGCTCTCTTGGAAGTACTTGACTTTTCCTTTACTTTGGAGCCTGAGAAACAGATGGCGTCAAGTCATCCTACAATAAGTTAATTTTCTGAGCATATAAGGTGAAGAAGAGGGCACCAGATAGACAGGCTAACACTGCTAGTAAGTCAAGTCACACCCAGAAATAAAGATTCATTACATGCACAAAGCTCTCAAGTAGGCTAATGCCCTTGTCCAGTTCTGTTATCTTCTGCTCTTACAAATCCAGAGAGCACTGCAGGAGGAAGCACTGTTATACGGATAACAAAAAAATTACTACAGTCTTTTTGTAATATTTAGCAATGGTGGTGGTGGTTTTGCAAATGAGATAATCAGCTTTTTCTTCTGCTTTTTCCTCTTTGGTGAAAAGTTAATTTAATTATTGAAACACTAGATAATGGGAAGCACTAGGATGAGTTAAGTACCACCTTGTGACAGAAGGGACAAGACTTGAATTCAAATCATGACGTATAGAAATAAAACAAACAAAAAAAAACCAAACAAAAAACCCACAAAAACAAATTGCCACTTGGACACAGGAAAATTTAACTTTACCGACCTGTCAATGCCACAGTGTTTCCAGTTAAGAAATTGCTGTATGGAAGCTGACGGAGCTTCTTTTTGTCTCTAGCTTGTTGCAATGCATAAAAAGTGACGCAGCATGCTAATAGTAGCAGAATTTGAGGCATATGTTCATATTTAACAGGGACTGTTTGAATAACAGTTCTTTCATAAAGCTTTTACAATCACTACGTTCAAATATGTTCTACTAATCAATGCAAACCAGAGATTAATTCTTCAGGTTCAATTTATTAGCAATGATGAATATAAACCTCTTATGAAAATATTCTTAACATTTCAATATATAAGAATTGTCTATAAAAATATACTACTACATAACAAAGCCAGTAACTTCTACAAAACATATAATTCAACATATATTTAACAATATATAGGACACAGTAAAAATCCTTTAATTAACGCTGAGGGTATGTTTACCCCCTTTTTGTCAAACAGTAACTCACATAGCATAGGAAATTACTCATTCTGAGATACAGAAGTGTTATCACCATAGAAGTCTATGTATGTTCCACCCTGAAGTTACCTGCATCTGCAGGAACATAAAGCCACAACTTTTCTTTGGATGGACAGGCAGTTATGACCACAAAAACATTCTGCTGGTAAGTGCAACGTCCTGCTGAAGTCGGTGTTGCACGTCTGGTGTCAGCACTGCCAACCCTGAATCCACGCAGGGACAGAGATCAGGCTTCTACCACCCTTGTGGGATTGATGCCACAGATGAGCCTACCATGGTTACCATGGTTAGAGAACTGGAAAACAGACTCTTCCCGGTTAACTACTGCTAGTTAGCAAGGAAATAACTTTTAAGAGGCTGCCCCTCTAGAAATAAAACTTTCTTCCAACAGACTGCTCTTGAACAAAAGCTCAAGGAAATTAAAATACTGAGGGTATAAACATTAAATATAGTGTTTATACTAAATGGTGATCAAGCGTAGTACTATCCATCTTGTCATTATCAATTACAGGAAGAGCTATCTCGGAACAGTTTTTGGAAATGGGAAAGAGCCTGGTTTCAGAAGAAAAATGACACCCTAGTTATTTCACCAATGCTGTTATGCTGAGGTTGCTTCATGCCTGGTGTTAGACAAATGCAGGAAATCCATTTTAATTACGTAGACTGCTCTTGTCTACACAATAAGCTTATCAAATTCTTAGTGTAGATGTATTTAGAGAGCTTTTAGAACATACTTTGACAACCAACTTAACCTGAAAGAAATTGGCTGCTGCACAGTGACAGTACATAGCTTTTCCAGCCAGCAGCTTTATATAGAAGAGTCAGGTACATAAGGCTTTAAGGCTATAAAGTCCCAGTGAAGACAACAGATGATTACAGTGTTTTGCATAGTAAAGAACACAAGAAACATGCTTGTGGCGCATCTGTAACAACTAAATCTTTTTTGTGTTTATGTGCAAAACAACCAATAATTAATTATTACTCTAAAACAACCAATAATTAATTATTACTCTTTCTATCCAGGATCCACTGAAATCAGTTCATTGAATTAACATGTTAAAATTCAAGAGAAACTTAACTTTATACCATAGCAATTGCAATGCAACAATATTCCATCATATTACACAGGAAGGACTTCCTAGCAGAAAAGTACATTTATCGAACTTAAAAATACTGTACAGATCACAAGAGGACGCTACAGGCGATGAACATTAATAATATATTTCTGACTCAAAGCTTAGAAAAATAACATTTGACCCTGAGAAACTTGCTGTATTAAAACTTAAAAAACTAAAAAAATCTTTCAAAAGTAAAAATCTACCCAAGGAAAGAAAGAAAAAAAAAAAAAAAAAAAGGAAAAATCAGACTCTAAAAGAATCCAGGCTCAGACAGTTTAATTTCAGATTCTCAAACTGCTAAAGGCTCTGGAAAAAAAAAAAAAATTGACCATCTTAGCAGGAATTTTAAGAAATATTTTCAATTAAAAAACTCCCACAAAACATTTTAGGGTATCCATTATATATCCATATAATTTCATTCTCTTCAGGGCTTCCAACTAAAATTCAGGTTTTCAACCTACATTTGAGAAGAAGAAAAATTAAAAACTTGAGGTGGTTGGAAAAAAAGCTTAAATGTCTTCCATTCCCAAAATCATCTGGAAAAGCTAGTTATAGAAGCTAGCTTGTCATGCTTTATGACTAGAGAAGCCCTAACCAAGTCCTTCATTCTTACACCAGTTAAACAATTCTCTAAAAGATGGATCAAAATCAAAATAATGTTCCAAAAAATACAATGTTCTCCAACATTGGATCTTGTTTAGATTATTATTTTAACAATTTAAATATTTAGGAAGGTTTAGGAACAGCAAAAGGAAATAAGTAGATGGAGCCATAAGGAAACTATATCGGTTTGGGCAAAGAAAAAAAATAATCATCTGGGTTTTTTGGCACTACAGGTATGGAAATATATTGAAAGAGTTTCTGCAAGAACTTGAGAGGAAAATTACCAGTCACTGTGTCAGGTTGTTGATTTCAGCTTATTTTCTACACTTACTTATGTGTTAAGGGCAAGAAAACAGTCCTTTCTTCAGTAGTCTGTTCTTCTCTACTAAGCGTAAACAAGATTCATTGAAATCATATGACCTAAAGATTTTTCAGTATAAGCTTCCACATTATTTTTATTCTGTACTGACAAAGCAGCATTCATACACTGTAATTTAAACTATTACCTAATTCCCCTTCCGAATGTTTTCACACTGTCTTGAAGTTTGCCCTCTCCAACAACCTTACTAAAAAGTTACGCAGCTGGATCAGCTCCCAGGGCCAGCTCACCACGTAACCACATAAGCACGAGCACCGAGCCAACGGGAGGGAGCAGGACTAGCTGACAACCAAAGTTTCTATCAGTATGAACTGCTTTGAAACCACACTTTTATAAACGTCAATCCAAACGCACGCATATTAACCATGAAGTGAAGCTGTAAAAAATGCAGTCTATTTTCCTCTCCTGAAAGCTGTTTTGCTCAATGGCAGCTGATGGCTGAGCAGCAGAAGAAACAATCCCAGTTTACAATTTCAAGTACTAAGCGAAACAGGTGCCAAACTAGAATTTTATTACTACATCAGGCTTTGAAGAGATGTGAAAGCAGTTTCATACTACTCCTGACCTTGTCAGCAGTAGCTGAGCTTCAGCCTTCAGGAGAGGCAGAGAATGGACAGCTATAAGCAAGAACTGATTCTACCACTCAAGTGGAACCTGCTCACATCCCTAAACATATATAGACCCAGGGTGCTGGTTTACATACAGCATCTTGCACTAAGATGGCTCCTCACATCCAGATGCATCCTGAAGTACTACACACATGCCAGTCCTTCAGGACTCAAGTCCCTAGATCTGCCCTGCCAGGATGCTTATTGGTGAAAGAAAAGATATGCAACTAGACATCTATAAATCAAAACAAGAAAACATCTGTCATCTTCAGTGATTTTGAAAAAAAACCCATGTATCAAGTCTACAGAACACAGCATTCTCCTTTAGGAAAACAGTGGAGTGAGTAAATAACTGAAAACCACCTCATGATACAAAGGACCAAGTAAAGATCCAAATTAAAATTTTCTTTAAGCACTACTGAGACAAGACCCAAAAGTACATAGACTAACATATATTAACTAAACTTACATTCCTCCTCAAACATGAAGGACACTAAGATCAATAACACAAGCCTTTTTTCTTAGTATTTGTTGCTGTCGAGATAAAGCCTATGAAAGTGAGAAGATGTGTAAGAGAAGTGACCAAGTGCAGATTTAAAAGGGCCAGCTGGAGAAATGGGGCTGAAGCTGCCCACTAGCACTGCCTGATGTAGTGTGGATGCCTCCACCCTCCCACCAAGGTCCCCTCAAACCTGTTCTATAGAATCTGTGCTATGACCTCGGCCAACCTGCATTTTCTGTGAAACTGCTATTACCCTGCACTCTTGTAAATTCTCAGGAAATAGGCAAATGCTTTATTGTAAATCTTCCTAACTTTATGAAGGCCAAGACGACTTAAACTTGGTCTTATAAAGAACTTTTGTACAAAAGAATCTAAACAAAAGGGTCATAAGCAGCATTTAAAATAACCTATATTAAATACCTAAAAATACAATCTTTTGCATAGAATAAAGAAAAGTGCAGCTACAGCATAACAATCCATACCACCAGAAATGGCTAATTTATAAGTGGTATACAACTGACTGTTGTCTCTTATCACCAAGACTGCAGCAACTAAAGACATGTTTATCGGGAAAAATCACATTAAAACAAAGGGATTAAGTTGTTTCATTATGTCTGTAAAGCAAGTGCAAACATTTAAAATTCTTTTTAAAAGAAAGCAAAGCTGATAGATAATTTTCACAAGTTAATTTTCTCTTGATATTACTTGGAAAGATGAAATAGCCTTTGTTCCAAATTAATCCAAATTAAAAATAAATCCCCGCTTGGCATCAGCTTTGTGAAAAAAAAAAAAAAATTAGAACTCTTGTAAATGTGCAAGCTTTATCTGTTCTATGAAAGTTGGATGTTTATAGGATTATAACTTTTCATTCCCTTCCAACTTTTTTACTGCAATCCCACTGGTACTCAACCACAAAATAGTATTAAATAAGCCTGGGAGAGTGATTTTCACCGCTCAGAAGTATAGAGAAAGGGTCTAAGTGGAGAATCAGGAATTTTAGGAAAATAAAAGCCAAAGATCTACTGTCCACTTTTGACAGGAAGCAAGCAACTTTTAAATATCTTTCTACTTTTCATATTTGCATGCCTAAATGTGAGAAAGAAAAGCATATACCTAATTGATTGTTAAAACATCTTCAATTTTGTTTTTTTAAAAAAATCAAATTTTTTTATTGGATATAACTTGATGCTACAATCTGGTAAATGAGATATTTAAAATAAATAAAAATAAATATGGTATATATAGTTCAAGATTGCTTGTTTCTGTAATGAATTAGTGTCTGTATTGTTAGATTTCATTTTGTTTAGCTTTTTTCAAGCTTTGTCGCCACTTACGAATGGCAGTTCCAGAACTACTAGCTACTACACAAAGGGCACCACCCACAGTCCACCAAGTTGGTAGATGATTGAGAAAAAGGATTTGTAAAATAAAAGCAAACACCACATCCATTGTTTTCATTATGGCTACAGGTCCAGCTTTCTCTATCTGTAATGCTTTTGTGAGAAATATCTGACCCCCTAACCCTAACAAGCCTATTAATATTAGAAGAACTCTGTCTTTACCACAATATGGTAAACGCCATTCATTCATAACAAACAGTGCTATAACACATCCAATTAAACCAATGACTGCATAATACCAAATTGACAAAAAATAATGCACAGATTTTCCCACCTTCCTTAGTATAACAAAAGTCGAAGCTGCAGATACTGTGCTTGTAATTGCTGCTATAGTTCCTTTAAGGTGATCTGTGTAACTTCCTTCAATCCCCGTAACGTTCGACCCAAACAGAAATGGTGGTCTGGCAATAAGAACCACTCCAGTGATTGCAAAGAGGGTAAACAGAAGATCCCAAATACTGTATTTCTCTTTGAGAAAGATCCATGCCAGCAACGACGTAAAAACAGGACTGCTAAAAGTTATAACAGTGGCATCAGCTAGTGGCATGACTTGGAAAGCATAGTAGAGAAGAATCATTGCACTAGAGCCAAGGAATCCTCGGAAGAAAAGAAAAATTCTTTTACCTTTTGGTCCCAAAAACCCTGTTCTGAAAAACAGAAATGTCATGTTAATGTCACTGGCTTGCTTATTTAATGACCAATCACATTTAAATGTACACACCCTTCTAGATTATACACACCTTTCTAGATGAGGGACTTATTTCAAATATCACAGTATTTTTAACTGTCTGATCACAGACCAATTTATTCCCACCACCCCCCCCAATCACATTCAGAGTCCAGAACATGTTCTTCTAGCTATTAATTTTTTGCTTGCAGAATAACCCAAGAGTATCTACAAATGACCTTCTGTTTTTAAGAACACCACTTCATGGAAGATCAATACATTTGATATAATCCCTGTAGAAACCTCTACAATTCAGGGAGTCAAAGACTTTCAGTTTTCTGAATTGTATTAAGAAACTATCAACTAATTCAAAACAATGCAGTGATGCAGCTGAAGTCTGAATTAAAATAATACTGCAATCTGATTTAAGTGAGTGATAATTCTAGATCTGTTTTTAGGAAATAACTTCAAATTTAAACATTTGCTACACTTACTTGTAGTATATTAAACCAGGAAGAACGAATGCCATTTGGAAAACACATCGAAATGCACTCACTTCCACTGAATGTACATCTTCTATTTTTTTAAGAAATAAAGAGGCCACTGAGAAAAGGAAGGCAGACAGTACGGTATAAAACAGACCAAGTCCTGGACAGGCAGCTTTTTTCTTTGTTCCTGCAACAGATAAACTCCAGTTAATAAACGATCTATTAGAATATTTCTCAGGTCAGGTGACTCTACGTACTGCAGCGCTCCACACATTTGCAGCTACTCTTGTGGTAAAGGACAGGGGAAGCAAAAGAAACAATTGTAAATACTACGTGTATTTATCAGACCTACCTTGAAAATATGTTTCACTGATCACCACGGTTCCCCTTTCCTTCTTAAAGCAGGAGGTAAGAGATGAACTCTAACACTTTGGATACAAAACCATTCCTACACTTCTCACAGCTCTACATGAGCTAGTAGGCTTTACTTCTTGGAGGCATCGGACTAGTTTGGGCAATTCACTGTTGGACTGGTTGCATGATTCTGACCACTGCCCAAGGACCAATAAATACAATGGACTGCAAAATGGTCCACAGTCAGATTCTGAAACACTGAGACTTACTACCTGGAAATCATCTGGTTATTGAGTAAGTTAATTAAGGTTCCTAAGCAACAATTTAATTTCCTTTCTCACAAACACACACACAAAAAAATTGTGAATACAACCTCACTTCTGTTACACCTCGTGTTTATTTTGCAGCTGAATCACTCTAAATTTGACTGAGGCCTACAGAAGTTCTACATAACATTTTTATCTTGCTGCCAAGAATCCAAATATTTTCTTCAAATTAACAAACACATTTTTAAGCAGAAGGAATTTAAGTGACTAATTTTAAAACATCATAGGCCTGCTTAAAGTACTGATAGCTATCACAGTTCTATGAAGACCTTAGTGTCACCTTAGTTTATGCTTATTTATCAGACTTTCTCTTCCTGAAGTAGTTTCCCAGGTCTAATGGTTTCTATTCAAGCTTCCCCATTGCCTTAGGCCCTTGTCAGTGACATACTCTTCCTCGTTCCACTCATCTTCTCCGCCCTCATCTATTTTTTTTTAAAAAAAAAAAAAAGGGAAAGCAAACAGAGAGGGTGAAGGGCTGCTGACCTCAACACTGTCTCCAAAGAAACAAGCCTTTTTTGTCATTGCATTTCTGCATAAGAGGAACAGTCTTTCCACTGAACCTAGAGGTGAACACCATGGAAGAGAGAACCCATCTAAAAATTACAGCGGGATGTTACCTCACTAGCTCTTTTCTTTCTCTCTGCATAAAACACTGGGAGTTACCCTTTTCTTCCACAACACCCTCTAAAGATAAGAGCAAGAACTCCGTGTCCCTCAGGCAGTGTTTTGCAAAAGGGTGCCTCCTCTCACATTAGTGTGGGAGCCTGTGAGCCTCATGGATCCTCTAAAACATTATCAGCAGGGCACCGCTGTGAGTTGCTTAGCAACTAAATATGCTTTTGAGGGGTTTTTTGTTTTGTCTTGGGTGTGGGTTTTTTTTTTTTTTAAATCAACAAAAATTGTCACAAACCATTCTGATCCTCCTTGAGATCAGCACTCAAGGCTGAGAAACTGCTTCTTACTACCTAAGAGCTGAGACTGTGGGCTGATGCAGTGTGCATAGCACCGGTTCTGGCTTTAACAGTCTAGAGACCCAGGCTTTACAACTGCAACCAGAATTTAAAGCAGGCAGAAGGCCTGCGTTTCAAGGAATCCAGCCACGCTACAGCTGAAAATGAATGACAGTTTCTACTAGAAATATTTCTATCTAGCAACAGCCACTTACATAAAAGTGACTGTAAAAACTACCATCAACCAACACTGGACCGGGACATCTACCAACTATGAAACAGAGTGGATTTAAAAAATGTTCATGAATTATGTAATGTCCTAATCCACAGTCATGCCACAGAACTGCAAAATCAACAATGTCTCTAATATTAAAGCAAGAGGAATCAGACTGGCCTGTAACTGAAATGGGAAATCCAAACCCAGGCTGGCTTATGGATGAACACAGCACAAACAGAACTATTAACTTTTACTTCAGGCATGATAGCTTGTCTGATTACTACAGAACAAAGCCAATCTAAATAATGGAAGTGCTGAAATGGAAAACCAATCAAATTAAAACAAAGTAAGCTGAAAGGATCTTATACCCAGAACTAAGCTTTGAATTTGAAGGAACAAAGAAAAACTAGAAGGAACTCATTTTTGTAAGCTACCCAAAATACCAAGCCTATCAGAAACGGTATCTTGTAATACTAGAATTTAAACCATCAACAGCTCATATTGCCAAAGCACGTACTCAGTGCAATGAGAAAGTGTTTTATTTCCTTTTAAAAATAAAATGGTTCAAGTTCTTCCACCAAAACCAGGAACTGCAGTTCTGAAGAGCACTCATTTCAAAATACGTTTCAAGGAAAAGTTAGGTTAAGATAACATTCCCACCCCATAAAATATTAAGCCTCCGAACACTAGCCCAACGCCATCAAAATACTCAAGCACTCATGCTTTTTTTAAAAAGTGTAGCAGTCTGAAAATACAAAAAGTTTCAAGTAGTACCCAAGTCCTCTTTTCTGAGTGGCTACAGATTTGAGATTTGGTTTTCCAGTTTTATTTCCTGGCCATCCTGTTTTAAGTCCTAGTCAAATGCCTTCCACTGCACACTATTCTCTGTGTCAATTCTTCTTGCTTGCGTTTTAATGCCCTGCTTTCTTGCAAACAGTTTTTAAACTTGCAAAATGCATACAGTGAAGAAAATGACACTTCTCACATACATGCATCTTGAGAATTAGTAGCAGAGGCAGAAGAGTACTGTCTATAGGGAAGGTGGTCAGTGAGAAGATGATTCTCCAAGACCTTCAGGAAAGCCAGAAAAAGGCGATAACGTTCTTCACAGCCTACGAAGCAGCAGAACAGCTCTCTCACAAACTTCAGGAAAGCACCAGGAGCACAACAGCCTGTGTATGAACTAACCATGGTCACGCAGACAAGATCTAGGCGTGATTCATAAAGTTCAGACGTTGACTCAACATTTTGCTAGACCGACTACAAAAAAAAAAAAAAAAAAAGAAAAGAAAAGGTCTTTTTTGGTGAATAACCGCAAGTTTCTCGGGATTTCAAATATTGGCTTTTTTCCAAGCTTTGCCTCAGAAGTGATACTAATGTGAATTTCACTGGTGAGGTACGCTATTTCTTTTGGCCTCTCCACAGCTCACCAAGATCGCCATTTTATCCATTTTCTGCTGGAAAGTCAATTATAGTCCGTATTTAATGAGAAACACGTTTTCACTGAAGTTGTTTAAAAACGACACGTGCTCAAGTACTTCAGATAACAACTTCAAAAATTATTAAGACGGCATTTATGTTTTAGAAGGAAGCCACATTAAAGTTACAAAAACATCTTGCGTATTTCGCAGCGAGTTTGTGGCTTTAACAGTTCAAAGCGACCAAAAAGTCCAAAATAAAGAGTACGCTGACACTAGGGCAAGGTAAGAATTACCAAGGAAGCCATAGTTGCAAGCACACGGACTTGTTGAACAGCACTGACGCCCGGCCTCAACGCGTTTACAGCGCCAGGAGCTCACACTGCTAGAAGGCACCTGGATTTACCCCGACCTCTCAAGTCTTACTTCAAAACTTGGAGAGCAGGAAGACCTGTTTTCCCGAGGGATACTCGCTGCCGAAGCTCCCAGCCCTAGGCGCAGAAGGGACGGCGCAGCAGCCCGCCCCGGGGATGGGAGCGAGCGGTGCACGACCGCAGCGGCTCCCGGGGCCCGGCCCGAGCCCAGCGCGGCGGAGCGGCACAGGCAGGAGGTCGCGCCTGCCGCTCCGCTTGACTCCTTCCCCAGGGGCCGGCGTGCCCGGTGAAGAGCAGGGGGAGGAGGAGGGCGAGACCGAACGCGCCCGCAGGAGGCCCGCTGTCCCCCGCCGGGCACCAGGTGCGAGCCGCCGCGGCTGCAGCCTGCCGCCCGCGGGCAGCCGGCGGCGGGGCCGGCGCAGGTGCCGGGCGCCCTCTGAGCTCGCCCCGCGCCCCGCCGCCGCCTGCGGTGAGCCCCGGTGCCCCCGGGGCCGCTTCCTCTTCCTCCGCCCCGCCGGCAGCGTCACCCCGAGAGCGGGCAGCCCGGCCGGGAGGGCGCTGCCCCCCCCCGCCCCGCTTGCCAGACTCCCCCTCCTCACCGGGTGCCTTGCAGCAGCGCGGCCAGGACAAGCCCGAGCAGCAGCCACAAACGCGGCGCTCTTCGGCGCCCGCCGCCTCCATGCCGGGCGCCGGGCACAGGCAAGGCTGCCCCGCACCCGCACCGTCCTCCCGGCTCGGCGGCACCTCCGGCTCCTTCCCGCCCGCCGCCGGAACCGCGGCGGCCTCGCCGCCCTGACACAGCACCATGAGGACGCCGGGCTGCCCGCCGCGCTACCGGCTGCCCACAAGCCGGCAAGCACCTGGCCTCCTGCGCATGCGGTGCCGCCGCCCAGCGCCGCCCGGCTCCCTCCCCCCCCCCCCCCGCCCCGGAGCGCCGTGCCCCCGCGGCGGGGGGGGGGCCGTGCCAGGTGGCGGCTCACACCCCCAGAGCCAGGGCCCCGCCGGGAGACGGCCGGCTCGCCAGGCCCCCTGCCGCGGCAGGTACCCGCCCGACAGCCCGCAGGGAGCCGAGCGGCCCCGCGGCAGCGCCCTGCCGGTCCCTCCCGGGCGTCCCCTCAGCCCGCGGTGGCCCGCTGTCGGGGCGCGGCGCGGGCGGCGGAGAGCGCTGCCCGGGCGAGGGGCCTGGGCCGCGGCGGGGCTCGGCGGGGAGGAGCGAGGCCAGGGCGCCTCGGGAGGGGGAGCTCTCGCCTCGCCGGAGAGCGGAGCGGAGGGGCGGCGCCGGCCCCCGCCGTGACCGTTAGGCGCGGCCGGTGCCGGCGCGGTGGGAGCGCTGGGCGGGCGGCGCGGTGCGCGGCGGCACAGGCCGCGGCTGCTGCCGACCAGCTTTCTGAGGCGGTGCGCTGGCGGGGAAGTGACAACTGTGGAGAACGATGACGCAAAGTTATTTCAGGGGCGTTGTTGCGTCAGCTGAGCGCCTGAAATAAAAGTATAGAGCTCTTACTGTACGCGGGACTGATGCCTCACGGTATGGGCTCATCAGCCTGCTGGTAGGCAGGATCTGCGCCGAGGTGACTGAGCTGTTACTACAGCCTCTCCATGTTCTGTGTGTCACAGCTGGAAACCCTACCGGTCCCATCTCCACCGATTTAAACAGCTCGGCTTGCCGTCCGCGGGCCCTGAACGCTTACCGGAGCGTCAGCGAGCAGTGGCGGCAGCAGCATCGCGCTGTGGGGGAGCTGCTGCCCACACCGGCCGCCTTCATCGAGGTCAACATGGAGCCGGGACCCCGCCGGGCCGTTTAGTCAGGCTGTGTGCGTATGAAAGGCCTTACGGGATTGTTAGTAGGGTACAAAAATCGTTTAACCACCTTCTCGTGGTACGTTTTCCTTAAAAAAAACCACCACGGTCTGTGTTTTTGAGCTGGGGAATCGGGGGAGCTGGTGCAAAGAAATACAGGGTAGCCCCTTTTCCGTACCCATCAAAGAGTGCAGAGAAAAAGCGGCAGAATAAATTTCACATGCTAAAATTCTTCCCTTTTGAGCAAGTTGAGCTATTATCAATAATTAAAATAGGGAGGAATTTCTATTCAAAGAAGGGCTTTATGCTCACACTAATCTTTTAGCTGCATAAATTAATCAGTGTTTATTCTTAACAAGGGGAAATGTAATCTATAGCTTCAGCAAAATGAGTACTACATGGTAAATACAAGCTATTTCACACAAACTATTTCACGCTTTCCCTCAAGCCACCTCATAAAACCTATTTCAAGCTTTCCTTGTCTCTGATTTAGCACATTTTATAGTCCATGCTAACCCACCAGAGGCCATAAGTATTTCATGATCTCGGAGCTAGCGAGCTAGCGAGCGAACTCCACAGGCAAGTACAGGTCAACCAGGGGATCAGGCCCAGCCAGCATGGGTTCACAAAAGGCAGGTCCTGCTTGACCAACCTGATCTCCTTCTATGACCTGGTGACCCGCCTGGTAGATGATGGAAAGGCTGTGGATGTCATCTACCTGGACTTTAGCAAAGCTTTTGACACCGTCTCGCATAATATCCTCCTCGGGAAGCTGGCAGCTCACGGCTTAGACAGGCATACTCTTCGCTGGGTAAAGAACTGGTTGGGTGGCCGAGCCCAGAGAGTAGTGATAAATGGTGTTAAGTCCAGTTGGCGGCCGGTCACGAGCGGTGTTCCCCAGGGCTCTGTTTTAGGGCCAGTCTTGTTCAATATCTTTATCAATGATCTGGATGAGGGGATCGAGTGCACCCTCAGTAAGTTTGCAGACGACACCAAATTGGGTGGGAGTGTCGATCTGCTCGAGGGTAGGATGGCCCTGCAGAGGGACCTGGACAGACTGGATCGATGGGCCGAGGCCAACTGTATGAGGTTCAACAAGGCCAAGTGCCGGGTCCTGCACTTCGGTCACAACAACCCCATGCAACGCTACAGGCTTGGGGAGGAGTGGCTGGAAAGCTGCCTGGCCGAAAAGGACCTGGGGGTGTTAGTAGATAGCCGGCTGAACATGAGCCAGCAGTGTGCCCAGGTGGCCAAGAAGGCCAACAGCATCCTGGCTTGTATCAGGAATAGTGTGGCCAGCAGGAGCAGGGAGGTGATTGTCCCCCTGTACTCGGCGCTGGTGAGGCCGCACCTGGAATACTGTGTCCAGTTTTGGGCCCCTCACTACAAGAAAGACATTGAGGTGCTGGAGCGTGTTCAGAGGCGGGCAACGAAGCTGGTGAAGGGTCTGGAGCACAGGCCTTATGAGGAGCGGCTGAGGGAACTGGGGTTGTTTAGCCTGGAAAAGAGGAGGCTGAGGGGAGACCTTATCGCTCTCTACAACTACCTGAAAGGAGGTTGTAGTGAGGTGGGTGTTGGTCTCTTCTCCCAAGTAGCTAGCGATAGGACAAGAGGAAATGGGCTTAAGCTGCGCCAGGGGAGGTTTCGACTGGAAATTAGGAAAAATTTCTTTACGGAAAGGGTGGTCAGGCATTGGAACAGGCTGCCCAGAGAGGTGGTGGAGTCCCCATCCCTGGAGGCGTTTAAAAAACGGGTAGATGTGGCACTTCGGGATATGGTTTAGTCTGGTCTACCCTTGATTAGTCTAGAGTGGGCTTGGTAGTGTAGGTTAATGGTTGGACTGGATGATCTTAAAGGTCTTTTCCAACCTAGATGATTCTATGATTCTATGATTCTATGATTTGATTAATATGACCAGAATTATTTCACATATTGTTCTTAACTAAAAAATAGATGTTATATCAATTATTAAAAACAAGAAAATAAATAAATTAAAAGGTTTGTGTTGAACTCAGGATTAATTCTTTCTAAAGATTTGTATTATCTAAACTCTTGCTATAAACCAAGCAAATAAGTAAATATCTGCTGCACAAGATATAAACTACTTTTATTCGAGTAACCACATAATCCTCTACAAAGTCTGTACTGAAAGCTTCACTAAATGTTTCCTCTGTGGAGATGCAATGGCAGCTGCATGTCCCACAAAGGGGAGAATCAGGCCAGCAAAATTTCCCAGACAGACACCCTTAATTAAGAAGTTTCTTTTGCCTGATGTGCTCCCCTATCCCTCAGAGTTTGGTTTAATTTAGAGGGAGGTGCAAATAAACCTGGCAGCCCGCTGCTTTCCCAAGAAACTTACACTTCTCTGTACTCCAAGGCAGCTTTTACCGGTCAGGGTTCGTGAATCGCCAACATGAAGTTAGAGCTGTCCTTCCCCAGAGAAGTTTTGGTGAAAGACAGCAGCGGGAATTCTGCCTCTCAGCAGCCATGCTGGGGTGGCAATCCCGCAGGTCCCTGGGAGGAAGACCCGGCAGGTGCCCTGGCCAGCGAGCGTGAAGCAGGCTTGTAGAGCGCCCGCACCCACAAAAGGGCCTGTCTTCGCAGCCACCAGGCAAGTTACCTCTGTAGCCAGCGACAGCAGGGCCAGCTGGCTAACTTGAGGCTTCAGTGAAGAAAACCAGAGCCAAAACATTTAATCCATAGTACAGACACAGAACAACATTTAGTGAATTCTTACAATTTCTGGCTATTTGTTTATATACTTTGTTAAAATATGCAGATTATGTATTTATTTTATAATACTGCCACTATGAAACCCAAAGTAAATTTTTTAAGTGCCACAATGCCAAATACTGTGCTGTAGAGAGTTTCAGAGAGACTCTGCAACAACCTCCTCCCCCCCCCGCCCCCCCCCCATGTCTGGCTTTGAAAGGGAACATGTGAGGGCAGTGGTTGTTTATGCCAGGATAGGTAAAGTGTTCCTTTGCTCCTGCTCGAACTGCCGGCTTGTCTCAACTTGAGAGCTTCCACGTTCTGCTGGTCAAGTACAACCCCCCTCTCCGAGTAAGGAGAGCACTTCCAAAATGACAGAGCAGTTACAGTTGCCCAAACTAACCAGTAGGCAAATGTAATTTGCAGTCACACTGCCCTAGATTGGAAAATAAGTAGCTGCATGGATGTGACAGGTCAATGTTTTATATAGCTCTTTCAAGTACAGATTAAGCCTCATCTGTATAATACTGTGCTCAGAGCTAGCTGTTCCTTTCTCCAGCACATTGCCAGCTTGCAACCAACGGCAGAGCACTGAGGACCTGCTGTAGTATCTTCCCTGAGTGCAAAGTCCATAAGAAAAAGTTATAGAGAACTTGGGCAATTTGGCCATTGAAAATTAAGCTGCAGCACCAGCTAGAATGGCATTTATCTGGTTTCCATAGTATCACAAGCGCAGAGAGGGAGCCATCTTCTCCTGCGTACTCACCACTCTCCACACAGCTTTCTTGGGTTACTCTTTTCAAAGGAGGACTATTCTCATCCTCATCCCAAATTTAGGCAGACAGTTTTTGTCATTATAAATGCCAGGAACAAGCCAATGCTTCATCGCAGGTTGAGATCCAGACCTGACAGGTACTTTGTAAGGTACCGTAATGAGTCACCGGTGTGGGTGCGTGTGCCTGGTGAGGGATCCGGTGGTGTTCAGTTTCCATCCCTGCTTGCAAGTGCTGTCTCCAACCCCTCAGAGTGGCTTTTCAGAAACTCTAACAGAAACAGGCACATATGACAAAGCGATTATCTGAGTTTTGTGGAGAACCGTGGGAGTTTTCTATGAGATTGTAAGAACTTTATCCACTATCATATCATATCTTTAATCCACCACTGACATATCCTAATAAGCTTTTTGAAACACTGCTGCCTCTTGGAGGTTTGGTGAGAGCTAAACAATATAAACCCGGGGAGCCCTGGAGCTGAACTAGCCCTTCCTCGCCTCACCTCAGGGCAGCACTGAGGGCTCTGCAGAGCCCAGGCGGAAAAGACGGCAGGCTGGATTCCTGGGTGCTGTACATGGAACACACTGGTGACGTCTATCCCAGTTTGTTCTTAGCATAGCTGTGCCAGCACAGTTATGTACTGATTAAGCTGTAAAAATAGTGGAAGCTTTAAATCAAAACAGAAAACCATACTGATGGCTTTTATTCTGTAAAAATGCTAATTCTGTAAAACCGCTTTTAAGATCTTAATTTGGGATTTAAGTTGTCTAGCAATAAATTCATTAAAACTAATATAAGCTAGTGCAAAGGAAGTAACTCAATAAATAATAAACTTGTATTTGTTCCTTTCCTTCTGAAAATGTTTAACAAAAGAATAGATAAGAATTACTTTATCAGCTGCTGAAATGGATCCAACTCTTAAAAGCATTGTAATAACTGTTTACCTCTGCACCTGAAGGCCATAAACAGATCATTATTGCAGCACTAAGGAGTTTCATTGTCCCGGTCATTCATTCAAACTTCTGGTAAACCCAGAGTTGTTTGGGAGTCATGGAATAGCTGAGGTTGATGGGCACATCTGGTGCCTTGAAAGGTTGTCCAGTCCAACCCCTCTTGTTCAAAGCAGGGTCAGCTAGAGTTCAGGACTGTGTCCCTTGGGGTTTTGGATTTCTCCAAGGATGGAGACTGCACCACCTCCCTGGGCAATATGCTCCAGTGTTCAGTCACCCTCACAGTTTAAAAAAAAAAAAAAAAAAGAAAAAGAAAAGAAAATTTCTGTTTAAAATGAATGAGCCCTTGTAGTCTCGCAGACCAGTGAAGATGTCGTCCTTAGGAGCTGCTGCCACTCCATCAAAATTCCAGTGAATATCTTAGTGGTTTTTATGTCCATTATGTGCTAGAAGAGACCCATATTCTTCAGCTTCCCTGTTAAGGTGGACGGTGAATGATACTCAGTTTTGCCATCACCACAAATCTCTTCCACATGTATATATACGACTGATGTACAGACATTTAATCTGGTGTCAAAGAGTGTGTTCAGAGGATCACAGTTTTCTTCCTCCTGAGTTGGTGGTTGTATTGAATAGTACTATAATAATAGGCGATAGGCTAGAACATTGTAATAATAGGGAATCCTGCAATTACGGTCAATATAATGGAGAGATCCTGGGGCTCTTCTTAACTGCATTTTTCAGATGGTACTATTAGCAGTTGCTGTTCAGGAGACTGAAAGTATTGAGACAAATACATTTAGATAGAAGTGAGGAGCATATGTAACCAAAAACTTCTGTGGTTTTCAGAATGAAAGGTTATTTTTTTACTTCTGAAGAATTGAAAAATAATGGATAAGCAGGACAATATTCAAATTCTGCTTCTATACTTGTTAGTGTGCTTTCAATCCAGTATTAAAGGTGTGCTGCTTAGCTGATTTTGGTCACATAAAGGTCATGCAGCATTGCTTCTATCCTCAGATGGCTTAACTACACTGCTTGCTAAGCAATCAGGTCTCTGTAGCTAGTATTCATGGGAGGATAAATTAAAAATAATTTTCCATGTACACTGAACACTGTAAGTTTAGTGTTCTCTTTCTTGTATTTCACATAAACTTCTGAAGGATTTATGCAAATCTAGATGGTGATCCTTAAATTAAAAATATTATGTCATTTTTTGGTTCTCTTTAAGCACATGGAAAACTCTGTTATTCCAATACATCCTGGACAAAAAAAAAATCTTTTCTTTTAATATCTTAATAAAAAAGCTGTCTGATTCTTTCGATCATTTTGTATGCACTGAAGAACATAAGCAAAACTTACTGAGCCTCAATGAACAGGGTTTTAAACTGTAAATCTATATTTACACAGCCTGTGTGCCTCTGTCTCAGGTATATCTCAGGTGCATACACATATGTGTATGTGCTTAGTTTATACTGTGACACGGTGAAGATAATGAACAGCATTCCTACATGTTTAAAACTAGCAGTGCTTGATAAAACAATTCTCGTCAAGGCTATTACTTCCATTCTTTAGGAGAATCTATATTTTGAATATAAACTTGGCAAAGCAACCAATGTGAAAGCCTGAATTTGGAAAAATCTCCTTTCTGGCAAAAGAAGTGTGGGTCGTGTTTTATTCAGGCACTTTGTTTCATTTGATTAGTTGAGGGTATCTGAATCCTTACTATATGTAAAAAATTTCCAGGAAAGTGCATATGATTTTTTTTATACTGGAGGAATATGGATTCACTGTAACACAATAACTCTCATCATTCCTTTTTCAGTTATTTATTGGGGCCTTTTAAGCAATGAAGAGCTTGCAACCTTGGCATGTTCCCTTTCCTTTACTGTACTTTGTGATCTGATGTGTCAGTACTATTGCTAGGAATGCAGGACATTATGAGATTAGCCATAAAACAAAAGCTCTGTTCCCTTTGAATAACTATTTACTCATAAAGAGTAAGACCATCCAGTGCATACAGAAATGCACAGTGAACAAAAAGAAAGTAAGACAAAATGAACAAGGAATCCAGAAAAAAAATCCCAAACATTAATGTCATTTGATGTATAGAAGAGAAGAAATGAGCATGCTAACATTTATGTATGCATTGCCCTGGGTAGGTGCTTCTCCTGGCAAGCATCTCCTCCTGGTAGTTGCTTAAATTTAGATATTTCCAAAATAAAATGCTTTTAATGTTTTGACATTTTCAGCCCCTCAACATCTTTTTAATTTCTAGTTTCTGGATCTTTCAAAAAATTGTGTTTGGCAATTTTGGTAACTTTATTTGGTTTTTTCCACCCCT
Source organism: Pelecanus crispus (assembly GCF_030463565.1). Taxonomy (NCBI): domain Eukaryota; kingdom Metazoa; phylum Chordata; class Aves; order Pelecaniformes; family Pelecanidae; genus Pelecanus; species Pelecanus crispus. The sequence continues at coordinate 19,311,532 of NC_134652.1, read as the reverse complement.
TTCTTGGAGGAGTTCTTGGAAATTGCCTAGGAACTTGTCCTGTTATTTACTGCAAATTGCCACTTATGTATAGCAGAGATTACTATATAAGCTTGTTCAACACAGCTACCAAAGTCAAAGGTCTTGGAAGAAGGAAGGGCAGATATTCTTTGAACTATAGATAGAGAAAACAGGAGTAGGCAGCAGGTATCAGTTACCATTCTGCAACATGCTTGAATAGAAATAACGTAATCATGAATCATAGAATCATAGAATTGTTTAGGTTGGAAAAGACCTTTAAGATCATCAAGTCCATCTGTTAACCTGACACTGCCAAGTCCACCACTAAACCATAGCCCTAAGCACCACATCTACATGTCTTTTTTTTAAATACCTCCAGGGATGGGGACTCAACCACTTCCCTGGGCAGCCTTTTCCAATGCTTGACAACTCTTTCCGTGAAGGAATTTTTCCTAATGACCAATCTAAACCTCCCCCAGTGCAACTTGAGGCTGTTTCCTCTTGTCCTGTCGCTTGTTACTTGGGAGAAGAGACCAACACTCACCTCACTACAACCTCCTTTCAGGTAGTTGTAGAGAGCGATAAGGTCTCCCCTCAGCCTCCTCTTCTCCAGGTTAAACAACCCCAGTTCCCTCAGCCGCTCCTCATAAGACTTGTGCTCTAGAGCCTTCACCAGCTTCACTGCCCTTCTCTGGACACGCTCCAGCACCTCAATGTCTTTCTTGTGCTGAGGGGCCCAAAACTGGACACAGTATTCCAGGTGCGGCCTCACCAGTGCCGAGTACAGGGGGACAATCACCTCCCTGCTCCTGCTGGCCACACTATTCCTGATACAAGCCAGGATGCTGTTGGCCTTCTTGGCCACCTGGGCACACTGCTGGCTCATGTTCAGCCGGCTGTCAACCAGCACCCCCAGGTCCTTTTCGGCCAGGCAGCTTTCCAGCCACTCTTCCCCAAGCCTGTAGCGTTGCATGGGGTTGTTGTGGCCCAAGTGCAGGACCCGGCACTTGGCCTTGTTGAACCTCATACAGTTGGCCTCGGCCCATCGGTCCAGCCTGTCCAGGCTGACAAATAATAAAATGCATAGATTGACAAATGACTGAACTCTTGTTCACATGCAGATTAGCTTTTCATTTTTATTTAAGTGCAGGACCCAGCACTTGGCCTTGTTGCACCTCATACACTTGGCCTCGGCCCATCGATCCAGCCTGTCCAGATCCCTCTGTAGAGCCTTTCTACCCTCAAGCAGATCAACACTCCTGCTCAACTTGGTATCATCTGCAAACTTACTGAGGGTGCACTCAATCCCATCGTCCAGATCATTGATAAAGATATTAAACAGAACTGGCCCCAATACTGAGCCCTGGGGAACACCACGTGTGACCGGCTGCCAACTGGATTTAACTCCATTCACCACAACTCTTTGGGCCTGGCCATCCAGCCAGTTTTTTACCCAGCAAAGGGTACTCCTGTCCAAGGCATAAGCAGCCATTTTCTCCAGGAGAATGCTGTGGGAATCGGTGTCAAAGGCTTTTCTAAACTCTAGGTAGACAACATCCACAGCCTTTCCCTCATCCACTAAGCGTGTCACCTTGTCATAGAAGGAGATCAGGTCAGTCAAGCAGGACCTGGCCTTTCATAAACCCATGCTGACTGGGCCTGATCACCTGGTTGTCCTGTATGTGCCATGTGATGGCACTCAAGATGATCTGCTCCATAACCTGAAATACATGCTCTTTCTAAATTACTCAGAAAATTAGTAGTAGACAAGGGGAAGTATTTTATTCCTTCTTCATAGCAGTCAGCACTGTAGAGAGAAGAGAAAGAGAAATAAAAAATTACGTAACTTTAAAGTTTGTGGTGATTTTCCAGAGATTTCTTTTCTGGCAGGCAGTACAGTACAGAAATCAAATAGTAGAAGTGCAGCTTGAGTGCCATCAAATGTTAGAACTCCCAAGGAGGAGTAGAGGGAAGTGGAAATTGCTCACAGTTGCCACTGATCTTTTTTGCTGGATTTGTTTTGTTCTGTTCTATAATGGCATTTGTGGCTGTTGAAATAAGATAATTTGTATAATTATATTTTTTCACTGTCAACATAACTGATCTTTTGCAGCAATAGGAATGACTGAATGTACAGTTTATCTTTGTGGAAGGGGAGGGAACTATTTCAATCAGCTGCATTTCTTGGCACTTGCACAGTATGTTTCCTATTCTGTAAGGTATCTGCCTGGGGCTGCTCTGCAGGGCAGGAAGGGGGAAACTTCCTTACGTGCAACTCCTATGAATTATTAAGCATTCATTTATATGTCTTACTTGAAAGAAATTATTCTTCCTTGGCTTCTACTTTTCCCCAGAACAAAAATTACGTACAATGTACATAACCTTGTCACAGGTGATGGATCAGTATTAGTGTATTGGGACTCTATCATACATATATATATATTTATATATGAATGATATATTATTTATATAAAACATATTTATGTTCTGTATTTATATAAACATGATATATACAAAACACTAACATGATTCAGCCTGTGCACCTCTCATCTTGTTCTGACATGCTAGTGCAATGTCTGCTCCTCTCAGTTTGCTTGTACTAGTGTGTTAAAAGGGAATGATCTGAAATCCAACCCTAACTGTTGTTGTTATGGAAGGAAAACCTGCAATATAGGTTTTAAAACCCTTTCCATTTGTCAGAGTCACAGATACAGGTAGGGTCTTTTTTGTTTTCATTATTTTTTAAGTGAAGTCAGTGCTCCTTCATTACCTCCAGGAGCTGCAATGCAGAACAGCATTCCTCATTATAGAAAAAAACCCCTGCTGCTGCCATGCATGCAGAATGTACCAATTCTAGGCATTTTGCTGTCCACAAGAATACTTCCTCAAGGCAGGAAGCGTGGTTTCTTTTCCTTCCTTGCTGGAGGCTGAGAGGTTATCCTGGGAAATCATCGTGCTGTATTTCCCATACTCTTTTTTTTTTTTTTTTATAAGCATCACTTCTGACCAAGTAGGCAGGGCGTTGGAGTACATGAACCCTGGTCTAACTCCGAATGGTTATTTTTATGTCCCTGTAACCTCAGCTAGCTCAGATCCTGCTAACAGTGCCAGTGTGGCAGCCCCTCAGGAATGGGCTGACCAAGCTTTTGCAGAGTGTGCTGATCTCTGCAATCTGTTCCTGGCTCCCCAGCAAGTGGATGCTAAGTGAGCTTGGGTTTGATGTCACATGCAAGCTGATTACTCCCTCTGAAATACCAGCAAAACTGGGAATGTTCTGAAATGCAAGAGCTGGTGTCCTCAAGACCCTGCTGAGTTGTCCTTGTCTCTGGGAGGAGTGCCTCCGGTCCGTGGCTGTACTTCAAGGAAATTGTCGCTGTTGAGGCACACATGGAGCTTGTTCCCTCCTTCCAAGGGCAGCTTCTGGGCTGCCTGTTCCTTGTGCAAACACAAGGAGGGCTACAAGGTACTCTCAGACAGGGAAACAGAACTTTGCAATTTACTGGCTTAAGAGAGCTCTGGTTGTATACAGTGATATCTCTGTAGCATAATTTATTTGTAATAGTCTTGCCAGGTACACTTTACAGCTCATGTCATTGAATTAATTGATTATTTTGCAATTTTACCTAGTTACATTTATGCATACTTTTAGACAACAGTCGCAACCACCCCAGTAACAGGACTTTTGGAGCAGCAGTTGAAATTAGCTTCCTTTTTTCTTATTCTTAGATCCTTTGATAGTGTCACCGCTCTCAAAATAACTTTACAGAAACTCCAAAATGGAACAAACATTCATTTCCTATTTGGTTCAAGCTGATACAATATGATTATCATACTGCCGTTGCAGTTTGATGTACTCCAGAACCCTGTATAGAAAGGCAGAGCTTTCCTAGTGGCTGCTATACAAGATATTTTCTCTTGGTCTCAGCCTTGAAGCGAGTTTAGTTTGAAGGAGTTATTGTTATCTTAAAGAATGCTAGGGAAAAGTTAGAGATAGGGTTTAAGATTGGATGAATGCCAGTGCGTATGGATTATTTAAAAGCAGTGGATTTTTATTGGTGTTTGCAGTTTGTAATTGAGGTAGCTAATGCCTTCAAACGTAAACATTAAAAAGATGTTCTCTTTCCAGTAATGTTCTATATATCAGAAAATTTAGACATTCACAGGTGCAATTAAACTTTCCAGAACCAAACAGATTTCCTGACCAGAAACTATTGTTTCCGTCCCACCTTTGTCCTTTTTCTTCCTTTGTTTTACACTCTGGAACAACATATTTACTGGTGTTTTTCCTGAATGGGCAGTATCATTATGTTATTGTATGGGGAGGACAAAAAGGAGCAGGATAGAGTTTTCAAATTTCACAGTTACTCAGAAATTGTGAAATTTGGGGTTGTTTATTTCTTTGTTTGTTCGGGTTTTTTTCCAAAATTGGTGGTCTGTTCTTGTGGTTTAGAAATTACTCCCTCACAGGACAATGCTATTACGTGGTTAATCATAAGGTACTTTGCAACTAATGTTTCTACAGCTCTACTATTCAACTCTTAATAATAAGCTTATAAAAAGGCTGAGTTCTATTCTTCCCAAGGGGGCCTATGTCTGTCAGGACTTACATAGCTGAAGCCAGCCAAAGTTGTGCAATTACATTTTAAAGCGCTTGCAAATAGTTTGCCAAAATTTTCTAATTGTTGACATCCTCAAAATATATGTTGCCAGTATCTTCCAGATTTTTTCTGTGTTTGTGTTCTCAGTATTGTAAATGCTTCTGAACAGCTAATTCATATGTACATCATATATTTTATTTTGTGAATCTCAGCAACAAAGTTGAGCTAATTTCTGAGCAATGTCTCTCAAAGACTGAAAATAGGAAATGCCACGCTGGAGCACATTCATTATCCAGCTGCTTGGCTGTCCTCTTGTCCAAAATGGCTACAGCCAGATGCTTCTGACAGAAGTGCAAAGAATCTCCTCTTTCCTAATAATTAGAAATTATTTTAAGTACTAAAAAAAGAGAAATACACTTTTTATGTAATTGGCCCATGTTTGACAGTTTTCTGAATGCCATGTTCTTGTTCTCAACAACTGCCTATTGCAATGAATGCCACAGTTTAATTTGAGGGGAAGTATTTTGGTTTATGGCTTGGTGTTTGGTAAAGTCAAGTGTCATCTTGTTGCACACCTTCAATGAGTTTTACCACGTTTCTCTGAGTCCTTAATCATTCTGCAGTGTGTTTTTTGAGATGACCAGGTTAGTACTGCATGCAGTATCTCCGATAAGGCAGCAGCATTGATTTGCCATAACATGTAGTGTTGTATTCTCCCTACTATCCTGCACATGTTGTAACATTATTTGCTTTTTCCTGTAGCTGTATATTGAGATCAGTGTCTTGCTGAGTTGTTCACAACAACGTCAAGTTGCCTTTCTTTACTGCTAATTTTAAACCTTGTGAGCATTTCTTTCCTATGTGTAATAATTTGCATTTCTGGACCCTGCATTTCACTAGTCAGCCTGCCCCACTTGTTTAGTTACCTACTTTCTCCTGAAATTTTACACTTCCATTTTCGATTATCATTTCAGATATTCAACCAGATGTAAATGCAGATCTTAGTGGTCTGAAACTCCACTGATTATCCCATGAACTTTTTATAAAAATAGACACGATATTTGTTACTTCCAGTTCTTTTGCACATAAATGGTTTTTAATGAAGGACTGTGTATTCTTAGCAGATCAGCCTGTTTATTCTGAAGCTCTTTCAGCATTCTTGGATATTCACCATCTGGGCAGGTTGACAACTTGCTAACATACTGCTGTCGCTATCCAGGCCTTCAAACAGGAAGTGAGAATGGGTCAGAAAGTCCTTTTTCAATTGAAATAATTCAGTAGGAAGCATAAAGTAAGGCTGAGTTGAAAACAACTTTTAGGAATTCAAAAATTGATTTAATGAATGAGAGATTGGGAACAGTAACATAATTATTACCATCATCCACTTCAGTTTATTTGGAGAATAAATAAACAATTATATGAATATAAATATGCATATTTGGGGGCAAATTGCTTTCTATTGTAATGAATTTGAAGACAGATGTATTACACTAGAATAACTAATTGGAGAAATTCAAAGTCTCAAAGCACAAATACAACACCACTTCTGTATAGCACACTGGAGGTCTTTGTAGCTATAGTTCATTTCAGGAAAATTCCTGAATAGGAATAGGGTTAGGCTGGCCTCTCAGCACTTTGTTTAAGTGGACTATAAACAGAGACATGGCTATAACACCAGCCATTAGAATTCAGAGTCATCAGTAATGAAGAAAAGTTACCATTAGCAGTTAGTCAGGCAGTTCCTCAAGACCTCAACGTTTATCGGTTAGTTCCCGACCCCAAAAACGTGTTTAGCCATTCTAATCAGTACGAGTCTAAATCCCAGCTTTACTGCCACGCTCAGATCTCCAGATCAGCAGGTGTGAGAGGAGAAGGCTTGCAGGCATATGAAAGGTAGCTTTGAGTGTTTGCAATACGTCTTAACAAATGGGACAGAAAGCCTGCTAGGCAGCGGGGAAGGCATGACCAGCTGAATGCGCTGAGTGTTTGGGTTTGGATCTTCCATCTGTTGAACCTGGCTTAGCTTCTGTCTTGCTCCGGCAGGGCCCTGGCCTTTTCGGTGGGCAATGGCCTGCTTACCGCTCCAGTCGTGTCACCACTGTTGCCGCTGATGTAACAGGGAGATGTCAAAAGGAAAAATTGCCACAGATTTAGATCATGGATGTAGCACATTAAATTTCTAAGCCTCTTGCTATATTTTGCAAAAAGTGGGTGATCGTCTGGATTTTCAGGGGTCCCCACTGAGGAGGAACACATTATCTGTTTCATGGTAAGGAAAATATTTCCTTGAAAGGGAAGAATCCCAGAGTCTTGAGACTTGCTACGGGCTTATATTCAGTCCCTAGTTGTAACATTTTGGGCATGCTGACTTCTCTGCTTTCTCTTGGTGCTATTATCAGCAGTGTTCATCAACAGTCTGAGGACTGTTTGCTACTTCTATGGTTTAAATATTCTTTATTTTCCATTGAATACTAACACAATATATTGTAATGCTCATATACATAAATACAGCTGTTAGACATTTAGCTTCTCACTAGAAAGTATCAAAGCGTATCACACATATTATTAACTATGCTAATAATTGTTTCCCATCCTCAAGTGTGCTTTGAATGGCTGTTATCAGCCCTGCAAATAACTTTAAAAAAAAAAAAAAAAAGAGAATTAAGAGAAGTTATAATTAAAATGCAACTCCAAACCAATAATACAATTTGTTCCTATTTCTGTTTGTTTTGGTTTTACCTTACAGAATGAGATTTTTCCTTACTGAATTTTCTTCTTAGTAGGAAGAGTGCATTTTGGAATATGTTTTCAATGGAAGATAAGTGGAAAGAAAAAACCTGCAAGTCCTAGATATTACAACAGATAAAGAAAAAAAGCTACAGATGGTGTATTTAATATATCCCTTCCAGAGTAGAGAAGTGTCTATTCTTTTATATTTGTGCTCTGTTAAAAATACAGTGAAGTAGCTGTAGGAATACAATACAATTCCATTAACAGTTTTTCCTGTCTTAGACATTCACATGACTAAGCGTCAAGGATCAGTACTGTCCATTAATAACCTCCAAAACTGTCTTCTATAATACCTTTAGTACTTTACATACTCTGTCAGTCATAAACAAAATGATGAGGGAGTTTAGAAAATCCATTACAACCACAAAAGACAACCAGTCAGCCACAAGTAACATAGACTTTGCTGAAAGGAATGGATTTTTTTAAACGTTTAAAAGAAGTATTAATGTATATATGATAAAAGGTTCTGGTTTAGTTTTTGTCTGGGACTTCCACTGATACCAGAAGGAATACTGAGCAGAGAACCAGGATGGAATATGGCCTTATGCCCAGAGGAGCTGTTAAAATCCCCAGTCTCTGAAATTGGGAAGAAACAGCATAGGGAGCCACCTAATGAGCCTTTACACTCTTCTACGTTAAGGATTATGAGTTCTGTTCTAAAAATAGCCCAATTCCTTATGTGGTGCAATGAAATGCTATACTTGCACAATAAGAAACCGTCTGTAGTCGCTGTGAATCTCCACCTGACATAAATTGACTAGAGAAAGGGATTTTCAAAAGAGAACAGATTTAGATTCAGCATTTTGTAGCGATTAGTTGACCTTCCAAAAATTACATAGACATTAAGAACTTCCCAAATCATTAGTGTTTGACTACAGATTAAATTTCCTGAAGGAACAACCAAACTGATAACACAGTTGCATGCTTCAACAAATTAACCCAGCAGATTAATCCCTTACCGCCCTCCACTGTACCGTGGCTAGTTTTACAGGTATTTTGAATGTAAAATTCTAGTGACTCATACCCTTGCAGGCTTCTAAACTCTTCCTTTAAACCCAGGAGTAACAGTGAATTCTTATAAGTCCGTCACATTATTTCAGAACAAATTAACTCAGGAAAACAATCATAGCACTACTATAGCATAGAGCATCTAGCTGGCTAGCTCTGAAATATAATTCCATGAAACATAACCTTCTCAAGGTACAATTGTGAGGCAATATATTGGGGTATAGTGTTTGTAAACAAATGTTGGTAGCAGATTAGCAAGGTTATCCAACTCCACTTAAACTCAGCCAGATGTCCATAATATGTCCATAATGAGAAGGATACATGGCCATTATCTGTATAATTTGATAGAGAGTGCATGTAGGCAAGTATAATGGGAAAAATCAGATCAAAATCAGTGCATGTAATTCAATAGGACCTTAAGTAAAAGACTGAAACAAAAGACAAGATGAAGTAGAAAACACTTCATGATTTGCTGGTAGATCGGAGATTGGTTCATGACTTTCCATTTCATTCCTTTGCCATGCAAGGTGCTTTGAAGAAGAGATGGACAAACTGAGTTGGCAACATTGTGTGCAGCCAACAAGATGTAATAAGAGATTATTTGGGTTCATCTGGGGTTTGAAAGCATGCTCATATAAAAGCTAAAAATTTATAAAGGAAACCTGTCAAGCAAGTGATGATTTATCAAGATGATTTTTGGTTATGTATTTATTAAGAAAAGATTTTGAGGTTTCAACTGTGAAACATAGTTTAAAATCTTTCTATTCACACTGTAAGTACTTATGGAATAGGTAGTTATTAAGCCAAATACTGATGAGAGCATAGGCAGCTATGGATAAAAAGGCATCTGAAAAATTAACTTATTAGGGTAGTATTGTTCACATGGGATTTTTTTCTTTTCAAATAACATTTAAGATAAAAAAACTCTATTACAGAAGCATACTGTTTAGGGCTGGCTTCTTCAAATATACATTATATGTCTTTTTTCTTAACGATTATTTTTCTGCTGCAGGTGCTCTCAGCAGCACCATAATGCTCTGCCATTTTGGGGGTCTCTCTGAGTAGAGGGAGCAGCCAGCTTGCAGAATCAGCTTGTGTGATTAGCTGACATGCACAGTATGATAAGTCTCATTTGCCAATTAACGTCTGTGAATGTTAGAAATGTTAGAAATGTTAGAAATGTGTATAAACATACACCGTATTCATGTGTATATTTTAAAGATGGCACTGGAGCACAAGGCTTGATAACTTCAAGTGAAGTGCAAAAATGTGTAAAATCAACTTGAGCTCTCTTCCTGAGCTGCACCAAATGATCTTCAGCAGCAGTATAGGTTTCTCACAAATGATGCACTAGATGTATGTAAACAAAAGACTATTTTAAATTTGAGTTTGTAATAGATTTTCATGCCAAATTCAGGCTTGGTGTAATTTAACAGACGCAGGTAGCTTTCCTGGAGTTGCATATGCTACACCAGCTGAACTTGTCCTGCCACGTTCAAAGTTCCCTGAATTTCAGAAGTATCTCTTACTAAACTTCATTGCATGATAGTGGAAAAAAACGACTTCACATTCACTAGCTTCATTCAGAATAATGAATAAATTCATTGAAGATTAAATAATTGCAGTTACAGTGGAACGACTTGACAGGGACACACAATTCATGCAAGTGACGTGTGACAGTTCAGATATAGAAAAGATGCTAGCTGAAAAATAAGCTGTGCCTCTAGCTTTCAGCACAGTAACGGCCCCACTGTCATATCAGAGATTTGTTTTGTGCTGCTTCAGCATGAGGTGGAGAAAGACAGACCTTCACATCGTCTTTTATTCTGCTGATTTCTTTGTAAATTTTTAGAAAATCAGGTACTTCCAGCTATACACAGTACAAAGCCCCATCCTACTACTGGATCTATGTAACTGAACACTTTTTTCTGGGTGGAGTCCTGTTTAAATCAGCGAAGCTTCACATAAGTGCAAGGATATGTCCAGGTGATAATTTATAGGATTGGGGTTCAATTTTTGTCAAGAACTTCTTGTTATATGTAAAACCCACCTGATCTTCGATATTGTACATCTTCCACGCAGTATGACACTGCATTGGGCAATATGCCTTCTTGGGTTTATTTTATATGTGTATAATATATACACAAATAAAGAGTATCACCTGCAAATAATGTTTGAAATGTGAAAGACACAAAATGTAAACATTTTATTTGGCAGTTGTTTCAAACAGGTGAATAAATAAATGGAAAAGTACATCTTCATATTCTTTATAGCAACAGATGCAGTTGCACACATATTTACATATTGTGGATGCAAAGAACAGTTAATTTAATTTCTTTTTGTTAAAAAATGCAACTTCCAACACCACTAGACTTGACAATTAAAGATGAAGATACTAGTAATACTTTGTTCTAGCAATCTCAACTTTTAAAGGCATTCATTTGGAAGTAAGATAAGAGAGTCATCATGCATTTAGTTCATTTTGTCCACTTATGGCAGAAGGTCTGATGTAATCTCAGAATTATGAGTGTCATGCGCTTAAGTCAACTATGACATGTTTATAAATCAATGTAGTTCCCTTAAAACTTGAAGCAAAGAGAAAATCTCGTTTATCGATGGAGACATGTATGAAAGATCTTGGTGCCTGTACGTTTAATTCTTGAAACTTCACAAATTTTGCCTTTTCAGCATCCCAATAATAGACTTGAGTGAAAGAATAATCACTTCCAAGAATGGCATATTGATAATTACTTATCTGAAGCGGTTGGAATACCATTGACCCTCGGGATGGCATCCTTTGTAAATCCAGAAATGCTAAACCACCCCATTTCATTACTTTAGAGTCCCCAATAAATCTTGTTAAGCAAATGTATACATCCTCTTTCACTTTGAAATGTTTCACTGCATATGCATCTTCCATATCTTGGATATCAAAACGCTTAACAAATTCATTTGTTCCTTTGTTCCATTGATATATTACAGGTCTTTGGGAACTACTTGACAGAATTAAATGTGGTTTGCCGGATATTTCAAGATACTCGACATCAGTATCTCTGTACCAGGCGTGCAGAGACTGATGGGAATAAAATCCATTCCCATTCCATTTGTAAACCGTGGTGAAACCAGCTTTTGAACTGTCTGCAACAACAAAATACCAGTCTTCAGCAATCCTGAAAGTTTCAATGTCATTGGGTTTTCGGATTTTAAGGATCTCAATATCTTGAATTTTTATAAACTTATTAGCAAAAATATCTCTTTTATATATGTGGGAGCCTCCAAACAGCTGCGCGACAATGACATACAGCTGACTCTCAATAACTATAGGTTTACACACAACAGTTGAAGTACCTATAAAAACAAAAGCAAAAGACAGGGTTAGCACCACTTTTTGGATCAGGTGTTGTAATGTTATTTGTTGAGCAGTGTTCATACCTGTAATGTTGTCATAATTCCTGAACATCACTTCTACGTGGTCCCATTCAAGAAAGATGCATTTTCCAGTAAAAGGCTGAGCAATAACAACATGTTCATCATTCATGTATGAGAAAGTATCTACTGACAGAGATTGGTATGGCAGGGACTGATAAACTTCAAATTCTGTAAAAGTGCACACAACATATGATAATTACAGAGATAATTTCCATACGGTACTGAAAAAACATCTGCTTAACAGATACCAAATTATTACAAATTACAGTATTTCATCACTAGTCCAATTTTCCTGTTGATAAAGGAGCACTGCAACTTGTTTTTCAATCTTTCTCAGTTAAAAGAGATGCCGTTTTATGTCCCAGTTCTCCAAACCCTTATATAGCATACTAAAGTCTGAGTAGGAGCTGCAATATAAGACCCCACTCCCAAGTCATTCGCATGTCAGACTTACGCCTGCACAGAATTCATATTGATTTTAGTGGAAGTTCCATCCAGTATGCAGACTTCCTGCAAAAATGGACCCTAGAATAAAAAAATATATAGCTTTGACTTTAATTTAACAAGATTAAATAATTTGAAGCACATTACCTGTAATAATGCAATCAAATTCTTTCGGAGAGAGGCTATTGATTTTGCGCTTCTTATATTCTGGTGGGCTTTCACAGTAAATGTCTTCAACTGTTGCATTGGTGCTGCCCAGCCATTCCACTAACCACTTCAGTTTGCAGTCACAATTAAATGCATTGCCTCTAAGATCTCTACAACAAATAAATCATGCATTGAAAATAAGTAGTCAGCTGATGTATTCTATTCCTCCTTGCAGGACAGCAACAAACTGGGCTCTTGTTAAATATGTGTCCTCTTGCTTACTCTCAATTGATGTCTTCCTGGATTAATTTGTCCTGACCCGCAGTTAAATCTACATACCAGAACCCACATGGATTTAATTCTGTTAGGGAAATCAAAGAGAACTTAACTTGATAATCAGCAGGAAATTTTCGTTGATTTCCCCAAGTTTAGAGGTACACAAAAGCCTACCAAACTGTTGGCCCCATATTTCGGGAGGTTGTTTCTTTTGGATTAGCCTTTCTCAATACGAGCAGTCTAGATAACAAAGCCGGAATTAATGTAACCTTATGGTCAGCCAGTCAGTATTTGCTGTTTCATTTAGAAATACTCATTTAGGGCTTTAGGAGACACAAGCAAAGGAGTTCTGTTCAAGTCTTTTACAGCTGTCTTCAGTCAGATTTCAGACAGTATGTACAGGAACGGGCACGCGCCAGGACCAGATGGTGTAACCACCTGGCCACGATCCGTCATGCCAAGTAATGCTACCAGAAACACTGACCATCTCCACAGCTTATTGCTGCAGCTCTATGCTATGAATTCAGCCTGTCTTGCAGGGAGCAGGGAAAGGATGTTCTGCACTCATTATCCCAAATCAGGTGAACCAGAATTTGGTGTGTTGTAAACAGGACATAGTTGAGTGAAGCCACTGTAGGATTTATCTCTTTTTCTATATTTTGTATTTTTACTGGTGTTTAAGTTACATATTTAAACAAGTTCATGTTTTGGCTTGGTTGCAATTAGATTTAGTATGGGATACGGTACTTACTAACACATGCTTTTGTGATAAAAGATAGCCTTCCCAGAAGTTATTTGCACACAGGAATGTTACTCCATTAAATATCTTCCACCCTCCCCTCATGCCATGCTCTCTCACGCATCCCTGAGGATACTTCCTTCTTATTCACTAAGTCTTGATGAACATGCAGCTCTCTTACATGACTACTAACAATATTACTTATCTTCATAACCGGTGGAATATTCAAAACTAAAGCAAATTATCAACAACAGTAGAAAAAAACCAAGCCTACCCATATTGGGTAGTCTCTACCCAGTAATAAGATCCCATTACTGGCTACCAGTTACTCAGAATGTCCTCTAAAATGATCTCTTTATATTTTTAGTATAATTAATAGATTAATTAATTGCTTTCTTACACATTTGTTAAAGAATCCAAGCCTTTGAATATGTCTTTCGGAAGCGATTGGAGATTATTATTTGCGAGACTCCTGTAAAAGAAGACACTTCAGTATCAGTGCTAGTTCATGAAAATACACATTTTTGCAAGGTGTAATGCTGTGTGCATTTTTTTTCTTAAGGTAAAGAACCCTGGCATTCTCCAGCGCTTAGTTCTAAAAGATTGCTTTTAAGAAGAGCTCATTTACTTTGTGACTCTTTCTCCCACTAAAATGTCATGCCTCCTTCTGCTTTCTGACTCTTCAGCAGCCTTGCAGCACTTACAATACTTCACTTAGCAGGGTAAAAAGTGCAACCACCTCTGGTGTTTTGCCAGCACCATTATTTTAAAGCAATTAGTCACTATTGGATCTGCTGATGTTTTCCTTATGAGATACCAATACGCGATGTTCATATTACTGCAATTTCCCCACTTTTTTGTATCTCTTCTGGAAGCAAAATCTTAACGCTAGGTTTCATTCTGTTGGACTTAGGCTTAGGTCATGGTTTTTGGAAATACGCAGCACTAGACAAGAAATTGCTGGTCAGCATCAATTTCTTCCTGGAATGTGTGTGTGAGAGTACGTATGTGTAGGACCAGCAAAAAAAATGCCATTAATTCCCAATTTTTAATGTTGGGAAGACTCATTTAAATTCAGTGATTATTCCAGCTAGTAAAAGTGACAAGGAAATGCAGGCAGGCTTTGAACAAGCAATATATTACATTTCAGTCAGACACGTCTGTGTGAGTCCACCAAAGGCCTGGGTTCTCCAAGAGGTCACTGAGGGCATGACAGGACAAGAATAACATTGTAGGGTATAGCTTACGCCTCTTTTGATTAACAAAATTATTTACTACCTACGAAAAGAAATGAAAATATAAAGAAAGCATTGTAGTTTAAGATCCCAGTTAGAATCTGCAGCTAGTAAGACTTAGAACCTCTTTTGTTTTCACTTGTAAATGTGAGAGTTATTTTTTAACTACAATTTCTCTAGCCAAGCGAAGCCACTTAGGCATATACTTAAATTCAAGAACAGGCACAGACATACTATGTCTACTGCCTCATTTAAAATTGTTTGCCTTATCAGGAATAGTAAATATGGGATGATACCATTACTCCGTTCTGACTTCACCACTTTCAAAGTACATCTGATTGTAACGCTGTTTGGTGTATGTGTCATGTGCTTCACTTACGCTTAATTTTACACTCAGGAGCAATTCTTTAAAAGTCAGGTAACTCAAATGGAGGAAGCTAAGCAGACTTGCAAGCTGAGGCAGGTTTAATGCCCTGTATATTCTTTATGACCTGGATTATAGCAAACTGAAAGGGACGATGTGCTTGGAAGTACCAGTGGTTCACCACTGTCATGGGAATATGATGGACAGAAAAATTTACACAAGGTTTACGCATTTGCCAATTTTTGGATGAAGATTATGCATTTTATATTCCCCTGTTAAAAGCATACTAATATATATGTCTAATAATATAATATATCCATATTATAATATTATAATAATAATGTAATATAATAATATTTCTAATATATAATTAGAAAACACTGGCTTGCCTAGATGGTGCTGTACATAGTATTTGGTTTGTAATAAGAGAGTAAAGGTTGAATCAAAAATGCAGTTAAACTTATGGTCCCAGTTCTGAAAGAAATGCAATCAAAATTATATATTGTGAATAGAAATTATTTTCCTATCCTAACTGTAAGATTTTGACATTAAATCGGTAAATTTGTTAAAAAATGCTATTTTTCTTTAATTTTCCTTTTCTTAAATCTGCTCCGAGCACAATACAAATTGTGTTGCATAATGATAAATACTAGATGGCTCTGTTTTACAATACGGACACACTGTAATTATCAAAGTTAATTGCATTATAAAAATACAAATGTTTGGATAGCTTACTGCATTGCAAAAGTTATGTTGCGAAAAGGAAGCAAACAGAATAAATAGAATCAAGTTCATCATCTCCTCTAACTTCATGGAACTCATTTGTATGCTTATTTACTATGATTCTTTCTAATATATTTCATGTACACAAGTACTCTCCTGTTAAATGAGAAATGCCTCAGGGTGCCAAATGCTTGTTCTTAACGTGTGTGTGCAATTTTCCCCAAAGGCTGGGGAGTGGTTCCGCAAGCAGATTAAACTAGTCACATTGTGTGGTTAATGGACCTGCCTTTGCAGTTATTTTCTGCACATTTCTCATTGTCTTCGTGAATACCGCTCCATGCGCAATAGCAGCATGATGCGCAAATCTGCGTCCCAAAAATGTGCATGCAACCACATGCAAACTGCAGTGGCTCCTCAAATGTGGTTCTATCTTTTGCGTATGTTTTCTCTTACGAAACTGCTGAAGCATCCCCAGAAACCAACGGAACAGGCAAGACAAGATGTTACTCTTGGACTGTATGCTCTGTGGAGAAGAAACTGTGCCTTCCTCTGTGTTAGAAAAGCAATTTGCTCACTGGCAGCAACAGCTACTAAATAAGTAAATGAATATGATAAATAATGTACTGGACCCATTTGTGAATATAAAGCTATTCATGTGCATAAATATTTTGAAGATAGGGTCCCAGTTACCAGCCTTACCCAATTATCTGCCTTTTTTAACAAAACTGTAATTACGCCTATACCTCTAATATGGATTTTTATGGGATGTGCACAGCCTGTTCATATACAGGCTCTCCTCTCTCTTTCCTTTTCCTCAGACCTAGGGGCATTCTATAAGTAACTTTATATACATGAGTAGTCACAGTAGGCTCAGTTTCAGCCAGCTGTGAGTGTTGTCTATTCTGACCAAAAAGGGATGAGTAAAGTGTCTTATGGTACATTTACTATGTGGTGAAGGATGTGGTGAATTGCAATTCAACTATTATATTTATGCATTAACTATTTAAGATGGAACCTTTGCTTTCTCTCCTGTGTCAAAATATATGAAAGAAAAAGTTAAATGACCCTGTTTCAAAACCCTTTTGGAGGTTATTGTGTTAAGGCCAAAAGGTCAGAATCCACTCCCCTGCCTGTGACACACTCCCCAAGATAGATGCTTCGGAATGCAAATGCTCAGAGCTGGGTATAAACCCATGTCAGGCACACCACAGATGTTTTAGCCTCCTTCTCTTATATTATTTTTGTATTTTTTACATTTTCTTACAATACATACTATATTTTCAATAAATGTATCACTTCCTAAATTAAATTTATCGTTAAAAAAGAAACTTGATGTAAGATAAAGAGACGAAAACCTGTCTAAAAACTGTCTTGCTAGCTCAGGGCATGCGGATGCTACTCTGGTGTTTGCAGTGAAATGTTACAGGTATTTGTTGGCCAGTGTGCGTTTCCCCTGCTGAGCACAGCGTGAGAAATGCCTCAGCTGGTGTGAGCGTGGGAAGTGTTGCTCCTAACAGCCACATTAGCATCCAGAGTGCCTTGGACTAATTTCCCCTCTCGGCTGACGCAGCGAGGGGGCTGCAGCATGTCAGAGGGCAAGGCTCTGGCCGTGTTTCCAGGAGAGCTGAAGGGCTCAGCAGCAACATGCGGAATGTTAAGCAGACCCCAGTGTCAGCGCGTGACAGATCCTGATCGTGGGATGCTCTGGCTCGCGTGCAGGAGAGGACAGGGTGCAATGCAGGGCTTTGAAGCCGATCCTGTTGAAGTCTAAAGGCTGATACGCCCTATAGTTAAGTGGAAGAAGTGGATCAGTAAGTCATAAGTGCCTCTTGTTGCAACGCTTCTATTCAGAATTGTTCAGGGTGGGAATTTTCAAAACTGATTTGGTCAGATTCTGCTGGGTACGGGTACTAGCTGAAGTGGACATGGGAACAGACAGTGATGGCTGGTCCCAGGAATGGTCGTAATATTCTCCTGGATCCACGCCCGACTAGGGCACCTGGGGAGAAGTGTGTGTCCACCCCTCAGCCTCTCACCAGCGGGGCACCTCAGCGCTGACCACAGCTCCCACCTTCCTCCTCTCCAAGTCCCAAACTGGGACTCACCTTGTCGGTGCCAAGCTTCCCAACCTATCCTGCTTTCTCCCTGCTCCTACATGCTCAGCTGGAAATCTCCAGTGCCCTGAGCAGAGAAAGCTGGGGGGCTACTGCCAAGCATGTACCGCTTGGAAGCTGTTTGGGTCTCAGCCTTCTACCCATACCACAGTTTAGAAGTCTTTGGTGGAAACACACAGATTAACACTCTGATTAAATTGCTATTAATACTGCTTAAACAAATGCGAACAGCTATATATCAAAATGCAAAATTAAACAACACAGTGGTTCAGTTACTATATTAAATACACCAAGCAATATATACAACCACTTTACTTACAGGTGAATTAAAGATTTCAGTCCTCTGAAAGTATTTCTTGAAATTGACTTAATGCTGTTGTTCTCTATGAACCTGTAACGGGTCGTAAAGTCATTCTGGTCAAAGCAATGCCTGGAACTTGGAAGCCCACCCACTCTATTCAATAATGCCAGGAAATATACTTTTGTCCACTCACAAATATTCTAGATGAGGAAGGCCCATGAAAGCATCATCACTAATAACATCGAAAGTGTTGGATGTAAACAACCTGTGTAAAGAGATGCAAAACAAAAGACCATTAGGTTAGCAGCATCTTTAGAAAATGTTTCAGCAAGCCATGGTAGGCCAAATTTCCACTGCCTGGTTTCATGGTTTTGTCTGGGCAAGCACTACAGGATGGTAAGGCTGATATATTGCACCATAGTCTGGTGCAAAGGGAAGGACCCAACAACTCCCTGCTTTGCATACAGGGGCCATCTGATAAAATTCCATTGACTTCCGTGGGATGTAAATGTGGGTTTATCATGCCAGTAAAACAATGGGATTGTACAAGCGCCACTGGAGACATACTTGGACAACAATGAAATGTTCAAGTACTACAGAGGTCTAAATTGTCTTGAAGAAAACTTACTTTTGATGACAACATAGGGAAAGTATCCAGCTGGTTAGCCAGACATCAGGTCGAATTTGCACCACTGACAGGCAGAAAAATCCCTTAATTTACAAGTTAAACTTGTAAGCATATTTGACCTGAGGGTACTGAGAAGTTACTGAGAAAAAAATGGAAAATCTCTTAATTTAGTCAGTGTTCAAATCAGAACTATTTTTAAGACCACATTATACCTGCTGGAAATAGCTCTTAGTGTGTGCATGTATTTTTCATCCATCTAGCAGTAAAAATACCAGCAACACATTTAATTTTATGTAATTTTGTAAGCATTAAAAGTGGACTAGCACCTATTTTTCCAGCTTTATTTATGCTTATCAGCCATGTTTGCATTTGCCCATTTTAATTCAGCTCTGAACTGCCACACCCTTAATGTGGTGAGGCATTGTCAAGTACAATGAACTTTACCCCAGTGGAATACTAGAGGCACATCTATATTTTATTCAGTTGGACCTGATAGATAAATAGATTTACACTATGACATCCTTAGGCATTCAGGAGTTCAGGATTTCCAAGTATGAATTAATAAGCTTAACGAGTTAATATCTTATTTTGAAGTTTGCATTAAGAATAAATTGCAATTGATTTATTTTCTCAGTTGGCTATTGCAGACTGTGCTTCTTCCACTTTAAATATGTTCCTATACATGTATGAAAAATGTAAGCAGGGAATTCTTCCTTTTTGTTAGAAACAATGAATACTTCTCTTCCTTAGAGGAAATGAGTATTTTTATAAAATCTCTGAACCAGAAGACCAATTTAGTAAACCTGCTGCCTGCAACTAATTTTACTTTTCTGATGTGATTTCACTGGAAATTTTTTCCTTTTCTGCACTCTATCCTCCCTGTAGTTTAAAGAACAGGATGGTATCTCTTTAAATAGTATACCTATTTTAGAGATTGCCAGGCTTATAGTGTAGGTCTTCACTGGGCGAGCTCATTTGCCTCCCATCTTGTACCTCACCCCAATGGCTCTATCACGCGTATTTGATGCACAAAGTGGCCTTTCTCCCACTCTCTGACCTCAGACACCTGATTTGCTTGATCCGTGACCCACCAGCTAGCTATTTCTGGGGACAGAGGCAGAAGATACTGCACTGTGGCTAGAGACTCTATTGCTTAGCAGGAACTGTACGCTGCCAGCAGGTACGGATCCTGGTGCCATGATTACCTCCCTTCTTTCTATGGGCTTTCATGTCATCGGTTGATAAGGGCACCCTCGGCACATTGCTGATACACAGAGTTACCAGCGCTGGAGATGAGAGCAGGAGATTTTCTCGACATTTAGGGAACACTCCTGCTTGGCACTTCGCTGTAGCTGTGTAGGTCCTTCGTATTTTTGCTGTCACATGAAGAGCACAGAGCATACCATCCATACTATTCAAGAAGAAAAGCTCTCCTGGCCTGGGATGTAGGAGTAGTGTTTAGCACAATGAGACCATGAGTTTTCCAGAGACCATTGCAGCTACTACAGTAAAAATAGTAGCAAATAATAATAGCAGCAGATATATTCCACTCTTAGAAATGTGTGACTGGCATACTGGAGATACCAAGTTACATTTGGACTCTAAAAATGTAATGCTGGAGACTATTATGTAAAAATATGTATAGGTTGCTAAATCTTGCTATTGGCTAAATTAAACCTACCAATACAGCTATAATTATGCAAAAGCTAAAACTGACTTTAATTTTTGATTAACCTGAGTCTTCCATATTCTTATTTCCCTTGTTATCTTCTGCCCAAGGTGGAAATTTTTCTTTCCCATTTACAAACTGGAGTATTGGCCCCCCAGATACAACCCTGCTCCTATGGGCTGTGTTTAAGGAGTCATTTGCCTTAGATCAGCAGCCTGACTTCCCAAAAATGGCAAGCAGCTCGGCTACCATGTTAGAAATATATCTGGAAAAGTGTTCAGCAGTATTTTTAGAAATGCTAGGTAGCAGAAGTAATCAATCTATGTCCTGTTTGCACCATTTTAACAGATCTCTCATCGAAGCCCCTCGCAGAACAAAACCTGCTTTTCTGGGGTCGGAGCTTTTGTTGCAGCATTGATTAGCAGCAGGTTAGAACATGCGTTTCAGTGAAGTATACAGCAGATCATGCAAATTATTACCTTTACTAAAACGCCAACAGCCCAGAGACAAAGACCCCACTGTGCCGGGCACTGTAATAACTCAAAATAAAAAGACTGTGTCTGTCCTACTCCACCCTACTCAATTCTGCCTCCCCTGGCAGCGAGATCGCTAAGTGTAGGTGGCATATCGTAGCCAAGAGAGATGATGTCCTACTCACTCTCTTCAGATACAAGCTCCACCAATGCTGCTATTTCTTTTTTTTTTTCCTTTGAAAGGCCCATTGCGGGAATTATGTGAAATGTGTCCCTTCTGTGATCTGTGACCACCTGGGAAAAGCTTCTCCGGAATAAAGCACCATGGAAAAGCATTTAGGTTTCCATAGTAACTGCATTTACCTATTTACCCTGTATCCAAAATTGTACAGTACGTCTGCACCTCCTTATCAGCTCCACTTGAGGTAGCAGAGTACAGCTAGGGTCAGGGCTTCAGCTGTGGGTGCACCAGCAGTTTAATCTACAGCCGTAGGGCTCCAATACATCCCCGCTACACCTCTGACTACACCTGGAGCGCATGGGAAGTCACTCTGGGACAGACGTCCAATTTTGATTTTGATCACATCGGGGAGCCTGTCTTGCCGGATTCCTGAGACAAATCTGGGCGTGTGTCAGGCTGGCAGCACAACCACTATAAACAGTTCAGGTTACACCCCCTCTACCTCTGTATAGCTTGCAATTATATAATCGTATGCCCACATTTCTAGGAAAGCCTGTGAGCCTGTGAAAATCCTATATAGAAATGCATCTAATATTTAAACATCCCAAAATAGTCTCTTTCTGCATATACCTCATCGCAGATTTGATTTTGAAATAACTGCTTAATTTTTTTTAATTGGAAGAGAACCTTCATTACTTTTTTTGTTTTTTTCAAAGAACGTGAAATAACAAAGAGGGTCAAATCCAGGCGCTATGAAGGCAAAACTCCCACTGAAGTGACTAAACTTCCACAGAAGTCAATGGCAATTTAACATGGAAAGGGACTTCGGGACCTGTCCCACTGCAGTGAAGGGCCTGATCTGAGGGGTTCTGAGCTCACAGTCGATGGGAGTTGCAAATGAGCAGCTTCATATTGGGATCAGGCCCCAGGACTGCAGAAAAGAAACAAGAATAGTTGTTGCAATGCTCAAATCCCTACTGGAGTGTTAATTAAAGTATAATAAAGATAGCATACGTTCTGTCACCAAAAGCTTCAGCACGTAATCATTCAAAGTAGCACTGACAACAGATAGCCTTGCAAAATACTAAGTAGATACACTTTGAAAAAAATTAAACATGCACTATCTTTCAAATTGCTAAAAAGTCTTGTATTGTGTCATCTAATGAATCTTCTCTTGCTGTTTCTTACAAAATTCATACTGAGACCCTTTCTGTAATATTTATGGATACATATACATTTCATAACAAAAATTGTATCATATAAATATTTCTCACAGAAGCTGCAGAGATGGTGTGAGCAAAAAACTCCCTTCTGGGATTTTAGTAAAAGCAGATCTCACAAAGGATCTGGAAAGAAGAAAAAAACAACCTTATATTAATGTAGTCTCATATATCCGTGGCTGTAATACCGATCTGGTCATCACAGACAAATTTATTTATGTAAGCAAAAAAAACCCCCAACCCGAAAAAACAAATGTTACACGTTTCATGTAGTATAGAAGAAGGTATAAAATGGGATGTGTGCACATACACAGACAGACAGACAGATGAAAGAGATGAAAAAAATCAGGATTCAAGGATGCAGCACAATTTTAACACATTAGCTGATGATTCTGAATGCTGGAGGTACTCCCTGCAGCAAGCATCCTTCTGTATGCACTGAACACACCACACATCCTAGTTCATTTTAAATCATAAATTAAATAACCAAATGCTTACAGCCCTTACAGTGAGATAACATCAGGCGGAACGCTGCGAGGAATAGATCTGGCATTTTCACATAAAGCATTATCTTTGGTACAAGTACACCAGGCAGGACATTTTGGCTTCACTGGTTTCTTCCCTTCAGTCAGCAAAAGCACAGATAAAAGGCATAAGAAATAAGCAATTCTTCTAAAGGGTCTGCTGGCATTTCCCATTCTTTTGATCCGCTCTCGTTCCAGCCAGTTGAAAGAATATCCCAAAACATGAACAGGGGTTCTTTATTCAGCCATTGGATGTCTTTCTATAAGTCCAGGTCAATATTTGTCTCTGGTTTCCCAACCCTTTTCTTTCTCTTTCACTCTGTTTTTGTAGACAGAAACCTGCAGCTGATCTGTATGTTTCCACTCACTCAGGCAACGTACTGCTCAGAGAAGAGACCTGCGAGGTGCTGTAAGATGGGGAAAATCCAACCGGCTGAAGGGGAGAAAAAAAAAAAAAAAAAAAAAAAGACTTGCATCACCACAAAAACACTGAGCACAACACAGCATTAGATTGCAAAGTGATGTAACTGAGAAATACACTGCTTTCTGTTTTCACAGGGAGGCCCTTTCCCTGTTACCAAAAATAGTACAGCATTATGTTTTGCTGGTGGGTGGGTGAGTGGGTGTGGGGTGGAGTGTATGTGTGTGGGGGGAGAAATCAGTCATCTCTTACTGGATCCTACAACCTCGTGAACCTTTGAGAATTATGCTTCACATATTGCAAGCAGCAGAACTAACGGCAGTATTCACAGGAAAATGAAATCGAGTGAAACCATCAAAAGCATTGCTGCAAAAGCTGTTAGATTAATTTTTATCCTTAGCCCTTATTGCACATATTTGTACCACTGAAAAACAAGCTGCCACACATGGAAAATATTACAATGTATGAGCGAATGCCTACAACTGTCATTCCTAAACAAAGTATTTTCTCATGCAAAATAGAGCCCAACTGCCTTTTTTTTTTTTTTTTTTTTTTTTTTTTTTTAAGAAAAAGAACCATTCTCATTTGTTACATGTTTTCTGAGCTGGTTAAATAAAGTGGATCAAGCACCGTTCAAAATGGACAACATTAATTAAAAGTTCAAGTTAAAAAATGTATTTGCTTGGAGACTGGTTTGATCATTTTAGACGGAAAACAGAAAATTATTATTTAAACACCAGCTATGTTAAACCTGTAGTTAAGAATGGACCTTCTTTGAAAAGTGACGGGGTAGGGACAGATCTGGATGGTAATAATGAATCTTTACAATACTGCCTGGGGGCTTCAATTGAAATCAGTGCTAGGTGCAGTATGAATACTCTGTAAGAAACAGTCCTCAGCCTGAAGACTTTACAGTAAACTACATTAAATATTTTATAGGGAACTTAAGCAGCAACTAAGTGTTAATATAGAAAGAATGGTAAGACAAAACTAATGAATGACAAATAGCTGGAAAGCCATATGGGATGATTTTATTTTTTCCGATATAGGATTGCTATTAGAAGAGTTTTGCAAACTTTAATAGGTCTTGACACTTCCCCGTCAGACTGGCAGCACTGTTTGCGTTACACAGATCACAAAGTCTGCTAGGGTCGACCCGATGGTACAGAAGTTTACTACAGACATGCTCGCTATTGGCTCCTTCACGTAGGTGCTGTCTCCTCACCAGGAGACACGGTAAGCCAGAAGATCTCTCTTCACTGCCGGTGATTCCTCCTTTGATGCCACACGGCCACCTGGCTCTGGCCCATTGCTCCTGCTCTACAGGCCATGAAATCTCAGGGCCAACACCGGGCCACATCTGTCTTCCTCAGGAATGACGCCAGCAAGGCCCAGCGCATACCCAGATACGGGTGCCCAGTGGGAATTTCAGATGCTACGTGTGGCAGATGGCGAAGGGGGACAACAGCCTGCAAAACTGCAAGAAATTCAGCATACGGACACTAGGCAGGACCCCAGCACGGCCGAGTCCTTACCAGGGCGGTGGCTGAGGTCCACCTCCCTGGGTTGAGAGGAGACCTGCAGAGCTCCCACCCAGGGGTGGGACTGCATCCTCTGAGGGACTGGGGATGGCCAGAAGCGTCCAGAAAGCTTTCAGAGGCAGAGGGCCGCTGCTGAAGGCGCTGCTGGGAGAGGACTCCGGTGCCTGTGCATCGGCACGCTCCCCGCCTGGCACCCGCGCCTGCGGAAAAGGGCAGCTCGTGCTTTCTCAGCTCCCTTGCTCTCTGTGGTGTGGTTTTTTTAAAGCTCTTTATTAATTTAAGCGCGGGCCCATATTTTGGCTCATAAGGAAATCTCCCCTGTCAGCAGTCTCTCCTGAAGCAAGACTGACTTCAACTAGGGGTGACACAGAGCTGCGTTATTTCTGAGCCCTTCCACCTTCTGTAAGAAAAGAAGGCACAGAATTACAGTAACCAAAGCACTGAAATCATTATAAAGCAAATGTTGATGCCTTCCCCTGGGCATAAAGGTTACTTCTTGCTCTGGAAATGATCTAATTGTACGACTGAGAAGGGAGCTGGATTTGTGGGACTTGCGTAAGTAGGGTACACTATCTTCTCCCCTCCGAGATGTCCAAAAGCACAGACTTTGGTGAGGTGAGAACAGAAAATTCTCTAACTTTTTGCTGAGAGAGAAGAGGCCTGTTGTTGTTTGTTTGTTTATTCCTGGCAAAGCTACCCATTGCCATGGCAATATTTTGCCATTGATGGTGTAACCCCATGTTTCATTTCCTTCGGCTCATTCACTGAAATCCACCATCAATTACTTAGGCATTTCTTTTTAGTTAATACTCCAGCCACACTGTGAACCTCCTGAAAACTTTGCAATGTAGCGGTTTTTCAGCAACAAAAGCACATTCTGCAGCAGGGCAGTAACCTGACTCGAGTTTTGTCCGCACAGAGAACCGCCTGGAAGTTGGTTTTCTGATCCAAACTACATGCCAAAACAACCGCTTTTTCCAAAATTGCAAACATTATGAATATTTTTAACAGCTCTGTCAAAAGGGAGGCGTAAATCACGTTTTCCGGGGGCCTTTTGTGCCAAGCTCAGTATCTCGTTTCTTGCCATGTAGTAGTTTAAAAACAAATCGGTTCGTGGCTTTTCAGTGGCATAGCTGCTCTCCAGCCATTGCAACGTTTGGCTCGCCCTTTACCCGTGCCATCGCTGTTTGTTCTCTGGCTAACAGAGCAGGCGATTGCCTGCTGTGCCCGCAGCCCAGCGCCTGCCCCTAGGACCTCGCTAGCTTGTTTTCGCTGGTGTTTCAGGTACTGATTAGGCACAATGCGACTCAAAATTTATTTGTTTTTTTCTTTCGGCAAGGTTTCAGCAGGAGGGCTCGCGTTACTCGCTCTGCTTCTCGTCATCTGACAACGTTACAGCTGAAAAATCTCCACCTTGCCGTGCAACGGAGGTGCTCGCCGGCAGACATGTTCCACTACGGGCAGGGGTATCCTGGGCTTCTGGCTGCCACTGCGGGCTCGGTTTTGGTACCGAGCAGGCCAGCAGGTCTTGGCACGGCCCTAAGCGAGGCCAGCCCTACAACCGCCCGGCCGGGGCTGCCCGCACCCCGCCGGCCCCGCTACCCCGGCAGCGCGCCGCGCCGCGCCGCGGGCCCGCTCCCGCCCGGCCCTGCTCGGCCCGGCCCTGCTCGGCCCGGCCCTGCTCGGCCCGGCCCTGCCCTGCACTGCTCGGCCCGGCCCTGCTCGACCCTGCTCGGCCCTGCCCTGCTCGGCCCGGCCCTGCCCTGCCCTGCTCGGCCCAGCCCGGCCCGGCCCGGCCCTGCCCTGCTCGGCCCTGCCCTGCTCGGCCCTGCTCGGCACGGCCCGGCCCTGCCCTGCTCGGCCCAGCCCGGCCCGGCCCTGCTCGGCCCTGCCCTGCTCGGCCCTGCCCTGCTCGGCCCTGCTCAGCACGGCCCGGCCCTGCCCTGCTCGGCCCGGCCCTGCCCTGCTCGGCCCGGCCCTGCTCGGCCCGGCCCTGCTCGGCCCTGCTCTGCTCGGCCCGGCCCAGCCCGGCCCTGCCCTGCCCTGCTCGGCCCAGCCCGGCCCGGCCCGGCCCGGCCCGGCCCTGCTCGGCCCGGCCCTGCTCGGCCCGGCCCTGCTCGGCCCTGCCCTGCTCGGCCCGGCCCTGCTCGGCCCTGCTCTGCTCGGCCCGGCCCAGCCCGGCCCTGCCCTGCCCTGCTCGGCCCAGCCCGGCCCGGCCCGGCCCGGCCCGGCCCTGCTCGGCCCTGCCCTGCTCGGCCCGGCCCTGCTCGGCCCTGCTCTGCTCGGCCCGGCCCAGCCCGGCCCTGCCCTGCCCTGCTCGGCCCAGCCCGGCCCGGCCCGGCCCTGCTCGGCCCGGCCCTGCTCGGCCCAGCCCGGCCCGGCCCTGCCCTGCTCGGCTCGGCCCTGCCCTGCTCGGCCCTGCTCGGCCCGGCCCTGCCCTGCTCGGCCGTGCCGCTCCGTTCCACCAGAGCCGGTCCGAGCCCCCGCGGAGGAGGCGGCGCGCGCCCTGCCGTCCCTTTCGCCTTCCCCGCGCCCCTCCGGCGCCCGCTTACAATTTCTGCCCCTTTGTAACAACGGCGAATGCCCCGCCGCCGCACCGAGCACAGCAGATTTTAGTATCTCCTGCACTGTATTAATATGCTGTGCTGTTTCGCCTCTTTAATTTTGACCAGAGCTAAGTAAGCCTCAGTGGCTGACTGCTTCCCGCATATTCGCTCTGTATGGTAAGACTCAAATAGCTTATTTCTTCCAGTGCATCCAAATTGTTCGGTAACAACAATTTTTTATAATAATCAACCATCTAATAACAAGCGTGGTGCCGGTATATGACGGTCAAAATTAAAGCTACTTTTGCTAGTTGTCATTGGAGGTATTCACCACCTAGCATTACTCAGGTTCCCTGGTCAGACTTAGCACAACTTTTGTAGCTTAAATGCTCTAGAAACTATTATTATTACTATTTCCTAAAAATATATTTTTAGCAAGTATTCTGAAATATCTGGTTACAAGGTGAATACTTCTGAGTAAACCTGTTTGTTAAAATATTTGAGGAAAGCAAACACAGTCAGAACACAAGAGCCAAAAATTATTTTTAAAAATATTTAATACTTTTTTGAGGGATTAACTCTGCTCCACTGACTATATTTACATATTTGCATTAGCCCAATATGTTTTCATTACCAAATATGACAAAATTTTAATAAGCTTCCTGCGGTTCCATACATTTCCCTTTGCAGATAGGTATACTGTTACAGTTATCCTTTATTTCATCCTGCTTTTAGAAAATTGTGTTGCTTTTTCTATGCTCAGGATGAGCCGCCTGCACATACGTGGCCTAATCCAAAACCCCGCTGATAGTGATGGCGAGACTTTAGTGAACTTTAGTGTGCTTGGCGTTAAGCCCACAGTATTACACCACACAGACGTGCAATAGTCCGAATCACACCCCAATATTCATGAGCTGCCTGAAGAACAAAACATTGTCATTGCTATGTTACCACTGTGTTTGGAGCAGAAGGACTGTGAGATCAGACTCCTACAAACCTCTCATGAGTCCGAGTTTTCGCTCTCCCAGCGCCACCCTTTTAACAAATTCTGCAGCAAATGGCAAATTTAAATCAGCTGAGACCGAGGCTGTACTTCCAACAAATAAAACAAAGTCTTGTGAATTCTAAACAGTTCTGAAAAGACTATGCTCCCTGGTGGATCTGGCACCAAGAGCCATTGCCAGGAAGAGGCCTTCTGCAGGTTAGGCAGAATGAAACTCAAGACGCCTTTACAACAGCTCATAGCACAGACTAGCTTGGGAATGATCACAGGGCTGCCCAGAACTTTTTATTTGGAAAGTTCTTCTGACTTTGCCCTGTCCTGTCTATACAGGTCGCTATTACGGATATCCTTCTTTGTTACACCGCAAGAGTTTCATTAAAAGCAGAACCAGGCCAGTCCCTGTGTCAAAAAGCTGAGGAAATGGCTACTTAATTGCTGCCAACTTTAGAGGAAAGAAAAACTCGGAGGGTGGTCTCCTTTCCCGTGCATAAATTAGCCAGTTCACAGTTCACCATGGAGTTAGGAGCGCTCACCTCTGAAGAGAGTCAGGTCTTAGCTCTCATGGCCAAAATTGCACGGTGATGCAGAACACGACTGAGCACATCCTGGTGAGTGTCCAGGTGCCTCTAGGACTGCTCGCTGGCTGAGGCACACCAGAATTTGACCAATGACAAAAAGTATGTCAGGAGAGATGTCTGTTACCTGAACTGTCATTCTTTAAGAAAAACAGATGCACAATGTATTTCATCCAAAGAGAAGCTAGGCAAAATTAATCTATGTTTAGGTTTTATTTTGTTACAACCAAGGACTTCCGACATCTTTATGATTCTTGACGCTTTATTTGCAATTGCAGGTTTTTAAATAGTAGAGAATATTAGAAATTACCTCAGAAGACACTGTAAAGCTATAGAATTTCTACCCCTTGTGATTTTTGAAAGGCTCTCTCAGGCTGGGAGGGACCTAGGGAAGACACTCCATCCAACTTCCTGGGTAACCCAGAGGGATAAAGGCTAAGCAGCTAGATACGAAGTATCTAAAATGTACTATGTTTTGATATTACATGACTTTTAAACCAGTATCACAAAATTTTAAGGACCTAATCCATCATCTGCTAACAGCTGATATTGACAGTAGTGCTCCTGTTAAGTGTGTTTACACGTTCAGTGGGATGACGGTTCATTCCAGTCTGACTCCCTTCCACAGCAGGCAGGCAAGTGCCACAGCTCAGTAGCTTTACCTTATGTAAGTAAAGAAAAAGAACAGAACAAACTATCAAACAGAAAAATCCATTAACCGTTCTTCAGGTCAGACACGGACATAACCTCCACAACTGGGTTGGCCCTTCACTATGAGAAAGACCCCATAAATCCTATTGATCTTGTTACGTACTGACCTCCAGTCTCCTCTGGGGTTCTCTATTCCTGCTCCTCCAAGTGCGATTGGATGCCTGTCTAAATCCCAGAGCTGGGATTCCTCACCTCTTCCCTAGCTCCTGCATTCTCTTTTCCAGCAGAGTGGGACCAGTTTTTTAAAGGCTCAGGTTTTTCAAAGGCTCATAAGCTTTGTTACAAAGCAGTATGCTTTGCAGCCCACAATCCAGTAGCATGAAGTTAACTGCTCTCCTGAATACTACCCATTTTTCTCCAGACCTAAATAAATAGTTCCTGCTTTGTTTCCATTGTCTGTGTTCTGCTTTGAAAATGCTGACAATGGATATTTAGAGATGGGGGGGAAATTAAAAGAGCAAGCATGCAAGCTCAAGAGCAAACGAGACCCCAATTCAAAGATGTGTGAAGCTGCGCTGCTTCATGGTTCACAGCAGGAACTGAGACCACACCTAACACAGAACAAAGTATTAAGAAAGGAAACAATAAAAAAGAACACCAGGTTTTCACTTGCTGCAGAAATCTGCACTTTCTCAATCGTTCAAGAAAACTTTCAAGAAAATTTACCAGTAGTTAATTTATACTCTGGGAAGATCAACATCTCATGTGTGCAAGGTTGGAAATAGGAACACTTTTCAGCCAGACAACATGCCAATCCAGTTCAGTGGAACTGACATCAGACTCATCACCCAGCGTGCATCCTGCCATAAGATTCAAGTGCCCTCTATAGAAACCTCTCAGGGAGGAAAAGTCATCTTTAAATAAATATGCAAGTTATTTTTTTGCCTTTTTTTCCCCTACATAGCCTGATCAGACATTAAAAGCGTGATACTACTGAGAAAATCTATGGTCAATTTATAATTGGAAATGGTCTCATGACTTCTGAGGAAAGTGATGTGGTGATATTGAGAACGTAGTTCTGTGCAATGCTTTCCTTAATGGGATGGTTTCCTTCGTCCCCACTCTTCCATGGGCTCTTGGTTCTGCCCTCTTCCACAGCTCACTACCAGTGTCTCTGTCTCTAATGCTATTCTCTAAACTGGATTAACTAAAAGAACAAAAAACAAGTAAAACCCTAAACAAGCCCAAATCCTTCCAAAACAAAACAAGAATTGCTAGAGCCAGAACAAGCAGCTGAGGACACAAGTGGGCAGGGAGTATTGGCTTTGTTTAGAGAAAATGTATAGGGAGCCACATGTTTGAGGGGCAGTTTCATATTGCAAATGCTCACAAACATTTAAATGAACCATAGGACAAAACTGGTGACAAACTACCTCAGTCTGGAACAAATATGACAAAATATGAACCTCATAAAATGCCCTAGTATTTATCTAGCATGGTTTAAAAGTTACCTAACTGGAGGACAGACCCTCAAGAGGGGTATACAGACACTTGATAATTATGGTATTCACTCTGCCAGCCCCTTGCACTATTTATTAATTTAGTAGTTGTTCACAGCAGGTATCCTTCATGCCTACAGTAAAAATACAGAGGGATAGAAAATCCAGTCCAGTAAGAACCCTGTATCCGAAACAAAATGTCCCAGATTTTCTAGCATAAGCAAGTGCTTTCTACAGACCCAAAACAACATACCACTGTCACTGTAGCTAAATGCCATTTAATTGGCAGCTAGAAAAGTCTGTAATACATTTCTTCATGGAAAAATGTTTGAGCTCTTCCAGTTTGCCAAGATGCTAATTAAAAACAGACGGCATGTTATAAAATCCTTTCCTTGACCTGTGCTATCTTACATTGCCCTTCTGTACTTTTTTCATGGCATTGGCTCCCTGCAGAATTATTCTAATCTTTATAAACTTGTATTTAATTTTCCTTGTCATTTTGTGGACAGAAAAAAATAACTAAATGTTATTTATTTAAATGTACATAGGAAATTTATTTGTTACGTGGCAGAGATAACAGGCTTTTGAGGAGAGAATCTTTACTTATTAAAAACAGAAGGTTTCTACGTCCTGAATAATTCACAGTGAGAGAAACCTTAGTGCCACTGAAGTCACTGAAATAGTTCAAGTAAAAGGCTCGCTGGAGTGCCACTGACATAATGAGTTGCACAATGAGAAGGATGTGCCTCATCAAACGCATATTATTGTTTCATTATTGCTAATCAAAATGCTTTACAAAGCTGGGATTTAGCTCAGCACTGAAACATTTTAAGGGGTCGTTGGTGATAGCTCCACAAATGTATTTTACTGACATTTTTACTGTTCTTAATTTAAGAAATTTGGAAAAATACGTTATTTTGGTAAGAGTTAATCCCTTTTACCTCAAGCAAATACTAGTTCTGCCTGACACCCCGCCCTATGGTGGGCACATGGCCACTGCACAAAGGCTGGGTAAGATACCACACCAAGCTGAACTCCCTGGTCCCTTTCCCGTACAGACAACACCCCCCTGCAGAGGAGACTTCGGAGGGCTGAAGAAGTCCATCACATCTGTTTGCTCGTACGCCAACATGCTATTTACTCAGTACAGCTTTAAGAAAGGATTTGCTCTTTTGGCTGTTGGCTCTCTCCCTCTGCAGTGGGAGAGCAAAACCAACACAACATCGTTATCAAAGAACTGGCTGTAGTTTTAAATGTAATTTTCGTAGCAACAGCGAGATACATGTTTTAGTTATGATTGCTCAGCAGCGAAAGGATTTTGCCTACCTTGAGTATGATAACATTCACATTTTGAGCTTACAATGCTTCCTGTAGATCACTTTTCTAAGACAACAATCCAAATTCCATACAGCTGACTTTCTTTTAGACACCAATCACTTTTAGGCATCTGCAAGTTTCCACTGTTGCTGCCCTTGCGATTCAGGCAAAGAATCATTAAAACTGGAGGGCCTAATTCCCAGCCTCAATATAATACATCAGTAGGAAGCAATAAGCTCCTTTATGAAGCAATATAGCTCCCCAGCTAAATAAATGGCACACACTACTGATTAAACAAAGGCACATGTACCTTTTTTTCCTAAGCATTTTTTGAAGCAAACAGATGAATATATAAACGAGAAGGACAAGAAACCAGGAGCGGGAACTCAGAGAGTAGTAGGGACATCACAGAAACTGAGATCTTGGACCCCAGGCATTGGAAAGGGAGACCTGAGAAATGTCCCTGGAGAACTTCTTGGAGCAAGTATTGGCTGAAAAGTGCTTGGAGCTGCAAATAGTCTCCTGCTGTTCAATTTGCTCTTCACTCAGAGAAATGAATGCTATACGTTCTTTGCAAATAAAGACTGAATCAAAATTACCTGATTCCATTAACAATTTATTTTCCTAAACAGAATAATCTGAAGCAATGACTTTTTTGATAACTGCTCAGGTCAGAAGTAGTAATAATGCTCAACTCTGTTTCTGACACCTCTGCCTCCCCTCAGGAAGGCAGATCTCCCTTCATATACACATTATATATATTAAGATCTCTCTCTCTCAAAATCTATATATAGCTGCTATTCACAGGCAAGCACCACAACCACTTAATCATTCTTTTCATGCTTTACCTGCTGTTTTCAAGGCTGCCCTGATGCTAAAAATAGCTTCGCATATTAGAGGAGGGTTGCTATAGATTCAGCATGAATGATGTTAGGAAGACAGCTAAATCCCTCTTTGCTGAGGACATGGAGAATCTGCGTGGATGTGGCTGTTACCTGTGACCTGGGCTGTGGTACCCTTTCATAGACTCTCAGGCTCCAGCGTCGGGGTATTTGTGGTGTTCTAAGACTGCACTGAACTGCAAATCAATACAAATCATGAATGTCACCATAAGTTTAAGGCTTTGGTTTTCATACTGTAGTGTTAGATCACAGTACAACAGTACCTTCATATATTAATAGCACATTAGCTTCTTTTTAACTGGGAAAACAATTTAATATTCTGCTATATGGGCATATTTTTCTGCAGGCATTGATGTCTCCAAGTAAGGAAGTATCAAAATGCTTCGCTAGTTGTTCTTACTACAGAGTTGAAAGGATGACAATTCATCATCCATTTGATTACCTTCAAGACAGCAATGAAACCACATTAAAAAATGGTACTACATACCATTGTTTTGAACTTCTGGCAGAGTGTCCTCTGACAATGCTGACAAAGCTAATGCTAATTTTGGAAGTTACCTCCCCGTCTACAATTTAATGGATAGTGCAAATGAAAAACTGCTTATACATAACTTTCCAACTCATATACTGCATAAAACAGTGAAGTGTGCTATAGATAAGTGCCATTTGATTGTTAAGGTTACGAAACCTACATTTTCAAAATCTGTCTGAACAAAAAGTTTTGGAATTATAGGAAATACTTTATTTTGTCAAGCTTGAACATGTAAAATTTTGAGGATTGTCTTTAGAACATAGTTATCTCTATACTCTGCAATTAAAAGCATCTTAAAGAATTTTCCAGCTCTTAGAAATCACTTTTCGACATTAGGAGAATGTAACTGGTTGCATCCTTTCAGGATGATGAAGATCAGATTAATGGAGATAAGAAAGAGTCTGAATAAGACTTACTTTTCATTCATAATGTAGTAAAATCCTTCCAAGTGGTAACAAGTGATCTTGAATTTGAAGGCAAGATACATGAGATAAAGGGCAAGTTACAAGAAAGAATGGATGGCAAAATATTGGTCATTAAAGGAACTCCTACCTAGAAACATGGGAGTTTTATTCCACAGTATACATTAGCTCCCAAACATGTAACAAAACAGGTTTGTTTCTGTATACAGAATACCTTAAGCTTACTCAGCTACTTTAACTTTCTCCAAAATTAGGTGACTTTAGAAAATTACAATGAAAAGTTGAAGCTTGACAGAAAATTGTTTGTATGAGAAAGATTATGCTTCATGAGTCCTGTATTAGGAACTGAATTTAATGTTTCATGTCCAAATACAAATTTTCCTAGTTCTTAAAAGTTGTGGCTGGATTATGACCACATCTAAGATAAATGAGGTAGTCAGAAAAATATTTTCCTTTTGTTAACAGACTCAGATTATAGAAACCTGCCAGATACTGACTCTGTTAAGGCTGAGGTTCAAATAAAAGCTAGTTGTACAGTGAAAGAGTGACATGGATTGACTAAAACAAGATTATTAAAATATATTAAAACAGATTGTAATATAACTTTACATAATACAATCCATCTTTTAAGAACTATATATTTGAGGACAGTGTAATGCAAACTTGAGAGAAAATTACATGATATGCTGAAGGAAATGTTTTTTCACTCAAACCTCACTTCACTTCCTGACTCTTACCTTTCATGTGGTTAGATCTTATTTCCATTCAAGAAGGCAGTCATCTAGACGCGTAACTTAACATTTTAACGTATCGCTTGCAAATTGAATGTGGTTTCAGCAAGTAGCAGGAACTCCCCCAAGGTACAAGCTGGAACATTTCTTTTTACTTGTTGTAGATACTTTCCTCAGCAGTTTTTTGAGTCTGCTATTTTTACTGCTAAGAGTTGTAGATATTGCACAGCTCAGTGTTGCTGGCTATAAGTAACATAACTTACGCATGGCAAACTTTATATTTGAAACTAAGGTAGGCTAATTGTTCCTATTGAGGATAGTTATCCTTCCCATTCCACTTAGGTGCCATGGAATGAATAGTATCCTGGCAGTACGTTCAATAGGTGGATGTACTTTATGTCTGAATGATATTGGTGATTAAGTAACACAAAAATGTGTTTAATTTGAAATATAACCCCTATGATTTCCCAAATCTGGCAATCAGTCGTATACTTTTACCAATGAAAGGTCAGTTCTAGCAGAATGGCTAATGGTATTGTTAATTAAATGAGGTCTCACAGTAGTACTCTATAAGCGTGTTCATAAAAAAAGTGAAATAGGAATTTTTACTGATTCATCCTACTTCACTGCTCAGAGCAGCCTCTTTATATCTCTGTATCCTTCAGTTTCCACTGAATGATCCGCTTGATCACCTCAACCCAGACGCTATCAGCCTCTACATGCAGTTACTGTACCACTTTACTACGTTAAGTAATCCCACTGAAATCATAAGGTAGAACGAGGGTTGATTCTGTCATCATTATGCCCTATTATGCTCTTACACCTTCTTTTTTAAAATCTATCTGTGAGATGCCAAACACTTGACTATACCACTCTATATTGCAAATAATCTCTGCTATGAAATATTTTCTTAGCTTTAGGACAACCAGTGGAAAACACTGATGAACACGCCTGACCAGCTGCACAGTACAGTTTGCAGGACTGACCTTCTTGATTCCTGGATTAAGATCTCAACTTTTGGTTAAGCAACACATCTCTAAAACCAGAGGTGTTTTCTGGAATGTGCATGCAGAAATAAGACCTTATTTTTCTACTACATTATATCTTAGACTCTTAAACTCACCTTTCTCTTCCAGGTTTTCTATGCCAGGTACATAAGCAGTGCTTAACTGCTTCTATGACTCAAGACAGTGACTTGTCACTCACTTTTTAAATAAAAGACTTTAGATTCTGTACATTCAACTGTAAACGATTTGTACCTTGCCTCAATTCTCATCATAAGTGAATTATGATGAATATATATACATGGTAGACATTATGCACAAAAATGCATATCAGGAAACAAGGGAATGCATATCTTTTCCACTATGATTTAAAAGTGCAATGGACTATAATTTTGCTCACATATTCTTTTTATTTTCACAAAACAAATCCAGCGGGAAACAATATAATTTAAAGAAAACCAGTACATTGCTTGTCTGTTGGTTGGTTGGGTTTTTTTATTTCCACTTTACTGTATTTTCCTTGTCTCTTGCTTATTATTTTCTTTTATTTTTCCCTCATATAATAATTCTGATATGGAACTGGAAAAAACAGATTTCCTTTTTTCTTGGATTTATGTATTTGAATACCATCAGTCGCTTTTCACCATAACAGATCTAGACATAAAAGTAGGATTAAGCATTCTTTCCTCTCTTAGGAAAATGTTCATACTTTGGGGAATTTAAGCATAATGCGCTTCTAAAATCTCCTCAAATGAAAATTGGAACACACTGAAGGAGTTAGTTTCTGTATTCCATTTATTTCAATGCAGGTTGATAAAACTAAGTAGTATTTTGTGCATATTGATAATTACTTTTTAATTAAATTCTTGATAGTCTGAAGTCACTATACTTGTTTATGCATGCCTACATGCATGTGTAATCTTTTAGTAAGCTTTGTTCTCAGCAGAGCTGCCAGACTGTAAGCTCTGGAGACCAAAATTACCAGCCACACAACACAGATGACACTAGCAGTGACAATTAAAGGACAATAGACAGGAGTCTACATAATATATCTCTAGGGGATTTATTAGGTAAAATTCTTTACTTTTTGTCAAAAAAAAACCCCAAAATCCCCAACTGTAGATATAATATGGAAGATTGCTTCCATAAATTATTTTCTGATGCAAGTCTGCTTTATTATTTCCATAACTGAATTGGGTAGTCTTTATAGGGTCATACTGGCTTTATTTACAATACACATATTAACAAGGGCTTGCAGCTTAGTTTATTTTAATGATATTTTTTGAAGTTCACAGAAATTTTAGGAACAAAGTTGTCGCTATGAGTGTTCCCTTAATTGTAACAGAATGAATGAATGAAATAATAAACAATCTGGTTTTCAAGATATTATGGTAAGATTCTTACATAACTCTGTATTCATAGTCAAGAAAACTAAAATAGATGTTAGAAACTGAACAGTTATAAGTCTTCATTTATCTGTGATTCATTAGCATGTTAAGAGTGTAAGTGATATTACTATCAAATAAAGTGTTGAGCGTGACTTAAACTAGCTCAGTCCATGATAATGAAGCAATTTCCTCATATTTTTCTTCTTGGAGATTTTCACATCAACTGAAAGCTTCAACTCCATTTTTAATAAAATCTTTTTTTTTTTTTTTTTTTTAAACTTGGAATTTGAGATGTGTACCGTCCTCCTCTTGAGCTTTGGATTAGTGTTTATAAAACTAATTCCCAAACTTTGGTCTTAAAGTGCTAAGTAGATGGCCAACAGAACCACTGCCTTCAGACAAAAGTCTGACACTGCATTAAGCAATAAGTAGCTGTGGAGGTTTGGAGTGATTTGTTCACCCTAGAAGTAGAGCAGCCTAGAATAAGAAAGGTCCATGTGTCAAATTCTACTTCACGTGGCCTTCTAAAATTCCATCATCTGTCAGCTCTGCCTTTAGTTATACAGAATCAGGGCCAAATTTTCAAAAGAACCAAGTTTTCCAAATTGTTTATCATACTGGAAGCCTTAGTGTTCTAGAAATTCTGTCCCTACACAGTGTATTTGACATTGATTTCCAATGGTGTTAAACAGGAATAATTAAGAGGAAAAATTCCACCGATAATTGGAGTTTAGGAAATTCTATACTCTTATAATAGGATTAGATATCATATTATTATCTCTATTTTATCTTATTAACAAATACAATGCAATACAATGATTGCAGTTACTTATACATCTGGGATTTTGGAACACGGGAGGAAACTGATGAACAATCAGATGCTATTTTTTCAAAGGCACTTTTTAAACAATGATTACACACTGAAATGGTAATTACAACTCCAAAATAGCATAAACCAGCACAGCTGCTCTCAAAATAATGGACATAGCACAGGCTTGTCTATGCTACTTTTGTAGCTGACTCTATACTGGAAAAAAATTTAAATCCAGAAGTGCTTTTAATAAATTACCTTATCAGCCAAACAAATAAAACTGCATTTGCCTTTTAGCACAACAACATTGACATCTAGTGGCTAGTTAAACTCCACGTTTGATATGCTTTGTATGACAAAAAACGTGGAACATACCATTTACTAAATTTGACAAAATAAATATGCATTTCAACAGCCTGCTCTCTTTACATAACCTCTAGATGATCACAGAATGACAGTACTCTTTAATGACTAGTCTGGAGTGACCAGTCCCAGCGATGGGAACTGCTCAGCGTGAACCACTGCCCCTCGGCACAGCCCCACTGGTTTTCCCTGACTGTCAGGAAGTTTTAGGCTTGGGAGTCAGCTGCCTGACTTAAGTATATACCTTGTTCGGGGCTTGTTGGGAGGCATCGTGCATCCCTAAAGTTGTACGCAGGTACATCTAAAAGAAGAACTACACTTACTGAATGTGATGCTACTGGCATATGTGAACATCCATTTTTAGTTCTACTTGCTTTTCTACAAATTACTAGGGGACTTCAGAGAGAGGGAGATGAAAATCAGGAACACGACAGATGCCATGAGACTGTTCATATTATGAAGACAGGAAAATAAATGATTTGGCAACTTACTTCACAGACATGTAGAAGATAGGAAGGTGCCAATATCAAATAATGTTAGAAAGTCTAGTTTCCTCATTTTTCAACAAAATAACTGGCTTAACGGAGAAAGAGGAAAGATTACACAGGATAAATCTCAATTTTACTAGCATTCTTGATGGTGCCACATTACTTTCTCATAATCAAACTCAAATATAGTCATACACGTCCTCCGCAAACGGCTCTTAAAATGGATATGGTTGTCAGTGACCGCCTCGCCCTCGCTCTCCGTACCAGTGGTAGCCGCCTCTTCTGGCCTGCTGGCAAAGCCATCTGATTTGCTTCATTAAAAATTGGACCAATTTTTTAAAATTGGCTAACCAAACTAATTTTGACCAAACAAATCAGAGGCTCTTGAGTTTAAGCAACCTTACCAGAAGATCTTAGGGGGCAATAACCTCCTGCAGGAAGGTTGAAGTATTTTCTCCTAGCTAAATACTGATAAGGACTAAACAGCTATGCTTAGTGTTTCTTAGAAATATATAGAGAAATCAGTCTGAAGAAGAGCAATAAAACATTTAAGAGTTCTCAAAAATGTAACCTATATGGAAAGGTTGAAGTATTTACATTTTTTTAGCTTCAAAAAGGGAAGACTGTAGGCATATACATCTTTCAGTGTTTAAAGATTTGTTATTCAAATGATAATCAGTTCTTGCTTTCTGTACCAACTAGTGTAGGTCGTTAAGAAACTATCTCAAGTAGCAACAATGGAGATTTATCTTAGATATTAGGAAAAAACCCCTACATACCTACAAGGTTAATAGATTAAGCTATTTATGCTGTGAAATCTATACTGGAAGCTTTTAGGAACAGCTCAGTAAGTATGTCCGGTCTGATTCTTTGAATTCTGCATCTCCATGATTTATTACCTTCTTTGGGTACGTACACATTGATAAAAGTACCCCCTGTAAAAATATGGCCGAATTAAATAAATAAATGAACAGGTTACTTAAACATAATGCTACCCCCAAATAATAAGGTGGCCAGAGGTCTGTCCTGACATCCCAGATGTTAAAGTGCACCTTTTACTCCTTGGTACAAATTACATGAGTCAACATGTATTCATAAACCTCTTGATGTCAGCAACAGTTTTACCACCTGTTTAATGAATGTGGATGACTGAGAAGTGGCAAATTCAGTCAAATAACTTCTGTCTATTTTAATTTTTTGCATACTAAGGCTATCTCCATGGTCTACCTAATATGATCTGAGATTACGTAAGTGACTGGAAGAAAGACTGTATGAATGTAAATACAGAGAAGCTGATGAACTCTTGGGATTATCTCAGAATCATAGACATTGCCTTGTATTATTAAGAATATCCCTGGGAAGAATTTTTTGGGGAAAGAAATTCCCATTTCCTCTTCCCAAAACCTTCTATGGAATTGTTACACTGAGTCATCAGAAAAATGAGTGATTAAAGCTGAGTAAAGAAAACTTGAGAGAGAAAACATTTACTTGAAGGTTTTAAAAATCATGTCTGACTTCAGCTTTCTGGATACACAAGGTCTCATACTTAGCCCATTTCTAGATTTAGGGCAGAAGTCAAGTAAGAACTACAGTGATGTTATCTCCTTTGTGGACCACGAAGTTCAGGGCTACTGTAATTTAAGAGTATAGTTTCACATTACTGCTAAGCTGATCTAATTAGCTGCTGCTGAAAAGGCCACCCTTGTTTCTCACCTCCCCCACCCCTCCTGTCCCATCCCTCCATCCTTAACCTTTTTTCGCACCAGCACGGTTACTCATCAGACACCACAGCAGGATAGTCAGAGGAGCTAGACTGGCAGAAAATTAAATACTGCAGTTCAGCAGAAGTGGTCAGATGAGCACTAGTGCCAGTTCAACAAGAGGAATGCTCTCTTCAGCAGCAGCTAACCCATAGATTGATTTACCTCTAACAGAAAACTGTGCTCCTAAGGTTTGGTTATACAACCATTGAAATCCAACTTAAAACTGTAGTGCCTCCCGCCCTGCAAAGAGTTATGCCCACCTCTTCTTTTTGCTGTATCATTCAGTCCTGTGGGACTCTGATCAGAGAGAAGTCCTTTTTGGTGATAAAGCATATTGATGCTAGATTTAAACTATGGAGATACTCCCACAGGAACAAGCTATAATCCATATACCAAGGGCAAAGAACAAGTCCAGTTTCAACTTCGAATTTAATTAGGAGGCCATTTCTGATCCACTTCCCTAGCTATAGCTTACTGTAGCCCGCATATAAAAAGCAGCCAGGTGATGTTTGAAAGCAACTCAGTCAGACATCAGACAAGCATAACATAGTAAGATGAAATTAGCTAGCTGCTATTCTCAGAAAAGCTGTTTATGAAATAACTTCAGCATCTACAACAGTTGCTATAGCTGGACTCACTGCAGAATTTTCCTCTGTCCCAGAAACTTTATTTTTTCTATATGCAGGCTTTTGTGGCCACAGCACAATGCCAAGAGATTCAAGAATTGCAAATCTTCCCTCTACCTTTCCCACTTTTCTTCAAAGTGCATAATCAATGATATGTTGGCCCAGTTTCCAGAACCATGTCAGGATTCATTCACAATAAAGCAGTCTGTCATTTCCGTAAGAGAGGAACAAAAAGATGCCTGCTATTACAGCTTCGTGGATATACATTATTTATTTTGAGATATTTAAATTATTAATTAGGATAATTCCATTTTTGCAGCAGAGTCTCTGCCCTTTAGAGGAAACAGGCCACATTCAGTAGGACTTCAGCAGAATACTGCATACACTTAAATAAACATACTGCCACTCAGTTCCTTTCCACGGGACACTTCAGCATCACCTTTGCATCCATTCAGAGTGATAACAACATAATGAGTGACACCAATACTAGGTCAGGAGAAAAAATACTTTGCTTTTAAAACTCAGATTCAGTAGCCAAGGTAAGGGGGGTACACTGGCAACTATGGCGTGCGATTGCCTTACTGCATGACAGCAACTAGCTACAACTTGTATTTTACAACTCATATATTACAATGACAGTAGCAGTATTTCAATTTTGAAAATTTCCCTCTATTAAGTGTATCTGCGGTTTAAGACTCCAGGAATCAATAACACGGCTGGAAACTCTGATACAGTCCAGGAGAAAAAAATCTGTGATGGATTAAAGCATTTCAGACCTCGGCAGGCAAAATGCTGGTTCAGGTATTGTGCGCCCTAATGTTTGATGGGAAACAATTATCAACTCCTTGACAGCTACTTGCTGTATCTGATGACTTAATGCTGAAGATCGCTATTTCCCAGCTCGCTTATGAGAAAACAGCTTTAGTTCACAAAGCTCCTTTCTCTGAGGCAACCCACAGGCTCCCAAACCGGGTCGCCCAGTTGCCGTTGGTCCTCACAGAGAAACCGGGTCACATATTGCCTTTCCTCCTTCTGACCGCGAGATGCGATTGCAAACAAGAGAAACCGCTAAAACATGTGGAAATCAAGGTTGCGCATTACCTTGCCGAGGCTGCCAGGGCGTTAATACGGCTGCGAACGAGCTCTGTGCCGCGGCGAGGGCAGCGCGCACACCTACCGACGGAGCCCGGCCCCGGGGCCGTCTGGCAGCTCCTGCGCGCCCAGGAGCCCCCTCCAGGGCCCTTCCTCCCTGAGGGGCCTCCTCCAGAGCGACCCCCGCCTCCCCGCGCCCCCCCCCCCCCCGAGGGACTCTTTCCGCCGGGCCCCGCCGCCCGCAGCCGGGGCCGAGCCGCTGCGGCCCCCC
The DNA here is from genome assembly GCF_030463565.1 of Pelecanus crispus. NCBI lineage: Eukaryota > Metazoa > Chordata > Aves > Pelecaniformes > Pelecanidae > Pelecanus > Pelecanus crispus. Next base: position 19,268,723 of record NC_134652.1, on the reverse strand, counting down.
CCGCTCGGCTCCCCCGGCGGGGATTCCCTCCCCGACAGCGCCGGGGGTGGGGCGGGGGCGCCGCGGGGGAGAGGGGCGCGCTACGGCCTCTCCGGGAACCACTGCGGCCGAGTCCTACCTTCCCAGAGGCGGAGACCGCCGCAGCCGGGGCCGCGCACCGGGTTCCCGGGCAGGGAGGCTCCCCTCGCCCCTAAACATGATGAGCGGCTTTCCCCTCCCCTCCCCTCCCCTGCCGGCGCGGCTCGCCCTCGCCCTCGCCCTCGCCCTCCCCCGCCCGCCGCGCTCCGCCGGCTCCCCGCGCCCCTCTGCCCTGCGCCGCGCCGCCCGCCCGCCGCGGAGGGAGGCAGCGCCGGCGCGGCCCTGCTCCGCCTCTGCCCCCGGTTTCCGGGAGGGGCCCGCGGCCGCAGCGCCGCGGCCGGCGAGCAGCGCCGGGCGGCGGAGGCGGCCCTCGCCCGCGTCGCCAGCCAGCTGCCCCCGCCGGGCGGGCGGGCCGCGCCGCCGCCATGGTGCCCAACCAGCTGCGCCTCTCCGCGGCCGTGAGTGGGGCCCGGGAGGGAGGGACGGAGGGAGGGGGCCCGGCGGCGGCGCGGCGGACAGGCCTCGGCCGCGGCCTCCATGGCGGCGGAAAGGGCCGAGCCGCGCTCCGCGGGCGGCGGGCGGGCGGGCAGCCGGGGGGCCGCGGCCTGTGCCCCGCGGGCCGCTGCGGTGGCGGCGGGACGGGGCTGGCGGGCCGCGCAGCCGGCCGGGGAGGGCTGGGCGGCTTGCGGGGCGTGAGAACGGCTCCGGAAGCCGTGTCGGGCCCACGCGGGCCGGTTTTCGGTGCGATTTTGCTCCGTGGAGCCCCACAAAGCTCTAATCCTCGCTGTCGTGGTCTGCTGTTACCTACCTTTTACTCCTGCTTCTCCTTTTACAGTTGCAGAACTTTAATAAAGGGCCAGTACTTTGTGGGTGTCTTTTCTCTTTGTTAGGGGTGTTCGCTGTACAGTGTATGCAAAGACTCCTCGTAATTGGTTTTACAAGGAAGAGTGGGTTTGAAGCTAATTGTACTTATTCTCAGGCTTTTTCCCCCGGGTGGGGGTTGCAAAGCCTCCAAGAGAGCGTCAAGGTGGGAAGAGCGTTTTGCAGTGAAGCTGCTGACCCCTGCGTGGCACACTTTTTGCAGCCGGGGGGCTCCTCAGGCCCCGTTCCAGGTCCCATGCTCCCCTCAGACTCTCCCGGAGTAGTTTGTTTGTACCAAAGTGAGCACTCGGGTCTGTTTTAGGCCACAGCTGGGCTGTGAGCAGAGATGAGCACAGACCTGTGTGCTGGGCAGATAAAGGGAAGCACGGGGTGACGCCTGTGAGGGGGGTAGCAAGGTTAGGGCTGAGGTTAGGAGCCACAAGTTGGGATTTTGTGTTTTGCCTTTTTTTTTTTTTTTCTGCCTTTTTCTGTTCAGCTGCATGTTGTGATCAGGAATCAACATGAACTATGATGTGTCCATTTCACTAGTGTGTGTTTACCCCCGTGGAGAGGGTTAAAGGAGATGCCTTTTCTGGATGCACATAGCTCCTGTAAATGCAGTGCTGGGGAGTCCACAGTGTTCTGTATTGACATCAACAGTTGACATCTCCTCTACCTGCTGTCAGTTGCGTACAGTGTTCATACATTTACTGTGTTTAAGTTGGTGGTTTTTGGGAGCCCTAAGTTTGTGGGCTTGGTTCTGTCTCCAGTTGCTTCGCTGTCAATTAATCCAAGATGTGGGACTAATCCAAGACAGTGGGGTTGAGCGCACCCTCAGCAAGTTTGCAAATGACACCAAGCTGAGTGGTACAGTTGACATGCCAGAAGGATGAGATGTCATCCAAAGGGACCTGGACAAGCTGGAGAGGTGGGCCTGGGTGAACATCGTGAGGTTCGACAAGGCCAAGCGCAAGGTCCTGCACCTGGGACGGGGCAACCCCCAATATCAATACAGGCTGGGGGATGAAGGGATTGAGAGCAGCCCTGCGGAGAAGGACTTGGGGGTACTGGTGGATGAAAAGCTGGACATGGGTGTCGTGGTTTAGCCCCAGCCAGCAACTAAGCACCATGCAGCCACTCGCTCACTCCCCCTACCCCGATGGGATGGGGGAGAGAATCGGAGGAGTAAGAGTGAGAAACACTCCTGGGTTGAGATAAGAACAGTTTAATAATTGAAATAAAATAAAGTAAAATAATAATAATAACAATATAATAATAATAGTAATAATAATATACAAAGCAAGTGATGCACAATGCAATTGCTCACCACCTGCTGATTGATACCCAGACAGTTCCCGAGCAGCGATCGCTGCTCCCCGGCCAACCCCCCCCCAGTTTCTATACTGAGCATGATGTCATATGGTATGGAATAGCCCTTTGGGCAGTTTGGGTCCGCTGTCCTGGCTGTGCCCACTCCCAGCTTCTTGTGCACCTGGCAGAGCATGGGAAGCTGAAAAGTCCTTGACCAGCATAAGCAGTACTTAGCAACAACTAAAACATCAGCGTGTTATCAGCATTATTCTCATACTAAATCCAAAGAACAGCACTATGCCAGCTACTAGGAAGAAAATTAACTCTATCCCAGCCAAAACCAGGACAATGGGCCAACAACGTGAGCTTACAGTGCAGAAAGCCAACTGAATCCTGGGCTGCATCAAAAGCAGCGTGGCCAGCAGGTCGAGGGAGGTGATTCTGCCCCTCTGCTCTGCTCTGGTGAGACCCCACCTGGAGCCCTGCGTCCAGCTCTGGAGCCATCAGCACAAGAAGGACATGGAACTGCTGGAGCGGGTCCAGAGGAGGGCCCCAAAAATGATCTGAGGGCTGGACCACCTCTCCTACGAGGCCAGGCTGAGCGAGTTGGGGTTGTTCAGCCTGGAGAAGAGGAGGCTGCGAGGAGACCTTATTGCGGCCTTTCAGTACTTAAAGGGGGCCTACAGGAAAGATGGGGACAATCTTTTTAGCAAGGCCTGTTGTGACAGGACAAGGAGTTACGGTTTTAAACTAAAGCAGGATAGATTTAGACTGGATATAAGGAAGAAATTTTTTACAATGAGGGTGGTGAAGCACTGGAACAGGTTGCCCAGAGCGGTAGTAGAGGCCCCATCCCTAGAAACATTCCAGGTCAGGTTGGACGGGGCTCTGAGCAACCTGATCTGGTTAAAGCTGTCCCTGCTCACTGCAGGGGGGTTGGGCTAGATGATCTCTACAGGTCCCTTCCAACCCAAAGCATTCTATGATTCTGTGTTAGGATTATTTAAATGTCAGTGATTTAAATGTATCTCAAAGCATATTGGTACTTGTTTTAGTTTTGTGGTTTCAGTTTGTTTTGTTGTTTGGGAAAAAAAAGTTCAACAGACAAAGCACAGTGTACCATTTACGTAGCTTTTAAGTTCACATTTTGATAAAACGTTTGGTATTTACCTTACTAGTTTACTAAAAGAATTCTGAGCTTCTGACAAATTCCATCAAAGCAAAGATTATATTAAAGGGCTTATCAAATAGTTAAAGTAGTAATTTTACATTGTCTTGTCAATTTTGCATGTCCATGTCTACAGGTTGACTTTCACGCACATTGTGTTGGCTTGCACTTTCTCCCCTTTCGAGTGTGAAGGAAGCTCTCGGTGTTCATCTGGGAAGCATTACTTTTGCCATTTAAACATTTCTGGATTGCCATGATATTTTTAGAATTTAGAGGCCAAGTATAAATATATTGGCTTCACGCTCATCATGTATTCAGCTTTTTTTAAAGACCACATAAGCTTCATTAATAAAAATAGTTGACAGGCTTGCTTTTAGAACCACCTCAGCTAGGAGACCTGCATCTGAACTGTGGATTATTGTGGGACTGTGCTGGGAGGACTTTGCACCGTTGCTGCTCTTTTGCCAGCGCATAAGGCCCACTTACACCAGATGCTGCAGGCATCTGCTGCACTTTTTTTTTGGTAACTGATAATTTTTGTGTCTCCTAGGAAATAGAAAACATAAAGGCAAATTAGAAAGTTCTGATTTGCTTTTGTTCAAATATATACGTATGTGAGAGCTATGTCTTCAGAAGAGTTCAAGAGTGGAAGGAACATTACAGTATTAAAGGAAAAAAGGCACGCTTGATTATTGTTAATAAAAATAATTTTAAAAAAATTTTAAAACCCAATCCTTCACCATCAGTGTGAGAAGATAGCGTTTTACATACTCTGCATGATACAGACCAGTTGTTGATGTCAGTAGAGGATAGGGTTGACTCTCCAGCATGACGTTTCTGGGAGGCATTTGCGTCCAGAGAAGGCACCTCATCAAAATCATCCTGAAGAGATGTGTCTTTTTTTGCAGATTTTGTTTTTCTCAGGTTTTTGTCTGAGGAGGAATATGATTGTAGGTAATGTTGGAATCAGCAACGCTGAATCAAATACACTGGTTTTCTAACCCAGTTTCTTTTCTCATCCACAGTCTGAATTACCAAGATACTTAGAAGTATGTGTCGAACCTTTCCCCATGCAGAACCTTTCCCCATCCCTCTTGTTTTTAGCTTAGTTGTGTAAATGCTTTTATTGGTGTCAGTGCTGGTTTACGCAGTTCCCAGCTCTGGCTGTTCCTTCCTGTGCTGCCCCTCCAGCTGGCTGGTGTAGCTGGTTGGGGGGCTCTGGATGAACTGTCAGGAAGCTTATCTGGGTGTCTTTTTTGGATAGAATCCTTTGTAACTTGGGTGAGTTGTTTGATCTGGTTCATGTGTAGTTTCACAACTGTAACTGAGCACTGGAAGGTACCAAAGTAGGAGTGAGGGAGAGAAGATGGGATCTACTTAAGCCATTACTTCTGCTGAAAGAATTGGACACGTAACTGTGCCTTGAAAAATTGAGGTCACAGATCTGGGCATCAGTCAGTGCTTGATCGTTTGATTAAGATTAAGGCATTAAGATACGGGATATTTTGGTTTTCTTATATGCATTAATTTGACATTGTAGTCCCAGAGTATGTGCAGAAAAGAAGATTTCATTTCATGGTAGGAATGTTGTGCTGATTAGATGGTACATTTTTGAAGACATATTGTTATTTTGTATTTTAGTTATCATTTCAATTAGTTTTCCAGCTACCAATGTAAGATCTAATGATCTAAAATGCTGTACCACAGCCCAAGAAACTTTTGTTCTCATCTTTGTTTGTTTGTAATGTGGGTACATCAGTTGCTGTCCTCCGGCCCTCTGAAAGCGTAGCTCCTGGGGAAAAGAATCACCTTTTTCTTCTATAAGGGAGATTGTTTGAAAGTAAAGACCAAAGATGTTTATCATACTTTTGGTTATCTGCATCTATGTGAAGATTAAATCTGGGAACATCTGCAGATAAATTATTTATAAAGTGATCTTTGACAGACTGACGATGTCTTTCTTTGCCCTGTGTTACTTGGAATATGCTCTGCATTGTCTGTTGAATTTGGTTTGGTTTAGACATATGTGAGAGTTTGCACTCGCTTGCTCTCTGTCTTTCTCTCTTTTACTTATGCATGATGGACAGTACTGATTTCTATTTATATTATTTTGTATTATAATGTAATATAACGTATATTACATTAGCAGGTATATTGACTATGTTGTCTATTACTTTCAGGCACATGGCCATGGAGGCTATGATTCTGATTTTAGTGATGAGGAGAATGGAGAGAAGCCTGTGCAAAAGACTAAGAGGTAATGTACAGAATTAACACTTTGCATTATGTATTTTGTGCAAATGGCCTAACTGTGTATGGAAGATTACGCTGTGCTATGTAAAGTCTGGTGTTGAAATGGTTTTTGAAAAATCGGTCTCTTTGATTCCTGCGTCTCCTCATGTCAGGCTTGCCTCATGTCATCTCCCAGGGGCAGCTGATGAAGATCCGTTCTGCCATGTCCATCTGGTGTCTATATGCCCCTCAGTTCTCGGAGCAGAGTGTTTAATTTTTCCAAATATTAGTATCAACTGCTGGGGTTTGGCTGTGGTGTTCACTTCACTGTGGTCCATCAGGACACGTGGAACTGTTAAGAGAACAAGGCAAAAAAGGCCAAGTGGCAGCAGGCTTTGTAGATATAAAACACCTGCTTGGAGGAAGTGAAGAATTGATGCTACTTCTTTATTATTTAATTTGCAAAGAGACCTGGGAATTGGTGAATTGTGTTGTACTCAATCCTTGAAATGTAACTGCACATCTCTTATTTGAGATCATCTTTGCCATTTCTTTCAGCAGTTCACACAGTTAAGTGACCTTGAATTTTGTAGTTTGATCCATTATATTATTAAGGTTTTTATTTATGTCTGTGTTTATTTTGCTTTGGCACCATAGTCCTTTGACACTTTCTGCACCACACTGAACATTTTGCCTATATAATGCATATATTTTTCTTACCTTTTCCTGTCTCTCCCTTGCTCTGTTGTTGGACTTTATTTAAGAAGGCTTTCTGGAAACTTTCTTAGGACTCTTGCATATTTTCCTTTGTAGTAAAATTGAAAGAATGGGTTTTGTAGTGTCTGACTGCATTCTGGGAAAAAAAATTCATGTTTTAATCATTGGAATAATAGCAGGCATTGTGCTGTTCCATTTATTTTATAAATGTAGCTGTTCTCCATTAAAACAGTGACTGATTTTGTTCAGTTTTTGTTTTCTTTAAAAGGCCATTACACATTATACCATTCCACTTTATAGGTGGAATATTAACTAACCATCAGGAGCCTTTCAAAAATATCATCATTACCCTTGTTCTGGCAGACTCCTGCTGATTCCCAGTAGGGCTTTTATGTGGGTTCACTGTATATGTATATATTCTTTTCTTGCTCTATGATGATATTTATTGTCACTTTAAGGAAAACAGTAGTCTTAAATTTTCTCCATATTGCTGTTTTATGGAGTCTCCTTACAGGAATTGTGTGCCTACAGGTCCTTTTGAGCAAATGATACCCTTAGTTTCTTGAGTTCTGTATTCCATAGCTTGAAGTATAAATTCCCTGGCTTGCTTTCTACAGGTTTCTGACTTCCATTCTTTCTGCCAGCTGATAATTATGGAAAAAATCTTTTCTTCACTTCTACTGAGGAATGAAACTAAATATACCTTTTACTAGCTAAAGTGTATCACTTAATATTGAACTTTGTATTACCTTGTTGAATTCTGCAAATATTTCTAGCTGCCCACTGACAGGTATGGTTCACAACACAGTACTTAAGTTTCAAATAAGTGATTCTTGTGATTACACTAAGAGAGGCAGAGCTGTTTAATGAGGTGTTGAGACGTTAGCATGAAAGGATGGCATAGGCAGTCACTCTTATTCAGTGAACCGACTGTCCTTCCTGCTCCTACTTGGCTGTGTAGCTGAGATTTATAGTGGGCTTTAAATGTAGAGTGAAGCTGAGGAATCTTCAGGATTTTTTCATTGTGGTTCTGTAATGATAATATTGATAAAAATAAATACTACAAATTGCTGGTTTAAGCTATTTTCTTTAAGTGCTAACTGTAAGCAAATGCCTTTCTGATTTTGTTCTGCAAATGAAGTAAAGTTTAAGCTGATGTTGGTTCTGAAGTTGGGTTTTGTTCATGTAGAAACTAGCAATATAACAGTTTTTGTTACTCAAGTTAGCGTGAAGTTTGGCTTATGGAAATTTTATTGCTTATGAAAAGTTCTTGACTAACTTTTCTTCCTTTTTCCTCCCTACCTTTAGTGTAAAGGAAGATGGCCTTCTGATAAAGCCATTCCAAAAAGCAAAACAAGGCAGTGTCGTTCACAGACAATTTGCAGCTGAAGAATGGGATAGGTATCTTTTATCTATTGCTTTTGTGAGGCATTTTTCCCTTAATGTAAAGAAAGCTTTCACTGAGACGTATTTGTTATTAACAGGGAAGAAGCAAGAAAAAGAAGATTTCACTTGATAGCAATGGATGCTGTATCCTTCATTTTTCTTCAAGTTTGAAGATGGGGCACAGGTGGTCCATTATGGTGAAATACTGGGATTTCTCCGTTATCACAGCACCAGATACTGAGTCGTTCTTCAAATTAGCTTCTTTTTGTTGCTGAGGTGTCTCTGAGGATGCCTTTACTCAGTAGAGGCTTTTCCAGATTCTTCCTATATGCTCCTTTGTTCTGTTTGGGACAAAATTACTATACAGTGAATTTTCTTTAGACTGGCACAAAGACACATTGCTCTTTCAGTTGAGTTTATACAGAACATAATTCTAGATAAGGCTGCTATTATCTGTGGACAAATACATTTCTACTGGAAATTTAAGAATGCATTAGTTAATTTAAAAGTCTATTCAAAACAGCCTTATCTCCAGTAATTTCTTCTACAGATGCTCTAATGTAAGCCTGTTTAATATCATGTGCAGTTTTATTTTAGGGTTTAATTTCAATCTCTTAATCATATTTCATGCATAATTTGTAACCATTTTTATAACTACTACCTTATTTACATTACAACCTTTCTCCTTTTATTTAGTTTTCACCTGGGGCAGTCATTACATGTTTTGACTGAGTGTATCTGAAATACCATCAGTTCCTTGTTTGTTTAAATAGCTGTTCTCCAGCAGTAACAGTTAATAAATAGGAAAGTAAAGACAAATTAAATATGGAAAGACTTACTTAAATCTGGAAACTCCAGTAAACAGAAAGTAACTTCTCCTAACCTGCTTAGAATTTGGCCAGACTCTACATAAACCATCGTATGCCTGTAAAGGGGGCATACAGTCCCTTAATCAGTCCCACTGACATTGTAGACTCTTACTAGTCACAGAAAAACCTGCATATTCTGGAATGACTACAAAACTCATTATGTAGAGACTTTTATGAGTTTCTGCTAATGTTTTTGAGTGGTTCCTATTTAAAACCTTCACTGTTATGCAATTTTATTGCCTAGTAACTCAAATGGCAGCACAAAATAGTATGTTGTGTTAAATGTGTTTAATCATGCCAGCTAAACCTTCTGGACTTGCTTCTCTGTTCCTTCTATTTGTTGTGGAAAGAAAAAAAAAAGACACATGCTGAGGTTAAATCAACTTTTTTGGGGGCCATTGGAGAATAAAATGTTTTCTCAATAAAATTCTAATGCATGTCAAAATAGTAGGTTGATACAAATTATTCAGACTGATGCAGTAGTTGCCAGGATATGTACCAGGAGATAATGTACTTCCTAATTTGCTGCTTCAGAAACACCATACAAGTTAATTGAAAATATTTTTAAGTAGCCATACATAATGTTTTTATTTGTGAAGACTGTTATTTTCTGAATAAGTAATTACGTATTTTTTTCTCAAATTATGGTACAAAATGTGTTTCAAATCATGTCTCTGAGGCCAAAGTGTTCTAAAAAAAGCACTGCGTTTTTTCCTGTGACTTTCATCTCCAAACTAAAGCAGATAACTTTTATTTGTATGTTGATGGTAAAATGTAATAAGTTGTTCCATTTTAGTAACCAGACTATTTTTATAATACAAAAGTACAACCTGTTATAAACCAAAACTGCAGTACTAAGAAGCTGTTTTCTAAACTACAGCTGAAAAAATGAACCCAGTTTCTATGTATATGTCTACAGAGCATCTTTGATAAAGACAGACAATTTTATGAAGGTCTGGCAGCTGAATGAGGTTTTAAAGATGAAATTGCCTTGAATTCCTATATGTGGAAAGTAGCTTTTGTGAAAGGTTATTAAGTAAAAATTGCTAATTAATTCCTTTCTTTCTGGAAATCACTGAACTGTTTTTGAGGAAAAAAGGTCTTTTGGTTCAGTATATAGAAAGTTTCTACCATTTTTTTGGTTTTAAACCATGGTAAAATAAAAGAAGGTAAGTTCTGAAACAATCCTTAATTGCTTTATTCAGTATGAAAGACATAAGAAGTTTGTGAAGGACTACATTTTATACTATGGTGGCAAAATAGAGGATTTCCGACGTTCTGGGTAAGAATTGTTAGCAATCTTTCTCTTCATGCCCCCAAAGCTCCCCTGTTATGTGAAGTTGTTTAAATACATATTGTAGCTTTGTGGGGAGAGGGGGATATGGCTATGTATCAAATTACTAATTCTTGTGATCACAAATAGTAGCTACAGCCATTGTAAATATCCAAAACACAGAATTGCCTTGTTTCATTTTGCACCGTTATTTTTATATAAGAACTTACCATGAGCTGAATTATTCTTGGTTTGTTATGTAAAAGGAAAGATGACAGGTGAGCATTAATTGAGGGTACATTGAGAAATATCTGGCAGTACCTTCAAAATAACAATCTGAAATACTTTTGAAATGTTCAGAATTGCTGTCCATTGTCCAGAATAATGATAGCCTTCTTTAAGCTATCTGTAACTGCCTTCTAACATTGCTGTCTTCAATACAAAGTGTAAAAACTATTTTCAGGATCAAGTCATCCACAGTTTCAGTGGCCGTTTTCCACTGTGGATTTTTCATTTGGGAAAAGGTATGCCAGGGAGTGAATTTTTTGATAGTTTTATTCCATAGCAATATATTCCTTTATGTGGTGAGGTGGAGATCACAACTGTGAAATACTGATGTTTACGAAATTATTATTTGGCTGACTTTTCATTTTAATGTTACATTGTACTAAAAACAATGTGTCTTTTTATAGAGCAAACGACAAGACGGATCTTGACGTTATTAGAGAAAACCATAGATTCCTGTGGAACGAAGATGATGAAGCAGACATGAATTGGTACCTGGAACTGTTACAGAACATGTTATTTTTAGATCACTTGTACTAAATTTGTGGTGTCCCCTACTAATTAAGAATTACTGTGCATACTTAGTGATCATTCTTTGATCTTTAATGCATTTAAAAATGAAAGACCTTTAGGAGGTCTTTCATATTGTAATACTGCTCAGTGGCAAAATGAATTGATGACAGAAAGAACTAAGAAATATTTGTGCATTCTCCGAGATCCAAATGACTGTTCTGAAAACGCTGAAGGAAGCCTAGTTTGAAAAAATACATTGATTTGTGCTGTAGATATATTTTAGATGTATTTTTCCAGTTTTATGGACATTACCTCTTAGCTCAATGACTGTATTTCTATTGCATTTCTAGCTCTGCAACTTATGTTCTTCATATGAAACAACATGTCTTTGTCTTGCTGATGTCATTACAATGTAAAATGAATTGTATCATGTTCTATATTTAATAAAAAGAATACCTTTTATTATAGGGAGAAGAGGCTTGCAAAGAAGTATTATGATAAATTGTTCAAAGAATACTGTATAGCAGATCTCAGTAGATACAAAGAGAATAAGGTACGTTTCATTATTATAAATCACGTTGGTTTTAAAGTATATCCTTTTTTAAAAATTGCCTTATGATTGTGGATATGTTGTGAAACCAGGACATTAGTACCCCTTCCCTAGAAAGAGAGTTGTGAGAACTTGTCAAATTATTTAATAAGCAGCAGCAGTTTGAATCCAAGCATTGTCACTGCCCCAAAAATGTGCTGCTGTGGGAATAGGAGCATTTCTGTCAGATGGTGTTTTATGAAGAGGTACATTGTATGTAAGAAAGGCAGAAAATGCAGAGGGGTTAAGGAGAGAAGGCTAGAGAGGTTTGCCTGGAGAGAAGCACTAGATGAAGCCTAAGAAAACCCTGGGAATGTTACTGTTTAAAAAAAAAAAAAGGGTCTAAAAAGAGACAGTTTTGTACTTCAATGCTGGCAGAAACAATTTTGGAAATGTCTGTTCTAAAGCAGAGTCTTTTGCTGGTTGTTCTTTTCTGTTTATGGAAACAGGATTTGTATGTTCCTTGTAAATAAATAGAATTTCTTAAGAGAAACAGCCCAATTCCAGCACCATTTTTTCTTCTTAACCAGAAGAGCCTTTGTCATTTCCAAGTTTTTGACTAACTAACGTCTTAGTCAAAAAGAATACGTGAATTTTCTGCTGTGATTTTGCAAAGAGTGTTGCCAAACTCAGATGCATCTTGGTGGTGTTAGTACATAGTAACAACCCAGCACTGCCAACAGTGTCTATATAAAGTTCTTTGAGACTATTTATAGTGTTGAAAATTACATTCACTGGTAAATATTTGCAAGGACTGGGCTTAAATTCTAATATTAGGCAGAAAAGATGACAGCCTTCTAAAGAAAACCGGAACAGAAAAATGCAAAAATTAAATGAAAATTAGCAAAAAGTAAAATGCTGAAGATGTCTTCCCTCCTTTTTCTTGAGTAAATTTGATTTTATTTTCCTATAGCTGTTTCATATCCCTCAAGCTCTGCCCCACCCCCCCAACTGATTTTCCCCTGAGCCTGCTTACAGATTTTGTTTCTTTCACTACTGTGCCAAGTTTCCATATGTTTGCTATCTTTTGTGGGAAACTGTTCTGCCCCAGTTTCCTTGGTTGAGTTTGCTTGTTGGTTTTTTTTTTTTTAATGTGTTGTGTGAACAGTGTTTCCCTGTCAGACTTCAAATGTGGCTGTCCTAACTTTGAGGTCACTCTGAATTCCTATGTATGTTCATAAGTCATTACCTGTATTTTTGGAACTGCCATGTCAGCATAACTCTGCTATATCATGTAATTTGTTCGCTTATATTAGGTTATGCTGTCTGTTCTCAAACATGTTCTGACCATGTGAGAGTCCTTTCTTAGAAATTCTTAGAAAAATAGAAAAAATGAGATTTTTCTCAATTACTGATTTATCCATGCCCATGTTTGATACAGAAGGATGTCAAAGCAGGTTTTTTTCTTGGAAGTCAGAAATAAGCTGCTGATCCCATTCACACCAATGGAATGCAATTTGTGCTTTCAGATTTTTCCTGCCTTGATTCTTTTTCTGCATTTCCAGAAACTGGAAGTTGGATATCTTTAGCCCCTTGTGCCTTCTGTTTTGCAGTGCTGGTGCTATGAGAGGTGCAGGGTGGGTAACAAGCTTCTCAGCTGGCCAACCTTTTGTATGATAGTTGTTGATGCTTTATATGATGGTGCTTCATCTTGATATAAGAAAGAACTTTTACAGTGAGAAGATTAATTCACTGGAACAACTTCACCAGTGACATTAGGTAGAGTCCCCATCAATGAAGATGCAATTGCACAAGGTGCTAGATAACCTCACCTAGGCTCCCTTTTCCACAAAAGGCTGCACCAGATGATCTTTCGAAGTCCCTTCCAACCTGGGCTGTTCTGTGATTCTATGATTCTGTATCCTGCTAGGTGGTGTCAAAGTAAAGTTGGAGATCAGTTTTCTGTGATGTTTTTTACTCTCTATATATATATTGCATAGATTGAGACTTGCACATACATACTCATCTATCTTTTCACAACTGTAATTTTAGTTTTGCTACTAGTCAAAATCTTCTAGCGAGCTAATTCTTCTCAAGACCTCTGCATAGAGATTGTAGCTCAGATCTTATTTAGAACTTTTCTCGGAAAAGCCACTCTTTTCCTAAGTACTGGATAATGATAAGGACCAGTTTCATGGGAGGGGCTCTCTTGAGGTCTGAAAAACAAGACTGAAGCTCAAAAGAAAACAGTAAGAAGCCCCAAGACACCTGAGCCCCCGAGGCCACAGCTGTGCTCCAGTTGCTGGTTCAGACTGTTCCACTCAACATGCGTGTATGCATACACACACACACACACACACACACACAGAGATGGCTGGGACTCCCCTGGTCCCGTAGCAGACCCCCCGTGCTCCATCCTTAGAGATACACAGGTACTCTCACACCCAGATCTGGCCAGTGGAGACCCGCTCACCCTCCTTGCTCCCAGGCAACTTCACCTAGCTGGTACCTAGTCTGGCTTGGTCTTCACTGGTGCTCGCACGCCTGCACTCACCTTGCTTGCTGGCACTGCAGGCAAATGGGACCCTGTGACCCACGATCCTTCTTTTCTTTGTGTAATTAGGACATATAATCTTTTCCTTCTCTTTTGAGAGAATGCCAAGGTGACCCTCTGGTGCGAGGCTGCTTAGAGACACTGGAAGAGTGTGCTCTGCCAGCTCTTGCTTGTGATGGGTCTATTACTCCTTACGTTTTCCCTAGATCAGAATTTTTTAGGTCAAGGTTGTCTTTGAATCTTCAGTGCATCTTGTCTGCAGGCTTTGAGGCTGATAAATGACCATCTGTATTGTCAGCTAGTTTAGTTCTATGTCAGTTTTGCAATGCAGTAAGGGAGAGTGCTCTGCATGTAAGTTTTACTTTGATATGCATTGGACTAGAAATGTTCTCTTTGTTGTCTTATTTTCCTAGAAAGGTTCTTATTTGCTGTCTCTGTGCTTTGTTTTGTAGCTTAACAGATTGGAAATGTCTCCTATTTGCTAAGAAGTGAAATCTGTCTGACACCTGGTCATTAAACAGAATACATTTTATTCTTTTGTCTTTATTTCCAGATCATTTTCAGATTTCTAGGCCAACTTGTCTTCTACTTGGTAGTGTTAATATGTTCGCTTTTGCATTGTTTTTCAGCATGGAGGCTTTCCTGTGAAAGTAAAAATATTTAAAATATCTATGGTATTTTTCCACAGTGTTGTCTAAATTCTAATTTCTTTTCTTCTGAAAGAGGTGACTGTGGACATACTGGTTGTTGCTGCAGCCAATGCATATTACACAAGCAGTCCATATTTAATTCGGGAATTTTATTTTTTATGGATATTAAATGGTCTTTCACTAACATTTCATATTAAATTAGCCATGTGATACTCTTGTAAAGCATCTGTTTTGGAGTTGTTCTACTTGGTCTTGGCCTACCTTGTAGAAATAGCTCATTTAGGATTTTGTTGAAGTCATTTAACAAAGAAGATGAAGCAGAATAAATGCTGTCTGCTGACAATGCTTTTGCATTCCTTAATGTTGCAGGCTGACTATTCAAAAACCTACCCTAATTTTTAATTTTCCTATATAGCTTAATCTGTTCCTGATATTTTAGCTTAGTTAGAGGAATTCAATTATATTTGCTTTTTATTTTATTGTTTCTTCTTAGCCTTGGTCTCTCTCTGTCATTTTCCACTAGTTGGTGGAAGAATGATTGGCAAAAATAAATGCACATGAGGACAACTTTTGTCTTAGAGGTACTACAGGTGGTTCTGGCTTCCTCCTTTCTTTTAGTTTGCTTATTTTCTTCATATCATTACAGAAATACTCTGTAAGGATATAATCTGATTTATATCTTACTGAGTCAAGTTCAGACTATGAGGGAAAATTTGTATAAAAGTCTACTTCAGTAGCAAAAGTGAGCATGGATAACTTGGTGATTGGTGAAGTAACAGATGGACTGTGAAAAAGCAAACAGGCAGATAAGGTTGAATTATTTTTTACTTTTTATTGCCAGCAGCAAACACATGCAAAATTGGTGCCGAGATACTGTTGACGTTTAATTGTATTGCACTATTTTTCAATTGCATCACAAGCTTTTCAGAATTAGAATACCCTGTAAAACAGCAAATATCCTTTAAAAGAGCAAAAACAATTACCATCACTCTTTGGATCAACTGGTTTCTATCATGAATTCTGCATTTACAGATGTATTTTACATTCTGTTTTCACTGAACTGTTCAGCACTGTTTGTGGTTTTTACAATTGATTAATTTTTGTTTGACTGAAGCATGAGTGGTGTAATGGTACCTTAGACCACGCTGCAGATTTGTAGAGTAGGCCAAGCACAACCTGATCCAACCTTAGCAAACTGTCATCATACACAATATGATAGCAGAACCTGATCTTATCCTGTGATATTTTTACCAGTGAAGCCAGTAGGTGGGAAAACATTGTTTATGTTATAATACCAATTTGAAAATTAGGGGGCTGTCATGGTTTAGCCCCAGCCAGCAACTAAGCACCACGCAGCCGCTCGCTCACTCCCCCTGCCCAGGTGGGATGGGGGAGCGAATCGGAGGAGTAAGAGTGAGAAACACTCCTGGGTTGAGATAAGAACAGTTTAATAATTGAAATAAAGTAAAATAGTAATGATAATAGTAACAATATACTACTACTACTACTACTACTAATATATAAAGCAAGTGATGCACAATGCAATTGCTCACCACCTGCTGACCGATACCCAGACAGTTCCCGAGCAGCGATCGCTGCTCCCCAGCCAACCCCCCCCCAGTTTCTATACTGAGCATGAGGTCATATGGTATGGGATAGTCCTTTGGGCAGTTTGGATCAACTATTCTGGCTGTGCCCCCTCCCAGTTTCTTGTGTACCTGGCAGAGCATGGGAAGCTGAAAAGTCCTTGACTAGCACAAGCAGTACTTGGCAACAACTAAAAACATCAGCGTGTTATCAGCATTATTCTCATTCTAAATCCAAAACACAGCACTATGCCTGCTACTAGGAAGAAAATTAACTCTATCCCAGCCGAAACCAGGACAGGGGCTGATTTAGAGGCAAGTGTTTTGTTGGTGTACAAATTTTTAGTTTTCTTAGGCATCTTCTATGTAATATATTGACTTGGGAAAAATCAGTGCCAGCAAAACATTTGGCTACTGATGTCTTTCTGCTCAGTTTTTTTCAGCTTTGTTATTAAGGTGCAAAGCATTTATATGAGAGTATGGCACATTCTTAAATGCCAAAACTTTTGTTTCCATGTTTTTTCTGATGTTCTTTGAACCACATACCACTTCATGCATGAGAACTCCATGCAGTTGCCCTTCAGATACATTCATAATAAAAGAATTATTGTGGTTTATTAAAAAAATCAACATTAAAGAGCACACACAGCAATAGATACCTATACTTCTGTACAGTGTTTAAAATTAGATTAAAAACATTGAAAATCAATCCATTGTATTACAGAATTTATACCACTGCATCTCAAAATGCACATTTGTGTGGGTTCAGTCTATGAGTGCACCAAAAGAAGGTTCATACTCCAAAGGATGCTTTGGAACTCAAGTGCCAAAGATGGGCTTTGTAGCCATTTTTGTACCTGTTTGATTTTGTAACGTTTCTTCCCCCTCTCCCCTCCCCATCTTTTAACATGAAGGTCAGAGTCTTCTGTGCTTTGCTTAAAGAGCAGTAATTTTATCTTGTTGTCATCCTCTGTTCATGAATTTTAAATGAAAATGTAAGATAGCCCTTTTTGGAGAAGTTGTATGCCTCTAAGTTTTATCCTCTCTTTCTACTTGTTAGTGAAAATAATTTTTTTTTCCCCTAGTCTGTTCTCACTCCCTTCTATCTTCAATCTTTTCACTAGGCTACTTGCCATTTTGAGAGGATGAAGCAGATTCTACTGGAAAACAAAAATAGTAGATGAGTTACCTACATGTGAAGTTTCTAGGCAATGTAAAAAGAAATACAACTTAGTTGTTGGTTTGGGGTTTTTTTTTTTGTCTTAGTCTTTAGGATGTAAGAGGTGATCCATTGATACATGCTAATATGACTTTTCAGTATTCCAGTGGTCTTCTCAGTTTTTAGTGTGGGCAAAATTGCAATGAAGTATCTAGTAAAGTCAGTCTATCCTAATTTCCTATTTGTTCTTTTGCCTGTGATGAAGCCTTTTAGAAAGTTGCTGTTCAGTACTGAACAGCATCTACTGGAATTTGAATTGCATGTGTAAATTGGAATTCTTCTGGCAAGCAGAGGCAGAGAGGTATTTTTAATTAACAGAGAAAGAAATTAAATGTTACTAGCCAGAATTGAATGGATGAACCACATTGCAGGACATCAATCAACTGAAATTAGTCTTTACATTACTGAATACGTTGACTATTCACAACTTCATTTTGGTTCTTATCTTAACAGTTTGGATTTAGATGGCGACACGAAAAAGAAGTAATTTCAGGAAAAGGTAATGCTGTCTTTCATTTTATATTACGTTTCTCCTTAATGCTTTTCTTGCTGCTTTAGATAGTATTTGACAATAGCAGTAAGTTTATCAGATAATAACAGACAATAAATTGACCTAGCTTCTAACTTTTCTGGTTTATGCCACCTAGCTCTAGAGTGCACGCTGATCTGCATATATTAAAATTAAGAGAACATATGGTTTATTTTTACAAGGTCAGATTTGTAATGAACACCAACATAATGCATTTGATAATGTAGAATTTTCATGGATATGTTTTCTTGCTGCTTTTCTCCAGTAGTTCCGTTGCCTCATTAGTCTTTGATACCTGTAAGTGAAGTCTCTCAATACTTTTCCTCAGGAAATAATTTTCTTAACAGTTTCTCCAATGCTGTTTTGCAAAATGTTAACTTTTTAATTAAAGGTCCATGTGTGATGTCTGTTTTAAGCTAAATTGGTTTTGAAAGCCTCAGTGGGAATCACTGGGAATGGTTGTCATGTCTCCCAATCCTGTTTCTAAATCAGTAGCTTATTCTGGCTGCTTCTGCGTGTGAGTTCTTACAGATGTGTTATTGGGACTTTGCCCAGAGGTCCCCGTTCCATGGCCTGGGCGCACGGACTTGTTTGAAGTAGCTGAACAAGCAAGAAAAGGATGTGAATGTGTTGCTGTTCCTGTGGGCAGATCTTCATGCACATGTACGGTTTTCAGAAGTCATGCATGCACATGCAAGGAAATCGCATGGAGTGATAGTATTGATCATAGCAGTTCTGTAAACAGCTCTATTTATTATAATATATTACAAGAAGCTGGAAGTACACTTGTTTTTAAAAAAAATTATATCATTTCACAGGAGGAAGTGCGAACATTAATGGTGGGGGTTTTTAAGCTATAAAGATTAAAGCTCTTAAAGGTAGTCGTAGTCATAAGTTGCATTCAGCGCTGCAGATTGTATTAACAGGTAGTCACATTTGATGTATGCTTTATGGAATGCTTTAGCAAGGTAATTCAAATGAAATGAGAAATGCATAATTTATGAACAATTATGTCTTCATGGGGAAAAAGAATTTAAAGCTGCATTGTCCTTTTAACGTCTGGTACTCCATATTTAAAAATGTGGGAGAAAGTGCGGAATGAGGCGTTTTGAGCTTCTGAACGCGACCCTAAGGCAGGCGTGCGGCTGGAGCAAGGCTGGAGCAGTAGTACCTCTCACCGCTAGGGGGCGGAGGACGCCAAGCGCGGTTTCAAATGCGCCTTGGAAAGCAGGCGTGAATCCTTAATTCATAGAATGCTTTGGGTTATTAGAATCATAGAATGCTTTGGGTTGGAAGGGACCTTGAGAGATCATCGAGCCCAACCCCCCCTGCAGGGAGCAGGGATTGAACCCGTGACCTTGGCGTTATTAGCGCCACGCTCTAACCAACTGAGCTAACCCGGCTGGTCAGTGCCT
Organism: Pelecanus crispus; assembly: GCF_030463565.1. Classification (NCBI taxonomy): domain Eukaryota; kingdom Metazoa; phylum Chordata; class Aves; order Pelecaniformes; family Pelecanidae; genus Pelecanus; species Pelecanus crispus. The sequence continues at coordinate 19,249,548 of NC_134652.1, read as the reverse complement.
TTCTTGTGCTATTTTCAAGTATAAATCAGTAATATAAGTTGCTTTAATGAAGTGTAATAAAGCATTAATACCTACCTGTCTGATAATGCACCTTAAAAAAGGGAGAGCAGGCGCTTGTTGTAGCTGTGACAGTAATAGTGGTGACGAGAAGCACCGCTGGTGGACTGTACTGTGGTTTGGGGTGTGTTACGACGGGACCGTAGGGATGGGTTACCCACGTTTGATTGCTTTGTTTTCGATGTCTGTCTCTGTAAGGTCATGGAGAAGAGAAGGGTTAGGATGAGTGAAAGGAGAGGTGTCACTTGTATTACTAACTATAAATGCCAGATAATTTCTTTCTCTTCTTTCCCACTCCAGTCTTTTACCATAGGTGTTCTGAAAGGAGGTCATATTGGAGATTGCTCTTGTATCTCCTTAAAATTAAAATGTAGCCTTAATGACATAAAGTTGCCAGTTTGAATAAATGGTTCCACAAAATGGGCATTTTCTTAATTAAAATCTTAAGTTAAAGTAGAAACCCTATTTAAATTTTATACATCAGTGAATACTAGGCACATGAGTGAGTTGGTCTGAAAATAAATCCTTAAAATGAAAAGCTTTTAAGCTATTTAAAAACAGTATTTGACATGCCTTCCCAAGTACTTTTTCTCTACTTTCAAAGCATGAATAGTAAGGTATGGCATAAAATTTAAAAATACAAGGTATTTTAAGCAAAAGGCGGTAGTGGTAAAAGTTTTCTGTAGGAAAATAGGTAAAAAGTTCATTGGGTAGAGGTGAAATAGGACTTTCTTAGCAATATGCAGAAAGAGCAAAGCTGAACCTGTGGGTATATTTGCTGCCTTCTACTTACTTGTATTTGTAGATTAAGTAGTAAAATACTCAAACCAGACATATTATTTGGCAAAATAGGGTTTAATACCTACAAATAGATCTACTCTCCATTTTTTTTACTATTTCATTGAACTAACATTCCACTTTTAGTGTAGTAGTGTCTTTCTTAGTCTGTTTTATATGTGTATAAGTACACATATAATATGCTTTACCTTATTTAAACAAATGTTCTTCCAAACCTGTTTCCATTTATTTTTTCTCAGTAATTTCCTCCATGGAAAATAGGGTATGAATACCTGGATAGTGCACCATGTATCCATATACCAATCTGGTACATCTGAGTTCTGATCAAAATGCATTAAAATCAGTCTTTTGGCTCTCTCGATTTCCTTAGTATAGTTAATTTTCAGTACTTCATTTAGCTTGTAGTACTTACATTTTCCACCTATTCTGCTCTTCTGCAAGGAGCAGAAGGTGCTAATAGTTTTTAAAAGCACACATTTAACAGCCAGATTATAGGAGTTATAATTCTGAACATGAAGGCAGTAACTTCCCTGCAGCTCATAGCAAGGTGACAAAACTTCAGATGGAAGTGGAATTTTGGACATACATTTTTCTTGCTGCTTAAATTACGTAACTGTCCACTTGTCACACTGGTTTCTGTGTCTTCCTTTCTTGGACATCTAACTGTGGGAAAAGTCATGTTTCAAGCACTGAATAATCTGGTCCGTAGTTCCCTTTGATTTGGGTTCTCTATACACGTGATGGGCATTATAATGATCTCTTACTTTGCAAAAATACGTTTTTTAATGCTTTTATGACATTCAGATATACTAGAGTGATATATACTACTGAAAAAGCCTTCAGAAAGACTGGAATTCTGTATTCAAGCCAAAGTTTGAATGTGTGTTGTAGGGACTGCAGTGTGAAAGGAGGGTAAGAGAAACCTGACTGTTTATACACACGTATGGCATGGAGCAGGGATCTGGAAAAAAAAACCCACCATGACTTCAGATATTTAGATGATCATAAATGCAAGTACATGTGTAAGGGCACAGAATTATGGTGGTTTATATAGTCAAGTTCTGGTTTACCTAAGAATTCATTGCCTGCCTTAGTAATCTGAAGATATTGTTTCAACTGTATTCTTGTGAACATACCCAGTTTCACATCCAAAATGTAGAATATCCAGAATGGATTTTACATACTGTAAAAAGCAGCTAATCATAAATCTCTGCCTATTTTTCTGGGTTTGTTTTGGGATTTTTTTCAGAAGATACGAAGTAAATAGTCTGGTTAAGTTCCAAAAAGTTTTATATAATATAAATTTTTCCTTGTAGATTTTTGCTTCTTTATAACAGATACAAATTATTCCTGATGACACAGGATACTGATAACCATACCTTACATAGGGTTAAACATATTTAATGTATATTAATTTGAAACTCTTTTTATAATGGGAGTCCTGGGGTTTTTTTTGCTTCAAGTGTTAGCATTGCAAGTGTTTTTACATTGCAGAACTGAAATATCTGAGGACACTGCCAATCCATTAGTTAGCAGCTTAAAGCAGAATGTTTTGAGGTTAATCGTTCACCGACAGTCCTCCCTGTGAGCCTATTAATACACATCCTTACTGCCAGCTCTGCGTGCGAACCAGTCTTCTGCAAAGGGAATATATGTATCTTTATTACTGCAATATTGGGAACCCAGTGGTGTAAACAACACTGATTATGTGCAAAAAGTTTTAAAATTAGTGTGGTATTTAACATAAGAAACCCAAGGAAGCTTTTAAAGCTGCCGTATAGTTTCTCATAGAATTGGATTTCCTTTTCTTAAAAGAAGAGTAAAGTGTTTATGGAAAGTCATTAGAATACAAATTGTATGGTGAACTAATAAGGTAATAAGAACATGGGCATCTTAATTTTGTACATACATGATACTTTGAATAGTTTGATGTCATAAAGATGTATGTCTGAATCGCACCTCCTGATCCATCAGCCTCTGCTAAGTAAGTAATCGTTTAAGATATAGAATGTATCCTAGTGACGTTTATTTCTTCAGAGTTCAGTATTAGGCTTATTATTTCATAACATATGCCTTCATCTATACATTGTAGAACACAGTTCAAGTAATGTTCTTTCTTTTCAGATATGCAATATTAGACAGGTATGATTGATTGCTTTGTCATTATCTGTTATTGTTTCCTTAATCTAGATGTTACTTTTAGATTTGGGCTTTTTTATTTGAAAGAAATGGAAAACAAAAAGCAAAAACTGAGCAAAACTGGACATAACAACCCCAAACCTGTGCTTGTTAATCATTGAACCATGGTTTGCTGTTTTTGACCTCTTTAAAGGTCAGTTTTCCTGTGGAAATAAGCACTGTGATGAGAGAGAAGGCCTGAAGAGCTGGGAGGTGAATTTTGGTTACGTTGAACATGGTGAAAAGAGGAATGCACTTGTGAAATTGAGTAAGTCAGCCCTTCAAGGATATGTACACTTAAAAGAAGACAAATATCTTGTGCTTTAAAAGCTATCGAGTGAGACTTAAGGACAATTATATTAATTCATGCAAAATGGAAAATGATGAATAGGAGATAATTTTTGTAAATTAATTACAGGTAGTATGATGGTCTTGATTTAGAGAGAACGGCTATTAGCATGATATATGACAAAGTTGTTACAGGTTGAGCACCACTATAATTGGTGGTGTCATAAAATTAGAATCACTGATTATAAGCTGGTTTGTATACAAGCATGTCTGGCTTTAATGGACAATACTGCATTGCAAGGAGGGTTTTATCATTGTCATTGCTTAATCAGTTACATGGTTTAGGAGTCCTTAGGGCTTTGGACCAGACAACTTCTTGCACACCTTTAGCTCTACTAATTTTATTTTTAATACCTATGTTTTGTTCCAAAAATTCTAACTTCAATTAAATCACTTCCGTTTCCAGTCTTGTCTCTTGAGTGGGATTTTCTTATTCAGTATGGTGTACATTTTGATATATTCATCAGATAATTAAACTTACCACAGTTTACACAGTTACTTTGTGTAAAACAAGCTAATGGTGTTTTTTTCTTTTGTGCACAAGACACTCCATGTGGCAGCACTTTGTCTCTGGCAAAGCTCTAAGAGACTTACAGGTCTTCAGTATAATTGTAGAACAATTCGACCTGTCCACAAAGATCCATAAAATGGGATATCTGTACGTGATAAGCACTGACACTTTTTAATGAAAATTTGCCAGTGCTAAACCTGTCATCTTTCTCCAAGTTCAGTAAAATCTGGGTTTGTGCTGAAGACCTTTATCATGGTATTTTTCTCAAGCCTGGCTGCAATTACACTGTAACTTTTGTTTTGAAGGCAAAGCTACTGAAATTGGAAGATATTGCAAGTTTTGTATATGTATTAATAAGTTTTGTTAATTATGCTTATCACACACATGGGTGTAATGTTCTCATTCTCTTTTTTTTCAGGACTATGTCCAGAATGTTCCTACAAACTAAACTTTCATCACCGGTAATTAAATATTTTGAAAATATGGGGGCTGAATTATTGATAGATTACAGTTATGATGAACAACAAATAGGGAGAAAACTTCAGCTAGATGATCAGAAACTTCATTTATGCTGAAACAGATTCTGTTCTGGAGTTCTTATAAAGTCACTGGCTTGACACTGTTGAGAGTTAGATATTGTGCTAATGAAAGTACAAAACCCCTCAAACTGGAAGAATCCCATCCCCACCCCCATGAAAGTTTCCTTTGCTTAATTTCAGCCCAGTGATTGTTTTTCTTTTCTGAAAGTTTATGCAAAACAGTCTTTTTTATTTTCCCTCTTGCTGTGTGTAAGAGCTGGAATGCTTTTCCTTTTCTTAAAAACAGTGGTTTATGTGTGAATCAAGTGACTGTGCTTTGAAATTTTGAATTTGAGTATTCGTTCTTCTTTGAGAAAAACTTATTAATAGAGAAAAATAGTGATTTTTGAACCTATAAAATGTGTGCATTAAGATTTTATTTGTTTTTTATTATTATCTGTAATCTTACTGAATTCCACAACTATTGATACTCAGTTTTTATGATTTTCTGAATCTCGATGTGTCATTAATGGTTGGACTGGATGATCTTAAAGGTCTTTTCCAACCTAAACAATTCTATGATTAACTTAGTTGCATGGCTCAGTAATTAAGCTGTACAATTATCTGAAAAGCATATGAAAGGGAAACCTTCGAGCTAGGAAATTACGATTTCTGTTTTTAAAGTAACACAAATCAAAGGTGCATCTAGATGGATATATCCAAGATAGTTAATTAAAAATTAATTCATATTCAATTTCATTAAAGAACTGTGTTGGCACATATCAAGAAGGAGAATTAACTAGCTGAGATTAGTTTGATTTGTCTTGCTTCTTTTTGGAACTAAAATTGTACAACCACTTGAATTCAGAATAAGCATGGTCAAACATTTTCTCCTTGTCAGCTACAGAGTAATACTTTGAAAGAATTTTAATGACTTTTTTGTGCAAAGCAGCAGAAAAAAGTTAGCCTATGTTCACAAAAGAAGCCTATATAAGTAATACTGAAAATAAAATACACGGGTTGTTGGTCTGCAGCAGGTTCTTAGGCTTGAGATTCTTCTACCTCAGGTTTTGTTGCTTTCAAATATGAAAATATATTTTAAAACCTGTATTAACTGTTTTTCTCATTACATACATACAAGATTGCTAGAAGAAAAAATGAGATTTCAATATAAATAAGAATTTGGCATGTTACAAAATTATTTTCTGTATTTAATCTTTGATTGCCGGTTCACTGTTTTTGTTGCCTGCATCAGTGTCACTTTAGCAGCTTTAGCATTTCCTTTACCTCATCTTTAGCTATAGAGCTCTAGTGTTTCTGTAGCACTTTTCATTTTAACTATATTAATTTTTTTCAGTTTAACTAGTGATAGGTTTCAGAAAAAATGATAACTGTTTGAGGTAAATAATTGAGATTTACTGTTGCTTGAGGAGTACTTATAATAGAGAAGGTGTACATTCATTTTTTAAAGGCGGAAAGAAGTCAAAGCACACAAGAAAAGAGGCACAGCTGTACTGAACTCTAAAGAACCAAAAATTAAGAAGGCAAAGCTATCTTGTTCAGCAAAAAAGAAGTCCAAAAAAAAGACCCATAAAGGTAAATTTCAATTTTAGACCTTCAGTTTTTAAAATATTCAAATATGTTACTTGAATCTTAGTTTTGCTATACCTACATATGTACAGATATAGATAAATAATTATGTATAAATGTAGATATGGAACTTTCTTGACTGTGTAACACAGGTAGTCAAAAAGGTAAATTTCTTAGGTAAAATTTCCTAGGTGCACAACAAAGATAAATTTGGAGAAAAAAAGATAAATTTGTTATATTTTACAGAGAGGGAGAGCCTTCTGAAAAATATGCATTGCAAGGAAAATTTGTCCAAGGATTGGACACTGCATACCAGAAAGGCTTGTAAAGTGTTTAATTCCTTGAGGCTTTGGGGTTGAAAGCCTTTTGGAAATGTTAGGTAACCTTTTTATACCACAGATGGCAGGATAACATGTTTGTGCTCAAACTGATGCCCTTTGAACTCATGCAAGAAAAATCCTTTTGCTTCAGTGTTTGCTTGCTTTCTTTGAAAGTATGGTGTGTGCGTGCATGTGCACATGTTTATGTGATAGAAATATCCTTGTAAACAGTTTAAGATCACAGATAAAACCAAGATAAGCTTACTGGTTTTTAAACGGTGTTTCTTTCCAGATCAGGTTTCTTCAGAAGATTCAGATAATTCTGATAAAGGTAAAGTACTTGAATATGTTCTGCATTTTATGTTTTTGTAATAAATTGTATTATTTCATAGTTATTTGTCATTGGTCTTAGTTTTATTCGCTGGCAGTTTTAATATTTTATAAGATGATAAGAATGCTGCATGAAAACAAGCAGAGATATGAAGGGTCAAAATAATTACAAATTCTTGGAGAAAAACTGTAGGGAATTTTAAGGAGGAAATCTTTTAAGGAAGGAATAAAAATGTGGGCAGATAACAGAATGGAAATAATCAGAAAAATGAGAGGTCAGGTTGTTCCAGAAAAGAGTAGAGGGTGCAAAAATAGGTACGTTGTTAATAATTGCATGGGTCCAGGTATGCAAGTATGTGCTGCGTAATGTGTGCTGTGTAAAGTGCGTACTTCTCTGACATAACAACTACTACATTTCCTTTCAGGGAATGATACTAATATGTACTCTACTCGAAAAATTAATAGATTTTAAATAAATCCTAGGCTTTAACTGAAGTTTTTTTCCAGCTACCACCTGTAATACCTCAGAGACCTACTTGTTGTGGGTGGATGCACTCAGAGTCCCAGTGACTCTTTGGGCACTGGTTGTCTCTGTATCTCAGTAATTCCAGTCCCCAGTTTCCTTTTTGATGAAACAAGCCCCATCTCCTGGTCATGCCAGTTCTTGCTGCAGACTGTCTAGAAGGGATTGAGTGTTTCTACCGATTGTTCTGCTGTGCTATACGGTTTTAAGAATGTCCTCAGCACCTACGTTTTCCCACCTAGATACAGGAAGACCTGAAGCGGTTTACTTATGATTCAGACCATGCCCTAAGTCTCTGTTTTGTCAGGAAAGCTCTATTGGAAGATTGGGGTTTTTTAGGTCAGGGCATATTTCTGATAAGATTTTTGGTTTTGCTTTTCACTCCTTCTGTATACTTACACGAACGAAACAGTTATGCAGTAATCCATGTTTTCTGACAATTTCACTGATAAGTTACAATTGATAAAAGTTGTCATTCAAGTAGAAGTAATTGATTCATTTAATATCATGAGTCGAAACTGTATTGTAATTCTGGGTTTGTGATTATAAGCCCTTAATTTTAAGAACAAAGTGCTATGCTGCTGGTGTGTCAAGATCAGTGTTTTGACACGATTGTTGTTGTTATGTTTGGCCAAAATATTAGTATATTTAATCTAATCTAATATCTAAAAGTCTTTTTGATGCTGTATTGAATAATATTGGAAAATGTTTTGGTTTTACTTTATGCAAAATGAAGTTAAACCATCTAAATAATAATAATTAAAAAAGATAAATTCTGTTAAAATTTATTTCATAAGCGCTTTAAATTTTTTAACAGATTCAGGTAACAGTGATGCACAAGATGGTCCTTCAGATGCTGACTTTTGGAAAGGTCCTCTACAAGATACAGATGAAAAATCACGGTTAGTTTGATCTAGTGAACTTGTAGCTAGTAAAACGTACCATGTCCATTCAGAAATGAAAAGGCAGAGATTTTATCCTGCGTGTTTTAATGAATATTCTGACATTTAAAATTATGTCAGATCTCCTTCCATTTAGTGAACCTAAGTATGTTTTTTTTAAAGAGGAGACATACACAACACTGGAGGGAAAACTTTTGTCAAGCCACTACCATGCCACTGCTGTCTTACTCCCTACCATACTCTTAACTATCTTAGAACTAAATCCTAACAGTCAACTCACTGCTGTTGCACAGAAGGGGAAATGTGAAGGGTATAGGAATATATTGAATAAATCAAAATGGTCTATAGCAGCTACAAATTCTAATCAGAAGTCTGCTAAATAATCTTTTTCGTACAAAGATTATCTCCTAGGTACAGATCCAAAGCAGAACTTTGACTTTTTTTTTTTCTTTTTTTGTTTTTTTAACAGGGAGGAGGAGTTCGATGAGTATTTTCAAGACTTGTTTCTCTGAAAGTTGAAATTGATGTAGGCTGATTTTTCTTCATGAATTGTCACGATGAAAGTCTGGAATCCAGTCCTAATTAGGGACCAGAGACCTCTTTCTGCCAGCATACCTTTTCTACAGTCACTCATATGGACCATCTCAGTAGATTATTTTTGTAGAAGGCTTCAGGTCTAAAAACTTTCTTTTTATGGTGGTAGGCTGTATACTCATGAAATAAGAGAAATATTTTTTTTCAGTTCAGCACAAAAGATACATGGCACCCAAACTTAAAAGTAGGAAGGATGTAAACAAACAACAATATAGTTTATTGACATTACATTAAGGAAGTTGGCTGCTTTTTATTTTATCCCAAATTTCAGTTATTGTCAGATTTTTGTAAAGGGGCATTTTGGGAGATTCTGTTATTAGTTTAAAGCCATACACTTTAATATATTCATATTTCTAATTTATTAAACAAGAGTTAATAGCCTTAAATTTATTGGTCATGTAGACTTTAATATTCAGGTATTAGTCTCTGTAAATACTCTCAAATGCTATTGGAGAAGTTCAGTTTTTATCAAATGCATATTTTGCTTGAATTAAGGAAAACATATCTGAAATGTCTCCCCTACTCCTTAGAAAAGTTCAGTTCATGGTGACTTTGTTTTAAACTTTAGTTACAATATGATGTGACTGATAATTCCACTTACAAAAATCTGGTTGGTTGGAGAAATTTTTGATGTAAAAAATAGTGCGCGTTTCTACTGGAGATGTACATGTGACTTGTATGTTGTCTATGGTTTCTGACCTCCTTAACATTGATTGAATGTTAATCCTTCTTTAAAGTGTAATCCTAAATATACACGTAAAGAAGGTATATCGCTTGTGAAACTTACTGGATTCATCTTCGTCTTCAAATTGCAACACAACTTTAAACATTCTTTATTTTATGTTTCCAAAGAAAGAGTCTGCACGTGAGAGTTACAGTGGCTATTTTCTTTGTCCAATGAAAATTACTTTGGATATAAAGGATAAATGTTTTTTTAATAAAATGTTCATGTTAATCTGAGGAAAATTAATTTTGTATAAAACACATTTTTGATAAGTACTTCCCACTGTAGATACATTTATAGAAATTATTTATAATAAGTATTTGATGTGGAAAATGTAACAGTAGAGATGGTTGCAGTGTATTTATGAACATTTTACATGCACTTGTATGAATAAGTTGAGAACTCTATTTACAAGTATTACTTAACATAATTACAATTTAAACAGTTTGTACTTACATAATAGATGACAGTACAAGGACGTATTTAGGGTGCCCTTGAGTAAGAAATAAACGTAGCCTTGTGTGAAGGCTTCTTTAGGTAAGAAGGTGGATTTAAAGGTTAATTCTCTGTCATCTTGCAAGCTTGGTTGAGAGTCAAATCCAGTCTGCAGCAATCTGCTTACATGTATGCAACTTGCCCAAAGGGGCTTTTGTCAAGTGTGTTGCTATATTTGTTGCTTCAAGTATTGTATATTATGTGTTCTGGATAACTAACTCCTCGTTGGGTCTTCAAAATACAGTTATGAAATGGTACAGTATACATATTAAATACATCATTTAATACAGTTTGAATAAAATTACATGATTAAACAACCTTGAAATAGCTTTCTTAAGTATCTGCATTTAATACAGAAAATCATAACCTGATACCCAGTTTTATGTCATAACTAAGTTTGCATAAAATATTTGGCCCATTTATAAATAGGGATGTAGTAAGTGGGATTTTTTTGTGGATTCCTTTAATTTTGGGTGATAGTTGTACACAGTATCTATGTTCGTAGAGCATTCTTAGAAAGGTATATAATATGGCAAATCATTCTCCCTTCTCTGTGGCTGCTGAGGGCTCTTCAGAGAGAAAAAAAAGTATGGGTCTCCTTTCTTTAAAGGGGGAAGAGAAGTGGCAGGATTGAGTCTGCATGTCAGACTTGTTTGTTGCAGGAGTTGCATTTGACATCCATCTCAGATTTGGAACGGGTTCCAGTGAATACTCAGATCCATGCATAATATACTAGCCATTTTCCTTCCTTCATCTGCAGGAGGAGCCGGCTTCCTGAGACCTGAGTAGAAGGTATGGAGCGGACTCTGTCATTCTTGAAGAACAGAAGGTTTTGGTAGGGAGATCGTTGTTTATGAAGAGCTAATTTGTGTGCAGTCTGTCGTCTTGGTTGTAGAAAGGGAGGTAATGTGAATTCTGATGTGCTCTACTTCTGCTGTCCTCTCCCAAGATTCAGTTGGTGCCAGTTCACTGGTTTTCAAATACTTTTATTTACTGCATTTTAAAAAAGGTGCACTGAGTGTACATGAGCCTTTTAAAATGCCTCTGAATGTAGATCCTGCTGTAGATATACTGGTATAGGTATCTTAGTATTTTGCTCGTATGCAAAATACGATGTTTACGGTCTGCCTTTTTAGATTTTTACAATAAGAGATGGTCAGTTTAGGAACTGTGGGCAGAGCCATTTTCACATGGGCAAAAGAGTGGTTTTTCAGAGCTATGGCTATTACAGATTTATCCTTGGTAGTTTTCAAAAAATACTGTGTATCATGGACCTGCTTTTAATAGATATGAGCCAGGGAATTGTGTTGAGTATTCCTAAAGTGAAGGAGATGTTTACTCTAGAACTTTATATAGTATTGAGAATGAAGGAAAAGGACAATTCCAGGTTAAGGAAATAGACATAATATAAAAATCTTAAATATACAAGTTATGAAAATTGCAATTTTTTGTTTGAATTGTACATGTTAGATTTCATTCAGTAATTTCATATAAGATCTGTCAAAATTATTGATATTTTTTTCTGGACAGTGTGCAGAAGTTACATATTTTAATAAAAATACTGTATATAAATTGAGTGACATGAAAAAATACCTAGAGCGCACAGTGAACTCATTTTGCACCATTATTTTTTCTTTTAATTTTCCAGTTATTAATTGTAACTGTTTACTCCATTAAAAATCATTTCCAACAAATGGCAAGTGTTTAAGAGGATTGTTAAGAGGTTGATCTATACTATTCTATGCAAAGCAGAAATCCGCTGGGGCTCATTGAAGTTCTTTCTAGATGTCTTTTCTGTAGCAGAAACAGTGTCTGAGACAAAGAACTACAAAATTATACACGTTTTGGATTTTCCATCCTCTCCACTTCCGCCACCACCTCCAGCTGCATTTTCAGCTAAAAAACAGAGAAGCGAAGTGAGTATTTTCTGTTAATTTTAGCTGCTCTGATTTCTTAAAAAGGTATTGCTTTTGTGATATGCGTATTACGTGTGTTTGACCTTCTGAAAATTGAACGCGCTTTCACTACTTATCTGGGAAAATGGAATAAGAAACAGTAACACATGCTCTACATACGTATGTGTATATAGTGTAGCAGCTGATACCAACATTTCTCAAAGGACCAAACACACACTGAACCACTCTTACTGGAAAGTTTCAGTAGTTAAATATATATAACTCTGTCCCACACATACAAAACTGAGGTATGCAAGCCATGCAAAAGAAATAAACTCTTGGATCAATATAATCTGTGAATCTATTTTTGAAGCAGATGATACAAAAACTTTAATTTGACCTAATTGTATAAGCCTTTATCCAACCCTGCATGAATCCCTTTGTAATTCCCAATTAAGAGAGAGAGACACTTTTAATGTTTATCCATAGCTTCTGATTCTGTTACTGTCTCTCTCAAATGATTCCACAGATGTTCATTGGTCATAGTTAAGATTCTTTCGATGTAATAAACTGCGTTTCCAGGTTCATTTAAGGTAAGATACCAATATTAGAATTAAAACTTACATTTGAAAGCTGTGGATCACCATGTTACTAGGTCATTTTCGACCCTTTCCACCTGCATTGAAACATGTCACATAATCAGTGTCCTACCCTCTGTAATTTGTGGATATAATCAACACTATGTTACTAACTATGTATTTTATTTTATTAGTTTAACACTGTATTCTGTTTTAGTTTCTTTTCTGAACTTTCCACTGTAGTGGTTCAGCAAATATGTTTATTTTGTTTTCTGTCTGCTGAATGGCTAAGACTAGCCAGGTCAGTGTGATCTAGAGAAACCACCATGGTTCAGCATGTATCAAATTATTGTTTGTGTGAACTGACTTAACAAACCCATATATTTACATGGCCTTCATTTGACAGTGTCAGATCTGTTCTTCACAAATGTGTACAGCCTCATTGCAGTGCATATTTAAAAAGATGAAAAATAATTCACTTACATTTTGTGATACCAATTATGATACGCAAAGGTGAGATCCTTAGCTCCTGCAAATCAGTCTGTCCATGCTTGCCTGTGTAAGGTTCCTTGTGGGAAAATACTTCTTTCCTTAAGTCAGTGACTTAAGTGATTCCAAAATACCAATGATATAAGATGGTCCTAACTTCAAGTGGGAGTAGAAATATTTGAGTCCTCCTAAGTGTGTAATTTAATTTTTATTTAAGAACCTTATGCTTAAGGGCATAGGATCAGACTTCAGTAACTATACTCTTTGCCAAGAAAGCCAATGTATAAGGAGGTTTGTGTGTAGGTGCCGGGTTGTTTTGTTTTGTTTTCTGCTGGTATTTCTGTTAAGTTCAGATGCTTACATTCCAGTGTAAGGAAAGAGTACTTTGTTCATCTTCATAACTGGCTAGTTCTCAGCAATAAATTAATCTTAAATAAATAAGATCATATGATTAATTGCAAAAAAAGTGTCTTTAAAAATAACTTTGGGAGACAATGGGGTGGGCATAATTTCTGTGAAAGTGTGTGTAAGTGGTATCACAGTGTGAGCAGGCCAAAATATTTCTTGTAGTTTTATTACAGTAATAATATCTGACTCATTTTATTAAATGTCTTTCAACAATCTGCTGTGATTAAATCATGTAATTTATAGTACTCTCCTAACCACTTTGCAACAACTTTTTTTTTCTTTAATTTTAGCCTACTATCATGTATTTTGGGAGCCAATAACTCTCTAGTTCCACTTCACACTCTGACAGTAACTTGGTGGGTAGCCTTGAGTAGCCTCTCTTTTGTGTGAAATGTGAAGAACACTCACCTGTTTCCCACAGACACTGATTAACAAATAAATTATTCAGTACTGTTTTATGTTTTGAAGATGTGAAACACACACTTAGAGTAAACTAACTTTTCTTCTTCAAACTAGCTGACAATAAATCATTCTGTAGTAATCACACACACTTTTGATTTAATCTCTGAACCTTTTCAGTCATCTCAGCTGATTGGCAGAGCTGCTGACCTACTGTTCCACATGCAATACAGAATAAAAATAATTGACTCATTTCACTCTTACACTTGAGCGATAGGTTCTCAGTTTGTATAAAATCAGATTCTCTTCTAGGTTATCATACGCAGAACCATACTTTCAATTTTTGGACTTGGGCTGTCTTAGGAAGATTAGTCTTAAATTTGTAATATGAGAGAGTGTATTTCAGCCAAGAAACTGATGGTATGGAACTAGAGCCAAAAGCTTTATGTTAAACTTGGAAGAGAAGTGGGGATTTGCACTGCTTTTTTATGTTCCAAATGCACACTATCCATTCCCATCTCTTTTCCTTACGCTTTTCATTTTCTATTTAAACAAAGCACCTGAATACATGTGGGGCTGATGCCACACAAAATATTGATAACATCTCTAGTAATTTAGGTGATGGCAGCATTCACAGATAAATAAGTGTTTAATTACATTAATTTTTAAGTCTTAAGACAAAAGAACTTTTACATTCCCTTCACTTTGTGATGGTCATATTTTCTATAATTCTGCAGTTTAGAAAATGAGGTCAGCATACTGGACTTGTGTAATCTTTAAACGTTACTCCTCTTCCAAGTAAGGATAAAGCTAATTTGGCTAATCCAGAACTCGCATACCATTAGTATAAAGTTTACTAGAATATTGCACAAGTAAGTGCACTGCATGTGTGAATTTGAGTGAGAGAGAATATGTTGACTGCCTTACAAATATAGATAAATGAAAACCTTAGAAGTTACTTCACCTTTTTTGGCAGCTGCTGCTTCTTCTTCCTTTTTCTTTTGTTCCTCAATAACTTTCATCTTCTCTTCGTATTCATCAGCTCGTGTTTTCCATTCAACCCTGTTGTTTTGAAGACCATCAAACATAGGTGTAATTTCCTTGTGAAACCTCGAGAATTCCTATACAAACAATTTAAATTAGTAAATTAGAAATATATAAACACTGATGATTTGTCAAGTCTGAATTTGTGGAAATATTGCTGCTTTGCAGAGAAAACATTAGCTTTTATTTTTCTGTTAAATCTAATTCGGTATGTATGCTAGATTAATTGATTTTATTTGATTTCACATTTTTTCCAAGCACTTGTTCAATCTCTAGTAGTGGGGTTTCTGTAGAAGAGAAAAAAAAATTAAAAGAAATAGTGTGAGTGCCTGCTGGTGCACATTTGAAAGCATGTTCTTAGCCATGCAGTGGTGGCGTATTATTGGAAATAGCGTGTTGGGATAATAATGCCCTATTGTGCATAGTCAGTTAGAAAAGATCTGAATTATATACTGCACATTTTAGTATCTTCCCTAATCCCACATTTGCTAGTCTGATACATATAATACGATTATAACTATGATACATGATATTTTATCATATGATTATCAGTATCAGGATATAATAAAAAAGTCTAGTATCCTGTAGTATATTCCAAGCAGATGAGGATGTATCTGAAGATGTTAAAATAGTACATGTCACTTTGCTGCATGACATCGTGGGATAATATTAAAAGCTAGACAGGGATTAATAACGTTGGCATTTCAGTGCCTTGCAGAAGATACAGAATATCTATATTTCCAGAATATTGCAAGTTTCCTATTCCCTTTGCTGTGCCGTTAATTGCTTTCCGTAACCATCCACATGTTGCATACTTACATTAAATGGGACCGTGAAGAATCAGACTGGGCTTTCTAACTCAGTCTTTCAAGGTAGTAACAAAACCTCAGTGCCCTCAAGTTTCACTGAGATCTTCACTTTTTATGCATTTGCTTCACATCTCTTGAATTTGCTTTGTGGGACCAGTTCTTCTATGTAACAAAAGATTGAAAAATTGTGGTGGTTTTGATAGTTGTTCACCTTGTGACCAAGAGTCCTGCTGCTGTCTAGAATTTTTTAACTGCAACAGTTTGTCACTAATTGTGCCATCAGAACTGCTGCAGTGGGAAAACAAAAAAAATTATTCTTACCTTGTATACAAACGTACACACAAAATCTATGAAACCAACTTGGAGCTTAGGTAGTTCATCTCCTTTGTTTCTGTCCATCATAGGCTAGAACAGAATAGCAGTAATTTAGATTATGTAGATACAATGCTTTTGGTATAATGATCTAGTAAGCATCATGGACCATTATCTATTCACTGTTTTAATAAGTTAATATTGCTTAACACAGTTAAATTATTTAGTACTTACAATTGGTTGTTGCTGTAGCACAGTTCGTTCCAGGTCACCTTGCTCCCAGAATTCATTTGCAACCATGAGGGCAACCTGAATAATCACAATTCAGTGGAAGTGTCAGCAGAAAGCAGTAAATTTAAATAAATAAAGGCTTTTCAGAAAATGTGAAAATGTTGATTAACCAAGAACTGGCATATTACTGCTTAAATCAATGTATTCTCAATTTACTACTTAACTGTTCTTACTAACTTCCCTTCCATAAAGAGAGGACTTATTTCTTGCTAGCTGTGTTATCTCCGAGTAGTTTAAAAAGTTCTCCACAAAGAGGGAGTTTTGGTCAAACACAAGAGAATTCCACTCTTTAATCCCTGTAGAGATAGTCAAGCGCTTCTTTCAAAAATTACAGACACTCTTTGGTGTACTTAAGGCTTTTTCCAGCAAATTATCTCTACCAATAATATTCTGGTGCATGCTGAGTAAATGATAGATTATCTTCAACAGGAACAAGACAATATTAGCCACATAACACAATCTTCTAGTACCTGTAATGTGTATTACCTAGAAGGCTCCACAAGCATCTTGCACCTGTATTTTGGTTATGCATTGTTAAAATCTGTTCCTGTAAGGCTAAGTGACGAGCGTCAGCATGATGGTCAGTAAGTACTGAAGTACTGGAAACATATACTTAAATATCTATCAAATGATAGTAAGTAATTTTTTTTTTAAATGATCATGCACCAGATAGGCAGTAAACCAGATAGCAAATGCAGTATTGTCTGTTCGAAAAGCACCGACCTTACTTTGCACTTCCCAAGGCTTGGTTATAGCAGACAGGTCACATCCAGTCATCATCATAGCCCTTTGAAAACACAAAACAAAGCAGGAGTATAGTTAGGATGATGATAGGGGGAGGGGGAAAAAAAAAATCTGGATTTTTAAAGGAATTTAAATACCTAAGATGCAGATGGATGCACATTTTGAGAAGATTGTAGACATCTATTTCTAATTTAAAATCATGGTTATGCTCCTCATCGGACAATAACACCAAGTTTTAATTTACATGTTTAGGTGCCCAAATTCTTCTAAAATCTGGTTCTAGGTGACTGATTGAATGAAGAGTAAAATATTAACCACCTACATGATGACTTCTTTTTTGGTTGGGTCAATAGATATATATTTAATTGCCTCCTCTTCCGTTTCCATTTTTTCAATTGCATCCACAATCTTTTGAAACATAGTTCTTTTCCTGTTAAAACATTCCAATAAACCGTATATTAGTGAACAAAAGTTCCTGCATTAAAAATGAAAAAGCCATATTTCTGATATTTATGCTTTTTCAAAGTAGTATCTTAGTCATAATAGTATCAAAGCGACACCTTCTTCCCGTTGAACTCAAACTTTTCAGGTAATCTAGCACATTTAGCTTTTGCTGTATACTGCTGACATGTAACATACTATGTCAGAATTCCTGACAAATAACCAATTTCCTAACCTTTCATATTAAACTGTTTGGGGTGACATTCTTACTTCTTAAGTATTCATGTTTGTTGCTTCCTGTAACATCATGAATTGGGAAAAGTGGAGCAAATACAATTAAAGGTTCTTTCACTCCCTCCCCTCAAAAAACCAAAGAAGCACTAAGACCTGACTGAGAAGAATTTTGAAAAACATAAACATGTCTTGCTATTGCATAATATATCTTTTCATTTACATTCAGAATGAGTGAAATAATGGAATTACTGTTCATTAAAATTTAGTAACTGATGTTGAACAACTTACTGAATTGTTCCCTGTCTCCTGGCTTTAAATTGTCCCAGTCATAAGACATCTGGACCAAAACAGAAGGCTCCATATATCTTTAAGGAAAATACCTATTTGTCCTGGTTTCGTCTGGGATAGTTAATTTTCTTCCTAGTAGCTGGCATAGTGCTGTGTTTTGGATTTAGTAGGAGAAGAATGCTGATAACACACTGATGTTTTAGTTGTTGCTAAGTCCTGCTTATGCTGGTCAAGGACTTTTCAGCCTCCCATGCTCTGCCAGGTGCACAAGAAGCTGGGAGGGGGCACAGCCAGGACAGCTGACCCAAACTGCCCAAAGGGCTATTCCATACCATATGACCTCATGCTCAGTATAGAAACTGGGGGGAGTCGGCGGGGGGGCAGCGATCGCTGCTCGGGAACTGTCTGGGCATCGGTCAGCACGTGGTGAGCAATTGCATTGTGCATCACTTGCTTTGTATATTCTTTTATCATTGTTATTATTATTATTACTACTTTCTCTTCCTCTGCTGTCCTCTTAAGCTGCCTTTACCTCAACCCATGGGTTTTACTTTTTTTTCCCCGATTCTCTCCCCCATCCGGCCGCGGGGGGGGAGAGTGAGCGAGCGGCTGCGTGGTGCTTAGTTGCCAACTGGCGTTAAACCACACCACCATTCTAAAAGCACATTAAGTCAGTAACTTAGGAGCAGGATGGAAGATTTGATATTTGGAGTCTTTGGCATATTTAGCACTGGGTTCAGTTGATGTCTGCAGTTTTGTTTTTAAACCAGCATCTTAATTTCCATGTCATAAGCATACTCCTGTTTAGCATGAGTTAACTGTGGTATGGTATGCTAAATATCACTCATGCACACAACCTTATTATTAGGCTACAGAATCCACACTTCTGAAATACAGTGTTTGCTGTAACTAAAAGCATATTTGAATGACCTACTAAATGTGTATGAAGTATTATATACATTTATGTATTCTATAATGTGAAAGTTTATAATGAATCTAAGAACATCTTGGGTTTTTACAAGAATTAGACTTAATAATTTTAAATATAGCTCTGTACTCTGCATATAAACAACTAAAACCTACAGTTATAAATTGTATAGGATTGACATTTTTTTCAGTAGGAAGTTATCCAGAGTTTAGTACTTACTTGAAATACAAAGCCAAGTCAGTTGCTATTATTGCAACTTCGAATAAATGTAGAACAGTTTCAAACTGGCGCTTATTTAGGTTCTGGAAGATGTTTAAACTCTGCAAGATGGAAAGTTTACAAATTCAATTCCTTTTATAACACTGTCTTTGGTTTGTACTACACAGGTTGTCTCAGAACAGTATAACAAAATTGGCCAACTACAGTCCCTAAATTAAAATAATGCTACAAATGAAAAATTATTCAGTTGGTAAAGATGGCCCTTATTCATGGCTAATAAATGGCTAAATAACTGCGTGAATGATAGGTGGATCTAAGATGCTGCACCCAGAGGCTGCACAAGTAACTCAGTCCACAGTGACTCAAACAGTTGCAAGTCCTGCTATTGCCATATATAAATTAAAACCAAAGAAAGGCACCTGTATGCCACATAATTAGTAAAGAAGTGGCAGTTCTTCGTAATTTCTTTACAGTTGACATTCCATAAACCTAATTTTCCTAGACATTTTAGAGCTTCACAGTAGACACCTTTTCCTCCTGTTAACCTGGGTGACCGCAATTGCCCGCAGTGCTGTTGGGGACCTACTATAGCAAGTGCAATGGCCTTTTCCTCAGGCAAAGGGAGTGACAGCATCACGCTCAGCATTTTTCCAAGTGTCCTGGTTTTCTTTACCTCGTTAACTGAGGGGACAATACCTGTGAGAGCACGGGGCACAGCGATGCCGCTGTTGAGAGCCTCCAGAGATCTTGACAACTGCTCCAGCAAAGAGCAGGGGTTAGTCCCTGGCATCTCATATTTGAAAAAGTACATTGCCATCAATAAAGGTAAAGGTGGTTTCTGGGGGTTTTTTAAATCATAAATCTTCTGGGCTTTTTATGATCATAGTGCTACTCGTTAGTGTAGGGATCTATTCTCTGGCCTCATGAGGTCAGGAAATAGCATCGCCACAGGGAGAGGAAATGGAAAATGATGGTGGAAGTGATTGCTTGCCATCCTACTGCGAACAAGTGGGATGGAAGGGGCACATGTGTTCAAGCCTTGCCTGTTAAATCTCTTCTTCCCCTGCAAAATAGGTCGTAAAGAGTTGTAAATAATCTCTTTCCTTGTAGCCAGGACAGACCAGGCACCACTGAGGGAAGGATGGCTGACCCCTACCAGTGGAGCAGGGCTCTGTGGGGCAGAGGGCCCTGGCGGGCTGCACTGCCACCATTTTGTTGAGCCTGAGGAGACTGCGGTGGGTGGGGAGCCTCACCCCTGCAGCTGCTGGGGAAGGGCAGCTGAGGGCATCTGCCGAATTCAGGGCAGGTCAGTAATGGGACCTGCGGCAGAGCCTCATGATACGGCCTTCTCCCTTTTAGCAAGGTAAGGTGGGGGGGGGGGTCTGGCCTGGGGGTAAGGGGACCTCCATAAACAGCTCCATCCCTTTGCTCCTCAGCTGCCAGAGCCAGCAGCTGAACTCAGACCTCCTGAACCAAGGGCAGCAGTTTAATTACAACTTTTTGTATGTATGTATTGTATTTTCTGCTTTCAGCATCAGCTGTTTTGAGAAGGTGGAGAAAACCTGAGGAGTGTGAGGCCCAGAGGAAAAGCTTTTCTATCTTGAGTGAGTCTGTTTCTGGTGGAATTACTGATGTTTCTATAGAAGTGGACAATGCATAAGAATTTGGCTTACATTTCTGAATTTTAGCATAATTTCTTAATCTGGACGTAGAGGAATGAATGAGACAGTGAAATTTGGAACATCATAACTTAATTGCATCTTTTGCATTGATCAGTGTGAGCAAAAGGTTCATGCAGACATACCTCATCTTGCAGTAGGGTTTTACTGTACTCTAGGTGATGCCTTTCTAAAATGGAAGAGCCATGAAGTTTTGCCAGCGGAGCAGCTGACCTGTTGAAAAAGAAGCAATTATTTATAAGATTTTGGAGGCAATATTTTTGATTCAGGATTCAGATTTCTAGCATTAAAATGCTTCTGATCTGCATGTTCAATAGTTTAATCTATGTATCTTAACCATTGGTATGATGCGGAGCAAAAGAAATACTTGTTTACCTTCATTCTTGTGACTGAGTAATGATGGAAGTTGGAGAGCTCTGGGTGTTCAGTGCCCACTAAAGTCAAAGGTGTGATTAGATGCCTCAAAACTCTAAAACTGTTTTTTAAAACATGCCTCTATTTTGTCTTGCACATTCAGTTTTGCTGTCTGTTTAATCTGCACACCTTCTGTGTACCTTAAAAATAGTTTATGCATCTTTTACTATTTATTCTGTGGCACGGCTTTTGAACCTCTTGTCTGTCTGTAATGACTGTGGACCATGTCTCCTGTGATTCTAACTTACTGTAAGTTCAACCTAAAGCAACAGTATAATGGAGTTTAATTCCTCTAATGCCCTTGGGCTCCTCCCCTCCCTCAAAATCACTGTTTTATGGACTGAGTAAGTCCTGACAGCTCAGGTGTGTTCAGTGTTATCACAGAGCTCAAAGCATTCCTCTGACATTGGGCTAAGCTTCAAGCAGAGGAAATTCTGTATCAGACTATGGTAGCAAGAGGAAGGGAGAAGTGTCCTATCTACAAAGGCTCCAGGTGCTCCTGCATGTTTGGAAGTGTATTTTCCTCTTTTCTTCCCTTGGCTAATAACTCCGTTCCTCAGATAACCCAAGGTGTATTGCTACATGCTACCTATATTTTCTGACTTGTGATTAGGACTGTCATGGTAAAGCCTGGTAACTTATTTATAAATAGCTTTACTGCGTATGACCTCATGTAGAGGGCTTTCAGCTAGGGAAGAACACAGTAGGAAGATTTAAAATCTCCCTTAAACTTATTTGGATGAGAGGCAATCTGCTGAATAAGAATCAGCGTCTGTCATTCTCTCCTACGTCACCTGGAGAATCCCTGAGAATAATCAGAAAACCCCTTTGCGTCACTGCTCCAGCATGCAGGCTAAAACGCCTCTCCTGGGAGGACTGTAGCCAGGGTCAGAGGAGGATGAATCATTCTGGAGATACAGTTGGTGGGAAACTGTTCTCAGAAAATTATGGTTATAATCTTCTGGTACACATGACATTCTGAGAAACCTGCATTCTCTGGCTAGCATACAGAAACAAGCCCCAACAAGTCGCATAGAAGACTAAATGGTATATTGTTCACTCTTCAGAAGAGTAGCTCTCACCATGATATGTCATGTTGTAATAAAAAGGTAAGTTTAAACCAAAATGAATTAATATTGTTTTATAACAAGCATCTACTAATTAATATTGTTTTATAACAAAAAAGGGAAAAATCACAAATCCTTTAGAATATTTTCTCAGAACAAAAAGGAGCATGAATTGCAAAGCTTAATCTCATGATGTGTAACTTGCTGGCATGTGGACCCAGCGGCAGAACACAAGCTCTTTAGCTCAGAATCCTGTGTAACATGAGGAGATTACACCTCAGGAAATGACCTACATCAATCAGTAAACTGAGTGGGTGGGGAACAACTGAACTAGTGAAATCACACAGTAAAAAACAGAGAAAAAGAATGGATCTTAAATGCTGTCTCCCTCTAAACCAGCCCTTGTCTATGCCACATTCTGAATCCCGCTCCAGAAAAGTGCTTATGCCCTGGCTTGAAAAAAAGTAATCCAGTTAGGGATTTTAATTTACTTTTCTCATTTCTTTGTGGCCTCATGTGCATGAAGCTCTGCTACAATCCAAAGATGCAAGAGCTTAGTTGCTCTTAAAAATGAATTGCTGCTCCAGGAGATCCTTCTAAGATTCTGCTTTTGCATTTTGTCTTTGTGTTTCAGCTGTCATGACAAATGCTGAGGCAGAAATCTTCTGTAAGATAAATGTTCATTCAGGCCAGATGAATATGAAATATATACCTTATATTTTTGCAAGTTTTGACATTTTTTTTTCATTTGCCACTAAAAATGCTACACATCCATATATTTGAGCATTTGTACTTACTTCATCTGATACAAGTTATTGGTCCCTCTGTGATCAATGTCATGGCAGAAAGCAGCAGCAACCATGGCAAAGGCTTCTAGATCAGTATAGTATTTCTTTATTTTGCCTGTCTGTAAAAGAAAACAGACAATTCTGAGTGTGTATCTTCCTGAATTTTCCAGTTGGAATTGAAAGGAAAACTAAATAATGAATGTAAGGTTAATATTAGCAACATTACCATCAGCAGAGTAAACATTGTTTGTCCCACATTGAATCCATGTCGCCAGTTATGGTAAGTGATATCTCGATAACCCTTCCTGACTGTGTACATCCATCTTGTAAGGACCTATTATGAACAAAAGTGATTAATACTGTGCTGTTAATTGAAACAAAATGATGTAATTCCTATAAAATTACTGGAATATACTATGAAATTACTGTAATAATGTACAAGTTCTATGAAGATAATTGCTTTTCATTGAATTAAACATGGAACCAGCAAATTGTTCTTATGTAAATGCATGTTGGTTTAATTCCTTCTATAGCTCACACAATTTCAGGATTAGTTTTAAGTCTTCATGACAAATATGCAAATGTTTAATTTAGAATGGAAAACTGTTATCCATACCACTAATTTTTTAGTATTGCCTACTTCTATATTAAAGTACCTAGAGTCAGCTATTTTTATTCTATCTTAAAATAAATATAAACAAGACAAAATAAATCAGACCTCAGCTGGGACTTTGAACTTTTCAACAACATTTATCTCAAAGAACAGTCGTATTCCACAAGTTATCAGGCCATGCTCTGTAACAGGAAAGTCACTAAAGCGGAATTCGTACAGTTCTAAATCTTTTGGATCAGGTAATTCTTCTTTCTGTTAGGAAAAGTCAAAAACACAAGGGTTTTTCTGGCAAGAACAAAGCTGGAAAAACTTCTTAATTTTCTTTTCTGACTTCAGTAGAAACATTGCCTAAGGACAGTATGCTTACTAGATCTTCAAAGGCCTCAGGTTTCAGTACAAAGTAGTATGTATTAAGTTCTGAAACACAATCATGATACTGCTGGCTTTCTTCCCAAAGAGGATAGGTAAAAGTCTTGGCCAGATGGTGTTTCTTGCTACTGTGAATTCCAACACAATCTGTTGTGAACGTCTCAACATTTCCTTAGTTCAGAAATCTCAGGCCTTGGAATTTCTCCTTCCTGGTATAAAATCCTATGATTCTCCCACTTTTAGCCTAATCTCAAGGTTGCAGTTCATCTTTTTCACAACCAAAATTATTCTTGTTGAGTGTTGGTCTTCCCTTTTGGCTCTTACGATAGTGAAGAATACAGTGACCAAAACCAACCTGTCTAGAACAAAACATTTGTCATTTTTACAGTAGAATGAAGTATAACAATAATATTTTTTTTTAATAACAGAAGGCTTGCTTGCATGCCTACTTACCCATAGCCTTACCCTCTCTTGGAGACACTATAGGCAAGCAAAGATTCCTGTAATTTTTTAACCTCTGGAGTGCTGTTGGTGGGTTTGTTTCTGCTCCACAACCAACTCTCAAAATCAGTCTGTGTTACCCTGCCTCCTGTGACAGTCTCTCCTTGTCTGTGATAGCCTGTATACACTTAATAGACAAACCTGTAAGGTTGATGTGGCACATGGAAAGTGGGCTGGAAGATCCTACAAGGTCAGATGTAAAAATTCACAAATCTTATCTGTGTTCTTGTTTGTCTGCTTGCAGTAGATTATTGACTGCTTGGCTCTTGAATGATCTCAGTATATGCATAAAGTAAAAATTGTTACAATGCTTAAATGTACAAAGTATATAGTATTTATGGTTATTATGGCTTACTTCAAATCCCTTAGAGTAATTTCCTTTCTAGTGCTGTAGTTGGTGGTAATTCTGTCCTAGTCATTGCTTTTCTGTAGTTTACAACAGTCTGTTCTGAACAATCCTGACCACTGATGAAAATGAGGGATCGTTCTAGAAGTAGTGGACTGTATAAGTGCATAATCTTTTCCCCATGCACTAAATTTCATTAGAGGCTGTCTGGATGCCATTCAGAGGTTTTTCTCTTTCTGAAGGGCAGATACAGAGCTTAGGCCAGCTCTTCCTTGTGCTGAAGAACCTCCGTAAAACATATACTAAATTCTAAAATGCAGAGGACTTGAAAGTTAAGAATCCTGTATTAAATTTAAATTGCCTATTTTGTATACATTATATAGATTCACATTGAATAGCCTAACTGGTAATAGCGATATTAATGAACTGTTCTATAACACTTTTCGTCTGTATATCCCAAAGCCTCGGGAGAGCAGTATTATATTTTAAAGGATGTGCTCCAGTCCAAAGAAGAATTAATTCAGGGAAGTCTGATGCAACACAAAAAATAGATTATATGATCACAGCTACTCCCTTCCTCCACAGTAGTCTATAAATCATCTCCCTTTTACAGATAAGGAAAAAAGATGATGTATGCATATATTTCAACAAACAAGGCTGAACATCCATGCAAAGGTATTTCCTTCTCCCTGGGATTTTCCTTTATATCTACTCTGATCTGAGGTCAAGGACAAGGAAACCTGGAGCAGTGATGTTTTAAGACCCATTACTTTGTGAATCGTCAGATCTAGAAACACCTGCCTTATCCCATTAGCTATCTGGGATTCCAGGTCTTATAATAGGATAAAGCATTTGCATGTAGTCTTGGCAGCGCAGAAGACATTAGACCTTTGAATTTGTGACTCTACAACGTTGAAAGAACTCATTTTAATTGCTTTTTGGAGATTTAAAGATTCATACAAGTATTATGTTTTTACATTTGGAGCCTGTACCCTAATAATCACTTGTTGCTCTACCAGTAGAGAGTTTTTATAATGTTTATCTATTAATATTTGCAATTCTTCATGCAGCTAAATTAAATTTACTTCAAAAGGTATGTGAAGCTATATATGGTCTGTTGATGTTTTTTGTAAATTTGTAAGCTGTGTGAACATCTGTTTTGTGGGAGCCAGTAAAGCCTTAGCACCATTGCATTCTGGCATGCACATTTACATAACTAAAAATAGTTTAATGAGATCTTTTCCTAATGGGTATGTCTACATTAGCAAATGTGGTGTAATAGGAGGAAATATGTGAAGTGGTTGGTACTGGAAGTCAACAGATTTGTGTGTATTTGACTTTTTTTCTTCAGCCTAGCTCTGTTTTGATCCATTAACAGTGGGAGTTCATTCACTGTTTTCCTGGAGCACATCTCTTGTTTCAGATAAAGTAAGGCAGTGCATGTGCACCGGGACTGCTCCACAAGAAAAAATGAAGTGCACTAAGTGAGCACAAAAGGAGTTTTCCTCCAAAAAGGCACTCCCTTTCTAGATTGAAATACTAAGGCAGCCAGAGGACTGCACAGTCTGGAAAAGAAGGTGTCTCATTTTTGTTTTAGCAGTAGCAGAGTTTTAACTGATTAGGTCAAATCTGTTTCATCACTGTGAAGTCACTGATCACTGTCTTTGGACTTCTCTGCCTAAGGTAATGCAGGAAAATTAATCTGAAAGTAGGTTACTTCCACTGGACAATCCTACCTGTGTTCTCTTACTCAACAAAAGTGACCTTACATCAATGCCCCTTCTTTTCTTTTCAAAATTAAATAAATTCAATTATAGGTATAGCACTGTCCCCATGGAAATTTAAAGAAGTTAAACGCTTTAAATGTTAATTCATATAAACGTTTCTATATAACTCTGACTATCCAAGTCTGTTGACATATATTTGGGACAGAATGTTTCTCTGTAGGTAACAGTGGGGTCTGCACATAGAAGAACCAAAGAGGTTGAAGATGTATTATTAAATTAACTCCATCTATCTTGTGGAGCTGATAGCTAAAATCAATTGTATTAATCAGGATTTGGCTATACACAACTTTTTCTATAATGAAGACACATCACTATCCGATATAAACATGCTACCAGAATTTTCAGTTTAATGACTTACCAAAATCCTGATAAGATCCTTTTGATCACATTCTTCTATACTATTTACATTTAATTTCTCCTTGTATTTCTAAAAATGAAAATGAGTAAGAAATTCAGTTTTTGTGTAGCAAATTTCCTAGTTTAATTTTGTGACTGTGGACAGAAACTTACCAGTATAGATTCAACTTCAGAAGGGGTGGCCTTTGTCTGGTACATAAGCATTTCCTGAGCAATGTCTTTCCTGTTTTCAAGCTTGTTCATTTTGTCATAAGTGTCAGTATTTAAAACAGACCACCCCAGGAACTGTGTGAGAGTCTGGAACAAAGCCAAGCAAAGTGGAGATGACACCATGACAATAAAATTAAACTGACAACTTTTCTTAAACTCCAGTTTCTGGTAGTGCCCTTTGAAAAGCATTGTGTAACTCTACTTGTTAGAGGCCTTTACCTTCCATCAACAGGTTCTGTTAGCACCTCACAGCTTTTAATGGCGTTGTTTGTCTCAACCTAGTAATTAAGGGCCCATACTCCCATTTTGTATGCTGGACTTTGAGGCTTATGAAGCTGAAGTTAGCTGAGTGGACCTGGATACACTATGTAGCATCTTATCTTGCCCAGGTGTATGTGATCATGAACACTCTGGGAACTCCCATGACCACAGGCCCGATATCCATTGGCAGGCAGCACGCCATACCTGCTTACCCACAGCTAGTTAGGAGAAGCTGACCATCACTAAAAAGTCAAATGATTAAAATTATATCTGATGTTTGTTCGTTATTGGAATGTAAATGATCTCTCTCAAAATTTCAGGTTTATAAAGGGAAATAAAATTTATGGTTCGTAAGAAACTATAGTGAAGAGGACAGACCTTTGGTTAGATGTTAATATAGCCTATTTGAAAATTTTTAGACATTTTAAAATGACTCTTTACAATAATATTTTTATTAACATCATATGGTTCCTTAAAGCCTCTAATCCTGTTCAGCTTACTTCAATGATCTGTTCATCATACTCGTCAAAAGGTTTTCCATCTTTCCTATTGTAAAATGTTGCAACTCCCACAATTTCTTCTTTTTTGTTGACAATAGGCAATGACAGGACATTTTTGATAACCCATCCGGTCTCATCCACTGGTCCTTTCTGTAGGAAAGCCAAAGAACAGGAAATGTATATTTCTTTGAAAGTAGTGATACAGCTATTGATTGATATAGGTGAGGTAACACTAAGACCTGTGCATCACAAACAAAGGAGAAATTATTTATGTAACCAACTGTATAATTGGTGGAAAGCATTAGCATATTTTTCTACAATATCTGTAATTATTAACTTTACTGGAATTACCTGAAATGTGAAATACTCATCTGCGGGTGCATTCATCATGTTACAAATCTGCAGCATAAAGAAAAGGAGACATTGTTTAAATGGAATATAATGTGCACCAAGACTTGGTCTGATATTTTAAAAAGGCATGTTTATTTTCTAAGCTAACAACACTGAGCAGCCTAGCTAGCTACAGAAATTAAAACTTTTCCTATTAAATTAGATGTGTTTATTCTAACGGACGTCATTCTGGAGTGCTTGTAGCAAAGTCCCTAATGTATGATGTCTCACAGTGCATAAGCATAACGGTTAAGAAAATCACTTCCAGTTTAAAATGGCTTGGGGATTTATTGAAAGAAATAACTGAGTACTAAGGGGTCTGTCCTTACTGCTATTAAAAATGCCATAGGATTACTAATAACTGTCATACATCACAACTTTGAATTACGTATATTGTCTGCACAAGAAGAGATAAGAAAAGAAAATTTTAGAACTGTGTGTATGATGATTTTCTTTGACATTTTGTTGTGAGACTTAGTTAGCACACCTGGAAAGTGACATCAGACACACATTATTCCCCTGATGTCACCACAATCAGAGGGAAATTTTCCTCATGTTTTGGCCATTTGTGCTGAGGGCTTGTCTCCATCTAGACTGCTGATTCATGTGATTTCACTAGCAACCAGTGACACTGAAAGCAGCACGGTATTTGTGTGGAGGTTTTTGATTATGGGGAGATTTGGGGGTTTTTTTGTTCAATCAGAAGTACTGCATGAACTAAAACTTTTAGTTTTTACTTTTCCTATGAACTTACAAATCCATTTTCAGCAACATATGTTGGTAATCCACTGACAAGACACCAGTGATCTGCTGGAGGTGACCTTTAGAGAGAGAATGAAATTAAATGATTTCTACAACACAGACGTGTTATTATTCTATCCTAGCAATGTATCTAATTACCACACATTTGCAGGCTGCCAATGAATACTCACGGAATTACTTTGATTTCTTCTTTTCCATGTAAAATATAGTCAATAATCTTATAAAAGTTGACTTCCTAAATAAAAAGAGAAAACCCTGTAGGTGACCTGTACAACCTCAACGTCAAAATTAAGATTCATAAAAAGAAAAAATTAATATCCTCACTCGTCCATCAGGTGTCTTGGGGCCTTTGTAAGGCTCTGCCTCCCCCAGCCGGATTGGCCACTCATCGTAGAATTCCTGAGAAAATGATGCACAGAGTTTAGCAAATGGAGGGGAAAAAAAAAAAAATCAGCTCTGTGTTCATAGATATCATGATATTTGTGGATAGCAATTTTATTTTCCTTCTCCATATCTGTACTGTCACATTTTAGACAATATTAAGAAAACACTGTTAAATATATTCAAGGCAAGAAATGTTTACCAGTAAATTGCAGGCTAATCTGAAGCTCATCTCTGGATGATTGCACAGCTTAATTGTTGTTGTAGAAGGCAGGTATTTATAAAGCAATAATCAGACCTGCTCTTCCCTCTTCTACCCTTTCTCACATGGAATTATTAATATGAAAAATTATTTCAGAATTAGCCTGTATGTTTATCATGGTTGTATGCTTTGCCATGCTTACATTTTGCATATAATTTTTGTAATGTGGTTAGATTTTATATAAATTATCCCAAAGGATTAGAAAGCGTGGTAACTTTGTGTCTTGGAGAGACGTGCACTAGAAATATGCAGAACAAATGAATTAGAAGGATGGATTTTGTAACTTAAGGTTAGGAGTAGCACATTTCTAGCAAGTAGGTAAAATGATTGTTACCTTCTCTTTAGTCATGTCCAGCAGACCAACAGAGTATCTTTCACAATTCAAATGCATTCGAATAGTATACAGTGCTTTGTGAAACTGCCGTTCTATATCTGTTAGCTCTTCAAATACTTTGTTGGCAGACCACAAAAGCATCTGTTTACAACAAAAGAGAAAGAGGGTAAACATTCACAAAAGAAAACAAACACATATAAATCCTAGGCATTCCAGAATAAAATGATAAGGTGCATTACTATTATCAAATAAAAAAGTTAAATAGATGCTCTCCTTACTTCAATAAGCTTGCAAGAATATCAAATAGTGGGAATAATAATGGTTTCACACAAAAACAAAGTATTATCATTAATGAATTCTTCTATACCTGACTTCTTCGGGATTCAATATTGTAGAGATACGTCATATGATGATTTCTTAGGACAAAAGATATAAAATTGAGGTATTTTTTAAAGACCTAAAAATGACAAAGAGCAAAAAAAGACAAAAGTATCAAATCAAAAGGTAGATTCACTCAAACTACTTGTTGAACTAACAACTGTACTGTTGTGTGACAGTTGAGGTTATTACCTCTTCATCTTCTTTTGAGAACTCAGTGGCATTTAATTTGTTGAGTGCCATCACAACAGCAAGCACCTCTTTACCCTGCATAATTGGGGTTGCCAACATGTTGATTGTTGTATAACCAGTTTTTTTGTCCAGAAAGTCAGAAAAATGGTTGTTCTGAAAGAAAAAAAAAAAAAAAAAAAAAGCACAAATGAAACACATAACAATTAATTACCATGCCAAGAGCAAATGATAATTTCATTTGATAATTTATTTTTGCGATGCTATGAGCACAGTTTCACAGTGCTGTAGGTTATACTCACAAAAAACATTATTATTATTTAACCCAGTCTTGCAGAGTTATATGTACAAGCTTAACTTAGGCATTGGTTATGAATATAGCTTCTGAAACCAAGCTCTGTGCAGGTTTCTATGAGAATGATGAGGAATTTGAAGAATTAAAAATATGGGAAAATCTAGAATAGAGGAGAGAGTAATATGACTTTGTGGCTACCTGAGTGTCTAATACATATAGCTTGCATGTAAGAGAATTATTTCATAGCTATGTTAATATTTATTATTATTTAATTATTTCTATAGATAAAATTCACTATACTGTCCCATTACACAATGTTTAAAACTACTGTCTGTCCTGAATGTATATGGCTAAGAATGCTTCTGGCAGAGAGGCATCCCCAGCAGGTATGCATCTGGCTGAGCTGTTTCTTACTCCTTCCTATTTGACAGACTCCCATTCCTGCTTCTCCCAGCCCAACATGCTCTTCTGGTGAATGGGAGGGAGTAGGACCAGGGGGATACAGACACAGAGCTGCTTTTGTTGGGCGTGCGATCCTGTGGGAATGAGACCACGTGGCTAATGAATGAGCCACAACTAACTACCCCACCGACTTCATCCTTGAAACCTAGTGCTGAGGAGGGTTTAGTAAAAGCTATTCTCTTCATTCTTTTATGTCAAAAACACGAGGAAGCTAGTTCATGTTTCATGGAAAACTTTTGTTTCCTCATATCAAAGACATTCTTGGTGTCTTCTTTGAAACACTTTAGTGTTCTCTTTTATTTAAAAATGGATTTGAAATTTGTCAGGGAAATCTGTTTGTCAAGGCTTGTGTTTTGTTATGTTCTTACCATAATACATCTAAATGAGCTGAGTTATGAGTTGGGGGATTGAAATCTGTCAATATGTGCATACTGAGAAGTGACATGGTTCTACTAAGCAGCTCTCTTACTAAGGGCTCTCTTACACAGAATTGACTCTCTTAAGGACAGCCTGTGTTATCCCCATAAATCCCACTGAGAAGAATAAAAGTAACCAATGTGTTTTCTCTGTAGTTCAATGTATCGGGCTGTATTTAGGTCCCTGGAAAGTGTAGCCAGTTCCGACTTTTTCTGTTTTTCTCAGAGAAAGGTATAGGGGTACCTCACTTAACAGACATCCAGGGAAAACACCAGTCAATCTGTCTCTTCTACGTAAGAATCAAGTACTGTCCTGCAGTCTGCTAAACAAGTATGTTATTGCATGGAAATACTTGATTTTCTGTGAGATGTATTACCTACTGACATAACCATTCTGGTTTTGGATGTGGTTTTGGGCTTCAGTAACAATTTCTGAATCTCTCACTGTTTTAGCCATTCAAAATAAAGTAAATCAGGTAGAGAATTTGACCCTGTTTTGTAGTTCCTCTGCCTCACCAAGAGCATCTAGCATAATGGCGAAGCCCAAGTTCCTGGGTTTAGAGTGCTGTATGCTGCTGTGAGGGAATAAATAAAAATTGCAGACACTCCTGGATTTCTGAATACTTAAAAGGGACCTGCATACACCAAGTAAGCTGAATCAGCAAGACACAGCTGCTGAGTCTTAATTTGTTTAGTAACTCCAGACTGAAGGTACAAGCAGTGGTGTTCAGAACTGTTCAGAAGCACTTTGGTCACATAATTTTTTGCAGAGGATAGGAAAATTTTAAAGAATGCCAGTTTGTGTTAATAAACAAAAAGTTCAGTAACCACAAGCCATCCTGAGTTGTGCCTAGATAGTGCAATGCAGAAAGATATGTATACCTTGTAACGCATTGGCAGCATTCCCATAGCATATACAGACTCCTATTGCACATGATTTGCATATACAAGCAAAAAATTGTGCTTAGATTTAGGCTTTTCATTATTAAATATTTTGCACATAATTGCTAGGAGTTTTGAAGCCTTTATTTCCAATCAAGGTTTTAAAATATTTTGCCTTGAGAACATAAGCTCCTTTTGTTTTCAAAGAAAATCACTTTTCACAATGTCTGGAAAATCATATTCATAGACAAATAAGCCAGAAATGTGCTCTGCAGTACCAGAGCCAGAAGAGCATCTTGGTGCTCCCTTGAATATATGAATGTGGACACTTAGTCTATTTGAGCCTGAACTTATGAATCCAACCATCTTTTAGAGCAATGTTGTACACTTTCAGCTCTCAGTTAAATCATAAAATAGGCTTTTAAAAAAATGAGGAGAAGGCAATCTGTTGATAATTCCCTAGCTGTAGTACATTTGCAAGCATTTTCTACTAGCTCCATTTAAAGCCAAGATACCTAGCCATTTACTGTACAATGCAGGTATATCCTAAGATGTGCAACATGTCCTGGACTTGCACTAAGCTAGCACCAGCATACAGGAGTGGAAAATCAGGATGCTTCTTTGTGTTCATCTGTCTGTTATAGATGATAGAAGGTAACTGGAGAGGGGTTTGGCAGGCTACTATGTATGTAGCCTATACACTTGAAATTAGTAGTTAATCCATTTCTAAAAATAATTTTTATTTTCCTCATATGGCAGTTACAAATAAACTTGCTTACTGAGACTATACCACATCTGACTCTGAATTGTAGCTAAACAACTGTAAGTTCATGTCTGTAATAAGGTAAAATAAATATAAATGAGAAAAACTCACTTCCCTGGGAGCTACAGGCATTTTGAGAAGAAAGTTAATTTTAAAAGACTGTATGAGCAGATAATACTTAATGATTAGGTAGTTTGGGTTTTAAAAAAAAGAAACAACCAGTGTTACTTTATTGTTTCTGGAAAGTTCTTATTGACGGACTGCCCAGAAGGAACCATCTTGTGTCTCTCATTTCATGGCTCTCCCTGCAGATCTCATTTCCTTTCTTGGGAGTGATATGTTCTTCTATGTTTCCTTTTACCAGTTTTTAAAGACCTTATTTCTTTCATGATGAGTTCTCCTTCATTGGCTGGTTTTAGATATCCCACAATTCTTTAAGCAAACTATGAAAAAGAGCTCTGCAAAAATTTCTGGCCTTTCACAGACTTTATTCTATGCCAAGCTTGAAAGATGATGAAGACCATCATTCCAGTGTTCATTGAACCATCCTACAATATTTAATAAATGAAGCACATCTCCCAATTCGTAACATTGTCTTAGGATTTGCTACACTGTGCTCCAGAACACCAAGCTAAGCCTTGAGCATTTCTGATTGGATTAATGACAAAATGCAGCCTGAGGCAAGTGAGTTTGATGCTATTGGAAACTCCAGGTCAAAGTCTGCAGTGTAAATTATTTGTTGAGTGTAAATTTGATCAAAAAATGCAAACACTGTTGTAAGTAATGAGACAGTGTAACCCTTGTTAATTTTGTTTCCATTGCACAGGTAGAAGTATGTAATTTATACAAATGCAGGAAAGAGAAATGGAGAAGTGTGAAAAGCAACTCAAACCAAAAGTGTAAGGGAACAAGGATCCCTCTTCCCTGTTCACCTAGTCAGGGTGAAGATTCACTGCTCT
The DNA here is from genome assembly GCF_030463565.1 of Pelecanus crispus. Classification (NCBI taxonomy): domain Eukaryota; kingdom Metazoa; phylum Chordata; class Aves; order Pelecaniformes; family Pelecanidae; genus Pelecanus; species Pelecanus crispus. The sequence goes on along the minus strand of NC_134652.1, from coordinate 19,215,216 downwards.
GGTTGATTTGAAGTAATAGGAACAGCAGCTCAAAGTTTTTAGTACCGACGCTTCTCACACCTCCAGTATACTTGCTTATTCCCAATTGCTTTTGATTTGGCACACCATCAGCATCTTCATTACACATGTGGTTTGAAATTTTGGGAAATGAGACTTTCCTACAAACCTTTGCTTCCTTGACTGGGGGTCTTGCTAGGAAGCAGCATGATGTCATTTTGTTCATGTCCCACAGATGACATTTACACCTTGGTTTTCATATCACCATCACCATTACTCCCATTCAAAAAACTTACTGTTCCTTCCTTCTTGTGTCAACTCCAAGTGACATGTCAGTATCTGCTGTGCAGCCCACCTCTCCATGTTGAGTTTGGCAAAGTGCATCAAATAACACAGTTGAGGAGAAGTGATAAGACTTAATCCTGCAGCTGAGGTGGTAGTGCCAAAGAGAGCAGATGCCTATTTTCCTCCACCTCTTTCCTCTTACAAAGCACAGAGGAAGAATGGCTTTCTGGGACCTCTTGCAGTTATGACTACTTTGCTCATGTTGGGCTGGAGGTTCCGGGTTGGATAGACGAGCTCAGACAGATTAAAATTCATCATGCTTTGGATGTGTGATGACCAGGAGTGGGTCTGGAGTGCTACTGGAACAGGAACCACAGGAACCTCTGACATCAGGATCTGGTGGCACACTCTTATCATTATCACACATTTATTTGCACCATCTTTATATGTTTGTGTTTTTCTTTCTGGTAGCCCTGCAGTATTTTCTCCTCTTCCTGACATTTTGTTCTCCCACTGATTGTCCTGTATTGGCTCAGATTTCTCAAACAAAAATTTTACCACTGAGTAGGTGGTATTGGTGTGCTGTATTGTTTTATCTCTTATTTCTGCTTATCCTAATTTCAACTCACAAATGTTTTTGTTTCAAAATGGTATAATTGAGTATGAATGGAAAATAAAAAGTACCTACCATCAGCTATGAAAATGTCATCAGTCTGATTCAAAACCAAAACCAATTAACTAAATGAGTTGGCCATTCATTAGGCCATACTCAAAAAATCATGTATTGTCCAGGATATAAGGCAACTACATTTTGACATGTAACTTATTAGCATTACAGAACAAATTGACTTTGGTATCTTCAAGATCACTAGAGTTTTGAAACTGAATCAAGCAGAAATTAACATATATTTAACAGCATTTAATGCCACTGAAATGTCTGCTTGTTATTTGCCATATGTAGTGGCTATTTTGCAACTTTTTGAAATTGAATCTGTATTATATTGGTTTAAGTATTTTTTTCACATAAAACAAGAAAATTAGGCTAAAAGGGAGCTTTTAATTTTAATTTTTAATGTTCATTCTTTTCTTCAATTTTGGGACCTTTCCTGTTTTAACACATGTTAATTCAAGGAAAGAATTAAAGGTTTGGGTTTTTATTCTGGAAGGCACGATTAACAGAAACTTGTTCTGGTGTTAAAATATTTTCTTGTAAGTTGACTGAATCTTTGTCTTTATAACAGATTGGAACATGTTTCCATTTTTCCAGTTAATAATTACTATACTGAGTGTAAGTTTATGACAATCTGTTTTTTATTATCAAGATGATAAGATGAAATTGAGGAGCAGACATTAACATTTACAATGCAAGTTCTTCCCAGTTAAAAGTCTACCTTTCCATTTTTCCCCCATTTTCAGTTTATCTTGGGATTGTTTCTTTCAATTCGCGTTACTTTCCAGACATTCAGGAAGGCAGTACTTCTGTAGTATTGTGTATCTTTGCTCTCATTTCTTCTCATCTTAACAACTCTGAGTTTGTTTCTCAAGAACTTCCCTCTGACATTAATTTAACAATCTTCCTCTGGCCTTTGAAGCTTTTTTAAACATACTCTGCCTTGTCAATATGTTGGATATTTGGATTTCTTCTCCAAGATCACATTGTGAGGGGACTAGCAGAACGTGAGTTGGGAACTGAGACATCTTATTAGCAAGTGACTGCCCTGCTACCAGCTCCACCATAAAGTGACTCCATTCTTTCAGTTTTCAGGGCAACTAATTGTGTCATTGACCATCTTGCTCTCTCCTGTACTTTCCCACTGCTTCATATTTTTGACACTGATGCATCCGATTCCAGCAATGTCTTCTTGCCCTAGGAGGGAGTCTAAGACCAACACCTGGTCCCAGGACCACTGCTGTGTGTTACCAGAGCAACTGTTGACACACAGCAGCTGGATGACAGGTCCATGTCCAGGTCTCCTCACTACCACATGGGAGTTTGAACCACTGAGCTGCAAACCCATGCTTCCCTTTACCCTTTTCTCTCCCCTCTGCGAATAATCTTTAATTTATTTTACAGTTTGGTGTAGATTCAAGAAGAGGGATGGAGCATCTCTTCTTCCTCATTCCAGGCTCAGACAGCCCGGAGTCTGGGGACCAGCACATTCCCACAAATCTGAAACTCCTGTCACTTCAGACAGGCCTGGAATTAAAGTCTCTCCCACCCTTGCATTAAAGAGAAGTAAAGCTCCCAGAAAAAAAAAAGACTCGTGCAAACTGAAGCTGGCTCAGTTTACAAAGGGATAAGTGCTTGCAACTGAATGGTATATTTGTTTTGTATCATAAGTTTCCAGTGGTTAAATTAGGTGCCACAACGATCACTGCTCTGGCTGCTTAATCTGAGTTGGAAGCACCAGAATCTCTCCACACTGTTGCTTCTTCACTGGGTATTGTGGATTCCAGTGCAGGACCTCTAAAAATGAGGGCATGTCATTTCAGCATCAGAACATTTGAGTCTCTTTATGGATCTAATCCAAAAGCCTTCACTTCTTTTGAAGCATTTTTTCACCATTTATATAATTTTATACTCTACTATAACCAGGAATATTATTTTTTGAGTTTCCAATCCTCAGTTAAATCTTTGTCTTCAAATATCTCTGAATTAAGAGGAATAATGCAATAATTTAAATACATGATGGATTAAAGCAAGTATATATAGTCTTTATTATTGGTTCTTACAGGCTGAGAATGTGAGATTTTGATTCCCCAGAAGACATGCTCCTTATTTAACTATTTCTTAGTTCTTAGTTTTATTTGGAAATAATGCCTTGGCAAAAGATGTAAGGTAATTGTACTCTTTATCATGTTGTCTGTGTTATCAGTTAATATTTAAAGAATACTAATAGACATATCAAATTTTATGCAGTCTATTGTTTTACTTTGGAATATTTGAGTCACATCCTTTGCCAGACCCTCGGAATAATGTGAGGGAAATTATTAGGGTAGTGGTCCTGCCTGGCCTGCTGTTTCTCACTACTGCTAAATCCTGGATTAAACACTATGAGCTCTCACAGTCAACAGGTCCATAATCTTGGGCGGGGGGGGACTGTTCTGGCTGCTAAGTTAATTACGGAAGGTCTGTATCTTTTCCTCTGCTTTGCTTTTCTGAAGCATTAGTCAGGATGAGGAGCTTCGTCACATTTATTGGTGCCTTTCCAGGTTGAAGGAGATAATCCCTAAAGAACTGGCTACCAAGCACTAAAAGTGGAGTCTTAGGTCTTTTTCAATGATTTATTGCTGTTGTGATCTTCCATTGCATTCACTCTTGTTATAAAGGGGTGGTGATTGAAGCATGAAAATGTCTCACTATGGGTTTGTCAATGTTGTCATGTACTTAAGACTTAAAAAACACTATGCTGTTTGGATATGGATTGTGTCAACAATAGAAAGTGGTTAGACATGACATCTTTAAAGTGCTATAGCCATCTAGAATTATTCCTTGTGCATTTTGTATTCTGACAAGGCAGTACAGGAAAAATTCCTCTCTTGCTTAATGCTGCTTGTCATTTTTTGCTCAGGATTTGGGTAGCAGACAATATAGTTTGACTGAAGTGCATACAAAATGATCTGAAAAATAATTATCGTTTCGAAAATGTGATAAAGGCTTCAGTGGCTGCTTATTTCTGCTGCAATGGACTAATTATATTCCTTAAATGTTACTGACTAAGATGCAGTTCTGGGTTCCTTATGGAGATAAAGATTCTGGTGACATTAGTGGGAGCTTTGCCTGTGTGAGGAGTGTGGATTTGGACACTTGGCTTTTTTTTACAAATAGAATGGAAATGGTGACAATTTTGAGTCCTTCAGGGTTGTTTTTAAATAACAAATCTTGGTGCCAGAGAAGTCTCTGGGAGTTTTGCAATTAACTTATAAAATGTCAATGTTTTGATGGCATTTAGTTACCACATGTGGATTAATGGCAGCATGGTTTAACTGCATTTTTAAGTGTGGGCCTACTGGCATAGACCTCAGTAATCCTAAGAGAGTAAATGGATGCCTAAGTAAAGATTACCTTTGAATGACTGAATAATAGCTGGACAGATATTCAGCCAACGTGAATTAATTTATGAGTGCAAAATGTATACCTAGCAGGACTAGATGGACAGAAAGGTTCTCTTATTTAAGCATATTCAAATTACATTTGTCACAACATTTTGAACAAATCCTATTGCAAATGCAGAAATATTTGGGCAGCCCTGCTCTGGGCACCTCTCACATAATGATATTAAGGAGCAGTGCAGTGTCTGATAGAAGGCACATCTTTCTTGATCCTCCTGATCTTTTCTCATGTAATCATCCTTATGAATTTAGAAGGATTATCCTCCAATCTCCCCATGTGGTGGTAAGAGGCAGTAAGTCAGATGCTTCTTGTCAGAACAGCAGCCATTGAAGAAAGCATCTTAGTGGTCAGTTAAAAATCAACTGATTTGTTTTCTCAAATCAGTCATTCTTCTGTTTGCTCCTGTGATTCCTACTTACATCTGAGGTAGTTTACTATATATTGGAATGTTCTTTTCACATATATATACATTTGTTTCTGAGCTTTAAAAGTAGTCCTTTATTTCTTTACACGTGCCAACTTTTAACATGATAAAATACGTTACTTTATTTTACCTCCTGGAAAACACAGATAATTGCAGTGTTTAAAGATTTTTATTAGTTACATTGACATTAGGACACTGAGGTGGTTTCCATCTCTAAAATGGCCTGGAATTTTAAATTGTCTGTATAGGAAATACCGCGAAGCCAGACTGTCATCTTGTATAATTATCTTGGCACCATTTGATTATGCTGAGCTTTTCCACATAAGACTAAAAAGAAATGACCATGTCACCATTTGATAATATAAGGTTAGCTATTTTTAAACACATCTACAACAAAGCACATTTATGTTTTCCCATGTATTTCAGAGCAGTTTCTGAAGCAGTTCTCATTCATGCATGTGTAATTTCCGTTAGGTCACTCATCATTTTAATTAACATTTGTAATAACCCTTATCAGCACCATAACTAAAGAAAGTGATTCTGTGCAAATTCAACAGCAACTTTGAAAATGTCAGAGCACACGGATCTGGACACACTCAAAACTTGTAGCCATTTTAAATTCAAAGACAGGCTTGAAGCTGAACATATATGTTGACATCATCTTCATCTGGCTTCATTCACCTACTTATAAGGAAGCATCCTCATTACCAAAGCTGCAAACTAATTGTATTTAGAGGTGCATGTATGGCAGCATGGAATGAAAAGGGTGAACACTTGCAAGCCCATACTGGAAAACAGAATAGGAGCCTGCCTTGTTCAACAGAAACACAAGTACTTATTGGTCTCTATTAATCTAATATTCTCCTCCCTTATTATAGTAAATTACATTACAGCTATTGTGCAAGGATACTGGAAATACCTCACTAGGCTACATGATGTGGTTCTACTCGATTTTAAGCTAACTCTGCTGCTGCTTTTCTCATGCTTTTGGTCTGTATTTCTGTCTCTGGAATGTTTTTGAAGAATGACTCTGTACAAGCTCTGCACAGGAAGCTGAGTAAGCAAATGCATAGAAACACATTCCCCAAGAGATCACTTACCTTTTTCACATCAGGTATATTAAAAAACTTCTTGGTATGAGCAACCCATCCTGCTATCCCGATGTCCAGAGGAAAAACAGTCTCATTGTCTGGATTCACCAAATTCTCCTCAAAGCTGGAAGTTGGAGTGACATTGAGAAGCCTGGTGGCTACTTCTGGAATACCATTTCGGGAACGACAAACAAACATACTACACCGATCAGCTGCCAGCAGCTGTGCCAGCCTCTGCAGGGCCTTGTGCACTGTCTTTTCCATAGGGCCTCCTTCATCCTGGATTTCTATTAGCAGCTCAAAAAGTATGTTACACTCCTCCAGCCGGGACATGTCTTTGAAGCTGACTCCTTCCTTCACATCTCCAGGGCTGACTTTAAAGATACTTCCCAGCACTTCTGCCCTCATTTTTCGGTCAAAATAGTCCTTGGCAAACTGGGGGTTGTTCTCCAAGTATTTTTCAACGGCATCTTTATTGACCTCACCCATTTTTGCTGGATTGTTCTTAAGATTTCTTTTAGAACTGCATCACCATCAAAGCAGCAGTGGTAGCAAGAAGTCCTAACTTGATACTAGTAAGAAAATGGTACTTTGTACATATTGTATAGCTCACAGGCATAGTACATTCACCTTCCCCTGTGGCTTCCAAGCCTTCTGAAACTCTTGAGGTATGACAGAAGGCACTGGCTTAGCATCTTCTTAGTGTGAGATCTTGGAGACTGCTAATTAAAGAGATGTCAGGACACTAAACCCCTGAGCATTCTTAGCTCATAAATCCTAAGGGAATAATTTTAGCATTTTAAACTTACCAATTAATTCTTAGACCTTACAACATTGTCTGGTGTGTAGATATGTACACCTGTATGTTATCTCCTTCATTCACAATATATATAGTACTATACACACAAAAGTTTCCATTGAAACTTAATATGAGGAATTCCACTTAGATACTTAACCCACATTATACATGTGTACAGACGTACACATGTGTATTTGTGAGAGGTACTTAAGGGGAGAAAAACAGAATGTTACAGAGAAAAAATTAAAATAGTGAAATTTAGTTTTCCTTGAAATACTCAGGAGATGATTGAAATTGGATTACTAAAACTAAATAATTATGAAGCTATACATGCATAAAATAGGTGAAATCCTAAAGACCTTACAAAAGTCTGAGCTTGCTCAAGTGATTTACCTAGGTGAAGATGGAGTGAAAAATTAGAATTTGATTCAGCACAGCCAGATATGACTTACATATAACTTTTTTTTCAAAAATAGATAGTCTAAAGGAATGAGTAAAATCAGAAAATGGCTTGAATTCAAATTGAGTTCAGGAGACAGTAAAATTTTTACTCTATAAGCATAAATAACCCTACAGGGTCCTGCAAGTAATGTAGTTTCTTCTATGCCTTCTTCAGAAAAAGTGGGAGATCTCTGCTCTCTTAAATAGCAGGAAAAGGGTAATAACTGACAGATAGTGGGCAAAAAGGGAATCTTGAATCTGGTTGTAGCTTTATAACATGTTTGAAGTTTCCTACCATTGGAAGTTCAGCATTACTCACATGAATGGAAAAGGAATGATGAAAACTGTGTTGAATTTTAGGAGCAAACACCCCAGGGCTATGTGAGTGAGAAGTCTGTCTTTAAGTTGAGTGCCAGCTACGACAGCAAATGATCTGTGTTCATTGAAACAGATTGGAATTTCAGCACCGTAGAGGGCTGCAATACAATTCAACTTAATTTCTATTTGTGGCATCCACACTGATCAGAGAGCAGAAAGAGATTCTTGATATAAGGAAAATAGACCATATACCCTTTGGCAATTCTTAATTTGAAAAGAGTAATTGTCAAAGTACAACTTTATCTGTCTGCCAGAGGCCACAGTGTGTCAACATCCATTTTTATCAACAGATCTAAAAGAATCAACATGGGAAACTGACACTGATCCTCTTGTGCACAAAGAACAGGTCGGTGATTGGTCTGTAATGGCAGCTAACTCAGTAAATTAGTTTTCCCTCTAACTGTGATATGAAATGCTGCATAAGACACTAATTTTTCCCAGACTGCAGTTGCCATAAAGATTTAAAAATGCCTATGAAAATCAGCACAGTATGGACACATTCTGTGGTTCCTTTTCTCTGGCTGGGTTACTTACCCCTAGCAGCCTGGGGGCAGCATAGGACCCTCACTGGTGGGTGGATGAGGTTGCAGCATCTTCTTTACAGGTGTGAACTGGTGATACTAACTTCGTGGCAGGACTCTACAACTCCAGCACAGCAAGATGTTCTCACCATTGTATGCATGTATGGTTCACAAGAAAACGTCAGAAGAAATGCACATATATCTTAAGTCTTTGAATAGTTTTTTTCATAATTTCATCAATATGTATAAAAGCAATAGAGACGTGAAAATAATTTTATATGTATTTACACACACAGTTAAATTATTTCTCCTCATCTGTCATCTTCCTAATTTGTAGCTACTATTAGAAAATACATTTTAATGTAGGATGTAGGATATGTAGGGTAATGCATGGAAGTTTAACATTGGAAACTAACCTCGCACAGTCATTTTCACTGCATTTTTAAAGGCAAAAATAATATGCATTTGGCTTTGATTCTTTTCCATGCTGAGGTGGTTTGATTTAACATGATGAGCTGGGCGCTATATTTTTCAAATTGTTTTAATTTCAGAGAATATCAGAAATATGTGTGCTTTATCATTTTAATGCATATGATATCATTTGCCTTTGACGTTCATAGTTACTACAGAAATCAAACTATTTATGGAGTAGTTCTTAGTAGTAGACCATTCCTGAGCCTTTGTGATACATGGAAACTCCTAAGAAGGATAACTGACAGACGTGGTTATTTAAATAGATTCAAGTAGCACGTAAATGTCAAAGGTATTTATAAGGTTTCCCAGTTCAGCTCAGTGTTTGTATATGAGCGTCTCTGTCCATCTTGATAGCAGTTAATGTAGTTCATTCAGTGAAGATTTTCTGAAGAAACACAGATCAAATGTGTTTATTTCAATTGCATGTCTTTTGATGTGGATAATTTTGTGGCCACTGTCCGGACATCGGAGATTCATATGTATAATCCAAGAAATTAATATTCAGAAATATTACTGATTTTTCTCTAAATGATTAGATTGTGAGAATGGATTCTGTAGGTATTTACAACAGGTACTGTGTGCCCCTAAACCAGCCAGTTTTTGGCACTGAAATATTTTGGTGTGTATCTGTTTTGGTGTGATCTGGTATTTTGCGGGGACCTTTGTAAACAACCTCAACTTTTATGTCTCTTTTAAAATAATTTTCTGTCCCTTTTCTTACAAAAGTAATCTTAAAAATGCAAAAACTAAAGATAGTAAGTTAGCTGTTTTTTCCATACAGCTGCAAATTTTCACAGTCCCTTAAAACTACCAATGATTAGCTCTGGGGGTTCATGAAATAAGTAGTCAACAGAGATTTTAGCTTCTAGGGGAGAGTTCCTGAAGTAAATGGCCCATCTAGCATGAAGGGGTTAACCTGGGTTGCCAGATGCACTGTAGCTTTGACCGTGAGCAGGGGTTTCTTGGTAGATTGGCATGAATTTTAGTATACAGACTGAGCAAAGGACGGCAGCCTTTTAATCTCATTCACTCTCACATTTACCCCCCTGTGATCTTAGGTTACCTGACCATCTTTTATTACTGAAAATACTACTCAGCACTGCTGAGAAGGATCTGACTCTGTCTTCTTCATACCCTCCTGCCAGATATTTATACACTTGATAAGATCCCCCCAAGCCCTCTTTCCAGGCTGAACAGTCCCACTTCTTTCAGCCTCTCCTTTTGTCCGATTCTCTTATTGCTCAGTGATCTTCATGGCTCTTTGCTGGACTCACTCCAGTATGTCTATGTCTTTCATCATTCATAGCTTAAAGCTCTCCTCACCAAGCTGGCCAGCATGTTGGCAAACGTTACATATTTGTTTCAAGTTGTTTCCATACATCTAGAAAAACATTTCCATTCAGAATCACAATCCTCACAAAGGTTTGGTAAAGAGAATAAAGGTACCATTTTAAACTAGGTTTGTTTAAATGCTGTTTATAGAGAGTTCAATGCAAATTTACTCCTTAAGCAGAATGTCATGTCATTAGATTACAAAAACAGGTAGCACACAGGCTGGCATGGTGCAAAGGCCGATCTTTTCAATTCCATTCTGTCCTTGACCTCTGTACTCAGGGTGCCACTGAGGGGAACAGCTGTGATAGTGACAGAGTACGTAGTTGTCCCTTACAAAGTACACAGAGCTCCTTGGCTCAGCTCGTGCCATTTGTTGTCACTCGTGAATGTGAGTCTGGTTCCACAGGGCAGTGGCTACACTTGGATCCACTGCTCTGTACACAGCAGTCATTCATTCCCCTGCAAAATCTGCCTCTAAGAGTTTAATGGATACCTGCGTTTGTGAATGGACTCTATAAATAAATAACCATAAGACAGCAAAAAGGCTTTCAATCTATATGCAGTCTGGCGGGAAACGGATGCTCCATTTCTTATTTCTAGTTCTGTCAGCCAGCTTTCTCCTAAGAGCTAGACTTATTCTTGTGACCACAAACAAAATTCTAGTTCTTTTAATATTTAAAGCTTCAGTGTTGCAGTGTTAAAAATGTTTTAAATAGTAATGTGACTCTTGTTTCTTCCTTTTTATTAAAAAGTCATAAATGAAACTAAAATAACTCCTACAATGAAAGCTTTTTTCTGCCATTTCCTTTGAAAATCTGACCTTTTCTGTGTATTTCCTGTTGCTATTCCTAATGGAAAATATTGCAGATTTTTACGGGCTATTAATGTAAAAAAAATGTCAATCACAGAATCACTGCCAGAAATCAGCCCCTTTTTTATGACCTCTTGGCAAAATTCAAAAGTAGAAGACTTTTTTCCCCTTCAATTAAATATGGTTCCAAGAAATACATGCTGACTTTAAAAAAACTTTCTATAATACTCAAAATACACTGCCAGCTTCAAACATCAGAATAGGAAGTTATATATAAAATTTATCAGGCTTGGTGTTGAACCTAGTACAAGTTTTGTAAATGTATGCTTTACATTAGAGGTTATTTGCATGTTTATGTGTTATCAATATTTTAATAATTCTTTTAAGTGTCTGAACTTTCCCAGAACCCAGCAATCATTTGATGCCATTGACTTGATCTATGCACATTGCTCTAAGAATTAACTGAAATCCTGGCCCAAATTCTGTTCCTTTCTGTTTGCATGAGAAGTACAAACCTGCAAGGAGTATATCCAGGTTCCAAAGATCTGGATGAGGATCACTTGCTGGCATCATTTCTCAACCAAACCCATAGCTCAAGTCAATCCAAATGATGATTAACTGAGGCAAAGTTTACACTGTTTATGAGTTTACATAGTTGTGCTGGCATAGCTACATCTGTTAGGACTGAGAAAAAATTCACCCTTGAATTGCCATAATGATGCTAGTCTGCCAGCAACCTTCCATCCCTCTTCTAATACACTCCCGATCTAGACCTAACTGATGTAACAGAGGAGCCTTTTTGCCTAAAAAGCTTGTCTCATTGAACCAAAGTGCTTTAGCTGTATCTGTGTAAGGGCTTCGTTAATGTAAACTGTGTCTCAGGTAGGCAGAGTTGGAAGTATAGCTACACCAGAAGAGGCACAGAGCCAAACTTTTGCTATGTAGCCTTCAAATCATACTGACTTGACCAGGTCCTCTTCTGCAGTTGTTGAAATCTGACTGGGAAATACTGGTGTGACTCCTTTGTACTTGCGCTCCCACAAATATAGACATGGCACTTTGGGACATGGTTTAGTGGGCATGGTGGTGTTGGGTTGATGGTTGGACTAATGATCTTAGAGAACCTTTCCAACCTTAATGATTCCTAGTTTTTACTTTCATCAAAAATAATCCAGCCACCAAGCCAGGAAACATGAAATTACTACTCTACCCTTAATTGGTTTAGTGGTGGACTTGGTAGTGTTAGGTTAATGGTTGGACTGGATGATCATAAAGGTCTTTTCCAACCTAAACAATTCTGTGATTCTATGAAACCCACAGTGATAACAGTTCAAAAGAAGAGTTTTCTCAGGCATTGCCTAGAGTTTGTAGAGATCCCAGCCTTGAGAAGCTGAATGAATTAAAAGTTATAATTACTGAGTCTCTGCCAGGCACCTCCACCAGATACGAGTTGCCAAACATTGCAGAGGTCAGCGGAGGCACACAATTAAAGAAATGCTGTGCCATGGCTAATACAAAATTACACGTTCTGATTTATTTTTGTTGATGACCTCGGATTAATTTAAGAGACTGTAATGGCTCTTGCAGCTATTTAGAACTGATCTTATTAAAAATTATTAACATAATTAAATTTTTTTTTCAGTGAAACCTGGATTGGTCTCCATCTGTAAAACTGCTGAGGACAACATGCAGTAAGTATAACAAGACTACTGACCCAGATTTTCAGAGGTGGTCAAATCTCATCAGGTTTTGATTCATTTGAATGAGTGACTGTAGACTCCTTTGAAAACCTCTGCCATAGAATTTTCATGGATAATTATGTTATTGAAAAAATTTTATAGGAATAGACTTGATCCTGAAAGAAGCTCTCTGGGAATATAAAGCAGTATACAGATTTTTGAAGAGGACAAACTTAAGATAAATAATAATGTTTCACAAATTAGCAGAGAATAAAGAAATAATTGTTTTCTTTGGTATTAAAGATTATAGATTTAAAGGTTATAAATCAAGCTCTAATTCCTCTTCTTACTATCAGTCATGTGAGACACTGAACAAAGAAAATCCATGTTGATTTTGATCTTGTATGTATGATGAATTCATATATTAAGGACTAGTGAGTGTTTTGTAAAAGTTTTGTAAAAATGCATATATATAACTGGCGTGACCACTGCCAGGGGCTGGAGCAAGGTTCTAAAAGCCACCAGAGGGATATAGATTGCTGTTTCTTTTCAGTCTCTGTGGGAATTAGCAAACTTGAAAATCCCAATTTAAAAATGGAAATGCTGGCTTATTGAAAGGCTACTCTTGAAAGTTTCAGGACAATTAATATGCATCAGCCTTTCTGGTTACCTGTGTTAAATATGTTCTTTACTCCAAGTAGAGGCTTAATATTAAACATAATGGAATTTTTAGTGTCTGATGTTATCCAGGGAATCAAAGGCTTCAGAGCAGACTTGGAACAGCCCTGAGCATCTGATGTTTGCCAAAGTGAACAAAAATATACTCTCTATGCAAAAAGGCTCCAACACAAAGCAGAAAAGAAAGAATAACAGTTAAATCAAACAGACTGTACCACTGTTTGTATTACATATGAAAAAGATTGTAAAGGGCAGCAGCAGCAAGAAGTTTAATATTTTTATGAATATATGAAAGGAATAGAAGGCTGAAGTAGATTTCTGGGAAAGGCCATGCTGAATAAATTGTTTTAATTCTGTACATCAGCTACTACTGAAGTATTTTTTATACTACATCAGTATCTCCATATTTAAATTATATTTTTGCTTAATTCTTAAAGTAATGAACACAGGCCTTTCAACTAACAGGCTTCTGCCTTTATTCGTTCAAAACTGGGAGGTAAAAAAAGTTTATTAGTTCTCTTGGTAACAATCATTCCTATCCTGCTCTGGTTACATGTCTAGAAAATAATTAACAGGTTTTCTCTAATGCTTCCTAAAGATGTTGAAACTATAGAACAAATATTGACTCAGAGGCAGCAAAACTTGTCTGGATGGGAGAAACAATAGTGGTTTATATAACTGAAAACAGTTTGCCAAAACCTGAGTAGAAATTCTGGAAGCTCTGATTTAAAATGGACATCAGAAGGGCCAGATGTGGTGCATACATGCACTCAGGTATTTGCAGGCCACACATATGTCCTGCCACCTTTGCAGTACCACACAAAAGTGCTCTTTTGCCTTCCTGAAGATTTGCAGGGCCCCAGTTCCTTGTCCCTGGGAGCTGATCAGGAGATGGTTTAGCAGCTGAGCCAGCCTTTGGGAAGCAAGAGGGAACCAGTCAGAAGGACCTGAAGAGGTTCTGGGATGACCAGGCTTCCAGAAACATTAGCAGAAACTTGCAAGCATGATGTTTGCCACTGTTTATCAGGAGAAGAGATGAAAGGAATTTGTGGAGGAGGTGAAGGAAACAAGTCTGCACCTTGTAACTGGGTTGAGCCATTGGGTAAGAAGGACTTTGGACTGCAGTGTGTAAAATCACAGAGGAGGTGGAGGCAGCTCACTCTGCCCCCTGCAAAAATGGGGTGCCTCTTTTCCTTTGTTCTCACCACATATGTACACACCCCTTCCCCCAGGTGTGAGCTCTGCCTTTGGGTTAGGAAAACCAGAGAGGCATTTGCTCCTAGTCCCTGCTTGGCTGCAGGTTAGGGTGAAAGACCACCTGAGCCCATGGGTGTTACGCAAGAGGCTGTTGTGAAGGGGCCCCAGCCTGCAGCACACATCAGCCCGCCTCCCTGCTCCCCCTCCAACGCTGCCTTTGTAGCTCGGGCGGTTGCGAAAGCCCCAGGACTACATAAACCGTTCCCTCTCTGGGTGCCCAGCCACTGCCATCAACACCTGGACTCTCAAGAGGCTACAGGGACCAGCACTGTCTGTAAGGGACCCTGCTGTGGTGGGCTGGGGATAACTGGGTGCCTTGCCTGTGCACACATCAGGGAAAGCTGCATGATGCCCTGGGGACCTGTCAGGGCAGTCTTCCTCCCTTCCCTGCTTGTGTGAGAGGGCCTGTTTCTGATGCTATTCTCTGTCTGTTTGCTGTTGCTGCAGGGACGGGATGGCCCACATGGAGAGAGCTCTGCCCTGGCTGCTGCTGCTGGCACTGGCCTTGCTGGGGAGCAGCATGGCGGAGCGGGACTGCCAAGTAACCAGCTTCAAAGTCAAGGAGAACTTCAATAAGACCAGGGTAAATCTTCTTTCTCTCCTGGATCTGTGATATCTTGCCTAGCTCCTCTTCCCAGGCTACAAAATCTGTCATTCAGTAGCACGAGTGTGTTCACATTTTCACTCAAAGTCACAGACTGCAATACTGAGAAACAGCAGAAGTGTGTGATGTTGCCCACACCTCCACAGATGCTGGATCCTGATGCATCTGAAAAAGGAATACTGCAGAAACTAAGGTTTAGCAGACTGGTCTCAAACTGTGTGGTCTAAACAAAAGTGTAGTGACTTGATTGTTTCTATGAAAAATTAATACTCTGGTGTTTTCAGACATCATTGCAAGCAAAAAAACATTTATACATAGATCTGCCAGTTGTTAGTCTCTCTGCACCAAATCTTGTTTTCTAAATACTAGAGAACTGCAGATACAAATAAGATAGCAAAAAATGTCAATTCTTTCACAAACCTTGGCTGCACTAGGACATATTGGTGGGTTTATACTGTTGGAACAGCTAGATTTGTTTCTTACGTACAACTTTGAGGCATGGTGTCAAAGATCTGCATGTCCTCCCCTCTGTCACCTCCCCTAGTTTGTAATGTCTGTAATGTTTTCCATACTTCTAGGTCTAACTGCAGCCTTTCTTATTCTTTGCAGTACAGTGGCACCTGGTATGCCATGGCAAAAAAAGATCCTGAGGGGCTGTTTCTGCAGGACAATGTGGTAGCCCAGTTCACTGTAGATGAGAATGGACAAATGAGTGCCACCGCAAAGGGCCGAGTCAGACTCTTCAAGTAAGCTGTTTGCAGTCTTCCTCTTGTTCCATTTCACTAAGCTTCTGCTTTGCTTACTGGTGCTCTAATCCTACCTGCTATCCCTTTGCTAGTCACGCGGTCACACTGAATCTGTGCTGTTAGGTTTGAATATGATGTTTCCTTTCTCTCTGGCTACAGGAACTGGGATGTCTGTGCTGACATGATTGGCTCTTTCACTGAAACAGAGGATCCTGCCAAGTTCAAGATGAAGTACTGGGGTGTTGCCTCTTTTCTGCAGAAAGGGAGTGAGTACTTAGCCATAGAAGATGCAGAACTACTTGGGAGCTTAGTTATGTTGTATGTTGATGCTGGGGAAGGAAAAAGTAGTGTTGGATTTCTTAAACACACTTAAAACACATAATAACTATCATATAGGAAAGCCTTAATGTGAACAAGGTAATCACTATTTTTTATATGGAACAGCTGGCTGGCTTTCTTTAAACAAGTGAAGACCAGGCCTTTGTATACCTTTGTATGTCTTTTATTTGTTACCCAGCAATATAATTGAAGGTCACTGTTTGGAAAGAAGTGAAAGGCAGATGAGTATTTTAAGTCTTGTTTTAGCTCAGAACTCAGTTACTGGATGCTTCTGTTCTCTCCAAAAAGCCTAATGTCAGACTTGGTCAAGCAGGGAAGAGGATTTTGCAATTGTTGTTTTACTTGGTCTTGTGTCTGCAAATGTAGATATTTATCTGTTTTAAGAAACAAATATGATCCAGTATATATATATTCATATTTTCCTGTCATCTGTCACACCCTATGCAAAATTAGTTTATTGGAGCCAAATAGAGATTCAGACACTTGTAGCTCACGACATTTCCATGGATTGTTTCCAAGAGAAGCAAGTGGAATTTGGAAGTGATTGGAGCTCCATTCTCTCCAAAAATACAGCTACAAAGAATGCTTTGGATGCCAATTGCTCTTGAATTGTTGCCGAAATTTCCTCACAGCATGCTGCTGAATCATGTTTTCATGGATACTTCAGATTGCTGGCTGACCCCAGACTCTACCTTTCTAAAAACTGTGGTCCCCACCCACAGGAGAGAGGGGGAAGAGAACATACAGTTGCCTTCACCAGGACAGACATAGTGCAAGGGAGGATATTTGCTCCAGGAGAGGAAGGTGCAGAGATGACAATTTTTACTGCAAACACCTAGGTTCAATTCTGTTAGCACAGGGTGTCTGCGTGACCAGGTATTTATCAGATTACCTAGCTAAATAGTTAAGAATTCTCTGAAATTTTAACTGTGTTTTGAGAAGAGAGTTTGTGATAGAGCTTGTAGCAAATACACTTCTAATGCACATTGACAACTGCATGATAATCTTTTTTCCTTAAAAATACAATGTAAGTAAGATCCCTGGTACGAAAACAGTTATGGTTTTGAGTAATCTGGAGCATGACTAGCATCACCAAGAGCACATTTAGCTTCTCTATTTATTTTTTAAGCTATTTTCTGTCTCACTGTTCCCTTTTTTTGGTTAAAAGAAGAAAATTTTCTTTGTACTTCATGGTTACTACTGTAACACACTGTTCTTCTTTGTGTTTGTTGCTACTTTTATAATGATATTCAGGCACAGATTTACAAGGCGTTTTTTAGCACTTCTTCATGCTGCTCTTGTTCTGTGCCAATGTTAGAGATGAAGCAGTGGTGCTAACCATTTCTTCTCTCTGTCACTGTTCCTGATAAATATGGTTACTTTCTTTTTTTTAAAAAAAACCTCCCCCCCAAACATGGAATTAAGTACTGGACACAGGAATAAACTAAGAGCTAATCTATTATAATTTATACCAGCCTTCACCGTATTATTTTCTTTACAGAGTTATGGCAGCAATCTCGTTAGATTTACTAGATTTTACTTGTGTCTCTAACACGTTTGCTTCTTTGCTATGGTTTCTTCCAGATGATGATCACTGGGTAGTGGACACAGATTATGACACGTATGCTCTTCATTACTCCTGCCGCCTATTAAATGAAGATGGCACCTGTGCTGATAGCTATTCCTTTGTGTTCTCCCGGGACCCCAAGGGATTGCCTCCAGAGGCACAGAAAATTGTCAGACAAAGGCAGATAGACCTTTGCTTGGACAGAAAATACAGAGTTATCGTTCATAGTGGTAAGAACATTTTTTTCTGAAGAATTTTATTTCAGGGTTTAATGACTAAAGCACTGGGAGTCTCTTGCTCATTAAACAGCAAATGCATGAAGTCTTTTACTTAGTGGCTGTAATACTGTCTTTTGAAAACTGCAGCTTTTAGTAAGTTATTTCCAACTTTTACTTCCTTTATCTGAAGGAGAGCTAAGGTGTATAGCTTTTTATGCGGCATATCACATCAGCTGAAACAATAATTAGAGGAAGCTGTAAAACAATTAAATCAATGTAGTATGAGTAAACTTAGGATAAACTTCACAGTTGCTGTGAAGTTGCCTGTGAAGTAAAATATTGCCTCTTTAATCAGAACTCTTTGGCTTTCTCAACAAAATAGTTGTTGAAGGGAATAGAACATATTTTCAAAAACTTCTTTGAAAAATTCTTCACAAAAGGCTTTTAAGAAAAATCAGAAGTCTTGGAGAGGATGCCTTACAGCAGACCCTTTCTCACAGGTCCTCATGCCAACCATTTCACAAAGGGTTGTGGAAGAGGGACATATCCCTCATACTGGAAGTATGGCCCTATCTTGAGTCATATAGTCAGGCTGAGCTTGCAACACAGGGAAGGGTACAGATTAGCTCACTTGCGGTCAGTTATATTAGAAAAGGCCAAATTGTAATTTATGCTACTTTAATCAATGATCTGCTGAAAACATAATATACTTACTGGTAAAGATTACACCCAGAGTGGGAATACTAAAGAATGAAGAAGACAGATCAGAATACTTAGAATGAATAAAATAGTAGCGTACTTGTCCCTACCCTGCTTTGCATTCTGGAAGACATGATATCTACAGAAGGCTTGACTGGTGAATCAGCTGAAGGTGAACTTCCAATGTAATGCTGTGGCCAAAAGAGTTAATGTCATTCTTGGATGCATTCTTGGATGCATAAACCAAGGATGCAAAAGATTAATTTATAGACTCGTATGAGACTGTTGTGCTTGGTGTAGGCCTGCTTGCTATGTCACATTTGATGATAATCATAACTGGAAAGGGTAGCAAGGATGAATTAGAGGTTTCAAAGAAGAGCAGAGAAAATGATGGAAAGTTTGTAAAATGTGTCCTCTAGTGAGTGCTTCAGAGGCCTTGATCTTTTCTCATCAGAAAGAGGTTAAAGGCTGACCTGAGCAAAGTCTGTGCTTGCCCACACAAGCAATGGGAATTGGATAATAAAGGACTTGCAAACATAGGAATAATAAATTAAAATGGATGGAACTTTAAACTGGACACATTCAGAGCAGAAATAAATAGCCATTTGTTTAACTCCAAAGGTCATTAACCTTCGGAACAGTTTACCAAGAGCTGTTGTATGTTCTTCATCACTGAAATCTGTAAATCAAGATTAAAGGCTTTTCTAAATGATGTTAGAATAAACTGGGATTGACCAAAGGAACTTTTGTGTATTAAAAGAAAGTCAGAACAGATGAGCACAGTCAGCTCTTGTGGCTCTATTACCTGCTTATCTGACCTATAAACACCGAGTAATATATTGCCATGTTGTAAAGTAGGTATGCTGATAATGGGGTGCCCAAAAGATCTGCTAAGGTGGGTGGCATTTAGAATACTGATTAGTGACTTGGAAAAAGTGCCTGACAACAATGAAAATAAAAATTTTTGTCTTGAATGAGAATTTGGAGACAACATAAGAGACAGTTGAGATTTAAGGCAGTCAAGACTGAGAGCATAAATGCAAATGAAATTGGCTTTTGTGAATGATGTGTATGATTGCATAAAGGGTAGAATAGAAAAGAAACAAGGTCATTATATAAATTGATGATAGTTTCTTGTTTTGAATGCTGCATTCACTGCTCTTCAAATGAACTACAGCAAGAATAAAAATTTGTTTTTTTTAAAAAAAAAGATGAGAAAACAAAATAATGAGATGATTAGGGATGGTTTTCTATTAAATCTAAGGTAAAGTGTAGATATACAGCTGTTGTGCCGTGACTTTGAGAGGTGTGTGTTATGGTGGTTCCTTGCATTTCTGTCAAACCCAGAGAAAGTATTATCCCACTGTAAAATCAGGATATTGGGCTAGTCCAAGTACTGGTCTGATTCAGCATGGTAGAATCTGTGTTTCTATTATTTGTACACTACATGAGGCTTGCAAGGTGATAAATGTATTGTCAATCTTTGCAAGAAAGTATAAACCAAAAAGAAAAATTGAATATATTCATTTATTCATCATTTGTGATAGAACTTTTTCAAATATCTCAGAACTTCTATATAATAGAATGCTTGTATTTTTTCACAGAATATAGAGCCAATAGTGTAATTTAAAAATAAATGCTCAGAATGTCTTTTGAAAGTTCAGCCTTAAATATTCTTTGACTTCTCAACCTTAATTTAAAAGTTGATCATGCTGCCTCTGGTTTGTTATAGAAATATCAAATCTACCAAGTTGCACCGAGTGCTGTATTCTTTGCTATCCTAATTTATATTCAGATGTTAGGTGTTGAGTGCAGTGTCTGATGAGACTATGTGAGTTCCATACTGTGTGTAAATGAAAAATAGTAGCCTGGGTCCTTAATGCTGTCTGCTTTTCATTGAGGATTATGCCAGAGTTTATCTTTATGAGCCCAGCACCAAAGTATAAATGAAACTTAAAGCCAGCAATTTCCATTCACTCCTTACTGTGATCAGGACCTGTAATTACCATAGTGCTAGTTGATTCTGAATTCTCCAGTATCATTAAGCCAAAGTTGCTGCAAAGCAAGTACATTTGGGAATGAGAGAATGATTGTGAGCTAAACTGAAAAAAACATTTATTGAAAGCTTTATATCAGAAACGCTTACAAAATTCACTTAATTCCTTATGTGTGGGATTGGAAGCCTTGCTACTTTAGTTTTAACTCTGCTAATAAGAGCTACAGAATTAGTAGCAAAAAAAAAGCCAACTTCAATTGTCTGTACTGACCTGCATTCAGTTACTGTGCTAAAATTCTGACTGATGTTAATAGATGCTGCAAGAATAGGCTCCAATTGTGCTACTCTGCCTGTGTCTTGAAGCTAATTTTTTTTCCCAAATACTTTTCGTTAGCTTTTCAAATTAATACTGTACCCAAATTATGTTCCCCCAAAAAAACCTAATAGTACAAAACTTACCTTGATGGAAAAAATAATCTAAAATATCTCTTCTTTTTATACTAGCTCTTTAAGGCAAATGAGAAGCCTAGGAAATTATGATTTTTTTGGTTGTAACTTACATTGCATTTCTGATGGTAGCTCCTTTCCAAATATGGATCGTGCTGTGATACACTTAGTCTTCAGAGTAATAGCTCAAGTTGCTTTGAGTTATGCAATGTGCGTGTGGATATCACAGCGGGACTACTTGTAGACACAATATGACATCATGTTAGTAGAACTGAAAGCTGAATCTGCTGTTAGCATTTACTAGAAGCAAAAATTGTGAATTAAGAGTGTGATATTCCTTCAGCTAATTTACTATTGCCATTAGAAGTTTTGGAGGTCAGGAGATTCTTATTTTATTGAAAGACATTCTTAAATTAATAAAGTTAAAAGGCAAATAATTTGAAGATTGTTAAAGTAAATAAATAACCCTTTTATCACTGGTCTGTCCAGTACCTTGTTTGCCAAAGCATTAAAATGCTCAGGAAAAATGTACCAGATTGGATGAATTCCTGTTTTGTTCTGAGTTGAAAATTCTTTGGAACTACAAACTGCAGAGCAAGGTACTGGCATTATCATTACAAGTAACAGACTGCTGGACTCAAGAGCATTTTAAAGAAATTAGATATGTACGCATTTTAAATTTGGTGAAAGTTTGTGTATTTTGTCTAGTGTGGTTGAAAAATGAAATTTTGGTTTTTGTGTGTTTCAGGATTTTGCTCTTAAGGAGATCCAAAACCATGGAAAGAAACCATGTAACAGCACCATGGATGTAAAGTTAACACATTGATTGGGTGTTCTCTTGAAAACCTTTTAAATGGCTTCATTTAGATTTTGAGTATATTTATCTGAGCTGTGTAGCTCACCTTGTTAATAAACCAATGAAATTTTAATAAACTTGGATTACAGGGGATGCAAATTGTTTGTATGCACATCTGTACATATGTAGACATTGGTTTTATTAGTAAACTGTTATCTTAATGCACTATTTTGAATTGGTGACAGATGGCAATAATTAAGAATTTAACCTTTCTCTTTTTAGTGCTTTCAATTTCTGACTAGAAGAGTTTTTAAAACCCCCAAATATATGTATTTCCTTTCTAAAACTTTAAATTTCTTTTCAAATACAATGTCATCTTGTTTCTAGTAAATACTGGAAATCGTTCGCAATAGCATTTTAGAAAGGAGGAAGGCATTTCAGTAATGCTATATATCACTGATTATTATACGAGTACTGAAGACACAAAAAATCTGCATCTTTTTTTAAAGAACTATTTTACACATGACAAGTAGTAAACATTCATTTATTTATTCTTTACTTAAAAATTAACAGGCATTATGTCCATATTTTTAATTTGAGATGGAACCAAATTGGTCATTCACTTGGTGATAATACATGTTTATCATCTTGTTTCCTACAAGTGGTTAGTCTGCCCAAACCTATGTTCAGGCAGTCAGTTACCTAAGTGTGTAATCAAGTGCCTTTTTAAATGGGATAGAAAAAAAAAGAGCAGATGCTTTCTGAGGATGTACATTTTCACTAGAAAGTTGCTCTCTCTTACTCAGTGGAAAATAGAGTAAAAATGCATCAGGTGCCCTCTTGATACAGATTCACTATAACTTTATTGAACTTGATGGCATTTAGGCCAACTGGAAATGTGCCCTCATAGAAATTAATTTGTGTAGTAAGCACTGGTAAGTACTTATACCAACTATTTTACCTTCACCAAGTTCACTGCCATGTTCCTGTTTATTTCAGTGTAAGTGGAGAATTCAATCCATTGGATTAAATTGTCCAAATCTCATTGAGGCAAAGCAGTGAAGTCAAGAGCATTTTACCTGCAGGAATTAAAAACACAGATTTAGCGCTTTTTTTTCCCCTTCTCTGGCATATAATACTATAACATAGTGACCTATTCAACCTGGGATAGTGTAGACATTAACATCCAAAGTGTGGCACAGCTCAGACGTCAAATAATTATCTGGTAATGAAAGACAAATTTGGTTGTTCATGGTTACTTCTTCTTGCAGTGGTTTCTGTACCAGCCCCATGCCTTACAGGGTTCCCTGTACAACAGAGAAGAATTTCCTGACATTTACGTCTGAAATGGGTAACATTATACAAAATTGGATTGACAGCAGAGTTGGCAAAAGTGAATAACGCTATCCAGAAGAAAACTGATGGCAAAATATTTAAATCTTGTTTGTAGTTCTGGACTAAAATTAAAAGAATAATTATTGTAATTGGGCTCCACATGATGAAGAAAGAGATCATCAACACAAAGAGGGCTCGGAATAGTTTGTAGTCTTGCTGGGAAACACGAATCTGATGATTTTCTGAGTAGGCTAAACCAGCATTTAAACTCCTTCTTGATGCTTTTGTAATCTGCAGTAAAAGAGAAGAAAGTAACTTTCATTGAAACCTAGAAGAATTATTAACACATTTTTACAAATGCAAAAGTAAATCTCGGCACATGATGCTTCTGTTTTGAAAAGTGACTACAAAAAAGGTGTTGCAGAATTCCATTTTTACTTTTTGTCAATGGTTCCATTTCAAACATTCTCACTTTACTAGCATGTTTTTTCCTCTCAGCTGTGAACCCACCACAATATTAGCCAAGCTGGTTTGTTGTCCTCATGGCTCTCTACCAGCCATAAATACTTCTCAGCATAAAACAGAGCCTTAATTACTCATGAAATCCCCTTAACTTCAAATTATGACCTCATTTGTTCTATTTAAATAAACCCATTGATTTTTTCCACAAATGCAAACTGGAGCATAGTCAACAATCCTGCTGATGTGCAAGAAGGAACGCAATCCAATTCTCTTACGGACAGGCTGATATTAGAAGGTAGGTATTAGAAGGAGCATGAATTTATTACTGTAACTAAATCATGATAAGTTTTAAGTTTGAATGGGATTTTACGTTGTTTTGTGTAAACATCTAGTTTTTTGGTCAGTAATCAGAATTGCTTTCTATGAACTAACCTGAAATCTTACGGATCCTTTTGTCACTATGAAAATCTGTGTCTTGTCAAAGTACTGCCTGGTGTAATAAACAGGACTATGGGTAGTTTGGGAGTCTAGTATTCATGGGTGTGAATCACCTATCATTAATTATGATTAATTATCATTAATACTGAATCCCAATGGCTTGCAGAAAACTCAGTATCTCATGCTCTACATCCCTGTCATAGCATAGTAAGTCTGTTACAGTCACGTATCTGATGCAAATAAAATAAAATTGCAGTATTTAGCAAACAAACATTTAAGCTAAATAACTTTGCCCCCTGCATGGGTAAAGAAGGGGTATTTTCAAAAGCCTGGATCAATTTGCTGTCTAAGTAGAAAAGTCAAAAGGCATAAGACTTTTCCTGCCACTTTTATGTGTGATGTTTCCCTTTAGCAACAACTAAAGGAGGATAATGCTAATACTAGTAATACGTAATAGCTTCCTGGTTCAGATAGGGATGAGAATGGTTATATATAGAGAGAGAGAGAGTAATTTGTCATTCTTTCTGCATTTTTCTGAATTTGTCACAGAGATAGATGGCCTAGGATAAATATTCATTAAGAACCTAGACATCTACCAAAGATTTCAACAGAATGTAGGTGTATAAATCAAAACCCGTGATCCAAAAATGGGCTTCTCAGCAGCTGCTGAGCTTGAGAAGCGGACAGTCTCCACTAGCTGCTTCCCTGATTTAAAAGGGGCAGAGAATTCTGATGTTTTGAACATATAGAACTATTCCAGCCTCATGAGCTTCTGCTGTACCCATATGGAATCCTAAAACTAGGTTAATTCCTCTAAACAATCCGATCCAAGGGTTGTTCTCAGAGAGCACCTAACCTGTCTTAGGAAGAAGGAAGGTTTCATAAAATACAAAGGACTAATATCGACTTCTAATATAAAAGTGGGAAAACCAAGTTCTGTACCCTCCTCAGCCTCCACTGTTCAAAATGGCTACAGAACGTCCTCATCAGATACCTTTGTACCTGCCCCATGTAAGTACCCTCCATCTTTCCTGCTGGAGCGGCACAGCCTAGAACTAAGAATGCAAGAATCATCAGGACTGCAGTAAATAAGACACAACTGCCTCTTAAGGAAGTGCTCAACCGAAATGGGGTGGCAGTGATATGTTTTGGATCCCTTTTTGGTCTGCCTAGTATAAGGAATCTAGATACCTATAGGGGGCATCTGGACCACGGTCTGAGAACCAAGAACTTCCAAGTCATGTATATACAAGTATGTAACTTCCAGACCAGGAATGTCTTTACTAGTTCTAGCCTCTTATTTAAGTCTTGCCTGGGAGAGGGAACAATGCAAAACCAAGTAACTTAATTATAAATCATGGCTTCTAATCTGTCATTTTTGCCAGGGTTCTGGGAAGTGCTACGTAAAAATAATACTCAGTTTCAGATGAAACTGTAAAGTACACATTTGTAGAGTGTATTTGTTAACAAATTTGAGGTCTTACATCTGTAGTGAATCATCATCATCACCATAGATGCTGTGTTATTTGAATGCATCTATGCTTTGAACTGCTTCCAGTAACACTGAGCATTGTACTCTGTGTGCACTGGCATCGTGGAGCGTTCTCGGGAAGTGAGAGTGAATCTGCTCTTGGGAATGACTCAGGGATTAAGACATTCTGCAGCTGAGTTCTGGTTGCTTCCTGGAGAGCTGTGTGAGAGAGAAGATTCAATTACAACAGACGGGATCCTGCTATGGGCCTCGTTCCTCTTCCAGTTCAGGAGAAATGGTAACGCAGCTTTGCATCCGTGTTACCAAGCTGGAAAAGAAACGTGAGCATGGCAGCATGGGGCTGTGTTGTAATCCAGTATTCCAAACACTTTTTGGGGCTTCTAGTTCCCTACGTGCCATTGTGTTTTCTAAATTTACCTGTTGGAAGCTGGAGTCTGCAAGGACAAGAGGAACACCATTCCTGTCCTGGTCTCTGACCAAGGACTGTGGCGTTCCTTGGCCTGCAGTTTTTTGCACCTCTTTCAAAGGGCTCAGACTCCCCACTCAGTTACTGTATGTTCTTTGCCTACAGCAAATACGAGGTTGCAAAAGGCAAGTGCTTTACTTCACTAGAAGAGGTTTACCTACTGCATTTACCTCAAGGTTGTAATGAGCTTATAGAGTGTACAGAAACTAAGCTGACGATTTGCACTGCAAGTTTAAGCCTGATCAATAGGCAAGTACATGCAGAGCCCAGATTCTAGGTCCGAGGTTCATGGAAACATCTACGTGCAGCTCTGGTGCATGTACCCACAGCCCCTTGGTGCTCAGCATTTCATCAGTTAATTCCCTGCTCAATAGTCTGTGTATTCTGAAGTTCCTTTCCAAAACCTCTAATTTTCCTTACATATAATATGAGAAGTTTAATTACCTAATACAGGAATCAAGAATCTTTTGGGGGCAGTTGCTAAAAAACTAGGCATCGCAGTGCCTCGTTTGAAGATTTCTAGCTCTTTCTCACTCTGTTTTTGGAAGAGGAAGGGGTATGGAATCAGATGTTTTAAAAGGAATTTAGGTAGCTAATATGCTTGCTAGAATGTAGATTAAAACTCTGTGGTGCCTGGTGCCTTGGCCTATATTTCA
The DNA here is from genome assembly GCF_030463565.1 of Pelecanus crispus. Taxonomy (NCBI): domain Eukaryota; kingdom Metazoa; phylum Chordata; class Aves; order Pelecaniformes; family Pelecanidae; genus Pelecanus; species Pelecanus crispus. The sequence goes on along the minus strand of NC_134652.1, from coordinate 19,188,671 downwards.
GCAGTTAAACAACATCCACTCAGAAAGAAAATGGAAGCAGAGTGTTTAATTTACAGTTTTTGTTTGCAAAGTTTGAGATTGTGGAGGAATAAGTGTAATCTAACGAGATCTGTATACTAAAAATACATGCAGAAAATCAGTAGATCTAAAAGGGGATGGATTTTTTCTAGTCCTGCCTCTCTTTGCTTTCTTACAAATCCCTTGTGACTCTGGAGTTTAGGCTCAAGGAAAGCAAAATACAGTTTTTAGTTATTTCAAATGCTCGACTCTTTTAGCATTTAGGAGATTGACAGTCTTTTAAATATGAACAGCACATAAACAGGGGAGTGTATTAGATACTATATATAAATGAAGGCAAAGTTTGCGTTGGGCTTCTGGTAATGTGCTGTTCGAGCATGTTCTTTGTTGAAATGTATAGGCTGTTATGTACAGGTTGAAGAGCCTCATTTTATATCACATACTTACCATTTACTGAGTAAATTATGTCTACCCCCTTTAGGTGTATTTGTATTCAGTGACAACATATTGATGCCTAGTGAGTTACTGTTTACATCCCTTTGTTCTACAACAAAATTTAAAGGAAAAACATACCTGTAAGATTTTGGAATAACTGATGACAATGACTAAACCTGGTATTAGAAAGAAAACAATGGCAAAGGTCACATCCCAAACTATTTCTCCTGCAATGCTGGGCCAAACCAAGGTGCAAATCTGAATCTCCTGTTTACAAAGAATAAAGAAGAAAATTAACATTGTGCAGTTATTTTTACTACCCTGTTGTCCTTATCTCTGGACCTCTATGCCTACGGAGAAAATGGCTGCAGACTAAACTGAGCCTGTGAAAACTTTGTTCAAACAGAGCAGTCAATTAATGTATTACTTCATGGTTTTAAAAGCCCATACACTTATAAATAGGTGTGTTGTCCACAACCTAAATATTGCTATAAATTTCGGCTCAAATGCTAATGGCAACTTTCAAATTGACACCTGCACACTTAATCATGTCTTTGAGCGTCATGTTGGCTGTACTTTTGTACGCATTTCAAAACACTAGGCAGAAGAAAATCTGCGCACGGCCATTTCGTACAGAGCCTGCCGCGTGCGCCGGGCAGCCCTCCCAGGCCGCTGATCCCTCGCTAAGGGGCAAGTGCGCGGAAAAGGGGATTTCCCGCCCGCACTGGGCAACGCGAAAGAATTCCCGCCGAGGGCATCGCCCACCTGCCGGCCGGGCCGCGGGCAGCGCAGCGCGACGGGAGGGGGGCGGCGGCGGGCGCGGGTCTGCGGGCTGCCCTGCCGGGGGGAGCGCCTCCGGGCTGCCCTGCCGGGGGGAGCCCCGGCCGCGCCTCCGGGCACAACCCCGGCGCCTGCCCGGGACGCGGAGCGCTGCCCGCTCCCCAGAAGGCGTCTCCGCTCGGTGGCGGCGGCGGACGAGCCCCCCTCGCCGTCCGGCGCCGCGCCCCCGGCCCCACCTGACTCCGGACGCCCGCCCTGCCCCGGCGCCCGGCGCCCACCGCCCCGCCCCGGCCCCGGCCGCCCAGCGCCCGGCTCCTGCGGCGGCGGCAGCCCGGCGGGCCCTGCCCGGCGGCGCTCGCCCTCACCTCGCCGGCGGCGGCGGCGGCGGGCAGCCGCACCACGGTGAAGAAGCAGCAGAGCGGGAGGGTGGCGAGGGCGGCGAAGCCCCAGATGAGGAGGAGGGCGGCGGCCAGCGCCTTGCGGCGGCGGAAGGCGGCGTGGCGCAGCCGGGCGATGCTGACGAAGCGCTCCAGGCTGACGGCCGAGAGGGAGAGGATGACGACGGTGCCGCTGAGGCTCACCACGTAGAAGAGCATGTGGCAGACGACGTCGCCCAGCACCCAGGACTCGGTCCAGCGCACGACGGCGATGAAGGGGATGGCGGTGATGAAGAGCAGGTCGGCGCAGAAGAGGTTGAGGACGAGGCAGTTGGCGGCGCACAGCCGGCGCCGCCGCCGCCGCACCAGCAGGCAGATGCCCCAGATGTTTCCCGCCAAGGCCAGCAGGAAGATGGAGGCCAGGGCAGAGGACTCACCGATGCGCAGGGCCGTCGCGTTGCGGCCCCTGAAGTCGGAGAAGAAGGGGAAGTAGGTCCGGTTCCCCTCTGGCACGGCCCCAGACCCCGGCATGAGGGTGGCCGCTGGGCATGAGACGCACCGCGGGCGACGGCAGCCCTAGGGGAAGGGCTGCACTCCCATCCACCACGGCGGCACCCGGGCTGCCCTCCCGGCACGGAGCGGGGGGCTGGCTGCCATCCCCTTCCCTCCTCTTTCTCCTGCCCGTGCCGCCGAGGGCTCGGCCGTGCCAGGCGGGCGGTTTATGGCCCTCCGGCGGAGTGGAACAAGGAAGTGGGAGGGTAAACACGGTGCAGCTCACACAAAGGTGAGGCCGCCATGCGTGAGGAGGCAGCGAGGGGCCGGGGACGAGCGGGGCCGGCTGACGCCTCCCCGGCAAGGGCGTGGGTCAGCGCGCTGCCACCTCCGTGCTGGGGGTCCCAGGCCTGGCCACCTCCGCCAGGGCCGGCCCCGGCCTGCCCTGCTCTACAGGCAGGCCACCGGGGCGCCGTGACCCGGGGAGGCCGCCCGGGCCGCTCCCCTCGGCTGGGGATGTGTGCGTGGCTTCAAACAGAGCGATGGCCGTCAGACTGCTCCGAGAGCTCTTCTCAGGAGCCCAAGATAACCAGCGCTGCTCTAGGGTTAAAAAAAGGGGAGTTGACCCATCACCTCGTGTCTTGACAGTGGCGTTTGGAAGCGGCAGTCCTGTGCCTTGCTTATGCTAACCATGGTGCGGTGTGGAGGGGAGTGTCCCTGTCTTGATTTTTGGGATCCGTTTACTAGGATCCAGAGTCTTACCCGCCTGTGTTATGAGTTCTTCCTGAAGAAGCCTGGTAAATTAAGACATAGCTAGAAAATACCGTCTTTTCTCTGGACTTCAATTCCTGAAAGCAGCTGCTCAAATTGTAAATGAAAGTAGGCCTTTCCGCTTACACTTTTCATTCCAGATGATTTAGAAATGGACTGGGAGTGAAGCGCATAAATCGTCACGAACGAGCAGATGATGTCTCATAAAGAAGATAAAATGTTTTCGTAAAGTATGTAAACATTTGTATCACTTTAGATGGCTCTGGATGAATTTGTTCGACTCAGTGGCAGCGTAGGTGCTTAAGGGTGCAGTTTACAGGCTTGGCCGTATGGAGCTACACCTTTTGATTAGGTGAGAGTCATTCCAAACCGGTGTGCCAATGGGACCAGGTGACCGGGTGATACTTCCGTGGTACCTTGGGTGTGACCCTGCCATCAACTGCTTACGCAATGGCATTAGTGGGGATTCCAGATTAGTGGGGATTCCAGAAACTCGGTCCTTCTAAGGGACGATCTCCTAATGAGGAATGACAAGAGTGAGATCTTTCCTGGACCGCTTCCCACATCTTTGCCAGTGCAGAATTTACATTGGTTTTAATTAGCATGTTTTCTCTTGAGCTATAATTCGTTCTAACTATCTATGCTGTCTCATCAAACAGGGAGTTTGCACAGCAGCTTAAACAGGTGGATGAGATGCTCCTACTAATTCCTGCTGATTTCATTGACTGTATGAAATGTGGGCAGATTTGCTGTTAAGTGGGTGACTGCTATGAACTATGAACTCGAAGACAATAAGAAAACTTGCAAATATTATTTTTTTGGCAGCCAGCAACACAAGTGACTGGCAAGTGTCTCAAGACACGTATTTTATTCTACATCATTTGCTGGGAGAAAAAACTCTGTGCCCATATTGCAAAAGTTTCAGCAAATTTAATAGAACTACGGAGGATGATTATTCATATTTATGATCAAAGCTTGACATGTCTAGCCACAGTTATGTTGGCTTTGCTATAGACCGATTCTGTAAAATCCTTAGTGAATCTTGAAATACAGCAAATAATCCTCCAGTTGCCACAACCTCACAAATCTGGGACTTTATACAAGCTGACAAACTAGCCCTGAAGTTCTGGGCAGCTGGCAGTAGCAGTGACATGGTCAGCTCTGAGTAGAGGCTAGGATTTGGAAAAGAGCCATCATTAGAAGTCTGGTTGTACCTGTGTGAAAACTTGGAAGGCTTTAACAGGACGAGTGGTTGGCAGCTGGAAATGGTAGCACAGATAAGTGCAAATTGTGTTATGAACAAAATCTTTAGCCCCTTTGGCATTAGTGGAAAATGAAATCAGAAACTGGTCTTATCAATTAGGGGTAAAGTAAACACATTTGAAACAGAATGGGGGAAGGAAAATAGGGAGAGAAACATCCAAAGCGGTATTATTGAAGAAATGAAGATATTTTCAGTCAGGGAGGAAAGGAATGCCATAGAGGAGCAGAAGGTTTGCAAATGAGATGATGTGTGGAAGTATCTGGATAGACCCTTGGTCTTCTTTAGAAAGGATCACCCTTAGCTTTGGTCCTTAGGTGTGAATGAGAACCTTACTTACGTGGCACAAGCCTGTTGGTTGCTCAGGAGAACCAAAGCAAAATGCTGCTTTTGGTATGTTATTGGTGAGTGAGCTTCACGCTGACCTGTGTACAAAATCCTGTGCCTGGGGACAGCAGATATGTGAAGAGAAATGCACGTTTCCATGGGGTTTAATCAAATGAATGGGAGCTCCTTGCAGGAGCAAAGCCACTCTGATTACTCGTGGGTCTAATGGATCCATTATCTAAAAAAACAGTTTTCTTTTCCCTCCCATGAAGTATAAAAGCTGTATTTGCTGTTGGGTAGCTACAATCATAGCAACCATCACAACGTGAAATCTGAGGAAGGGAGGAATCATAACCTTGATAGAGCTACTCTGGCATTACTGTAATAGGTGGATGCTGTGTGCGGTATGCTCTACATGTGCTTATGACAAGGAAGTGATTAACAGAATGCTTGGAAACCTGTTACGATTGCTTAATCTGTATCATTTCTTCAACCTATGTGCTCTTTTATGCTCAGAAGTGGTGAAACGTGGAGTCAACTCAGATTTGGTTGTTCTAGGTTAAATGAAAGTTGCGGGGACCTCTGTGGAACTGGTTAGCTAGCCTAGCGGGGAAAAATCTTGTTTCTTTTTCTGTGGGTTTTTTTTTTTGTCCTGAATGAAAGCCTGAGGTTTTGCCTTCTCTATGGCAGATACGGGCCGTGTTACCTGATACCGTAAGTCAAGGTCTGTTTTTCAGATTGTTCCCCTGACAACCATGAACTGTCACGACAGATGGGGATAGTTCAGCTTATTTGTTTCTTGGGCGTAAAAAAATCCTGGAGAGAATGACCTCTTGGGCTAGGTGATTCTGGGAGATGGGGATTCTTGTTCCATTTGGGCATGATGTAGCAAAGGTTTTTGCCTTATTTATGCATCCTCTTGCATGTAGATTGGTGTTTAAGTCTTTGGGTCTATTTCTGTGCATCTGTATCACAATGAGTAAATAGCACTGACTTCTGTAACAGATGTATTGCGTATTTAATGTTTGCTAGGTGATTTAAATTCATTGCGTTAGAAATGTTGACTCTGTCTTCACAAAAGAGGTTCCAAGCTTGTAGGTGACTCAAGCTGTGTCTATATAATAAAGGTTTTAGCATAAGTTGCAACCAAGGTTAGCTTTCTATTTTCATTTTTGCTTTTAGATACCATACTGCAGCTGTTCTGCTTCTAGACACTATTAATTCTGTGCTTAGAAGAAGTTATACCATTGTAAGGTCTGTTTCAAATACAAATCTGGTTTGATTTATTTTGCTTTTTAGGAAGTTCTCTAACTGCTCACCCATTGTATACTTTCATATCAGTGAGCTGAAGCATTTACACCAATGTCCAAGGGACAATTTTAAACTTGTAGTGCAAATGTAAATACAGTAGCAATATAGTATTGTCTTCATATAGTAGCAAGCTCACCCACTCCAGTGTCCACTGAAAATACCGGATTCTTCTGTGGATCTGTGTGAGCGTGTCAAGAACTAGTCCCTGTTTTTTCTGGGGAGTCTCATTTTCCTGTGGTCAGTATCCATCAGAAGCCACATGCTTCCTGGGATATGTGCCAGTGGTGCTGCAGTTTCAAGCTGTAGCAGCAGCATTACTGACCAATGCCTTGGTCAAAAGTGGAGCTGCTGATAATGCTCTCAGTAGATGTGCTTTCTAATAAGAGCTGGATCAGTTTTTTGTCGTCAAGACCACCAGCAGTTTTGCCAAGAGCAGTGTTGAACAATTTCCTCATGACTTGCGGTAAGAGAGGGTTTTCTCTCTGAACCAAGTGCAAATTAAGTACATAATCCATGTAACAGAGAATTCCTCTGGAAGGTCATGATCTTTGTTATGCTGCACACTAACCAAGCTTCACCAGGGTGACTCAGCTCCAGCTAGACTATTCTAACTAAATGAGATTGTTTCTTAACAGTTTTAGATATTGTATTACACTTACACATCTAGCCCATGGATTTAGGGAGTTTGTCAGTGAATATAGGCTATCAGAATGGTTCATTTGGACATTGCAGGATCTGGTAGAACACTCTCACCAAGGAACTGAGACCCTGAGTGAGATTTACATGGAGAATTATAGTCTGATATTTAAGTGCCAGTGGACCTTTGCTAACTTTCAGGTGTGCATAAAGTTACTTACCTGCCTGCTGATGAGCTTTGATGCAGAGCCATCAAAGCAAATACTATGGTGTGCCTCTGAAGGATTTACAAGCAAAACTTGTCACCCACCTCTCTTGCTCGTGAAACGTACTCAGACATTCCCTGAACACATTGGTCTGTTGGGTTGCATGCAGTACAGAGATCACATGTCATCGTTCTCCCTCATATTCAAGAACCCAGTGATTAGAGAATGCTCTTATTAATGGGGTTTAAAGAGAATCTGCTTGCTTTCTTTCCCTTATGTCTCATCTTAGAAGAGTAACTTGTTGGGAGCAACAGGGGTTCTTCAGGTCAGAATCAGGATAAAAGCTTTACTTTTAAAAGTCAGGTATTTCTGAAATGAGGTTTACAGAGGGCCTGTCTGCTGCAAAGAAAATGTGTCTGTATTGGAAGGCAAGGCTTGTGCTTGGCTAGCGTTAACCTAGGGCTGGAGGAACAGAAAAATCATTCTTGCAACACCAATGAGAGGAAGTACAGATAGCGCTTTCAATTCTGCTGTAAACCCTTCTGACTGCCCAAGTGTAATGCTAAATCATGTTATTTCCTGCACTGTTCATGTTTTTCATTACCAGTAGCTGTTTGGGGTCTGGTTGCATTATAATTTAATATGAGATGATTAAAGAGATGTGACTTAGAGTTTCTCATAAATGGTGTCCAGAAAGCGTGGATGTCTGAATTAGGCTGTATAGTTTTTTGTCTACTTGAAAGAGATAATACTGACCAAATCACATTGATAAAACTTGCTCTTTTGCTGATGCAGTGTGCTCATTCACCTGTTTTGAGTTGATCAGGGAAATTAAACCTGGTTGCACTTCTGTCAAGAATCCAGCTGGATATCACTATGATGAGGTCACAGGCTTGTTTCCTGCAGGATATACTGGGGTACCTTATCTTGCTCTCTCTTTTTGAAACTGAAAAATTCAGTATGAAATACTTAAACTTTTGGTTGGTCAGAGAGACAGCAAAATGAGTGTATGACCCTGGATACTGGTGGAGAGCTCTGTTCCAGGTCTGAAGGGGGACTGGGTGTAAGGGAGGTCTCACTTCATGGGTATGTATCCTGTTTGAAGTCAGCTTTTTTTGCAAGAGACTCATTTGTCACAGGCAGCCAATGCTAGGAGACAATTTACATCTGTGAATCCTCAACAGCCCCTCTTTTCTGCGCACCTAGCCTTTCTTGAGGAGTCATGTTTCTCACTGCCTGGCTTGGGTAGCTCCCACTCAATATGCTGGCTTCCTGAATCCTGTTTCAGGACACGTTATGGAGGGGAGCCCAAACTCCCCAAATGCCAAAGAACCAGACACCACGGTGCTGTTTGTTAAAACAATGTGGGATGAGACACTTCCCAACACTGGGGATTTAAGTGACATCAAGTTGCACTTGTGTTGTTTATCTTGTTTTCCAGCGAGGTTGAGAAGCATGAGTGCAAATATTGATTCTAAATTACTTTGTCTGCTCAGACTACAAGTTTATACAGACATAGGAATGCCAATAATTTTCCAGTTGAGAAACAAGGTGAAGTTAAACTCTTATATTGACTTCTGGTGTGGTAGCTACGAATTTTGCATGGAGTGAAATAACATGAAGAGTCAGTGCAGAACAACCATGGTGTTACCTGCTTTTTTTTTTATTTAACTCTTACGGTGTGTTGTTTGCAGGTCTATACATGTCATTAAAAACAGGGCTTCAGGGGACTGTGAGAAATTATCTGGCTGATGTCCCTGACTCAAGGTAGACTCACCTGTCAGAAATGGTTTAGATAGTTATAGAAGTGTCCCTGTAAATCTCCAATGGTGGAGATTTTGCAGCCTCTGTAAGCGGTGTGTTTCACTGCTCATCTATTCCAACCACAAGAAAGACTTTCCTTATGTCAAAATTTTTCCTGTTGCAACTTTGAGCTTGTTAGTCTTCTCACTGAGCAGAGGAAGACTTTATTTCTTTCCTCTGTGTGAAATTTTTGTCATTTTTCTTCATGGTCTTTTCTAGACTGCGTAACCCTGATTCTTTCACGAATTTGATGAGAAATCTGAAATACTTCTACTACATTCACATTACTTGAAATTGTTCTTGAAGTACAATACTCAAAATTGAATACATTTTTCCGGTGAAAAGTCTCATCTGTATAGACTAGAAATGAAAGCTTACGTGTAAAACTTGTAAGAGTCTGTTTACCAGTCATGTTGTAAAACTTGCAAAATCATACAGGTGGGATACTGAGTCCTGTTCAAGTTTCTGTCTACGGTAATCCCAAGAAACTTTATGGAGGAGCTGATACACTGTCATACTATTTATTTTGGGGTTTGGTAGTTGATTATTCCTGCATGTAATACTTCATCCTGTTTATTTCAGATCATTGGTGTTGATAAATTGAAAATTCCTGCTCTCCTCCAAAGAGCTCTCACTGCCTACCTTGGAGTGTCTCAGATTTTATGTGTACTGTAGTAGCATTTCCATGACCTATGAAAATATAAATAGTTTTGGAATCAGATAGACTACCATGGAATTGTCTAATACATTATTCTTAGTTAATAATTTTATGTTCTAAAATGGGCTTAAGGGGAGGATGGAAGAGAAATCCACTGAGAGGTACTAACACATGGGAACCACAGCTGGCTCTTAAAGCTTGAGATTATTAGAAGGTCCCACATATGCATCCCCTGTCCTTAGGCTATACCCTAGGCACCCACTTAAGGCTACTTGTCAGAGCCACTCTATGTTCTGGCCATGTGGGTCAGAACAAAGATCCATTTTTCACTGCACTTATGTTCTTAGGGCTATATATTATTGATACTGAATTATGTACTGCAGCTTTTCAGCCAGTTGTGCCACCCGTTGTATAGACTAGAGGAAATAACTGTATTTCCCTGCATTGTTTTGAAACTGGCATTTGAAACAAAAGGTCCACATTAGCACATCTTTTGCTTTTTCCCCATCCACAGTGCTTGCTCAGTTAAGAAAACTAGGGACATGTGACATGATTCCCACTGCTGGTTCTATGCCAGTGCGTTTTTTCCAGGAATTGAACTTAGGTTGATCTGGTCTAAAATTCTTTAGCTTCTCTTCTTCCTTGTTAGGCACCACACTTTGATTTCCTTCCTCACCTTTTAGAATCCCACCTACACTGCAGAATCCTCCAGCATAGTTGCTTGCTGTGCAGATGACTTCAGAGACATCCTGCACTGCCCTTCCCTGGGAGATAGGCAACTGCCGTGCTCTGGATGGCTGCCTTGAAAATAACTCAAACAGACCCCCATACTGGTGATATGGCCCTATTTTTAACAGCAGGAAACTTTCAGCAGCACCATCCCTTACTTACACTTGGCTACCTAATTCTGTCACGTTTTCCAAGTTAGAGGAAGGAAGAAGTTTAGAAATGCTGCAAGTAGAATTCCGAGTTGCATGGTCCCACTGTATGTAATGTAGCTTGTATTACTATATATACTGTAACTTTCTTCTATGATAGAGATAACTGCTTTATCATTTTTAAGGTAAAACCATAGCCACAACTGTTACTGTAATCTTAGGAGTTCAATCAGATTACAAGATATGGAAACTAATAGACAGGTTCATTGCCAGATTAAAATGGAAGTGCCTAGAGCTCCTCTACTGCTACATTTTCATCGCTTGTAAACTCCCACCTGTCTCTGCAGAGCAATATTCCCCCTAGTTTTCTTGAAGACACTGCACAATTTACGTTAGTGTTCTTTGCCAGGTGAACAGTGACATCCTGTTGTCTCTAAATATTTGTGCTGTTCAGTATGATTCTTTCACAGCAGCCTCCCTGCCACTTCTTATCTGCATAGTTAAACATAAGTGGTTTATTGTATAGTTTGCCTAAGCATCTGTAGTAGTTATTGGCACATGGCAAATAACTGTATGAAAGTTATCAAAACCAGGAGTAATAGAAAGCTGCACAAGCAAGTAAATGATTAGAAGTTGATCCATTTGATACAAGAAAAATAACAGAGCCATCTTTCAATTGTTATTATTTCACAAGAAGCTCTCCTTGTGTAAAAAAAGGCAGTTGTTATGCACACTGTAGCTGTCTTTCCAACCACATTGCATCAAAGCCACTTAATTCACTTGCTCTTTACAAAGAAGAATGTGTGTGAAAGCCAGGATTTATAAATATGCTGGTATTGGTGAACCCTTGTATTAATCCAGAAGCTTCCCTAGACCAACGTCTTCAAATGATGCAGACTTCACAGACTTTCTGCTGGGTTGAAATTCAATTACTTGAAATGGACATAACTCAGAAAAAGACTACTGAAATTGTAAATACAAAGTGCTTGAAATAACAGCTTTTTTTTTTTTTACATCCTGCCTTACAAAGAACTAAACTTACAGCTAAATCTTAGCATTAAGATGCATTCATTAGGCACAAACCTTTCTTTCCTACATATAACTAGAGAGAGGAGCAGCAGATCTTTTTCTTGTTCATTTACTTTTAGGATAAAAATAATTTTTAGTCTTAGACTCCTCCTTAGCTTCTGAAGAGTGGGGGGAAAAAAAAGCAGTGATATGATCTGCATGCTTTATGGAGTTGGAGTTTTATAGTTGGTTTTAGTCATATGTAAGTGATGACAATAGTATTTGTGGTTCTGCCTTCAAAATAGGTCTTTTGATATACTAGAATGACATTTTGATATTTTTCAACATATAACACACTGATGTCATGTATAAATTTATCAGTAAGGTTTTTTTTGTGCTTAGGTCTAATATTTAGCAAGCAGGACTAAACACACTGTTAAAGTTCAGAAGAGGTGCTGGAATGAACATTATCAACTTTATGAGTCTCCCTCCACAGTACCAGCTTCTGATGAGAAAGTGTTTTATGCTAATTTAAGAAAGCCTCAGAACTACTGAAGAGAATACTGCTGACCTGTAGCAGGCAAACTTATTTCATCTATAATACATAAAAGATCAGAATTTCCTTTTGCAGAAACTATGCCAAGTATGCAACTGGGAGTTGAATACTAGCTGATTAATGTGTTGTTAAAAGACAGCTAACAAACTTCCAAAAGTAGTTTAATTAGATTAAAATTATTAGGTTGGAATGAAAAGCACAGTTACTATCCTGAATTTAAAAGATGTTTAGAAAGACAGACATGAAATTAAGACAATTTCCCTCATAGCAAAACTGTGAGATTCTGAAGCATAATTTCTGTTTTACTTGTTAGTTCATCGTATCTTTGGTCAGAAAGCCTGTTGGTATAATTGAGCAAAATGTCAAACACAAAGATTAGCCTGAGACAGGGTCAGTGAAATTGAAAAGTGGATAGATAGTGGCTAATACAATAGATTTGGCAAAGATATTTCAGATATATAGATAATAGCTTTTAACATGTTCTTTTTGTCTCTCAAACACTGGATTTAATCAATAACAACATCACTTGATATTATAATAGTTATTGAAAACAACCTGGAAAAACACCCTCATACTTAAGAATAATGTTTAACCATCAGAGATTAGGGTGAACATTATGGGGTAAATGCATGCAACTTTGCAGCAAAGTGTGATGGAAAAAGCTGATACTAGCTAGCAATCAGAATCAGTATACCAGAGAAAGATAGGCCTCGGGTATTTCACTGTCCTCAAATGATAACTTGTAAAAGAAGCAAATTTATCTTAACTAGTATATCTTTGCAAAATTTCCTCAATTTAATAATTTTTGTGGAAGGAACTGCTTGTTGGACTTAACTACAGGTGCAAGGAGCAAAATGCTAGCAACAGATCCAGGTTTACAGTAAGTGCTAGAAGAAAATAACGCTGCGATTGCAAATGCACAAGGGAATTTTTTTGCCAGTTTATAATTTGTTGCAATAATTTATTGCTAACTTGTTTTCTGTATTAAAACCAGAACACAGTGACACTTCAAATCCACTAGAGCAATTTATTAAAAATTGCATTTTTAAACTGGGACATTTGTCAAATGTAACAGATTGAATAACTGACATTTCCCAACTTTAACCTCTAAAATACATAAGTGCAAACAAGTTTACTTCAGCATAATTCTATATCCAGACTTCAAAAATGGTCTCTGACATTGTCTGAAATGTAAACTTTTTTCAGTACCAAGGAAGTTTGTATTTGCTAGGAAGTTTGTTTTCCCAATGGCACTTTCTTTGAGAAGAGCTTAAACCTTGGTCAGCATTTTTATATGAGCTCTAAGTCACCCTGACTGTGGTTCAGGAAAACAAGCCACTTATGATTGATGTTTTCAACACAAATCTTAAGCAGCAAAGACATCTTAACATCACCCCCCTGAGTTTTAATGTACCAAGATGGCAATACATTACACATGTATGAGATATATATAAAATACATGTATATGTACACACTATACATATACACACGTGCCATGTATACATATATATATAGTGCGCCTACTAGGGCCAAAAATCTTTTGCAACTGTTACTGTCAGTTAAGGTACAAGCACAATCATCAGAATTCATCAAGAACTATATTTGCCAAACATTAAAATAAAGTCTGACAATAGGTATGCTTTTACTGTTCTCATTTTAACAGTGCAAAAAAAAAAGTCAGTAGTTTACTATTTTAAGATATTCCTAATTCTAAAAATACTTCCATTTGCAACCAAAAAATGCAGTAGCTGTTTTTTGCAAAAATGTCAAGTAAAATATTTGAGGCCAAATAAATTACTATAATGTTTTTGTGGAACTGAATTATAAAACTAGTAGTCCTTCATACAACCTTAAGAAAAAAAGCTTTAAAAAAAGATCTTTTGCCTTTGTAGAAGAGCATATTGGCAGTGTATATAAAGCAAATATAGTAAGACCATTTGGAGCTCAAGCTGTACAAAAGTCAATATGTGCTAGTAATTCTCTGTGCTGGCTTGTTGGATACTGTAGTTTACATCTGGGACACTCGAGAAAGCTTTCATCAAGAATGCTTGAATGTTTCAGGGAAGGACTTCTGTTGTATGTGGTCAGCTTCTCTTCAAACACAGCTTGCAAATCTTCTTGTGGTTCCATATGTCCAGATTCTTGGAGTTTCTGGAAAAGGAGAAGCTTTGGTGTAAGATTGGGGCATGCATGCACTGATCAAATACTCTATGAAAAAAATATTAAGGACTGATGGCACACAAGCCTTGTGTGTATTACAGCACTAATGGTAGAATTTTAAAGATGGCTAAATGCAGCTGTGCTACTCATGTTAATAACAGAGGGACAGTTGTGCAATGCTAACACCACATTTACATTAGATTGCAGGTAGCTTTTCTGCAGAATATTTAAGACAGGTTTTGTGCAATGTCTGACTGAGAATCCTTCCCCAGCCATCCTCCTAGCCACTCACACACTATCTTTCCTTAATAAAATGATGCCTCAGTCCCCTCTACGTAGGATTCTGCCTAGTTACCTTACCAAAAACTCTGCCATAATTTTTTCTTCTCCTCCTGTTCCTATGCGTGAAGTTTCAGTGCATGAAGGCTGTCCCTAACTGTAAAAGGCACCCAGTTGTCAGTTTGAAAACTACTCCTCCAGCCTCTCAGCAGAGAAACTCAAAGCTGTAGCTTCCCTGCTCTGCCCAAACTTCTGCTCTACTCCCACCAGACAGAAGGTTTTCCAGTGGCCTCCCCTAGCAGCAGCAGCAACTGTAGTCCTAGCAAGCAAGGCTCTCCCAGGGGCAACACATGAATAAAGAACATCAGTATCTCGGAATCCATTCCATTCCCTTCCTCACAATGGCCCCAGACCTGATCTAATGAAGGACACGGGTATCCAATTTCCATTTTGAACCTTATTTAAGTAAGCCCAGAAATGCAGTTTTGACAATCCTCTTCAGCTATCACCTAATCTTACAAGATACCTTATTGTAGAGTTCCAGAAGCACCAACACTTAAAACGCATTTCTGCTCAAGACCAGGGCAATCCTGGATACAAAGCAAAACAGATCAGTGGCTTGCTTAATACTGAATCCTTCCCTACAAATTTCTCCATTAAGTCTAAGGCTCAAATCTAAGTGGCTTTCTTTGGGTTTATATAATAAGCAGCAAACAGACCATGGCCCTCAAGACAACAAATACCTTTTTTCATTGTCATAGGGAGCTTGTCTTTTTGGAAATGAACAACCCAGGTTTTAATGACTCACCCATCCTGTATCAGGTGTAGGTGAGGGAGGAATTCAACTTCTGTATTAAGGATTGTGCCCTGTTCACTAGCAGCAAGTCCAACTAGAAATATACTGCAGCTTTGTCATTGTGCAAGAGACAAAACTAGATACACATTGTGATACAAAATACAGTTATGTTCCCTGCTCAGGAACCTGACTGTTCTGGATCTCCTTCTGCAATCCTAGTTCTCTGTGCATGCTGTAGAGAAAAATGATGCCTAGCTAGTTGATGTAGGGTTCTGCACCTTGCGGCCACATACCTAAAGGATGTAAGGACCTACAGTGAATATCTGATGACATTAACAGAAGACTCACTATGCTTGAAATAAGATCCCAAAGTGAAAAGATGTAAATCTATGCAAAATCCCTGACTAAATTAACCTGCAAGTTACTCGGTACATACCAGAGGTTCCAGACGGGTTATTTGCTCCCTGGCCTTGCGCAGTTCCTTGAGTACTTTGTTTAACTGATGCTGCAAGTTCTGGCGATCGAGCTTTTCATTCTCAAAGTCTGTGGTGCATATCTGGATCTGGCAACCCCCCCCAAAGTGAAAATTAAAGAATTAAAGTCAGAATTATTAAGAATTGAGGGGGGGGGAGAGAAAAAGGAATGTTTCTCCTTTATGTATTTAAAGTAAGTTTTACTCTATCATATCCTAAAATGGGATTTAAAAAAAAAACCAAAACAAAACACTTGTTGCTTTCACTACAGTGAAATTCATACATGCCCAATTATGAAAATCTTCTCCCTTAGTAGAAGTAGAGTTTTAAGTTATTTTGGTTGGAGGGTATTTCAAGCTGTCTTGTGGTCTTAAACTGAACACTTCCTAGAAAAGCATATAGTGCAAATTCTCATTAAAAATGCTAGTTCCTACTCCAGGTCTTTCTTGTAGCAAGACATTTGGGACAGAAACAATGGGTAACACTGTACACCTAAGCTTAGCAAATAAATAACTTCTTTTTTCCTAATAGCGTCAATTAGATCTGTAAGAGTGTACTTGGAAAAACTAAAGAAGACAGAAAGGATGGCTATGCAATTATTTGTATAACTTTATCAAGAGTATATTACAAAACTTCAGTGAGCTGATTGGTTTCAGCATGTTTCCCATACCTAATCTGAGGCTGTACAGTTGAACAAGTGATTGTGGAGAAAAAAGCATCAGGTTTGATCACACCCTCTTATCTGTAAAAGGTTACAGATTTTCCTCGACAGATGCATTAAAATTTTTAGAAGCATTAAGGTACTATTCACAGTTGGATATTCACATCTAATATTACTTTATTTAATATACTACTCATTCTTAAATTTGAAAAGTTAGTCTGGAAAGCCTTTGTGCATAACACAGATTAACTACCAACATCTCAGCATACAATTCGGTACCTGTTGTTCCAACAAAGCTATCCTAGTGTGTTCTTCCTGCTGTTTCAGCAATGATTTACGAAGAAGTTGCACCTAACAAGGCAGAAAAACATTTGTAATAAAGAACTTCCATACACAACAGTTAATAAGCTTAACAAATAATGAATCTAAAAAGGGATGGAAGTAAACTTTTATATTCCAATGCCAACGGAAAAATGTATGCCTGTTATGCAATAGCCAAACCCAGTTCAAAGATCTCTACTTCTCTGGGGAAAACCCCAGGGAAACATTATCATTGCATTGAGCAGGGGGAATTCAGGAGGATGTTATAGTTTAAAAAAAAAATCAAACTGAACTTTCCTAGCTGATTGCTAGGATGCAGACAAAAACACACACACAAAACCTATGTTTGCACTAACATGCCATGATGTTAAAAAAAAAACCAAGCAATGCAACCTTTTTTTAAGTAGAAGAGAACAAGTTTAAGACTCAGAAAGTACTATATTATAATGGGTTAAGTAAATGTAAAGAAAGTAAAAATATCCTCAGTTATCAGCATATATCAACTTTTATAGTGAATGCTGTTGTTCAGCTGCAAAAAAAAAATCAACACCTTTTAATCATTATTAACCAGTGTTTAGAGAGCTAACCTGTTGTTCTGGTTTTAGCCTACTTTGGTCCCCAGTAAATTTTATTCTCATATTTCAAATTTCAGTTCTACATTACTTTGTTACTGACCACAAACTTCTCTAAGTAGCAAGTCTATCTTATTTGGATGCCCTGAGGACAGTCCTTCAAGGCAAAGTCCTCTTGAGTATTCCAAACGAGGAGGTAAGCACTGAATATTTTTAAATACAAACATATAGCACATACATGTCTTCCCCCACCTCTGATCAGCCAGAGTGGTTGAAGTCATTGGGCTCAAAAGAAGACGGAAGAAAGAATTAAGAACTTCACATGAACAGAATTATTTCACTGAAGTCATCACAGTACTCTTTGGGAGATGGGCAAGCCGTGCAAACAGTTAGAATCTGACGCAAAAGCAACAGAACAGATCTGGCAACAGCATAAGCCACACATACTGAACAGCCTGCCTGACAGGCACTTGTAGGCTTTATAGGGAATTACAGAACTCTGCTCAGGGGTTTCTACCATAGCAGTCTTCAAGACAGTGACAGCTTAAGGTCCATCCCTCCCCTTGCTTATCTGGCCATTGCTTTTAGTACTCAGGTGTGTCTGCATAGTTCTTATCCATGGCATCATATAGAGAGCTAAATGCAGGAACTCATCTGAATGGACAAACAAACAAAAACCCAGCTCCATGGCCACAATGGTTGGCTGGGGGCACTATCCAGAGACACAGCTGCTTATCCAGTAAGTATGAAACTACAAGCCCACGTGCATATTTGTAGCAGCCAGGTGACAGCAAATAATGATATTCCATAGTTAGGACTGCATGATGCAAATAGCCTGTATGGACTTGAATTTTTACCTTTCCTTTTCTCATTTACTATCAACCTTGAGAATGAACTGGGTTAAAATCAATTAAGTATTCTCTCACTTCTCCCTCTGGTGTCCCACAAGACCAGGGAAATAAGTGAACAAATAAGTTCCTTATTTAAACAAGGAAATTTCACAAAAGTTTGGACTTTGATTCAAACCAATATATTAAAGAATTCAGTTTTAACCACAAGGAGATATACATAAAGAACAAGTTACCGGAGCAAGTGAGTGATGGTCCATTCTGATTAAGTATGGCTTCTCAGCTCTGTTGATTATTTGCTAATGATCTTAACCGTCCAAATGCATCCACTTACCTGACATAAAAGATCTTCAGACCTTTTCTTTTCTTCTCTGAGCTGTCCTTTAATAGTTTCATTTTCTTGTTTTAATCTCTGCACTTTCTCTCCTTTCACTTTATTTTCATTTTCTAGAGTCTTCATTTCAGCAACCTGTTGCGACTGCAGTAAGGCATTTAAACTCATTATTTCTTGTTGTGTTTCTTCATACTTCTTTTTGAATTCGTTGAGTTCAGATCTCAACTGGGTTATAGTGCGTCTTTCAGTCTCAAGATCACTCTTGGCAGTTAGTAACAGCTGGTCATAATATTTTTGCTTTTCCTCTTGCAGATGACCTTAATGAGTCAGAAATAATTGAGATAGTAATGTGAAGGGAAGACGGGAATCACTTAAAAATCAGAACACCAAATCCTTGACAGCATTTTAAAGTAGTAATGTGAAGGGAAGAGGGGAATCACTTAAAAATCAGAACACCAAATCCTTGACAGCATTTTAAAGCATACTGATAGAAATTGACACTCTAGGCTATTACACAGCTCAGACTGGCACCAAACTTAAACAGCTTTCAATACTTTTAATGCAGTAAAGTCTCCTTCCCAATATAGTTACTGGAAAACTGCAGCTTGGCTTGCATGTAGTATTCTGTGCTACAGCCACTTCCTTCACTAACCCTTATAGCAATATTATATCCTTAGCCCTGACTACACAAGCTCCATGACCCACACATAAGTTCTTACATGGCCTCATACTTTATACTGACACATGGGAATCAAGGCCCAAAGACACTAGATTCTCATCACCAGATTTAGGCTCCTTAGCCAAGGTTCTGGCATTACTCCCTCCCCAGAGATACCCTGGGGATCTGATGGGCTGTACTTCACCATTGGTGACCAAAGCCAGACTATCTGCTTCAAATTGTATGCCATCATTTACTTCTAAAATGCAAATAAAAGTGATTAGGATAGGTTTTTTTGATAAAAAAATGCCTGCTTCTTGGCTAGTGACTGTTACTTAAACCAGTTTGAAAAACTTCTGCTTGTTGACCCAAGAAAAGTTTAGTAAGTAGGGGGGGAAAAAAAAAAAAAAAGACGACAGTCTATAGAAATTCAGTAGTAATACAAAATATACCTAAAAGCAGAATGAGGAATGCAGAATTTCACAGGCTTTACTGATTTTTGGCACTGTAAGTTTCTTGACTTTGATAGTTTTCCCCATTGAAGGCTTCTCATCATTCTTCAAAGTGTAATTACTAGGGAAAGTTACCAGGGAAACTTTCTTGCTTGACTGTTCTCCCTCCCCTCAACTATGAGCTAAGCCTTACCTCCTCATTAGCAATATTCCTTTTAGGGTGGTGAGATCTTCCGAGAGATACCAAGTTTTTCCTTGGAAAAAGTGGTCATATCTACTTTAAACTTGTATAGCTAGGTTTTTAGAAACTTGGATCTCTGCTACTGTCTAGCTGCTTGAAGAGGGAAAATTTCTTATACCCTTACTCCTAGTCTCCTGGCTGCTCTGATGACAAAGCTTTGATTACAGTAACTGAGTCACATTTCCTGGTGAGCTACTTCAGTCTGCCTCCCTTTAAAATACTTTTCATAGATTTCTGAACAGCACCAAAACAAGATTATCATATTTTACTGTTTTCCATAAAGATTCAAGCAGTAACACAGAAACCAAGCCACTAGACGTGACTTACTAAGTGGTAAGTATCTGTGGGCATACTCTTACTCCAGATGATGCTAGATCTAGTCAGTGAATTTACCTTGCAGGTCAGTTGCAGCATATATGAAATTAATAATTTGATAATAAGAAAAGCAAGCCAACTCCTTCTGGTTCTTCTGTTCAAGATGATTTTAATTTTATTCCACATGGCAGTCAAGCACAACTCAAGTCAATCTGAATACATGGTACTGAGGGGGTGCTCACTATTGAGGAACTACGTAGCGCAGAAGTGAGCTAAAGGTGGCCAGATCCATATTGCGAAACACCGTTTTGGACAGATGCCAAAACCTACCACAGGTTTTCATGCCCTGCAAAGAACTGTTCAGGTGAGTAAAGAACATTGCAGTCTTGAGTCATTTTTATAATATTTATTTTGAAAAACAAATTTAAAAACCCTAATCCACACCTAGCTAATAAATCCTTAATGCTTCTATTATGTAGGTTGAAAGTGTACTTTGAAGGATGGGAGACATACATATATTTGCCTCAACACTTTCTGCAAACAGAGAGGTTGCTAATAGAGTGTCAAGGCTGTTAAAAACCATCTTTGAGGTAGATAAGAACTATCTAGAAACTAACTAGAAATACTGTTGATCAAGTAATGTAGCTAGATAACAGGAAACAAAAATTAACTTAACCAAGTTTTACCATTAAGAAACCAAAATGTTGAGAAGAAAAGGTTTGATTTTGTTTCATTATGCTCTAATTTGTTTTCAGAAAACTTATTCTATAAATAGTTATTGTGTGGGTCATTTGTGGGGAAAAAAATGAAGTCAATACCTTCTGAACTCATTTCTTTAGATTCTTGTTGGTTAACTATTTCTGACTTCTGTTCAAGTTCAAAGATCCTTCCAAGCAGTCCCCTGACATACACTTCACGTTGCTGATCATACAGTAGCCACTGTTGGTTTTTCTCAAGAGCCTTCATGAAAAGGAACATAAGAACAACAAAAAAGCCTCTGGTAATCAGATTTTAGAAGTAGTCTTAAAAATGGTAAAAGTTAGGTATTATACAGTTTAAAGATAAGCTAGTTAATTCTGCTGCAAATTGTAGTAATCTTCTCTGTACAAGAAATAAAACCCATCTTCATTTGGAAAGATAAGTCAGGCTGTTGAGCATAAGTTAAAATTGCAGCAATATTAAACACTGATTGGCTTATTTCTTGGAATAGGAAAATGACTTAAAAACAAAGACTTTCCTGAGTCATGCCCAGATTATGAAGAATTAACCTTTCAGTCTCAAATATAAGATACAACATAGAACAACAGATCTTGAAAATGGAATAAACTAAAACCATACCATTGCAACTTAAAGTTTGTAAGAACAAGGACATTGATTTTATATCTGATTGGATCATAGAATTATTCAGGCTGGAAGGGACCTCAGGAGGTTTCTAATCCAACCTCATGCTATCCCAGGCAGTGTCAGCTCTGAGGTCAGACCAGATTACCCTGTTTTGTCAGCAACCACTTTGTTCTGATATATCAAGCAAGGTTTTTCAAAGATGATGGAAACTGCCTTTTTTCTTTTTTTGCAAGTCTTTTTCTTTATTTTGTTTAAATTGTGTTGTCACAATATAATCTTAGATATTACATTTTAGAGGAAAACATACCCTCTGAGGTCCCATACTACCCAGAAACACAGATGGTGATAATTTACATTCTTATGCATCTTGATACTTGCAGTGTTGTACATGAAACTTACATCTTTCAGTTGTTTTTCAACTTCATAAAGATCAGTTGGTGATCCAGTGCTGTTTGTTACAGCTTCCTGCAGACAAAGAACAATCTCTTAGTGTTCTTTAAAATAGATGGCTGAAACAGTAAAGCTGGTCCTGTATAAGTATTAATCTCACATAAATAGCATAAGAATTATTTTAAAAATGGAGAACAGATGCATACATGCGCCTTTTGTGTTTAAGGATCTTCATAGTCTTTCTTCTTTTTTAGAAAAGGATCAAAGTTAGATAGAAAACCATTTCATCAATTTAAAATAAAATCTCCTGGAAGATACAGGACAAAGATTTACATTTAATTTACTCTATAACTCTGCAACTCATAGTTACATTAAAACATTTCTTAAGAAGAATATCATATGTCTTCTGCTAAACTGCTATCTTGGAAGACCTGAAGGGTACAGGAAAGCTTCTGAAAAAATTAAGATACTTAGGGTATTATTTAAATACACAAGGAAGGTGTGTGCTCTATTTTCATATCCTCCTACATTTGACAATAAGCTAGACCTGTAAGGAGTTGTTGGGGAAAGCTAGAGACCTTGACAACTTAATCGGAATAACAGGAGGTTTATAAACATCTGTGAAACCATACAAGCCTGTCTGGAACCATAAGGACATACTGACTGGTTTTCTGAGACCTGATCCACAGTAGAATGCTTAAAGCATGAGTTGGAGAGTTCTTTACACCCATCTAAAACTAAACAGCTATTAAACAGTTGTACTTTTATAATCTGACATGTTTATTCACTGCATGATAGAAAGCTTTTTGAAATTGTGTAGATACAAGTCAGAGGGAACTTTAAGGAAATAAAAATGTAGATTACTGGCCAAATCCAAGCTACATTTTTCCAAAGTTTTCCTGTGTTCTTTGGAATGTGATTTGGAACAAGCTGTATAGCTGAAAAAATACAGGAGATCTTTGAATGCAATTATTAAACTTTAGCACTTCCTAATAAAAATGGGATTGAGACACTATAATTGCTCCAATTCCTATTTCTATAAACATTAGAACTCTATCTCAATGAAAACTTCTTCAAAATTGTGCAATACAACTGTTGCATCCATTTCAGAGTATACCTGCTGCTCGTATGCCACCTAGCAGTTTCAAGCAGCATTGCTAGACTTGTTCTCAAGTTTTCCAAGACATCCAGTCAAAACATCAGTCAAATTTTGTTGTCCTCTGTTGATAAATCAGTAAAAAATTTAAAAGAAAATTCTGATTTTAAACTGAAAGCTATTTTGGTAGTTCATTGACAAAAATATCATGGAAATCTGTTGAAATAACATACATTTTAAGTTCTCTAACAAAGTTCAAAGTCTCTTGAAAATGCAAACAAACACATTGCAGTTAAAGTCGTATTTCCCAAGATACTGCATTATTAGAAGTGATACATATATGTGTTATCATTGAAAGTTAGTAGATATGTGGCTAAAGCTGGATTTCTAGAATTATTCAACTTCCCTGTAGCACGTGGGGAACCAGCACCATCTGCAGGTCAAAAGCTGGAAAAGACTTACAGGCACCAACTTCCCTGTCCCCCTTACTACTGCATTTTCCATGGAACATTAGAACAGGCAAGGGTGGAAAAACACTGTAGAAAACTAAATGCACTTGTAAACATTGCCAAGTAACTAGCACCGTAGCTGTTAACCATTTTAAATGAGAAGCAACTCATTATTCCTGTCCTATCTTCTGTCACATTGAAGTATTTACATGGCATCACACATGGTGAAGTACAGGCAGCTAGTTTTAACAGCTGAGGAGGAGGAGGAGAAAGCTACTCTCATAGAATAGTCTGGGTTGGAAGGGACCTGTAAAGGTCATCCAGTCCAACCCCCCTGCAATGAGCAGGGACACCTTTAACTAGATCAGGTTGCTCAGCGCCCCATCCAACCTGACCTTGAATGTTTCCAGGGATGGGGCACCTACCACCTCTCTGGGCGGCCTGTTCCAGTGTTTCACCACCTTCATCATAAAAAATTTCTTCCTTATATCTAGTCTGAATCTACCCTTTTAGTTTAAAGCCATTACCCCTTGTCCTGTCACAACAGGTTGTGCTAAAAAGTTCGTCCACATCTTTCTAATAAGACCCTTTAAGTACTGAAAGGCTGCAGTAAGGTTTCTCCGGGGCCTTCTCTTCACACTGAATGATCCCAACTCTCTCAGCCTTTCCTCATAGGAGAGGTGTTCCATCCCTGTGACCATTTTTGTGGACCTCCTCTGGACCTGTTCCAACAGGTCCTTGTCTTTCCTGTGCTGAGGACTCCAGAGCTGGATGCAGCACTCCAGGTGAGGTCTCACCAGAGCAGAGGGGCAGAATCACCTCCCTCGACCTGCTGGCCATGCTTCCTTTTGATGTGGCCCAGGATACGGTTGCCTTTCTGGGCTGCGAGTGCCCATTGCTGGCTCATGTCCAGCTTTTCATCCACCAGTACCCCTGAGTCCTTCTCTGCCGGGCTGCTCTCAATCCCTTCATGCCCCAGCCTGTACTGATATCAGGGGTTGCCCCATCCCAGGTGCAGGACCTTGCGCTTGGCCTTGTTGAACCTCATGAGGTTCAACACTTATAAAGCTTGTCCAGGTCTCTCTGGATGGCATCCCACCCCTCAGGCATGTCAACCACACCACTCAGCTTGGTGTCATCTGCAAACTTGCTAAGGGTGCACTTAATGCTTTCTTTGACCTTTCTTTTCTGGCTGACATACTTGTAGCAGCCCTTCTTATTCTTTGCATCCCTTGCCATGTTCAGCTCCAGCCATACCTTGGCCTTCCTGACTCCATCCCTACACAACTGGGCAATGTCCCTATACTCTTCCCAGGATACCTGTCCCTGCTTCCAGTGCCTGTGCATTTCCTTCTTGCCCTTTAGTTTGACCAGCAGGTCTTGACTCAGCCATGCTGGTCTCTTGCCTTCCTTTTCTGATTTCTTACACCTTGGGATTGAGAGCTGTTGTGCTTTATGGAATGTGTCCTTAAAGATCTGCCAGCTCTGTTCTGCTCCCTTGTCCCTGAGGGCAGTTTCCCAGGAGAACCTATTGACTAACTCATTGAACAGCTAGAAGCTTGCTTTCCTAAAATTCAGCATCCTGACTTTACTCTTCACCTGACCCATACACCTCAGGACTGTGAACTCCACCCAGTGCATGATCACTGCAGCCCAGGCTGCCACCAATCTTGACATCGCCAATGAACTCATGAGTGAAGCTGAATTAGGTGAGGAACTTAGTTTGTCTTTATTAATGCCCTGTGTATCTTACTGCTGCCTTTTCAGTCTGTTTAATGACCGAGCATACAAACCCAAGAAGGGCATAATGTCTGCTTAAGCAGCAGTGAATCATTACATGTAGTACCACTAGTCATACCACCTGCATGTGAGCTTGAAAAAGGTACCTTGCAGTACAGCATTAGAGAATTCTCCCCCCAGCTGCATTGCCTGAAGTTGTGCTTCCTAGCTGTTCTTCATTTAGCATTCAATCTGGATACCATCTCTCTTCATACAAGAATATTTCAGCACACAATGCAACTTGTTAGAAGATTAAAAAAATTCTCCTAATTTTATAACAGATATCAGTGCTTAGTGGGCAAGTCTGTAAACAGGTTAGACTTGGAATTTGCAATTACAATGTTTCTCCAGTGCTTACCTGGGAAGTACTGGCTCTGTTTTCAAGCTCGAAACATTTTGCAGTAACAGCAGATAAATTACATTTTAACCGGTCCATTTCTTCTGATAGAGAACGAAGTAACTGTTCTCTCCTTTCTGCTTCCTTTGTTTTTTCCTCTAGTTGACTTTGTAGTGAGGAGACTTCACTATTCTTATTTTTGGATCTAAGCTTGTCCTTCAGGTTTTGGATTTCTTTGTCCTTCTCTCCAAGAAGATGGTTGTGTTTTTCTTTTTCAAGGGAAAGTATTTTCTAAATGAAACAGAATAAAAAAGTGACACAAATGAATAAGTGTCAGCCTATGCAACAAATGCATTAGCAAGTTTACAACAGTTTGAGAAGATACTCACTTTGAAAGGGTCTCTCAGCCTTTAATTAGCTGAGAATATTACTTTTTACTCAAAACAGACAATACTACAGTGATCATCTGAAATATTTAAAGTGATAGTAACAACAGCCTGAAGTAGATGAAACAAGGAAAGAATGCAAAGAACCAAATTTCACAGACTTGGTAGGTACTCTTGTATATGAATACAGATCACTACAATAGATGAACCTTAAAACACAAGCAGTACAAGAACTCTTGAACACTTCCAGTGAAGAGGTTGGTGATACATTTCTTAGTGTTGATTAGCATATTTAGTAGCTTTTGAGAAGCAGCAGAGCCTTCTTGCAAACTAAATGACAATAAGTGAAGTTACAAGAGTTATAATCAAGCATTCAGGAGAAGGATCCTGTTTTCCAAATCATCTGGCCTTTTAGTTTCAAAACGTGCTTTAGTAGATATTTTCAACAGGCACTCTCTTTTTCAGTAGGCCTCCAGCACAGGTAATTATTACATAGCATTAGTACTGCATTTGAGATGCCTTGGGACTCTACATAAACTTCTGTTACAATAGCGTTTCATTTGCCATGAGAGAGGCTGATGTTGAAATCCTACAGGTTGATATCAAGTCATCAGAAGATGACAGAAACTGAAAGAAATTGAGTTTTAGAGAGCCTCATTTAGGGAGTGGATGAAGACCACACAGTAGTCACCAGAATTAAAATATTGACACCAAATAGCACCTCGTATATCTAAACATGCCTGTGATTTTCCACCTGTAAACTAGGAACCCAATATTAAGTAATCAACACTGAGCAAGCAGCAAACTCCACCAGACATGGCAAATATGCTAAGGAATTTAGCAACAACAGTACATGAGCTGTCTAGCCACAGCTGATACTTGGGTTAGCACTTCTCAACTGATGATGTGGCACAGACACAGACAAAGCCTTATTGTCAAAAGTAGCAGCCTAGAGAGATTAGTGTGCCTAGTCTCCATTAGCAGTGTCCTTTGAAAGAGTCCATTTAAAGTTCCCCAGTCCTTCTGGGAAGCCTAACAAACAAATCTTGAACAACTTTCTCTGCAGCCACAGGTTTACCTTGGATGGACTACAAGGCATGGAAGTTGTAGTGTCTTCATTTCTGCTCTTTGGTTGTAATGGAAGAATAATGTAGTGAACTGATTACAGTTTTATTTGCCTATAGCCGAGTGGGAGCTCGAGAACACAGTTCAAGCAGGTACGCAGGACTTTTTTTTACATGTTCTTAGGCAACTGTTTGCAAACACAATGTTCTTTCCAGGAAATGCTCAAAATAATTCTCTGGGACCAACTGTTCCAAACAGTTGGACACATGAGAACAGGTCTTAATGGACTAATTAGCACCTCTGGCCTTCAAGTCTTTGTATTTAACAGCCTTGTCAGATGTCTCTAATTTGATTAGCTCAGTCATTGTTGAAAAAAATTTGAGAACAAAAATGTCAAACTAAAACAGCAGTAACATCAAAGTAAACTAAGTTTTAAGATGAAAGATTGGTATCTTGCTTACGAAGTTGGACACACTCAGACTCACATTAACCGTGCACAATTGGGACATCACAGACTTTAGCTCGAGTACAAGTGTGCACCTCACCTCCAGAAGCCCGTTCCTTTCCGCATCGGTCATTTTGCTTTTCCCTTTCAAGACTTCCTCCATTGATTTTCTCAGGGCCGCGTTCTCCTGCTTATACTTCTCGAGATCATTCTCAGGCCTGGAGCTACCCGACTTGAAGCCCCACTTGCCAATAATGCCAATATCTTTGGCGGTCTTGGAATTCATCTTTAAGCGCCTATAGAAAAAAAAAAAAAAAAACCAGACGCAGCGTTACGGAATAGCAATCCCTTCCACTAGGCAGGGCTGTACTTCGGTCAGAGTTTTAGTCAAGCACGGGCAGCGCAGGGCTTCCCGGCTCCTGCTGACGGCTCTCGGACCGGGCCGCGGGGAGCCAACGGGCCTGCGAGCACCCCAGGTTACGGCGGGGGAAGGGGAGACCCTACCCTGCAGCGGCTCCCGCCGGCCCCGGCCCAGCCCCGCTTCCGGGATTTTGAATCCCGCGGCTCCGGCATCGTCACTTCCGCCCCGGCCGCCTCACAGTCGAAGCGAGAGCTACGGCGTCTCCGATGGGTCCAAAAGGCGGGGAAGGAGTTAATGAACGCTTCCGCGAAGACGCCGGCCAGAAGGGGCTGGGCGAGCCGGAGTGGGCGGGGCCGGAGGGGCACGAGCTGCCCGGCGTTGGGAGGCCGTGAACAGCCGGCGGGGAGGTGCCGAGTTCTCCGCGGAATGCCTGAGAGGAGGCTCCTCATTGGCTGGCGTGGGCGACCGCGTGACCTCTGGCCAATGCCATGGGGCCTTTCTTCGCCCCACCTCGTTTTCCTGCCCCAGCGCACGTGCTCGCGACCGGACGCCGTGAGGGCGAGGGGGGGCTCCCTGGTCCCGGCCCAGGGCGGCCGGGCCCTCCTGAGCGGGGTGGGGCAGTGCGGGTCTCCCCTTTGCGAGGCTATCCCTAATTTTCCCTTCGGGGGGATTTCCGTTTCGTTGTTAAAGCGCGGTTGTAGAAGGAGGGGCGGTGGCAGGTGAGCGTCCCCTCGTGTCGCTTCCCGGCGGGTGGCTCTCCCCGCCCTGCAGGAGGCTTCAGGTCACTCGCTGTTGAGGCAGGAAGGGCAGTGGCCGCCAGCTCCCTGTGGCAGCAAGTCTGGCCTGTGGCTCTGGCCACGCACCCGCTCGGGGACTTGTCCGGGACCGGGACGGGCGAGGGCGGAACAACCTGCCATGATGCTTCAGCCAAGTCTTCTGGGTCCTCCCGGTGCTGCGTCTTACAAGTCCTTATCCTCGTTCCTTCCTGAATGTGTTGGGGCTTAGATTACCTTTTCTTCCCCAGAAATCATCTTCCTCAGCTACCCAAAATCTAATTATTTTAGAAAGGAAGCAAGGTCCACCTTGGCTTCAGAAGTAATAAGCTAGGATAGTTCTCATGTGACCATATGAAAACTAGGCTGAGCTTTGTCCACATAGGCCTCATTTTGCTTCATCTTGCTGGCTTCCCCTCTCATCTCTACTTGAGAACATGTTTTGCAGTGCTACTGTTCACCACTCGCTTTTTTACATATGATCCGCAGCTGAGAAAAACTGCTGTAAAGCTGAATGCGGGGTAGCTTAGAGCAAAGAGTTCCTTTTACTTACCTAAGTTTCATCCATTTCATTTTTAGTGGAGTCTACTGCATGTGTTTATGTTAAGACAAAATATTTATAGGCCTCCAAACAATACAGAGGGTCTTCTCACATTTTTTGCACGTATTTCCTTAATTCTTCTTTATTTTTATTTATGCATATGTATTTTCAGCGTTTCTCAAGAGATCTACTAAATTCAGCATGTTAAATGCGGAGCCTGCAGTATTTCTTCTGTGTAAAACGTAGCTGTTCCAGAGCACAACTGAAGGGGGAGTACTTAAACTATTTTTGAAGACCGTAGGTATTTTTGGGATTATACACTGACACGGAGGCGTGCTAAAAACATTTACAAACAATGAAGTTCTAAAAATTAAGAGGAAAAAAATATAAGCTATCGTGAAATTTAATACCTTGGTATACCAAGAGGCAGATGTAACGTATCTTGAGTACTGGAGTTGTGCTTAATGTTCATGTTGCTTATGCTTATTCTTGCCTTGGTTACTTACGGGAGACTTATCACGCAGCTTAAGAACAAAACCAACAAAAAATATCTGCACTCGTTTTTACACTGTGCCCTTTCTGTTACTGGATTTCACTAGCGAGAGCTCTTTGTGCAGCAACACAGAACTTGGGGTCAATTTACAGGTACTTTTTTTTTTTTTCGTAGCCTTCAGCAGCTAGTCCGTCACAGATCCACCCATAGACCTTCTTTACTATAAAGCAGCTATTCCCTGCCTCCTCTTCCTGCTAGCATTTCAGTCCAGAAGTTAAGGAGTCTGTAACTTAAGACTTCCTTGAATTTTGTTGGTAACAATCGACATTTAGTCAAGATTGGAAACAATGCTTCGGGTGATTGTGGAATCTGCTAGCAATATCCCTAAAACCAAGTTTGGGAAACCAGATCCTATTGTTTCTGTTATTTTTAAAGGTAAGGAAAACTGTCATAAATGTACTCGTGGAGGAGGTTTTCTGAAGGATAGTGCCCTATGTAAGTATTTGACAATCTGTGAAAACATGTTTCCCTGAAGTTACATCTGATGTAACTTTAGGGAAGATTTTTTAATTTAGAGAGACAAGAGTTACCTGAATGAAGTTTGAACTGGGTGGAGGGCATTGGTCTTTTCTGGCCAGCAGTGCTTCTGTTTCAGGATCCATGTTTTACAAGCTTTTGCAAAGGCTTAGCTATTTGCTTTTAAAACCCACATCTAACTGCATAGATAAATCCACTTTTAATTCTGGAAATGAAGATTACCTTGTTGTTTTCTGTCTGAAAAAATCATTCCTCTATCTTACTTATTTTGCACAGCCACTGCTCACTGTTACACCGATTTTTATTGTGACTGGTTTATTGTTGTTATTACCAGCATGTTGAAAAACAGTAGTACCATTACTGAAGGGGTTGGGTTGGGTTTGGTTTGGTTTTTACAAACTGCATTGCACTTTAAAATTTTGCCTGTTGAGATTATTTAATTTAAAATAAAGATTTAGGAACGAAACCACATTTTACACTTTTATTGCTCGTCAGATGCATATGGGAGAAGGAGAAAACAGTGTGATACAATTAGCATTTATATGTAAAACTAATTATATTTTACAGTATATTTTACCTGTTGCCATCATTTCCTCACTTGGCTAGACTAAAGGAATTTGATTTCAAGTATTGGTTTATCTTTAAGGTGCAGAAAGCTCCAAGCAATTTTGGATCATGCAATACGTTAAACCAAACTGTGACAAACGGTCATCTTAATTCCTGTGACCTGGTTTCCTAACTGTGCACTGAAATGGAAATGGTATTTCCTAAAGTATGAAAAATCATTGCAGGGGTTTGTCACTTTTAGAAACCAAATCGGAAATCACGACATTTTGCTGAAGGCCGGAAAAGGACAAGACAGTACACGTCCAGTATCTTAACTTCCAAAATTAAAAGTTTTTGGATACTTTATTTCAGCATCAGAAAGATGTGATACTATTCCATTTCCTTTCTTTCCCTCCTCTTTTTCAAGTTTGGGTTTTTTACCCCCCTGTGTGTTAGGGCAAGTGGCTGAGCCTGTCAGTAGCTTTTGGAACGTCCTAATTCTTAAAATATGATTTTATTTGCCCTGTAAAAAGTGCTGTTACTGGTGTACTGTAATTTCTCCAGTTTGTTCCATTTGTTTCTGCTGCTTCTTAAGGATTCATATTCTCTTTTCAGTTCCTTGTCTCTCTTTGCTTTCCTGTCACAGTTTTGCCTTTCTGTGTTACCTCTGTTCCTGCAGTTTCATATTCCAGAGTTGGTTTATGCCTTCGCTTCTTTATGCCTTAAGTGTCTGTTTAATTCCTCCTTGTAATCTTTTGTTCCTACTGCATGCTCTAATGCAATTCAGTTTTACCCAGTAAATATAAGTTACAGATTTATTTTTTGTTTCTGCATTGCTGGATTTGTTTCTCAGTCCTTCAGTTATCCAAACACAGGAACTGGACAACAGACATTAAAGGAATGAGTTTATATTTATCCTTTATGTGCTATAACTGGGATTTTCGATGTTCACAAACATACTTAGCCATTGTCTTAAATACAAGTCTATAATTGTGACAGTTTTTTAGTAGGATGTTTAATTTCTCATTATACCTGCCACTTCTTTTCATGTGGTTTTACTACACACAAGCAGTCTGATTTCTTGTTTTACATCCAGAGTGATTCAAGGGGGCCAGAAAACATCAGGCTTTTGCCAGCTATTGAGCAGCTCTGATTTAATTTGTAAGTGGAGTACCTGGTTGCCAGGTGCAAGGGCATAGGGGTCGTATCTGAAATATGCTGAACTTCTGGCTGTTCATGTTTATAGATGTTTTTTATATACAGCCTGTTCCCCCTCACCCTGTTAGTGTGTAGAGATGGGAAACCAGTTGTATTTTTGGGAAGGCGTATGTCAAAGGGCAGCAGTCTTTAACAGTAGTCCATACCCACTGTAGCTCCTGGGGGATGTAAAAAACACAGTGGGGAATTTATTTTCCAGGCTGGGAAAAACTCAGGCATTTGCAGGCCTTTGGCCAGAGCCCCACAGTATATTTTCATGTTCTTGTTTGACTCTCAAGTATTCTTGGAGAAGCCTTAGAGAACAGCACACATTTGACAGAAAATCGCTGTGGAAGTTGACATTTCATTAAACAGCGTTCTGTTCGTTAGCTTTTTCAAACTTTAACTTATATAGCCTTTGCTGATGTCAGGTTCAGTAAT
Organism: Pelecanus crispus; assembly: GCF_030463565.1. Classification (NCBI taxonomy): domain Eukaryota; kingdom Metazoa; phylum Chordata; class Aves; order Pelecaniformes; family Pelecanidae; genus Pelecanus; species Pelecanus crispus. The sequence continues at coordinate 19,156,864 of NC_134652.1, read as the reverse complement.
TTTAAGACTTCAGTGAAAACACACGGTATCTCTCAGGATTAGACTGTTATGGCTATGCTGTGAAGAAAAAGGCCATGGTCCTACAACTGTTAGTATGTAAGCGACTCTGCAAACGCTTTGTATGTTAACACACGTATGTTAGTATAGTTTCATCTGCGTATAGAATAGACTTCACCAAATTTGTATAATTAAGCTATTTATAGACTACAGTCGGTACAATTAATACAGTGATGTATATTAGGTACATATTAAGAAGAAATAGGCAGCTCTTTCTGTTGTGATACAATAGAGGGGTTTTGTGCAAGCATTTGACTTTTCTTTACACGTTTATGTTGAGTCAAGTGGGATGGAATTTTTCTTGTATTTACTTTAAGAACAACTCCCTGTTCAAAGAGAGCTGCACCCTGAAAGTAAACGAGTGTTGCTGTCTGGAATTGGGTGCTGTTACTGCAGAATTCATCAAATTAATATGAAAAACTGTTGCCATTTGCTGAAGTGGCCTTAAGTGGTAATGATTAAATCAGTACAATTCTTTTGATTTGTCAGATATACCGAACTGGAGAAAAATGTGTCAGATTCTTGTCTTTGTGTGTAAAAATTGGCACAATTGCTTATATGTGCAGTCAATACTAGGACATTTAGTGCTTTGATCATTCATTTTGACTGCCTCATTCAGCTTTATGCATTAAAAACTGATGTGAAATGGCATTCAGTTTGATTGGGCCAACTTGAATAACATTTCTTTTTTCATTTGTGCTTAATCTAAGAGCTTTCCAGCAGGCCTGCAGTAGTTCATAGCTATGTTAGTTTATATTTCAGTGTGTGAAAGAAGAGAGTATTAGCGTGTAATTATTCACTAAATTTTTATTTTCTGTTTTGCAGAGAATTAAATTACCCTAACTTTAATTTCCTGGTTTTTGGAGGTCTGCCCGTCTGATCCTGCAGTTGCTGCCACTGTGCAGTCTTAGTTCTTTGGTCACAAAAGTTTTATGGAAAACGTAGTGAACTGAAATGTGATTCTCTCTTGAATCTTAGACTTAAGACTGTTCTAAAAGATAATGTTTGCTTCTGCTATTCCCACCTGCTGAAATTGGTAAAAATGCTAGTTATAAGAAAAAATTTAAGATGTAAGCATTGGTTGTTTTGCAGTACTGTAATTACCTTTCTAATGATGGAACAGTTATTTAAACAGCTCATCTTGAATGAATTTTTTTGAATACTGTGTCATCTCATTGACTATCACTAAGTTCTTATTACACTCATTTCCAATTGAGAAACAACATGATAGTATAATGCCTTTATCAAGATAAAGCAAATAATGATTTCTTCTGCAGTACCAAGGTTATTGTAGTTAATTTTTAAAGAAACAAGTTTATAGAGTGTCCTACCTGTATCCATTACCATGTCTTAGTCTTATTTCTTGGTAAAGCCAAACTAAAAATGATGACTGGCGCTATCTTACGGTTTACTCTGATGTGGTTTACAATCTTGGCTACTGTAGCTGGATTCATTACCAGTAGAGGAGGCAGCCTGAGCACCTGAATCTTACGGGAGCTCCTGGAATAACTGGACAGTCCATCTTACCCTGCTTGGTAAAGATTCTTTTTGGTGGGAAGAAGAAAAGCTCTTTGCCAACAGTTTAAAAAACAAACCAAAAAATCCCAGTGCATTAAATGAATGATAAAAAGTGTCATAAAAAGAGTCAGTAACGTGAAGAAAATATATGCAAAATACATGCTCAGGGAATGTGAATGCTACACTCAGACTGACTAAAATTACAACTGAAACCCAACGTAAGCGGTGTTTCCCAGTAGTTTTCATCCAACTTCCACATGAATGCGTAACACAAAAAGTTTTTCTCTTAGTATAATCTAGACTATGCATATTGTTAGTGGAATCATAAATCTTACTCTTGTTTTTAGGAAAATGGGTAGTCCAGAGTGGAAAATTTTACTCCTTGTCAAGAATTGTTTGACTGTTGTTCAAGCCAGGGCTTTCCTTACCTTACAGAGTTACATTTGAGCTTAGGCAGGGATCATAGGACTTTTATCCATTAGTTCGTCAGGATCAGGTCTGTGATTCACTATCTCCTTCACAAACAGCTGCAACTATTCCTTTTTTTCCACCAGCACTGAGAATATCTTTTCCCTGACTCCCAGCTCCTACTTGTAGGGGGACTTGGAGTACCAGTGCCAAACCCCAGATATTCTGGGATATTCAGTTCTGAAAATGCTTTGTCTCCTACTAAACATGAAGCTGAATTTCTCTTACTAGCGTGTTAATTAGTTCTTTGTTCCGCAAAATGCGAGTCCACAGCATGGTATGTTATTAATGCTCTTTCCTTTGCGGTATGATGTGAGTCAATATCCTGTATAAATTGTAGACAATTCCTGTTACATAAATGTGAGTCAGTTCTCGCAATGTGCAGAATGGACTGACCTTTTTTCTTTCAGCACGTCCCACTCATCCAATAAAAGGAGCCACCACAGTCTACTGCTTGAATAGTGGGTATATGAACTTGCCCATGTGGCATATCTTTACTCTTGCTTCCCAGGCCTTTGCAACATTTTCCTGGCAAAGTATAGCCATAACTTGCAAACAATAAAAATGCTATTACCTTTACTGTAGTCCTTAAATACAAGGAGCGTGTCTGGAACTTAGCCTTCTTGTGGTGGCTGAGCATTTTATAGATCAGCAATTAGTTTGCTGACTGTACTTAAATATACTCATTTGTTATTACTAATATATGCAATTTCTGTTTAGAGAGCTGTGTGTTTGCCAGTGTACTTTTGTGCTTCTGAGTGTCGTGTCAAGACTTGTTCTTCATCGGATCTGTATACGTATAGTGCAACTAAAAAGTAAAAATAAAGCTGTGGCATGTTAGTTGCTTTGAACCTGTTGTAAGAATAGAATTTTGTTTCTCTTTTTAATAGGCTAGGGGGGCCTGGAAAGGGCCTCTGCAACACTTCAGTTGTATTAGTCATCTCAGGAGAAGGAATTTGAATTGAAATGCCACACTATATATAATTTACACCACACCCCACATTCCCATGATTTGTAGTTGACCAAATGCAAATTTTACCATGAAGTATGGAAAATTTGTAGTGTTTAGGCTACAGTAAATGTCAGTGAAATGATCTGCATGACCTCTGGAAACCATTTTTTCAGGAAGAACTGCATTTCCTTTTATATGCATGTGTGTTTCTGCTAATATTTGTTCATTTAAATCAGAAAGTGCTGACACTGTAAGCATATCTTCTTAAGATTTTTTTTCCAAGTGTGTTTTTTCAGAGCTTAACACTTAGAGGTATTTTGTAACTCGGATATGGTAAATGTGTAATGCATTTTCTTTACTATTGAAGTTCATCACTTTGAGGTTACTCTTTAGCTTGATGTCTCCAAGTCTTTTAGTCTGTCTTCTTTCATCATTACTGAAGTTACAGTCAAGGGTCAGAAAAGGTTGAGAAACCTAAATATTATTTTTGCTTTTTGGGAATACATCTAGCTATGCTTAAACAAAACAGAACAAAAAGCCTCAACTACTAAATTTGCCCAGGGGACTTTTTGATTGTAAAATGTGCAGCTACTGGAAGAGGCAAGAACAGTTGGAACATTTGGTCTAAAGCTCAAACTTTCTTTTGAAAAATGAAAGGAAAAATGTTGGTATTTGTGTAGTGCTTTAGCAAAAACAGATCACCACCCTTTGTTTGTATTTGCAGATGAAAAAAAGAAAACAAAGAAAATTGACAATGAACTTAATCCTGTTTGGAATGAGGTAATTTTTTTTTAATCCTTTTTTAAGACAAAATGCTTGTGAAATTGGTAAGTCAATTTCTACAGTTGTGAATATCGTTTAGAAACAGGAACTAGTGTGTTGTTTCAAGGTGTTATTAAATGCAGGTGAATGGATTAGTCTTGTGCCATGCATTACAATTAAGTAATGTTTTTATATAAAAGTAGGTAGATATCTGCTGAGTTTGTGGCCTGGTTTTGTTCCCTCTTACTTTGGACCAAATGATATTCAGCTGTTGCTTAGCTGCATACATGGCAACATAATTGGATCCTTTATTATATACTAGGAAAAAACCCAACAGAATTAGAAGGAATCATGTCTTGAAGTTCCTCATAGTTTATTTGTAAGACTGGTCCTATTTTGCATCTTCAATAATGTTTTTCTTGGGGAAAATGGTTTCTTAGTAGTGTTTTTTCACAACCAGACATTAAAGTTAAAGATTATTCTTACATTTTTTAAAGATCATTCTTACATAGGAATACAAAGAAAGGGAACCTACAAATATTTGTCTAAATTAAACAGCAACTGACTTCAATCAGTGTTGCAGGGGAACATTATTAGATCTTATGAATGATAAGAAAATACTTATGTTAGTTTAAGGAAGTAGAACTGCAAAAGAGGTTATGGCTCAGTATTGAACAATTTAGTTCTTTTTCTGTTATTGTTACTAGTAACTAGCAACTGAAGAATGTACTATGAGCATGTTGCCAGATTTTTAACTTTACTTTTGCAAATGTAAGCTGGTCTGGTCTGTCTCTCACTAAATGCAAAATTTATTTCTGAATAATTTTGTTGTATATGCTACTCTGCTGTTAATTAATTTACACATAACTTGTAATTATTATTTGGGTTTGCTCCATTTTTTTGTTCAGATTCTTGAATTTGACTTGAAAGGAATTGCTCTGGATAATTCATCTTCCCTGACAATTATTGTGAAGGATTTTGAAACAGTTGGACAAAACAAGTATGTTCTTTGTTTTTTTCCAGTATTAAACACAACTTTCAATGCAAAAGTTCAGGGAAAAAATGGAACTGATAGTTGCTGGAGAGAAATGATGGATGCAGTTCGATGGTTTTTGATGTAATACCTAGTTAGCCTATAAGTCAGTGGGCTTTCCATCCCTTACCAGTTGGATTGTTCCTCTGAAGCAAAGTGTCAGCTTTCTTTTTATACTTAATTTTAGACATGCTGAGGTTAAATTCAAGTAACATTTTAGGCATTTAAGGCAGAATTTGGGTAAAATTTAGGTATCTTCACCTATTACTGTCATTTGAAAACAACAGCTGCCACATTTCAGTTGGTGCTTACTTGTAATAAAAGTCCTTGTGTAACTAGTTTTATGCCAGTACAGATACCTGGTGCAGGTTGTCATCTTGCAGAATGGTGCAGGGCAGTACCCGAGACTACTATACATAGCAAGTGCCCAGAAGGTAGTTCTGAAGAACTCTTAATTGGCATTCTCAGAGCACAGCTAACACAAACCACCAAAAATTATAAAATGTAGTTAAGGCTCTTAACCATCTTTAAAAATCTCCTTGAGAGGCTATATTTACATCACTTAAGTCTTGCCTAGGAAGAGGGGAAGCCTAAGTTCAATTTCCTATCTTGCCTGGAGGGACTGAAGTCCTAGACTTATTTCCTGGGAGACTGACTTAGTCATCAGGATGAATACATTGGATAAAATACAAAAACCATCTTGGGAATGAAATCCGGGTTTCTGGTTTTTTGAGTGTCCTAGCTAGTGGGATCTATAAAATGTCATGTTCCTACTGTACTCTTCCTGGCCCAATACCAAAAATTGGGTTCTACATTTTTCAGACATCTAAAAATCAAATATTGTGGGATCTAAGGCTGCAGATCTTTTTGTGTGCAGTCCTTTTGTTTCATTTGTGAGACATGAAAGGAAACTTTCATTCGTGCAGTTGTTTGTTGACTCCTTGGTGCTCAGGCAAAAACTTCTTCATATAGTAGTAAGATGCTTAGTTTTAGTTTTGACAAAATCAGGTTTTATTATTAATTTTAGAGAACTGAAGATAAACAGTAGCTATAGCTACATGTGCCTGGAAGGATATCACACAAAACACAAACAGATTTCCTTCAACCAAAAAATGAAAAATATATCTAGTTTTTCTACACATGAAGTAATTACAGCAGAAAAGATGCACAAAGTGTATTATTTTCTGGAAATGATTTTTTTTTTTTTTTTTTGATCTTGCTGTTGGAGACACTGAGAAAGGAGCCACCTTGAACTGAGGCTTCTATCTTTATATGAAAGGAGACAACATTATAAAAATTTTAGAGTACTGAAATGCTGTCAGGTGTCCGTGTTGGCATTTAAAAATTTTTTGTAGGTTTATACTCTTACAGAATAGGAGCATGTAATAAATAAACATATAAGTAATTAAGGTGTCTTGTTTGACTAACTTTTAAGAGTAATCTTCATATTTTTCAAACTTTTTTTTTCCCAGTAAGAATAGATATGTTCCTGTGAATTGAGGACCTTTTGACTGTGGCCATTGAAAAAAATTGTTGCCGTGAAAAATTAAAATGGCATTTATGGGAACACTAGAATTCAGTTAATTCACATTCTATTAAAAAGCATAATATGTAAACTTTAGTAAAGCTGGAGGATACTTTTTGTCATTTTGACCTGGACTTTGATGTTCTTGCTGTATTTGTGATGAAACAAATACATAACGCAGACTCTAACAAGTTGTATGTGGTTCTGAACATAAGATGATAGAGATTTAAAAAAAAAAAGAGTATCTGGAGTTTTGTAGGATTTAAGCTTTAATTTAATATCAGAATTGGAGGTGTACAGGATACCTTAAAGCAATGCATGCAGATCATTTCAATGAAGAAGACATAAATTATCAGTTGAAATTGTTAGCAACCTCTTGTGTTCTGCATGCCATTTGTTTTATGACTTGTCACACAGAAATAAACCTGGTCCTTAAAATCAATTGCAGGAAAAGGGTATGGTCTTGGGTGGCAGCAAGCTAATCAGAAAGCTTTTCTTTTAGATAATCTACAGCAGGGATAGAGTGTATTATTTTGTGTTGAAACATGCTTGTAGTCAAAGCTGTGGCAGAGTCTAGGAGTTCGTTCTTAACACGTGTAACAAGATAAAGCTTCGTCAATGTGTTTAATCTTTAGCTATCCCATAGTGGTTAAGATCTTCTACCTATCTCTGCTTAAATCATAGGATTTTTATCTAAAACGGTAAATACATACAGTTGGACAAGCATCACTCAGATTTTTTTTTTTAAAATCTGTGCGGAAAAAAAGAACAGCTTATCAAAAATGAGATGTCAGTTCCCTACTTCTTTGTATAAAGTCCTGGATTTCAAACAAGGATCTATTTCTTCATTTGTTGTGCTCTTGCACTCTCTCTTTTCTGCCAATGCCAAGTAGTGTTGGCTGTTGCTGTTTTGAAATGGAGTATGATATCACGTCACCTTCCTACCTCTTTTTTTTTTTTTTTTTTGTGGCAAATTTGGATATTTTATGACACTGACCTAGGCATACATTCATGTTTATTGATAGTAGTCCACTTCGATTGTTACCTTTTCTTTACTCCTTTCTGCCTCCTCCCTATATGTGAATTCAGGTTTTTACAATACTCTAACAGCTCTGTCGTAAAATCACTGTGAGTCAAGGCAATAGCCTCAGATCTCTCATTCTTGAGATTCTTGTAGGTCAGTAAAGCAGGAATATATTGCATGCCTCTGACTTCAGGGAAATCCCAGAAATCACTGAACTTGATATAGGAAAGCTTGCCAGTAATCAGAATTTTGTAATGGATTTTATAACGTATTGGAAAATAAAGGAAGGTGCTTTTCTGAAGCCCCTAAAATGTTTCACTCTGTACATGGGTTCAAAGTTAGGCAGGCATGTGGGTGTTTTTTTCCAAATCATATTTGTAAATATCATCCGGACTCATATTTGTACCACTTAACCCCCAGCTTGTGCAAATGCCTGTTTGTTTTGCTTGGGTTTATGCACTGGAAGTTGTCCGCCGCTTACTTATTCTGTGTACAATTTAAAAAGTAAATGAGTAAAATTCTTTGGGAAAGTGACTTCCTTGTATGGAGCTGTGCAAAAATATATGTAGTTCATACCAAAGACAGAGCAACACCTTCAAAGTAATGCTCTTTGAAAACAAAACCTCAATAACTGCCATGTATTTGCAGTGTGTGATGTGTTTGGAAGGGCTGTTGGCCGAGAAACAGGGTAAGGGGGTGAGAAGTGGGAAACACATGAGCCGGCTTCCTGACTGTAACAAGATAATAAGAAATGTCATCTTGGATTTCCTTTAAAGACACAAAGAACTGTAACAGCAGAAGAGATTTTGTATAAGTGAACTAAAATTTAGACAAAGGACCATATGAAGGAGGGAATGTGGAATCAGTTTCCCACATATTACTTGCATGTAGCCATAACCTGTAGTTCTGTAGAGTTACTGATTCTATTTACTGAGTTTGAGAGACATTTAGGACTACCATATAATAGTTTTGCCATTCTTTCACAGTATCCTCTTTTAATACTTCAGAAAAAGTCTATAGTTAGATACATGCCTGCAGTGCTGCAGCATTCCAAAAAGATGCTCAGTGGAAGAGTGTGCAAATGACACTCCCTTGCTTTGTCTGCATGCTAGTTCAGGATTGGAAAGATGGAGTCCGATGCCTACCTAAGGTCCTTACTACTGAGGGCTATTATAATGACAGTTTAAAAAAAGGGTAGGGTTGGGGAGTGAAGGCTGGACAATATTGTATTAATGTTTACATGTAAATTTGATGTGGTTAACTGAACTGAAGTCTTTCAGAGGTCAAGGCCCATTATTTCAGAAACCCAGTGTTTGCCACGTGCTTTTGACATTATTCACAAGTAGACCCATTAACTTGGGAGGTGTATCTGGTGTTTAAGCTAAGTGGGATTTGAGTCTAAATCAATAATCTTTCCTTCAGAGGTTCATGGTTTTATATATTTTACTTAAAGTCTAGATTGAATTGGGATTCGGTTTTTGAGTGTAAAGGGTACATCTAGGGGACTGTGTCGCCAGAGAAAGCGCACTGAGAAGAAACTAGACCACATCTTTGGCTTTATTTTCTCTCTTCTGGAGGAATAAGCAGTGGGGATTGCTATTGTTATTTTCAGGGTAGGGACAACTTTTGCTCAGTTCTGCCACTGTTCTTTGCTGCAATGTAGGCTAAAAGCAGAACAATGTGTTTCTCAACCCAACTCCCTCTCTCTGGCTGCTTGCTCACAAAGCTCCTAGCCAATACACACTCTGCTATTCCATGCAGTGTTATTCCTGACTAGTTATGGGCATCCGATCCATTGCTGCACCTAAGAGGTGACTACAGAACCCATACTTCCCTCGAGAACAACACAGCAGAAGATTGCAATATAACCCAGGATTTGTTACAGCTCCTAGAAACTTACATAGCTGTTCATCCAGCCCATTCTTACACTGATGCAGAAGGAGGAGCACAGTGGATGTTACTCTGTTTTTACACTGTGCCAAAACACTTACCTCATTGCTTTGGCATGTTTCTGTAAATCAAGCCTGAAAGAACATTTGAATATTTTTCCGTTTCTTTTTTCCTTAAGATAGAATTTACTGCTTCATTTACAGGATCGCTAAACTTTTGCAGATAGATTGAATGAGTGCTCATGGTAAAAAGACACACTCATTGGAAAAGATAAATAAAGCAAACCACACTGACATGTGTGCAGGCAGTCCATCATAGGAAAAAACGAGACAGGGCTCATATGATCCATGCTTAGCTAGATTTTCCAGCATAAAGATGTTTGAAAAGAGAACACATCTGTTTTCTATTATGTCTAATACTGTTAGTAGAAAGATTTCAAACTCTCAGAACACAAATCTTTATGCAGTTAAAAAGCAAACAAAAAAACCCCAGTAACTTCAGTTGTCCCTGTGAAGTTAAGAAAAAAAATGTTAACAGGAAGTTACAGTCGTGTCTTAGTGAAGTAATTTTCATTCTATTTGAAAGAGAGTTGGGATTATGTGTTTCCCCATGTTCTTTGCGTAGTTAGTAGCCTAGCGACACAGAAGAAAAACAGATTGGGCACACCCTTTTCTCAAGCAGAAAAATGCAGCTACAAATGAACAGTTCAGCAAATTATTTAATCATGTTTAAGTATTTTCCATAGTTAAATAATTTCTAGATTGTTTGAATCCTCCTACAGCTGTAGCCTTTTGTGCAGATTCTTTTCCACATCAGCATAACTGTGCATTGTTGCACACGTTATATGCAAGATCCAGCCTGGTTAAGATTCAGTTTTGGGGTTTTCTGCCTTGTACAAAATAGCATCCATGCTTTGTTTCTTTTTTAAAGTTTGTCCTTGCAAAGAGTATTATCAAATAACTAAAGAAGATAAAATAGTTGGTTTGCTCTTAATAAAAATTTTAAAACACAGCACGAATAATAGAAGGTGGGTGTTGGGTCTTATAGCATAGAATCTGTAATGGAACATACTGAGAAAGAAAGGTTGAGTGTAGCAATTATAACTGCAGTGTGGGATCAAGTTGCTGATGAGAATAATCAATATAAACCTCTGCCAAAATAAACCGTTAAAAATAAGTCAAAAGAATTTAAATGCTTGACTCTCAGGGGATTAAAATCACTGGGGCTTCCAGTAGAAGTAGCATGTGAGCAGCTGGAGGACGTGATATGCTGAAGAGTTTACTGTAAATTGCTACCTTCAAACAGAGGAGGAGTAATAAAATGGTTGGTACTGTGAGTTAGCATTTCCTGATCCAGGCATGGGTGTGAAGTTTCACTTCTCTTGGTTATTTGGGCAGCTAACAGGAAGTGCTAACCACAGCTCTAACGGATTAATTAGCTTTGGCACAAATGCCACACCGTGTATAATAGTTGGTCATCAGTAGTTCATTGATTTCATGCTGATAAACTGAGTATTTCCCTTTGATTACTGGGGGGAAAGTATCATAGGCCTAGTACTGATAAGGTATATTTGAAGTGGTTTAAAATCTGCTTCTAAATGTGGACTTTGCATTTCTCTTTGGTGTCTTATTCAGTGGTAGACCAGAATGTTTAAACTGCTTGTGGCAGGACAGGTTTTTTGCTTTACTTCTGCAAAGCTGGAAAAGTTTAAGAGACCTGGCTGACTGGGCACTATACATATACAAGTCTTAGGGATGGCCAAAAGGTACTTAAGCAGAGTTAAGAAGCAATACTCATTTGCTGTCTAACTGCCAAAACAGCTGATGAACAAAAGGTCAGAGGGTGTATTGAGCTATTCTGAAAACAGAAACTATCCCACTTGATGTCAAGAGACCAGTGTGATCTGGAATTAAACAGGCAAATGTTGTCTGCCTAGGCAAGAGGAAGAAAGCTGAAATAGCTCCAGCAAAGAGCAGTGTCCTTTGAGGATGAATAGGTGACAGAAACTCTTTTCAGCTGTGCTGGAAGGAAAGGACTCCTTGTCACCTTGAAAGTCATGACTTCAGAGACAGATTGCATGCAATCCTGCCAGAAGGTAAAAAGTCTTCAGAGTTCAGAGGAACACAGCAACTTCACAGTAGTCGTGCAGAGAACTGGGGGTCTAGTTACATATCAGAAGCGAGTACAGTAGCAGACCTTACAGCAAAGCATTAAACAGCAATGAACTGTTAATGGGCGTGGTGTCACAACAGCTGCTGCCGTCTGACTTAGCTGACTTGGTCTTACCTGACTTAGCCCTAAGATTAGAGACCTGAGAGAAGCATCTCGGGGAAAAAGGCTTTCTCCAAGACCTGTACAAGTGACAAAGATGAGACCTAGCAATGACCTTGAGGCATTCCTTGTTGCTTTTTAAAATACTGCTTCAGCCGTTGAGCAGCTGTATGATCAAAACCAGACTGGACGTGGTCCTGGGTAACCTGTTCTAGCTGACTCTATGTGAGCAGAGGTGTTGATCTTGAGTGGTCCCTTCCAACCTCATCAGTTTTGTGGTTCTGCTGAGAGACGGGTGAAACAGTCCGAATCCAGTGAACAGGACCACTTCAGGAAAGGCAAAACACTAACTGCCTAAAGCTTAGAATTTGGCTAAAGCTTAGAAGTGGGCTAAGATAGCGTATAGGCTGAATATTAGATTTCTCACTCTTGCTAGAGTGGAAAAAGACTGAGGGTGTTGTTGCCCAACCTGTTAAAGGAGGGGGAAACAAAGGACTTCAGAGGCAACTAGTAGCAAGCAAGTAGTCTGTGTAACTGACATCAGTCTTCCGAAGGTGATCAGAATTTTAAAAGTAATTACTATGTATTCAAATGTGTGCACAGTTATCATTTGCACAGGACAGATGAGGATGTAGAAATGCACATTTACACTGGAAAATTTCAAAAACACTGCTGTTGAACAGCTGTTCTTGAGTTATTATCACCAGATAGGAGGGTGTGGTTGCTGAAACAGTCATCGAAATTATTTGAGACTGGGTGACTTCTGAACTGAAGTTCTTTTTGGGGTTAGTGTAAGTAACTCCAGTTCATGTCAAATCAAAATAGCAAGTCTACAAAATTTTTCAACAAATATACGTAGGAAAAGATTTTCTTTGCCTGTCTCTAGAATCAGATTTGGCCTAGCTGGTTTTGGGTAGTCTTGTATGTTTCTCTCTGTTATTCTCAAATGGGAAGGCATAGTCACAGTTGAAGGCTTTGGGGAAAATAAGAATATTTGGAATGGAAAGATTTTATTGATTAATTTAGTATTGAAGGAAAAAGAGTGAAGAAAAGTTGGTTTCTTTCAGTATCCAGCTGCGTAAATGAAATTCAAGCATTTGTTCCTTCCAACTGTAGGAATAGTTTCCCATTTGCTTATATTATACTTGCTTTCAAAGCTGTTAACATAGTAGAAGGCTATGTCATAAAGAGAAAAATGCATTAAGCTACCCAGTATATTTCTCCCTGAACTGCTTTGGGATTTGCAGTCATTATGGAATGAACCTTTTCTGCCTTTCTTGGACTGTTGAATAGAATCCGTGTCTGTCTGCATGACACCTGCTCTTTACATAGAAAAGTTTGGTCAAATATAGAGGGAGATGTTCTCTTTGGCGTGTAATGTCAGACTAACTTGACTTCTATATAATGCCAACTTCTGGAATGTTGAAGCCACAGGGGGAAAAAATAAAGCCTCTTTCTGTTTGAGAGAGATCATCTGCTGTTGTTTCCTGATCTAGGTAGACATTACTGTTTAGTGTCAAGATTTGCCACATCAAATCATAAGCAAGGTCAAATAATACTACAGTTGGAGGGATAAATAAGATCACTGCATGTATATCTGATGTTCCAAATCTAGGTTTGTCTTGTGGGTTGAATGCAATTTTGGTTGCGTAACAGGAGAAATTGCTTCTTAAGCTCCCTAAAGTTGAGAAATGCATGGAGTCAGTGTTTCAGCTAACGTCCATCTCTATGCAACAATTTGTAAAAAGTGAAAATGTACCTAGGGTTAATCTAATGCTCACTGAAATAACTAGGTGTATTTCCATAGTTTTTTAAAGGACACTGCATCAAGACTACAATACTGAATCCAGGGGTCTGTTCAGTAGAGGGAGGAGATGCAGGTGTTAGAAATGGCATCAGAGTTTGTTATGGTCATCTTAAAAGTTAGAACAGCTTCATGCATTGCCTCTGCAGCATGGCCTGTTCTTAAACTGCTTTTCACATCTAGCCCATCCCCTGTGTGTGGCAAATACATGAGGCATAGCTGGAATATTACTGTGCTCTGGCCACTTGGGGGGCAGAAGTGAAAGGTTTGAATAGTGAGTCAAAACTATCGAAAAGATAACTGCGATTGGAGGAGTGAGATGAACTGGGAAAGCAGATTTGACTGAGGAGGTGACAGCACCAATTAATTCCAACAGGTCATTCAAACAGAAAGTGTAGTTGTCTTTTGTGCACAGCTGAACAAAAGTTGTAATGTGTAATACCTGGAATGTATATTTGCAGGAAATTAATGTTTTATACTTACCTATCCTAATGTAGTTTGCAAAAAGTAAATTACATTCTCATGACACAGCACCTGAGAGTAGCTATAATAATGCTCTTGCTCCGTGTCAAAAAATGCCCTGGCATCCTTAGCTTTTCCATGAAAAAGCCAGTGTAATCTATTCAAAGGGACCTCAATTGATTTCTCCGTGTACAGATCTTTTTTCTGCTTTGGCAGCAGGCTGGTATTTTGTTTGTAAAACATGTTCTTTATAATATTTACAGGGTGAAATTATCTTGGTTTTTTTTAATTGGCAAAAATCTCAGTTATTCCAACAATTCACTTCAGTATAGGAGTAAACTGTTACTGCATACTATAGGAATGAAATACATGCCAGATATCATGAGACCAGTGCCACACTGTTAGAAACTCTGCCTAAAGGAAGTTTCTCAGGTTAAAACTGCATGCAGTTTTCACTTTTTCGAAGAGGATGGGGGTGACAGATGCAGTCCCAAAGTAGGCAGACATAGCTCAGGAGAGTCTACCACATAATGTCAGATCTCCTGGGCAGCTTCCTTTGGTAGGCCTCTCTAGAGCCATATCGAAACATTGTGAGAATTTAGAGGCAAGGAGATGAACCTATTCCAGAAGATAGAGTATGGGCAAGAAGATTAATTTTGTGAAGCCTCTAGTAAGCACATTGATTGCATTTGTTCTGTTTCATTGTTTTCATTACAGAGATGTGTGTATGCCTTTTTGTGTTTCTTTCTGTGTAGTACAACAGCTGTCGTATCTAGCTTTTATACATTACTTCTCATCTGAGAGTTTGCAAAGCTGTATAGGGAAAGAAAGTATTACATCCTTTAGTTTACCAATGAGAATTCAGTGGCTGAAACAAGTGACATGGCGGCTGAAAGTTATATGTAAGATTATCTTCAAAAATACACATAAAATTTATTTAAATTTAGGGTTTTAACCTCTTTTAGGTTAAAGCTGTGTCTTCTGTAAAGAACACCAGCACATTTCAGTGCAGTGAAACAGAAAATACAAATTAGCAGTACACAATCATTAGATAACATTTGCAATGATCTGTTGTTTTGTCTTGGGTTTTCAAGTCATGGCTGGAGTTATTTGGTCAACTGACAGACACTAGCAAAACACAAAAGGGGACTTCTGTTTGCTGTATACTTGGATTCTAATAATAATTTTTACTTCATTTCAGATTAATTGGAAGTGCATCCATAGCACTTAGGGATCTTGTAGGTAACCAAAGCAGATCTTCTCCCTTCAAACTCATACCTCTGCTAAATGAAAGGGGACAAGAAACTGGAGTGAGTGGCTTACATTTCCTTGTTTTACTGTATGCTTGATCAAAATGCTCCAGCAACAGGGCTAATAGTTAAACAAAAATATTTTCAAGTTATTTTTACTTTATGAATTAAATGCTTGGAATTTTGTAGCAAAAGCTCCAGACAGAGGAAATTTATAACAAGATCTAATAGTGCCTTGTAATTATGTCTATACCACCTGAGCTTGTTTAATATCCTTTAAGTTAGATAAATTGTTTTCTCTGTGTGTATTATGTATCTGTATATATGTGTTATAAATATTATGGGCTACAGAGTATGCATGGAAATCAGCCTGATGTTGAAAAAGAGCATTTTCCTAAGTACCAGATGGAGTTCCCATATACACATTTTTTCTGTATTGGTTCTAATACCCACCTGTGTCATAGCACTGATTTAAGAAAGCACACAATCATGTACATGTTCACTGCCAGCTCGGTTCAGAAAGTTATACAATAACTCGCTTAACTTTGTTTAGCATGTGTTTAAATTTAACAGAGTTATTAACTGGTTATTAACTTGGTTATTAATTAAGTAGTTTCGAGAACTGGGACCTTACTGTGTTTGTGCAGTCTAGCAACAGCAAAGGCACTTAAGTGCCTTAACAAAGGCACTTCATACCGCATTCTAGTACACTTAATAATAAGAGGCTTTAAGGTTAATTTCAGTATCTCATCAGCTGTAGTTTAATATCATGGTTAGTTCGTCACAGGGCTGGGCTTTTTTTGCTGACTCCTCCTGTTACTGTGGCAACTAGGAATAATAATGGTTTGTTCAATAATCCAAAACCACAGTCAAGCACAAAAAAGACAATTCTATAATTAGAATGGAAAATGACATAGTGTTTTTTCTTCAGGATGGAAGTATGGACAAGCAATTAGAAGAGCCAGATAGGAAATTTTACGTGTGGTTCAGACTTGTTATGTTGTTGATCAGATAGTGTTATTTCTCACTGCCTTTGTTTTTCCATCTGCAAATTTAGGATGTCACCTGGTCTGCCATGAATGTGGTGGAACTAAATAAACTAACATTTGTAGATCATCTTATATACTTGTACTGTGACAGATTTTTCTAAATACATACACAGTGATTCTGTTTGTTAGGTATTATTTTAGAGCCTATTCCATTATCTGCAAATTGTGTAGCCTTTGTTGTTTGTATGTGTATGTAGCTTAATAACAGTTTATTAATTTATTAATAGCTGAAATTTTATTATAAACTGTGCTGTGACTATGAATAGTTAACGGTTCGTATACAGTGTTAGAACAACTTACTGTTTTAAATCAATTGTGAATACTGTGTGCTACATAAAGAAAAAGTGTATTTCTCTGTAGGCAACAATTGATTTGGTAGTAGGATATGAGCCACCAGCTGGACCTGCAAATCCAAATGATCCAGGAGGGACCAATACACAAGAAGGTATTTCAATCTTTTCTCAGAACATTGTTGTTAAAAGATCATGGAGATATTTAAGATAAGGCAAGAAAGTGAATCAACAGCATTGTTCATCAGAAAAAAATGGAACCAGAAGCAAGTGTGTCAAGGCTGCCAGATAGTGATTTTAAACAAATTAAGGATGATTTGGAACTACAGCTAGGGAGAAAATTGCCATTTCCTGACATAAAATGGTTTTTAACATCATTTTCTCCAGTGGAATCGGGTTACAAAAGAATGATGTTGCTTAAAAGCTTTTCCAAATGGCTTTTGTTTAGGAAAGAAAGGTTTTTGAAGCTCAAAGAAACAGCATTTTTGGAAAAATATATTCTGTTGCTTTCAATGTCAGGGAGCTTTGTGAAAAGATTTTCTTATAAGTAAGTTTTGAAAGACACTGTTGTATCTTATATTAGGCTTGATATTTGATTAGCCTATGAAATATTGTGATCAGTAGGGAATATTCTTTGGTCTCTATATATCATATTAACCAGGCTTTTGCTGAGAGTGTTTTTGAGATCTTCTGGTTTTCCAGACACTTAAAAGAACTGTGAAGTAACAACAGGTTTTTGCAGCTGACAGGCAAATAATTACCCTAATATCCAGGCTGTGTTTGTGCAGAAAGAAGTAAGTGTAATAAATGTTACACATTTGACAAGAAATAAATCAGTTTGACCATTGTCTGCTGATAGATAATAACATAAGAAGAAAAAAAAAAAAGAAATAAGGAGTCTTCTGGGGGGAAATTTTAATTCCACTGACTTCACTGAGAGGTGTTCTTGGGGAGTGGATGATAGGTAATGCAAACACAAAAGCACAAAAGCATTTTACACAAAAGCAAAATAATTTTACAGAAGTGTGGACTTGAAGGCTAAAAATGCAAATTGACTTATATGAGATTATTTTGATAGCTTTTTAAAAATTTACTTGAGCTATAAGGTAATACAGGTAAAATAAAACATGGCAGGGTTTTAGCTAGTATCCAGCAACTGCATGAAAAATATTTCAGCGCAAATTATCAAACACACCTTAGTTAATTATTGTAAATACCTATTTCCCATGAAATGAAATCACCTCTCCAGCTGAGTTTGCTACAGCTCAGTTTCAGAAATTAAAAATTAAGTGCTAAGTCAGGGTGTGTAATCAGTCAGTTGCATGGATCCATCCAGGCAGATGGATTTTGAGAAATGTTAGGGAGGTGGTGTCTTCTGGTTATAAAATACATGGTATGTCAATCTCTTTGTTTTTATACGTCTCTTACAAGGATCACTGAGGATTTCATTATGCAAAGTGATCATCACCCTGTGCTGGCAAACTAACTAATAAAGTTAATAAACATTCTGTTAGTGCTAACTGTCAGAGACACAGCTTGTTCTTCCTGTAGATTTTACTGTAGTCACTGTCCTTCAGTTAAGAAAAGCAGCTGGAAACATGAGGGAGTGACACACTTTTGTGGTCTAGATATTTACGGATCCTGTTTTGCAATACTGGAATCTCGCTGTATGATCCAGTGTTGTAGTGTCATGTGGTTGTAGAACAGTCTTCCACAAAGGTATTGTGATTTCAGAACTGTCAAAGAGGCTTACTAAGAAACTTTAACTTATTCCACAGTTAAATGATGTGGAGGAGGATTCAGAGTTTTATTTTGGATGGCAGACCCAAAATGTCTTCATGTTTTCAAGATTCTGAAGTAAAAAACAAGGCTATGCTATAGCCTAGTCTTGCTGCTGGGAAACAGCTTCAACTGGAATAAAATCAATCGCTTCTGGTGTATTGTGAACTAGTCTGGTGACGATTACAGCTGAACTGTACTTTGCTAAAACTTCAATCGGTTGGTTCAAGAAAGTGTATGGGAATTGTGTTAGATACTCTGCATCCTGAAGAGGGACAGATCCACAGTTAGTTTGGTTAAGATGCAAATTTGTTCTTAAACAGGCTAAAATGACTAGCTTTCAAAAGGAGTTGGAAGCATGTGGTTAACAAAAAAAAAATTGTTGAAATGAGATAATAGTACAGTTTTAGTGGAACTCTTGAATATCAGACTCTTACTCCTGTAACTTTAACATCAAGCTGTACTATTTGTTTATTAATTGCACTGTTTTTTTACTGTATGAGATGGAGAAGTTGATGGAGGTTATGAGGATGTCTTGGATAGTCCAGTTGGTGGTATCACACCAGCAGTTCCAAGTGGCACGAAGGAAGCCCAGCTAGCTAAACGCATCACCAAAGGAAAGAAAACACGGAGAATCCTTTCTAACAAACCACAAGATTTCCAGGTAATAGATTTATTAAATGTTGCATGTTCCCTTTTTCTGCCTGGCATGACATTGCTCCTTTCACATAGCCTGAGCATGTGAATCTCAGTTTAATGTCAGATCGTGCAAATCTAATACACTGTAGAGACAATTAGCCTCTTCATTTAAAAGCCTGTATTTGAAAAGTATTCTTCAAATTTGCCTGTTACAGAGATGTCCAATTTTGTACAGTTCTGACCGAAATCTGGATGGACC
Organism: Pelecanus crispus; assembly: GCF_030463565.1. Lineage (NCBI taxonomy): Eukaryota > Metazoa > Chordata > Aves > Pelecaniformes > Pelecanidae > Pelecanus > Pelecanus crispus. The sequence continues at coordinate 19,137,832 of NC_134652.1, read as the reverse complement.
TTATTTGTTGTATAGTTGTATAGATTTCAAACTACAATAGCAGCTTTAAAAGTAAGTAGTAAAAGCAAGTAAAAAAAATTTTACTGAAATAATTTTCCACAACTTGTCTTGTAAAATTCAAGTAAAATTATACTTGCTATCATAATTAAGTTTGAAGAGCCTGTCCAGTCCATATCTGCCAGCTACTTCAGGAGTTGGCTAACTTTTTAGTGGTATAGTAAGAAATTGTTGTCACCAGGATGATGAGATAATATAGGAAAAGAATTAATACAAATATTTGATTTTTTTTTTTTTTTTTTCCCCCCCAGATTCGTGTTAGAGTCATTGAAGGTCGTCAGTTGCCTGGAAATAACATAAAACCAGTAGTCAAAGTTCATGTTTGTGGTCAGACACACCGAACAAGAATCAAAAGAGGAAACAACCCATATTTTGATGAAGTGAGTGGCATAAGAGCACTGTAGCTAAAATGTTGATGCTATCAGATGTAGAAAAATAGTCATTACATTACATTTCATTATGATCAATGAATAAGAATTTGCTAATATTTAAGGGTAATTATGGCTAATATGCATTTTGTAGTTCCCACTCCCTTTCTTTATGTATTCACTCACTAAACACATCTCTATTGCTGGTAGTCTTAGCAGATAAAGCTATTTAGAAGGAAGTCAAACTTCAGCTGAGACATATGTAACATGTTTTTTGATACAGTTGGCCATGTGACATAAGAATTACTTTGAATAGTTGTGTGCAGGTTATAAAATCACAGCAAAAATAATTAGGAATCACTGTAGACCTCTATGGTGTGTGCAGACAAGCTTTCAGTCAATGCTTTGGGTCAATAAGACTGCTACATAGAATCTGGAAATGTCATTGCCTTGCTCCTTATGATGTGTAAAAGCACAACTAGATTTCTTTGTCCAGACAGGGATCTGTACATCAAACACACTGAAATACAGGAGAGAATTCAAAGCTGTATAAGGGATACAAGAATGATCCCATGTCTGGACACTGTCAAATGATCAGATTTATTCCTGTGGCCTTGAATTTCAAAGACACAAATCATTACAATCACTATCACCACTAGCCCTAAACAAGACCTTTTTGACGGTTGCAACAGAGATGGCTAGACCAGGATTGAATGTCCTGGAAAATGAACAACCTTTATAATTCCTGAAGTTGTTCCCCTGAGGAAAATGTGAAGTGCAGAGCAGGGAGAAAGGGTAGTGCTGAAAGTTTGCAGCACAGCTATGCCTACTGCATTCATTCAAATGGAAGTTGTGGCTGTCTTTTGTCTGTTTTGTACTAAGTTTATTTACTAAATTTAGTTTTTTATTCTGTGCTAAATTATCATATAATGTGTCCAGCAAGGAGGCAGGGTAAAAGTACTGTAGCAGGCATGCTTCACAAGCCTCTTAAAATAATGTTTTTGCATTTTCTGTTCAAAGAATTATGTGTTTGTCATTTTGAGACAGTTTTTTTGTTTGTTTTTACCTTAACAGATATTTTTCTACAATGTCCACATGACTCCTTTAGAGTTGCTTGATGAAACAGTTAGCATTCGGGTAAGAAAAAATGGTGCATGTTCTAAAGGCTGCTGGATGCATATAGCATTGTCTGGCCATTTCACTGTGATGTTTAGTAACATTCCTGTTTCATGCTTGTCTGTCTTATTAGGTGTATGATTCTTATTCTCTACGAGCAGACTGTCTAATGGGAGAATTTAAGGTGGGTATGAAACAACTTCCATATCTTGACTAAATTAAATAAAATGAGAGAAAGTTTTTAAGTACTTGTTTTAAATGTTTGAATTTATACTACTTTAGTGTGGTGCCAAAGAATTACCTGGTGATGTCTGGCTTCTCATGCTACAGATCATTTTCTCAAAGCACTAGTAGACAGTTTTCTTATTTGAGTAGAAGATTATTGTTAAAGAAAATTGTATGGTTTATATACCAAGTTCTCTAACTTGCATCCAAGAGAAAAAGGTATTTACCAAAAGGTAAATTTTTTCCTCAAAAGTTATCAGGGTGATTATTTGGTATGAGGTAGGGTTTGAAGAGATAATTTTATTAGGTAGCTAATAGGCAGAATAGCGATATGTATGGTGGCATGAAGATACACATTCTCCACCAATGTGGAAGGGTGTTCCTTTGGTCGGAAATTCGTTAAGTAAAAGAGATGGTGGAAAAGTCTCTTAGTTAAAGTAATTTCTGTGGTTCTGATGGTATTAGTGAGATTGTCTTTATTTGTATTTGTTATGGTCAATACTGGGAGGTAGACATGTACCTGTTGAAGGTATTCCTAAAGCAGTACAGACAAAGAATTCACATGAAAATTATAATGGCTACTGGGGTCCTGTATTATAACATTTCTGATACCAGTGTCAGCTGTAATTTCTGTTTGCTTATTTTGTACTGCATAAATTCAGTAGGTGTCTAGACCAGCTTTCCACAAAAATATGCAAGTGTGGAAGAGTGCTGTTTTCTAAATGAAGCAGTTCCTGCCACAAAGCTAGTTGCTTTTGCTTCTCACTGCTTATTATCTATCTAATTTCTAGTGACTCAGACAGTGGTATATTGCTCTGTGGAGGATTGATCATTCACTAAGCAGGTGACAGCATGTCATTCAGCTACTTTCTGTTCCTGCAGGCACACATTCCAGGAGAAAACCCCAAGGGTAATTCTCTCTAGAAAATCACCCTTTCAGACTTTACCTGCAAGGAATACTAGCCCCAGTTGCCATGAGCAAACGTACTTACCTTCCTGAACATGTTTGAAATCTGATAATACTGAATACAGTCATCGTATATGTGCAATCTTGTCCAGATTTGACACAGCGGGGGGAAAAACTGCGCATCATCTTCATAAAACAAAAAGGAAGTTATTCATTAAAAAACAAGCTTCATTTCTGGAACAGAAGGATGAGATGTTGAGCAGGAAAGAGAAACAAAAGAGTTCTGAAAAGCCTGTCTGAACATAAAATAATAGGGCAATACAGGGAATTCAAGAAGCAGTAAGCTAGCCCCATCTTCTGTCTCTGATAAATGAAAAAGCTGGGGATCTGAGGAAAGAAAAGAGTAACTACAGCTGTTAGGTCTAATACATCTTTTCTTGCATTTTCTTCTTGGCTGCTGTATCTATTCAAAATTCCTAGTTTTTCAATGTAAGGCATTTTCTCTTTCTCCTCTCAAGAACAGGCTATGTAAACTTTCTTTTGTTTGTGACAAGAGAACAATGTAGTAGTACTCATGAAAAACTTGAGGGGAGTTGCCCTAACATTTTTCTGGTTTGGTATTTCTTTAAAGGTAATGCCTTTGATCTTTATTTCAGATTGACATTGGCTATGTTTATGATGAGCCTGGTAAGTAACAGTTACTTCAGAGCTTCTTTTCTAGCTTGAAACTTGAAGTTGAAACATTTAATTAAATTTCTACAGTAAAAGAAGAAAGTTAATGGAAAGTTATTTGAGATTGCTGCTTTAAGTATTAACATAAAAAAATCCAACAATATGTAACTCCTTTCAGTGGTTTCAAGATGAAGTACAAGCACCTAAAATTTGGATATTAGTTTTGGTATGAAAGACCTAAAATGTGAAAAATAATGCAAAAACATTTGATAATTATGTCCCTGAATTAGTATGCCGCAACATTTTAACACGACTAGATTGCTTGTTTTGAATGGCACTATTGAGACCTGTCAAGGATAGAATAAATTTTTAAAATTATTAGTTTTAGGATAAAGCATGCTTTTGGAACAGTTGACTTTGATTTTATGATTTCTGCCATTTTGTAATGGATACTGCTGGGGGTGGGTGGTGGTGTTTGTTTTATTTTAGGCCATGCAGTCATGAGAAAATGGCTTTTGCTGAGTGATCCTGAAGATACAAATTCAGGAGCTAAAGGCTATATGAAAGTCAGCATGTTTGTTCTGGGAACTGGAGATGAGCCACCAGTAAGTGTCATTTAAATGTTCTTCTTCCCCTCTCCACCCCATGGATATTTATTCATGTCCCCCTGACATTTTTTGAATACTGCATAATTCACTCTGAGCAGTATTTAAAAGTAACACATGACTGACAAGCTGTTTTAAGGGCATCCAGTACTAAGTGGCTAACTCAAAGCTTATTTTGTTATCCTGTCCAGTTAAGCAACCTCTGGACCAGCCCTGGGTGTGTTGATCTACCATTTGTAGATACTTCTTCACATCCTGGAAGAAGTAGAGATGTGTTAGCCTGGTGTTGCATGCAAGCTAATATGTAATTCTCCTTAGCATAGCTAATCAGGCTGAGCAACATATTGATACCAGTTCCAGGACTAAGGCAGGAATGTCTCCACTACTACGTAATGTAGACAAGCCCATAAAGAAACCTGAGTACCAGAAAGCTCAAAATATTTGCCAGGTGAAAATCAGACCCATCAATAATTACAAGTTAGGCACAAGTAATTTGACGCATATGAAAGCAGTAGGTAGTTTTAACAATCTAATTCTTAACTGTCTGCTGTTCTGTCAAGGAAAAACAAGCCCCCTTTTCTGTATGACATTTTTCTTACTTGACCATTGTCTCTAGTTTAAGTTCTGCTGTTCTTCCTGCCTGAGATTTTTGCATACTACTACTCCTTAGTTAAATATAATATGGTCCCCATAACCATGGAAGATCTTGTTCCATATTAACTCTTTCTTTCTGCTAGCCTCTTGATTCTTGAAACCATGAGGATATGTCTAGTTATTTGTGGTGAAATCTTTTATTTCCTGTTTATTTTTAAAGGAGGAAGCAGTAGGTTCTGGTAAATTATATCAGAGTTGTATGCATTTTCTAATTGCAGTAAGATGCCTTACCACAATATTCATCTTGAGATGAGTATGAAAATTGCATGAAGTTGACATTGTATGAGTACCAAAATCATCATCTGATGTTGATGATTTTAAAAGTGTGATTATAATGGGCCCCTGCAATTGAGTACTTTAGAGATAAAAATGTAAGTAAAATAGTTTAGGTAGAGTTCTTTTTTGTGGCTTGGTAATTTGATAAAATCTCATTCTTTATAATGAAACTGACAACAGTCTTCTATCTGAAGAGTATTGTGGGCACCAGTTTAACTAATCACCTTAATTCTGTACGTTACTCTGTCTTTCTTATGTATCAGATACTATGTACCACTGTATCTCCCAACAGGTTGAAAAAAGGGAAAGAGATAATGAAAGCGACGATGTGGAGAGCAATCTGTTATTACCTGCTGGAATTGCACTTCGATGGGTTACTTTCCTTCTCAAAATCTACAGAGCTGAGGACATTCCGCAAAGTATGTAGCTTCTTACTACTTGTCCGTCAGTGTATTTGATTACCATTAGAAATATTTCTGTCAGCTGTTCAGAAGCATTCCTTGAACATAACATCTTGAGTGTTTTACATTGTTACTTGGGCCAATAATTCTGTGATGGCTTAAGTAGCCCATTTCAAGTCCTTTGGTAATGCTCAGTGAGTCTACTTAATTCTTGTAATGAATAATTTAATGTGTTACCCATTAGATTAGTAATGTTCATCTGTTGCTGAGTGGGCCACACAGCTTCTGGTAGTGGGCAAGGGTTGTCTTTATTAGCCCTTCTCCAATTGCAGAAGTTACATGCAAGTAACATTCAAGTCCAGTTGATCTGCAGATAAGCTGGATGTTCTGTGCCTGTCTAGCTCAAGTATACAGTGCATGTGTCAGCTTCCTGCTGGATCCCAATCCCTGCCCACTTTTGAGAGTTTATCAGACAGCTGTTTCCCTGTAGCCCTCTTTTCCAAGGCCATTTAGATCCTAGTGGATAAGTAGTACTGCTGATGGCCCCCTGCACCTTCCTCTTCCCAGCAATCCATTCATTCTTCATAGGTGCTCATAGCTGCAGCTATTTTGCCACAGGATTGCTGAAATCAGTCAGCTGCTGCCAAGGCAGTCTGTATTGCCAGCAACCTCCTCCTGAGTGGCCACAGGAAATAAGCAACTAGGAACTGGCTGTTATCACAGAAAGCTGCATGCAGTTTGTGGGCTGTAAGTTGAGCACCATAAGCTTAAATAAAAAGCCTTGGAATGCACAGGAGCTTGTAAGCAGTTTGACCTTAATTTGCTTAGTGAGATTTTACTTGTGTCAACCCTATATTGCTGAGGTAAAGGCTATTTCTGTCATTATATGCCATATGTGTTTTCTGATAGAATATAGGTGGCTTTTTATCCCTTCTTAGCATAATTTCTCACCTATATCTGTGACAACAAATGACAATGTCTACAGGTACACACATAATGTTTTTCAAATACAACTGTGCCTCTAAATTCAGGAGCACATCAGCACTCCTTATGATGTTTCAAAAATTTGTATTCTTGAAATTGCTCCTAAGCCTAAATTCTCCATTTTTACCAGCAACACTGTTCAGAATTTTGTTCATCAGATTAGACTTTACCCTACCTAGATCTGTAAGCTGGTTGATTTCAGTGGGATTGCTATGGGCAATTTATTATTTAGGCTGAATAAGTAAATAAAATCATAATAAAAAAGCATAAACCTTAATTTCTTTGACACCTCTTCAGTGGATGATGCTTTTGCACAGACTGTCAAGGAAATACTTGGAGGAGAAGCAGACAAGAAAAACCTGGTAGATCCATTTGTAGAAGTTTCTTTTGCGGGGAAAAAGGTAATTTAGTAAATATCTGAATCTTTGCATTCTAGTCATAGTCCTGAGAACAGATTTCATATGCCAATATTAATTTTTAAGTGCACTGAAAGTATGGAAATAAAAAAGCATTAGCCGTAAAGTTCACTTTGTAAAATGAGGACAAACTACAAGGTACAGTAGAATGGGTGTAAAGGTGATGACTAATAAAAGGAATGTGTGACTAAATGCTAGGAACTGATGTGTGCCAGATGGCTTGCCTACAGATTGTTCCTGATAGCTTTTTGTAACTGATGGTACAGATCTTTCTGCACAGGTTAACAGCATTTGTACATTTCCTTAGAATACCGAATTTGAGCTGAAGCACAATTGCACAACCTATATTCATTGCTGGCCAATCTCTTTTCTTTCTGTTTAAGAAGAAAAATATCAGTCCTTTATTATGTTACATAGGTTGCCACGCCCAGTAATGCAGAGGATCTTCAGTAGACATGACTAGCAAATAATATAGGCTCTCCCATTGAATATATTCTTCATCTACTCTAAAATCTGCTTAAAGCAAGCTGGAAACAAGTAATTCCTTCATCTCATTTCTGTGCTGTGAGAAATCAGTACTAGTGTGAAAGCACATTAAATTGTAGCTAGTAGAAATAACAAGCTTTTTTCCTGTAGGGTGACTCTGGTGTCAGGTTTAAACACTGTTTCAAAATTTTCTTTTCCCTCCAGTAGTCATTAATGTTGGATATGCAGATCAGTTTAGCAGTATTTACCAGTTGAAAACTAATGGCTCATTGCAGCATAAACCACTCAGGATTCATCATTAACTACTACCCTTCATCTTACCAAACAGAATATGATTTATCCTAAATCATAGCTAGTATATGCCTTTTTGTCTGTTTTATATTTGATATGCTGTATAGTTGATTTCCTTTTTTGCAGGTTTGCACAAATATAATTGAGAAAAATGCTAATCCAGAGTGGAATCAAATTATTTCTCTTCAAATCAAGGTCAGGTTTTTTTTCTTGTTTCTGTAGAAAACAGCCACCCTTTTGGAACATGGGGCATTAACATTACAGAGGTGAAATAAGTAATGGGTTATTTTATTTTAATTGGGTTTTTTTTTTCAGTTTCCCTCAATGTGTGAGAAAATAAAACTTGCAGTTGTTGACTGGTGAGTTATGACTTTTAATCAAAGTACCAGACAAGGGAAATTATATTAAGTGAACAAAAGTCTGGTTCTATAGATGTCAGGTATTTTTACAGTCTATGAGAGTATTTAAGCAAGTGTTTAAGTATCTTCCTTTATGTTTTTTTTACAAGAGACCTGATTAGTGTAGCATGGGAATATTGTTAATTTTGTGCAGTGAGCACTGAGCACTATCGCTAATTAGGTGATAGTGTAAAAGTCAGGTCACTTCTTACGATACAGCTCACTTTTGTAACTAGCCATTACCATCTGTGTTAGTAAGGTAATATAAAATGTGATATATATTCCAGGTGATCTAAAATGTGTGTATACCATCTTGGAGTGCATTTAGTCACTGGTAGCTTGCTTCTGTGTAGGATGACCAGCATTATATTTAAATAAAACCTTTCTTTTTTTCTTTTTGCAGGGATCGTCTTACAAAAAATGATGTAGTAGGAACAACATATTTAAGTGTCTCAAAAATTGCTTCTTCTGGAGGAGAAGTTGAAGGTATTGATTGAGCAGTATGTAACTTACTATCTTCTCTTGTGTTAAGAGGAATAGGAAATATCAGTGCTCTAAGAAAGTGTATTTTCCTATAGTTCCTCAATTCTGTGGCAACAAGATTATCTATTTATGGAGTTTTCAAAACAATGCACCTAGAAAACATACTGTGGGACTTTTTAAACTGAAGTATTAAAATTTTGATGTTTAAACCACATCATCATGGAAATAGTAACTAATTCAAAATTCAGTGTTCTGCTATATATATATATAGTTAATTAATTAATTAAATTTAACATTTATTTATCTGACTATCTACACTAGGTTGAAGGACACTGGCTGAAAATCATTTCCACCATTGTCACAATAAGAATCTAAATTACTATTTTTTCTGTTGTGTTTGTGAAATCTATACAATATGTACTCGTCTGAGACAGACCAGTTTGTCCTTAAGTTGGTAGCTATGTCAGTAGTTTAAAAGCAAAATTAGTGGCAGCAATCCTGTAGTGATTTGAGCCAAGTATTTCATAGAATCATAGAATGCTTTGGGTTGGAAGGGACCTGTAGAGATCATCTAGCCCAACCCCCCTGCAGTGAGCAGGGACAGCTTTAACCAGATCAGGTTGCTCAGAGCCCCATCCAGCCTGACCTTGAATGTTTCTAGGGATGGGGCCTCCACTGCCTCTCTGGGCAACCTGTTCCAGTGCTTCACCACCCTCATTGTAAAAAATTTCTTCCTTATATCCAGTCTAAACCTGTCCTCCTTTAGTTTAAAACCATCACTCCTTGTCCTGTCACAACAGGCCTTGCTAAAAAGATTGTCCCCATCTTTCCTGTAGGCCCCCTTTAAGTACTGAAAGGCCGCAATAGGGTCTGCCCGCAGCCTCCTCTTCTCCAGGCTGAACAACCCCAACTCTCTCAGCCTGGCCTCATAGGAGAGGTGCTCCAGCCCTCAGATCATTTTTGGGGCCCTCCTCTGGACCCATTCCAACAGTTCCATATTTATCTTATTGGATGGAACTGTATTTTCAGTCACAGAACTTCAAGCTTATAACCTAGTCCTCTTAGAAGTGCTGCTGTTGAAGTAAGACTTTGTGCAAACCTTTTTTTCATATATCCTATACAAAACCAGAGGCAAAAGAAAGGGTTACAGAAAAAGGCAATGGGAAATCAAAGACAGAAGGGTTTGGGCTGTTGGGGAAAATTCAGCTCTGGAGAGATCACTTGTACCACCCACGTAAGTGTGTAACTTGAACTGCTGCCGTGTCACAGCTCATTTACACTTCAAACTCAGGCACTTAGTAACTGAGAAAATCTTATCTGGATTCTCTCTCTACTGAGGTACTGACATTGGAATAGCCATTTCCATGTAAAATCACACATTGTCTTCCCTTGAGGTCAATGCCATGTCTGAAGCCTGTTCTGGGTTTTAAAGGATTGGGAAACTGAACTAGTCTATGGTCTTCAGTAAATGAAGATATCCTAATGGGCCCTGAAATGTAGGAGTTTTCTTAAATGTTCTTAAGATTTTTAAATAATTTTTAAAATAAAATTTTATTTTGTGGGGCAGAGAACTATACAAAGCTGAAACAGAAGCATCAAAACAATATATTTTGTCAGCTACATGCTTTTTTTTTTTCCTTTGGAATTTGTACAGGAAGAGTCATACCTTAATATTTTAATCAGGAAGCAAAATTCTAGCCCACATGAACTTTATTTTTTCTCAGGCCTTCAGCTTTATTTTAAAAGCAGATTGCTTTGTAATGTATTTGTTTTTAAAATGCTATTGTCACTTGTCATGTAACTTCTTCTCTTTTCGTAATATAGAATTTTCATCTTCGGGAACAGGGGCTTCATCATATGAAGGTTTATATCTTTGTCTGTTACTGATTTTGCTTTCCATTGCCCAAACTGAGAAGTATTGCCTAAGAAAACCCATCATCTTAAAAAATATTTTTTAATAATTACTTGCCTAAAAGACTTCACCATTATGATTAAAGAATATCAAACATAACTAACTGTATAAAACAGTTTTGGCACTGGAACTGGTTTGAAAATATTTCTGTTCAGCTCGTGCTTCAAGCTATATTTTAGACTTCAGCATGAGGTTGCTTCAATTATAAAGTTCTTAGTCTAACAATGGCTTGCAATTTCTAACTTAGCTATGAGATCACAACTATATATGCAGCTGCAGAGCCCTGCAGAAGTAAATTACTGCCTAAAATAATTAGTGGCTGTTTTGCATGCTTAGGTAGCTGTAAAAATAAAATCTGAAAAATGAAATCTGATTCTGTTAAAACCTGGAGAGATGGCTTTTTACATAACTGTCTAGGTTGACATCCAGTTTTGAAAGACTTTGTGATAAACAGTTATATAGTGAGAAATAAATACAATTGGAGTGCAGTTGAAAGGAAACAAACATTCATTTGCACAAATGCTTCATTTACTATCTTTCTTTCTTAATAAAGTAATATTAAGTTAAAGGCTGAAATAATTTTTCGGAATCGCTTTCAGTAATACACGATCATCAGCCTTCTAAATGTAAACAATTGAGTTTTAAATGTAAACAAATACAAAAAATATTATTCTAATTCCAGGTTTTGGAGGTAGTTTGGGGGGGTGGGGTGGGTGTTTGTTTTGTTTTTAAATTTATATTCTGTTTAACTTATTAGCATCAGTAAGTAGTGATTATATTCGTTCCACACAGATCTGTACCTTAAATCTAGTCATATTGAGATCTGATATAGGCAGTCCAGTGTTAGAATTTTTTAAAAATTGGACAGTATTCCAATAAGAGTCTGAATTCTTTTTCATTCAAATTTTGATCTGTTTCTGATTCAGATGTAAGGACATAAAAGTATCCAAGTGCAAAAAGAGAACTGCAAATCTTTTTTTTTTATATTTTGCAGATTTTATGTGACTTTGTGTGGACAGGAAATTACATCAAGACATCACATTCATTTTTATTATCCATTTGTGCCACTCAGTAGTCACAGTGGCAAAGTTATACAAGGCGTAACCCTTTGTTTTCACTTTCTTACCTCAGCCGTCCTTTCCTGTGATAAATGCATCCTTCTTTGTGCTGCAGATCACTCTGAGTGATATCTGCTGCAAGGTTTAGAACCCAATTCTCATCTTTTTTTATACCAGGATCATTTGTTCAAAGACAAAAGCTAGGATACAAGAAGGAAAAGAATATAGAATATTTCCTGTTCACTCAAAACTATGCAGTGTTTTTCTGCACATGTTGCTTACCTTGCTCTACTTCTCTTTGCACTACTCATCAAATTTATTAATCAATAACCTTGGCATGTGTTTGATTGTTACTGAAAGAACAATTAACTCCCTTAAGTATAGATTTTAATTGGCTCTAAAAAGAGCTTTTTAGAATCTCATTCACCTAATAAATTTGCAAGGCATGAATGCAAACCCAAAAGATAACAGTAGTAATACAATGAAGGCTTCCCTATATATATTTTTCTGCTAAAAACCAGAACACTGGTCAAAATACAAAGTTATGACAGTAAGTGTTAGCAACGGAAATATCTTTTCAAATTCTTAGATATCTTAAATATCTGAAAATAAACAATAGCTTTGGTGTGCAGTTTCCTAGCTTAGCTATTAAAACTGACAAAAATATGTAAATCTTTATTAATTTTTTTTTTTTAGCTAGATTAAGACATTAGGAAATTCTTAATTTGTTAGTCATGGAATAAGAATCGTATACAAATTAGAGTTTATTGTTGTTGGAATTAACTGAGAATTAACTGAATTTGCAGACTTTGAATCTTGTATGAATTTTAGCTTACTGAAAAGGGAGTTTGTGAGAAACAATGCATTGTAGCGGTTTTGATTAGAGCTTGCAGTAGTCTCTGTTTTACCCTGAAATGTAACAACAGAAAAATGATACTAAAAATTAGAACAGTAGGATTAACTATGCTAAACAGTAGGGATTTTTTCGCTACAGAGTGTATCTTTTTTGTAGCTGTTTAGCTGGAACAATGGCCTATGCATTTAAATGACTGCAAATATTGTTTTACTCAGTTTAATTTATTTCTAGAAAATATGTTTTCTGTTAACATAAGAGTGTATTACTCTTTCACATAAACAAAAACCTGATATTTGGTGTGGGGCAGAAGTTCTGTTTATTCTGTGTTTTTTTTACTGCATGAAGTAGTATCTAGTAAGTATTGTACAATGAAGGAGGTTAGGAACAAGTACAGTCACTGGTATAATTACTTTAAATTCATATAGTATACCCAGAGAATAAAGTGTTCCTACTTTACTAATAACTAATACCTAACTAATATCTAACGTTTGTTCTGCTGGGTTTGATAGTAATGTTAATTGTTTTTCTGGCTCTGAATGATAAACAAAGATATAATGGTTATGTTGTCTGTTAGCAAACACTGGAGAAAGTGAAGTTGGCTTTTTACCAACATTTGGGCCTTGTTACCTAAACTTATATGGAAGTCCAAGAGAATACACTGGATTCCCAGACCCATATGATGAATTGAACTTTGGAAAGGTCAGTTTCTTTATTCATTGTTTCTAATAAAAGGATTAACCCCAATTGTTTTTAATCAATGAATGAATTAATTTTAATGGTTTGGGTTTTTTGTTTCACAATACACTCCCTTCGTTGTTTCTTTTTTTAATAATCTTTTATATTTATGATTAATAAGGAAGTATGATAGTATTTTCCATTCTTATCTGGTTTCGTTTTAAAGGTGTTTTTGAAGGAGCAGCAGGGGTTTTGATGATTTTCACTATCTGCATCTTTGCATGCATTTGTATTTCTTATTTCCTTGGTTTTGTAAATATTTATTTTTCACTTCTAGCATTAATTAAAGCCAAATACTTTAGTTCATTTGTTCAAATATGTACATCCATGCCTTTGCACAAGTTTTGAGAACACTTCAGTGAAGCCAGAATCACATACAGCTAAAGAACGAGTATGCTACTTTAGGAGAAACATATAAAATTGGATTCAATGTGTGATTATGTTACAGGGAGAAGGAGTTGCTTATAGAGGGAGAATTCTGGTTGAACTATCTACAGTACTCGAAAGCAAACCTGTTAATAAAAAGTTAGAGATGATTCCTAATGATGACTTACTGGTTGTTGAGGTAAATCCTTGTTTTATTGTCAGTGTTGGTAATGGAGATGTGCCTTAGCTGGTTATTTTTGGACAATGATCTAACTTACTAAAATTGAAACAACTGAGTTGAATCTCAGAATTAAGAGAGGTGGTTATTGATGGTGTGGCTACAAAAATGTCATACCCTGGTAGCATGAAATGTTAATTTGAAACATTTTTATAATCTCAAATACAGTAATTTATTATACAGACATTGTATCTTTTTGGTTTCTTCTCTGAAACTAGTAAAAATATTAAAATTATTATTTCCATTAAAAAATTGCTATTCCTTTCTATAATTGTGGATCCTGTTTTACAAACATTGAAATACAACTAAAAAGTTTCTTCTTGTAGAAATACCAGCGCAGACGGAAGTTCTGCTTGGCTGCTGTGTTTCATTCTGCTACCATGCTGCAAGACACTGGTGAGCCTATCCAGTTTGAAGTTAGCATTGGTAACTACGGCAACAAGTTTGATACTACCTGTAAACCTTTGGCATCAACAACTCAGTACAGTCGTGCTGTTTTTGACGGTAAGAATGCTGCTGGTATGGGCATAAAATCATGTAAAATTCTCTTTTCAAGGTGCTATTTCATAGCTTTGGAACAACAGCCCTAACTGCACTAAAAACTTATTGAAAACATGACAGAAAAGCACGTGTGGCTCTTCACAGCTTTTAAGATAAAATTACATTTACAGAATACATGCTGCAAAGTTTATACTGAGGTTATAAAAGAGATTTTCACATAATTCAGTGAAATCTTTTGACCATGTACTAGATGTGCACAGGAAAATTGGCAAGAAAAAAATCACATTATTTTACAGGTATCTAAAAACTAGGAATTAAATAGGGAAAATACCCTTTGAACATTCCGATTTAGAATAAAATAAAAACTTGTTTTTAAACCAGGTGTCTGGCAGCCTAGAAAAAATCAACTTAGCTAGATCACAGGAAAATATATTTTGGCTATAACTTTTTTTATTAACTGCAAACAGTAGGAGTTCTTTTTTTCTGTGTATTAAATGAAGTAATCAGGTTTACTCTGGAAAATAATTATTCAAATATTTTATTTCAGGATACACTTATATTAATGTGCTATCTACATTGGTAAGTTATGGGAAAGGATAATGAACATGTTAACAGATAATTAATTTATTGAAAAAAATCCATTGGATTTTGGAACAGTTTGAAGTAAAAGTTTACCACCAAACAGATGCTACAGTGGCTGAAAAATACAAATCCTTTGTTAAGTTTGGACTAGCTTGTATGTTCTTTTTGAATTGTAGAACATAAATGAAATAAATATAGCAACTTGTGCAGCGTACAGTATGTATTCCTGCCATGAATTCTAACTCTAACATACAAATGTTTCACACCAGGTAATTATTATTACTACTTGCCATGGGCAAACACAAAGCCAGTTGTAACGCTGACTTCCTTTTGGGAGGACATAAGTCATAGATTAGACCCTGTGAATGTAATCCTAAACATGGCTGAAAGACTGGTAAGACACTATAGATCTTTCTCTTGCTGATATGCTTTTCATTTTTACTTTTTTTCATTTAGAGGTGTAATCAAAAAATAACATTTTGAGCAAATTATGGAACAGTTTCCTGATGCTTTTCCCCCCTTTTTTCCTATTCAAAATTAAAGGTAGCTCAGTGTAACAAATGGCACCGCTAATCATCAGTCTGTATTCTGGCAAGGCCCAACACACGCCTGCTTGAATCTACAGGAAGGAAGAGTCCTCAGCATTGGTTAGGAGCATGTTAGGGCTGTAGAACTGCTTTTGCTTTGGAAGTTAGGTGCGATATCATGTATTGTTAAATACAGTGAGAAAGAACATAGGAATAGTGTTAAATATGAGTCAAGTTTGAACATTTGAGTCTTTTTTGATTTGGGCTTTATACATACAAATAAATAAGATTAAAGTCTTGAAACTCATATTGACCATAAACCACAATAGAAGTTTGTAAATGAAAATCCTTTCTTTTTAAATTCCTCAGCAATCCAACTTAGCCACCTTAAAATCAGGAATGCAGGCTAAAATTTCTGAAAACCGATTAGCCGAGAGGTGGTTGAAGCTGATTGATGATCTTACAGAAGATATAAGGTAAAAGTACCTTTTTTATCTCTTACGTTATCGTTCTAGGCCTGCTCAGAATCTTTGCTGTTGCCTTTACTAAGTCAGAAAACAAATTCAAAAGGACTATAAAACTGATTACCCCTATGAACTGGCCTGAGAACTGGAATTTCAAAAGTCTCTGAAAGTAGTAAAATGGCATGGATATTGCCAATGGAGTCATCTGTCTAGTTTTGTAATTCTTCTTTATCTTAGTCACTGACAGTCATAAAACAGCATCTCTTGAAAAAATCTAAGGCATGACCATTCTGAAAATGTGAAATTGTGGATCTCTGCTGCTTTTCTAACATCTTGCCTTCTTTAGAATTCCTCATGTGCCTTTTGTTTAGCCATGTTTCAATCTTATTTCTGACACTGAAGAGGGAAAAAATTCTGTGATTTACTGGTAAGCCCAGAATAAAAAAATTAAAAGCTATTTAGAGCTTAAGAGCCATAAAGATGATATTTTTGAATAAGCCTTTAGTCAACATGTCTGCATGTATGGGAGTGTTCAGGGAAGGCAATAGGAGTCAGCACTTAGGGTTTTGAAAGAGAATAAATTCTAAATAGAGAGGAAGGAATTGTATGAGAAAGAGACATTAATAGAAGGAGACACTGGGGTGGGGAGAGACACTTGGAAAACATTAAACAAGTGGGAGATGAAACAGCACAGGAAAAGGAAAGGGAAAATGAGAGAACACTTACCATCCATTAGAGGAAATAACGGAGAACGTGAAATGAGAGAACAAATTCATCAAGCTGTAGAATCAATATAAAAGTGAACAGAAGAAAAAGCAAACAGTGGAGATCAGTATATACTAGCAAAGAATTATATGATAGAAAGCTTATGTCAAAATATAAACTATTGACTTCATTGAATACCTGCTATAATCTGGAAGAAAAAGAACTGACAGACTTCAGGAAAGCAAAATGTGAAAGGCAAACTATTGTCACATGGAGCCATCTAGTGAGTGTAGAAACTCCAGGTTTTATATCAGTTATGTCAACCCATCCTCCTGACACACATCTGCACTGTTATTAATTCAGTCCATTGTTTTATAAAATATTTCTAATTAATATATACATATATTTAAAATAAAAAATTATATTTTATAAATTTATCACTCAACAATTATGGAGCAATAGCACCTGGATATATCAACCAAATGAGCTTCCTGTTGTTCATAGGATACAATGCTCTTTATGTTTTTTTCAGCAAACTCATGAAACCTGTGTCAAAACATAATTCCTTGTGCTGAATTCATAGAACAATTTTTCCTTGCCAAGCTAAAGTTTAAATGAGTTAAGTGTTTGAGAGAGTTTTCAGTGCACTATTTAAACCTAAAATGAGGTGACTTTCTGGAAGTTCTGATCTGGTACATTTGATTCATGTGTAAGTACTTGCACCCAGGGCAGGCAGCACTTGCATTCAGATTAGTAGAACTAACTGTAACTATGTGGAAGGCACAGTAGTCAGTATCAAGGTTTTGCAGAATCAAAGCCTTTAGAAGTGTGTGGGCTTGTCAGTAAAAATAGGTCAGAGAAGAGTCAGTCTTTTCAAACTTGGCAGTATCTTTGGAATTTTTTTTTTTAAAGTGTCGTATTAAAGACCTCTTAATGAACTCTGTTAAAGGGATATAGTCACTGGTCTTTGAAAAGCTGCCTTTTCCTCAAACCTCCAACAGCTCCAAAACCCTCATTTTGCCTGGGCTCTGCTGTGATGCTATAGGACTTCTTTGTTCCATTGAATAGTTACTCTGCCCTCTGGTGACTCAGAAGTTGTGTGTCATGGATTTCCTTCAGAGTTTGATGTTTTCATGCCAGAGGGTTAGATAACTCTAGTCATAGACACAAGCTGTATATGTATATTGAGTTTCTGAGAATTTACAGTTTCTGGTGGAGGAAAAGGAACCTAATCTTGGTCTGAAGGCACTGATTTCATCTTTGAGATGTACATTCCGACACAATAATTTTCTAATTTGAACATATAGGGAAATGGATTTTGCTTGGTTTAGTTAGCAGCAATTACATTAAAGCATACACCTCGAGCTATTCTATGTTGGTGCTTGTTATGTAAGCACAGCATTTCCCTTGCTTACTGTAAATACTTTGTCCGGTGGAAATCTCTGCAGAAATAGATGCTATAGCACTATTCTGGTGGTTTTCAAGCATAGGAAATAACACTCAATCTGTTGCCACTGTATACATGTCCACATTTAGTGTGTGGCTAAATAAAATCCACTTAGATTATTAACCATAATAAATATTCTCTTTTCAGTAAACCATTTCCCCTCATAGAAGGCAAATCTAACATTACAGTCCTTGACACTCAGATAGAAAAACTGCGCCTCAAGTCTCTCAAACAGATTGGAGAAGCAGCAGCAAGGATGAGAAATGAAGCTACTGATGTGGAAGCCACTCTGACAGAGATTGAGGATTGGTTGGATAAATTACTGCAACTGAGTGAAGAGGTTAGTACTACACAATACCAGTGATTCAGTTAGTTTAGAAATAGCTGTCTAACACAAACTGGTGTAATGCTCACTGCTGATCAAGCAATATCCACTCTCCCTAGAATAGTAATTTTAGTTGTTGAGAAAGTAAACGTTCCCCTCTGTAACTAGGATTTACTTAAATATAATGTTCCAGTTTGTTAGCTGTCTTCACTGAGAATGTGTGTTGGGAAATAATCACTCCGTGATTTGAATAGATTCTGTTCTGTTTAAAAGGACAGTATTTTGTCCTTTCCTTTCTTCCAGAATTGCAGGTCACATTGCTGGTTTCATCTCAGTTATCTCATAATTGGTTTTCACAACATTGTAGAAATTTTTTATTTTTTCTTTGTCACTTCTGCTTTGAAAAGTTACTGATTAAAAAAAAAAAAGCAGTTAATTTGGCAGACTTGCAGCTAGCATACAAAGGTGTGCACAAAGCTGCAAAAAGATAGTAGGCTGTTTCTGTCTTCTGCTAAAAGTCTTATGATGATCTACCCAAGCGCTTAAATATGTAACAGGTCAATCCAAA
This sequence comes from Pelecanus crispus, assembly GCF_030463565.1. NCBI lineage: Eukaryota > Metazoa > Chordata > Aves > Pelecaniformes > Pelecanidae > Pelecanus > Pelecanus crispus. The sequence goes on along the minus strand of NC_134652.1, from coordinate 19,119,209 downwards.
GCATTAGCATTTGGGATCAGTCACTGTAGTTGCCATAAAGGAATTGAGATACAAAACGTCTCTAGAAGAATTTGCAGAAGATATAGGAACTGGTTTTTTTAATAAAACTTACTTGCTTTCTAACAATCTTAATGATATTTTTAATGATTGTTTCAGAACTTTTGCGTTACTTGCGTTACTTGCGAAGTAAAACAATTTCCTCTATTTATCATAAATTCATGTTAATTATTGATTTTAAGTGATAAATCCTTTGACATAAATCCTAATTTATGTTTCTGTTGTCTAAGCATTAGATTAGTTTAACATTCTATTAATTACCATTCTTAACTTTCTTTTCCCCACAAATAATCCACAGCCACAAAACAGTATGCCTGATGTAATCATATGGATGATCCGAGGGGAGAAAAGACTGGCTTATGCTCGTGTTCCTGCACACCAAGTGCTGTACTCCACAACGAGCCCTGAATCATCTGGTAAATATTGTGGAAAGACCCAAACAATCTTCCTAAAGGTACTTTTGTTTTTTCCCCCCTTAAAAAATAATTAGCTCTAACTCCCTAAACTGTGATGCCTCCTAACATGAGCATGAAATGTGCAAACAAACTATGAACAATGAGGTGTCAAAACTCAGGATGGATTAAAAGCCAACTGCATATAGCTTCTTCAAAATATCACAGAAATTCTAAAGGTCATCATAAGCCAGTTAGAACCAGCATCAACCCCTAACTCAGAGGCTTTTCTGAAAGAGCTCAAAATTGTGATAGGACTTTTAAAGTGTTACTGGGGTTGGTGTTTTGGGGTTGGATGTTAATGGAGACTTTCAGAGGGAATAATTCGTGTAAGTCAGAGAACAAAGAAAACCTGTTCAAAGTTTTGGATGGTTTTCTGCAAGTAATACAGAGCACGTCTACACCCAGAAGTTCCCTAGTATGTCTCTCCTCGTTTAGTCTTACTCTTGAATAGGAATGCCTTTCTCCATTTAAGTTTATACTATCTTTAATTGGAATAAACTGAACCAGGAAAAAGGCAATCTGACTGTACAATAGCATTTACAGTTTGTCCATGTACTAGTAGTTATATTGATTAATGCTTCAATGCAGACAAGCCTATATCTTCATGTTCTTATGCAAGCCCCCTTATCACGCATGTTATGATGCATTGCTTCTACATTTAGTGAACCATTCTGACTAACCTCTGCATTTCCAGAGTCTCCTGACGAGAAATGCTAACATCAATATCGAAGTTTTAAGTTACTGTCATAATTAAAAACTCATTGCTGGATGAAACTTGGGAGAGAGTATACAGGAACAGAGATGATATTACTGTTACTGTGTTTGTTTTTTACATGCCTTAGGCAGGTACCATTTAAAGAATGCTTCCTTCCTGAACTATTTATTACTGGTTTTTGAGGAAATGCAGTACAGGAAGAGATAAATAAATCATGTATTATTACTCATATCTCTATGTTATTGTGTATATTTTAGTGAAAGCTACAACACCTGCATAACGTAATGAAGAATAACTTTTTTTGTTCATGTGCCAGTACCCACAGGACAAGACGAAAGATGTCAAAATGCCTGTGGAGTTGCGAGTTAACATTTGGCTTGGGCTCAGTGCAGTTGAAAAGAAGTTTAATAGCTTTGCAGAGGGAACGTTCAGTGTTTTTGCAGAAATGGTATGTCCATCATTGCTTTCTTACCTTAAACTTGGGCATGAGTGTTAGGAATTCAATGAAATTGGAGCTCTGTTGAAATTTTTTTTTTTGCATGCCAGGCAGAAAGGGAGAGGAGTATTTATTATACTGAAACAAATAGACCCCATTCAAGGCAGTTAATGATCAAGTCCATTGTGCCTACCAGATGAACTTCAGCAGACCAGATTCTGAACTGGTTAATCAGGTGAAAATCTGGTTAACTCCAGTGATTTCAAAGACATTTATTTTAGATTTTTATCAGTGTAATTAAGATTGGGATCTAGACCATTATGTTTTGGCATGTGAATAACCTTTTTATTTTAATTGCTTCTTCACTTCTACAAATGATACTTGGATACAAGTGGTTTAGCTTAATAACGGTTCTTTTGTAGCAGTAGAAAATTTACTGTTACAGGAAAAACTGGTCAAAACCAGTAGATTTTGCTGACAAAAGGATATAGTATGATAACATTTCAATGTTGAGTGTTAACAAATTTGGAAGAAAAATGCTTGAAATAGTCCCACAGCATATAAAGGAGATTTTGAATGATAGTGGTAAGTGGCAGGTGTCTTTTATATGCCGCATCACCTAATGGTGCATATAATCCAATATCAGTATAATAGCTAATGAACAAGACATTTTTATAGAAGCTTGTGTCACCATCACGCCTATGCCTAAATATTTAGTAGTGCTGCACTAAGTCACTTAAAATAATCAATGGATGTTCAGAGCTATTATTTCAGTATCAAGTTTAAGAGAGTACTGAATATCTCATTTTTTGCTCTTCTTATAGCGATCCAACAATTTTACAGGAATAAGAGCCGAAAACTCAAGGCCATCATAAAGTACAAATAATTCCATTAGCATAAAGGGAAATATACTATATAAACTGGGGTGACATCAGAATCATGCCCCTGGTAGCTTCCATGATAAGACTATAATTCAGTTTTATATGTTATGAAAGAAGAGAGGAGGAGATTTGACATGGAAAAGAATGAGAGGATCACACGTTTAGGGAATGGAAGAAAATTGTTTGAATAATGTAATGGAATTTTATTTAACAAAGCTTTAATTTGGAGGAAGTTTGACTGTAGTTGCAGAGAGGCATTAAATTGAGAAGATAGTTTAGTTTAGCAGTGGAATCATTGTTTACCAGGCAGCATAGAAGAAAATGAAAGAAAGAAGTTAATCATGACATTGCAGAGTAATCTGAGAAGGGAGTACTTAATTTCAGAGAAAGGAAACATATAGTAGAATGTTTCAGTTGTAACAGTTACATAAATCTTTTTTTTTTTTTTTTTTTTTTTTCTCCTAAAAGCTTTTTATTATTCCTAAAGTACTGATCTTTTCTTTCTTCTCAAACAGTATGAAAATCAGGCTCTTCTTTTTGGAAAGTGGGGTACTTCAGGACTTGTTGGTCGGCACAAGTTTTCTGACGTCACAGGAAAAATCAAACTGAAAAGAGAGTACTTTCTACCCCCAAAAGGCTGGGAGTGGGAAGGAGAATGGATGGTTGATCCTGAAAGAAGGTCAGATTTTTTTAATTTTGTGCAGGCAGAAATAAAGAAGTTTAGTCTCAGACCACGGAGTAAAAGCTCCTCTCTGTTTTCTTGGCTGGGAAAGATTTTAAGATGAACTTTCTAGGACAGCAAAAGCCAGCCAATAGTCAAAGTTAGTTAATAACACTAAAATTAACATTACCTTTTTTAAAAAGTAAAATAAAACATACAACGGAAAGAATGCATCCATTTCCTAGGAACCACCTTACAGTTTAGAAGTCCCCATGTGGTGATGAGCATATTGCTTATATTCTCTGTGTCTCACTGCGTCATTTTTAAAAATGGATAATAATAGCTTTCCTTTCCTAGAAAGCTACTGTGAGGATCACTTGTGTCTATGTGAGGTTCTCAGATCATGCTGTGATGGTTTCAGAGAAGACCCTTAGATAGCTAGATCTTCCATAGATAAAAACTTAACCCTGACATCCAGTATAAATCTGCAGTTCATGTTGTATCAACACCATTACAGCATTTGCACAGTCATTCACATACAGTGGACGGTTTTTTGTCTTTGTTTCACTAAATGTTGAGAAGTTCCATTGCCCTCTGTAAACAGCTGTCACAGGTTATGTCTCAAACTGACTCAAGGCAGGAGTTGTTTTCAGAGCCTAAGGTTGTGGTGCCATATGACAGTTCCTCCCCTGGAGGACCGAATTCATGAGCTGTCAATCCTCCCCCAGCTCTATCTGGTTCAGTCTTGCTCTGTCAGCGGTTTGCAACTCCTGAGTTGTGCCAGTTCAGCTATTTGTGTTGCCACACTTTAAACCAGACTAGGTAAATTATTTGTTTCATAAACAAAAGCCAGCATGAGAAAGAGATTATTTTCTTTTTTCTTAAAAGAAAAGGTTCAGCCCATTTTAAATTCTTGTCTTCTGATGGTAAAAAAAATATTGGACTGTTGCTATAAAAGAACTGTGCAGGAAAAATAAGTGCTATTATTTAATTCATTTTAAAATATCAGTTTATAGGCATGAATGGATGGATTTATTTTCATATTCAATTAGTAGCTTTTATTTCAATGAATAATCTGACATGAAGAAAAGCAATAACAGACATGGAGCTATTTTCTCAGATAATGGAAAAAAACCCTGCTGTTAAAATGCATAAGCATGTTTATGCCTTGCATCTGCTTTTACTGGAAAATAATCTGCATGGCTTTATTTGACCAGCAGATGGCATATTAGAACATACTTTAGTGCTTTGTCAATCACGGTTAATCACAATTGTAAATCAAGGCTATTTTGTCTAATTTAATGTTCTCTTATTTCTTTTACTTGCAAGTTAGAAAAATATTAGCCAATTGATTACTTGCCTTGTCAACAGCATAAAGGGGAACAAAATTAAGTACATTGCCAAATTTTAGTGCATAGTTACATATATATAAATTAGAGGTGCATATAACTGTCATGTGTAGTCTGGGTTTTCCTATGCTTAAATATATGATGTTTTTTCTTTTTCCAAGAGGAAGTGTTGAAAGCGGATCCTGAATAACACAGCAGTTAAAACCCTCCCGCTAGTCACTCATGAGTAATGTTCCTCTTATTGCTTACTACTACTGGAGTTGCTTCAATTTTAGGAAGACATTCTAAGGAAATAAGTAGCCCTCATACAGATGAGGGCTACACTGTACTCTATTAATAAATAAAACTTCACAGAGATGGACAATCCAGAATTCCAGCACGTGTGCACATTTTGTACATTGTTTCTATGTATTCTCTGTAGCTAACTAAAATACATTTGGTTTAGTATTATATTTGCTTTGGACTTGCAGTTTGTTGACTGAAGCTGATGCTGGTCATACTGAGTTTACTGACGAAGTATATGAAAATGAGAGTCGCTATCCTGGAGGGGAATGGAAAGCATCTGAAGAGAGTTACACAGATGTGGTGAGACTTATATTTTTCACTGGATAAGTAAAGGTTTAAGAGAAGGAGTTCTAGGATTTGCTACACAGCATATTTTGTCTACTAATGCACAGAACTGTTGTTTTCCCTATATAAAAGAATGGAGAAAAAGCTCCACCACCACGTGAGTTCACGTGTCCTCCTGGATGGATGTGGGAAGATGATGCTTGGAAATCTGATTTAAATCGGGCAGTGGATGAGCACGGTAAGATTTACTGTTTATCTGCTGATTATTAGGACAATCTGTCTATACTGAAGGAGGATGCATGTCAAGACTGTACCAATGGCCTGAGCATGATAGTGGTTGCCCTATGGAAAAATGTCAAGGAAATATTTGGATAACAGGTGCTTAAGGAATCAGATAAAATGACATTGAGAAAGTGTTCACTGTCTGCATCTGTTTCTGTTTCCATTTTAATCACTGTTCCATCAAACTACCTGTTCTCATTGAGCCTTTCTTGGATCAAAAAGGTACCAGTATTTCGAACAGTAGATGTAATAAATGCATTTGTAAGTCCCTACTGGAGAGAGAATCACATAATCTAAGAAGCTGTATATTGGTCTTAACTGCAGCAGCAGATGACAATTTTGAGCCAAAAGCTTTGACAAATTAAAAAAAAAAGAGGGCTAATGCAAACAACGATCTACTAACATGAGAGATTCCAGTTGGGAAAACTGTGTGTATAAACAGTATGCTTGGAAAAATAACCCATTCTTGTTTGAAATAAGTTTCCAAAACATTTTTCCCAAGTCCAGTGTTAATGCAGTCCGGTGGTTAGGATCAGGCCTGTAAGACGTAGATCAGTAGCAGTAATTTTCAGAGAAGTCAGAAGCTTGAGACATAAAGCCTCAGTAATTGCACCAAGAATATGTGGCAAAGCCAGGTTTGGACCTATCTGGTAATTTAACTGGGAGCCTTCAGCCAGGGGATGAGTCACCAAGCGATGCTAAGAGGTGAATCGGGACGTCTGGGGACCAAAGGAGGTCAGGAACCTGTTTGTGTTGGTCACACGCCACACAAGGGTGTGAAGGATTCCTATATTGTTGAGAGCAGAATAACTGCACTGAATTTGTGTGGGAAGGGAGCTGTGCAAGACTGATCAGGATGAAATCTTAACAGTATGTAACTGATTATTAGGCAATTCTGAAATGAAAAAGACTTCAAAGTCTTTCTGTGAAGAATCTGATGCTGCTAGACAGAGTTTTTCAAATTCAATGTACTACTAACCTGATCAGGTTAGAAAATCCTACGTGCACAGAGCCACCATTTTTCCTGGAGTTGCTTTGATTTTTTTATGCTTGTTACTTATACTAAATTAAAACTGTTCCAGCTTAGAAAGCTGTGATATAAACAACTTCATAAGACCATAATTTGGATTCTACAGCAACAGGAAAAAGCAGATGATCTCTCATAGCAAAGTATTTTCAGGACATTGATTTGATGGTTCGAAAACAAAATGAACAATAAAAGCAAAAGGAAAAGTTGTAGAAGATTCTGGGAAGCCCAGAATTTTGCAAAACTATCATGAACGTTAATTTGTTCTAAAACAGCTAAAAACTCTCAAAATAGTTATTGCTTTTAAATATAAGTGAAATAGTTATTTGAGTAGAAAAAGTATTTTATCTATCTTAAAGAGTACTGATATCTGTCTTAACTGGAACCTGGTAGGAGTCTGCAGTAACTTTTTAATAAGAGATCAATCTAAATAAAAGTCTGTGTCCTAGATACCTGACAACTGAATTATAATATGTAGAGCCAAAATACAGTAACAGATTTACCAATTCTTAAAGTTTTATGATCAGAGTTCAGATAGTTGGTGTTCCTTTAAAAGCCAAGCTGCTGGAGTTGCAAGAGTACACAGGACATTCCACTCTTACTTAAAAGAGTGGGGAAGTGTGAAAATGTGATATCAATACACCTAACATTTGAAAAAACAAGAATGCAAAGAAAAGAACTTAAAATGTATTGTATATGTTTTAATGTTGAGATTTTTATTGTCATATATCTTATAACATAGCATCATCATAAAATGTCATCAGTTAACCCCTAGCTATTGGGCATTTAGGGTTTGCAATATCAAATAGTCTTATGTGACTAAAGCTTCATCCTCTGTAGGTGCAATAACTCTACTTCCCATGCTTTTCTTCTTTGTATCTTGCTTATGTTTCTGGAAATATCTGTTTTAGGATGGGAATATGGAATTACTATTCCTCCAGACACTAAACCAAAGTCATGGGTTGCTGCAGAGAAAATGTACCATATACATCGACGACGAAGACTGGTGCGGAAACGTAAGAGGGATCCAGCTCAAGCAGTAACAGCAGGAAGGGTAAGCAGAAGAGAAATGCAGTCAGAGACTTGCACATTGTAACAGTTTGAGTTTCTTTTTTTAAAAAAAATCTGCGTGAGATTACTCATTTCCTGAATAAAGAAAAAATATATACCAAACAAAAAAATCTAGAACAACCTTGTATGTTTTCATTATATTCCTTTTTTTTGGTCTTTTTGTGAATTGATGTTTCCAGCTTTGGTTTATGAGGGGATTATTATGCCTGCCAGAGCAAGTGCCGAGTTTTTTCATTACATTTATACAACACTGTGGATAACAAGGATTTATGTCTTCCAGGGAATGTCACCATATGAAGATCAAGAAGGATGGGAATACGCTTCTTTGATTGGCTGGAAATTTCACTGGAAACAACGCAGTTCTGACACTTTCCGTCGAAGACGATGGAGACGAAAAATGGCTCCCTCAGAGACACATGGTGCAGCAGCTATCTTTAAACTTGAAGGTGCTTTGGTAAGGGACAGAGTACCAAAACAGTCTTTAAAATATCAATCTGTTAATTTACAGTAAACAAACAAGTATATCAGCTATTTTAGTCCCTGAATTGTTAGATTGATATATAACTGAGGAACTAATACAGTTTATATTGTTTAAATTGTTTAAATTCTGAAAGGGACCATTAAAGTCACAGTAGAGACTCTTGCATAACATGCTTATTACTTTATTTTTTCAAATTACTTTTATCATTACATTATGTGAGATTTAGAGCAAAAGGCCAAATTACTAGATGAACCTTGTGTAAGTGAAGTGAAAAGATAGCTCAAGCTTTTCATGTGCATAATTTAGATGTGTTAACATCAGTACAAGAAACAACAGGCACTGAAATAGTTGCCCCTGATTAATATTTGCATATATAAACAACCAAACATGAGAAAGGATAGCAAAGTGTTGGAGAAGCCAGAATGTCATACATCACAAACAGATCATCAGAATGCAATTATTCCTCGAGTTTTCAGGTTAACACAGCTTCATAGATAAGCTCTATTTAACAAAATACAAATTGGAGCAAATAATGTGAGAAGGCTGCTTTGTTTTTCTAAAGTAGTGATTCTGAGTCTGATTGTATAGCATTAACAAAAGCGCGCTTTTTTCTTGCTTTGTTTCTTTTTTGCACCAAAAGTTGACCCATGATTCATTGATAGCATTTTCTTTCTCCACTTAATTTAGTTCCACAGTTTAAAAATTCCTGTGTCAGTTTCTCTTCTGACTATATACTTCCTGGGGTATTGCTAGGATAAAGCCTTGGAGCAGTTCTCTGCAATAGCACAGTGCAGAAGACCTGCAACCTCTCCTTCAGTAAGAGCTGACAGGTAGCTAGTGTATCTCCAGAAATAAGACATTCTGGAAAGTAAGATGAAATGACTGGATCTGATTTCTGCACAGCTTCAATGGCAACAAGAGATGACCTTCGGAAATGAGTAAACATCTTTTAAAGTACATTTACTCAGGAAAGTAAATTCCTTCTTGTCCTGGAGGAGAGACTGAAACCTGTATATTCCCACACACAGTCCACTTTTATCAGGTTCCTTCTATGTTTGTAAATACGCAGTAACTTTTTTTCTATATATAACTTCAGGGAGCAGACACTAGTGTTGATGACGGAGAAGGGAAGAGTGCAGATAAAACCAAGGAGTCAGCTACAAAGGTGTTTGGTGCCAATACACCACTTGTTTCCTGCTACTTTGACAGTAGGTTCTTTAAAAGTTCCTTTCTTATAAATCATGTCTGTTTCTCTCTGGTCTTAAACAGAATTGTAATTCTTTGTGTTTTACATCTAGGTTTATGCAAGTTCTGTTATAATTACTATCTGATCCTTGATTGGGCCCTACTTAGGCTACTAAAAGAAAAATTAGTTAGTCATTTTGACGTTTCAGCCCACTGTCACACAGACATTTTTAAAACCTGTATGACAGAGGAATTCTAAAGCTAATTATTGCAGCACCTGGATTTTAGGCTGTCTTAAATGATGCATTTTTATCGTTAGGGTCCCTCCATAGCAATGCAGGGAGCTAAGCCAGCAGAGAAGATGTATGTACAGTTAATTTTTTGCTGGTTTAGTTCACTTAACCAGCTCAGCGCAGGGTCAGACAAATACCTGACCCAGAGAAAGCAGTAAGACCATGGAGTTGAGTTGGCAAAGTGAACAAAACTGTAACTTTGCCAACCTGGATTGGCTTTAAATGCCGTGGAATCACTGTAATGGGATTCACAAAAGCAGAGATGCTGAGATGGGAGCCACCAGTGTTAGTTAATAGGAATAGAGGCCAATCCCATCCACTCGCAAGACTGAAAATCCTTTTTGTGGAACTCTGACTGGAACACTTGTCTTTATTTGGACTCTACAGAACTTGATGTCTCTGCTGGGAATGGGTGCCTAAATCTTAAATCTTCTCTTTCAGAAGCTGAGGAAGGTTATTGCATTTTCTTTTAACTAATGACCAGAATAGGAGGCAAATGGCACCTTTTCATGCCAGACTTCAGAGGTTTCTGTTCATTGAGGCTATAAGTGGCTCAGATTTTTCCAAGGGCTGAAAGGGTTAGAGCTGACATCTTTTAAAAAGAAGCTGTAGTAACATAGCCACATGCTATCCTGGGTTTGGGCCACTCCCATATCTTCCTTTTAAGCTGTTCCATCTTGCCTGCAGTGATTTTTTTTTTTTTTTTTTTTAATCTTTTAGCCAAAGAGGCAGAGTTGCAATTGGAATAATTTTCTAGACCTAATAGCTACAAACATGAAACTTGCAGGTCCCTGCAAGTGCTGCAGTGAATACTTAAACTAAGCACAGGAATGCCCAGTTCTTGATTCTCTTGGGAGGAGCTAGATTATCACACCATTTCAAACAGGAATTTTTATTATCATACGGTGAGAAAAGCCCAGATAGCATTAATAGTTTCTTTTCATTTCTGCTTTAAGTTGTGTTGGAACAAATGTTCTCAGGTGCAAGCTTGTTGGTATTAGTACACTTGTCACTAGCAAAGAAAAGCAGAAATGTTACTACAGTGCTTGTGCTTGAGTTAGAATGTGTAAGGCATTTTTATAAACTCAGAATATCTTTGTTACAGAAAAGAAGCCTGTATAACGCAGCTGAACTCTTTTTATTTATTTGATACAGGAATATATACTTACCATCTTCGCTGTTACATCTACCAGGCAAGAAATCTCATGGCTTTAGACAAAGACAGTTTTTCAGGTATGGAAAAGTCCTGCTAATGGTGCAGAAAACCAATTCTGCAATGAACTAGTAACTTGATTTACCTGCAGAATATCTTAAATCCTTAAGGTCTGTGCATAGGTCCCAGCTACTGAAACTACGCCATAAAGGAAGTCTCAGCTTCATTACGTGTGATCCAGATTTGGTTAGTACTGCCCCAGAAGCTGCCAATAAAAAGTGCTCTGAATGTGCAGCACCTGTTGCTACTAACAAATTCTCAGTGAGGGAATGGGAATTCAAATAAGGTCTGAATTTCCCATGACCAATCTCTTCCCTATGCGTTAGCTTCTCCGTCTAACCAAAGCCTACATATAGTTCCTAAGGTGTCATGCAGGAAGCTTGCACAAAAGCAACGATGAAGAAAGCTGGATGGCTTTATGGTACCAACTGCCTCTCAGTGTTCAGTATTTTATATAAATTCATTAGTGAGATGAACTTGTAGAAAACTACACTGTGCATTACTAATAAGCATGGCTTTTGTTTGTTTGTACAAGTGTACCTGTTGCCCTTTTATTTCCAGCTCTTAGGTATTCCAACAGTGTTGTATCCATTTGGCATCTTTGTAGTCAGGCTAATTCAATACTCAGGTTATCAAGTATTTCATTTTTGCTAAATAGAATTAAAATTCCACTGGGAAGTCAGAGAGCAAATTGAAATAAGATTCTGTAAGAATATGATTTTACACTTCCTTTAAATAAGTTCAGCCAAAGATAAACATGAAATGGGCAGCTTAGAATTTTTTTTCCCCATCAACCTCCATTTCCATCTGTCATGGTTTAGCCCCAGCCAGCAACTAAGCACCACGCAGCCGCTTGCTCACTCCCCCTACCCCAATGGGATGGGGGAGAGAATCAGAGGAGTAAGAGTGAGAAACACTCCTGGGTTGAGATAAGAACAGTTTAATAATTGAAATAAAGTAAAATGGTAATGATGATAATAACAATATAATAATGATAATAATAATAATATACAAAGCAAGTGATGCACAATGCAATTGCTCACCACCTGCCGACCGATACCCAGCCAGTTCCCGAGCAGCGATTGCTGCTCCCCGGCCAACCCCCCCCAGTTTATATACTGAGCATGAGGTCATATGGTATGGAATAGCCCTTTGGGCAGTTTGGGTCAGCTCCTGGCTGTGCCCCCTCCCAGTTTCTTGTGCACCTGGCAGAGCATGGGAAGCTGAAAAGTCCTTGACTAGCATAAGCAGTACTTAGCAACAACTAAAACATCAGTGTGTTATCAGCATTCTTCTCCTACTAAATCCAAAACACAGCACTATGCCTGCTACTAGGAAGAAAATTAACTCTATCCCAGCTGAAACCAGGACAGCGTCTTTCTTTTTCTCCCTGTTTTAATTAATAATTGAGTAAGTGTAATGCATTTGTTAATTTGTTACAGAAGATGTAGAGCTATAGATATTTTAGTGCTGTTTTCTGTAATGTACAGCTGCCTCTGTGTACTTACTGGTCTTACTTAAATATGCAGCACTTAAAAGCAATACAAAGAAACAATAAATGCCTCTAATTTGCATATGTAGAATTCAAGATAGGTACCTCGGATGCAGTCACACATAAACTAGCACATCTACATTTTATTTTCCTCTAAAACTAGTTTGAAGAGTTAGCCAAATTTTGTAAAACTCTGATCAGGTTTTATAAAACTCTGAACAACCAGAAGCTGTTGAAACTGACCTAAAGATAACCTTTAAAACAGCCTCTAGTCCTTAGTAATTGCAATTTGTACAGGAAATGTTAATGACCATCATCAGATACCTTCTACAGAGCTCTTGATGATTTAAAGACCTGCCAAACACTGGGTCTAGACCACTTTAATCATTCAGCTGTTTCACAAGAGGTTGCTATAAATAAGTATGTTTGAAACCAACGCTTGATCTGAGCAATATTGCCTGGGAGAATTTGTTGTCTGGCAACTAGTCAGAACTAGAATTATTTCTTTGTATTATTTATGAGGCTGTACAGTTGTATATCAATGGAGACAACAAAAAAAAGCTTCTACAGACAATATTTAAGAGGAGATTAGTATAGCCAGTGTTTCATTTTAGTTTTCAGGTTCTCTTTCTGATCTGCAAGATTTTTATCATTTTCATTTATTACTTTGCTAATCAACACTTATATAAAAGAAGCTATTTAGTAATCAAATGGAATTTGCTCTATTAAATGTAAATTATGTTTATGTGTGGGCTTTTGTTTTATATAGAGTGGCTTACAGAACTGGTAATGACAGAAGAAAAATAACATACTGTATGTGATAAAAATTGTGCTTGTGTGCCTTGTGGCTTGATGGGGTTTTGTTTGTCTGTAACTCTATGCTTTTAATCTTTGTATGATATTTCAGATCCGTATGCTCATGTTTCCTTCCTCCATCAAAGCAAAACAACTGAGATCATTCATTCTACTCTAAATCCTACATGGGACCAAACTCTCATATTTCATGAAATTGAGATCTATGGGGACCCACAGACAGTAGCCCAAAACCCACCTAATGTTGTTATTGAACTTTTTGACAGTGACCAAGTGGTAGGTGAAGGCTTTTTACCCTGATTGCTTTTTTATTTATTTATATTAATTCAGAATAACATTAATGGCTATGATTGCTATTTTCGGTTGCAGGGTAAAGACGAATTCCTTGGAAGAAGTGTTTGTTCCCCCATGGTCAAGTTAATCCCAGAAGAGGACATCACACCAAAACTGCTGTGGTATCCTGTAACAAATAATGGCAAAGCTAGTGGAGACATTCTTTTTGCTGCAGAACTTATTTTGAAGGACAAGGTATATATATATTTTTTGTGTGTTCATATATAATATAATATGATATACTACATGTCCTTTCAGAGTAAGTCATAATGTGAAGAATTGTCTTAATACTTGCAAGTCATTTAATTTAAGGAAGATGAGAGAAACTAACACTCACGTTTGTGTCTTAATAGGGTGGTGCGAACCTTCCAATTCTTCCATCACAAAGAGCACCAAAGCTTTACATGGTACCTCAAGGAATCAGACCAGTAGTTCAACTCACTGCTGTTGAGGTATGGTTTATTCTTAAACTAACTGAATACAAGTACAGTCATTTCATCCTCTAGTTTGTGTATTTGCTTCAAGAAAAAATATATATTAAGAAATATGGGGGATTTTTTAAAGTGTTTTTTAGTTTCTTTTTTTCCATTAACTTTCCTAGAACAACAACCTTGAAGTATTTTACCAGTCACATTTTATTATTGAAAAGACTTAATTTCTTCTTTTGTACTTTTTAAGTATCGTATTAAGCATATTGATATCTCTCCCACTTTTCCTTATGTTGGATTTTACTTCGCAGATTCTGGCTTGGGGGTTGCGGAACATGAAAAACTACCAACTGGCACCTGTTATGTCTCCAAGTCTCATTGTGGAATGTGGGGGTGAAATGGTGGAATCTGTCGTGATCAAAAACCTCAAAAAGACACCAAATTTTCCATCTTCTGTTCTCTTCATGAAAGTTGTACGTTGCAAAAAAACTATATACCAGCTATCTATAGCAAAATCAGTTATCCCACACTTTTAAAGGTCAAGGATTTGTTATGCAAGAATGAACAGAAAAATTTGCAAATCCTTTTTTGGCTTAACATAAGGAATTTACTGAGCCTGAAAATTCTAATAGATATCATGTAAACATATCTGTACAGTCATTGATAAATTATACAATTTTATATGCACAATCCAGTGCAGTATATATATATTTGTTTGAAAAGGCATCAATTTACCTGTAGATGTGTGGCTACTTTACTACTCCTAGGATGGGAGCTGTGCAAGAGTCAAGAAAATTCAAGATTTCAGGCAATTAAAATTATTCTTACTGACTTTTATTGAATCATAATATAAGGTTAGAAATTTTCATTCACCATACAGCCATAGAACATAGTAGTTCAATATTAAGTAAATGAAGTAACAGCTCTAATTAAGGGGGAAATCTTTTATTCTTCATTTTCCTTCTGTTTGCATTATAAACAAACTCTAACCTTTCATTTGTAGCTTTTGCCAAAAGAGGAGTTATACAGTCCATCTCTTGTTATTAAAGTAATAGACCACAGACCATTTGGACGGAAGCCCATCGTGGGACAGTGTACTATTGATTTACTGGAAAGCTTTCGCTGTGACCCCTACACTACTAAAGAAGACATTGCACCACAACTGAAAGGTAGACAGCTGAAAAATGAAAAGTTCTACTTTCTTATGAAATGCTCGAATAACCTATCTTCTGGGTTTACTCTGCATACTGTACTAATGAATAGCCATCTCATGTTGTGTACTTATTTAGAGATAGTGTGATCTGAAAGAGAAAAAAAATCTTAACTCGGAGTATTAATTCGTGCAATATTCTGTGGAGCATAAGAGGACAGAGTGCAAAGGCAAGTCCACTCTCAGACTTAGTGTACTGGTTCCCTGAAGTTCCTCTTTAGTATCAACTTGGAATTTAACTACTTGCAGATCACCCCTACACTAAGTACCAAAGTAATGATCCAGTATTCCAGCAAGAATGCTCTGAATACAATGCTGACATTTTCTTCTATATTTTTTTCCAAGTTTCACTCTTTTTTTAATTCCTCATATTTGAGAAATGTTTGCATATCCTGCACAAAAATATATTGTGTGTTTTTGCAAAAAATGGCAACTAATTGCTTTCTTTAGAAGATCAACCATACAGCCAATGAATTATTTTACATCTTCTGTAACTGTCTGGATTTCAAATCTGATGAAAAAGCTTAGTAAGATATTTTTCCTACACCATATTGCCTTAATAAAATCTTTGGCTTACAGTTAGTCTACTCTCTGCTGCACCTCGCCAGGATACGGTAATTGAAATGGAAGACACACAGCCACTGCTAGCAGCTCAGGTAATCTTTGAAATTTGATGCTTGACTTTCTTCTTCAGATCTGTGATTTCTGAGAAACTATCTAGACAGCAAAATTGTCAGAAACATATGCAACCTTCTGGAAAGTCATATGGAACAAAGCTACTTTGTGACAGGAAAGCAAAGGAAATATGTTAATCATTTTAACCTCTGTTTTCATATAGTAAACATCAAACTATTGCTTTTTGTGCATGGTAAAGTTCACCCACTAGCTTAAGAATGAATTCACTTGTTCAATAGCTACTGAAAGCATATGATAGAACATTACCCAGTTGTCCACAGGTGATGGTTAGAGCAGCCTAATCTTGCACAGACTGCACAGTTCTAAATAAAGGAGCTGGAAGTAGGTGTATGCTTTGGTGGGTACAGAATCAAAGCCATGGTTACACAGACCTTCAGCCATTCATTTTATCACAGTTGTGGTTTTGCCTCTCTTACCATGAAGTCGTCCAAAACTGGTACCACTGAAACATTTTTTTCTGCACTAACACTTTTTTTTTTTCCTTTTCTGTTGTGCCTTGTGGATCTCTACTGCTCTGATTGTTCTTCCTTAATTTCTTCTTCTGTATCTTAATGTCATGATATTCAGACTCTAATTAAAGTATCTCATAGGCCATGTTCTTGTATTTACTTTTATCATACCTGTAAATTGTCCTTAATATTTAATTTAGAACAGTCTCTAACTTTTATCTGAATTAGGCCTTCTGTTCTAATATAAATGCTTTGTAGGTGGTACAGTGAATTTTTATTTCCTTTAAAAATTTTAAGAAAAGAGATTAAAAAAAATAAAGAAAACTTAGCACTTTGAACTCACTGGCAAAATTGATTGAATTCGTGTAGTTGATTTCAACTATACGAGGGAAAATTTTAAATGCTACATAAGACAAAACAATTTATTTTAGAGTTTGACATCACCTGAGCCAAATATATTGTAACACTAGATACAGTGATAGCATCCATATGAGAGAGGAAAGAATATTCGAAACAATTCAAGTTGAAATAAGTACAACTGTGGAAAGTGTAGGTGATATGCAGACAACACCCTGAGGACACAAAATGCCAAAATGTCATCAATTACATTCCAATTTCCAGTGTTTAAGCAGTATGTCAACAGCACTCAGCAAAATGGCTTCTCCAACAACAGTGCATGTATGTATGTACAGAGCTAATGCATGGAGATGACCAGAACAGGGTTGGATGCGGGAAGAATGTTTATGTGATGTGGTCATGAGGCTGTACTTCTCCTGGCAATTATTCCATAGAGAGATTTTGGAGGAGATAATGCTCATAAGTCTAGTATGATTAGTTGCAAATATTAAGGTATCCTTCTTCTGGAAGTCTTACTATGTGTGCACGATTTGTATGAACTATTAAAAACTTTTTCTGTGTGTCAGCTTATTTGGAATCTGTGTACTAAAAGCACCAAAATCAACAGGAATTATTTAACCATACTATGAATATTTAAACTTTGTTTAAAAGTCTACTCTTTGGAGACTAAAATAAATCTACAGTAAATAAAATTCTAACTAACTTTTCTAGGGATGCACTGTATCTCCTAATTTTTTTTCCCATAATTTCTAGATGTTCAAAAAGCTAATAGTTTATTGTTAGTGACTTGAAAACTTCATATATAACAATCTACAGTGAAGTCACTGGGTACATTAAAAAAAAAGGGCAGTAACCGTTACATGATCTTTACTATGTGAATATTTCACTCCAAAATCTCAAATTTATCATATGGCATTTTATTCTGTGTTTTGGCATTCTGTGAGCACATCCTGCTTACCAGTTTTAGTAACAGTAATATTTAAATATTGAAGACTCATTATTTGCTTTGGGAATTTTTAAAGAAGGTCTTAGGGTTTTTGATTGTTTTTTTTTCTTAACCTCTTCTTCCCAAAGCTACCAGGTGCATTATTTGAAGAGACATTTGATGGTATATCAAGGGGAAAAAAAAAAAACCCAAACCCACAAACCCTGATTTAAACTCTTCCAACATTATTATTTGATGAAAGATTCAGAGTTCTACACAATATATTTTGTGAAAAGGCTTTAAATTGGGAATTTAAATTATTATTGCATAATTATGCAAGCTACCCATCATGTTGTCAACATTACAAAACAGTGTTTAAACAAAGTCAAATTTAAATATGCCAAAGTATTCAAAATTACCTCATGAATTCTTCCTGCTAGTTTTGCAAATCATTAATTATATGGTTTCTGAGAATAAATCACTCCAATTGCCTTTAGAAAATCTGACAGTCCCATGCAAATCTGAAAAAAATTATGCTGTATTTCTGATTTGAAGTTAGAAAAAAACTCTAAAATACAGTAGACCTAACATCCCAGCAGGATAATTACTTACAGAATAGAAATGTAAATAAGTATGATATACCAGAGTGATGTCCTGACCTATTGGCGCATTTGGCTTGTATTCATAGAATGTTTTGCATATTTCTTCTGCTTTGCACAAAAAATTATGGATTATGACTTTAAATTAAAACACAAGGTATAATATATAAACACTAGCACAAATCATACTTGCTAATCATGGCTTCCACGTGGGCTGCATGATGCTTGCTCTTAATGGACTATTGGGTCATAATTACGGTATCTGTGATTTAACAGGTGAAGCATTTTGGATTGTGCAGATTGTTATTACACTTATACAGATGAACCTATAGACACATCTACTGGTTGTTACTGTACTTTGTAATTCTTCACCTTTTTTTTCAGACTCCTGAAAATCCACAGCCTGTAAACAAATTAAAAAATGATAGTAGAACGAAAAGGGAATAGGCTGTTGAGCATTAGCAAATTGTTTTATAAAGAAGTAAATATTCCAAAAGGGCAAAAAAAAAATCACTTGAATTTTATGTATGTGAAGTTTTTTTGGAAAAGAATCTCTGGAATAGATTCAGTTTTGTAAGTGCTCTTAAAAACATTTTTCATGTGAAATAAATCAGATCCAGTGCTCTCTGCAACCACAGATGAAAGCAGGGAATGATGCTATTGTGGACATCAATAAATAGAATCCAGAGTGCAACACTGCAATCATACAATAAAAAAACCAAGTTTCTCTCAGTTTTGCTTTGTTATGTGAAGAACAAAGCACAAGGTGATAATGTCTTAGAGTCCTGAAAACTTGCTTTTTAAAATTTCTATATATATGCTCCAGTTTAATATCTAGGACATACTGACAGCAGAAAAAAAAAAAAAAAGCTAAACACATGGTGTCTGAATATTCTTCAAAAGTATTTATAAATATTGATGTTAGTAACTTACTTTTTATATATATAAAAATACACAAACCCCTAAACTTTTAAAGCCTATTTAACTGTATAAAATTCTACAAGTCGTATCCTTACCATTGTTTTTATTTTGCTTTTTTTTATGAATTGATCCTCATGGTCAGCTTACAGAAAAGGTAATGTATACTACTTTTAAAAATCTACACATTGCTTTCTTGTAAATGAGATCTCCAATTGAAAAGCCATATATCAATACTGCCTCCTAAATTAGAATTTTAAGCATGTGGGTGAGAACAGTGATCTCTGAAAATGTTTGACATAAAACCTACAATCAACTTGTAAAATGGTAAATTTAGGAAAAATATGCAAGACTGAAATAATAACCCGTAGATATTAAAAAAAAACACCTCACACTTAATGATCTGTATAACACTTTAAGACTCTTTAAATCCAAACACTCTTAAGATTTTTTCAAATTTGCACAGTGAATGAATAGTATTCATTCTATTCATTCACAGGGAATGAATACTATTCATTACTATTTGAAGTATGTTTTCAGGTGCAAATAATGATATTATGCAGTCCCTATGGATAAATACAGAAAATAGCACTCTGTTGAACAAAGTGATTATCAGACTTAAATAAATAAAAATATAAAAAAATCCCACAGAAATACTGTCTTAGTGGAATGTATAGATTGCTAGCGTCTAGGGTTTCATGAAACTCATTGAAGTATTATTTTTAAGAGGGAAAGACTCGCTGCTCCTTCTTTTCAGCTGCATTTGGTTAACATTAGATAGATGTCCAGCTGCAAGATTCTGTCATGATACAGATAATCTGCACTGGTTTTAATGGAATGAGGTATGGTTAGAACAGTTACAGGTCTGTCCCAGTGTTGTTATATGGCAACAGTTCTGAAATAAATGGCAATGCTGAAAGCAAACTAACACATGCATCCCTCAGGAAAAAGTTTTAAACATGTTCACTGTAGTTTTTACAGTCACGCAATTCCTGTAATGAATACCAGCTATGATGGTGTTTTTCCTTAACAGTTGAAACAATGACTGCACCAGCTCAGTGTGCATTCACTTCCTCTGAGTTCAGTAATCTAGAACTTAGGTGGCTAGGCTGTGCTGCACTGCCAGAAGATGGAGGAGAGAAATATACACAGCTCCAGAAATCAGTCCTTTGAGATAGATATCTAGGTACCAGTAATTAATTGTTTGCTTGGAGATGGCTGGCTGTTGACTATCAACGCAGCTGGACTAGATACATAAACTTGGGTAAGAGAAATTCCACCTTTTTAGCCTTAATGTTTACATTCTAATTCTCCTTCAGATGAACCTTTAATATTAGTTAACTGATAATAAGTTTTAGAGTAAGCTTCTTTTAGTGTGCTTAATTGTTCATTGTTTCTGCTGTACAGCATGATATAAAAGAGGCTTTATCTCCCAATAAAAGACTTTTTTGTTTGCTTTTCTTTCAGGAGGAAGAAATTGTTGATTGGTGGAGCAAATTTTATGCTTCAGTAGGAGAACATGAAAAATGTGGACAGTATATTAAAAAAGGATATGACACTTTAAAGGTATTGCTCAGGATAAAATAAACATACCTCAATGTTTATAGGCCTAAAACCTGGTCAGAGCTGTGCCTTTTGGTTTTTTAAATGATCTTCAAAATTTAACTGTACATGATTTCCTGTAAAGGTCCATTACTAATGCATGTGATGAAATGAGGGTTTTAAGAAGATATCTTTGCTTCTTTTCTGCTTAACTACACTTACTAAGAGTTGTATTAAGAGTTTAATCTAACCTTCAGTCAAATGGACTTTAACTCTTGACTTCTCTGGGTGCCAAGCAGATCCTAAATAAACGTACACATTGAGAAAGTATGAACGCAGAAGATCAGTACTTTTACTGTTTGTTGGTTAAAAGTTGAAGCCAGACGCCTTTCATTTCCCATCTAATACGCCTAACAGAGAAAATAAAGATAAGCTTGTGAAATGCTATTTACTCTGGTTTTAACAAGGCCTGAATTAAGTTTGGTAGCATGTTCTCCAAACATTGCATTTGCTTCCACTTTGATGTAGAAGTAAAAATAGATCCAAATGCTTTGGTTCCTTAAGATATTCCATCAAACATACAATACAGTTTGCAATGCCACAAGGGTGGATCTGATATGTATGGTAATTTCTAAACTGCACTTTTCTTCCTTTTCCTTTTCTTTTTTTAAGGTGTATGACTGTGAATTGGAAAAAGTACCTGAATTTAATAGCTTAACAGACTTCTGTGATACATTTAAACTATACAGAGGCAAATCTGAGGACAGTGATGATCCGTCAGTGGTTGGGGAATTCAAGGTAAATTTCAAATAATGGGGAACAACCAAATGGTAGATGCAGTCTTTTGTATGTAAGTGGTTATCACTTAAGGAAGTCTACATGCAAGCATTTCAGCTGAAGTATGGATGCATGCATTAATAGGGGCAACAGGTGCTCGTAAGTACTTAGGTACAGGCCCTTCTTTTTCAAGGAAAGCACAGCTACACATTGCTCACACTAAATGTGATACATGTTAATTTAAAAGAAATATCATTTCTGCTAATGTGATCTTCCCTGGTACCTGTGGAACAGAACCTTCCCAGATAACCTCTAGAACACCTGCAGATGTTCTGAGTGAAGTACATTTTTAGAATTAATTTGGAAACGGTATTTTGTACTATTTCTGTGACTCTGCCTATGACTTTTAAAGATTAAAATAATGTTAACATGTGTAAAAAAAACCCAAACAAACAAACAAAAACAAAAAACCCAAAAGTTAAATGATGCTTTTGGAGAGGGAAACAAATATGACATATGTGTTAGGTATTCTCAGCTGGACCAAACTGAGTAATTGCATTGAAATCAAAAGAGCTGTATTGATTTAAATCGGCTAAGGATATAACCTTTGCCTTTGTAGTGAGTCTTATCCAAAACACACTAAAGTAAAACAAAAGACTTCTAAGTGACTGTGGATCAGGCTATAATTTTGCTACTCCTATATAAAACAGAGTGTGTATGTGTAGGATAAATAAGAAAAAACAAACCTAGCAGAGTGACTTTTCTACATTTATCCTGACTGAGTCTTTATTATTTTTTAGGGATCCTTTAAAATCTATGCATTACCTGATGATCCCACTATTCCAGCTCCTCCTCGCCAGTTCCGTGAGCTACCAGACAGTGGTCCTCAGGAGTGTATTGTGCGAATTTATATTGTTCGAGCTTTGCAGCTTCAACCCCAGGATAATAATGGGCTGGTGAGACTTTTTGCTTTTAGAATGACTGTGAGCTAACTCTGCTGTAGTATATTTTTTAAAAAGTTAGTCTTGATAACTATTTCTTAACAATATTTTTTTCTTATTTTAAATAGTGTGATCCTTATATAAAAATATCCCTAAGTAAAAAAGTAATTGAAGACAGAGATAATTATGTGCCTAATACTCTCAACCCGATTTTTGGCAGGTAACAAACTTTTTTGCATTTTCAGTGTATTGTATTTTATTGTATTTTTTTGTTTTCCTATTTTTTAAGATAAACCATTATTTGAAATATCCAATGCTCTATTCCTAGTTATATACTGATGGTTAATTGTGAGTAAAGTTGCATAAGGCATTTCCCTTTGAAATCATTGGACCACACAGGTGTTTGGCTAGTCTATAGATTTTCTGTATCACATGGGTAGATTGCACAAAGTCAAACAATGTGTATATGTTAAAACCGCCCTGTGTTATGCATACAAGAATAACAAAATATGCTTCTAGAATATGGGAAAAGTTTTAACTCTGAAAACTACTTGGATGTCACAATGAGTAATCAGCTTAACATGTATTCCCAGTACACTGGTCTTTCCTTCCAAGGCTAATGGTATCTTTGAAATATATGAATAGAAAAATACTAATTAGGAACAGAGAGGTTACATCATCTTTATAACTACTAATGAATTCTGGGTCTGATTCGGTGTCCGGAGTTAGAAGAGGATTTACATTAGAAAGTTAGGAGAGGAGGACTAGAAGGATCATAAAGAGTTTGGAAAGCATACTTTGCAATGACATGCTACAGGATTTCAGTTGTTCAGATTATGCAAAGAAAGAGAGAGCAAAGAGACTTGATTACAGGTGCAAAGTACCTTCAAAATTCCAAGTTTTTCCAGAATGATTCTGGAAGTCAAAGTTTAAAGTTAGACTAGAAATAAAATAAACAAACAAACAAAAGATGCAGAGAATAATTAACCATGGAATACTTTACCTCAAGGGTAATGGATTCAGCAGCAGTAGGAACTATGAGGCTGCACATCTTGAAAGTAAATTCAGAGAATTAATTGGAGAAAACTCTATATTTTGTTTTGTGTAGGATGGCTAGATGACAGAATAATCCCTTCTAGTCATAGAAGCTAAACATTTGGACCATATTTTTTAAGGTTCCAACTGTGTATTCTGGTAAAAAAATTTAAAATTTCTAATCATACAGAAACTATGGATTGAACAACTATCCATTTTACAGAGTGGCTGGCAGAACCACTGTTTCTTTCTTGGTCCCAATTCAAGCTGCTGCAGAGAAAACATCTAAGTAATACATTGTGCAGAAAGGAAGGATGTAATATCCATAGGAGTACAAACAGAATTATTAATAAGCGCAAATAGAAATAGGAGCATGAGTGGTAACTACTGCTACATTTATCAGCATTGGAAGCATCCCTTTAATATCTTTAAAGGCTATTGCTCAAAAATAAACTAAAAAGTGGATTTTTAAGGGTGGGGGTTTTTTTTAAGTTTAAAAATAAAAAGTATTGCTCAAAGAGCAATAGTGTTAACCGGACATTTTTGTGTTTAGAATGTATGAACTCAGCTGCTTCTTGCCTCAAGAAAAGGATCTGAAAATTTCAGTCTATGACTATGACACATTGACTCGTGATGAAAAAGTGGGTGAAACCATAATTGATCTTGAGAACAGATTCCTTTCTCGTTATGGATCTCACTGCGGCATCCCACAGCAGTATTGCATGTAAGTAATTTTGTCTATTGAAAATTTGTATTTGTTAGATCTACTACCCAGTCTCTGTAAAAAGTCTGGGCTTCCTTCATCTTAATTATATGGTTAAAAAACAATGCTATGGCTTCTCATGGGTGTTTGTTGTGCTCACTCTATCATCTGAATTCCAAGTTAAGCTGCAAAGTCTTCAGAAGAGCCTTGGCTGAAAACCATGATGTCAAACATTTTAATATTCTCTTTATATGGTAATGTGTGTTATTTCTGTCCAGAAAACACACACGTAACAGAATTTTCTGACCTACTCATGGAAATAAATGTGAAAGCATCTATTAGTGTAAATTATTTTGATATGTAAAGAAAAAAGCACTCTCTCTTGAAGGTAATTGAGCTGGTACAAAATTATGTCACTGTATCAAACTCGAGGCCTCAATCTAGGCAGTTACAGTGCTGCCCTTTCTGAATTAGTTTAATACATTTTACATGATGTGTAAATGCCCTGAATGATGAATAATTTTAGGATGTGTTTCTGTTGCTTTCCTAAAAGTTCAGGTGTGAATACCTGGCGTGATCAACTAAAACCAACCCAGTTATTGCAAAATGTAGCCAGGTTTAAAGGCTATGCTCCTCCTGTCCTCTCTGAGAACGGTAGAAAGATTAACTACGGGGGACGAGACTATACTTTGGAGGAAGCTGGTGAGCTTGTTCACTTATTTTATATTTATGTCTTAAATTCATATTGATACAAATATAAAAAATTTCAGTTATTTATGGAAAATTAGAAAAAATCTTTGAATTTTAATGCTGAGCACAGTTTTCTACTCAATTTTAAATAGCTGGGTTTAAATTTTTTAAAATTTCAAATGTAAATTCTGGTTCATGAGCCCCTGTTCTTTTTCCATTTCTTTTATTTCAGAAGCTAACAAAATTTTGCACCAGCATCTTGGTCCTGCTGAAGAGCGGCTAGCCCTTCATATCCTCAGAACCCAGGGTTTGGTACCCGAACATGTGGAGACGAGGACCTTATATAGCACCTTCCAGCCCAACATCTCCCAGGTACTACGAACCGGTTTTCTTCTGGTTTCTTGAATGCAGAAATGGAGCATTCCTGCATTTATATCATGTTGTCAATAGAGTGGTATCACTCAGGGGGAAGAGGGCTACGAATTAATATTACTTGGCTGAGAAACTAAAGCAGGTTAGTCTAGAAGCATAACAAAATGCAGTTATGTTTTGCCATGACGACCCCCAAATGACACCTTAAATGCTGACAGAGTGGAAATTGGGAAAGATTTATTTATTACTTTGTTACTGAAATAAACTGGAATATGTGTTTAATACCTCACCAACAATAAAGGAGACAGTCCGGCTCAAGAGATTCGTAGCTACGTTCAACAAGTGAGACCAAACTTATCATTTCTCTACAAGGTCCAGAGGTGCTAGTTTAAACATGAATTCTTATATTGGACCTCTCTGTTAGAGAGGAACAAAGGCTAACATTTGTTTTCTACCATTTAGTAACTCACCAGTGGTTGTTTTTTTAAGTTTCTGCAGCAACCAGAAAACTTACCTGCAAAAATAAAGCGGCTTGCATTTGAAATAGAGTATAGAATCTGCAGTGGTTGCCTTACTTCAGAGTCCAGTTAAGGGGGCTGATCATCTACACTGGGCAGGTCACCAGCTGCAAACTAGCAGCCACATGTCTAACACTGTACTTAATACCACCTCTGACAGAACAGAAACTTGGACCTACAGAATGAGAACTGTTTAGGCACCTAACTTGCACTGAATTTGCTAGGAATTAACGTCCCTACCGTCTTCCAAATTCTTGGCATCGTTCATTTGAAGAACCTTATATAACATGATGGATTGGGCTTGCTCCTATCTGAAGTCTGTAGAAGTTCTGACATTGGTAACATGAGTGAGCTCTGCTCTGTGGCTAAAATTAGTACTAAGCGTGTCAATAAGCAGTTCCGTGGAATTAACCATGACAAAGCCTGTGTGCAACAAACAATCCCTCATCCATCTTCTCCACTGCTACAGGGAAGGCTCCAGATGTGGGTTGATGTTTTCCCCAAAAGCTTAGGACCTCCAGGCCCTCCCTTCAACATCACTCCCCGAAAAGCCAAGAAGTGAGTATCTGTATATACTACATACCATCTGGCAGGCCTGACAAAGGCAATTCAATTCTTTTTCCCCAAACATCTTCTCTCTTAGGTATATCTTGCGGGTGATTGTCTGGAACACCAAAGATGTCCTTCTGGATGAAAAGAGCATCACAGGGGAAGAAATGAGTGACATTTACGTGAAGGGGTAGGAGCACCCTGTTATGTAACACTTACAAATGAATGATGTTCAGAATGTCCTGGGAATGCCTACACTGTGGATTCCAAAGATTATTTGGTTCAGCCAAGTTAATGCGCACTACAGCCTCTGAAATACTGCTAACCTCAGAGAAGTATAGAAATACTATGAGATAAAATATGACCAGTTAATGTGCAGTGGAGGATCGCAGAAGTTCAGCTCTTGAGATGGGAAGCAACTGAAAAGATAGTGAGTTAGCTTTGGTGCTGCATAACCTGAAATCTTTCTTTTTACGTTTCCTAGTCTTACTGTAAATAATTCAATAGATATCAGAGAAATATACTACTAGGCTATTGATCTAATTTATCCTTAAAAAAGAAGTAAAAAAGCCCCACCAACAACTCACCACTGGTACAGTACTGGTCTTAGCAGATCAGAAATTCAGTTCAGATGTTTCTATTTACAGTGCCAAATTGGAACCAAACTGAGAAAGGGTGTGAAAGACTCTCCAACCTTCTATGAGCAACTCTTACAGCTTGTTTGCAACTACTTAATGACATGGTTACAGTACAAATAAGCACCAGTGTAGTCCCACTGCAAACACCAGGCACATCTCTCTGTATTTTCAGATGGATGCCTGGTAATGAAGAAAATAAGCAGAAAACTGATGTTCATTACCGATCATTGGATGGTGAAGGGAACTTTAACTGGAGATTTGTTTTTCCTTTTGACTATCTCCCAGCGGAGCAACTCTGTGTAGTTTCCAAAAAGGTAAGTATTTCTAAAGATATCAATACTTAGAATACAGATTGTAATTAGTCTGATAGTTTTGTACCTACATATTGAAACAGACAGTTTGGCTCAGTTCTGCATACTTTTCTCAAACTGCTATTCAGATTCAATTTTGCCTTTGAGCTAGGAACAACACACTGGCAACAACAGCAGTCTCCTCTTAGCAAGGGCAAGATTAGATCCTTAATACTTCCACCAACCACAGAATTCACAAGTACTAACAGACTGCAGCTTTGAATTTTCGTAAGTAATTTTAAAAAGGGGCTTGGGTTTCGTTTTTTAAAATTTTAGGAACATTTTTGGAGTCTTGACCAGACAGAATTCAGAATCCCACCCAAACTGATCATTCAAATATGGGATAATGACAAGTTCTCCTTGGATGACTATCTGGGTAAGACTTCTAAGAAAAGAATTATTCTTGTCTCAAAGTAAGAGATTAAAACCAAACAATTTTAAATTATCGCATAAGGATTGTGTTTACAAAGTGAGCCACTGAGCATGCAAATACACTCCTGCTTTCCTGCACAGTACAGGGTTACTTGTCTTCATGAATGAATGAGTGAATATTCACTCAGTAAGGGCCTACTTGCAGGTAAACCAAGATACTTTTCATTCAGGTAAGCCCAATCACAAAGTCCATGAAATGATAATGGTCATGAAAACTTACTTTGCTTCTTTCTTTAAGTAAAATTATTTAAAACAAGAGTACTTCAATCTAAGTAAGAGTACTGACATAAGGCTGTAATTTAGCTTAAGCAATCTACCTCAGACCTTTATTAATCCCTACTTTTTGTAGAGATACTGCTCTGCAGAAGATTCTCTGCCCTGTATTAAGACAGCTCCAAAGTCTTTAGCTTACAAGCTAACCATAGAGGCCTCAAAATCTGAAAACAAATAATTGATTTATAACCATCATTAAAGTTAGCTAAATTATGTATTTAACTATCAGAAATTACATTAGTATTACATTGCTGTATTTGGTTGTCTTCTGCTTAGGGGTGTGGGGAAAAACACCCTCTATTAAAAATCAAGTGATCTTGCATTAAAAAAAGGGGGAGGAGAGCTTGCTAAGTCCAGTTTAACACCAGCACTTTCAACACCAGCAAGATGGGCTTAAACACAGGCTGATGTGTCCCACTTCCCTGCCTCACCACATCCTTAGACAAACAAGAATGTAATGTGTAGGTTGATTGTTTTTCCTGTATAACATGTTTAGAGATAGGAAACATTGATGTTGAACCACTGTGCTCTATGGTTGGTTGTGTATGCAGTGTTTGGGTTTTTTTATCCATCTCCTAGGCTTTGTGGAACTTGATTTACACAAAACAATCATTCCAGCAAAAGCTCCAGAGAAATGCAATATAGACATGATTCCAGAATACAAGGCAGACGGTTCTCAGAAGGCTCCCAGGACCGCCTCTCTCTTTGAACAGAAATCCATGAAAGGATGGTGGCCATGTTATGTTGAAAAGGATGGCTCCCGTATTTTAGCGGTATGATTATTACTCCTTTAAAAAGTACTTAAAAGATGCTCACCTTGCTTTTCAAATTATAAAGACAGACTGTAAAGAGTCCCCTGCTTAGCTGTTAGATTTCAGTGGATAGACGGAGGAGTAAATAGAACATTCCACGCACAAGTTCAGGAATTTTGCTCCATCAACAATTTTTTGTTTCAAAGTATGAGTTTAACACGTAAATTTGTTTATTCTGTTTAACTTGAAGGACTCTGGCACCAGGTTGAGTCATGTTATCTCGCCAAAGCAGCCAATAGAGTTATTGGGTGAATGAATTTATCACATCACTGCTTAGGAAAAACACAAGACATCCTAAATGCATTAAAGACTAAAGAAAATAGTTTAAAAATCCAAAGCATTTTTGTGCACATCAAGTATAATTTATATACTGAGAACCCAGACTAGCTTCATGATTATGAAGGGCAATCAGAAGACAAAAGCATTTTAACCTGTTCTATGAAGAATATAAATGCATATTTATCACTTGCTAGAGTATTAAGCCTTTCAAGTATATCTGCTGCTTCCTTCTGATGTTTTTGCCTTTAAACTTTATTACTGGAATTTAGTAAATGAAGAAAAATATTCAGAAACATCTATCAGCCATAGCAATATAAAAAATGAGATGCTTGGTCATTTGGAAAAGATGCAGTCCTTGGGTTGTTCTTGAAAGAAGAGAAGGATTGGTTTTTGTTTTGCTCTTGAAAGAAGAGAAGAACTGGTTTTGTGTTGCTAAATTGGAAAAAAACAATGTATAGCTTAAAACAGAACTACAAATGAATTAGCAGAACCATTTTATGTACTGTGATTTTTTTATTTTCTATTTGTCATTCTCTGATACTGTGATGTGACACTGTCATAGTGCAGAAATAATTATATTTTGGGAAGGAAATGGGAAACACACAGATGCACACAATATACTGATCCCAAACTCTGCTGTATAAGTACCAAGCAAGTACTATTAGTGCTGTTTCAATAAGATGCTTGTCTCATGCTACATGTTTTCTGAAGGGTAAAGTTGAAATGACATTGGAAGTTGTCAATGAAAAAGAAGCTGAGGAAAGGCCAGCTGGTAAAGGAAGAGATGAACCCAACATGAACCCCAAACTAGATCTACCAAAGTAAGATCTTTTTCCCTTGCTAGCTTGAGAAATATATAATATCTAGCTACTATGATGTTCTTGACAAAATCTGCATGCAGTAAAGGATCTACTAGACATCCAATTACCCTTTGCAAAACTTCATTTGTAAAAGCCAGTCTTGTTTCCTTCTGCAAGCATTAGGGTAAAATGCAAGGTGGTATTCAGTATTAATGGCACACGTTTACTGAAACTGCTATCTTACATTACAAAACTATCTGTGTTTTCCCAGCCTCCAAACCACAGTGTTTTAATGTGTTATATTCTCATGCTTAAGTATTCCCTGTTTTTATAGTATGAGTAATATTTGTTTCTTTCAAAATGCAGCCGACCAGATACTTCCTTCCTTTGGTTTACAAATCCCTGCAAGACAATGAAATTTATTGTGTGGCGCAGGTTTAAATGGCTCTTTATAGGCCTTGTCATCTTGCTGATTTTACTCTTGTTTGTTGCAGTACTCCTCTACTCATTGCCGGTAAGAATTTTTAAATGTTGCTGTTCTTCAGCTGTGGTACGAAGCTAGCTTATATATGAGTCATCAGCAGGATACAGTCCTTACTCAGACAAGAGGTTCTGTCAATTCAGTTTTAGCAGGGAGATAGGGATTATATCCTTATAGCTATAAAAAAATTCAACTGATTTTTGTTGAGAAACAATTAAGATTTATGTTATAACTTACCTATTAACTAAAGATGGAGCAAATGAGTGCTTTAGAAGTGTTAATAACCTACACAATTAAAAATAGTTAATAGATGGTCTAGAATCTGGTTTTCCATCTACTTTAATCTGAAATATCTTACTAATTTTTACTGTATTTTAACTGAAATTACCATGCCCTGAATACATTGTGATCCATTTTAATATCTTAAATGTCTTTTACAAAACGATACTGAAGTATTTTGTGTGCATCTTTTTACACCTGTTGTTTCTTCCCTCCTCCCCCAACAGAACTATTTGTCAATGAAGATCGTGAAACCAATTTAAAGAAGAGTTTTTTACCTCGTCTTTTTACATAGTAATGAGGTTTCGCCTCAGGCTGTGGACCAAATTCAGCAAGGCTCTCCATCCTTTTTATCTGCTAGTATTTGGAACTGTAAAATAGATAAGTAAGAATTTAACCAAGGTTAGCCAAGGTTCAAGGGGTCATGACAGGTGTTTTTAAAAAACAAAAGATAAACCCCCTCATGTTCCATGTACTTTTTTTTTATTCCAGTAGTATCTACACATGGTAAAGTTCTGACTTCCTTGCTTTTAAACTAGATTTTTCATAAAAACCACTGAGGAGGCTACCTGCTATCACTATCTCCATTTTTTTTAATGGATACTTCCTTCTGAGAATTCCTTTCTATTGGGCACACTTCGAAACTTTGAATTTTAATTTAATGAAAAACAAGCACTACTTATGTATACCAAAGAAACCTCACAGTGCAATCAAAGAAGGGTTAGACATTGTTTCTAGAAAAGTTTTCAGCATCGTGCTGCTTAAAATTTTTAATTACTGCACTGTAGACTTGACAACGCTATATATGTGTCTTGACAACAGCTGCATGCGCATAGAAACAAATAATATACAGTTTACTTAGTATAATTTACAAATGTTTAAATAAACCTATCCACAAGTAAAATGCAAGTTTCCAGTTTTCTTTATCTATTGCAAAACTACAATGCATTAGGTATTGTATAGTGTCTATCAGAGGATGTAGTGCCACAAATCTGGAGGTTAAGGTATTTTACTGTTATCTTTACAATGAAGAATAAGGAAATAGTTCTGCGCAAAGTTCTAATGAATTTCTTCATTAATTAGAAAATTAATAAAGAAATTAAATTTGTTGAATAGTTTCATTATACTCCTTGTATTTAGAGATGATCTTGAATCAAAACATAAGAGGATACACAACCCAGATTCAACCCTTGTTTTTGAAATATGATCGGCACAGGGGAAGTATTTTATTTAGCCTCATTCTCCTCTCCCTAGGCACAGTAAAATATAATCTGCACTAAAAATCAGGTTATAGTCTGGGATTCCACTTCACTTTTATGGAGGGCCAAAGCAGAAGCATCTCTCTGAACATTCTCTGGTGCTTGAAATGTAGGAAATATGCAGCAGAACCTGAAATCGACATTTTGTATGATTGTCACACTCTTGACTGGATAAAGACTTCAGCTGTCTTTAAAAAGATGGCAAAATTAACTGCAAGAATGAATCAGTCTTGAAAAAATCTCTGTCCTTGTATTTAGTGGCACACTTAATGCTTCCTTATAACACAGCACTGTAAAATAAGCTTGCACTTCTCAGGCAAAATAAGTAAATTATACTGACTTAATTCTGTTGAACAAGCTAGGGTAAAGGTATTACATGAAATAATTTCCAGAATGTGAAGTCCTGTTGGCTAGAGTGGAGCAAGCAGGGGTCATCCTGTCAAAAAGATAACAACGCCTTTATTTTTTAGTTGTTAAGAAACTCTCAAGCATCTTGACCTATCAACAAGAGCTCAGAGCTGGAACTAATCACCATCCAGATGGATTGTCCCTTCACTAATGATGAAACAGCACTCCAGAAATAACTGGCAATTTGCTAATGTTTGATTATCCACTATTAAAATCTGTCTCAATTAATGCCATAAATCTGACAGACAGTAAAAATCACAGCAGCCTTATTTTCATTGTAGGACAAGAAAGTGCGTTGCTTGTAGGGATTGTAATTAGAAAGCATTTAACTTGAAAGAGCATTCCCCAGAAAACAATTGTGAAATGGAGCAGAGATCTGAGCAAGCCTGTTCACCTAGCATTTGAAGAGTGGCAGGTACTGCCCTTCTGAGTTGAGTTCACCCTCTTCCAGATGCCTTTTTGTCCAAGCATGCATAGGCTTGATAGTCACTACAGTTAGGCAATGCCATTAAAAACATAACTGAAGAGTCTGAGAAGCCATTCTATCTCCCAGGCTGCTCCAGTAACAAACAAAAGAAAACACATGTTCACAAGAAAGAAAACGTGATCATTAATATTTACATACAGTGCTAGTCAAAGCTGTAATTCCCTGGTGTAGCTGCTGTGCGTGACTCCAACGTACAATAGCTTTTTGCCTAGTTCAAACAGTTAGCAAAGATTTAGCCTTGTGCAGGGAACAGCTTTACGCTGCTCTTGTTCTGCACTGACTGCTGGGATGATCACTGTGGCCAGGACAGCTCTGTACTGCTCCAGTTGCCAGAAACTGAGGCAAACACCTCTGAGGCCACAGAAAAAAAGGAGAGAATGTAGATGTGTCTGATATCACTCCTCCGTATAACAGGAAATTACTTAACCCCATGAATTTGCTTTGCCTAAACTGATAAGCTGACAAATATTTTGGCCTGTGAGCTGATGGGGCCAGTTCAGCTGCACTCACTCCTGTCATTGAGTCCCAAGTACACAGACTCTGTGCTTCACAGAAAAGATTATCTGAGTCTAAAATGACTTCTCTGTTCTGGGAGAAGAAAATGTTTGATGACCTTACGATCGCTGCACATGCACGTCATTCAAACACAAGATGCTAGCTGGCTGAAACAGCCAGCGAAAGGCTAAAGCTAACCGGAAAGTGCTTTTAACAAAAAATGGCTAAATAAAAGCAGTATGTCAGAGTCCTCCTGTCGCTGACGTCATGTAGGTTCAAACAACAGCAGCTGCACTCTGACACATTCAGGTATCCAAGCAGCATGTGACTGCCTGGCGCTCGCTTGCTTTAGTCACCCCAAACCCTGACTACTGGAATGGGCTGTAGGGCGGTTAACAGCTACTGTCATGTGCTTTAGAAGTAGAGAGATTGTACAAGAAAGAATCATCATGTAGCTCAAGAAGAAAAATTTGCACCTAAACCAGTGTAAAGTGTGGAAAAAAAAAAAAGTGTAAGATAAAGAGGCAGTAAACTCACCAACACCTACACGCTGTTCTTGCATTTCTTTGAACAACCACAAGATGACATCCCAAGTCTCATGTGTTCACAAAGGCCTTCCAGTACTTCTGTTTTGTTCCTATCCTAAATGCATCTCACATACGGAGATGAACAAGATAGATCTGAAATTTAAGGAAAAACGCAGTCCCATCCAAGTCCATTGCTTCTAAGAGTATTTGGAAAGCACAGCTGTTAGCGCCTTTGGGACCTGCCTATTATATACAAACAGAAAGTGACTCCATGTGTGGACCCCACTGACTCCAATGCTGTTGTAAGTAGGATTTCCACTCCATGCCGCTAGATGCTGAAGTATCTGTTTAGCAACTTAAAAGCAGTACCAAAGAGCGAGATGGCAGCATTCAGTGCTGAGTCTCATGTCAGTGCTAGCTCAGCTAGTAAACAGCACTCAGCTTTTTTCCATTGCTCGGTTGTGTGTGCCATGTATGCAGACAGGCTGTCACATGTGCAGACAGGGACCTGAATTAGAAAGACAATTTGCTAACAAAGGAAAACGAGAAAGTTTTTTAAAAAAATTCACATGCAGAAAAGAAATCAGAATACACAGTATGTCTGTCAAGTCTAACCACACTCTGACCACAAAGCTACCCTTCAAAAATGTTTATCTCCTTTGTAACCTTTGCTGTGGCTAAGAGATTAAATCCATTGACAAGTGCAAGATGAGGAACACAGTAGGGGGAAAAAACACCCCATACTTCCCTGAAGCCACCAAAAAATCTCTGAATGCATTATAATTGCTTATGAAAGACTCCAGGGCAGTTCTGTTCCTTTCTCAGACACACAAGATGTCAGGACTAGCAGCAAAAAGCACTGGGGCATTCAGGGCATGGCAGGAGGGGCACAGACTCCCTGAACTGAGCAGTGGGACCGCCAGCCACCTCAAAGGGATCCGCAAGTGCCAGCACAGAGGAGTGAGGCGCTTGCTGAATTCCTTTAGGGGAGCTACCTAGAGTTGGTCGGTGAGAGACAATGAGCCTTCAGCACGTCTTACACGAGTCGAAGCGCACGCCCTGCACCTCACAGCTCAGGGCTGCAGCAGGGCGCCAGCATCCACATGGGTTCTGCAGACCAAACCACCTCCCCTCCATTCCCTTCTGCAACACTACTGCTACCACAACAGCAGTGCTGGGAAGTGGTCCCACCAACACCGCCTCAGTAACGGCACGCCCAGCCAGCCAGCAGGTTTTGGTTTAAACATTTCAGGCAGAGAAGTGAACTGAACCTGCACTTCCAGTGTAATTCCTGTCACTGTTAGGGAATTATTGTAAAACAACAGAAGCCACCATCACCATCATCTTCTAAAAGAAAATGTGGGCGTTCATTACGGAAGCCGGTTGTACTCTCAGACTGCCTACTGCCTCCGGCCCAGGCTTTTGGAGATACTGAAACTTTTGGTCATGATGAAGGTTAGGTGCTGAGCTGCTCAGCTCTAAGAATACACACATACTGCCAGAAAGAAAGAGATGCAGAACTAGGAGTGACTGAAGAGTTTATATAAACCTTAAGTGCCACTTGCTGTTAGGCAGTAATGGAAAAATTACAGATTTGCACCTAAGCACCTGAACTCTCGTCAGTACCTCTTTACACAGCTATGCCCTCTGTTGGGTCTGCCATTGCGAGCAGGTCCATACAAAACAGCAATTAGGAAAAGTAATAAAGTTAGAGGCATCATCAAACAGGGAACAATGAATAAACCAGAATATCTTACCGTGTTGTATCAATCATACTCATCTGATGTTCAAAATTCATATTTGATTTTGCTACAGGTCTCAAAAAAAACCACTTTATAAATGAATAAAGATTTAAATGTGGACAATGAAAGTAATCAAGAGCAAGCAGGAAGGATAAGGCCTCCTGTACAAGAAAAGCTTGAGGTCAGCACTAACCTGGAAAGTGACAGAGTAACAAGAACACAACAGATATCTAAAGTAAACTACAGAGGGGTAGAGAACATACAAATCAGATGCCTTGCTGCAGGGACTGTATTAAAACCATGCACATGCACACATGAAGACTTCTTCCCCCTCAAAACCTTCAAACTAAAAGGCAAAACATTTACAAAAGGTTAAAGGCAATGTTTTAATGCAGATTTTAGACAACTGTTGGAACACAGTGGCAGAGTATATTATTTGGTTTAAGAACAAAGAAAAGCTGTAATACCTCCCTGCATTTACATATTAGGACAACATTACAAAATACACTAGCTCTTATACTTCCCTGCCCCCCCGCTCACTGGCAGGAATCCCCAGGACAGTATTCTCGCACAGACAGCGCTGTGCAACTGGCAGCAGGATTATACACTCACAGCTGTGAGAGATGCCCTTCCTTGCAGAATTCCCAAGTTTCCTAGCCTTGAGTCCATATTCCTTACTACTCAGGTTATCAGATAAAATACTACAAAGAAGTGCTCTCTAAAGATCATGGACCAGCTTCAAAGTCACCATTCCAGTGGGGCCATGGCTTCACAATCATTGGCATTGGTGGCATTACTAACTTTAGAGATTTATTCCTATTCACCACCATGCCCTTGACTAACAAAAGCAGACTTAGAACAAAAGGAAACGCCACCAACCTCTTCCTACACTCTCTGAATTTTTTTAGTGTGGAGACTATTCTCTTATTTGCTTCAAACCATAGTTGGAAGAAATCATGGGTTATGGCCTTGAGAAGAATATCTTAAGCTGATGTAATCATCAAACTAAATATTCTCAAACTGAGTTGTCAGGAGGTTCCTTTGCCCCAGGACTCTGTTTCAGGACCGCAGGCAGACTCAGGGAGACAAGAACTCATCAACTGCACAGGAATGACCTTCAGAAGAATTTATTTGCTCATAGGAGGGCAAGTATAATAGGGAAAATAAAAATAAATAAAAAAATAAAGTAACAAAAAAAGTACTTAGCCACCAGTTCACATATGTACCAAAAATGGGTATGGACATTGCAAACATGACAACTTATCAGTCGAGATAAATAATCCTTTAAGAAGCCCAACACTTACTCTGAATGTGAAAGACAGATCCTAGGATATGCTAAAACAATGAAAGTAGTACGGTTAGTAGCAAAACGCTAGACATCACTATCTTGGGGGAAAGCATCTGGCTT
The DNA here is from genome assembly GCF_030463565.1 of Pelecanus crispus. Taxonomy (NCBI): domain Eukaryota; kingdom Metazoa; phylum Chordata; class Aves; order Pelecaniformes; family Pelecanidae; genus Pelecanus; species Pelecanus crispus. Next base: position 19,082,516 of record NC_134652.1, on the reverse strand, counting down.
CTGCAGCAAAATTCCAGATTTTGTAACACCCCTTTCCCTGATTTCGAGGGGAGAAACTTTGCAGAAGTATTTTGTGTATGAATCTGCTCAGCTTTTACTCCCGCATACAGGAAGCCTTTGTTTTAATTAACACAGTTAACAAATGTTTTGTTCAGATAGCTCTCTGGCTGGGAACTGGTAGCTCAGTTAATTAGCGCCTTCACTTCAGCCTTACGCCCTTACTTCTCGGGTGCAAGAAGCACACAGGGGCCTCCGAAGGCGACTTGCGGCCTCGGCACCTCTGGGACTCCAGCGACGAGCTCCTGCTCTGGACCTCTGACACTCCCTGGCCTAGCACAGGAGATCGAGTTCAGTGGGCTTTTTTCAAAGCCAAAGAGCTCCTGCTTCGGAGTAGGAGGCAGCCAATTAAACTTTTAAAACTAATCCTGCCCGCATCAGAGCGGTCTAGCCCAAAATACACGCATTCTACCACATAATCCACCTGCCCTCATGGAAAAGCCTGCACTCTATATGCACTATATATGTATAACTGCTACTTTACAATATTAAGAAAGGAAAAAAAAAAAAAAAAAAAAAAAAGGCTGAGACAAGTATTTATGCAAGAAACAAAGGAACCGGAACACCTAGTGAGATCATCATCTGCTGTCACCATACAGGGGCTCTGTTATTGGGGACCTATATTTTTTTTAATTCTGTTTCTTGCCTTAAAAAATCCTGAAAGATAGTCCCAGTGTGCTGGGAGTTTAAACACAAAAAAAGTAGACAGATAGAAGCAATCAGCTCTGAGAAAGGATTTACTTTTACTTCAATTGCACAAGTATATGTGCGTGTGTTTTTAATTAGAAATAAGATGTCTCCACTCATCTTGCTCCGATCCATGCTGTGCCAACTTAAACCCTGCCAATGAATCCGAATAGTCAGACAAACCTCTGTCCCTCCCCAAACATCCACCATTCACATTAAATAAAACACATAACAATGGAGGGAAAATAGACCTGAAAAGAGCTTATTTCCAAATGTAAAGGTCTAACCTGAGGGTAGCTATTTTCATGCAAATCTGAATTCTTCTTGCTCATCTACATAGACCAAGAATTATCTGTTCACTTAACACTCTAAGCTTCTCTTATGCGATTAACAGGGAGGAGCAAATTAAAGGAAAATGGAATGGAAATCCCCCAAAGCAATGAAAGAGAACCCTACCTCCCCTGCTCCCAAACTAGCAAAAGACCCTGAAAACAAACTTGTGCTCTCAGGGCAATAAGGAGGCGCAGCAAAAGCCAGGCCAGCCTGCCAAATTACGGCAGAGTTCTGCTGTTAGCATCAGTTCTAAGGACTGCTCTGCTCTTTGTCCCTTTTGGAGCACATAGGAAAACGTCTTCAGTTCAGCCACCCTCCAGATCCGTCTTGCCTTTGCAAAGCTCACGCAGCACAGATGCTGCTGCGCCTCTGAAACACCTTCCCACAGCAACTCTTCAGCATCTCCTGCTCCGTAAAACCTCAATATATTATACATATACACTGCTGCATGTCACTACTGGCTCAAAAGCTGAGTTTCCAGTTTGGAAACTGGAAATAACCGAATTTCACCTCCAATATTTTTGTTTCTCTGCATGCAATGAAAAGAAGAAATTGCTGTGAAAATTTGGTGTGAAAGCAATTTAAACGGGGTAAAGAAAAAAATCCATTGCCTGCCTGTGAAAATAACATGCCTGTTGGTTTTGCCATGAACAGCAGTTTCAATGAGAAGCTGCAGAAAGCTACCGGAATTGCCTGTGGTAGCAGTAGCTACACCTAAACTGGGCAGAGGAACCTACAAGCCCGATGCAGTGCTGGAGCTGTTACAAGCTCTCAGGAATACAGGCCAGGGTGTAATAGACCCTTGTCTCTGTACCTGCAAAAGATGAACAAACCCACAACACCTCAACTGAAATTTCAAGCTCAATGAGCTTATGTTTTCTTTTTATGCATAATGAAACGATTACATTTACCCTACTTACCTGAATCGGAAATGGTCTCTCTATTGCTCGCTCCAACCAAATAAGCTACTCCAAGCCTTGCTCAAGGTAGAAACTGCTTCTACTAATTCATAGAGGCAAGGCCAGGTGAATTAGCTACCAACTTAAGTCCTAGTCCTTTTTTTTACTATTTTTTTTTTTTTTAATTGTTCATGTGTATGTCCAGGATTAAGGCAGGACTACAAATTTTCAACAGTATGTGTATAAAAGATCTGACCTATACTAACACTTACAAGGATTAAACAAGTTACTGTAATTTTAACCAGAAAATCACCCAGACCTTATAAGAATGAGATGAAACACAAGTGAGAATATGATTAACTGGTCTACTCTAACATGTCCTGTACTACTCCAGTCGTAAGACAGTAGTGAAAAAACATATGGAAACAGCTGGCAGGCGCAACACCATAGAATGAACTCTGATGTGAAAGCCGAGTGCCAACATGAAGACACCAGCTCCAGAGACCTCAGTGAACAGTAGTCTTATTTGGGTTGGCATTTTTCATACGAGCTATTTGTAAATGTCTTTCATCTTTGTCTGCATTAAATAAGCAAGAGAACGAGTATCAGGGAAGGAATCAAAAGAAGAGGAGCCACAAATTAGCAGTGTATGGAATTATGCCGTATGAGCCACTGCCTTCTAACAGTGTGGCTTTACAGAATTTTCATGCTTTGCGATGCCAGTATTAGGAAAAATGCCAATGATTTCTGTTCCTGGAGGGAAAAAAAAACCCCAAACCCCACTGGAAAGCAGTGATCTGGTGAGAATAACATGCAGTGAACATGACTGCTTCTGTGGATTGCTGTCGAAGGACTCTCTGTCAAAAACCTTCTTTTCCAAAAATCTACATTACTCATCCATGACTGTAAACCAAGAAAAATCACAGCACACCAAGTTTCTCACAAATGTAACACTATTTTGACAGAGTTACACCGAGAATGAACCTATCTCCTCTTCACGTGCAATGCATTTCTCATTGCAAAGCAGATCTGCCCACACAGATGTCAGTGTATCTTCTCAGCTACCACTTTGATTGGGATGATCTGCTATTAACAATATCTGACAGTCAAAAATAAATCCCCAAACCTAAAATTTTGCTTATGTTTCTTAGTTCCTTCAGGTAAGTACATCTCTCTGGAAGATTTACGTCTGACAAAGATGAGTGTTTTTAGCCAATTTCAGAGCAAAATGGGATGTCTCAAAGGAAACAATTCTAAGCTCATTTGTCTTAACTCATAACTCAGAATTACCCCATTAAAATAAATTATTTGGTATAGGACATAGAATCACTAAGCAGCTCAAGGAAGGATGTAGGGTTTGGGGAGGATTTGAGGGAGAGGAAGAGTTTGCATAACAAGTATCAGCCTGTGATATTCATAGAATCATAGAATGCTTTGGGTTGGAAGGGACCTTTAGAGATCATCCAGCCCAACCCCCCTGCAGTGAGCAGGGACAGCTTTAACCAGGTCAGGTTGCTCAGAGCCCCGTCCAACCTGACCTGGAATGTTGCCAGGGATGGGGCCTCTACCACCTCTCTGGGCAACCTGCTCCAGTGCTTGACCACCCTCATTGTAAAAAACTTCTTTCTAATATCTAGTCTAAATCTATTCTTCTTTAGTTTAAATCCGTTATTCCTTGTCCTGTCACAACAGGCCTTATTATATTACGGAAGAACATTCATAAACAATGGTGCCCTTATGATACCTGAGAAAATAAAGCTAAGCTAGCATTTGTAAAGGCAATATTCATTTCCAAATAGTTTTTTTCTGTTTATATCACAGAACAAAATTGCTAACAATACACAAAACTAGGGCAAAAAAAAAGGTCTAAGGAGGACATCATTGTTCCTAGGGGTGTTAAGAGAGTGCACAGTCAGGGCTAGGAGAATACAAGATCCCCAACCCCAGTGTTAAAAAAGGAGAGGGGAAGAACAGCTCCTGACCAGGCTCCCTCATGACCGTGCTTGCCTCAGCAGCCTCAGCTGCCATGCAGCTCTTCAGCCACGCACTGCTCTGACAACCTGCAGAGCCTCCACTTCCCAGCACACTCCTTGAACAACAATTCCGGTGCATAAGATGCAAAGAACAACCAATAGTCATAGCATGGTAACATACCCGCTGAGTACAAAGAGCTGCATGTCTAAATTTAATCAGCTTTTCCTCCAAATGTGTCAAACAATCCTATGCTTTCACTGTGAAAACCATCTACGGAAAGAAGTGCCACAGCAGGTAAGGAATTTCTTAAATATGTTTCAAAGTTGTTAGCAGATATTACCTTTGCTACACTTGCCTCCCTTTTCCCACATTATAACAAGCAAGGTTACTTCAAAGTGTAGCTGGTTTAGTTCACTTACCTCCAGAAATTCTTCCTTCACTTCCCGGCACTCTGACATGATGGCTGGAAGGGTCCCCTTCATAATGAAGACAGCATATGCTAGGTCAACAGTCCTGTGTAATACCTCTCAAAAGTTATAAACACCTGACCCGTGATCTTATCTCAAATTATTCAGAAAATAATTTACTCTAAAATAAGCAAAAGGCGGTGAAATTTTAGGAGACCTACTTTTACTATGGATTATCTTACCTCTTGAAAAATCTGCAACAAAAGAACTAAAAGGGGTAAACTGTGTTCATTAGTTCTCCTAGGTGGACATCTGCCGAGTTTGGAGAGGGACTTTTTATCAATTCAGAATTCTGCCTGTGAAAAGGCCAGAAGGGACTCTTGGGACCCTTTGGTTTTTGTCCTGCACTCATACCTACAGGGAGACTGTCCCAGTAGCAAACTGATACTCAAACATTTTAGCTTTTTGTTCTCAGGGCTCCACTTAGAAGCACAGTTCCTTTGGTCTGGAAGACTGGATCATTGGGCTCGTTATTATCAGTCAGGTCTTCTCTTACGGTCCAGCTACCTCCAGATAAAAGCCTTAATCAATGCCTTGCTGTTTAAAATCTAATCAGCATCCTGTTTGCATTATGCATGGTAAATCTGCACTGAGCTCAGCCTGCGTGCAGTAGAGAGGGTCTGCGCTCTAATTAGCACAACAAGCAGTGTGATACTTACTAGTACTTATTATGGCGGGTAAGCAAGTACTCATCTTCAGAGGCTAGCTCATTCAGACTGTGGATGTATGAGCTCCTGTCTCCCCTCAGTAAAACGTGGCTGCAGCCTCACCCCTGAGCATGTCACACAGAGCCTGTGATGCCTCACTAAGCGTGGAAGATCCTGGGAAACCCTCACGAACAGCTGCCCACGGCAAGCAAAGGCTCATCTGCCAGTTCTGTTCCTTCAACAAAAACGTCATCTGTGATTTCTGTTACACACACAGTATCCTCCCTGCACTCTCTGGATTTTAGAAAGCTAACAGTAATACCGTTTTGCCATGAGGGGAAGGAAAGGAAAGCATTACTAGGCTGTGCTAAGTGCTCTGCTAATAGGTAACGGCAGGCTTGATGTAGCTGTCAGTGGAGATGGGTAAGACCCTCCTGGATGGCATCGATAAATGCTTTGATATGTGTCTTTTAAAATAGTATCTCCAGACTATAAAGCACTGTTTATCAATGAAATCTATTATGCTTAAAAATTCCATTATATGCATTTCAAGGGAAAGAAATTTCAGTGCAGCAAATATACTACTACAATGTTTCTGAGGTACAAATATCTCATCCCCAGTTCTTTCAGAAGCTGCAAACAAATAATTAGCCCTTCTGAACTCCAGAGTCTGTAGCCTGTAGTTAATGTGATGTTACTAATGCATTTATAAACACCAGGCTCCAAAGCCAACGCTGAGATACTCCATCATAATTTAGATCTCTCATTAACTTCACCACCCTGACCAACATGCTGTCACTGGCAGAGTGTTTGACAGTTTACATTACCTGCAGACATGAGTTCGTGTCAATTCAATTAAGAAAGATTAATTCCAGAACTGACAATGCATAAATATTTTTAAATTACACCTGGCCTTGTTGGCAGTGCTTACTCCAAGACTGATCTTAGAAGAGAGAACATTTCTTTAGCCTCCTGGGCAGAAAGGGAAACTAGAAGGAAGGTGAAAGAAAGAATTTATTATTAATTCACTATTCCATCATACTGTCTATCTTTTCTAATCCCCCCTGCCCTCCCCTCCCAATAATTAAACAAGCTTATATCTCACTGTCTGTTACAGAATGAAAGGAAGCAGGAAAGATTCGATCCAAACAGCCACTGCCAGAAAATTGTCAGCGACATCTTTATGGTGATCATCTGCTGACTGATTTAGGTCTAATTTGTGTACATTATTGCTTTGGAAGGCATTCAGATACCATGGTGATAGACACCATATGAGAATGTAGATAGATAACATTTGACATTTATCTTCATGAACAAAGATCTGGGTAACTCCCCACTGATTGCACTTCTGATGAGTGAAGATAAATGTCACATCAGACTAAGCCATCTCATATTCTAGTGAAACACTCTTACTCTTGGCTCTGGTGTGTAAAAATATCTAGCTTCAGTGCATACGAGCAGGTTCAACTAGGTAAGCATCAAGCACAGGGTGATAAAATGATTTGCTCCCTGTCATCAAACAGGTCAGGAGCCAGAGGAGCCAGATTTATTAAATTCTGGTCCCAAGGTTTAATCTACTAGAAAAAAATTTCTCTGCGATTTCAGTGTAACAATCACACAGCCATTGCCTGAAAAGAGCATTTTTAAAAAGCAAAAACTCTCTACTGCTATAGCCAAATCAGTGCCATACCCAAATAAATAAACTCTGTTGAGAATGAGTGCAGTCAAGATTCTGATGCTTAGACATGACTTTTCTAATTTTTCTGCACCCACCGGTTGAAAAGATGGATTGAGTGGCTTGCAAAATACCTTAAACTCAAATTTGAGTACTTCTGTACTAGTCAATATGAGGCAGCATAAACAACAGACAAATACAGCAAGAAAAACCAAACCCGGAAAGTAATAATGTTTTCAAATCCCTTCTAAGGTACGGGTTTGAGCAGATATTAAAGCACTGGCCCAATTCAGGGTTTTAGCTTGGTTTCCTACGAAATGAAGGCTTATGCTCCTGTATTGTTTGTCCATCCGTCTCTCATCAGTCCTTTCCTAATAAGGCTTGAAGCTGCTGGCCAGGCTCCAGCTCACACACGCAAGGCTTCTACATGGCCAGCAGCAGATAAGAAAATTCAGGATGGATCCAGTAAAAGGTGTAAGCGCTTTCATGTTGGACAGCAGGCAGATCTTATTATTAGGTGCCTCTATTCCCTGTGAAGTGTATAGAGTGAAGCAGATGACACCAAATCAAAGCCAAAGTACTCAGCACCCGGAGCAGCCTACACCTGACCAACAGAGCAGCACTCAGGGCAGGTGAGTCTGCACTCACCCTCTGCAGGGCTTAGCTTTCTTCACAGACCGAAGCCTCCCCTGTGGGTACAGAATGACATCAAGACTGGTGCTTAGCTCGCTCAACACGGAATTTTAGCCCTCAAGGACTGTCGTTCATTTTATCCAATTATTATCTTCTGTGAAGGTGGCGCTCTCTTTGTTTCTTTCTAAATATTTTATTTTTAAAACCTGGATTGTATTTTGCAAGAGTATCAATTGTTCGCCACTGTTGTCAGAGGTATGCAAACAACACAGTTCTGGATTCTGTCATCAGTTTATGGGGGAACTTTCAGTTCTGGTTGGAATTTTTTTTTTTCTTCAAAGGCTGATGATTTTTAGGATGTGCCAGGAGAAACAAAATGTTTCAGAGGCTAAACCTTTTTCAAGTCACTTCAGGATTAAAAGACCAAAGACAAATGCCAAAACCCAAATACAGACACAAAAAAAACCCCAAGAAAAATAAAGACATTGGTCTCAAATGCCACCAAGGCAGCATCTAAGTCTTTTCACATATTCAACCTCACACCGCCCGAAAAAAACCTAACACGATGCGGGGCGGTGGGGGGAGAGTAGTCCATGGGTGACTACAATAGTGGGCCTCTGTATAAACCAGAGATGCTTAGAGTGTCTGGAAAACAAACTATATACACGCGCATTACAGTTCTCACTTATCCAATCAAGCTTTACTATAACATACTACATCTGACCTGGTCACCACGCATATCAAAGCTATTTTCACCAGACAGTGTTATCCTGTCTGACAAAGGCACCCACCTGTGGGTTTCCTGCTTGTGGTGAACATAGACTTGGCCTTTTGAGCACTGAAATTCATTAATCTTAGCAAAGCGGAGAGAACTACAGCTGAATACGATTTCTTTGGAGGTTTCTTTAGAGCAGGATTTAATGCATTTGTAATCTTAATTCCAGAAGTGCACTAAAGAAACTTGGACTTACTGAAATTCTATGAAAGTAAATATGAAAACAAGAGCAGCGACACCAATAGATAGTGCCCAGGGACTAGAAATATGTAGCTATATTAGGGAAGAAAAACAATTAAAACCATCATTGCGATCCTAGGAACTGCTGTCATTCCGTGGAAATGATGTTTCAATGTGCCATGGGAGAAGACAGGCACAAACCACAGTGAAGCCGTATGGGACAGTGCGTCAGCTGCATGGAAGTTATCAGCCCAGGGAGGCACGCTACAGGAAACCAGGTGACATTTCCTGTCAGATTTTTTGGTTCAGCCACCTATCAAATAATTTCATATTCTTTCATCTAATCTCCAGGTTTAACAGAACAATTACTTCACAATCAGAGCTAAATTATGTTGAATTTCAAATGTCTCTAACCAACTTGTAAACTAACTTGCTATTTTCTCCCATCTCATCTTTGGAGGAGATGTGTTTCAGATTGAATAAAATTTTGATGATACTCCTTGATTAAATCTTTTGGTTTAATTTTTAGTATGGGTGGTTTTGTTTTGGTTTGGGGTTTTGTTGTCTGGTTTGGCTTTTTTTTTTTTTTTTTTTTTTTTATTTAAAGCCAGGTTTTCTTCAAACCAGCTTCCTCCAGTGGAGGGACAATAAGCTTGGGATCCAATGGAATAACTGTTGGGGCAATTTTTAGGAAGAAGTCAGAATAAATCTATAACAAAGTCTGTATTAAAATAACAAATTCTATTTTTATGTGCGAAGACATTCTCTACTCTCACTCGTTCTTCCTTTCTAACACAGCCATTTTTAGCCAGCTGACTGGCTTAGCTATGCTATCCTTGCCTGGAATATTGCCTTAGCTGGAGGAGAGCCAGCATCATCACTTGATGTCTCAGGAAAGTGAGGGGGGCTTACACTATGATTTCTGTCAAGTATCAACAACAAGGCAAAACTTGCATCTTTAGGTCATTGAAAACCTGCTGTTCTGAGCTTTGGGCCAGAAGGCTTGACTCATACCAAATTTGTCCTACTACTGGGGAAGTAGCATAGCTGATAAATGTCATCTTTGATTTAAAATCTTCTTAAGAAGTCTTCTTTTTTTAAGACTTTTGAGTTCCAAACCCTTTTGCATGCAGTTTCCACCCACACTGCTCCCTCCACTGCATAGTCTGTTTTTCCATACACAGAATAAGTGCTTAGAGTAAAAATTAAAAAAAAAAAAAAGCAAAACCAAATAAAAACAAAAGGCAGCATGAGTGCAGTAGCAGACAACTATGTCAAAGCCTTTGGATTTAAGCCAGTTCACAGATCTTGAACTTAGAGCTGAAATATGACTTTCCCAGCCTAGCTCTTTGGTTCATTTAGTAATTGTTCTGAAAGTATTAATGGTCACTTCATTAGCAGTTTGATAATTTTCAGAATAGTGTGATTTTTATGAAGTGGGGACAATGAAAAAAAAGTTTCTTTTTTTGAGAGTCCATTCAGTGAGATTGTGAAACAAACCATGAGTAGCAACTGAAGAACACTGCAGTGGCTGTTAGCTTTGGGTCCAGCTATCAGTATTTATTGATAGACTGCATTATTTTTTTAAATTAGATTAGCTATAGAGACAAATGACAGCTAAAATTACAAGAACAGAATGACTTATCTTATGTTCTCCTCCTCTGCAAATAATCTGACCTGTTAAGATGTTTGACTTGCTGAAACTAGTGTCTGCATTCTTTAGCTTCTCTGTAACCGTGGAGGAGATAGAAGTCCACTTCACTTCCCTTCTTAGGGACAACAGCATCCTGATATTGGGAGTAACTGGCTGTGTTTGTGTTTGGGGACACACACGTGCAGGTCACACTGTTACTGTTCTTGCAACCAAGTGAAAGATGTTCCAGGCTGCAATATCCCGGGGCTAGCAAGCACAGAGCAGACCAGGAGGAAGAGTAAGGACAGCGCAGTTTTCATCCTTGCTTTAAGCATATCTTTCATGACCACAAAGGAGATGCCCAGTGGCTCTGGCATAGCAAGATCACTAGCAGACTAATCAGCATTTTTAACAGGAGCCTAAGTGCTAGAGACAGATTCCCCCAAAGGCCTGGGACAACCAAACAGTTTGAAGCAGAATACAAACTAATTCTGTTTTACAGCTGAACGAAATGTTTGTACACAAGTGTGCAAACAGGAGAAAGCTAAAGGAAACGGAAAAACTCATAGAAGTTGCATGATAGATTAAGAAAGGGTTACACAAGAGACAACAGGGCATGTGTGTGCAATTAAAGAGAATATCTAGTAGCTACAGAAAGCAGCTAGAAAAGAGAGTAGCTACATAAAGCAGCAGAATGGGCAAAACAGAATAATAAAAAAGGGCAAGCAGAAATAAACAAAAACGTCCTTCCTCTCTTCGTATCCCATTTGTTTAACTTGTAAGATCTTTAGGCACAGTGCTACCTTCCTATGTGTTTCTAACACCTATAGCACAAACTTTCAGACGCTACAGAAATAAATAAATACTTCAAGAGAATCACAGTGTAGATGTGACAGATGGTGCAGTACCAGAACAAAGAAGGCACTGAAAGGCTAATACGTTTAAGGTATCTTATATTTTGGTTTTGGTCATGGAGAGGTGGTTTTGTTCTGACTCCCTTTGAAAAAGAATATAACCTACATTACTGCATGAGTAGCCTCTGCATCGGGCAACAGAAGACCTCCCTCCGAGATGTTTAGACCCCTCTATATTTTCCTGAGTCAATCCAATACGACCACAGGGAAATCTAAGTTCCCTAAAAGAGAGGCCATGAATGACATCAAACAGCATACTTCACCGCTAGCTTTGAAAGCAGCTATTTAAATTCTGTATAGGCTTTATCCTAATAGTGGGGTTTGGTACAGATTTTTTTTTTTTCTTTTTTACTATGAACAAGTGGCTGTGGATAACTTTTTGCATTTATCAGTTTTTAAAATCTCAAAATATTAAGAAGTCCCTTAAATTAATACGGTCCCTCACATTTTAAACCATTTTCTTGTCTACATGAGCCATACCTAAATAGCGTCTTCCAAACACAGATGATCTTTGCCATTTTTTTAAAGTCCATTCTAGGTTATGTTAAGATAACCAGGTTTTGTTGTTTTTTAAGAATAAGGAGAAAAATAAGTCTCCTTTGTTCCTTGTACTTTTCAGTTTTGCATAATTTGCTGTTTAAACTGCAGACATTTTGTGTGTTTCTAAAACATGCCGGAGCAAGGGTCACATGTCAATAGTTGCATTAAAACATCACGCTGATTAAATAATACCAAAAGACCTGGCCTAACGTGAAATAGGCAGGAAACTAAGTTACATCTGACACTTCATCTTTAACTCAAACCACTGAAAAGAAGGTTAAAATGACAAAGATTCTTTTATCTGGGAAATTCATCTGAGGGACTGAAGAGTGAGCCAGATGGTAGTAGACTGCCTGCAAGTTGTGCCATCGCACAGTCACCTAAATAGTCTACCGACAACCTGGACGGACAAGAGAACCCGCGGGACAAGCCAGGATGCTGTAAGCAAAGGAAACAGGGGCTCAGCAGGTGGCACTACTCCTCCCTGGCGCTCCCTTTGGCTTTGGGGCACTCTGAACCCTACACTCAGCTACAACAGGCACAACAATATTCCTGATCACTTAGATCATTAAACATTTCAGGGCATTTATAGGGGTAAATGTATCAATTCCACTGGACAATTCTATTCGTTCTTCTACTCTCCTTATAACTCCACAGAGCGCACATCCTTCGTTCCCTTTCTTGGAAATGGCATGGCTCCATTTTAGGAGCAGATGAAGTGATTTCAAATGAATTTATAAATCTCTTCCAACTGAAAAACACTGTCCTAATCCATCTCTTCAGTCATTTCTCAGTCTAATGTATTTCAATGTTGTTGAAAGGTACTTCCAAAAGCTGCTAAGTTTCAGCCGTTCTTAGAGAAGCAAAAACAATAAATAGAAAATACAAGAAGATTGGCAGACAATCTAGAATTCTAGATAATCTGTCTAGAACGGCCCAAGAGAGATTCTGAAATTGCCTGGAGCTCTCCAAAACACTGGCAAGTCATCCTTGGATTCAGTGAACTAAAGATTTGGAAAGCAGTGATGACCAATGAGCTTGCGCTCAATGAATATGAAAAAGGTCTGGTAATTATCCAGTCACACCAGTACCAAGAGAGATGCTGACTTATTAAAAGTATCTAAGCAATCTGGGTCCCTAACAGTAAGATTGCTTAGACACTTCTAGCTGAACAGATAGCCAAGAAAGAAACCAGTCTCCCCAGTGGAAAGCTGATACACTTTGCTGACTCATTTCATAGTCAGGTGACAAGAGGATGTAATAAACCACAAGATATTGCCTTGAACCGTAAAAGCTTCATTAAGTGGAAGTGCTGCCCTAACAGTTAATGGACCATGAAGAAATATCTGAAAGGTTATGGGTGAGCTCAGCTTTCTCCTTAAGTGGAAGACAGAGATCACTAAGTCTTCATCTGCCTTTGCTCTGTTTCTTCTGTAGGAGTTCCTCACCCAGAAATCAAGAAAATTACAGACACATGGATGACATTAAGCAGCTACAGTGGATCCAATGGACACATTTCTGTGAGGATGAACAAGAAGGCATGGGGCTGAAATTAAGAATATCCATAGCTCTTTTTACATTGGTGGCCAGAGGAGCTTGATCATTGCTGGGTATGGTCAGCACTGAATGATGTCCCCTCTACCAGGGCCAAGAATCATGATGTGATACTGCTGAGACCCACAGAACTCAGCACACCTGAGAAGCAGATAGTGCCATTATGGGCCAGAAACACATCTACCCCAAAAGCAGAGCATTTGGACTTACCTTCACCAAAAATGAACTAAGATGACCTGAACAGATTACTGATGCAAGAGAAGATTGACAACCAAAGCTATTAACAGAATTTACCACAGGTTTTGTGTTTTTTTTTTTTTCCCCAGCAGGCATCTACATGGGCTGAAGACTGATGATAAAACAGCAGCAAACAATAGTAGGACCAAAGTCTTCATGATTTCTCTACATGAGAGAGAGTTCTTCAGCAGAATGTTTTATCCCCCAGGCAGCTGAGAGGAAGTGAGATTGTGCTAGACATACTCCACCTGCACTGAACGTGAGGGACAGCAGAGCATGACACACGCCTTCCATGTAAAGGCAAAAAATTGGTCAGTCTCAGAAGTAACAGCACTGCACACTTGCAGTGTAAATGCACTTGCAGACTATCACTTCAAAAAGAACACAGTTGGGTCCAAATACCAGACATGACATGTCGGAGCCTGTATTACACTCAAGGTAGACATACTTAGCTAATGACCATAATACCACTTACTAATAATTAAAAAGATGAAATCTAAAATATTATCACTCTTACAGAAAATATGCAATGAATAATCAGCAGCACTGCGACCAGACAGGAAACAAAACCAGAAAGTCTGTCTTGAAAGAAGTCAGAAGTTCAAAAACAGAGAAGGAGAAAGGCCCGTATGAGTAAAGACCTATAACACAAGAAAGAAGAGAAGGCACAACTATAAGGAATGAGAGTCCAGCAGCTGAATGAAAACAGGCCACGTAAAGACCAACTGAAAATAGGATACATGCAACTTATGAAAGAGATTCGTCCCTAAGAGTCCAGACAGAGAGCAGAGCCATCATATTTTGCAGTAGACAGCTATGGTCTGTGTTAAGCATGACTCTGTGTCATACAGCATAGTCACAGCTAAGCAGCTGCCCAGTCTCCCTCCCTCCTTTCCTCTTTCTTCTCTGCTTAGACTATGGCTGAGTTTGCACCAGGAGGGCATTAGCATAAGAAAAAGAGTAAAAGAGAAAAAAAATCTAGTTCAGTGGGATTCTGACCTCTTCAATGTGTGACTCCAGGTAAGGCTCCTTGAACCTCTGGCAAGCAGGCATGAGTAATCTAATGGAATCGCAGGGTGATGGGATCAAACCAAACAGTGGAGTTAGTAAAACTGTGATGTGGAAGTTAGGTTGTCTCCTCCTGGCTTCTTTACAGGAAGGGCAGGAGATAGACCTGGACAAAGATGACATGGAATTCTAGGAGGGAAGAAGACACTGCATGCAACGCACACGTTATGAGCGAAGAAAATACAACAAATTTAAGAAAACATTTCTGAGAAATCTAAAGGCTTTTCAATTACCTTCCCTCAGAATGATGCTTGAACAGAAGTGCTTTTTGCTTTCCTAACATTCAAAGATTAGGCAGTTTAAACAAACCTCATCTTTGGTAAAAACACCTCTCAAAATCTGTGGGTAAAGGAAATCAACAAATTTTATGCAGATCAGTAATGAGAGTCAAACATCACAAGTGCTCCAATGGGTGAATAAGACACAAGGAAAACTATCTATCAGTGGAAGATAGTATCAGCTTATCTCAAAACAATATCGTACATCTCCAGCCAGCAGATTTCTAAGCATATGAGAACAGCTTTTTTCTTTTCTTTTTTCTTTTTTTTTTCCCAGCAATTTCTTAAGACACTTCCATAATGCATTTAAAAAGCCCAAAGACACATTCCTATTACTGAGTTTTTAACATCCCCACAAGAAAGTTAGGCCAGAATGCAAAAAAAATTGCACGAACAGTTAAAATATGAGGAAGAATTCCAGTTTACTGAACAAGTATCATTAATATTGCTACTAGTTGATGCATATTGTATTTCACTCTGACTCAAAGTTTTTTGCCCCAAATCTGTGTAATTAAATCTATCATGGCAAACACACACATTCATAAAGAATCTCCTATTTGTACTTGAACATGAAATCCTAAGGACTCTGTATAGCACTCCAGTAAATAGTAAAAGATCTTATCTCTAAGTCTCATTATATGGGTCATGAATACTATTAGAAAGGATTGCTGTGTCTCAAAATTGGACAACAACAAACAAGGGAGCTACAGAAGAGAGATAACAAACACAATAGACCAAAAGAGAGAAACATACATCCAAGGCACGATGTCACTGCCCTACTTCATTTATAAAAGAGTTGGCTAGTAATGAGCATTAATTTAGTTAACGCTTTTTAATGGTATGACATTATTCTAGACATACATCTTCAGTCAAAACAGAGTAGCGGCAGTAGTAGCTTACTCTTGTTAGTTTTACATCCAATAGAATTCAAAAATTAGCTAAAAAGCAAAACCATGTTGGAAAGATACAAAACTCAAATAGGACACGCACAAGGAAAATCTGTTTTAATCACATGATTTACCCAAAAAGAAGTGTAAAATCAACATGAACAGGTCCATTTTCATCTTGACTCTCTGTAAATGTTTAATGTGAAAAAATGTGATAATTAACGTTTCTATACTCTTATGCTTAAGGAGTCATTACAATCAGCCTTTGTTTGCTACAGAGTTGGCAGCACAGACCTGCTGCATTTGAGAAGGGAATGTTTTAGGGTCATTTAACATTATATCACTCTTGGTGATCCAAGAGCTGCTATAATTCTGCCAAAGAGTATAGAGGGTTTCCCAGTCAAGTTTCATCCTGATTTTGATTATTGTTTATCTCTAGTCCACGTCTGAATAGTTGTAGTAAAATAGAGGAAGTTTTACTCCTGAATTTGAGGTCAGTTTGTAATGAACCATGGTTTCAATCGCATGAACAGCTGCTTCTTTTATAAGCAAAAAGGGTTCACTTACAGTTCAGGGTAACACAGTAATAATTTAAGGAACAAGGAAGCTTCTATTCATTTCTTTATTTTTTATATGTTTTTGAAACATTTTGACATCTGAGTGCCTATAGTGGACTTGTCAGAATAGAATGTAATATTGACACTATTCTGCTTTACAAAAAAATGAACAAAGTGAATTTTAAAACCAGAAATACAGTAGACCTATCAATCATCATACAAAAGCCTTTTTCACTGAGAACTTCATTTTTCATAGCAAGAAAAACTATTATTGAACTTCTAAAACTTTGTAACTCAAGTTAAAAGGGACATAGTAAATCGGGTATGCTCTCTGAAAACAGGACCAAAAATATCTGGAAATGACAACAAACCAAAAGGGGAAAACATCCAAAACCCAAGATATTACTAAAGTCAGCAGGACATAAAATTTCTTACAATTAACCAAGACCTCAATAGAAATTAAAAAAAAAAAAAAAAATTCCCCATCTAATTTGCAAATCTTCTTCTGGATAAACAGGAATAATTTCTCTGAATTACAGAACTAACTAAATAAAAGAAGATTAATGAGGAACTTTACATTTGTTCTCTTTTGCTCATTTGTCCAACTAAGATTTGTTAAAGTACTTGTAAGTTAAATGGTTTTGAGAGGTGAATTTAACAGCCTTTTGACATTTGTCATCTCAAACATATTATGGCTTCCTATTTTTGCCAAAATCCACGTTGATGCTTTTTTGTTAATCACCCTGTTTGCTTTTGGCAGTGCATAAGTCACTGGACTGGAAGCCAAGAGACCTAGGCTATATTCCTGGCACAGCCATTAACTTGTCATATGATCCTAGGTAAATCTTTGTGGGCAAGATTTACTCATAGTGATTCTTAATCATCCAAGTAATCCCTATGGCAGCTCACTGAAGCTCATTCTCAAATAATTTCACATTTTAGGATTGACCGTCCCTTATTAATGGCTCTGCAGTCAGTCCCAGAACTTCTGTGAGCTCAGTTTCACTATCTGTACATGGAAAGGATACCCATCTCAGAAAGTCCTTTAAGATAAGACTGCCGTCTTTTCACTTTATTTATGTTCCAATAAAGGCCTGATGCACTGCCGTGGATGTATTAGGGTTTCTCCCTTGAGCAGGAGACAAACTGATTTGTTGCTCATGATCATGGGCTAAGCATGAAGCTGGAGGTTTTCACTTTTCTTCCCCAGAAATAAATGAATATCCCTGTTACCCACTGCACATCCTTCCTTGAAGGTAGCAAGATGGTATTCCAGATACTCAGCAACTGGAATACAGTAGTAACTCAAATTTTAAGCCAAAAATTTAGACAGATTTCTGAACTCTTCCTTTACCTGTTTTTTCATTCCTTGATACTTTCAAATACTCAGCTGTTTCCAAGAAAGAAAGAAAGAAAGAAAGAAAAAAGGGTACCTTTGATCATGAGCATAATGCAATTCAGGAATAAACATGAATCCAGAAGTACCACAAAAGCAAAGAGAATTTTGTAATGAGATTCCCCAATAAGCTTACAGAGATCTCACCTCAAATCAGTGCCACTCACTGGATCAAAGCAATCTGAGCTGTGCTGAAACTGCTGCAGGGTCAGCACAGGCTGGGCATGGAAACATATCCACTGTCATTGCTGTGAGACTCTCAACACCTGCCTGTTTTCTTATTCTCACTTTAAGGCAGGATTTTTTCTGCTCCCTGGGCTCTGTCTCCTCTGCCAGTGCCTGAAGTCACCCCCACTCTCATGACCTACTGTCAGCACTGCCTTCTTGCCTTCAGTCTACTCACTCCAAGTCATGCACAGGGATCCTCTGCACCCCAATAGTGTTTGTGTTCTTATGATAAAGTCCCAATGGGAAGTGCAGCACTGATTATAGGAAAACACCAATTATAGGAAGGCAATTAACAAGGGGCAAGACATAGAAGCATAAGTGACAACAGAAATGTATCTGGCATTCAGATCCGCTCCAGAGGTCACTGATGGCAAGGATGAGGCTGCTGGCCATCAGCCAGTACCACTTGATGCTTCAGAAGTCCAAAACTGGGAATGAATTTGAGACGTTGAGAATTACTGTGTAATATTTAAGATCACCCAGAGATATCCCTATAGCAATACAGAAAACACATTGCTGGGCGGACACAAGATTAAGCCGTTGCCCCCACTTACAGTTGTCCTGAAGAGAACTTTACCAGCCCTCCTTCCTAACCTTTTTACCCTCTCTGCTCCTGCCACTGTGACTTCAATTCAGCTTGGACTTCTCCAAGCTGTTCCATACCCATGCAACTCTGTTCAGTGGACCTGCTCCTTATCTACAGCAACTGAAAATGTGAAGAGAACCTGGTGCTCTTACTTTACCTAACTCATTTCATTACTCAGCCATACGCATGCATTTTTCCGGTGTTATTTTACTGATACAGCAAGTGCCTTCATTTCCACCAGTCCTTTTAAACAAGATTTTACTTGCCATTACCAGCACACCCACTCACACCAGGCTCTCCCAGTTACAGGCATTCATTTGAATGTATCCAGTTGCTTTGCAATGCACTTCAATGTCTGTTTGTTTCTCTTCTTTCTTTACCAGGTAGCCATCATCAAGCATGAATGTTGCTAGCACTGATTTCACAGATTACTAAAGGTTCACTAAAATTTAGTGGTGTTGGGGTTTGTTTCTTTGTAATGTATTTTAGCATCGTGATAGCAAGGCGAATCCAAATCTGAGAGTTTTATTTTACCTAAGAGCATGCCATAGCAACATCCAACTCACCTGAAGGAAGACTGTCACAAGGAATTCTAAAACCTAAACTCAATTCTAAATGGCCACTGTCCTGAATTTAGAGGTAAATGGTTTCTTTACCTCTCAGGAAGTTCACGGGAGAACTACCTGATGGAGAGAGAATGCCAGGAAGAAAGGAATAAGAACATTAAACATAGGAAAGGGTACATGACTATCAGGCTGCGCCTTTAGTCCTCTCCCATGGCTGAGCTGTTACTTCTCTGATAACTCAAACAGGCTCTTGGCTCCTTTCTGAAGTGGCCGAGGTAGGGATGAGCTAATTCAGCATTTTATGTGACCTAATTCAGGAAATATGCAGCTGTTCCACTACAGCATACACTGTTCTGCAAAGTTATTTTATTCATGTCTATGTATCTCTAAGGCTTTGGAACACTTGGAAACTTACACTTCTGAAACCTGCTGTTCTCCACATGTCCTCCTTCCTCCCTAACACTTGCTGTAATTCACCTCTTTACCAGATGAAAAAGTAACTGATTGGTCAGGGTACAGTAACCTCAGATTCCTTGTTGGACTGGCCATTTTTAAAATGTCACAGAAGAATGGCAGGACACACTTCCTACCATACATTCAATGGCACAACACACTACAAAGAATAAGTAGCATGATGAAAGCAATCCCTCCAGGTCTCCTATCCTAGCAATAATTCTTGGAGCACACACTTGTGGCCACTGGATTAATGCAAGTTCTGTATTTGAAACCTTTTTTATTCCTTCATTTTTGACGGAGAAAAAGCCTTATGGAATGTTGACATTTCTGACTCGCGCCGTTGCTTCTTTTCATGCCCAGTTAGATTTGTTTCCATTCTTCTTCTTCCTAGCCTCTCATTTTTCTATTTTTGATGCTTCCTAAAGTAAGGATGACTTTCTGAAGCAGAAGCATGAACAGCAAAGCAATGCTGCTCATAATGCCCCTACATGTTTGTACTGTGCATTAAAAATTTTCTTTTTTTTCTTGCTATACCAAACTAAGATATTTTGGTAAGGCAGAGACTCCACTCCACAGGTCTGTATATGTCCTTTTATTTAAAATTTAGCTTTGGGATTCTCGTTTTGAACTTAAGCAATATTCGCTTGCATACATTTGCCCTGCCCAGACTACAAGGCATACAAATAATCTTTAAGTGCAAATAATGATTTATGTAACAGAAGTTTTTAACCTATTACTTTACCTACCAAAAGAGATTAAGAATTAGAGATATTTTACTTTGTCAGCCTTGAACACACCAAGGTATTGTCTCAATAAGGTACAGATCCTTTTTCTAAAGCTGAAACGTTCTTAAAGTGCTTTCTAGTTATTCAAAGTTACTAATTGTTTCAAAAAAAGGAAAGCTCGTGCAAAAACAAATAAGCAGTAACATAACATGAATTAAATTTAAAACTTGAAGGAAAAAAAAATATGGTAGCACTAATGAAGCACATTGTACCAGGCAAGGTGTGGAACAAAAAGCTTACAGCCAAAAAAAAGACGGCAGATAACAAATAGAGACATAAAGAGGAGGTAAGCTGCTGACTGCCAACGAGCATGTATTTATTTAATGGATGTTATTAACCACTCTACATTAGCGAGCTCTACAGAGCTGGTCAACCCCTAAAGAAGTAATTCATAAACAATTGTAAACCAATCAAGACAGAAGTAAGCACTAACTAAAGTTATTATCGGAACAGGCCTACTTTGTAGTGTGAAACAGAGTAGCCTCCATTTTTAAGGCTTCTAAATGAAATAAGAGAAAATGTCACCTCTGGCAAAGGCACAATAGGTGCCAGACTCCATGAGAGAGTTGATAAGATTTAGGTACATGTATTTCTTAAGCCTTTGAAATCCTCCCTCCGCTTGGTTGACAAACTACTCCATCACATCTCCAGCAGTCATGCAAACCTTTCTACCTCTGTGTTCTTATCAAGAAATAAATTCAAGACAAAAGTTGAAGCTAGTGGGTATCACAGGCCCTGACCCTCTAGGAATTCTTAAAAGAAATTAATCACATTTTATGTTTTGTTGCTTTCTTATAAGCATACTACCTGTACTTCAGGAGATCATTGCTTTTAGGCAGCAAAACCATACCCTCCGAGATGTTTAGTTCACTCATAGCAGTCACCTTCTAATAATCTGAAAAGGAGAAATACAGAAAACACATCTTAGATGAGAGCTGCCTATTAAGTACATGTAAAATTTTAATTAGTAAAAGGACTGTTTATTTCTCAAAGTCAATTATAAACAGCGTACTACAGGCAGGCAAAAAAAAAAAAAATCTCCTTATGATCCAAAGCACAGTGTAGTGCCTTGTTTTTATTTCCACCTTGAATCAGTCTGCATTTTTGAGCTAGGTTAAATCTTCATAATCTTCATGTGCTTATAATGATCCCTGGTAATACAGCTCATCTGACAAAAGAAAAACACCTCTGCAAATAGTTACTAATCACGGTTCACCACTTAACGGAACTAATTTTAGAGTTACAAAAAATAGTGAATCTACCACTTTCCCAGGTGGCATCACTTTGTTTCATTGAGATGTTTGTAATAGCAAGTCATTAGCTAAAACCATATCCATCACATGAGCCAAAACAGTATTAAGACTTATCACTCATTCTTCTTTTCTCTTTTAGCTACTAAGCTTACTACTGTCTTTAGTTCTTCTGCTTTCATTACCATTTGTTTTCATATTAATAGCACTTTGGTTTAGCATTCCTCTGAAGGTCTGTTTTTGCTAAGGTAGTGCTGAGGTAGATATCTGTTATTTTGAGGATGCAATTTCCAATCAGGGATAAGGAATCGTGCATGGGGACAAAGCAGGTAAGCCTGGAAAAACCAGAATGCAAGCTGACCAAAAAAGGGGAATACTGTTGGTGGGTTAGTAATATAAAGTGACAGAAAGCTATTACAAGTAGCTAGAATAAAACACATAAGAGAAATTTCAAGTTCCAAAATGATGCAAAGGGACACTGTACTGTGAACTCTGATGCTGGAATTCAGACAGCGTCACTGTATTCTGCTCTCAAAGCACAAAACACGTGATAAGCTATCAAGCAGGAGATGCATGTATCTGACAGAGCAGGGATAGTTTTTTAAACTAACCATAGCGCATCAAACAATATTTAGACACCGAATACAATCACGAAGGAAAAACAGCAATGCTAAAATGTAAGGGTGAAAAGGATACTTTCATAATGTTCTATGTGCATAATAAGGAAGAGTGTCAAGCGTGGTACATCCATATTATGCCAAATAACAGATTTCTCAGGATTTTTAAGAAATGAACAGCAAACATACACCCACATAAAAACACGAGAATGGTTTAATCACTTACAAAGGTGGAGACTTGAAGAAATAGGTGCTAAAGTCTCAAACAATGCAGTGAGTGAAAAAATAACTATTGTGCACAGGGTTTGCTTTCTTTGCTTTATAACATCGGATGTTTCCACGTTGGTTACAACAAGCAAATCCAACTACCATTTGTATTAAACCAAGGAAACTGCAGCTCACTGAATTTCCAAGTAGAAATCCACAGCAGAGTTAACAGGAGTTAAAGCAGCCTAGATTCTTGTACTTTCAGTCACACTGATTAGTACTATTAAAAACCAATTTAAAAACAAGCAAACAAACAAGACACAGGCAACAAAACTTCCAAGCTTTCTTACTGGACCAATGTGAACATGCAGCCCACTTTTGGCCCAGTATAAACGTTTTTCAGTCAGATGATGTTTCATTTATATGCCTCCACTAAAGAGGAGTTTCCATTACACAGATAAGGCTGCATCACGGGCACGTATGTACGTGTGCATATGCACAATGGAATGTGTCTCGACCATGGAAATCCCATCAGACTGTAAAGGTTTATGAATGAAATCCAGAGGCCCCACGGAATGCCATCAATGATGAGCCATTTTATAGACTGGGAAATAACAACAAGACTTTAAAAAAACTGCAATCTGTAGCCAGAGACACACTAATGTAAAACAGACGGCTTCTTGAATTGCACACTTGATAGAACCATCCTGAAACATTCTCTTGATAGAACCATTCTCCACAAACTATGCTCAAGGATCTGCACTGCTGTTTAGAAAATCAAATCAGCTCTAGATATAGCACCAACTGCCAGTATGCCATTATGCCGCTATTACAGGTTTTTTTTTTTAAAAAAGTATACCAGAAGTACTGGTATTGCCATACTTTGCCCTCCCAACCTGCCTAATCTCATAAAACTGTAAACTACGAGCAAAAGATGACAGTTTTACTTCTGCGGATACACTCAGGTTATCCAGACCCAGCTTTCTGCCAACATATTTCAGTAACTATTGTGTAAATTCAAGTATTGTCCCATCACCGATCTGTTTTAGAAATACAAAATTACTAAAGCAGGACTCAGCTACAACTTTCTTTAGGGTTGTCAAGTTACATAAGGAGGAATAGAGACACTTGATGTAACTAAATACTAGCTGAAATAAATGGCATGCTGCTTTGTTTAAACAGGTCAAATCCCATGGTCAGCATTCAGAAAAATTCAGAGTGAAGTTAATGGGATTCCTCCCTAGACAATTATAGCAAATTGGCCCCCGTGATAATGAAAATAAATTAATTCTGTAATTTCCAAGATTTGAAGCAGATTGGAATAACCAGGATACGTTTTTATATTTCCATCTTAATATATGGCTGATTGCATTGTATTTAGAAGATGACTGTTTCTTCAAGGTGCTTTCTCAAAGTTACAGCACAACATGACAACATTCACCCCCCTGTTTCAGTCGCTAGTCACACTACTTTATTCTACATTATTTACTGGATCACAACGATCATATCCTTCTTTTGACCCCAAACCTTGAAAAAATACCACAGACTGTTAAAATACTTACAGTAAAAGCATCCATCTAATCTTTCTACTCGAGCAAAACAGTATGCTCTATCAGGGGTGAAAAACTGGTTTCACTGAGGCTCACTTGACATAGGAATGAACCCACTGAGTATGGAAGGTAAAGACAAAGGGTGTTAAAATAGGAGTGAAATGTTGCAAGGAGCGTTTCCCCTTAATGAATTACTGGGAGATTTGTAGCAGGCCAGCCAGGGTAAGTCTTTCAGCATGTGTATCCAGAAGTGTCATGGACTTGCTGCACTATATCGTTGCTGCCCTTTCCATGAACTGGGCAGTTTCCTTTCACCAGTTTATTTTCACTTCTATTCTGGCAGCTGTCTACAGCAGTAGGCATTTATCTTAAATAATTTGCTACTTGTTGAAGAATTCATTGAGGGGGTGGGAAGAGGGAAATAGCCATTCTTCGTGCACCATGTCATAACTGATTAAAAAGAAAATTCAATAAAGATAAAACAGATTTCCCACAGGTTTTTCCCCCACTTCAGAGGAGATCTTATACATATAGGTACCTTCCCCCTCCTCCAAGGAAAACACCGCCAGAACTTGCTGAATTTAACTTTCCAATTATTGTAAGTAGCAAAATTTGTGGAAGCTGTTTGCTTTTACTTAAATCTTCCAAAGGATTTGCCTCACAGAAAAAAGCTCAGTGATAACTGTAGTAAAAATAAACCTACTAATAAAAAAGTGAGGGTTAGGGCTTTTCCTTTCTTTTTCACACTACTAACCTCATGCAATAATGAGGGAGAGCCTTTGATGCAAACTACCTGTTCCTATGTTCAGCAACTAACCTCAAGAGCAGAGTTTCTGGAACGAAAAGATAGGACAGTGGAAATTCAAAAGGGGAGAGCGGCATTTAATGGGGATTTTTGCTGAAATGTACTTTGCATTACCTTAATTCCTGTGTCATGAGCAAAATGATGATTTGCCCAGTTTGTAGAGTACCGTGGAAGAAAGAAGAAATGTCAATGTCAAGTGCTATTGGCAATATAAAGGGCTGTTCCAAGCAGGAAAAAAAAAATGAAAAGAAAGAAGAAAGTAAACGTTTCCATTCTACTTACTGGCTACAGTTACGGGAGGCTGGCAAAGCACATCACAAAGTAGACCTTACAAAGTGTTTGATAATTTTTATTAAATAGGAGCGAAAGCAAAATGGGAAAGAGTGAAGTAAAATTACATTCTTGTGTTGCACATATGAAACCCAAGGGAGCAACTGGTATTCCAAGCACTGGTTGTTACAAATGGTTTGATGAAAGACCGGTAGCTGCTAAACTTAATGCTTTTCTAGGCTTTATAAAAATTCTGTGAAGTCAGAAGTTCACTGCAGCAGGTGAAAAACCAGGCAAACCTCCCTAGCTCTCATTTTTTCTCATTTGAATGCAACAGTTTACACTGCAAGTTTGCATACTGTAGCCCCACAATAAAGTAAGCAGAACTGTAATTTGCTATTTAGAGTAGCTCATCTTTCCAGACTGAGCTAGCACTAAAACTAATCATGTCGTAGTTGCAGAGCTAAAAAAAAAAAAAACAAAAAACCACCAAACATTGCTTGCATAACACATTCATTATATTTACAAAATGCACACTGTTCCTGTTCCACTATCTCAAAAAAGTTTCAAAAGCAGAAAAACAACAGAAAATGTTGGAAAACAAAATATTTTCTTTTCACCATACAGTCTGAGTAATAACTAACTGGCATTCTCCAAATGGAGATCAACAATGTTGAACCAGATGTTCTCCATTTCACAAGTGTCTATGTCTCAAAAATACCCAAGACAGATATCCTTTGGAAAATCCTACCTCCAGAGTTCAAATTCAACCTTAAATAAAACAAAACCAAACCGAACCAACACCCTCTCCCCCTCTCCCAACCTCCACAGTATGTGACACTTCCTCACTCTGTGTATATCAGTATAAACTGATAAAAAATAAGTTTAAAAAGTTATATGTGCACGTGAGTATGTGAAGTCTGTTAGAGAGGAGTTATAATCAGAACCCCAACAGTAATGCCCTGATTCACCTAACATTTCAGCAAAAAATTAACTTCAGCTATGCAAGTCAGTCTCCTTGAAGTTGTCCAATACTGAACCAGCAGCTTTGACTCCAGTTAAAATCAAAACCAGACAGATTTGCCCCAGTTCTAGTCTGTTAGGAGTTGGTTGAAATTTTCATGAGAATATGAATTTCCATGAGGATTGAATTTCAAAGAGCAGACATCTTATAAGAATTGTTAACCTTGAAATATTTCCCTTGGAATCCTATGGCATGTGGATGCCATTTCATCTGTGCCCATTTTTCAATGCAACCTGAAATTACACTGGACCTAAACCTCTTTACTCAATATTTTTAGGGAAGCACCAGTGAGAGTACCATCTGTATTTCCCTCTGTATAGAGGCTTACAAAACTATTAACATTTTAAATTTGAATTTAAATTAAAACATAGCAAGCTCATTAATTTGCATGTGTGGTGGAAGGGTCTCAGATCTCCTACAGCTATGTTTACCAACGAGAGAGAATCTAAAGGGAAATGACCATCAGTACTGTGTTATAGGTTCTGAAGATCATCAAAAACATTTGACATAGGAACCAGTCATATCCAGTCATCTGCCTAGCTGACCAAAAGCAGTGTGATATTACACTTAGGTACTTTCAAAACTAGACGAGCTTCTGTATTTTAAATATCCGCAAAGGACTACATAATGTATCATCAGGAGTGCTGTTATCATTGGTTTGTAGTAATACAGATACACAAGTCAAAGCGCTGATGAGAGATTTGTCAGTATTCTAAGTGAATTTAGCCCTATCACATTTGAAGTGACAAAGAAGGAGGTGTCAGACAGGGACCTGTATGTTATTCAGAAGAAAACAGGAAATACAAAGTCGGAGCACAGGTACCCAGCAGAATTAGTGCAGTCTATGAGTCACGTTTTGTTTTCTTCAGAACTCAGCCTGATGGCCGTATTGATAATGTAACGGTGGCTCTTGCCAAACCAACATGCCATTGTCAGCTTCATTCTATTCACAGCTGATTCAGCAAAAGCTAAGGTTATCCAGTGCTTTGCATTATAAAAGTCTCTTTTCAACTGCCTATAATTTTGTGACTCTCCATCTGATTAATCTGAACGTTCCCACTCCTCTTATCTGCCCTGGGACAGTCTTCTGGAGAGCTTCAGTGCAATTGTATCACTTCTCCCTGAAATGAGAATAAGAGTAACTTTGCCCCATCAATAAATTCAGATGATAATGCCTAGTACTATAATGCTTAAGAACAAGGACTTAAGCCGTGACTGGGGAGACCATTATTTCACACTTGTGTAAGATCAGCTTGGAGACTAGGATGAGGAGCCAGTGGATTGATCAGACCTCAGCAAAACAGTCATGTCTGCAGGCTGATTACTTCTCCACTGAGTAGATAATAAGCTACAGGTGCTGTCAGTCCAAAACCTGTGACAGAAGTCTCTGTGGGATCAACTCTATGAAATTGCATCCCGTGGAAATACATTGATGTTGTTCACAAACAACTAATTTTTGTATTCAGATTTATTTAAAAAACAACCAGCCTATAATAGCCAAAATCCTTTAAAGCATAAGCAACATAATTTCTTTTCCCTGACAAATCAGGTCTCAGACTGGAGTCCCAAACTTAGCAGATACTCTTGCACCAACTTCCCTGCACTTTTTATCATACTTTATAAAATGGGGGAGTGCCCCCATCACCCTGTGGAGCTGCTCTGAAAACAAAATGTCTTAACTAAGGCCTCTGAAGCCTAAGTGTTCCAGGAGGCACCCTTGAGAAAACTCAGTATGTATCACAGGTAAAGAGGAGGGTTTGAACTTCAAATTATAAACAGCAGTATGCTCAAATTAAATGGAAGAGGCACCCAACTGCAATTGCATGCAGCTACAAAAGGAGTCAGTCTGTCCAAAATATGTGTTAAATCATGGCCACAGTTAGGCCAAACATTTCTAGATTTCTTCCCCTTCATGTTTTGCTTCCTGTATTAGTTGCTGATAAAAAACATTTTGCCACTACTTAGCCAGCAGAGAAAGAGACAAAGCCAAAACCCAAAAAGCTGTTACATGGTTTATTTACTTAAAAAAACATGTTTTCATTGTAATCTGAACAAGGGTCAATAGCTACATTCTGGGAATTAAAGATTCAAGCTCAGTGTTCTTAATCTGTATTTTTCCATAGAGCCAAGCCTTTCAGAGATGCTGCATGGTCTAGTGATGGTCAGAGGAGAAGACTGGGAGCCTCTAGGATACTGGGTCCTAGTCCAAATTCACAGCACTGACTCATAGTCTGGGACAAGTCACTTGACCTCCTATGCCTCAAACAGTCCAGCTGGAAAATACAGAAAGAAAGCAGCAACCCTGAATGAGAAACAGCTATTATGACTAAGATCAGCTCCTGGATAAATCAAACATCAAATAAAATGTGTTTTCCATATGGAAGCTGCTTTCCTAAAGTGGAATAAAACATAAATGCCTGTCAATTATAATGATCTGAGAGGCAAGTGGTGAGAAAAGCAGCCAACAGGAAAGACTCAGCTAGGAATAAAGGACAGTTTTTGAGGTGCAGAGAAATGGGAGACGGAAGGTAGTCAGGCATCTGGCAGCAACAAAGGTGAAACCATGATTTGAGGAGGTCAGAGACAACAATGTGTCTGAGTCAGAAAAGGTCACTTATTCAATATTCCAGCTGTAAGATGAAAGAATGCAAGTGGAGATTTTTCAGAGCAGAGATCACAGATGCAAGAACATCTAAAAGGTGGACTGTTATTTGAAAGTGCCACTGACAGGTATGATGAATCCATCCTCTCAGGCCAAACAATTTCTCACCAGCTCTTGATTTTACCTTTTCCTTCTCCTCTCTTGCACTTCTCTAAGCATGTCATCCCTTTTTCCCTGAGTTTCCATCCTGCCCAGGAATCCAGTCTTTTCACTAAATTTCAATAAGCCAATCCTAACTTTAATAATACTGCACTGCTCTAAATATTGGACCATATGAACAGTCATGATCTTCTATGATTCTGCTAAAACCCTCACATCACAGAAGGACCAGTACAAGGAGATGAGATATTCCCTAGGAAACAGTGCAGCCAGGTCTTAGACTTGCATGTTTTCCAGCAGATCCAAATGCTGTTCATCCAAAAAAGATCATGGATCATTTTCTGCTACTCTGCTGCCATAAAGACATCATTATGGAAGCCTGAGATAGAAAGCTCTAAGCTTTCTTTCCATATAGAAGGTGAGTCTTGAGCTCAGGTACTTCACCTATCCTGGATCACTCACTAGCCCACCAGCAGTCAAGCAAGATTGCTCCAAGCATGTCCGTGTGAGAAGCTAACCAGCTCCCAAAGTAAAGGTAGAATAAAGATGACATTTCTTCTGTTCTGCCTCTCCTGAGCTGTGCTTTCTGCACATTTTTGTGACAAAAAGCCATTCCATTAAAATGCAACGTTTTTGAAAAAAAGTGTATTTCCTATACTAACAGAACAGCTGAAGTAGCAGTGTCATTCCCTGTTGGCATTTACATAAGGCTCATATGAAGGTGAATAGATGAGACTGCTAGTAAACCAGATGAGTTTTAAAGAACTAATACCTTCTAGAAGCACACAGAATCCAAACCACAACAGAAAAAAAGTACAGCATCATTTGAACTTGGAATAGATACTGATCTCCAGCATGTCCATAAACTTCCAGATTCACCAGCTGAGACCTCATGATTTTAGAGAAAACAAAAACTACAAAAAGGTCAGATGTCCTTGAAGTAAAACATAGGCTGAACAGTCAGTGACAGTAGGGAATGGCGAACCAAATGAAAGAGCTGGAGTCTGAGAGGCAGCCGTCTACAGAGTGCACAGTGAACTGTTTAAAGAAAGAAATTTATTTCCTTGGACTGACTTTACAGAGCCAAAACAAATTGTGAAAGTGTTGTACGAGCAGCACTATCCAGTCCAAGTTGGAAACATGCCCTCAGAAGTCCACTAGTGTAAGTGACCAAAGCAGCAGCTCCTGCGGAGATAGGTAAAGCTTGTTCAAAGCATGAAAAAGCAAACACACGCAGAGCTTGAGTTTAAAGAACTGGCCATAGCAGAAACCTGCAGTAGCGGATGCCCCGACAACGCACCAGCGTTGGCGTTACAGCGAGTTAGTTAATCCTCTGGATTTTTTACTGGGGTGGAGTAACCTGCTGGGGCACAGGGCAAGCCAGCAGCAGTTACGGCGTACCAAGGTGGAGACGTACAAACCAGCAAGGAGTGCCACTTCATTGTGTGGCCTCAGGCAGGTCCACAGGGTACAGAAATGCACCCTGACAGCTTCCTACAATAGTACAATGTCCAAAATACTGTGGTGAAAACTGTCGATAGCACAGAGTCTTTTATGGGCTGTGAAGCTGGTACTGACGGTTCCTCGCTTTCATCTAGCCAGGAGAAAAATGAGGTAAGCAAACCTCTTTTAACAGTTATAGTAAAAGCAATTTAACGAAGAATAGGGAAAGAGAGGGCAGCAGCTGAGCAATTGGCTGAAGGCCTAGGCAACCTACAGTCTTGCAGTCAGCAAACAGCAGAAAGAATGAGACCTGCTAACCACAACTTGGCCAGCTACCTGATCTGATGAGGAGGAGGATATGAAACATGGAACGACATTAATTTACGGTTAGCCTGCTGTCAGCGACTCCCCTTTAACAGGAAAATAGGAATTGTTCTATAAGCCCAAAGCAAAGCTCTCTCTTGACACTATCCTGAGCAGGATGTCAAAGAAAACACTTGAGTATCCCAATGCAGACAAACACCAAGACAAACTTCTTGCTGGAATTATTACAACGGAACATTCTCATTTATTTTCTTTCTACCATTTTTATCATCTGTTTCTTTGCCATTCGCAAGTAAGCTGCTATGTATTCAAACGCTCCTGTTAAGGCCGTTAAAGATGCAAGCGCTTAGGCGAGTCACTCGTCACGGCTCCTGTGCACCAACAGCAAAAGCAAAACTATTGCAGCTACCCTTTTTTTGCCCGAACTAGTGCAAGGCTTGACCACATTGACTTAGAGTTGGGACTGCAATTTACCCTGTTCCCTTCTGGGAACACAGCGATACTACTAAATTATTTTCAGACTTCTGACCAGTCAGAGGAGCAGGTTCGTACACCTTTTGGTGTGCTTTCTGTTAACGCAGTAGACACGTGCACTTGTGCACAAGCCCTTTCTCTGTGGTCTCAGTGCTGTCTCAGCTTTTCGGTTGCTCAGCCCTTATTTTAAGTGACTACAGTTTAAACTCCGAGTCAGCCCCCAGAAGACTAGTTAATCTAGTAATTAACCAAAGTAATGACACATTTATGAAGTAAAAATTCAAGACTGTAATATTTACTCTTGAAGGATACTATTTGAAAAGTAAGTTCAAAACCTCTGCTCTGTTGTATGGATAAGATCAGGAAACACTGAATTAGTAACGGTTCAACCACTTCAGAAAAAATGTACAAATTTTCCACCATTGTCATCCAAAACTGTTTTAAATGTTTTTATATCAAGTCTAAACAGAATGTTTCTGAAATCACCTTAATGATTTTTCAATCTTACTTACCTTGCAAGCAGAGCCAAAAGGCCAAAATACCACTGAAAATTCTCTTCTCCAAATATGTGCAAATGGACCGGTAAGAGGTTAATACCAGAAATCAACTTTTTGTTTCAGGTTTTCCAGTCAACGTTTGAAGTCTCAAGAAGCTTGGGAAAAAATTACACCATTTTAGGTGCTTAAATCAACAAAAATCAGAACTTCAGTGTTCCTGAAGCAGGCAATGTGCTTTCTTTCTATGCTGACACACTTTTAGTACATCAACATAAGTAATACAAATACATTTATTTATACAATTATAATAAACAACAAATGTGTCAATTTTGTCATATTTCTTAAATAATTTGCTATAGCAAACAACAAATTATAATAAATACTTAGAAAAGCCTAGTAATTCAAGCTTTCACAAGCAATACAATACCTATGCCTGTCTTTTTCCCATCCGAGAGTTATTACCATCCATAAATAATCTGACCCCTCCAATTAACAGCAGCCTGAATGGAAAAATGGATTGTATTTATCACCAATATTACTCTATTTCAGTCAAAATAATATAAGATATTGATACAGTCTAATTTATGAATTGGTACTAGATGAGTTTGACCTTTTTACATAGCTTCAGTAGTGAATCTCAGTGTCTATCATTTTTTGCTATTTGTACCTACACAGAACTGAGATGACCTATAGGAAGAAACATCTAAAAAAAAAGTGTTGCTTTTTTTTTATTAATATTTTGATTTTCTCATTATAACTCTAAAATACATTGAATGCACTGTATAGCAATTACTATACATTTAGGACAACTGATGATAAAACCAGGAGACCTATTTAGAAGTTGTCACCTGTTAGGACCTGCCACAATGAATTAGACCCTGAACGTCTATTTATGCAAGAGATATCTGGAAGAAGAGAAATACTGCTCTTCTATTGTCTCACTGAAATTGATTAAAACAGACAATAAAATGAAAAGTACTGTATTGCATGAACATTATTAGTGCTGCAGCCTGGTTTCAGTACAATATTCTTCAGTAAAACTCATGTTCCCAAATGGAAGAAGAAAATTATATTTAAAACCACTGGCCATGTTCAGAATAGGAGAAAAATAACCTCCTAGCTCTTCATCTGCTATACGAGCCTCAACAACTGGAAGCAACAAAAAGTCACCTCAGCATTAGTTAACTCTATCTTCAGTTAGACATTTACACAGGACTCTGGTCTAAACTGTACCTTGCAAAGACAAACAAACAAAGCAAACAACCACCACCATCACCCCTGAAATTCTCTTCAGCTCACAGGTTATACAGCACTTTAGGAAGATTGTACATACGTTGTACCTCTACACAGATTCCCACAGAGCTCTCAGAGAAGGGACAGAATGCTCAATTGAGTTAAAGCCATCTCTGTGCCTTCTCTGACGCTAGGCTGCATCGCAGTGTCTCAGGTCACTTGCTGACGACGTTATGGAAGGCTGCCCAGAGTCTAAGTGATGATGCAGCCTATGGCTTCCATCTCCAGTGACTCTCCTACCACCAACCCATCTCCAGAAGTGCTGGAAGAGAGGGCAGGAGAGGTCTCAGAAGACAGCCTTCCTCACCTAGACCTAGAATTCTGAAAGCTTGCTGTACTGCTCTGTGATTTTTTACCCAGCGTAAAGGGACTAAGGAAAGACTTACATGCATATATATAAATTAGGTTATAACCAAACCTTCAGAGAAGGTCTGTAGCTCATGCTGCACATCACTGATGTGGTATATAATGCTTCTTGCCAGCACTAGTAGGAAGCTATTGCCACTGAAATGCACTGCTAGTATTCTGGAAATTCTACTTTTGTTTTCCTGGCTTCTTCCCACAACAGCCTGAAAGCAGGAAGAAAGCTCATGCTTGCTGCAGCAGAGCTAGCCCCATGAGTTAAGTATCACCAACTCCTGGAAAAGGTGCACTTGGTTAAGATACTGCAGCAGAACTGCCCAAGATAATGAACATTTGCAAATATCAGACAAGACATGCAATGCACTCTTTCTTACAATGTGTACTTTTTCCATTTAGCAGACATAAGCCTTCAGAAAGACGGAGGAGATAGGGTAGTGCTCCTAATAACAATCACAACTCACACCATAAGCTCGATCACAATCTCAACTACAACTATGGGCTTAGCAGCACAGATTTTGAACTGTTGCAGATGTCCACCGAATTTGACGTTGCCTCATTCTCCTCTCTTTGCTGTTCACAAAGAACATGATTGCTAATTTCTTCCCTATGTTTATATCTGTTCTTTGCTGAGTAATGCAAGAACAGCAATGAATTATTTCAAACAATTAAATTACTCCTTCTGCAAGGAGCACATGCTTCATACAGAGACCAAATACAGCAATTTTAACAAAAATCTATAATTATTTCATGTTTTCCTTAAATGAGAAGTTCCAAGAATGTTGTAACTATATGATAAGCCCCCAAAACAAGGTCCCAGCTCTTAAACAGCATAAAGAAAAGTTCAAATATTCAAACTTTTTCTAATGTAAAAATAAAAAAATGTATATGATACTTAAAAATACATTTCAGATAATGTCATGTTGGGTTTGTTTTGTTTTGTTTTTTCAAACAGATGTAGCAATTCTGGGAACCCTGAATTACAATTTATGAACAGTGAAGGACAACAGCCTTAAATCAGTTGTTGCTTCTGATTCCAAATTTAAGTCTGAAAAGGACTTAAAAGAACTGGACTGAAAAGAAATGCTGCTTCTTCCTGATAGATCGAGTCTCCAGACCTACTAGGAGGAAGGAGAGAGTAGGCATAAGGAATTCCTTTTCATGGAAAAGAAGCTGAATTTATTACAGGCTCTTCAGATTCTGGTAAGTTTCCACATTTAAAAAATAGCTTTGCACAAACTCTTTTTGCCCATACATTTTTATTATCTAATAAGTAGGTGAAAATTGCATTGACTGATTTTTCATTCCTAACAGTCTTATACTTCACATACGCTTGTAAAACCTGCTCAACTCAAGACTATATCATGAGATGGCATAGATTCAAACTTTAAACAAATACATAAAGCCATGACCCATTTGTTTTGATATTCTGCAATGTTCCAGACGGGGAGAAAAGCCATCACTGAAACCATGAGACATACAAGACTTCACAATTTATTAAGAAGATTAGCTGGGTTTAGTTTGTGCAGTAATGATTAGTCACTGAATATGTGTTGGTTTGAAAGCCTAAAAGGTCAGGGATCAAGGAATTATTGGCTTAATTGTGTTTAGGTTTTTTCCATCTTTTAAATAGTTAAAAATTTCTTTAAGTCAAGCAGAACTTTGCAAATGTGGAACTCCAAGTGTATTCCACACAGAACAACAAATGCACCTTAAATATCGCATGTTTTTTCAATTTTGGATTATATTTGTAGAACTGCCTGCTGTGAAATGACAAAGTTCATGGTTCATCTGAACTTTTGAACTCAAGTGAGTATTTGACACAGCAAAACAATCTAAATGAACCTAACACAAAGTTTTCATAGTTTAAACCTAGCTTTCAGGCCTTTGTCTGGGGCAATTGGGTAGGAAAGTTCTTTATTGATGTTGTAAAAACTACCAGTTTAATAACAGGCAGAGAGAGTGGAGAGATCAGTGGAAAGAGCACCTTAGCATTTCTGAAATAGTGCTGGTTTGGTAGTTCATTGAACTTTACCTGACCCCATTACGAAGGCTTCCCCAGGACAAGTTGTAGCTGCATTTGTGACAAGACTGAAGCTTCCTATCTTATTTCAAATAGGCTCCAGGGCTGGGAGTTCACAGATAAAGTTAGTTTAAAAAAAAAAAAAAAATACTCTGCACACATGAATTCACTTGGCTCCCTACACTACTATTTCATTTTTATGTTCAGGCTGGATTCCCTTTATTATGGAGAAGTTGAAATCTTTTTTCCCAAAAGGAAAAAGTTTGTCACCTGCATTCCTGACGTATACCAGAAAGAGTCCTTAAAAAAATAGGAAACACAGTGCATGTAGGATTCTTATGCTGATGCTCCTCACAGACCCTAAATCTTGGCCTGCTTGCACATGACTGCTATGATCCCTTCTTAACATTACTAAAAATCCTACAGCAGTCTCAATTCATGCTTTATCAATTTCAGACCTATCAACCATCAAAACCTGGAAAATATTTCAAGGCTTTTAAAATTACTTTGGAGACCCTGCAAGATGTCCTGTACTTCAAGTTCACAATCAGTTTCATAACTCACTAGTGCATATGAAAGACAAAGATTTCTGACCACATCAGAAGTGCTGACTGCATACTACATAGGGTTCAAATGAGCCTTACAACATCAACAGATGAGTGATAAAACCCTACAACTGTTCAGTCCCCTGTAAATTCCCTGTGAAAATAATCATACCTCACAAGAACCTGTATTTCACCAGCCTGTAAGACTGGAGTCACTCACTACTTCCTTCCATCCAAAAATGTGAAAAAGCAACCCAGGGATTACTTACAGAGTGCAGCTGTAATAACCACTAACAATATTACAGTTAATGTCGCTTCTCTGATGCAGCTTACTAATAAAGTTATATATATGTTTTTATTTGGCTGAACTGTGACAGGAAGGCAGATTCGAGAATTAGAAAATTCCTAAAGCAATTTAAAGACATTTGGTATCACTAACTTTTCCAACTAAATCTTCCAAAGTTACCATTTAACACCAAAGCGTACTTATATAGCTCTATTTCTGACCCCTCCACTTCATTTGCTGGCAAGTTTTACTTCCAAGATACCTGCTCTTTTTCCTATTGCCCCGAAAGGACAGCGTTCTGCAGGAATGAGAAAAGGAAATCTCTAACTTGCTGCATTTAAAAAAAAAAAACCAAACCAGGCATGAAGAGCCCGTGGCCCAGGGGTTGGCTCTCCCAGGAGCAGCCCTCCGCTGCAGGCTGCCCCAGTGCTGGGGCAGCCGGGATGGCAGCCGGGATGGCAGCCGGGATGGCAGCCGGGATGGCAGCCGGGCACGGTGGGGCAGGTGGACATTTAACCAGGCCTTCGTTCAGCTGGTGGCGTTCGAGCCACTCGGTCCACGGCCGGTTCACGCTGCAGTTTCCGAGGCGCCCTTTGCCACTCAGATGTGACATCAGCATGTGACCTACCAGAGGCTTCTTCAGAGTAAATTAAGCAAGCTTTACCCTCTGGGGCTGCTGCCTGGGACTCTTGCTCCACTCCTGGTCACGCAATTAACAGGTTATTCAGATGCAAATAACGATAAGGAAGAACTTTAGCTGGCACCCAAAGCCAACTGCAGACCTACTTAATTTCAAACAGCTAGACAAAGGGATGCCTTGTACCTGCAATTAACAGTCCCAGTATGCCGGTATGTTCTTATATCACTTGCGAAAGGCACTAAATCCACAAGGCTTTTGCAAGGGAGGGCAACCACCTTAGGCCTGTCGCAAAGGCAGGCACTGGCTTCTCCATAAAGTATCTAAATTCACATCCTAGATTCTCTATGAATTAACCTTTCCGAACTTTTCAAAGGATAAAGTTGAGTTTCTCCATTCCCCTCCCCAATTGTTGAACACCCCCCAAACGTTCCCTGTCGAGAGCCGCAAACCCAGCCAAGCCCGGACCCAAGGTGCAATATGCACCCTCCAACTGTGCCATCACAAATACACCCCGCGGTTTCTGAGCAGCCACTGGCTGCTGTGCTAGGTAAGCCTTGCTGGGCATTGCTTTCCAGTCAAGCCTTCTGCAACACAAGAAGGAGAATTTCTTTTCACCTCCAATATGTGGGAGCAATTTTGCTGCTTCCTTCCCCTCTGTGAAAAGGCTGTGGGCTGGGATTCGTCTGAACTGGAGAAGGAGTGGCTGTTGGCACCCATTTCACGATCCAGGGAGAAAGTTACCTCTGGCATCTGGAATGATAATAGATAGGAAAGATCTTGTTGCCAGCCCCCCTGAGGCTGCTGTTACCTTCACAATGACAGGTGTGGATGACCAATATGTGTTTAATCCTTCAGATCCCCTTGCCTTTCTTCTGGGAAGTTCAGAACAGTATATCAAACCCATTCCCCAACTGAAACAGTGAATCCTCTGTGAGACTTAGGAAGTTGACCCTTGCTCTGTAGACCCTGTGTGTGCCCCCGCTCACTCATTTCTTTCTAATTTGTTGTAGGACTTGTACTGGCAACCTATTACAGAAGCATCAATCAAATCAGCTCCTAAAATGGCTTGTTAGACTGCTGTGTTGATGCATGCATTTTTAAGAGATTTGGAGGGAGAAAGTTTGGAAGCAAGCAGTGCCACTGAAATTGCCTGGGGACAATTATTAATTCTGGAATAAGCAGAAGCAAAGTAGCAAATGCACACGAACATGCAGAGTGTTTGGAACTATGCAGCAAATGCCACAAGCCTTCTAAAAGTCTGTGTTTAGATATGACATCTTTAATCACACAGAATCTCCCTGCTTGATGCTGAACGAAGGTCGGGTCTACAAGGCAATTCAAGATAGCCAGTAGATCATACAGAAATTAAGTCTTCCATTTATGGGCTGTTGTGTGTAGCTATTTCATAAGCTACAGGGTAGCAGCAAATAACTCTGGCCTCTGGGAGACATAATTTTGTACACAGTTTTATTAATTGTTCTTCTGTTAACATCACTGCAGGTCCTAGCAATGTTGCATAAACGCAAAGCAGAAAAAGGCCCTAAGATCCTGCCCCAAACAGCTCTGCTATTAACTAAAAGAGAACAAATTACAACAGAACTTTACAACTCGTCAGCTTGAGGAGCAGGCATCTCAGGACCCCAGCAGTCTGTTGTTGGCAATTTTTGTGTACGTATTGTATCTAAGGGCAATGAAGATAAATAGGTTGCACTTCTTTAGAAGTTCTTAATGGAACTTCTGCCAAATATATGGATGAAAGCACTCTGGTGCTCTTTTGAAAACGTAACAAGTGGAAAATAGACACTGGCATCATTAACAGATTAAAAATAGGAGTCAACCTTTAGATGCTGAATGAGAAGGTCATATAAGCTATGAAACTCCTTAAAAGAAAAGACAAATCACTTATGCTGACTTAGACTATGGAAGAATGATTGTGAGAGAGAGGTGAGTGAAATAACAGTGTAGGAAAATAATTTTTAGCCGTCTTTCTGAACAGAAATAAATGGAGAACTGAATTTGTGAAAACCAGGCAAAAAGACGTGTTAGAAACTGAGATATGAGTGGGTGAGAGTTTCATAAAAAGATTTTAGCTGTGTAGGTATCTGGAGGTCATGGATCAGGAAAAATCTGTAAGATAAATATAGTGCCATGGTCAACACTGATACTAACTCCAGTATGCAGTGTCATGCAGACAAATGGGTGAGGGTTTATTACAAGGGACTCAGCTGGTGCACATGGTCTGTAGACCAGTTCCTTGAACCAGACTCCAGCAGTGATCATCTCCTCTTTGGCAGCCAATTGCAATTTGTTCTTCAGATTGGATGTTGCCCTGGGCATTTGTTTTTTCTCTACAGTTTTGAACCATTCTGGACAGTATTAGAGGTTGAAGTGTTAACACAGGTAGAAATACAGACTTGGCACTCAAATAGTTCTAGGCTATAAACTCCAGGGCAAAGACTATTATGTTTCATAACCATAACAATGTTTTTTATGGCTAGGATTTGCAAGAATGTATGTTAGGTCTGTACTCCGATTTGCCTGAAAAATAAAACTCTGAAAAACATCATATGGAGGCTAATTATTTGATTCCTCCCACTGATCTCATTGCACTTCTCTAATCACCAATTACACCTTCTATTTAGTTCTGTTCGATGTAGCTGAATCATGCTCTAAGCCTATTATTCTAAAGCACAGGATCAGTACATTAAGAGAGATGTAAAGAAAAGCACTAAGACCTTCCGCAGTTATAGTGATAACTACAAAGATGTATTTTTCATACATTTAAACCAAAGGACATTTTTTATCTTCTCTTTCTGGTATTTCCTGTACTGCTTTTATGTAATCAGTACCAGCTGTATTGTTAATACAGCTCCCAGCAATGTAGATTTCCAGCTCAAATAATTGACAGCTTTCTCCACTGACCTCATCCTCTATTGAGGCATCGTCTCTGAAACACTTTCCACAGACACACTCTTACTGTTTGCGTACTCTTAACTCCTGCCTCTGGTTACTGTACTGTCAGATTACATTTGGGTCTCTGTCCATCCATTGTTCTGAAATTTCTGGAAATTAATGTGGTGATGTTGCTAACGTATTATGAAATGTTTTCTTGGTCTTTCTGTCATCTATTGTAAGACCGTGATTTTTGCAGACCATCCTTTTTATTCAATGTTCTTGCTTGTTTTGTCACCAACTGTCCTTCCTCTGTCAGTACCTAAGACTGTAATACAAGAGCAGTGTTAACAAAAACTCAGGGATCTATACAGGCCACTCGGTTTTTGGTGAGATGCCCATTGACTTTAGCCAAGACTGCACACAGATTTGAAAACAAACATGATCAGATGGAGAGATGTGGGAAATCTTAATTCTCTCAGCAGTATGGTTACTCACTTACGGACATACTCTGCTGACCAAGGTCTGCCCTCCAAATGAGTTTTCAATGGAAAAGGTAACATTGCAGTCTCTTCAAACCCTTTATTTGTGGGTGGTGTCAGCACTGCCTTTGCTGTGACCATACTGCCCTGACATGCTCTCAGATAGAATAGATGAGGTAGTTCCTCTGCCTGATCATTCAGCGAAGATTTCCCACAAGATGATCTTACATCTTTTATCTGTACTGGTGCAACTGTCTCCCCTGACTTGTTTGTGGCAGTACCTATTCCTTTAAGGTCTTTGGCTTATACATTTTGTGCTTCACATCTCTCCATCTGATCATGCTTGTTTTCAAATCTGTGTGCAGCCTTTAGAAGTTGTGTGTCGTTAAAACCAGTTAGTACCAATCGCTGTTAACTGCTGCCTCCTTTTGCAATGAGGCATGCTGTGCTGGTCTGGATCTATTGCCCCAATAAACATCACATCTGTGACCTCAGCTCATTCTCTTCTGTGGACCTCTGTGTTTCTCTCTTGGGAAGCACATTTTTTGCAGAGGGGTTTTCTTTACCTTTTGAACACAGTTTACCATAGTTTACCATGTGCTGGCAGTTTTGCTTTTAATGGGATGATTGGTGCTCCATTACTTGCACCCTTTCCCAGTTCTCTTCCCTCTTGGGTCAATGTGCAGTTTGTGGTCTACCAAACCTTGCACTTCCTTCTCTCTTCTAAAGCAATGTCTCCTCTGATCAAATTAATTTAGGGGCTACTCTTTAGCATAATCATCCACCTGGCCTTTCTATCAGGTGTCATCCAAACCCCACTTCAATTGATTAAAAGACCCTTTCTGATATAAGTGAACTCTGGATTGGACCTTTTAGTATTTAACCTGATCAACTTAGATTGTACCTTGCAGAGTAGCTGATGACACGGAGTTTTCAACATTTTTTCTATATAGAGGAAAAATAAGTTCTATTTCAAAAGAGGTCTATTTCAAGAGACCTCTGTTGATCTTACAGTCCCAAAATCAAACTTTATCCTACATAAAAGGCAAAACAAAAAGGCAAAACAAAACAGAAAAGGCTCCAAATCCTTCTGTGAAGTGACCTATGAAAGCTATAGTATGCACATGTATCATTGCTTTTCATGTAACAGAATGCACTTTGATCCACGGGCTCTAAGCTGTCTTGGCACAACTGAAGCAGGACTTTGTTGTGAAATTTGTGCCTGTGATACAGATTACTTTATGCAGTAGGATGAACATCTTGCCTTACAACCTATGCAGTGTTGCTTAAAAATAGCAGGAGTGCATTGTGGCATTATCTAGGGACTACTACTTTCACTCCTACAAACTTCCAGTGAAGTAAGTGGGATTACTCACTTGAGTAACATAAGCAGAATTCATTCGCAAGTGAATGTTTTCAACAGATCTGTATGTAGACTTCACAAAACACTGACTATTGTAACATTTTTTTTCAATAAACAACCACCATTAACTTTACATATTTTGCTGCTGGATTTTCTGCTTAATTTTAAAATTTTCTGTTTAGTATTTTAACATTTTTAGTCTACCCAAAAAGTAAACAAAGGAAGAGGTGAAGGTGTTTCACAGACACAATTGCTTCAGGCAACTGTCAAATGTAAAATTCAGTGGAAAGCTTCAGCATGTCTCTAGTTTAACTCAGTTGAGGAATGCTGCAAAAACAGGTGTTGTCTGACACAAGCAATAATTATCTTTCACCTTGATGGATGTTAGTTTAATCTGTTTTTTACATGGTAGCTAGGTCTCAGCTGGGTTAATGCCAGAAAGCAGATGAGATGTTTTGCGTACTTTGTGTATGACAATACCCCAGACAGTTTTTACTCCCCTTTTTTATTTATTATATGGAACAGTTTTAATAGTCTCAGTGGTCTATCCATTAATTTTTAACTCTAGATTCATTTTATGTTACACTATCAATGTATTTTAAATGAGCTCACAATTAAACTGTTGGCTGTTGAGTACTTTACTGGAAGAAAAGAGACTAATGAACAGAATATGCTTCTAAAATATGGATGGTTATGTATGCAATATTCACAAAGCCAAATGGCTTAAAGTACAAGGTTAGAGGAACAAACTTAAACAAAAAACAAAAAAACCCCAAAAAACTTCTTGTCATTCCTTTGCATATATTTAAACTAGAGGGAAAAAAACTGTAAGTTCTATCTTTAATCCAAAATGCTGTATTAATTTCTAGTATCCAGTGGTTACATTACATCCTTCATCATACTAAGCCGTTCCAGACTAGACTACATCCTTCCTATGCCCTTGGGCAGACTTTCTAGCCCTGTGGGCATGGGAATGGTCTACAAACCATGCTAACATTGAACTTGGCACTATTTCAGGGATTCTCTTTGTATAAACAGTGTTTTAACAGTTTCTTCAAGGTGTTAGGCAATAAATACAGCAAGTTAAACAAAAGGCACACAGGATCTCCTGGTTTGGCAATGTTTTCTACAGATCTTAAATTAATAGATGTGTGGTACACCACCTCTGATGTAATATTCTTGGTGGTATTTCTTGCTTGCGCATATGCATGATGTTATATGTTGGAATGATTTCATACTAGCACTCATACTAGTCACAGCTGGCTGGTGTCAGATACCAAAGTGTATACCAGTATGTGCTAATTTCCACCAGATTATGTTGTCCAATCAAGTGTCCTCTGTTTCTTAGGAGCTCCTGATGGATAAATTTTCTGAACGCCTTTGTGAATCAGCTACCTTCAGGAACAAGAAGAGGTCAACTTTCAGTGGTGCTGCACTGCTTCTCTAATTTACATTCCATCTCTTAATAGCTCTCACGTGACACAGAATTTCAGCATGGCAGTATCCTTATGCACTGAAAATGGTAGGTTAATATTAGCAGCACTGGTTGCCTCTGAACATACACCCACTTCTCCCACTGTACAGAACAGCCAATCGTTTAAACAGACTGGTTTTGTTGCATGTGAAGGCTATGAAGCTGGCTTAGCTGGAATAAAAAATTTACTTCTAGCTTTCAGCTTCCTAATTCTTTCTCTTAAAGAGACTTGACTTGAAAGTTTTTAAAAACTTTGGAGTACCTATGCTTCTCTCCATAGTCTGCATGCCCTAAGATTCTCACTCATTTCACGTTCTTAAGACAACTACCGTTACTCTGGTGTTATGGTATTAGGCTAAAACAATATGAAAGCACCGTTCCAAAGGACAGAACATAGCAGAACCAGTGTTGAAAGCAGACTGTGGTCTGCAGAGCTTACAGGTACACAGGGAAAAAATGTCCCAAAGTCATATTTCTGAAAAGACTATTAAAAAGGATTTCTTAGCCCCCATGAAAGCAAAGTACTGAAGGAACATGGAGAATTCTCTATAGTTACCAATAAATTCTAATGCTCTAGGCTGGTGGTAAATTTTGTAACTGTGCAGTTTGCCTTGGAGAAAACAGTAGTCAGGTAATACAGGTGAAAAGATCACAAAGTGCAAAAAACATTACAAGACAGACCTGCGTAATAAGGCAGAAGCCTATCCATTCATCATAGAACAGGAAACCAGAAAAATAACAGAGCAACCTTCAAAGTTGAGGAATTTTATTTCAGTTGGGTATCTTTATGCAAAAAATATGGAAGTATCATTGAGTTATTTAAAAATCCTATCCCATGTATGTTTTCATTCCTTACTATTAAAACATGCATAATACTTTTTCTCTAATATACTCATGCTTCTCCAGCAGGAAATGATACCAGGATTATGTTTTCATTTCTACAGGACAGCTCAAAACAAAACAGAAGTGCCTGCATTTGAGGGCAGCATTTTATGTATTGGATAATACAAACAGTTTCAGTGTTGTACATCCATTTTTTATTTCATCTTTCAGGTTCCCCATTTCAACACGACCCTCGGACCACAAACCTTGCATAGAGTACAATGCTTGGCAGATGATTTTACACTCTACAGAAAAGAAACAAAAGATAAAAAGAGATGACCACGTGTGCTTAGGTATTTTATAAAAATACTTATGGATATCTTGTAATTAAAAGTGAAGAGTAAGTCTTATAACAGGTGCCCAGGAATTTCTGTGAAAGACATTCATATGAAAGATTGGCCAGCTTTCAATATGGAATCTGGTTCTATTTTGTCAATGTTTTTAAGATGGCATTATGATTTATTTAGCAGCAGCTGGAGATATCATTACTAACATGTGTGCCCCTCCCAGGGTAAGTGTCAGAAACACTCAACAGGCACCTCAGATAGAATATTAATGTTTTTGGATGTTGCTACTATAGACAGAGAAAGTCTATACGTGTAAAGCAAGAGAAGCAAAAGAACTGTACCTGTGTAGACAGGAAATACAACAGAGCAGAAGGACTCAAATCTGTACAACAATTCATAAGCATTTTTCATCCAAAACCTCAGGAATTTCAGACTGTGTAGAATCCTATGTCTTTAAAGAGTTTTCCTTTAAAAAGTTGAGATAGAAACCATACATAAAGCACAGTAACTATACTAAAACTCCAGTAGTTAGGACATGAGTTGAGGATTTGAAAATCTATGTTGAAGTATGTCATTCACCAGAAGGCTGGGGCAGTTATAAACTGAAGCATGCTGAACCATGTGTGAAACAGTAATAACACCACTTACTTTCCTCGTTAAGAAAAACGCAAAGAAAATGCACTGGGACTGCAGTACTCGGGTATTACATTCATAGTGACCACACATAGGACAGACCAATTTTAAAATACATCTCAGGTGGTGCTGTTCAAGAAGCTGCTTAGTAGTTCAGGAGTGAAAATTGCAAAAGAACGCTTGAGCTCTGTATAGTCATGGCACAGAAGCACAGCCATACTGACTGAATTAATGCATCTCCACCAGGTACAGATGGCAAACGTGGAAGAGTTGCAAACCTCTCAAGAGCCTATAAAAATATTTAACTTTAGACAGTTACCAAAAAAATTATTCAAACCCTGGAAAAATGCCATCCTTTGTGCCAGAACAACATGAATAAAAAAGTTAACAGAATCGGTGAACTCTGGGTAAAATCTTTTAAAGAATAAGGAATAACTCAAGCGGACAAATACAAGGAAATGTGG
The DNA here is from genome assembly GCF_030463565.1 of Pelecanus crispus. Classification (NCBI taxonomy): domain Eukaryota; kingdom Metazoa; phylum Chordata; class Aves; order Pelecaniformes; family Pelecanidae; genus Pelecanus; species Pelecanus crispus. The sequence goes on along the minus strand of NC_134652.1, from coordinate 19,037,658 downwards.
TACCATTTCTTAAATGTTTTTAAATAAAAGTTAAACACCCAAGGAAGAAGGAAAAACAAATACCACTCAGAGATTTACTTTAGGGAGCTCACAGAATATATGGTAGAAATACTCAATCATTAAAGTTAATGAAGAGTAGAAGAAAAGACCAATGTGAGACAGATAATCTTTCATATATATATAAAACCACAAAGAACTAGAACATATTGTCCAGTTGATGCTACTCTGCATGCTGTCTAAAGGAAAACTCAATAAATCCTTTATTTAAAATCAGCAAAATTAGAACTGGGGGGAAAACAGGGAGAGAGAATACATTATTTCTAATGTTATTCTAAATAACACAAGGACCATCAAAACCAAACAATAATTAACATTTGTGAAAAAAGCCAAAAGTTGAATTGCAAAAAGAAGTTCTTTCTTTCCCTCTCCCGCTTCCTCAATTAAGACCAAAAGAAATTGGAGACCTGGAGATTTCTGTAAGGAAATAAGGATAAGAAACACCTTCCCAGTGCAGAAGCAATACCACGGGAAGCAATGTGGCCAATCCTGATTGCTACTGCACGTTTGGATGCATGTGCCTTGGGGAAAGCTGGCTTTCCCCTGGTCATATCTTAACATAGCTCGACTGTTGAATAGCAGCTGCTGAGTGAGTAGACTCAAAACTTTAGAGGCAACTACTGCTAAACTTTGAGAAACTCCAGATAAGTAGTGGGTTTCCTTCTCCAGCACACCTAGACTACCGTGAGTGTATTGTTAAGAGTACTTTAGACTTACATGGGATAATGAAGCTCTAAAGAAATTATATGAGACTGACCAGCTCAAACTTTTTGCTGGGGGGAAGATGACCATGAGCTGTTTTCTTCTCTTTCCCTTGGACTTACTGATTATCAACAATCTTTCTCCTTTTCACTTGTGAATGAACTGTTCATTGTTGGAAATGGATGAGAAGCAGATTTTTCTGCTATGCTGCTCGGAAGACCACCTTCAACACACCACTGCCTTTCTGTAATCTTTAATAAGCATCGTGTCACTAACACAGCCAAAATTAAGAGAGTATAGAACAATTAAAGCTGAACCTTAATCTGCTTAGATTTGGCAGGCTTCAAAGTACATAACATACCTTTCCACCCTCCCAAAGCCATGTACTGGAATATGTAAAAAAAAATAATTGGAAGAAATTTTGACAGCAGGCAGATGTTATCTTCAGTTCTGTGAAGCAATTGGATCTGTGACCTTGGAATAGTATCTATGTTTTAGGAAGACAGTCTCTCCCTTCCTGTGTAGTCAGCCTACAATTCAGATTTGAATTAGATTTTTGATGTGATATAGCTGATGAGGGCTACTACCTTCTTTTGTTGCCCACCATTTAAAGAAATGTATGGTAGTGAAGAACACATTTTTAGCTACATAACCTTGTCTTACCATGATTTCAAACCAGCAATCTTTAAAATACAACTGGAATATAATTATTCCTAGCATTTGTTCCTTATTACAGATCTCATTATAAATTATAGCTCACTTTGTAAACTGAAGAATATGTCATGTAGGCACGAAATATACTTATAGGTTTTTAATTTTAATAAATATGTTTTCGTATTTCATATTTCTTCTGCCTAAACAGCACTTTTTTACCAGAAACAAATACTTCACTCATGTAATGACAATATTTATCTATCTAGTTAACATCACTGGCATTTTATTACCGAACACAGCATAAAATATAAAAGGAGAAAGATTTTCCACTTAAATGCAAAACCCCAAGTGGAAATATGCTTTCTGTCATTTTAAAGAAGGAGCTGCAGCATTACAAAGGAACACAAATGTGTGAACTTTTTTCTTCCCTTGTCTTGCAGCTGATCTACTTAGATGGGTCATTTTGACATCCCTATGAAAGGTATGAAACTCCTGCATCAAGGAAATTGCCTATGATTAAGGGATAATGTGAAAGGATGTTTAATCTTTTTTTTTCTAGCCCACCTAACACATGTTAATGACCATCAAGAGTTTTTTACCCTTTCTTGCTAAATGAAAGACAAGACTTGCTATTGTCTTCTAAAAAAATGACCTTATCCATTGTTCCTGATGTATTTGACTCAAAACACAAATGTGTACACAAACACTAGAACAAAATAGGTAGTCTATCTGTTCGTGTTACATGAATTTACTAACTAGTCAGAAATTATTTAGCTAGCAGTGATTTGTATTTTATTGAAAGAACAATATATATGCAAAATCAAATTACTAAACATGAGATACGTACACAGCAGAGACAAAAGCTTACCGCTATATGTCTGTTGTAAGAAATAATTTGGCATTTAGTTATTTTTTCATTTCTGATTTTTACTACAAAATATTAATATGAAATTAATGGAATGTGTTAGTTTACGGGGGTGGGGGGCGTGCTACAAAAAAGGTATACTTAATTTTTTTTCATGTTTTGCACATATCCTCACTGTTGCTGACAGCTCCACTAACTTTGAATTCACTCTATTGAATTCACCCCATTATGGAACAAGTATATATAGGTTCACTTATTGTGTGATTAATGAACATGGTACATATACATAAGAGTTTAGATTATCCTATTTTTATGCCTGTGATTTAATTTCATATACCTATCACAGATCCAATTGCTTTACATTTTTAAATGACTTACAGGAAAAAATACCTTGTAAGAGTTAAAGAGGTAAGAGGACAGTAGCTCAGACTGAACTTCTAGGAATCACTGTAAAACAATTCCCCTAACAAATTTTGGTATTAATTGCTTGCATTCTAAAACATGGTAATGACTGGTTTTGGAAGATGACTTATGAGGCACATTCAGCAACATGTAACAGGAAAAGATCAATTTTCCTTTATCAAATGCCAAAGAAGAAAGCTGAGGCTTTGGTCACTGTGGAAATGGATTATGTAGTTAATCCATTAAAGGATTATGGAAAAGGAGAACTATTCCTGCACCACAGGAATAGAGATATTAAAGATTAGTATAAACAATATGCTGTTATATAAATATTTATTTTCTCAAGTAAGTCAGATGTTTAGCAGTGCTACTACAGCATTGGCATACTTCATGATTTCTTCTCCCTTCTTTTTAGAGAACATCCAGATTAAACAAAACATCCCCAAAAGCCCTCAGTTGCATTTTTTAATTATTTACATTCAGATTGGCTATGTTATTAATTGTACTGCCTTCTGGAGTACGTGAAGCTGGGTAAGGCAGGTATAAAACCTAATGACTGCTGTTTCATGTGCTTGGTTTCAAACGTCCCTGAGTTTTAGAAGCAGGACATTTTAAAGAGAATCACTCATTCAACTCCATACTGAAGGCGTAAGACTAATATTTTGAAAACCTCTAATTCAAAGACCTGTTATCTTTGCTTGACCTTATTTCCTGTCATTGGCAAGAAGTGAGTTGCTTCTATTCACTCTAATAGCCATATAGTATAACCCTTGCTGTGAACAACTGCTATTTATGCATCCCTTTGTAGAATGCTCCAATCTTGGGAAGTCATATGTCTGCCTCAGAAGGGTCATTTACAAACAGCCTCTTGTTTGACCTAAGGGATACATCACATTGCCTCGCCCTGTACTTTTCACCTTGTATACTGTTCTTCCTTCCTCTTATGTTTAGCACGGCACAGGTGGTTCTGTGGTTCAAAACCAGGTGTCTAAGTCTGAAGTCATCTGCAGAAATGCTTATCTTCTTATAAATTTGAGCTGGATTTCAGAAGTTATAAAAATGCAGTTAATTTCTTTGAGGAGGAAAAACCTACTTATCATGGCTTCTTTCCATTTTGTAAAGAAAAGATTCTTAGTGCCTTATCAGATGTATTTGTCATCTGACCAAATATGAGTCCAAACCACATATTAATAATTTTCTGGAAAAGGGAGTATGTCATTGATTAAAAAAAAAAAAAAAAAAAAAAAAAAGGAACAAACAAGTACTAGGAGTCTGTATGTGAAGAATTATAAACCTTTTCCACTATTGAAAGAATGGCTAATATACAAATGACAGGAGGTATTTTACAAGAGAGTCCAAGCATGAAAGCTTTTTGAAGCCTCTCTACTTTTCAATTCTATTTTTTTTTAATAGTATACAAATAGCTTTGTATAGGTAATTCTATCTGCTTGAGGTTGTCCATAGCAGAAAAAGAGAAAATTCCTCTTTTCCTTTCTCAATTCTGTTGTGCCTCACAAAGATCTAGATCTCAAAAGAACATAAAATCATAAAACGACACAGAAATGAAGGCATTAGTGTATACATTAAGGCATTAGTATATACCTCATCCCTACGTAATTAGGAGAATATTGATATTTCTTAAAGCATGTTCTTCTATTAGACAGATCAACTATGTCAGGTCCCTATTACAAAGATTTGATCAGTCAACAAATAAAGATGATATTTTGCACAACTGTAGCCATGAGAATTTTTTCATCAGCTTTGAAAGCATTTAATAATTTTGATTCTGAGTGGAGAAACAAACAGACAAAAAAGCAAGTCAGACAAGCATTTTTAAAAAAATACCCTGCTACTGCATTCTATCCCCTCTGTTATGGGATGAATTAACTATTGAATATTGCACTGATGTACCACAAAGCTGCACCTGTTAACAATACCATCATCCATATTTGAAATGCATACATTTTGAATTTTTCCTGACAAGTTAAGGACTGTTTCATAGGAAATTGTACAGAACTAACATATGAACCTCAGCTCTACCAGTGAGAATTCATAGTAAATATATCAGAGTGGGCGAGACATTTTATGATGGTTTGCTTTGAAAAAATAACAGAATTTCTGGGCACAGAAAAAGCCTGCAGCGGAGCACTTGATGCTATGCTTCATAAGTGGTTGTTAGTTAAGGTAGAGAAGGTAGGAGTTGAGAGGGTTGTGAGGTGGATGAGAATTTTGCTAGGGGGAAGGTGCCGAAAGGAGGAATATTTGGTCAGAGTTGGTTAGAGGAGAAATTACTACTGTAATTTCTCAATTATCAGTTTTGTGACCATCTCGTTTCACAAGATGACAAAAAGCCAGAGGGTGGTGGTGTCCAAAAGAGAATGATCAGAATGGCACAAAAGAGAAACAGCTACTTTTGAAGACTGCAGTAGCGAAAGCAGGATGAAAAGTAATATATGAAGTATAAGTATATATTTATGTCAGGATGAAAAGTAATATATGAAGTATAAGTATATATTTATGTCATGGCTTAGCCCCAGCCAGCAACTAAGCACCACGCAGCCACTTGCTCACTCCCCCTGCCCCAGTGGGATGGGGGAGAGAATCAGAGGAGTAAGAGTGAGAAAACTCCTGGGATGCGATAAGAACAGTTTAATAATTGAAATAAAGTAAAATAGTAATGATAATAACAACAATATTATAATAGTAATAGTAATACTACTAATAATAATATACAAAGCAAGTGATGCACAATGCAATTGCTCACCACCCATCGACCGATACCCAGCCAGTTCCCGAGCAGCAATCGCCCCCCACAGCCAACCCCCCCCCCAGTTTCTATACTGAGCATGACGTCATATGGTACAGAATAGCCCTTTGGGCAGTTTGGATCAACTATTCTGGCTGTGCCCCCTCCCAGTTTTCTTGTGCACCTGGCAGAGCATGGGAAGCTGAAAAGTCCTTGACTAGCATAAGCAGTACTGAGCAACAACTAAAACATCAGCATGTTATCAACATTCTTCTCCTACTAAATCCAAAACATAGCACTATGCCCTCTACTAGGAAGAATATTAACTCTATCCCAGCCAAAACCAGGACAATTTAGCAACTAATAATGAGAATTTAAATTGGACTAAGGGTCTCATCAGATGGAAATGACAGTAGGGGAAAAAAGATCAGGAGGTATTACCTGATCATGGAAAGACTGAGTCGCCAACATGATATGGCTGTGAAAAGCCAAAAGTGATCCTGGAATACAAGAGGCGAGGCATTTCCAGTGGAAATAGTCAAATATTCGTAACACTGGAGAAGGTGTTGTCCAAGCCTCATCTGGAATACTGTTCACGTTAGCCCACATTTTAAATTAATCTTTGTTCAAAATTGAATGACCGAAGAAAAGACTTGCTGCACTGACAAGATCCTGGAAAAGAGAGTGAAAAGACTTGTGTGGTGCAATAGAGTGAAGTCAGCAAGGATAGTTCTCTATAAAGAAAAGAAAAAACAAATACTCAAAATGGGAAAAACCTTTTTTAATTTTAAACCAAAATTAGTGCAAGAATAAATAGATACATTCTAGCTCTGAGCAATTTTCTTTCTGGATTTCAAAGAAGGTTTTAACTATTAGAAAAGTGACGTTCAAGATGAGCTTTCTATTAAGAATAGAGGAAGCAAAAAACATACCTGTTTTTAAGATCAGGCTTGACACATTTGGGAATGGGTTTTGTGACCAGATAGTAGTTACCTGCAACGGCAGTGTCAAATGTCTCTTCTAGTCCAGCACTATGATAACACATGTTGCTTATGATAAAAAATACTAGCTCTGATATAAAGATTACCACATTGTTGCCAAAATAAAGTTATCTGTAAAATAACAGCTGCAAGGTATTGACACATTAATATAGTTTCTCTCAGAATTAAAATCTAGAAACAACAGTTCTTTCTCTCCCCACTTCCTCCCACCACTTGCATCAGCAGATACTAAACTTGGCAAGAACCACTTCACCAAGCAATAGTAATGGTAGGAATATATTAAACAAAATGTTGGCCTGGTCATATTGAACGTTCCGTATATCGTTACTTCCAAAAGAAAACATACCGTAGGATGTGGTGAAGTGTAGAAAGATCTTTTTTACAGTCAGTGCGAATATTTTAGTTCCTAGTTTTTGTGGCACATGATGATATTATGCTAAGGAGTTATTGGTCTGTAGAGTATGACTTACTGCCTAGTCCTGCTGTTTTAACTCAGACATATCACTACTCCTTTTTAGACAAGGCTATTCTTTTACATGAATTGTGCATTTGAGTAAGGAATGCAAAATTGGATCCCCATTAACTACATTGAAATAACATGAACAAACCAAATAGGGTATGAGAGAACAAGGAATTTGTATTTTTGCATTGATTCAGTCCATAACACAGCTGTTTTCCAGATTTAACCCTCATATTCTGAATTCTCCTACTACTTGATAAATCACTCAGAAAGGTTCAGGTCTATGAATATCTTTTATTCAATTCCTCTTTCCAGGTATAGATAATAAAGTGGACAATGTTCACATTCAGGCACAGAAATATTGATAGCCCATTAGGAAATGTGAGCATTTCTGCAGTAAGCCAGTGTTGCTGCTTCTTGCCCTACTCTTGTCAGTTTTAACTACTATTCCCAGGACCACAATGAGTAAATACGCTCCCCACTGCATTGGTCTATACTGTCATCATAGGAAACAATTGAACTAAATCACGGAGGGTAAGACTTGAGCCTTTGGAACTGGGGTCCCTAGGAGCTTAGCTTTCATCCTTTGAAGTATTCTCCTCCCAAAAATCAAACTCACTCATCATTAGAAAGGTTGGGTGTTTGTTATCCAGTGCTAAGGCTGTAGATGGCAATGTAAAAAGCAGATAGAGTTGAATGCATCAACTCCACACTCATCTAGCCATCTCACCACCATGGTAGCCAAAATGACAACATCAAGCTCATCCTCAGCCTAATCAAGCTTTCTTCAAAAGACGTGCAACTTCACAAAAGGTGTAGCCAAGCCTCTCACTTTCAGACGAGCACCCCAATTCCCATGTTAGAATCCTGCTTCCTGGCCACACCAGTCACTACTTATAATCTTACTCTGGCACAATTGTTCTAGGCAAAGTCAAATTTCTCCCCCAGAGCTGAGCACTCTACCACGCTGCCAGAGGCTCTGTGGTTAGGAATGCTTTCCCAGCAAGGGGGAGAAGCATGTCACCCAGCCAAGGTATGACTTACGTTTCCTAAGTCTTGGATGACAACTTTCATTAGTAGGCAATTAGATGAAAAGGAGACACCATTGATTTTTCCCCTCTTTCAGGTGACTTTCTGAGTATATCTGGTAGAAAAACAATGCATCTATGGCCCTCAAGTCCTGTAGGTTATTGAGCATGAAGACAGAGCAGAAATTACCCTTTCAGACTCCTAGTCCATGCTACAGATTCCTAGATGCTATGACAAAATTTAAAATAGTAACAAAATAAACAAGGATATTTTTAGGACTCTTTATAGGACTCCTGCGTAAAGACTGGGTTGCTAGAGAAGTTCTGCAACAAATTTTGGCTAGATACAACCTGACTGTTCAAGTTCAGGTGGAGTTTTGCTACCAACTCAAACGAGGTTCTCTCCCATGTTATACGTTGCTTGTGTACGTAACATCACATGGTCCCTGTGTTAGACAATGCCATCTTGACATCATATCAGTATCAATTATCAATTGACTTGATTTGACTGTTTTAGCAATTTCTTATCATCAGTTTAGAATAAAATATGTAACAGGGATTGTTTGATTTTGTTGTTTTGAAAGAGTTGGGTATAATTCAGCAAAAAGGTAGAAATAATGCAGCAGGCTACAAATACCGACAAGGGCCCAGTTAGGATTCATTTCTGAATGTCCACCTAAAATTGCAACCCATCAGAAGTCAAGTTTTTCTTCCATAGTCTTCTATACACCTACATACCTCTTATCTTTTTGGTAATTCAGCCAGTACCTGAATATATCAGAATCTAGAGCTCTTAACACTTCTGGTTTTCCAACTTTTTTGTATAGACAGTTAGGTAGGGTACTGTGACATTAGGTGCAGTTGCAGTGCATTAGGTGGTGTGAACACAGTAGATGCTACTGCCTTCAGCTGAATGTTACTTATTCCTGAAGGATTCAGAAATTAAACAATCGGGTGCCAGTTTTTCTCAGTAGAACTAGGCAAGCTTTTGATCTCATTATGATCTCCAGAAGCTGCTCCTGGAAGTACACTGGATGTGAAAGCCCTCCAGAAATTGATTACCCTGCTTTCGAAGTGACATAGTTACCTTCTTAGCTTCAACTTGTGCTGCAAAGGCTTTCTGCATGGTGGAGACACTGGGCAAGGACAGGCTAGTGTGCAGAAGCTGGTCAGGAGAAAGATGCAACACCATCTATGTTCCTCAGCCTGCAATTCTCACACAGCCAATGTGTTTGGATGAATGAACTTGGCTTCTTGTAGAAACTGTCAGCCTAGGAAATAGAAGCCATATACTTTCCAGTAACTTGGAAAATAACCACTCTCTCTGTGAGGGAAAGGGTCTGATGATCAAAAATGCTTCCTATTTAGCATTCAGCTAAATTTAGCACTATTAAGTTATCAGGATGTGAGCAGATACTGTGGTCATATAAAACTAGAGGGGGTGTTTTGTGCCTCATATACCCCAAAGAAAAAAAAATGTCCTAAATGAAAAGTAATCCTTAACCAACCTTTCACATACCTACAGGTGCAGGTAGAATACACCATTTGCTTAATAACAACATGAAATTCTTCTATTGAGTGCTCAGTCACCCATAATCCTGAACATACCAGTCTGTCATAACTGGCACATACTAACCAGAATGTTCATCTGGAAAAAATATATGCCACAAATTACCTGTGACATGCTGACATTTTTCCTTACCTCATTTGCACTTTCAGTTGAAAACAATTAGCCAACTAAACTATTGTTAATAACGTTGCGCAAATACTGTGCATATTACTGGTTGCACAGAAGTCGTGAGAAAACATTCAGAGTTTTGTCTGAAAAACCTGATCCACTGATCACTTTCTGCTACCATAAAATCCTTCTGTTCTGGAATTACTAGCCAAAGTCAGATCCTGTGCCTCCACAGCTAGCAGGCAGAGCACAGCCTCCCTCCGTGGGGTGGAAAGAAGGGATATGTAATACTTCTTACACAGCTCCCCTTACAACAAGCTGATAGTTTGTGTAAGCCTAGGCACCTTCCCTTCAATGAATCCCATCTATTTCTCTTCTCACAATTGAATGGACACACTGATATTGCTACCATAATTTTACATTCAAATTAAAATAAAATACATATACACAGAGTTCTGTTTTGTTTTCTCTTTAATTTTTTTGTGAAAATATATGTAAAAGACTAACAGAAACAACAGTTTCACCTTCCCCAAAACAATTCAATGACTCCGTTTCTCTACCTGATGAGATTAAAAATGCCATGAATCCCAGACGGGTGCTAGTGTCATTGCTCAACGCACTTCTGGAAGATGCTCAAAGTGACGAGCACAGCAAGAGAACTTACACAGAACATAACAGATGAAAATCCAGCACAGAAAATAAACAGAGCTCTGGACTCAAGCAGCTAACATAAAAGAGCTGTTGGTACAGGTTTGCCTACAATGGCTTTTTGTGCACTGGCTTGGCCCGCGTGCACCCGCTCAACAGGCAGTCTCTTCCTAGTGCCAGGACTTTCTGATAACAACTTTGAACAGAGAAGGGTTAATGGTGAGGGACATGTGAACAGTGTTTAAGACATCGTTTTACTGCATCGTACACTAATGATAATAATGCCCACCATCCAGTTACATGTCTTCATAGCTCTTACGATTTCAAAGGAGAAAAGCACTTTCTGCGGGGGCAGAGAGAGATGAAGAGATATACTGAAGGCGACAAATAAGGAATCAGCAATCCCAGGAGGGGAACCAAGCCCCAGCTGAGCAGTCTGGGACCTACTCAGAATATGTGGAAACCTCTTTTCTCTGCGGTAAAGAGTGGTGAAAAGGGCACATACATTTGTCAATAGGTAGTGCTGCACTCCATGTCAAAGTGGTGCTATAATTGGCATCCAGCAGCCTCCGCATAAGGCCACATGGTTAGAAGAAATTGCTAAATTATTTGACTTGTAAACCCAGTTTGAAATGCTAACTGCAGAGTATTTGTCTGAGTGATAAACTCTTTAAGGAGAAACCTTTGATCTCCAGTCAAGTAAAGACCCTTAAAAGTCCTGAAGTCTGGAGTAGCCAGCCCTAAAGACCTTTGTTTGCAGCCATCACTGGAAGAGGGGGAGGGAAAAAGCATTTTGCACAGTGATTGCCCAGAAGTTTGGCTTTGCTTGTAAAGCTGGAAGGTGAAAGGCCGTGCAGCTCCCTTCCCTCCCCCCTACAAAAAAAGGTTATCCAGCTTTATGGTATAAGGCAGTCCTTAACTTTAAACTAATGACTTGGGCTTAGCAAAGATCTGCAAAAAAGGTTTATAGACAGTGAATTTTCTTGTCCATGAAAAAACATTTTTAAGATCAAATTTGAAGCATCCCATGGTATCCCTTAAGTACAGCATGTTGCAATACATATTTGGTTTCTAGCACTGAAATGGGAAGGAGTTCCATCTGCATGCTAGTTCTGGTAGAAACACTTATTCACTTTGTCACCGAGTTCAGACCAACAGGGCCAAAGCTTGCACGCGTGCTAACTGCCATTCTTCAGCATCACTCCAACTAAAAGCAGCAGAGCGCTGGGCTGCCACTATAGTCCTTTCAGCAGAGTAAGAGGACAGTTGAACCATATGTGAAGTCTCTCCTGCCACCGCACAGGCAACCTCTAGGGGAGAGGAGACAGGCAGGGTTACTAACCCTTTCTGCCTCCTGAGTTTATTCATGGATAATATTCTTAATTTCCAAAATTCCTTGTGGCAGAAGGAACTAGAGTTAAAAAAAAAAAAAATCTACCAGAAATTGGTAAGGCCTGAGTGTCACTCCTCCTACTTCCTCCTGTGTCCTTTCACCACCACCACCCCCCGGACAAAAGTTCACAGCTGACTAGCAATGTCTGTGAATGGCAGATCTTTTACTGCTAGCTTTAGCCTCTGCTGAGCTCCCAAATGGGATGGTGTTGCTTGATGGGGTCATCTGTTTACTTAAAACAGGACTGGGATCAAAAGTTCATTTTCATAGACCATTAAAGGACAATGATATATTAACAACTTCAGCCACTGCTGAGTCGGGCTGGATGTGACTCGTAGGTGAATGACACCATATGCCAGCCACCCTGTTTCTTAAAAGATTTATTTCAAGTACCTTCCCTATACCTCTCAGGGAATAATGAAACAACCGTCTTCTATACCAATCTAGAAGGTGTACCTGTAGGCAATCTCTGACACATTATCTTCCCCTTAGAGGTCACTAGTGATTCATTACAGCATATTTACAGGCATCCCACCGGCCACTTGGATTTGTTTCAATGTATCAGTAACACTCAATTTCTGGCCAGCAAAATCTTACTCATCTTCCACTTTTTTGGTCACAAAGAAAACTCTGAGAGACTTAAACTTGTGGAGCATTAAAGTCAGCGCTTGTGATCCAGACAGCGGGTGAGGGAGAGAGAGAAAAAAAAATAACGAGAAAGGGTGAAAATTTAAGTAATTTCCAAGTCTTCAGACAGCAGAACTGAAAAACTGAGCAACAATTCATATTGCTTCCAACAGGCAGCCCCCCTGAAAAGTGGAACAAATATAACAGTGAATGCTTTTTGGTGTGAAAGCCTGAGTTATTTAGGCTTTTAAATTATTTGACAGTGGTTTTGCCAATTAACCATAAAAGCTCTGGTCCAATCAAGAGTTAAGGCAAATTTCTACAGAAACACAAAGGAAGATTCCTTAATCAAATAGGGACACTCAGAGTATGCAGCTGACTGACACATCTGCTGAAGGCCCAGAATCTGCCTGTAAAAAATGCATTTTCTCCTGAAAAAATGTGGGGTTTTTTTTCATCATGGCATATTTAAACACTCAAGAGAAAGTAAGGGCCCAGGTCACCAAATCCCACCCTCCCACACACAGCCACCCAGCGCACAGCTAACTCCAAGAAGACATGGAGCCCTGTCTGCAGCTTCAGCATGCAGGACAGTGCTGCCCAGCTCTCCAAACCAAAGCTTCAGGTATCTAATGACAAGTTGTAAGGCCTTTGCTCAACTAGAGGGAGTTTCTCCCTCTGTAGTACAGTGTCTTTTGACTACCTCATCAAGTCCATTAGAAAACGCCAAGGAATGGTGTAGACCAGTGCCAGACCCTTCTTCAACTGGAGGAAAATCAGAAAACTGGGAAGGGAGAAGAGGGAAACCCTTGTGCCCTGGGCAGCACCAGCACAGCTTAAGGGACTTCTGCTACGGTCTGCAGATCACACAAGTGTCTGGTAGTACCCATTAACTGCTTTCAGCATAACAATGGCTCTTTCTCATCCCTGCCCATCCTCCCTGTCCCAGTTAAATGAGCTATTTCCCAGACAAATAAAGACTGGAGAGACTGCCTTCACTAGGGGTAGGAGACTGGGGAAGGGAACTCAGATGGGAGTGATGGGAGCCTACTGACAGAGGTGGGGAGACGGAGCCACCCTGCGCACTGCAATGGCAGGTGAGGGGACAAGCCTGCCACTAAGGAAAGCCTGGCACAGGGAGAGAGGTGCAGGGAGCATGAAGGGACATGAAACCACATTCAGCCTCTGTCCAGCGATCTGCAGCAGGGAAGGGAAGCCACAACACAGGGGCAGATATTAGGGATCAGGGACACGCAGGAGGTCAAAGGAGGATGGGGAAGGAGGAAGCTGACAGGGAGGTGGCCCTGGTGCCTGCACCAGCTCAGCCTACAGGACCTGCAAAGTACACAAGTGTGCCGTAAAACTAGCAGGCAAAGGGCTAGGTTTCCACTCTCCTCACTTGCTGTTTTCTCAGCATACCTACATCGTCTCCATCCAAAGAAGCTGAGCAGGCAGGAGGGCAGCCACACTGTCTTTGTCCCAAGCTGGTGGCCTGACCCTGCTCCTGCCCCTTTTCTACTTTGGCTGCAAGGACAGTGCATCTGATCCAGAAACTTCTTTTGAAATCCTTGTGCTTCCTCCAGCCTTTGGGAAAAAGCAAGCAAACAAGGGGCAGCAGCCACGTGGGGCACACACTGTGCTTTAGAGATGACAGGTCAAACTTCAATTCCACAGCATATCTGTGTTTTGTTGCCTAGTGTAGGTAATGTGACGATAAAAAACATTTTATGTATTTCTACCTGACTTTATATAGCTAGATGTATAACTATATACTTTTGTATAGTGTGGGTAAATATTTCTATGTCTAACCTGACTGCAGATAAAGCAAGCAGACAGTTTTAAGGAATTCAGGAATACAAGATTGATTTGTAATATCACTATTGCATCGCCACTTCTGCTGAAAACAACTGTTCCAAAACCACAACCAACCACAGCTCTGCTATAGCAGAGCCCAGAAGTAGGGCTTTGAAAAGTATGAAGTTCAGTATATGAAGAAAGAATAGCAAGACAAAGTCTTAATTTGTTAAAAGACATTGGGCCAAATCTTTCTCTACAGAAATGGTAATTATAAGAAAGCAATTATCAAAATAGTTCAGAAAAAAACACCTCGAGTCTGCATTGCTGTAAGCCAGCTCAAGTGTGATAGCTGTAAAGTAAAAAGCTTTGGGACCATACATAGATACTATGATGTATCTAACAGCTGTAACTCAACAGTGACATCCCAAGCATCTTTGCCAAAGCAACCACCCTGGGGATTGAACCTACTATTTTCTCCTATAAGAGTTTTGTTTACAACCCTGCTCTCCTCTTCCTGGGGGTAAGAAACAAACCTCTCTGTAAAGTGTGAGGTTGCACCTTTCTTGAAACAAGGCTGCTGGCCCTATGAAACTCTGAGTGGCAGGGCACAAGGAGAGAAACCCCTCCAGTGCTGCACAGCTGCTTGCTCGGCTGGCTGAGCTGCATTAGGGGTGAGTCCTGCAAAGGAGACTCATCTTAAGGCTCTCTTCTAACACAGAGGGTTCACTGGGAAGCAGCTGTCAGCGAGAACGCTGTAGCAATAGCATCTCTTTTGCCACCCAGAGGGCAAGGCTAGGACACGTGGTGGCAGTCTGGCACGTTCAGGGAAGTTCTCTGGTTTAGCAAGGCTGCCTGTGAGGTCTGCTGGGTTTTGTAGAAGATGAGATGTAATGTTGCATCCTGCCCAAATCTTTCACACCAATCCTTTCCCCGCCTTGTGCCTTTCCTAAACTCCCTACTGTCCCACATTCAGAGTCAAACTACAGAGTAGGATCTTTTGGCATGAAAGATAGCCTGACACTAAAAGTGTGGCCTCATGGGCCACTGCAATGCAAATCCTGTTTTAACAGAAATTGTTCATTGCCATTAATATACAGGAACTAGAAGATTAATGCACCACTGTATTGTTACAACCCAGAGAGGGCAGAGAGCCCTGGGAAAGAGAGTGAAAGTATATTTGGGAACATTTTGAGAGTAGACCTCCTCAAATGTAATCCTCTGCCGAAAGGATGAAGCTGATCAGCGCTGCAGTCAGAACGTTACTGGCAGGTGCTGACTCAGCCTTTCCCGGATATCTCCTTCCCAATCCAGCCACTCCTTAACTCCCTGTTGCACACGTACTGATGCTTCTGTACGCAGGACAAGCTTGCTTGTACATGCATCTCTGCTCACCCTTTCCACAGGCTGCAGTAGCAAGGAAGTTAGCTGAGGGCATACTCGGAGGAAGAACGCTTGCAGGAGAGAGTTTGCAGCACAGTTTCCCCCTTTTCTCCTCTAAGTGCACTCTCTTCAATACGCCCCTTCTTAACATTGCTGTGATTTTCTTTTTCCCTTCATGCTGTAATACTGGTGCTGAATTTTGATGAGACAAAACCAGGTGCAGCCTGTGGCATTTATTTATTTAGGAGGAAATGTAACATTTTGGTAAGTATTTTGGAGTTACGGAGAAGAATGCTAGTCAGCTGCTTCTCTCAATCCAGAATGAGTTCTTATATTTTTATGTGGTCAATTAAAGGAAATACTTGCCTTGAATCCACAACTGTATTTTTTCTTTAGATATTCCAGACACTTTTGGTCTTACATTAAAGTTAATGTTATCTCTTTATATAATTCATACAGTAGCCACAGACACCAAAAAAAAAGTTAATTTCTTAACTGTAGCTTTCCTCTTTTTATGTTTGCAATTTCAATTAACTGTTCTAAATAACTGACAACATGGAATATAAAACATTCCCACAACAATGTAGGTCTAACAGCAATTACGTTGATTTACTCTGGACCATGTTAAGTTCAGGGAGTAGGATAAAGAGACAAGAGTTTAAAACTTCTTTCACACTGATGTAATAAATTCAGTACATTGCTTTAAAGTTAGGGCAAAATAGCTGGTAACTGAAAGTCAAAAAAACCCTTGTTTTGTTTTCCACTGTGATAGAAAACAATAGATTATGGGAAAGTTCTTCAGAAGGTGATCAGAGGAAAAGTTCACCAGCATCTATCATGGACTGTGTCTCTGTGGCCTGCTGGGATAGGAGGGAGGGACATAAAGGTGTCAGCAGTTGAACTGATACGGTAAATCACAGTAGGGCTAGTAAAGCGCAATGGCAGCCTAGTGTAAATGCCTTCAGACTTCTATTTCTTCTCCGAGGTTGTACTCGGGACACGTCCCCTCTTTGTGACCTTATCTCTGGGGCAGTGGGTTGTGCACTGGTCTCTCCTCTTTAGTTTACGAGGGCTAATCCATTTGCAGGTTAATAAAAGGTGAAAAGAACAATCACCAAGGAGCCACCAAAATAAACAAGTAGTACCTTTGACTGTTTAAGGATTCTCGGTTTTCCTCATCAGCATGTTCAGCCGTCTCCTCTCTCTCCTTCTAAATACTTCGATAATAAGTACCTCTAAACTCTTGATTAAAAAAAAAGAGTACTAGCAGTATGCAAACCAGGAGAACAAAAAGACGATTCCATAAAAAGTGGATGGTTCCACTTTGAAGGCATGTAACTTGTCTCTGTAAAATGTACTTTTCTATGTACATCCCCATGGATGAAATTTGGAATTTTTTCTAGAAATGCTGACTGGCAATTAGTGCATTTCAGTGACCAGCATGCTTGCTGTCCCAGTTAGAGGAAAGGTTCCCTCAGAAATGTCACAAATCTGAGCCATTTCATTTCATTTCATACAATGAGCAAAAAGGTCACGACATGCCATTACTTCAAGCAATCTGTTGATAAGATTAATGAACTTTTCTCTCTAACTGCTAGATTTATAATGCATGTGCTAGCTTGCTGCAGTGCTGTAGGCAGCATCATTAACATCAATAATGTATATTTAATATAACGACACCAAAGAGCAAGAGAAGGTGGGACAAGAAGGATGACACCAGGGTGAAAATCACCTGTACGTTATGCAGCCAGGGCTGTGGTGGGGTGCTGGAGCGGTGGGGCTCTCCGCCTCGCTGGTGGTTCTCCTTTGTTCCCACCCTATCTCCTTCCATTCTTGTCAAAGTTAAGGACAATTCACAAAAGAGGAGGCTATTGCCAGGTCAGGGAGCAGTTTCCAGTTACTCTGTGGTCCCTAGGCTTCCAAGGAAAGCTTCGGAGAGAAGCAGGGTGTTTTATGAGTAGGTGTATGATGTAGACTTGTAAGTGAGAGGAAAAAAAACCCAACCCTATTCACACAGGCCGGCACTACTATAGCTAGCAGGGCACTATCCAGTCCCTTCCTTCCTTTTGCATAGGATACAGACAAGTTGTTAATTCAAAAGGGCGTAGATATAAAAGAAAGGCTATTAGGTAAAGCCTACCACAGCCCTTGCTTCTTTCAGTCAATTAAGTCAGCAAGCCAAGAAAACCAAGACCTATCATCATTCCACTGCAAATTCAGATCGAATCCCGAAAAGATGTTTGTCCTGCTGACATTTCACACAGAAAACCAGTATATTTTTGAGATACAGATATATCAAATTCATGTTGACCCTATACATCTAAAGCAGAAAAAAACCCCAAAACTAAGTTAGCGCTCTTCCCTCGAAATAGTGATTCCTGGAGGAAGCTACTTCATTTAAAGCAGCATTAACAAAGGTGACTTAACACAATCTAGGTAGATGCGTGCCTGTGTACATCTCCTCCTTAAACTGTCTCAGCTGTACCAGTGCTCAGGACCCAGACCTCCGTATTGGGATCTTTGCAGCTCCCAGCCACCTCAGAAAGTGACTGACCTGCCTCCTACCCAAAAGAGTGCAAATGGGACTGCCTTTTAGTTACTTTTATCTCTGGCGAGATTCTGCGAGGGGCCCTCAGCTCTGGAATTTATTCCCCCCTTTGCTCGAAAACAGCCTCCAACAATCTTTGACCTTCTGGGTAAGCTGTGAGGCCCAAATCCAAGGATTTGTTCTGGGAGAGGCATAAGAAAGGCTGGCATTTGTGGGTGTGGTAGGAAAGCACGTTGTCGATAGCTGATTTAGTCCTTGGTTTATAATTTTCTCGTGTTGGGGCAGTTATCCTGTATGGCAGTGTAAACTTAACCCATGGAGACTTAGGCCTTCCTAAATGGTCATAAACTGGGCGGGAGGAGCGTTGAAATCAACCAGTGTATGAATGATTGTGTGTTTGTGAACAAAATGACCTGGCAAACAAGTACATCGTAAGTCACTTTTGCTAAAATGATCCTTCTAGCCTTGCAAATCACACAAGTTCTGCCTGTCTCTCTGGGGCACTAACAGCATACACAAGCAACACAGCATTGTTGGGACTGCTGATAAAGGAACACGTAACACTTTAATTAACTGAGAATACTTAATATGTTGCCCTGCCTATGTTGCAACTGCAAGACGAGCTGTAAACACCTATTAAAACAACACTATTATGTCCTACTACCAAACTTCTCATCTGTCACCTTTTAAATATTTTAATCTGAGATTCTTTAAAAGCTGTCTCCGCTGTTCTTACTCTCTGGATGTAAACAGATTTGTTAAATATGTTTTTTCTAACCCACCCACGAAGTTACATTCATTTACATAACTTAATGAAGGCTGCATTATTCATTGAACTTCTCATATAACATTTTTCATAAGACATTACTAAACAAGTGAAGCAAGCCAGTCTAGTAATGAGCCTTCTCTAAACTTGCTGCCAGTTACGTTTCCTTTCTCCTAATCTATCACTCTAATGGTTGCAACTAATAAACTTTTTGAATCTTTGCTGCTAATCTGTATATGTTCTGCATTGCATGCTGGATGTATAACTTGACAGAGAATTTACAATACAAACCACCTGGCAAACAAAACTATCTGAATTAACAAATGCTATCCAAACCTACCGACTCTTTTTTGTTATAATAGAGAAGACAACTACATGCAACATAGTACCTTTAAGCCATAAATTAACTAATTAATTTAGGCCTGGAGCATACCCTACTGAGCAGTATGTCCCAGACACAAGATTTGTGACTGCCTTTTATAATTTCAAAAACATTGCCAAAAGTCAATAGATTGAAGTTTGGTTTACTTCAACGTTCAGCAGAGACACAGCCTTGTATAGGATCCTATAGGCTTGCATAGGATCCTGTTAGACTGTTCTAGGAAAGTTGGTATGTAATCATTTTAAGGTAAAGAAATTCTGCAAGGGGTCGCTTGCACTCGGGCTGCTTAATCTGTATGTGGGACTAAATCAAGAGTAGTTGGATTTTCAGGGAGCCTAAGCAGTGCAGCTCCCTTCAAGACAGATAGCAAATTTTGAGAATTTATACCTCATAAAAATAAATTCTAATGCTTAAAAAGAGAGAGATGGATCTAGGGGTCTAATTTTACGCATATGACTTTTAAATGACTGGGGCATAACTTTTATCAGCATCCACCCTGAACACCTCTGCCAATGTGTAGAATTAACAAAACACAGCAGTGTTCTGTTCTCAAAGATGACTAGATGCAGATTTGTAAAAACAGATTTAAAAACTTCCTATAGCTCTTAGGAAAGTACCACTTGAAAGTCAAGGATGGAATATTTTCCATATTATTAAGTATTTTTCTTGGTACCTCTCCAAAGGTTATTTGAAATCACTGACCAGAATAAAATAAGAAAACATACAATAGATTGAAATGGGGTAGAAAGAAGGGCAACCTTTTTGTTGGCCTCTCATCCTGCAAGGTCCAGGAAAAGACCCCTGTGGTAAAGGCACAAAATAAAGTAAAATGCCAGAGAGTAAGTGCACAACCTTAAGTATACAAGGCTTCAAATGATACTGTCACTTCAACAGATGCTTTTAGGAACCAAAAGAAAAAATCCTTTCCTGGCTCAGCTGCTGAAAGTGACATGAAAGTAACATATCCTAGTTTCACTAGGACAAAATAAATAAATCTGGTCATGTTATTTTTAATCAAGCAAGTGTTTTTTTTTTTTTTTTTATGTCCAATAAGTCTTCAGCATTCATTTGCACACTTTTTCCTCACTCATACAACCATTATCAAAATTCACTAGTACCCGTTCTGAACATATCTGGAAATACTATTGCCTTTCAATCAGGAATCGATTTATCATATGGCCTTCCTCAATGTCAATTTACACCAATGTCATTCTTTGATGTCATTTTTATTCAGGAATGGCTATAACTGTGGTGTTAAGAACCACACATTTAGCATTGCATAGAGACTTCAGAAATTCTAAGCACCCGAGATGCTGCTGGCTGACAGAAGCTACTCTTTACATGGGTTTAGGAGAAGCGTGGGTTGCAGCAACCCAGCTTACCCTCAGAGAAGAGCCAGCATGCTACATATAAATCATGACTTTTTACTCCAGGACCAAAGCATAGCACCTACTGAATCGTGTGCATTTTTTTTTGGAGAGAGATGTAGTCAAAGATTTTCCCCTTAAATGACAGGTTAACTAAGAGGTGGAATACGAAATACCCCAAAAAGGCCCAATTAAAAGAAGGGAGTGAGTGCTCCCCACAGAATCTGTCCCCTTAATATGTTTCAGTTTGTGAGCCTTGGAGCACCAATCACTTACCATAACACATGGTAACACTTGCAACAGGAAAGCTGGAGCAGGGCTGTAGGAGCTACCTGGTAGCAGCAGAGCAGGCTGAAGCAGCCGCTTCCCCTTCCTGCCACCTCCGCCTCCACCACAGCACCCCTGTACAAACAAGATTCATGCAGGGAGCTGGAGCGAGGACCCGGTGTGCTTGAAAAACAACAGGGGTTTTTGGTAGGTAATTTTTCAGCAAGAACAGTTCCTGGATCCAGCATAACAAAAGGAGTAGGGGCAGGAGGTGCTGGAGCTGCTCAGCCCCTAAATAGCAGCCACAGGCTTGGTGGGTGCCCACACCAGCGGCTGCTGAGCAGGCAAAGCTACATCTGATCATAGCAGAGCTCACCTGAAACTGGTCTGCAGCCAGCATCTAAGCTGTCAAGATACAGCTGCATAGAGGAGATTAGCAGGGGTTGTAAAACCTGCTCAAGAAGTTGGGCAAATATTTTAGCAATTAACCCACACTGAGCTCCGTATTACTGCAGCTACGCTGCTACCATTTCTTGGGATAGCTTGTTTAAAGCTAACTCCAAGATGCCTAAATTACACAGCAGTGACAGACCGTTTAACTACAGAGATAAATTATACAGGGGCAGTGCCTAACGTAGGTTGTGTTGTCATGATTTACAACAGCTGAGGATGTGCCCCCAGATGTCAAAATCAAATTAAGTATATGATTTTTTTTTTTCTCCAAACATAAAAGCCTTGCAAACTTGACTCAAAAAATAAAAAAGGAAACAGAGAAATTCTTGTATGACCTTAGACTTACACTGTGAAAGAGTGTTCATATTCTCCATACAGCACTTAGATTCCCATTCTTTATAAAAACAAAATGTAAATTAAAATAATATGAAGACCATGCAAAAAGTTCCCACATATACAAGTCTTCAATTAAAAATAAACAAAACATTTAAAGAGTATCAGCATCTATTTGAATTTGCAGAATGTTGTAATGTTAAGGAAGAAAATGTTAACGAGGGATACCAAGACAAGAGTCTTGCTGTTCTCCAGACTTCAGATCGCCTCCAAATCAGGATCAGGGTTTACAATTTTCCACTACTATATTGGTAATAAAGGGGTCTTAAACTGAGATTATTCATCAAATCCCTGAAAAACATAATGGTACAAGAGGTTTCCATAGTAAAAATTATTTAAGATCTTAAACATTGCCAAGAAGACTCAGGCACAATCAAAAAAGAATATCTTTCGTATTTTAAGATTACAAAAAATGGAATATGAAAAAGTCTCGATAGTTATGCTCATCTGTAGGTTGTATCTAAGGTCTTACATTAGAAGCTTATGCATTTAAAATGCTAGCTGGAAAGACATCGAATGTGTTATAGAAACACTCCTTAAAAAAAAAAAAAAAAAAAATCCAAAACCTCATAGATGCTATTAAACACCTGCAGTGATTCTGAGCAACTTAACTCCACCCTTAATTTTGACCTTGGGAGAACATAATTAAAAAGTGACTGTTTTCCAGGAGCAAACAAAAAAAATTAAATTAGTCTATATGGTCCTATAAGCATTTGTGACACTGAATTACATTGGTTTACTTTGTAGATGTTTATAGAGCCAGCCTATGTTGTTTGACTTTTGAGGGAAGACTAATAGGTGTAGTAAGGGGGTGGGGGGAGCACAAAAAACCTTATGGTTAAGCCAAAACAGGGGTCATGCCTAGGGCATTTTATCTGCCCTGCTTACACACCCCCGGGGAATTGCATCTCAACAGTTGATTCCCTGTTAATCAATTCACATTAGTGCCTGCCTTTTAGTTTTCACTTTGCTGAATTCCAGGAAAGAAGTTCTTAAACCAAATGCATGCTCTGTCACTGACCTAGTCAGAGCTGTCGCATTTCAAGAAGAAATCACAGCAGATTTTATTTGCTCTACCAGCTCGTAAGAGACACCTTAGTAAGTAAAGATTCATAGCCAGCAGACTCAACACAGAACAAGATCCAGTGGTCAGCAGTAATATGGGAGCAGAGGACCTTCATGGCATTTTTTTTTCCCCCCTCAACCTATTTTCTCTAGCTACAGGAAAAGACTCATGTTACACATTATTCTTTTGCTTCCCTTTACTTTCTTATTTACTATGGCTCAAGATTGTGTGCTTGCTAAGGAGACCTGTAGCACTTGCTATCGCTCCATAGTGTTTTCAGTGAGTGTGTATGTTTTTGCACTCCTCTTGCCACTTACAGGCTAAAACTTAAAACAATTTACTATTCACAAGTGGGAACCACATTGGGGGTAGGAGGCAGAGGAAAGTTACGAGCATAGAAATAGCAAAAAACTCATTCACAAAACTAGATCTGACTTTACATCCAGACCCATTGGTTAAGCTACTCTCTAGCATACACGCAGATCTTCATACAGCAGATCATAAAAAATAAACTTTATTATCAAACTTAAAATTCACACATTAAACATAAGATCTAGACACAAATAATACTGAAAACATCCTCAAACAATAACGATTTTAGGTAATTCGGAGGAGCAGCTAGTTATCAGTTTCAAACGTCTTTAAGAATAATTCTTAATACACACACCATGGTCAAATGTCTTCAAATGTTTAGCTGGCCAGCTTTCAGTAAGATTTTTAAATAGGGGAAGACTTATTTCTATAGAAATAACATTATCTAATTATGAATCAGAGACCCATAATTGTAGTGCTTGGGGAAAAAAATATCATAGCCTTTTGAAATATTTAGGAGACATAAATAACTATTGTACATTTACAAGTTTAAATATTTAAAGGCCTTCATTACTATAAAAAGTTGCTATGTACATTTAGATGCTATACAGAAATCCAGCCGGAGGCAAGCACTGAGCTCTCAGATTTGGCCGCTGAAACCTATGAATTTGGTAGGCAGATTGTCCACAGGGTACACTATGGGGCCTGTTTTCATCGTAGGAGGTCCATTCAGCAGCTGCCAGTCGCAGCTCCGAGCCAACTCCACTGTAAATATTTTTAGAAGGACTTTTGCAAACTCTTTGCCCACGCAGCTCCTCAAGCCCCCACCGAAAGGAATGAAACTGAACCTAGAAGAATCCTCTGGAGATGGAGACATGAAGCGATCCGGGTTAAATTCATCCTTGTTGGTAAAGAGGTCTGCCACATCATGGGTATCACAGATACTGTAAATAACATTCCAACCTTTAGGGATCTGGTAACCCTATCAAAAGAAGAGAAAGGAGACATGAAGCGCTTTGCTCTGTTAAATAAGGCGAAGCGTCAGCATGGGACATGTCGGTGCACCCCACCTCCCCTCCTGGCTTCCTGCAGGTCACTAAGGTGGATGGGCTACGTGAACGCACTAGTACTTTGCAGCTGCGCTGAGGAGTCGAGCCCAAGCCCCGCTTACATTTAGCTCAAGGGTCTTGAGCGCGATTCGAAATCCTCCAGGAACAGGAGGGCTCAGCCTGAGGGTCTCTTTGATGACACAGCCCGTGTACTTCAGCTGCTCCAAGACCTCCATGTCCAGCTGCTTCTCTTGGTTGGGACTGCACAGTAACCCCTAGAAAGGAAGATGCTGCCATGACTTTTATGGAGCAGGTGGCCAGGGCTCCTGGCACTGCAAAGCAGCTGCCCCTCAGCGAGTGGCGTTTTCCTGCCAGCCCCTAAAAGAAGGGCACCACCTGGGTCGAGGGGAGCCCTGTCTGGGACACCTCTCCTGGAGATACCTTCCCACTGCCCGCTCCTGTGAAATGGCTCCAGGGGAGACACACACCTTCACCTGCAGCTCTTTCCTCACTTTCTGCAGGACATCATGGTGCAGCCCTAGGAAGGCGATCAGCGATGTGGCAGCACTAGCAGTCGTTTCATGGCCCCCAAACAGCAGCTCTGTGGCAGACTCCTTCAGCTCCTTATGCAGAGGACAGAGGAACACAAAATAGGTTTCAAATACATTATCTCCACCAGGCCCACTCCACCACCACATCACTGTGCATCACTCCCAGGCTGGAGCAGACACCCAGGGCCCAGGATGGGGGTGCTGCTTATGCTCCCTGGAGACATGGCCCTGGTCCCGCGCTCCCCATCAACAGCCTGGTCGCAGCCTCTGCACCCCAGTGCAGTACACGAGCTGGTCTATTGCATGGGGAGAGGGGGCCGAGCCTCCTGCTCTCTCCTTCTGGCCCCACAAGATAAGCATGCTGCTGACAGAGGGGCTGGGGGAAAGGGACGGATCTGGCCCTGGGGAACCCCACCTGCATGTTGAGCTGCTCCCCGTTGCCCTGCGTGTGCTCCATCAGCAGCTGCAGTGCATCCTTGTAGCCGCCCTCAGGCTCCTTGCGGGCCATCTTGGCGCGGATGTTCTCCTCAATCTTGGCGTGGATGATGTTGCGCGCCCGCAAGCCCTGGCCAGGCGGCAGGGAGAGCAAGTGGGATTTCGGCCAATACTGCTGTCCCTCCCATCCATTCCCCGCTGCCCTGGCTGCGGGGGCACCCCTCTCCTCCCGGCCCGCCAGGAGCCTTACCCGGTAGAGCCCGCTGAAGGGCACGTCAATGGGGAGGGAGAAGAGGTTGCGGATCATCTCCTCGAAGGCCTCCACCAGCTGCTGCTCGCCGTCGGGGCTGGCCTGGCAGGGCTGGAAGCCCAGCAGGATCCTCATGGCGATGCGAAACATGAGGCGCTTCACCTCGGGGTACACCAGCAGGCAGGGCCCGGCGGCACCCAGCCACTGTGCCAGGCAGGCGCTCACCTCCTCCTGGATGACGGGCACGTAGTGCTGCAGGGCGTCCCGGGAGAAGGCCCGCATGATCACCTGCCCGGGGGGACGAGGAGGAGGAGGAGGAAGGGGACACAGGCTCAGCCGCCGCGCCTGGGGCGGCCGCGCCCGCTCCCCGCCCGCCGTCGGGGCCGTACCTTTTTGCGGTGCTTGTGCTGCCCGTTGTGGAGGTTGGAGAGGCAGCCCGAGCCCAGGATGGTGCGCACCGAGGCGGGCCACTGCACGGAGACGAGCCGGTGCTCGCCCAGCAGGATGTGCCGCACGTTCTCGGCGCCCATCACCCGCACCGTGGGCCGCCCGAAGAGGTGAGTCTTGTAGATGAAGCCGTATTTCCTGCGCTTCATCTGCAGGAATTTCCGCCTCTGGACAGGGGAGGGGAAATAACAAAATACATTTTAGAAAGGAGGAGAGGCAGGGAGAGCAGCTCTCTCCCACCTGGGCACGGGAGCCCGGCGAAGCCGCGGCTCATCCCTCTCCCCTGCAGCCAGAGGAGGAGCCGGGCGCTTCTCCGCGGCATCGCCTCCCCTTACCTGCAGCACCATCTGCAGCGTCTCCCCGAAAAAGGGGAGCCCCATGGTGCCCGGGGGCAGCGGGAGCGGGCAGCTGGCGTCGCGGCCGCTCACGCAGTACAGGTCCCAGAGCTTGACGGCGGCCAGAAAGAGCAGAAGGGGCAGCAGGAAGGTGCACAGGGCGCTGGCGACCAGGGCGGAGAAGCCCATGGCTGGGGAGCGAGTCCAGCCCGGCCCCCCGGGAGCTGCGAGTGCGCGGGCCCTGCTCGCCGCGGGCCGCCTTTTATACCCTTCCCAGGTTGCTGCCCACCCTACCTTGGTCCGATAAATTAGTTCACCCAAAGTTCATCTTTAATTGCGGATTGCGGCCTGGCTCCTCCCCCCGAAATCTTTAACCGTTTGCTCTGCGCGGCGCATCCTGCCCGCCGCCGGCGAGGGAAAGGTGCTGCCGGCCGCGGCTCGGGGCCGGCTCCGCGCTGCACCGCGCTCAGCGAGCGGGCGGCGGGACGCGGCCGACAGCCGGGGCCCGGCCGCCCCCTCGGATTTATCGCCGATGCTCGATAGAGACCAGCGGGTTGCGCCGAGGCAGAGAAACGCCCCGCTGCAGCGCCCGGCAGCCCGGAGACACCCACCCCCGGGGGCGCTCCCCGGCCGGTGCCGGCGCGCTCTGCAGGCTGCGGAGCTCCTTCGCTCGCCCGCTGCTGCCGCCGGCCGGGAACGGCGAGCGAGGGGGGCCGGGAGAAGCCGGGCCGGTGCTGGTGGGGGCCGGGCGGGCCCCCGCGCTGGGGGAGCCCGGTGGCCCGTCGGGCAGAGCCGCAGCTGTGCCGCCGCGTCGGCGGAGGAGCCTCCGCTGCCCCCTGGCTCACCTCGAAAGGCCCGGCTTGTATTTCTGCCCGGCCGCGGAGGACGGAGCCGCGGGCAGCAGTCCGTCTCAGCCTCCCGGTGCAGGTTCAGGCGCGGGTCACCGAGGGAAAGGGAGGTGAGCGCGGAAAGGAAACACCCAAGCCGCCGTGCCCGGCTCCTCTCCCCGGGACCTGCTGCCCGCCCTCGCCCGGGGCTCGCCGGCGTCCCGGGGCCGTCGGGGCTGCGCGGCCGGGAAGGGGCGCTCGGCACCGGCCGGGCACGCCGCCTGCAGCCGGGGCGCGGAGGGGCTCCCTCCCGGAGGCGGCGGGCAGGCGCCGGGGGTTGCTCTCCGGGATGGAGCGGCGGCTGCGGCCGGCGGGGCTGCGGGGAGGCTGGGCTCGCTGGGCTGCGGGAGGCGCCGTCCGGGGGACGCGGCCGCTGGGGAAGAGGCGCCGGGCGCGGCCCGCGGCTGCGGGGCGGCGGAGCGCTCCGCTGGGCACGGCTGCTACCAATAAACTATCGTGCTCGCTTTTTTTTTTTTCCCCTTTGCGTTTTTGTTTCCTTTTCCCTTCCTTGCTCCCAGATAAGCTCAATAAACGCTGGAAGTTGCGTGTGTGCGTTTGGGGGGAAGGTGTCACTTTTAATTATTATTTTCCTGCCAACGCACCACGCGGGACCCTCCCTCCCCGTACGATGCCTTGCGGGAGCGGGGCTGCCCGCCCCCGCAGCCCCTTGCCCAAGAGGGCCCCCGGGGGGCACTTCCTCGCCCCCGGAGGCGCGCAGCCCTCGGGGCTCGGCGCGGCTCCCGGCGCGGCTCCGCGGGGCCCGGGCGGCCCTGGCCGGCAGCGGCGGCCGCGCCCTGACCCGGCCCTCTCCCCTCGCCGGGCGCTGACCTGCTTGTGACCTACAACACGGACCGTGACATCTGCGTGAACCCGGCCGGCAACCGCGCCAAGTTCACTGTCTATCAAAATAACGAGATACGGTGGCCTGAGCACCGATAATTGCCACAGGAAGGCTTTATTATCTCCCCAGCTGTGTATTCCCCAGCCATCGGCTCGAAAAGAATCAAATGGTAAAGAGTGAAAGGGATAATTAAAAACATCTTGGAAGGGGGTCAGCAAATTAACAGCCTAATATGAACAAACTTCGGTTACAAGTAACAATTATTACACTTCATTTGTAAATGCTCGTGTTTATCTGCAAACAAAATCAGTTTCAAGTCTTTTTTTTTAACTAGATTCACGTTACATTTTTCGGCGGGTGGCTATGGGGCTCGTTAGCGCTCGGGGTAATTTTTAAGCGCGTTGCTGGAGGAGCCCCAGCCCTCCTGCACCCGGTGCTGGGCACCGCAGGCCCAGCCCTGCCCGCAGCCCTGCCTGCGGTGGGAGCCTGCATCGCCCACGGGTCGCAGCCACGCTGGCAGCTCCTGCTAATTAAAGTTAGTCATTGCCACTTGCAGCCACCACCTACTGATTTCACCTCTGATAGCCACAAAGATTCACCTTGCAGGACAAGGTCGGCAGGGGCAGAGGCTCTGGTTCACTACGGGGTCGACCTGCCAACAGCACTTAGCTCAGCCCTTCCAAATTCCAGATTTGACCTGTCGCGTTTGGGAGCCACATTCTGCCCCCGGGAGCGTCGTGCTTGCTGCGCAGCCCTCTGACAGCTAGCAGCAGCGCGCACCCCGCCGTAGTGCCCCAGCACAGACATGCAAGGGGGGCTAGCCGGGGCGAGGTCATTTGTAGCCTGGCATTGAAGCAGGACGATGACAGAGATGCAGGGGACAGGGGAGCACTCCAGAGCCTTTCCAAAGCGGCTCTGTCCTCGTGCCACGTTTCCGCCCTCGCAGGTCAAGCTGCTGCTGGTTCTTCACACAGAGCACCCCATGCCACCAGGCCCAGGGTGCGCTGGAGGGACAAGGTGGATCGTTTCCCCCATGGCTTTCACGCAGGACACGTGACAGCGAGGAGCAGAGATGAAGCTGAAAGGAGCTTATAAACACACTGCAGTGGAGCAAGGAGCTGGGCCCAGCTCTGTTCTCAGTGCACAAGCAACAGGACTCACTTCATTTTACATGGGTGAGAAATACCCCGTGTCTCAGTGAGGCGGGTGGTACTCAAAAACCACCCAAAAAGGTGCCCTCAGCACCCAGGCTTAGCCCCAGGGAGTACCCCTTGGATAGACCTACAGAGCTGCTCTCCTGGCACTTTCCCTGGCAGAGCTGGGCTGCAGGAGGTGACACGGTCAGTCTGGCCAGCCAGCCACCACGGAGCCTGTGTCACCTGGCAGACACCCCCTCTGCAATGTGAACAGCATCATCAGGAACAGGGGACTGTACCACAAATGAGACATAACCAGAAATGTCTGTTTTCCAAATGTTTATTCCCCAAAGCCCCCTCCCATGCTTCAGTCCAATTCCTCGGTCAGGCTGTGGAGCGCACCCTCCAGGGACCCTGGGGGGGGCTTTATGGCAGGCCCCGAGCAGCAGCACGGTGCTCAGGCACAACATACACAGCTACTACTGGGTGAACGAGACATGTCCTCTTTGTGCCAGCTCTAATGGGAAGTGCAGGAATGAGATTAAATATTTACAATAAAAACCACTTTACATCCTATTATTCTAGCTACAGCTGATGTCATGGATTGGGCAGCCCTGCCTTGTGTTTTCCTGCAGAGCCCCCGCCCCCCTATCTGCCCTCATTTTACATCTAAAAAGCTACAGAGTGCAGAATGTTCGTCCTGCCTCTCCTATAACACACCCACAGGAGATAACCCTGCGACAGAAAAGCTCTGGGAGCCTTAACTGTGGGGCTGGGAGTTTTGCTCCCCATCCCTGGTGGCTGAAAACCTGCGTGGGGCAGGGGCTGGCCGAGCCCCCGTGGGGGATGCTCCCTGCCAGCAGCTTCAGTGGCTTTTGCCCCGGGGTCAGGGCTGAGGCTCACCCAGGTGCTCAGGAGCAGGACTCTGCAGGACCCTCCCTACCAGCTTGCACACCAGGAGAGGAAAATTAAAAAGACCTTTGGGGTTTTGCTCTGCAGCGACCCAGTGCCAAACCCAGGCTGGGGCAGCAGAGACCTGCCCCCGGCAGCCGTGGAGGGGCATGAACTCCAGGATGGAGGGGGGCGGTGTACCCCTGGCTCAGGCCTTGCTGCCGCGGCTGGGCTGCAAGGGGTGGAAGTAGAGCTGCAGCCCGTCATCGACAGGGTGCACGATGGGCACGGTCTGCATGGCGGGGTAGCCGGGGGTGGCCAGCTCCCAGCGGGCAGTGCTGACCAGCTCGATGGCCAGCAGCTTGAGGATGGCCTGCGCCAGCTCCTTGCCGATGCAGCTCCGTGCCCCGCCGCCAAAGGGGATGTAGTGGAAGCGGCCCGCAGCCGCCGTCCGGGCGGCACCAAATCGGTCTGGGTCGAAGCCATCGGGGGGGCTCTGGTAGACGGCGGCTGTCTCATGCGTGTCACGGATGCTGTACATGACGCTCCAGCCTTTGGGGATCTGGTAGCCCTGGGCAGGGGAGAGAAGAGGGGAGGAGAGGAGCATTACATACCTGTGCAGCCGGCTGTGCTAGTGGAGGATGAGCAGAGGGTGCCTGGGGACAGCCCCACCACATTGCCCATCTGCTCCGCAGCTCCTTTCTCCCCAGCCCATCTGGGACCCACAGAGGTTGCTGGGTGCCACCTTCCCCCGAGCTACACTGCCAAGCACCACCATGGACGCAGGGTGCTTGCAGGCAGCGGCAGGCAGCAGCTCTCTAGCAGCCCGCCGGCATGCGAAGCACTTACATCCAGCTCAAAAGTCTGCAGTGCCGTCCTGTAGCCTCCGGAGACGGGGGGCAGCACCCGCAGCACCTCCTTAATCACACAGTCCAGGTAGCGCAGGCGGCTCAGCTTCTCCAGGCTGATGTCTGAGGGGCAGTGACAGTCCTGCCCCAGCGGCATCCGGAGCTGGGGGCCAGCGCAGGGACTGCTTTGGTGGAGGGTGGGCTCCGGCAGGGTGCAGGGCTGGGGGGGACCTTCCTCCGCTGGGCCCGGGGGCTGGCTCTGGTCCTCGTGAGCATCTTCGGCCGTGGGGCAGAGAAGTGGCTTCTCGCTGTCCCCGCTCTGGGTGGTCAGGGTGTCCGAGCAGGGTCCTGCAGAGCAGCACTCACACCACTGGGACAGCTCATGGGACATCAGCTCCTGCCTTATTTTTTCAATCACTGAGGGGTGCTTCATTAGCAGGAGGATCAGAGAGGTGCTGGCACTAGCCGTGGTGAAAAAAGCAGCAAATATGAGTTCAATCGCTGACTCCTGGGAGAGGAAGGAAGGTGACAAGTTTGAATGCCATTTTAAACTGGTTGTGATTCAGACTGTTCTCACCTTTTGCAGGTTTTGTCCCTGTGCAGAGGGCCCTGGCCCCCACCTCTGCCAAACCTGCACCCACCCTGGGTTGGCAGGGACCAAAACAAGACACCCTTTTTCTTCCATTTCTGTACGAACTGGACATCCACTTGCCAAGTGACTGATGCGGCAATACCACCGAGATGACTACACATCACCTCCAATCCAGCTCTTCTGAGCTTCCCTCCAAAGATTTACAAATTTTAAAGAAGCATTTTAACATGCCTTTTAGCATACTGAGTGAAGTTCATTTCAAGCATTATGCTTTTTACCTTCCTCTGCCAATTCGCCTTTGCGCCCAGCTTTTACCTTTCTGCCCAGCCAGGGGTTGCGAGGTGGTGCATTTATGCATAAATCCTAGATGCGCTGACAGCTACAACAGGTTGCATTTGATCCATCTCCAATTATAATCGACCATTTGCTTGTCTGGGAGGGGACTCAAACCAACAGAGTTGAAAGCAGAAAGATCTCCCTGTTACAGAAGGTCAGCCCGGGAGGTGCTGTAGCTGGCAGGGAGCTCTCCCGCAGGGATGCACACACCAGGCAAAGGACTTGCTCACTTTTCAAGCTTTACAGCCTGAAGCACAGCGGTGTTCCTGATAGCTCCGTAGCAGATGAGTCCATAACAAGTTAGGAGGTTACCCAGCTCTGATGGACCACAGCACAGTCAAATCCGCAATATGTGCCTTGTCCCGGCTCACAGATCCCCACGCAGCCTCCCAGTCTTGCTGGGACTGTCCGCAGGGTCTACATGGCACAGCACATGCCAGGTTGCTGCGGGCTGTTTGCAGCACCCTTTGATCAACTTTTGGAAATAGCGTTTGAAAAGTTAAGAGTTGCCCGGAGCTGGTTCATGGCATGTCACGTCTCTGACAGCAAACATAAAGCTCAAATTTACAGCACCATCTGAAAGTGCCAGCGGCTCCACAGCACTGGGCTGGGAGCACTGAGGCCAGAGGCCAGACCCAAAAGTCACGGGAGAAGCCCGAGGGAGGAGCACAGGGAGCTGCCACCCTGGCAGGAGCTGGGACCTGGCTGGCACTACCGAGCGCTAATCGCTCCAGCCCAGGGGCAAAGCGGAGCAAAACCCCCCAGGGAAACAGAGCAGTTTCCTTTCACACAGCTATGTGTCTGGATTTTGAATTGTTCTGACATAAGCTGTTTCTGGAGAGGTGCAGCCAAAAACACAGGGAAGGACAACTGAAGCCTGAAGGTACCTGGAGCCAAGTCTGGTAAGGTCAAGGATAACGCAACAAGGATTACTCTTTGCTACCATCCCCAGTGCCACGTATTGGCTGGACTAGAGGCTTTTGCCAAAGTGCAGCTCTCAAGGGAATCTTTCAGCCGAAATAAAACCTCTGAAATAACAGATCCCTGTCGACCCCTATCACACCTCCTGCAGGCGTTAGCAGGAATTTTTACATTCACAAGGTAGCAGACCCAGATGAAAAGCAATCTCTCAGTTCCACCACTTGCAATTAAAACCCAAGACATTTCAATAACATGCAAGGAATTTAGGGCAGGCTCTGTGATTTGAAATAACAGCCCTTATGCCTCCCTGCATCAACCTCTGACAGTGCTGCTACAGAAGTTGTGACGCTGAGCTGCTGACTTTCCCTCCCTGCTTTTACAAGGCCAACATAACCGGTGACTGGGAGGCAGCATCTTCCCACAGCTTCACCAGTGCTGTCCCCGTGGTTCGGCCCGACTCCCTGTCCTGGGAGGCAGGACTGGCGGCGTTACGGTTCCACCCAGCCAGCCAGTGACAGCACTATTACGTAGGATGGTGGTTTTTTTTTTTTTTTTTAATCCTTCCAAGGCTTTAAATGTTTTAAAGCAGTACTTTCGGCAAAGTGATTATCTTTTTAATGACCTTTATGTTCCAAGTGTTCTGCTGAGTTCACGCCAGCAGTGTAAATCACAGTGTATTTAGGAAAATTTCTGGGAAAACTGTCCTTCAGAATTCCTTGAACAAAAAGCAAATCAGCAACTAGTGCGTGCCAGTGTCTCTCAAAGTCAGATGTATCCATGATTCTGAGACAGCTTTGGACTTTTTATCCAGTTACACCATTTCACTGGAT
Organism: Pelecanus crispus; assembly: GCF_030463565.1. Lineage (NCBI taxonomy): Eukaryota > Metazoa > Chordata > Aves > Pelecaniformes > Pelecanidae > Pelecanus > Pelecanus crispus. The sequence goes on along the minus strand of NC_134652.1, from coordinate 19,004,317 downwards.
GAGAGCTCTACTACTGTTTTATTAGAGTGGAGAATATTGCCACAACTGCAAGCACAGGCAGTTTGGTTCACAAGTCATTTTGTTAAATACAGACAAGGTAGAAATTTTCTAACTGTAAAGGTACAGGACAGCATATATACTATCATTTGAATCGGCTGGCCCGAGGCCACTGCCATGCCACTCCATGTTACGTTCAATAACCCCTTATTCCATTTGTGGTCAGAGTTAGGGACATGATGAGAGATCACATAATTATTTGTGTGTAATATCCGTGTGAATACTAACAGAGATTAATCAATCTTAATCAATCACATTTTTAATCTGGCAATAATCTTTAAAAAACAATTGTATTATAATAAAAAACATTATATTAGAATAAATAATAAAATAATTATAATAAATTTACTTTAAGAATATATGCTGGTTCTAATTGTATCTAATAGTTGCCGTAAAGTTTTTCAAATTTTTTAGATTTAGAGATTACACTTTCACAAAATATTTATAAAACATTAGTCTTTAGACAGTTTTCCTTAAATACCTAAATACGTGGTAAAACTATGTATGTTCAATACTTTTAAACTATATTAAAATACTTTTAAAGTATATTCAGCTGCTGTACCCATGCAAAACTGCTTCAAAACTTGTTATATAAATGCAATGTCCTCTGTCATTCCCTGACACCAAGTGACCTGGAGCTATGAATGATGCAGTACTAATGACAATTTTTTCCTAAGATCTTTGGCAAAATACTCTGCACATTCAGTTGGTAGTTTTGGCTCAGTAAGGACTACTGGGGTCATCCCTAAGTCACAGTGATGCATCATGTTGCATCATAGCAATCCACAAGCTAGATGATCCAATTAATGACGAGGTGATAGGGAATGACCCAGAATCCATCATTCCCTCCCTGGACCCATTTTGATATATTGTCTCAGAGATTTCTGGGCTCGTAGGCCGAGGTATACGGTGACATGATCTACATGCTGCGCTACGCCAGATGCCGGGGGATGTTTGAGGAGCACATGACTAGCTCTAACTATTTCCAAGACAGTACCTTGGAGGTCACCCAGTGCACACTGACGTACAGAGCCTTAGCACAGCCACGTAACCCTACCGGCATCCTAAGTCAGGCTGAAGCCTGGTAGCCATGAAGGTGAAAGGTAGAAGAGGCATTTACTCCCTTTTTAAATACCAGCTCTCTTCTAATGCAGAGAGACACAACCCTACAAGAGCATATGAGCATGCCGAGCCCAGGCTTTCTTGCTCGTGCTGGAGATGGTGTCCTCCAGCCGGTTGGTAAGAGGAGGGCAGGAGCCGGTGGGGGGTCCCCACACAACCCTCCTCCTGCCCCTCAGCCCAGGTCTCTCAAACAGCCGCCGAGTCAGAAGGGACACCGCAAGGGGTGTTCTCCTTACCTTTAGCTCCTGCATGGTGAATTCTTTGCCATGCTCCTTGGCACTGTTTATTATGAAATCCAGAGCATCGCTGTGATCTTCTGGGTTGTTTCTCTGCAGTTTTTCCTGTATAGCCTTCTCCATAAACTCATGTAGCATGTCCCGTGCTTTGATTCCCTGCGGGAGGCAGACACAGTTCAGGAGAGCCTTAGGAACCGCCGTGCTCTCCAGAGAGACAGGGGACCCCAAGTGTGCCAATCCTTAATCCCAGGATCTGTAACAGCAAGAACTGTTGAATCTGTTGCCCAGCCCCAGAACCTTGCAAGAGGCAGCAGTTTGGGGGGAACTGCTGCAAATTCTGTTGCCTTGCTGTTGTGAATCTAATGCAACAAGTCCTAAGAAACACTCTGAGAGGAAAAGACAGCAAACCCATGGTACTGAGTCCAGAGGCATCTGTGCTGAACAAACCCATGGTCATGTCAGGTCCAAAAGAAGCTTGTCCAAAGGGACAAGAAGAGGTAACTTAGTAAAACTGAGTTCAAGCAGCAAGGCACATCTGAGACAGGAACAAACGAGTGGCTTTGACAGGGTATAGTAGATAAAGACACATTAATCACACCCAGCTCATCTCCAGTTGCATTGCACTCCTGTGTGGCAAAACATTTAGGTAAGACCTCAGCAAGTCAAGTGATCAGCAATCTCTTTGCAAAGTGGGATGGCTGGAGTCACAGAGTGTGTGGCTCTGTATCAAGATGGCTCCTGAAAAAGCCAGAAGGACAAGAGAACTGGGATGAAAAATGGCCATGACCAGATGTTGGGAAGAAGATACAAAGGCTGAGATTTGGGGTGGGAAGGATTGGACAAAGGAAACAGGGCAGGGAGCAAGGAGCAAGACAAAGGGACCTAAATGGAAGTTGAAGAGTTTGGTCTGGGGCCAGACAGGCTGTGGCTGACCTGAGAGAGGGCAAGGAGGGATAGGATGGGGGGTGAAAGCTCACACTGGTGACAACCTGCAAAGGGGAACTGGACAGGGAAAACAAGAGCTTTGAACTGGTGAAGAGCAGCAGGGAGGCTGGGGGAGAACTGGGACTGGCTGGGTAAGACGATCCGGTGAGATGAGCTCACAGTGGAAATGAAAGCTTGGACAAGACCTGGCTAAAAGGGGCAGGAGACTTGAGCTGTGGTAAGGGTGGAGAACCCCAAGCCAGAGGAGGCAAGGCAGACAGAAATGGGAGAGGAGGGGTGGGACGCAGGATGGATACCTGGAGCAGGAGTGTGGGGAGGCAGGCAAAGAGGGGCAGGGCAGCAGGGAGGAAACTGTGGGTGAAAGAGGCAGAGACTGTCCCTCTGCCATGTTCCCCTCCAGGACCCCTCGCTGTCTCTCTGCTGCTGGGGGACAAGGCACCGAGGGTCTCAAGTCCTCAGCCTGCCCTGAGGTGCACAGGGAGTGCTAACCTGAGGTGAGCTGTGCCCACGTGCCTTTGTGCTCATGCCCACAGACCCCTCTGCTGTGGGCTGGCATGAGTCCGGGACAGGACCAGACATGATGGACTAAGAGCCAACAGAGGCAACGTATGGGGTGAGGGAGGAGAGGAGCCCTGCGCTGTACAATGAGCTGGACTGGAGGTGCTGGAAGCCATCCAGGAGCAGGTGAGAAGCGCAGAGCGAAGGGGAGATGGCTGGGGTGGGCAAGACACCAGGCCCTCAGACCCGGAACGGGGTGCTGCAGATGTCCTGGCCCATCAGAAGTGCCCCTTGGTGGGCCTGGGGACAAGGGGGTCTGTGCCGCCGGGGCCCGGGGCCCTACCCCCAGGCAGAGGGAGCGGGGCAGGCGGCAGTACCTTGCGCAGCCCGCTGAAGGGTATGTTGAGGGGCAGGGAGAAGAGGTTCTCCACCAGCTGTTCAAAAGTTTTGGCCAGGTCCTTGAACTGCTTTTCCTCCAGGCGGAGCCCCAGCAGAATCCGAGCTGCAATGCGGAAAGTTAAGGTTTTAGTGGAGGAATAAACTGCGATGGAGCCCGGCTCCATGCACCAGCCCCGCAGCTCCCAGCTCACAACCTTCTGGATCCGCGGCAGGTAGCTCTCCAGGGCGGTGCGGCTGAACACTCTGGCCAGGATCTAGGAGGAGAAGGGGGGAACAGAGGCAGGTGGTTAAAGCGGGGGGGGTCCCACGTGCCACCGAGGCCCAAGCCTGGGCAGGAGGTGCCGCCTGGGCTGCGGGCCCTATCGCGAGGCTCACCTTGCGGCGCTGGCGGTGCAGGTCACCGACGGAGCCGAGCAGGGTGTGGGAGCCCAGGATGATCTGGGTGCTCTGGGGCCACTGCGTGCTGACCAGCGTGTGCTCGCCCAGCAGGATCTTGCGGATGTTCTCAGCGCCCGTCACCCGCACCACCGGGCGGCCCAGGAGGTGGGTCTTGAAGACGTTGCCGTACCTCTCCCGCCGGGAGCTGTGGAAGCGGGAGCCCTGGGGACGAGCCGCAGGTCAGCCCGGGGCTCCCGCCAGCCCCTTCCCACCCCATCCCCGTCCCCCTGCGCCTTACCTGGAGCAGCCAGTGCAGGGTCTCGCCGAAGAAGGGCCAGCCCATGGAGCCCTTGGGCAGGGGCAGGGCGCTGGCGCGGTCCCTGCTGAGGCTCCAGCGCAGCGCCCACAGGTGCCGGCACAGGGCGCCCAGCAGCGCCAGGGCCAGCAGCGCCAGCGCCGCCGCCTCGGGCCAGGAGAGCCGCGCCGGCATCCTCCTCCCGGGCGGCGGGGCGGGAGCGGGGCGGCGGGTCCCCGCCCCGGGGGCTCGGGGCCGCGGGCGGCTCGGGGGGGCGGCCCGGCGGCTGTCAGAGGCGGGGGCCGGGCGCCCCGCGACTCCGCTGCCGGCGGCGGGCGCTCCGCGGCTGGCCCTGCCGCTGCTGCCCGCCCGGCCCCGCTCGCCTCCTGCTGCCGCTTCGCCCCTCGGCCACATTTATATAGATATTGGCCACTTACGCCCGATCCACCTTCGGAGATGACGTATCCGCTGCATATTTAAGCGGCGCGGCCAAGTGCGGTGATTGGAGCGGGAGAAGCGGGGACAGGGGCTGAGGGGCGCGGGGCCGCGGCCAGGGCGAGCGGGGGCGGCGGGGGCAGCCCCGCTCCTCTGGGGCCGGGGGCCCGCCGCCCCTCTCCCGCCGCCCCGACGGCGCGGCACGGTGCTGCACGGCACGGCACGGCGCTGCCGGCCACGTTGCCGCCGCCGCCCCAGGCAGGCCGGCTCCGCGGCGGGAGGGCTGCGCCTCGGCGCGGGTGCCCCCCCTGCCCCGCCCGGAGCCCCCCAGGCACCCCCTCGGGCCAGCCCTTCCCGCCGGCCGGGGAAGGCAGCGAGCCCCGTCCCGGGCCCTCCCGACCGGGGAGCGTCCCAGCCCCGCTCCGCAGGCCCCGCCGCCCCGGACTGCAGCGGCAGCCGGGCCGGAGGGGGGATCCCGCAGCCCCCCGGGCCGCACCCCGCCGTCGGGGCCGCCCGGCCCCCCGCCCGCCTGCCCCGGGGGTGAATCACCAAAGCGCCGGGACCTGTACAGGTCCCAACGAAACCCGCTCCGAGGCGCGTCCCAGTGCGTGGAATTAAACGGCAATACGGGCGAGGTTTATATTACTGTATTTAGACCGTCAATAACTTAAAAATACAGCGAAATTGTACACTATTTTTACACGTTCCATTTGGTTTGTACTTGTTAGACATTCTCTTTGTGTCTGAGATAGCCAGGAGGGGACAGTGCGAAGAGACGAAATGCTGATCGCTGGGATGGGTCTGGCGGCAGAAAGCGCATACTGACAAACAGATGCGGCACGAAACTAACAGTGGCAAATCTATTCCTTACTGCAACCTGGGGAAAAGAACCCGGGATCTTAGAAAAGTACAGTTAGAAATAGTAACCCTGAGGAACAAAACGAAACAAAACAAAATGTCACATTATAAAGAACTCAAATGGTTATTTACATTCACAACCTCAAGATTAAACCCTTTTGGAGAACAAAGCCTATAACCCCTAATGCTAAATAAATATCAAGTCTAGTTCTCAGGTAGTTTTCAAAGGTACTAAAAATCAGAAGATCTTTTTCATACCTCCAGACTACAAAATCTGGTATACAAAATTATGTCCCATCACTTTAAGGCTAATATACATTGAATGCAGGAAAATGACAGGCGGCATCTGAAACGCAAGTATCTCAATGCTTAAAAAACATTAAATTAGGATTCATCCAGAAAACAGCAACTCAGGGATCATTTCTCGAATAATTCCTACCGGGAGCAAAATTTTGGACACCATGTCTGCAGATAGTTAAATAACGTATTTACAGTTCAGCTGTTCCATGTACAATAGGATTGAGCTGGGTTTTATTGTACAGTTTTGTTTTTTTCACCATTTGTTTACAATATACAAAATAGTATTCGATCCGTTAAAAATACGTACAAAGAATTGTTTGCTGAAGACCCCGTGTACAAACCATCTGCTGCATTTTATCTTTACTCCGTCAAATGAACGTCCTAACTGGTATCACTGTTTGCTTAGTAGAAATAGTGGCTGAGAAATACCTCTTGGCGCGATGAGATACCGTCGATTTAACAGGCCTATGTGTGCTGGGACATACCATTCACTAAACTCCTAAGTTGCTTTACTACAGTCTCTATTAGCTTCTGCTTGTCACGATCATTCTTCCTGAACTGTGCAAAAATGTTATTCTTTTTGCTGGAGTCTTTCATTCTGGAAGAATAAAAAAGCAAATGACACAGACACATTAGAAACGTAATTTGAAAAGGAGAAAACCTGACTATTTGAATAGGCTTACTTTTGTTCCTCTTTTGATCTGTCTGCTAATAAGAACTGAAAGATTACAAAACCTGTTATCTATGCATTCTTAAATTAAACTTCCACAAAGCAGAACTCATTTTAACAAATATTACTTCACAAATTGCCTGTAAGTATTAAGCAAGTATCGCTTCGGCAGGAAACTGGCCCTACCAACTGCGTTAGGAGGAAGCAAACCAGAAAACCCGCTGGTATCCCCTGCTTCCACGGTAAGCTCAGAACGGGCGTGTTTTGTTCACCGCCAAATCACCCGATACCGTTACTGCTACTCTCCCGTATCAACGGACTTAAAAACGAAATTCGGGAAGTTCAATAAATTGAAGCAACAAGATTTTGTAACAGCACAGGCGATACGTACCCTCTGTGAACTCTGCAAAATCCGCATTCATCGCAGGCAGGAGAGGAGAGAAAACACCGTTAGAAAACGCCTTTAAATCAGAGTGTATTTGGATGCCGTTTTCAAAAGCAGGTTGATGCTCGGCCGGCGGCAACGCGCCCTCCCTCAGCCCGCCCTCCCCAGCCCACTCGCCGGGCCGCCCGACACGCTCGCACCGGCTTTGCCGCGGCGGAACCCCACGCGTTTCCCTTCCCTCCCGCGGCAGCGCGGGCGGCCGCCAGCTGCCACCGGGGCTCCGGCGCGGCCCGCGGCTCCCGGCAGCGGGACGGCGACGCGCTGCCGCCGGGCTCCGCCGCTGCCGGAGGGCGGCCCCGGCCCCGGCCCCGGCCCCGGCCCCGCAGCCGCGCCGTGGGTGCCAGGCTCGGAGCGCTGCGGCGCCCGGCCCTGCCCCGCCGGCCCCGGCCCCCGGCCCCCGGCCCCGCACTTACTTCTCCAGGAGCGTGAGGGCCGTGCTCGGACTGACCCGCAGGTACTTGGAGGTGGCCTGCCCGTAGTCAGCCAGGTAGGTGGACCAGTCCCACACCATGAAGAGGTCCAGGAGCTGGCGGGGAGAGGCGGGTGAGGGAGCGGCTCTGCGGGGCGGAGGCGCCCGGGCCCGGCCGCGGCCCCGCCACCTGCCCGCGGCTCCCGTCAAGGCCTGCTCGCCGCCCTCCGTGCGCTGCGAGGCGGCGGCGCAGGTCCGGGCCGGGTGTGTGTGTGGGGGGTGTGTGTGTGGGGGGTGTGTGTGTGTGGGTGTATGCGCTAAGGGCGTCACGCTTTGCCGCTTCGGGAGCTTGCTTTACCGTGGGGAGGGAGACGAGGACACTCGTGTCTGCTGCTGCTCACAGCAATTTAAACCGGAGGTTCAGGTAGTCTCAACTGGGTTAAACGAGCCCTGCTGCGCTCTCCGTGCTGACTGATCCCCGTGACTCAGCCCCAAGCCCTGGGCACACTTCTGGCCCAAACCAACCCCAAACGCTTAAATGGGGGAACAAAAAGCCTCCAAACGCAGCCCTGCGTCTGGCCACGGTTTCGAGTCGGGCACTGGCTCACAATCTCGGAGCTGCTGCTCAGCAAACCAGCCTGCTTTCACAAGCAGACGCGACGCCTGTCCTCCAGCAGCCAGTACCCTCGCAGCCCTCAAGGCCTAATTCCCCCTCCGCCATGACGGGTGCGGGCCAGGCGCTGCCAGGCGCCCAGCCCAGGCTGCCCGGGGCCAGGGCACAGGCGGCCCCGCTCCGTGGAGCTTTTCCCACGGCTACCTGCGGGCTGGCGGGCCCCGCGCCCGTTGACATCAATGGCGGGGTGTCCCGGCTTCCCCCCGCGTCTGAGGGCCGGCCTCATCCTGCCGCAGAGGGCTAACGCGGGCTTGTCCTCGGGCCGCCCGCTGTTAGCCAAACCTACTGTTAAAATAAGCACGGGGAACCATTAGCAACACTTTGCCCTGGCTCGCAGTGCCCATGGCTGCTCCGCTGAGCTGGGTCCCGACTGTCACCTAGAGCCCCTGCTTGCCTGGAGGCCTTGCTATGCCAGTAAGCCCTGGAAAAGTGGGACGGAACAGGATTTTCTGTAAACACAAACACTTTAAGAAACATAACTGACTACTGCAGGTCGTACCATTTTACTATTTAAATAAAGAACCCTTTTCAGTTTAAATATTTGCTTCTGCTAAGCCAGACCAGAGCTGGTACAGCTGGCAGAGCTGCAGCAGGCGCCCGCTCCTCTGACTTCTCGGGGTACGCTAAGAGCAGGACTTCACCTCTGACAGCCTTGTCTTACTCAAACTTTGCAGTCTGAGAAAACATCACAGGTCTCCAGTAATACTCATCCCCAAAAGTCTAATACCAACTTAATTACAAAATAAAAGAATACACATGGACCTCACAGCTTCAAATCTATATGCTTTTTTTCCCTCCAATTTTTTCCACTTCCTAACCCCCTTCTTATTTTCAAATAAAGCATCTAATATAAATACATTATTTTCTAATTAATTACTCCTTACGTATATTTGTAGTATAGTCTTTTATGAATACACAGTAACATTTCCTGGCTTTATAATGGGCCTCTGCCACAGTTACTGCTCTGTCTTTCCAAAGTCCTCCAGGGACCATTACAACCCTCAGTGACATCTAGATTTTACATTTGGCTATCTCCTTTGGGTGCAAGGTGTATAAAAAGCAAGGAGGCTATTTCATTTGCTGCTTACTACATATTCATGATAGCTGTCAAGGTCAAATGCAAATAGTTCTTTCTCACAATGCCTTTCTCAGGATGGGCACCATCAATTCTCCTACTGAGCTGGAGAGAAGAGAACACGCCTTTAGTCACTAAGCAAACAGGCTTGGGAAGGCTCTGATAACTCAGGAATTAGTGGCATTTGTGAAACCCATGGCCTCAGTTGCTGCTGCATGTTACTCATCATTTCTTATTACCTGTGTTACAACAGTCGGTAGTGCCCAGTCCTCATAGAGGCTGTACGACATATTCAAAAGCACGATCGAAAGAGCAGCAAGACAGGACAAGCAGACACGCAACACAAGTTGGGAGGATAAAGCTGACAACCACAGGAACCCAAACTGTATAATCTGGAGACCTCACGTTCCCTCTCTCTGACAGAGAAGCAAACAGAATGCATTAATAAATTACCACTAATAACAGTGCCACTTGTCACGGGCTCCACATGGCAGATGGTCCTTAAGAAAGGACCGTGCCAATGCTCCTGCAGCAGTTGTGTTCAGTAAATCAAAGGTGAAAGATTTCATTCCTTATCCCTATTGTAACATTAAAATTGAGGATTCTGGGTAAATCCTAAACAACCCTGAAGCTCTGTATCCTGTTAGCAATGTGCAGCCCAAAGCCATCGATGACTGATACAATTACAGTGCTCACAAGTTCAAACAAACTTTCCTGCCAATATCGCACGAGCGATTTTCATACCATACTTGCACTGTTTGAATCAACGGTCTGATTGTGTCGCGGCTCTGGGACATTTCAGTGATAGCGATGGCTGGGGTGGAAGATTACACCTCATTTGTCACCTGACCAAACACAGGTAGGCATGTAGAGCTCTAAACAGACCATGGAGTCCATTGCTTTTCAACACATGAGGTGAAACAATGTCCCAAGAGAACATGAAGCACATTCTGTGCTCTCTAAGACTGTCCTGCCTCTGAAGAGTGAACACCCTGAGAGATGCTATCGGCAAGGGGGATGTACCCAGAGCCCCTTCCCTGCTCCACACTTGGTCCAAGAGCTGCAGACAACCGGCCTCATGCTAATAAATCTCCTAAGTTAAGGCAGCTGTCATGACATATGGCAGGCAACACGAAGGACCAGGGACATGCAGTCAAATGACACATGCAACCCAATCATAGCTCCCTCCCCTCCTTCTGCACACGTGTTCAGGGGCTGCAGTGTGACAAACGTGCCCTGCTGCTGGAGTAAACGCGACAGAGCTGCAGACACTGCTGGAGACCGGACTGCTGCTGTGCACAATTATGCATTGTGCGTTTTGTCCCCCTCACAGCTGCAGTTCTGCACTGTGGCATATTGCTGGACATAATGGGCTTTGACAGCACGTACTGTACGCTGTGGGTGGGCAAGAGCTGCCTGGTGTGCAGCTCTTCGGATCTGTGTCCTGGCCATTCATATCACCTGCATCTGACTTGGCACTTGGCGGATGTACAGTCAATGCAGGCACTTTGCGAGGGGAGCAGGTTGGCGAGCAGCCAACGGCAGCAAGGACAGTCTAGCAGAAATGAGCTGCTGGTCCCAGGACCATCACACATGTATGAGAAATAACTTCAATCCACCCATACAAAGCTTCCCTCAAGCGCAGCCCCAAATTCACCTTCGCTCCTGCAGCCATGCTGCAGAGGTATCGACCCTACAGTCTGCTTCAACTTCTGCTACTCTGTTCCTTCCTGATTTACACTGCCTTTTGCTAAAAAAATATGTGCCTTATTTAAATGAAGCACTTGAATTCCTCTTCCTCGTATAGAAAGACTTCTATTAAAGTGGGACTGTCTTGGCCACAGGCATATGATCTGGAAGACAGCCCATCCATTCAAAGATGCAGAAAAGTATTTGGGCTACTCATGTGATTTGAACATACTCTTGGAAAGACAAACCTGATAATGCAGCACTGGCCTATCTAATCCTTTGGTAGATTATTTTTAATACATAAAATTATTGAAAATAAGAGAAAAGCATGCAGCTGCAAGAAGTCTGTTGTTTAATTAATGCAAACAGATAGCTACATGAAATTCATCATGAAAACTTGGCCAACTCTTCCATAGAGGAGAAAAAATCCACCCCAATTTTTCCCCTATATTTTTGCTGTATTTTCATTCACAATAGATGCGTATTAAAATAATTTTATAATGTGACAGGGACTAGGTGTGTGTAAAACCACAAGGAGAGGGAACAGCCTTTGGTAATGTTACACAGTACTTAAGGTGAAGATATCATGGAAATACTTTGTGGATTTGGCTTGATGTGCTGACATGAGTCATACTACAGAGATGTAATATGTGGATTTGTTTAGTTCCACTGAAATGAAAGAAGGTTATAATTCTCTGCAGTTCTAAATACTGTGATTACTACTAATGTGGAAAAAGAAAAATTGTATCAAGGACAAGTCTAATTGTAAAAGCGTTAATTTTGCCAAACAGATTATCAGCTACAATTAAAAAAAAAAAAACAAACCCAAACACAACCAAGATTTAGGGGATTTAAGTTCAGGTGAGCTCACCCCACAGCTTCTCAGTTGTGAAGCATGAAGTACAGGAGAACTTGCTGGTTCTGTGACACTAGTTCTTATTGTGGTAATTAGAATCAACCTATTAAAGGCCAAATTAAAGCAACATTTCCCTACTACTATTTTATCCACTAAAACTGTTGCTATTACCGAGACAATAACTGAAAATCAGACATTGTCTAGCAAGGAATGGTCCACACTGACATGCGCTGTAGTAAAATACGTGCACAGAGTAGGTCCTGGCAATAAATATTTTCCTGCCTCAAAAATCAATCAAAATCCACACAGTGTAGCACCTCACACTGGTGCTGCTGGCTGTGACTTCTTCAAGGTTAGAATGTGCATCATTTGCCTTGAAATTACAATAGGGAAAGTGTTTGTTTTGCACATGCATCTTTCCAAAGTCAACATGTACGGGAAATACTTCAAACTGGACAGAAAGGCAATCTCTCATGCTACTCTCCGGGTCTGGAGGCAGTGCAGACCATTAGTTGTTGGTTAGCTGCTCAGCCCCACCTAAGGAGTCACCCGAGAGTGCTCTGTCAGAACCAGCTTATAATGTGGCTGAAACCCTGTGAAGCACCTGATAAACTAGATATATATACTCTGCTATGCAAGAACAATGGCACTGTTGTACTCCCTTTATCCCGTAACAACCATGAAAAATAAGAATAAGCTGAGACAGGCAACACCATACCTGAGAATTTCATAATGAAGCAGAGTATGTTTCCCTAGGAGCAAGGGAACAGATCTTCAAGCCCTTCTGATTAGGAATAACTACCAAAAGAGTTTGCAGAGAAGCGTGTGCATCTGCGTATGTGCATTGTTAGCAAAAAAGAAAGGAACATGGGAAAAGCTTTATCCTTTCTAGTATACCAGATGGAGTGTTCAATAGACTGTCCACTTACTTACAAGATAGATGGGGTACACACTTCGGCTTTATTTAGATTTGCCTCTTCTAAAGGTGTGATAGAAGGGAAACCTTTGTCCAACATCTTGGGACCATCAAGGCCGATGATCAGAGAGCAGCATGCTCCTTTTACTGTATATGAAACAGTGTTGTCCTCTCAAACCACCACATTATCAGTCATGTATATACTTCTAACATTATAGATAACTTGAGGCCTTTGGTTGCACTTCTACACTTGCATTGTGAATGGTGCCCTACAATACGCTGATATTCTAACTTTTTGTTCCTGTCTATTTATTTTCTAAATTCCTTTTATGTATCTAACATAAGCTCTTTCTGCTCAAAACAAGCACCACTTGGGAAAAAAAGGTGTTTATATATACTTACATAAAAGGTCACAGTCATCTCTTACATTATACAGATAACGCTGCTGTTTAGAAGCACTTTTATTTTGCTGTTAGAAGACTTTTATTTTAAACTCAACAATCTTATTGTAAAAGGTACTAACTACTTTTCAGTTAAAAGAGGTTCTACTTTAAGACCTTGATAGCTAACGGGCTTGGTTAACACAAAACATTACAATATTGATGCCACAGGGTGGGAAAAAGGTCTTAAGATTTTAGGGACAGGATTCTGGTTTCAAATAGGGCACTTGCCACCTATTCTTCAAGTTCAGAATTCTTGCCTTTGACCAATATCTAGGTGACATGACCATGTTTGGATAGAAATTAATGGCAATCATTGCTCAGTAAAGCTTTGTCTTTTATTACCTAAAGTCCTGAGTAGCTCAGCCGTTAGTCCCGTATTTAGGCCATCTTGTAATTACGTGAGAATTTTGTGCACTGGGAACCGCTGGAATCAACCATCCGGCCCTTTCAATGCTGTTTCAACCTCTTGTCACATCCTCAAATATCATACAGATGCCCCTTCCTTTTTACTTTTGGGCAACTGTCAGGAATAATCTTAGAAGAGAACGCAACTTTGGGAACTAGCTATCCATAGAGTCAACAGAGGGGCTTCACAGAAGGAAATGGGGGCAGTGTCCATTAGACAACACTAAGCATGTTGGTTATACTAGAAAAAAATGTAATTTTAAATTATCAAGGTAGCTTAGTACAAGTTGGAATAGTGCTGTTTTCCCTTCTGAAGTATCAAGAGCGTCAGCAAATAGCTTTGATTGTACAACTAGGTACAACCAAATGAGTTGTTGTACACTTAATATCCTGCTTACCTATCTGTAAAGCCAAATATTCCATCAAAAGAAAAGTAATACTTTTAACGTGCCACTGTCATTTATGTCCTTCTGGCCCACTCTCCTTGCTCACAAGCCGAATATTTCTTATGCTAAACAGTTTATTAACCCCTAATCACCCAGTTGCTTCTGGACTTGATTGCATGTGTAATTACCTTTTGTCAGGTACAATTTGCCTGATAAACATGTCAGAACACTTGCTGCTTAGTCTGTTGAAACAGATAAATGCTGTCTTTCCACAGCCTTGGGGCATAATTAACAGGGAAAAAAAAGGCAGTTATAAAAACACACAGAAGCTGATTCAGTGAGGCAGGAGCTCACAGCATGCAGCCCGCCAAGACCCACTGCCTGGCCCGCTATGCTTGCCTGAGCGCTTATTGAGTTCCAGCCTGCTGTGACAGGGCAACAGGGGCAGCCCGCAAAAATTGAGATTTAAAGTAGGTTTCCACGTGAACTTCAAAAAAAGAGTGGGATGATGCCTGTTTGGAAAAAAAAAAACCAACAAAGTGAAGCAGCAGATAATGATATCGGTAGAGTCCCTGTCATCGTTACGTGTTATACACTCAAGTAGACTCTCTGGGATAGGACCAGGAGGTGAAAAATTAGAAGGCAGAGAAAAAAAAACAGGAAAAGCAAAAAGGGCAAGATTAAAAAAAAAAATACTTTGTGGCATTCTTGGGCTCAGTTGCTTCTGATTTCTGCCCTGTAGTGTTTGCAGGTTATGTACCCATGCACTACGGGGAGTGCAAAAAAAGAAATCCTTACCTGACCTCTGGATAACCCAAACAGGAGATTAGCCCATTTCCAAGCAAAGCAGGTTGTCACACTGTTAGGCCAATTGCTTCTATTGACACTTTGCATAAACATCTTACAGAGGGTGATCAGAAAGGACTGTTATGCCATTAACGCTCTTTTTATTTTTTTATACCTAAGCCTTACAGAATAAAGGCCTTTCTGAGTAAGGGATAACAAAAGGGTCAAAAGGTCACAAACATTCTTTTAAGTACGTAAAAATCGGGGAAGTTTAGATTCATTGAAAAGTGCAAATTGGAACTTTTTTTGCATGTTGTGACATTCCAGCACGCTCAGCTTTTTCTAATTTCACTTTTAGAAATTCATTAATCTACTTAATTGCGCATTTTTACTTTTAAGCAAGAAGATGCTACAATCTTCATTTTAGGAAATAGCAAGCTGTCTAATCTTCCCAGCTAATCAGTAATCTAAATAGATTTAGACATTACCATTAAAATCCTCATGTGGAACAGTGTAAAAATATATAGAATTTTTTCTTGAGGTGGTATGACCGAACAGTCTTTCACATAGAGTTTTCACCAATAACTTACACAGCGTATGGTTTGCACTGCGTACAGCAAAATATTCTATATTTTCCTTTGTTTTGTTTTTGCTTTGATCAGAGATGGAAACAATCTCCCTTTAATAGTATAAAAGCCACCTGCTGGGCACCACAGACTACAGCTAATTGGTAAATTCTTTGAAATTTAGATATAATGGATTTTGACCTCTTTAATTAAAAAAATCCCAAGGCCTAGAATACTGGTGAAGTCTTCTGGGAAATGAACAGTGCCAAGCATATACGACTGCAAGCTATGCCGAATCTTTTCTTAGCAGAGAATACAGAAATAACATTGCAATTTTTTTCCTTGAGGATGCGTGGCTTTTGACCTAGAAAAAAAAGCCCCATGACGGTTAGCTACGTATCGTTTAAGTCATTAAGATAAAGGAATAGCAAATATATTAATATTTCAATTATTACTATTTGTATTGGGGTTTGGAGCTAAAAAGCTCCCAAGATGAAGGGGACTTCTTCATTTTAAGCACAGTAAACTCACAAAAGCCACTCACAAATGTCCCACTCCTCAACATTTTGACCCCAAGGAGCTCACGCTGTACCTATATACACCTTTTATTCAGAAGAACAAATGGGTTTGATGACCGAAGAGGAAACCTGTCAGCCAGAATCATTGTTGTTTCGTAATTTCTGACATAATGTTAATCTTTCAGTGGAGCTATAATCTCATCGGTTTGTGAACTCTGAGGCAGCGCTGTCTTCCTTTCGTTAAAACATTTATTTATACTCTGCCCAGCATAATGGGGCCATGGTCCATGACTGGGACTCACAGGCACTGCAGTAACACAGCTACACAATGACGACACTTTCTTTTTAGTCTTTGCTTATGTTTCATGCACAAGTACACATGCATATACATTACACAGGTATACACTTATTTCCAACGAATTAACAAAAAACCCCTGCACAAACACGAAGATAACACCCTGAGTCGTTCACCAAATGTTACCTCCCTGTTTATTAAAGCATGCACACCATGAAAGCACTTGCTAGATTGGAATTAAAACGTCAAGGACCAGAATCAGAACTGGACAAAGACAAGTCTTGTTCACTTTAAACACTTCCTGGTTGCAATGGAACAACAGAAGTATTTCTAATAGAGATATCTAAGTCCAGCTTACAGGGAAAAAAGACAGAGTTTGCTAACTGTAGAATAACACTGCACCAACCAAATGCAATTATCACTTCATCAGCTGGTGTTCGTTACTGCTGACAAATATCTTGTTAGCCTGGTTAGCAAGTCTGCCTGCCACTTGCCAAAATATTTTGTTTTGTTTACTCCTGGTGACTTATTTTGTGAATGTGGTGAATTTTAAAATCCCCCCTACCGATCACATAACTGGAATAACACACATTGGTCTTGTATTTCAAAGTGTAAATTGATCTCTTGATCTGTGAATGTCTCCCTATAGTTTATGCTACCCTTTTTCTGGATTGGTATAACAAATGCATTTTCAAAGTGATGTTATGGGGACTTAGCTATGCAATTCCCATTAGTGTCAATGGGGGTCGCAGGCTAAATTCCTAGGCAATGCTTTGAAAACTGAGCCCTGGATTTTCAAAGGAAGGATAGTTTGTGTTAGAAAGGCAGTGCCTTTCAGGCTTTAAGCCACTGCATTAAAACGCATTTTTTTGTTTTTTTGTTTTTTTAAAAAGCACTATGCATTTAGAAATTGTGCCTAAATTGGGGACATCTAAATGTTCACAAGAATGAAAAAGTTTTATATTTCAGTGCTTCCATCTGTTTCAAATTTATAAGTGAAAATCCTATCTGTCACTATCATGAATGTTGCGATACAATCTTTAACACATTTGTAAGTGTATAATGTATAAACTCAGAGGTTATGACAGCTGAACCACTGGGAATTGTTATGTTAAGAAAAAAACAGAAGTTATTTGTGTTCAATTAAGTCCTTTATAACCTAAGTTCTCTGAAAGGGCAGAATTCTTTCCTAAAATCTGGACTTTGAGGTATGCTCTGAGAGATGGCTGGTCGTCTTGTATTCATGAGCAAGCCCAAAGACATTTTTTTATTCTTTGGCACTTCAAATGAACTTAGGCCTGCCTTCGAAAGAAAATGCTTGCTGTTGGAGTCATGTGAACAAGCTTGTTGTTGTTACCATAACCAGAAAAACACTCACAACGTATAACTTTTACAAATCCCATTAAAACTTCAAGCAGACCACGATGTAACATCTGAATATAGTCACTGAAAAACAGTCACTGAGGCAAATATAAATAGCTAGGCCCTATGCAATGCACAATATAGCAACAAGTAATACCTCTTCAAAGAAGATTTGTTTAATTACAGTGCAAATGTTTATTATGAAGTGTGTTGTTGTTCATCATTAAAGAGTAAGCTGGACTAGTAGCAAAAGAACCGTCTTTTGAGTCTAGAAACAGGGAAGAGTTTGAAAAGCAGGAGCCTGGCAGACTGTCAGGCTCCAGAGGGCACGGGCTCGGGCCAAATTGCTCCTGTCAAGCCCGTTAGCCCGTACACGAAGTCCCTTTAGACAAAGCATAAAACTATGTCAATGGTAAAATTTGTGTGGATTAAAAATTGTGTATTATGCAATGCTCAGGTCATTCACCATTTGTTTTTGTTTTTGAGCTTCTGACACAGAGGCGTACAGGCTCAAACAGCACACAGGGGTGACAAGTGCAGCCCCCCAGAACAGGACATCTGCCTCTGACCTGAACAACACTTTGAAAATAGAGTTTCAGCTGTTAAAATTATGAAGCATTTAATATAGCACAGTTAAATTTAAGCTATCGTTTTCACTTGGCTTCCCGTTTGTTTTTTTTTTTAAACACAGGTTTGCCAGTAGTACTTAAAACATTGAAATTTACCAAAACCATTATTAACTGAAAAGACAATTTTTACAGTTTAGTTTATTTAAGATTAAATTTTCTATAAGCATTTTTTTCAACTGCACAAGACTTATAACAGGCTTGCTTTAAACTATTTGCTCATCTATGAAATAATTCCACACATGATGTGGCACAGTACCTTAAGTTTCTTAAGGATTAAAACTGTATCATTTGTCTCAATCCCTCCTGTAAAAATCCATTTGAGATGTTTCACTAAAAAGATGTATTCAAAAATTTCAAAATCTAATGTTAAAATTAGATTTTAACCACCTTCTCTGGTTTAGAGAAGGTGGCACTAATTAAAAATCATCTAACTTGGTGTAACTGGAATAATATTTAAACACAAAGCATGTTCACTTCAACTTCCATACTATGTCCTCCAATTGAACACTCTTGTCCGATCTGTCATATTTAATATTTAGCAGGATCCACATGAATAACTCTAGATGCCTGCAGTATCACCAGAGGTCGGTATATATGCTCTACCACAAAGTCATTATCTGACAAATGCTGTTTTGAACTAACTAATCCAAACTGTCCTTGTAATACAAGCACATCTAATCCATAAAGTCAGGCTGCTGCACCCTAGAACTACATATCCATAGTGGTCTGCCCAAGTATAATTACAGCTCCAAGTTTAAATTTCAGTCCGATTACTGCCAGAATTGAAAGAAGGAGTTATAGATACACAGCCCTGGCATGCGAATGTAAACTGATGCCTATGGGAAGACAAGTAAGCATGGCACAGCTCCACGGCATCAGCCTTGTGCTCACAGAGGAGGCGAAGGCTTCAGCTCTTTGTGTGAAGCTCCAGCTCACTGAATTGACCCAGGAAGCTGCCAACCTGGCCACTAGGATTTAGCGATTCAGTGGTAGAATGGGATATTTCCTTCTCCTAGCTTTCCAGTTATTTCTTGCCGTCTTCTGACTTGGACCAAAAACACCAGAGGAAATTACATTTAAGAAAAATACTGAAATTGCGGTGTTACAGAGATTGAGGCTTCCAACCTAACAGGAAGACATACATCAGGACTATAAGGTTTATGATCAACTCTTGAATATGCAGCATTTGGTCTCCACAGAGGTCCATCATCTCCACTGAGGAAACCTGGGGTCCTACAGCAGGTGGGGGCAAGTAGTTGGTTTCAACACAACAGTCTGATTATTTTTTAATCTATAACTTTTTTGTTTCGTTTGGTTTATTTTTAAGAATTGTGTGGTTCTCAAAAAGCTGCAGATCTAAAATAAAAAATCATATTCTTAGTGCTTCCAGATTCTTCTCTTAATGGTGGTCATCAAAGCCCTCAGCATTTTATATACAAGGCATCTCTCTGAAAAGCCTCTGCAGGAAGCAGATACAAATATAGCAACTGTTCAATAAAGTATCTCAGCTGATCTTATGTGCCAAGTTAGAATACATGGGAAGCCGCTAAAATCTAATACATAACAGGCCAGAAACCAGCACCATTTTGTTTGCATCCAGAAACAAAAATCCAATGCAATCCATAAGACACAGACACTTAGAGATGTGCTCATCATGAGTTTACTGTAAACAGATAGTTATTTCTTCCGAAGTAGTGCATTCAGGGTATGGCTGCATAACCACCCTTCATAGCAGATGAAGTTACATCCCTTAGGGAAAGCTATACTAGACCTGGGAACCACTGGACAAGGAATTCCACAATCAGTAGCTCAGGAATGTAAATATAGACAATTTAAAAGCAAAGCCAAAATCACTAGACAAAAGTTTCATATTCTTTCCCAGACAACCTTCACTTTCTTCTTCAGCTACTACATGATGTTTACTTCTACATTTATATCTATCAAACGACTCTAAAAACGTTTAGCAAATACCACAGCCATATAAAATCCTGGTACTTGTTTTTGTTTTTCTTGTCTAGATAACTTGGTTTAGCAAAGGCTTCTGAGCCCAGCAAGTTGCAGTAACAAGAAACCCGGATAACTCAGAACTTGTTTTTTGTTGTCTTTTTGCAAAAGATCTTTCTTCTCCTGCTGCTATGTTTGCAAACGTATCAGGATAAACCCTTTCTGCTTAATGTCAATAGTCCATTACTTCTTTTCTAAGAAATACCTCTTCAAGAAATTATTCTCCTTAGAAGTCGATCTTTTCCCTTTAGAATATGCCTTTTCTCCTCACTTCTCAGGTGACAATATTTTCTTAAAATGTTTTATCTGAAAAATTATTTGTTACAATTGCTCTGGAAGACAGAGTAATTCCAAACTACATGTCATTTGTAATAACTACTCTTCATATTTTAGCTCCAACAGATCCCAATATACATAGAACTTCTGCTGAGTAATGATGGCACAATTCAGCCTCTTAATGCCTCCTGCAATTTGAAAACCTCTTCCCCTGATTTTACTTGCCACTTTGAAATGTCATCCCTTTCTGGTGAGTAATCCTGTGCTAGATTCTTTTGCTTCTTAAACGAACATTATTCTCACCCTTTATTGACTGACTGCATCTATTATCACATGTAAGCAGTGTTAATCCTCTAGTAATTAACACCCTTATTAAAGTAATTTTAACTCAAAGAAGTTTAAATTGCATTATTGCTTTTATTTAATTAAGCTACGGGGACTGTTTTACACTGTCATTTGAGTTTTCAGCTTGTGCCTTTTCAATCTACCAGTTGCGCAGGTTCCCCCTGCCCCCCCAGTTACCTGTGTATTTCTGTCCAGGAATTGTTCAATATTCTGTTTCACTGTGAAATTTTTAAACTCCCCTCTGTATCAATGGATGCAAGACTTAGACACTATACTGAATATAGTACCATTCCCAAAACTATCATTTGGATGTGCATTTCAATGATAATATCAAATCCATCCTTCTGCAGGGCTCAACATCTTGTTAGTGCTTAAAATGAAAGAGACAGTTTCAATGTCCTTCTCATACACCCTAAGGAAGGACAAAGATTGTTATTTAAACTTTAGACTGGCAAAAAGAAAGGAGAATCTGAATGCACTGAATTGTACCACTTAAAAAGGCTGGCTCAGCACTTTTTCTGTTACTTTGAACATAAGTCAGGTTTTAAAATTGCATTTTTTGTGTGTCTCTACTGCATGTTCCTTTCTACGGGAAAATATCTGATGGCCTGCGTTCTCTTACAGACCTCAGGTAAGCTACTCAACTGGCATGTTTGACACAGGGTCAAAAGATGAAAACTATCTTCTGGTTTAACTGCATCATGTTACACTGTGCACTCTGGAAGAGTGTGGGCTAATTGTGTGTCCTCCTGGAACGATTTCCTGGAGGCACACCACTGAAACTGGGAAAGCTTGCATTCTCCTGGGAATAAGGCAACCTGATGGTTTCATGGACTTTATACACCATTAACTGTGTACTGAAAGTCCTTTCTTTCCTTTGGGTAAAAACATCTCTTAAAATTTCTACTGTTTAAAAAAGAAATGCTCTTAATGGGTCTCAGCATAAACTGTGGAAAATGATAAACATAGAAAGAAAAGGATAAGAACAGTAAAGTACATTTATAGAGAGGAACTGACTTTTTCTTTTTTTTTTTTTGTCCTTCATCCCATATCTTTAAAGTTCTTTTCTCACCATCATCCACTGCTTCCATCTACTCATCTTATGCCTTTTTTTTTTTTAATTATTTCTTTGCATTTCTGTTCTTAGTCATTCTTTTTTCTCCCACCGTCACTCTTTACGATTGCAAGGTCTTCTAAGTTGCACTGCTCCTTTGCTACTAATGCTCTAAGGAAGTTCTCTCCAAAAGTTTTTCTTTAGGTTCTAAAACATAAAACATATGTGAATCTTCTACTTAAACTTTTTTTGTTATTTCAATATTCTTTAAAACAGTGCAACTTGTAAGATGACAAATTGCTCCAAACGTGACACACCCATAAGAGCTACATATGTTAACATGGTCTAAGACAGTACGATATAAAACTGTGCCTAAGAACATGCTGGTTCAGTCATATTGCTTATAGTACAATTAGTTCACTTCATTCAGAAACCAGTTATTTACATAACAGTATGAAATTAAATAATTTCTTTTGCTACCTATGAGTATCTTTGTACTAACAGAAAGAAGATATGAGGGTTTCATCTCCCAGATTTCACTGACTGGAGGCAGAGAGTCATAGTAATTTTTTTTTTTTTTTTTTTTTTTTTTGTGTTTTTCAATTAGTATTTCTGCAGTGCTAAAACACCCAGCTGAAGATCAGTGTCACATTATGGTACACATTGTACAAACACTTTTGAAGATACTATTTTTTTTTTCTAAGACACTATGATCCAAATGAGTAAACATTCATTAACTACATTTCACTTACTCAAGTCCTTGCCATACTACATCTATGCAATTCCTTCTTTGTGTTGTTATTGTTCTGAAGCAGAGAACAATTCTTGTTTTCTTGTTGTAAAGATTGCTTTGATTTTACTGGGCTTTGCATTTGCCCTATAGTGACTTCCAAAGAAGAGATGGACTAACTTTCTTTTTCACAAAATAAACTAGCAAAAGGAAAAAAATGGGATATTCTGCCTGCTGCCTGTGATTGACAGATAATTTAGAGAAGGAATGGAACCTCAATATGTTGATTGATGCAACTGAAAAACTAGTGAAGGCAAATCTGTAAGGTTAAGGGGTTAGTAGTGTTGCCCAGTATATACTACATACCAGTGATACTGACAGCTTAGCTAAGGCAGGAGGATGTAAGCGATTTTGAGGCAGAAATTATTGAATACAGTAATGCAGCTACCAGTCCCATCGCTCCCTGATGGGAGACTAGGACTCAGAGATGTTAAGAGAACACAAATAACAAGTAATTTGACAGAAAACACTAATTTTCTTCTCTTGTGTTGTTCAATTAACAATGCTAATTCATTACTCATAGGAACCACATACCACCTGCAGGATTCAGAGGAAGTCCTGTGGAGCTGGGGGCTCCAAAATTGAACTCCATCCATCAGCTCAGGGCTACAGAAGGGCCCAGACACAATGGTAGAGATCCTGCAGCAACTGGCTGTCAGCAGGAAGACACTGGCTTGATATAATGTATTCACAAACTTCAGGAAAGTCATGCACCCAAATCTTCCTTCCTTGCATTTACATAATTTTTTACATGACAAATACAAAGGCAAGGATCAGATGGGGAGCAAAACTGCTAGCAGAAGAAAAATAGAGGAACTTCATTTCACTGAATAACTTCCACTGAATGGCATGTATGTCAGTGACTCAAAGAAAGCGTAAGTAGGAGTTTACAAATATAATAGGCACATGAATCAATTTCTTCTAATTCAAACAAGAGATTTGTTAATTGAGAAATTATCTGAAAGTGAACCTTCTGAATCTCTTCTACCAACAGGTCCTTCTGCAAAAGAATAAAACCTTCTCCAGGTAAAGCTTTCAGTGCTTCCTCTCATAATGTCCTTGGAAATGACTGCTTCATAGATAGTCTCCCAGACACATAGCATGCCAGTTATTGAAGAAATTTAGTATCTTGCCTAAGAAAACTGAAGCCTTTGGGTTCTGGCATTATGGACAGGGTATAACCAGGATATGCACTTCAACTACCAAGGATACACTTTTAGTGCCATTTAGGTCATGGTCTTACAGGAATTTCCTCTGTAACTGTGGGATGAGCTTTCTTGAACGGAAAGGTTTTCCACAGATACGAAGTTTTCATCATAACAGCAGCTCTGTAGGTTTTGAATGAATCTGTTAACTATTTCTAAACCTTGTCTTGTGAAAGTACTGATGACTAACAAGAAGAGCTGAAAGCTGATTAAATGTGACAGTTGGTAGTATTCAGATAGGGACTCAGATATGTCCATCTAAATAGTCTTGACAGCAGCTTTTCCCTACCTTTTTTTTTTCCCTTGGTAATATCTGCTTTGATCAACCTCTCCAGTGAAACTTCTAGTAATTTCTATGATGGTTGTGTTTACAAGCTGGAACTCCCCTACACTGCTCTAAGTAGTCAAATATTTCAGCTGCACATGACAAATGAGATCAATAAATGCCATTTCCTGTCTCGGTTCCAAAAATTGTAAATTCACCTAACAACAACAACCCCTCCCGCCTCCTGTTCAACTAAGGCTTATGTTCTTATGCAAAGGCTGTTATCTGCAGGTCTCTAAGTCAAACTGAGCCAGTGCTTCATGAGTTCTGTCATTTTCTAAACACATAGTACAGATTTCTTGTCAGCTCATCCAATTCTTGCATGTATCTGGTTTGGTAAACAGAGAACAAAGATAATTCTATCCCCTAAATGAACTAGTTTAAAGAAAAAATTATTTTCTTATTTTTGATAACTTCCATGGTTTAGGTACCTACAGCATTCTTTACTGTCAACTAGGAGATGACATTCAGTTTAAGCATTCAGTTTCACCAGATAGTCTTTTGTGCACGATCTACTCTACTTTCCTCTGGAGAAACTGGTACCTTTTTTTGCCATAGATGGAGGAGTGTATCTTGTAGTTAAATGGCCATATGTATATTGTTTTTCTTAAGTAAGGTATTGATAGGACTACTGAAGTGAAGTAACAGCATTTGTACACCAAGTTTTTAAAACCTGTTTTCAGGTATGCCCCCTCATTGTCAGTAAGCCAGGATCTTGAGCGAAAACTTGTACGCTATCAGCATGTTATTTGCACTTCTCTAATGAAAAAGGGGCATTCAGATGTTGAACTGGATGCAATCTGTTTGCACTGAATTTGATGAATGATTTAATGTCCCAAAGAACACACATGCACCTAATACCTGGCATGTGTGCTCTTAGTTCCTGGCAGTAACAGGGTAGGAATACCTACTGCCAGGAAATTACTTCCCTTCCTGCTTTGATTCTGCAAATCCTTATCAAGATAGTGTATCCAAAGCCATGCTTGTTTTTGACCCCCTGCTGCTAATTTCTGTGCATTTGTTTCCAAAGCTTCCTAATTCTTACCAGCTGGCAGGTAGAAATCCCATCTCAGTAATGAGCTGGCTCGTTTCTGTGTACAGAGCACTGATTGAGATCTTCCTCACAAATATCTATACACACAACTTGTGATCTGAGCCTACTGTGATTGCCTACAGGCTTCACAGACTCTAGTTGAAAAGGAGAAATCAAAAGTAAGGATTCAGTTGAGGAATATAAGTGCTTACAAACAAATCGTCATGTTTCTGTGAAGAATTCCCATTTACTGGTAAGAATATAGTACTCTGAAAAGACATAGTGTGTCACCTGCAAGCTGGATAACACCCATTTAGCATGCAGTCATACTCTAATACTGTGTCATTTTGAACACAGGGATGCATATGCATACTACCCCTGTATGATGCAAATACATGATATATTGAGCCTTGTAGCGTCCCTGTTCTGCTCACAGTGTGCCTCAAGCCCTCTTTCTGCTTTAGTGCAAGTCAGTTTATGGAGAAGGGGAAGGCCAGCAAGAGCGTTGCCTTCCTCCCTGAGCAAAGTGAGGGTCTATGGTCTGAAATCCAGAGAGGTGCAACTCATGTTTCATTGCTGTCTGAAATCTGAGCTCCTTTCTTTAGCTGAATAAGCAGCATTGCACTGAAAACTAGAGAAGCACAAATCCCATTACATAGCACCCTGAGGCTGGGCTTCATGTTACAGATGTAACATGTTCCTCTGCTTGTTCAGAGAAGCTGGGGAGTGCATGGCGGGGGGAAAGGGATCGGTAAGCATTGTGAAAGAGCCTCTGTGAAGATGAAAGTCTCAACAACGATTTTCCTCAGGAAGCAAAAAATGAAATATTCCGTACTACTTGCTAATTACAAATTCAAATTGTTGCCTTATGAAAGAGAGGCTTACTTTTATCTTTAAACTCTGAAGTTTTTAAGACTTTTAGGGATTTCTCCCTCTTGAAAAATCCTGATGTTTTTTTCAGTTCAAGACTATTCTCTGGAGTAGAGGCCAGGGGTGGGTGTTCCCTACTCATTTCAAAGCCTAGGCACTGTGTGGGCTGGCAGCCTGTAAAGGAAGCCACGGCACACCTTTAGAGCCCTCGACCTCCAAGAGTCATGGTGGATAGGTTTGTCAACAGGCTGCAACTTATTCTCTGAGGTCTACTGAAGGGCTCAAGAGCATTCTCCACAGGGAACACAGATGGTGAGAGCTTTGGCATGCTGCACGTTGGGGGAATCAGAGACAAGCCAGAGCTGAAATGCAGTTACTACCACAGGAAACGAATTTAAATTAAACACTGCAAACAAAACAGTGGGGAAGACTGAGCTGCCTTCAGTGGCAGACAATCCTGTGGCCAGGATTGAAGCCCAGTGATCTGTTACTCAGTTCCTACCTACAATGACTTACTTCTGAGTTTATCAGAAGGCCAGTATCATCTCTCAGTGATGAATGAGAAGCAAAGAAGGGAGAGGACTATATTAAGTACTAGAAAGAATTTTCTCCTTCAAATAAACTTACATCTCTTGCGTGCAACACTACAGTCCAGAAGGTTAGCAACGTTTCTCACCAACAATACGCCAGAAAATGCATTACGAAGTAAACGTACAAGGAACCCAAGAAACTATCAATGTAATTTCCATTATGCTTTGGAATCAAAAGAAAATGTATTATACTTTTAAATATCAGTTATCAGTTTTTAGAAGGAATACATATTGTGTATTACCAATAACTGCAGCTCATAGAATTGCTTATCCACATGCCTATTTACACACATCATGAACGAAAGTCTGACAAAATATATTTTCTAATGTTTCCATAGGACATTATTCTGTGTATTAATCACATCGATTGCATTATGACTTTATGTCTAATTTGTCTCTAATGTTAGCAAAATGTTAACAGAAATTGCTGAAAATCTTCCTAGAATCTTCTCCCATACCTATACAGAATTTACGGACCTTGTCATTCACAGCCCTTGGTCTTCCAGACTGGGGGACACCACTACCACACTGTAAACTCTGTGTTACCATGTGGGTCGAGATACTGCTATGGTGGTTGCTTAACTCCAGGGTTACCAACAGCATATGATTTTATTCACTTGAGACGGCTGCCCCATTGCACGACCAGCACTGACAGCAACTGGAGGGTATTAACAACATGTACTTAGGGCCAAAAGAACACAGATGAGACAGAGTTCTCCTCACCCCTGGCAAAATAAGGAAATTCCACAATCGTCAAGCTAGCTGAGTACTTGTCTGAGTTCAGACAGTAGAGGAAGAAGGCCTGTTTGAAACTGAAATAGTGTTCATGGCGGAGAGAAATACTAGAAGCAACTTGTGAAGTCAGAAGTGGAAAAAAGTCAACCTACATTTGCAGCTTAGGTTATAGCTCTGCAGGCAATGATTTGATTTCAAGAATAGGCATCTGTTACCACCCAGTTGGTTAAGAATCTGGAAACTTGCACTAGCAACTGTTGACCTCTCAGGCTACCAGGAGGTTATCGTTCCTGTCCACCACACACTACACTGGCTCACCAAGTAACGCACAAATTGTAAGATTCAGGCCTTTTCCTCACAGTATTTAAGTGTCCAGGACATCCAAGAAACTGCCTCACATTCCAGAACTGTAACCCTAATCTCTTTAGGCAAAAAAGAATGGATCATAACCAGGACAAAACTAATTCATGTCAGAGGCTGAGCTTCCTCAGAGACTAATTCAAGCAGGACAAACTAAGACCTGTTTACTTTTGAAGGTTAATTCCAATTGACCTAGGATCTGAATTGGTTGCAAATTTCCCTGAGTTCATTCCACCTCACTTTGGCCCACTGCACTATTTACCCAGGCTCCCTATATAGACAGTAGCAAGAGATTATCTTCAGAGTGTGATGCAGGTCGCAGGAGAGCTGGGTCATCTTCATGAGATGCCAGAGACCATTCTCTTTAAAGGAGCACATGCCACTTTGATAATCACCTTGCTGAGCTGGCCTGCCCCTCAATGGCTTTACCTAAGTGGGGTGAAAGGGTGCACATAGGTATGACCTCAGGTTATACGCTAAGACAAGTGGCACGAGGCATGACACAATTACTGCAGCTGTACCGAATGATGAAATCTATCCCAATTTTCTTAGCAGCTGCTTGCTGCTTTAGGAGCTGCTAAACTAGCTAGAGCTGCAAGTTTCTAGATGATCATGGCCATGTGATTCTCTATTACCATGCACTATGTGTGATTAGCCAAGCACACCAAGTCACCTCTGTAAGATGCTGAGATACTATGGTTATGGGAATAGCACAAAAATCTTTACTGACTAGGGTTTCTACAGATTACTAAGATCTTTAAGGAGCATGTTAAGTATGACAAGAGCATAAGAGAGGATAGTATAAGGAGAAAGAGGTGGCTTATCATAGGGGACAGTGGTATGTGCCTGCCCCTTCCTGATTCCTGGCCTTGGAGCTTCCTGCTACTACCTACTGTTCTCTTCTTCGAAGCCACTCTTTCTCATGCCAACTGTTTCGCTTTCCGTTTGCTCTTCTACTTCTGTGGATGGAAGAAGGAAAGAAGTGGGCTTGCTGGGGACAACATGCTGTCCATACATTGTCTTCAGGGAAAGACGGAGGATCAGGAACAGTTAGGATGAAAATACCTATGGCAATTCTTTTCAGAGCTGCTCCTCCCCCTGTGGTAATCATCCAAGTGTAGCTCTTCCCTCTCTGTCTTCCAAGCTGGCTCCTTGTGACTTGACTTCTTTAGTAAAATGTGCTACAATATTCTACTGCCCAATCCTCATTAATCTTACACACTGCCCGAGTACAACAGAGAGAGAGAGAAAGCTGTTGTTGAGATAACTGGCTTCCATTAGCAACCATGTGATTGGCAGGACGATAAAGTCTTTTCCCTTGCAGGTCAGCTGCTTTTTAAGAAGAGGGCAATCCTGCTGATCCATCTTTTAGCTACAGTCTCTCACTGAGTCCCAAATCCCCTGCCTTTTAGCTTTGATACGGTTCAAGCTTTCCCCCTTGTATCAGCCCCTACCTGTCATCAGCTCCTCTGTACCAAACAGCCAATATCAGGAGTTTGACCTCAGGGCACAGTCCGGGTGGGCAGGTAAAACCTGACCACTGGACCTACTTCCTTATCTTTCATATCCTGCAATTCATGAAGAAGTATCAAATTCAAACTAAAAAACAGAAGCATGACCTTTTATAAGAACTTTCTGAAAAAGGCTCTGTTGCCTTTCTAAGTATTCTTGAAAAGAACTGTCATCCACCCTATTAAGATAGAAATGGATCACAAATAAGGAAGAGAGGGAAAACACCGCAAATCCTTACTAAACGGTAAATGTTTTTAATGTGTGCTTGCAATAACCTTTTGGTGAGACACGCAAAAATATAGTAAAAACCAAAACAAAACAAATGTACTAGAACTATTCTACATCTATAAGCTCCAACTGCAACCCAATAGAGTTCCCCAGACTTTTGCTGTTTATAAAGTATCTGAGATTGATTAGATTCCCACAGCATACAGAGCATCCTCTATAAAGCATTACTTGCATCAAGAGAATTCTAAATACAAGTTGCTAACATAAACTGAGAGCTATCATAAGCAACATAATCCCTATTTATGTGACATGCTTGACAGTTGGTGCTTAAAACATACAAAAATATTATTTATTTCCTGTAGCAAGTATGTACACACCCTGCCCTCCTGCATAGCTGGAAATCATGTTTTCCCTTGAAACAAACATAGGCTCTGCAAGGATTTATACCACTTAGGTAGATGACAGAAATGGTGCCAAAATCTCTCAACATCCTTTCCCTTCAACTGAACTGACTTTGTACAAATTGGAAGATGTTTAGTCATTTCTAACATTGATAATAAAAGGAGAATAAAAAAGAATCCAAAAGAGGAAGGCTGCTAGTCTAGGCAAGACTTGTGGTATTTGAAGTCTGGCAGAGTACCTCTTTACATACTGAATTCTGGAACTCCTAATGTACAAGTATCACATGAACAAATCTTATGGCCACAATCCTATATCCTCCTCACGTAGTCCACGCTCATCCCATTGTAGATATTGTTCATTGTTATATTACTGTGAGAATGTAACAGACAACTCTACCTTTTAACTTCTTCATTTAAAAAGACACTTCAATGAAGTCCTTTCTAACTATTTGGAGAAACTGGAATACTTTTGCCTCAGGAATTTTCCCTTCTGAAATGCCTTTTCGTTATCTTGCTGTGAAAAACCTACTAAACTATTAAAAGCAAAAATATTCTTACTATATAGATAATTTGGTATGGAATTCTTTCTACATTTCTGATGACTTTGACAGGCTCATAATGGTGCTGAAAAACATCACCAATATCCGCAGAAAGCTAAAGACCCTCCATGTGCAGTTAATGATTCATTTTACTATTTAAATGACACTTATACTCACAATTTTGTGACATAATAAATCCTTTCTAAAAGCTTACTTCAAGTATGAAAAGTTTTTGAAAATTAATTGCTATGGGTGGATATAGTATCAGAATTTACAGAGAGCAGGGACTAGAAATAACTACATGAAATTAAGATAAGTAGATTTTAGTCTGGAAAAACCTTCCTTTTGGCAAGAACTGTGGAAAGGTGCTTCCACTATTAAGGCATTTAAAATTAAATCTGATATAGAATAAAGATCAGCCAGTTGGAATAAAGCTGCTTTCTAACAGTTTAAAAGAATTCTATGTAACAAATTAGGAAAGGAAATGCTAAATAATACCATGCCCGATTCTGCTCTCCAGGGAGTAGTTTTGTAGACAGGAGCAATTGCTCAGAATGGAATCAGGCCAGCACACACCAGAGTAACATGTACAGTCTTGCAAAAAGGCATCACAGGATCTTTAGAAAATTGTCAGGACCAAAATTCAATCTCATATCCATGTAACAGTACCACCAGTAGCACAGTGCCCCCTAACAACACATTGGAGAAACAGTTTTCTACTAAATTACAGGGAATAGTGCCACTAATAACACTTCAAATAACCGCTTTTCAAAACTAATTACATGGGAATGCAAAAACATGAAAGGTTCTTGAATTTAATAACTTCAGCACTGGTCAAAAAGGGGAAATTAGTAGGATAAAAAACAACAACTAGTGTCTTACTTGTCTGAGGTCGATGAAAGCTAACTGCAGGGTGTCTCCCTGGAATCCTGGCACAGGCTCAGAACTAGCAAACACTGCAAAGAAAAGTTAAAAATATTACGAAAGTAGATTTTTTAAAAAATCTAACAGAAAACCAAGCTCTATGCAATATAAATGCTAGCTAGCATTAAAATGAGACTAATTTGATAGAAATAGATTAAACTAATAACTCACAGTGATTAAAACCAAACCAACCAACAAACAACTTTCCCATAATTTTTCCGATAATCCCAAAGAATAATAACTTTAGGAGTATTATTAGGAATTTTACTTAAAATTCTAACCCAGTAGCAATGCTACAACCATAGAAGCCAACATCTTTTTTGGCCCGAGGTGAACGATTACTGAAGAATTTCTAAATAATACCAATTCCATGGCTGTCAACATGTTTTCAAACGTCTGCTTTTGTTACAGCATCCGCACTGTAAAAACCCCACCTCTAGCCAAACAGCAATAAAAGACAAACACTACGGTGGGAGTTTAATGTGTAGACAACAGGTGGAAAGCTCTACGTGCCACAGTCAGAGCAGAGCTGAAATGCCTGTTCACGCCTTTCAGCCAGCTCATCAGTAACGAACTTACACTTTTTGAACCCAAAAACAGGCTCTCAAAATTGTAAGGCAAAACTATATTCAAAATACAAAATATGGTAACACTTACAGTAATGAAAAAAAAGTCAGCCATTTGTTTAAATTAGGAAACGATTGATAATTGTCACACTGAAAAATAAATATACTTTTTGTTCTTATCCCAGTCACATTTTAATAACACAGACACTTGCAGAAACACCCACTGCCTCACATCCCCCCTCAGGTTAGACATCTTACTTCAAAAGAGCTTAAGACAATTTTTCTTATGCTGTTCAGTTAGGGCCCTTAACAAAACAAAGTAGATATTACTGTAATAGTTTTAGAGAGGTATCATCTGAGGTAGTGGAAGGTAATATTTTTTTCCAAGTTTGAGGAACGGGTCATTCAGTGGTAGAGGAAAAAGAACATACGTATCCAAAAAATTTCCAGATCCAGTGCTTAACTCTACTGTGCCACATGGACTCCTACTAACTTTTAAAACTAATATGAAATACTTAACAGACTTTTTTTTTTTAATGGCTAATTAGAAAATTTGGATCATCAAGTAAAAGTAAACCATCCAGAAAGACATTGGTGCCCGAGCTGACATGATGGTAAAATAATGGGCTCAGTCATTTACTTCTGAATGTATGGTTTCAACTTAAAGCAGACTAATGAATTCAGATAGACTATTCACAAGTCTGAAAATTATTCTATGGAATGCAATTGTAAATGAAAGGAATAAAGATCCTTACTTAAGTGGTACAAGAAGCTACTAAGACCATCGCAGACTATCTAAGAATAGCTTAGTGATAGATGCATATGGTATCAGAGTAGCAGCCTTACCAGTAGAGGCAGAATTTATTACTTCTATTAAAGTAGTGCAAAAATTTTTATGGACAGTCATGTCAAAGGAGAATGAATTAAACTGGAATATGACTTGATTCTTCATCAACTAAAGGAATAAAAAACAGCTATCAAATGCCTTATGGAGAACACTGTAACATCACAGACAAGTATTAGTAACAGCTGGCAAATGCTCACTGATTACTGTATTCAAATCTGAATTTTAAATTGTCTGTTTTTCCTACTTTATAAGTAACAGCAACTTTCTAGGGGAGTTTTCAGGGAGTTTCAATCTACCACAAAGATGCTTTTTAAATGAAAAAGAAGATAGATAAGAAAGAGTAGAAAAAGCATATCCTAAACCCAGCATTTTCTATAGAGAGAGTTTGCTTAATGATAAACTCTTTAAAAGCAGCAAAGAGAAAACAGTCTGTACAACCACCAACCTACAGAACAACAAAAGATCTCCAGGCCTGTGAAAGCACCCTTCTGAACACCCTAGGCTAAAGGGTTGGGTGTCTTCATGGCTGTCTTCTGCAGGTATTTCATGGCCACTGGGACCACCCTTTCTTCAGGGACAGACAGGCCTATGATGCTGGCCCCTGTGGTCAGTCAAACATAGCGTTTAAAATGGGAACACCATACTATAGCAGGGAATTCTTAGCAGCGCTCCATAGCAAACAGCCAAAAAGAGATACATGGGCTGTGAGCTATGGCAGCACACTAATGAGGAGGACAAGCGTGATGGTCAGAAGGGGTCTTTTCTACAACCCCAAAACAAGGAAGGAGAACCTGTACTACTCTTGAAAGATAAGGCCCATCTGTATAACTTTCTGTTCTTACACTGTACACTGAGACCAACTTCCTCCACCAGAATCTGAGCTCCTCCAGCCACTCCACAATAGTAGCACTGGGAGAAGGAAGCTCCACGGCAAAGGAATAACTACAGAACTGAGAAGTGAATGTAACTGAAAAGTGTGACCTGCAGCAAAACTTTTCAGTTAGCTATTGGCATTTTATGCTTTGGAGGTACCGTCCTATAGTGGGATACTTTTACTTGCCACAGGGCATATATTTGCATCCTTTCTGCAGCTCATCAGGCTAACATAGTTTGGAATTCATCCTTAATGCATTAAATAATGCAGTATGATTTAGTTTCCCTACATAGTACCTACTACCCTTGCAGCTATAGAACATGCAGCACACAAGATATGAAACAATTATTCTATAAGCTGTGTTCTCTTTGACTACAATTTTATATTATGAATGCATTTACAACACCAGGGACACTCATTATAGCACAAGCATTTATTCTCACATTTGGGTCATTTTTGACAGGTGACTACAGCAGAGTTTGTTTCATTATTACAATTTCATGAGTTCAAAGGGCAAAAAGATAATCTACTTATGGTAACGGTCAGACAGCTCCCCCTCCGCCCTCAGCTCAGGGCTTTTAAGTTTTGCTAACAATTTTACAAAGCTAATTAAATATTTTCTACTGCACAGCGTTTCAGGAAGATATTATAAGAACAGGATTAACATTCTTAATGTCTTTGTCCTAAGGGTCCTTTTCCAGATAGTAGTGAAACATTGTCATATATATATCTTTTAAAATATTCACCCCCTACATTCATTCTAGGCTTAAAGAGGATTTGGAGGGGTAGGGGGCTGGTTGGTTAGTTGTTTTAGTGTGCATGAGAGCATTCTGGAATTTTATAATATGAATGAAATGCAAGATCACCACGAAACTGTCACATACAGGGGCAAACAACTGGCTGCTTGGCAGTTTGAATCAGAAACTTCAATGTTTTCAGGAAAATAAGCTGAAAATATGCATTACATTAATCTGGTATTCACAAGGTTTTCATTAACATCTTCTTTCCCTCCACTTTGCTGAAACTGTGTAGACCTTTCCTGTGTTTATAGAACAGGATCTTTGGCACAATTTGTGTCCACAATATGTACAATCTCAACGTACTCCTACAATGGCCAGTTTGGGAATTTACAGGAGGTAGGACCTAATGAAAAAAGTATGTCATAATACAAAAACAGGCTGGGAGGCAACACATACACGAGAATGGTAAATTTAAATATTGTAAAGATGACTTCAGTCCACTTTCCTTCAAATACTTTGGTTCTTTTCATTACATTTTATATACAAGATATATGTGAATTGATGGATACATGTATTAATGGATATCTTAAGAAAAAGGCTGTGTCTGCTAAAATGGAATTTAAGACATCTTTAACTGTAAATTGTACTGAATTTCTACGCACTTCTAGATTTATTAACAGGGCTCTTCATTTTATTCTCTCAAAACTCCATCTTTTAGCCATCATCTGGTTGTGCTTCTCTGTTGGTCTTGGAATTTGGTACCTAATTCCTGACAATTAGTTTTGCTGCTCAATGGCAGAAAGTAAAAATCAGGGTCCAGACTTTGGATCAAAAGCTAGATTAGGACAGTTTTACTTCAGTCTCATTGCATCGATTCACAGGCAGGACAGCAAAGCTACAAATGTATTTTTAAAGGAGAAGCAGAGAATCAGGTGACTCTCTCAGCAGCCGCCAGCCACTTTGCAGCCCTGTTGGATGCTCCAGCTGTTCAAACACGCCTGGAGGGAAGCCTCGCTGAGGGAGCTGCCAGCTGGCCAGGCAACAGCCCCCAGCCCTGCCCCCAGCACCAGCGAGATCTCGCTGCTCCCCTCACTCCCAGGCTGCCATATGTGACCTGCAGATGAAGGATGGTCTCAAGTGAGTGAAGTTAACCTGACTTCCCAGATGGGAGAGGAGACAGGTAAAGTGAGGGGCCTCCACAGGAGAATATAGTGCCTTGTCAAGGGAAAACAGCATTTGGGTTCCTCAGCTTCTGGCACCCACCTGGAGATTTACCTTTGTGTACGCTCAACAGAGAGCACTTGGGTCAAGATCTCTTTTGCTCTTGGATACTGCAGCTCTCCACAGTCGGTGAAAAAGGAGGGACTGGCAGGAAGCCCTACATAGGACTGGTTAGGATGGTATATCGCATCCTATTTGCTCTAATTCTCCACTAACCCATGCTCGTTTATAGGCAGGACCCAAAACCTTTTCATCCTCACACAGATTCATGTCTGGGTGAAGAAGTACGCCCACTCAACCATACCTCCTTCTGCCAATTAATCCGGTCTCACAATTCAGCTATGTTAAAACACATAAATTATAAAAATTACATTTAACTCTTCCAGCAATTGGAATTTCTGACAAGTTCTAATTCCTTAATGAAAAGCTGATGTAAGGTATCTAGATCTGGATGGTGTCTCTGAAAAGCTCATTTCCTATTATGTACAACTTGTTTCTCATAAAGTGAGATACAGAAAGCCACGTTTGATTTTCATCTTCAAGAAACAGTAATAAACGCCTCCCCTCCCCAAACCATTTCCCTCCTCAGGGCACTGAAATGCAATGTCCAAGCAAAAGACTATTCTTTGGGTTTTATTCAATGGGACCTAGTATGTTCTGTTTTTCTGAATACTGCTGTAAGAATCCCAATCATCCTAGTGGAAGATCACCACTGAGAAAGAATGGGATAAAATACAGAGGTAAAACACTGCTCTGAGTTATAAAATATGTAGAGAGAGTGGAGAAATACTTCAATTAGAACAAGACAAACTGAAACCAAACTGAAAGCTTTTGAAATGTTTGGAAGGAAAACAAAAAAAACTTACTACAGGCAGAGCAAGAAGATCATAACTTTTTTAAAATAAATCATCAGAGAAGACCACCTGATACTATTGCTATTCTTGAGCAAAAGTATCAGATACTTCCAGATTTTCTGCTCTGCTTTTTAAAGTTAGGTACTTTGCATAGGTATGCAGTGCAGGATAATGAAATCCCAGAGTTCACCACAAGATCACCTCCCTCCCTTCCACCTTCCTTTCTTGGAAGTCCACTTATCATTCTACCTATTTGCTGTGACTAAGAACTTCAGCACTTACTGACTTAAACAGATTGCTTCTCATTAACAGATTGTTGGGTGGTTGTTTGGGCTGTTTTTGGATTGTTTTTTAATGGAAAAGAAAAAAATATTACACAATCGCATTTTCCTGCTTTTATTTAGATCTCCTCCAGTTCATATTCGGGAGAATAAAAATGCAATGTTAAGATCCGAATAAATATCTAGAATATTGCCAAGAATTTAAAAAAATGTATCTTCAGATATTCATAACTTTCTACATCTCACATAAGTTCTTAGTTCAAAATGCATCTGAGTATACTCCACCATGTCTACAAGTAAAATGTCAAACCCACATATACAATACAGTAGGAAACTACCCAAGAGTTGTGAATTACTCGCACACTCTAAGCACTAATTGAAATGTCACTGTTGTATCCATTAATCCCAAAGTGTCAAAGAATAAAGCTGGGGGAGGGTGATGAGCAAGAACATAAATCACAGGCACCACAGTGAGGCCTGGAATGTGCCTGTGATGGACCTTATGAATGAAACCACAACAGCAAAGCAGTCTTAGCAAAATCTTGCGTCAATCCCTTATTCGACAGATTGTAAGGTGTCATTTGTTGCAACATACTATTCTGACAAGCTTCCTTAATTATATTTAAACTACTCAAAGGGTTTCTGTGTAAAACCAATTTTTTTCTAATGTGCTTTAAAAGCTTTGCAGAAAGGAAGAATGAAAGTTTATTCCATTTGCATCTGAACAGCCCATGCTAGAAGTTACGCAATGGTGGAAAGAATGCATTTTTCAGTCTTTAAGTTACTAGTTATCTGAAACGTTTTCATTTTGGCCCAAGGTTTCCCATGTCCTGTCCATGCCATATGCTCAGTGTAACAGCTACATATAACAGAACATGTTGTCTTAAGGTTATATTTTAATCTTAAAATAATTAAATGTTATGTTAGCTTAAATAAAACTCTACTAAGATCTCTTCACTGATTGAAGTTTCCACTGTGCAGCAACCAAAGATGGTAGAAAGAGTGGTAACAGAAATTAGGATGGTACATAACAGGGTAAAGGCTGAGGAGAAAAAGGTCTGAAAACAACCCAGAGACCAGGCAACAACCGGACTCAATGGGACTTCTCATTACTTTGCTGTGAACATACTGTTCATACTGTGAAAGTCACCTGCAAGGCATACATTTTATCCCCTATACTGCTAGAAATCCCCAAGTGAAACAGTGAATTGGTTAATCTATACAGAGCAGTGAAGTCCTGCATTGTTCACAGATGATATTTTAAATACAGAAAACAGAATAATACAATAGTAGGCAAGCTTTCTTCACTGTTACACTGTTTGTTCAGAAGGCAGATGACTGTGTAGTGGGTATACCAATTCAGCTTGTCTAGGTGAATGATTTTAGTGTCAGTATTATGAATACTATGGAATGTTTGTTTTTACAGCTGGGATCTTTTTTACACCTAGGAAACTACACACATGCACATACATATACCCCTATTCACCTAATGGAAAAGAACATTATTAAGTTTGCAACATCAAGTGTACTAAAAGTAAAAAAAAGTCAAACCATCATCTGTTTGGCCAACTTGTGCAATCACGAGACAAACTTCAATGTCATGATCACAAAAATTTTTTCAATCGGACCCTGATATTCCCGTCAGTTCATTCATAGAATCATAGAATCATTTAGGTTGGAAAAGACCTTTAAGATCATCCAGTCCAACCATTAACCTAACATTACCAAGTCCACACTAAACCAATTAAGGGTAGACTAGGCTAAACCATGTCCCAAAGTGCCACGTCTACCCATTTTTTGAACACTTCCAGGGATGGTGACTCCACTACCTCTCTGGGCAGCCTGTTCTAGTGCTTGACTACCCTTTCCGTGAAGAAATTTTTCCTAACACCCAATCTAAACCTCCCCTGGTGCAGCTTGAGCCCATTTCCTCTCAGCCTATCGCTAACTACTTGGGAGAAGAGACCAACACCCACCTCACTACTACCTCCTTTCAGGTAGTTGTAGAGAGCGATAAGGTCTCCCCTCAGCCTCTTCTCCAGACTAAATAACCCCAGTTCCCTCAGCCGCTCCTCATAAGGCCTGTGCTCCAGACCCTTCACCAGCTTCGTTGCCCTTCTCTGAACACGCTCCAGCACCTCAATGTCTTTCTTGTATTGAGGGGCCCAAAACTGGACGCAGTATTCCAGGTGCGGCCTCACCAGTGCCGAGTACAGGGGGACAATCACCTCCCTGCTCCTGCTGGCCACACTATTCCTGATACAAGCCAGGATGCTGTTGGCCTTCTTGGCCACCTGGGCACACTGCTGGCTCATGTTCAGCCGGCTGTCAACCAGCACCCCCAGGTCCTTTTCGGCCAGGCAGCTTTCCAGCCACTCTTCCCCAAGCCTGTAGCGTTGCATGGGGTTGTTGTGACCCAAGTGCAGGACCCGGCACTTGGCCTTGTTGAACCTCATACAGTTGGCCTTGGCCCATCGGTCCAGCCTGTCCAGGTCCCTCTGCAGGGCCATCCTACCCTCGAGCAGATCGACACTCCCACCCAGTTCGGTGTCATCTACAAACTTACTGAGGGCGCACTCAATCCCCTCATCTAGATCATTGATAAAGATATTAAACAAGACTGGCCCCAAAAAATTCCACACACTGAAAGGCCTTAAGGCTGTATAATGAAGGACTGTCAGAAAGATGCCTGCTCTACCTGCTAGAGAGTTTAGCTGGAATGTAACAAATAAGGCAGGAGAAGGAAAGACAAGCGTACGGTTAAAACCTCAAAAATGTTCCTTAATTCTGTCCCTGGACACACTGCTGGCTCATGTTCAGCCGGCTGTCAACCAGCACCCCCAGGTCCTTTTCGGCCAGGCAGCTTTCCAGCCACTCTTCCCCAAGCCTGTAGCGTTGCAGGGACAAGAACCCTTTGTGATGCTAACCAAATTGCTTGAAATCAAATTTCCAGTTTCCCATAGGTTGCTGCCGAGTAGTAGTCATCAATTTTTTCACATGTCCAAACTAAAAAGCTCAGGATATGACCTGCAGAACTGCCCCATTTTACAGCTGTCACCAAAATCATTGAGATCCATGCTTCAAACACATAAGAGGGAACATACTTTGAAAAAACAGAGCATAAGAATCTAAAAATATGCATTGAAAAAAACACTAGTGAGCTTTTTCACTGTATCTGAGTCATGAACTATAAAACCAGACCTAAAACCTATTCATAACACAACGATGTTATGGAAGTAACTTCCTTCATACAGATTAACAGCTCACCCTCAGCGGTGAGCTGCATGCAAAACATGAGGAAATTAATCCTACCCTCCATGGTGGATTGAACCAGTTTTATAAAAGAATTCTGATGTGATATTTTGAACAGTAAGAATAAATCAACATCTGATGTTTACTAAATGAGTACTACTATTCTGCACAGTGAGTAAGGCAGTAGTAGTTCTAGGAGGGAGGAAACCCTATATAACGGCACATTTAAAATCAGTCTGATAATAAACAAACTCAAGAGGGAAAACTAAAATTTCACAGACATTTGACCTTTTTTTCTCAACTATAAAAGCATAATAGTTATGTAGTGATTTTGGGCAATTTTGTACTAGACCATAGTCTTTTTACTGGATATAGCGATCATGATCCCATTAGGAATAACAACAGATGTACGTTTCAATCAGATACTGGAGTTAAAAAAAAAAAAGAAGTTTCATTAAAAAATTTCCCTGAAATGTTATCACACTTATGCATACTTTTACAAGAAGCTGTACTGTAATAGTTTTTTTTAAAAGACAGAGCTTTAGTAGATTATGGAAAAAGATCACTATATGGCTTAAAGAACTTTTTTGCAGTGTTAAGACAGATATAGATAGGAATTCTGGAACATCTACTTACATTCACACTGTATCACATCTAAATTAAACTGCTGAATTGCTCCCATGCTTATTTGTTTCAATTCACTGTCCAGTAGCATCTGCATTAGGGACGTTGAAAGATGCTGGCAGGCTGACATGCAAGCTGTCTGGGCCACTTTTCCCTAGTAGAAAGAAAAACAGGTTTTAAGATAGAAACAAATGATATGTCAACTAAAGAACTGCTTATCTGATTTGATTTTAATATTCACTCAAAGTCTTAGTGATGCAGGACTTAGATTAGAAGGAGGAAAATCACACTTGCTGTTATTTCCTTGACCTGTTAACTTTGTTTCTGGTAAATTAAATATATGTTTATGCAATTATTGATATTTCTTCTGGAAATCCAACAGTCTTCACAAATACAAGGACATTTCCAAAATAATAACAACATAAGTTGCTGAAGCATATGAACAGCTTTGTGCATTTATTTCAATCTTTTTTACCCAAACAGAACGAAAGCAAGAATGTAATGAAAATCAACATGCTGCATATTTTTAACAACAGTCAGTAAAAAAACCCCAAACTTTATATAAACCAAAATCATTGCTTTCAGTTGGGGTATTTCTCATAATAGCTTGTGCTAATTATTGGCACTTTAATTGTTTGAATTCCATCTCAAAGCCTGTTGCTAAATTATTTAAAATATTCATGCTTATTCATCATCTTTTCAGGTGCTTAATAAATCAGTGCTGTCAGTAATCAACTGCATACAAAATGAAATGTAGCCCTCTGCTGTACAAAATAGAAATAATTTTCCAATCACAGTCTAATTAGTAACATTTCTCTTTACGATGCATATGTAATTGAGGTAAATAGTTTTCCAAACATGAGACCAAAAAACAAAGCCAGGCATTAATTTGATAAATTATTATAAATTTAGTACAGAAAAACTGAAAGATATGGAAATTCTGCCTTAGAATTAAGAAAACCAATTAAGACCAGATACCAGATCAGATGGCACCGTTCTATTCATAGCACTGCAATCTTTTAGAGCAGAGTGATCGTGGCTTTCAAATGCAACATATGAATCTCTGCAGTATAATGTACTTACTAAACCATGCTTTTCAACTGACGTCTATGTTACAATACATACTGAAACAAAGGTAACTATCAACACACTTACATCAAAGAAATCATAATTACGTAATACACCTACTGGAGCACACACCACTATTGTTTTACTTATATCCATGAGTAAACGCATGACACCTATTCTCTAAAGCAATGGTTCCCCAGCTGTTTTCTGCAAAGTCAGGTTGATCAATTCACTGTTGACTCAAAGAAACACATATAAGCAATGAAAAATGGTAAGGATAGACAGCAGTTCACTGTCCCAGAAAGTGTGGAAAGTTCTGCTCCAACATCTGAAGAACCAGATCTTGTCCTTAATAAGACAACTTGCTCATACCATTGAATTTTCATGTATACATATAACAGAAAGCAAATTTAGTCCTAAATATTTTGTACTTTAAAAATCCATTCTTTGTTAAAACATAATTAAAATGCAGACAATACAATGGAAAACGTTCACTCTCCTCACATGTCACACTGAAACATTAAATGGCTTTTGCTAATACCTCTTTAGCATTAGGATACCTTGAAGTGTTAGGAGCTTTATATCTAAAATGAGATGTCAGTTTCTTAATTGAAAATCTCAGAAAAGCAAATAACATTTTTGACAAAAATAGATGAACTGACAACGAGGAATGTAAGAAACAATGCAAGAACAGCATGCTTAAAAGTCTCCCAAACCCAATGGTAATTACACTGGGAGACATGCAGCTCTATTCCCCAAGCAGAACAACATCAGTATGAATGGGGGGAAAAAAAAAAAAAAAAAAAAGGAGAGAAAAAGGGGAAAAAAAGAAGGAAAAAAGGACGTGAGAAGGAGAATCAATGGGCCACAGTTCATTTAATTACAGTGTAGTAGGTTTGAAATACTTAATGGAAATGTCATTTTGATTTAATGGAACAACTAGTGCATCTCTGTTTAATGTACTGCTCCATCAAATCAGCTCCACGTCCTATTTATGGTGCCACTATAATGTAATAAAAGTTCAACCAGATTAATAGGTTGTCAAGAAAAATTTTAACATTCAATTTATTTTATATGCAAACAATGTGTACTCCTCTATTATTTTAAATAAAAGACAGAATTTTATATTTCTAACAAGCATCTGTAGTTAATTGTTACAATCTGGCAAATACCAATAGTACTGGAGCACAAAATAATGGTTACAATACAGAAATGACATGGTAAAAGCCACTTGGACTTCAAATAAGTATCGATACATGTACATTTAACGT
The DNA here is from genome assembly GCF_030463565.1 of Pelecanus crispus. Taxonomy (NCBI): domain Eukaryota; kingdom Metazoa; phylum Chordata; class Aves; order Pelecaniformes; family Pelecanidae; genus Pelecanus; species Pelecanus crispus. Next base: position 18,961,882 of record NC_134652.1, on the reverse strand, counting down.
TTATTTTAAAATTTCATAAAATGGAAACATCCTAACATTTAAACTATTTCCAACTATGTAACTTGAACTACAGGCTTATTGTTCACATGACATGTCAACAAGTAACAGAATTTTACTATACACAGTTTATACTTACTCAATACAATCCCTCGATTTTCTTAAATCTAGAGAAAAAATGAAGCTACATATATCAATCAAAATGCTGAATTTTAACTGAGAGAAATGTGAACTTCACTGTTATCCTCTTCAAAATTCCGTGTTTCCCAGTTCAAAATAAGTTGGATGTATGATATTCAGAAAAGAATGAAATTGAAATTTGCATTTGACAGATGAGATCCAGTTAAAATCTCTCTCCAAATTTCTACCATCCACCAATTAATCAATTCCTCACCATTTTTTCATAATGCATTTTGAAGAGGAAATGTAAGTATTCGTGAACGTAACAATAACACATTTCTTTTCCAGAATTAAACAAATCTCAGTTAGTTTTAAAACATTCTTAATGTTTATTAATTGTCAGTTTGGGTTTTTTTAATTACTATTATTTTTTTAAGGCGGGGTGGCCATGGTTACTGTATCTAGCAATTAAATACCTATATTCAATAGCATGCAGAGATTCAGCAGGCTTTTCACATTCACTCCAGTTGCCTCCTGTTTGGAGGCACCACTATTATCTCTGCTGTGCCTAGGCTATTTGCTGCTATCTACAAAACCTATTCTTCCACTCAACCAATGTAAAGTTTAAGAAACAAGGACCCTATTCTATAAGCAAACACCTGCTAACAGTGTTAAAGGCAACTGTTTTTTCACCCAGCCTTCACATTTTGCTGAAATACAAGTTTGTAAAAAGAGAAAACCCTTAGACAAACTTCTTATATTTCAAAGGAGCTTGTAAAGAGAATCTGCTGACATATTAAATCCTTTTTTATAGGACCCAAAAGCTTTTCTCCTAAGAACAATTGCCGTAGAGAGACATTTGGCTCCTAGGAAATTCCCAAAGGGTCAGCCATATGCATCCTTCCACGGCACCTTCGTGGTACTGCTAAGACCCATGCTAGCTGCCTCAAAAGCAGCTTTCATCATTCACTATGGTGTCAGTCAATATGATTTATGGACTGCATTCAACGAAGTCAAAGCATATAGAATGAGAAATATGACTACAATCTGCTAATTTGTTTTGTATTGAGCCACTTAGGAGTCAAAGACCTGATGTCAGGCTGAGACCAGCAACACAATTAACCAGCCAGTGACAGATTCATCCATCCTCCCTGCCAGGCTGTGCCAATCAAAGACAGCATGAAGCAGCATTTGGAGAAATCCGTAAGAAAACCCATTCTCTAAGCAGCCTGTGGAGGCTGCTGATTGACAGTTTTTGAATATAGCTGCAGAAAGCCACCACCCCTTCGCCCTCACTGCAAGCTGTGAAATTAGGCTTTTGCTGCCAATCACAGAAACAATAAAATAACGCAAACTGCCATCCTCAGCATAAAAGGAAATAACAAAACTTATCTGTTAAATCTAAGACATTAAGCTGAATAATTAATGTAACAATATGAAATGACATAATGAAAAACTTTCTGAACATGCAAAGAAACTAAACATACAGATTTTATCAGTCATAATAACTAAAGCATTATATTACTTAACATCAGGACTAAAATCCAACTTTTGAACTATTGATAAAATACAAGTATACTAAAAAACACTAATGGAATTTTTAAGAATCAATTTTGCTTCCAGTCTCTGCCCCAAATTTTACTGAAATAAAAAAAACCTACTTGAAAGTAATTTGTAACTGTTACTTTTCAATAGTCATTCTTTTCTAAAGAGTTGTCCAATGCTAACTTCGTACTGACAAAGCACATATCTAGAATAAAACTTCAGCTAATTCTAAATTTAGATTAAAAACACCTCTACAATTTCAAATTAACTGATCTGAAAATAAAAGCTATGATTTTTCTTTAACTGTTCAAAATAAAAACTAAAAAATGTAGGCCCTTAATAACAAATTTGATCATCCAATTGATTTAATGAGATTAATGGCTGTATAATGAAATTTTAACTTGCTTTTTGATTCAAAGTATCTAATGGCACTATGAACTGCAATATGAACTTAAAATGGGATGTAAAAGAACCTGAAAACAGCAATAATCTCAAAAGACTAAATTCTTGTGTCTTTAGAAAACAGAACGTTAAAAACTGCATGACTCTCAAATTATAACCTTTTGAAAGCAATGCAGCCTCTGTGCTCTGCGTCTCTGAAATTCTGCTAGTGCTTGGTCATGCCATAACCAGCACACTGACACTTATTCAACATTAACGGGAAATATTTCTACACAAAATAGTCAATATTCCTAGTGCTCATGACACCTATTAGCTTGACAGTTCAACATGCGGCTGAGTATTCAAATCATAGAAACGTTCATTGGAATGAACCACCAATGTCATCTAGTCCAGCCTCCTACTTGGAGTAGGACTATTGCCAACACTAGTTCAGGTCCATTGTCCTTTTTTCTGGCTGAGCCTTCAAAACAACTGAGGATGGGAATTCAACAGCCTCTCTGGGTAACCTCCTCCAACACCACACTACTCTCTTCAAGAAAACTTTTTCCCTAATGTCAAAGCTTCATCTCCCAAGCGTATACTTGTGACCATAGCCACATGTGAATTTGTCAGTCCTACCAAGAAGAGTTTGGCTTCATCACCTTTGTATCTGCCCTTCGAGACGTTGTAGGCTGCCACTAGATCTCCCCAGCCTTCTCTTTAACTGACTAAATAATCCACCTCCCTAAACCTCCATTTGTTAGTCATGTGCTCTAGGCTCCTAATGACTTGTAAACCCACTGCTAGATCCTCTCTCCAGATCCACAGAGCTACTACTCAGCCAATTGCTTTCCAGTTTGTACCAATGAACAGGGTTATTCCCACACTGTGTACCCTAAGTGCCTTACACATTTGTTTACTTCAACAGCAAACAGCACAGTGTACGTTTGTTGCTGTACACTGCTTAAGTGAATAAGATTCAACCACATTATTAGAGAAAATTAGTAAAAGTGAGTTCAGAAATTCAGTATTCAGAAGCCACTCTTAACAGAGTAATACTAATTTCAACACTTTCATTATCATAGAAATGCTTATGCCAAATCAAAATAAATTCCTTATACAAAAATTGATGAGCTGAAAATAATCAGGGCTTGGAAGAATACTTAAATGCAACCCATCATCTTCTTAGCACAGAAACAATGGAACTTTCACTGGTTCTTTATTCTGTTACATCACTCTACCCTTATTCTGTATGCATGTCTCATAGCTGCATTTTGATACCTGACCTCTCTTCCAAAAAGTCTCATAGTGTCCTCTAAATTGTCTCATTTGGGATGCAAGGCACACCCCACCAACATTCTGCAAGGTTTTTAGAGCTCCTGCTGTCCCAGTGTATGAAAGCCCAATTTTAGTCATTAACCTGATCCCTGCATGCAACCACACAAGGTAAACAGCAAGTAATCAGCAACACAGAAGGGTCTTTTTATTAAATGATTAAAAATGGAAGCAATAAGCCTGCAGGCAGTTCATAGTTTTTTCAGGTCACATGCTTTTTCTTCATCTTGCATCTACTTACCGACATAGCTGCATGGTCATTGTTGTTATTCTGAGAAGGAAACCAGTAATGCAATCAAAACAAAAAAATTAAGATGTACTGTCAACATCAAAACAAAACAAAAAAAAAAGAATAAAAAATTGGTAGCAATAAAAGGTAGGAAAAGCTTCCAAAAAGAACAATTACAGTTACATAATTTCTTAAATTATTATTTTTTTTAAACCTGTGAACTTATACAGTATTTTGTTGAGGCATAATAAAGAGATTATAATTTAAATAATACTAATTCAGCAATAACATGTTTTTCTGTAATAAGAAACTGTATGCCAAAATATCAAAGTAGCAAACTTCAAATGACGAAGCGTCTGTTGATATGCTTTTCCAGAAAGTTTTCATGATAAGAAATAATATATTCCAAAATACTTAGGTTGAAAAATAAATGCCATGTTTACCATCGTAACTTACAGAGGCTATCTGTATGTCATTAACACACTTTGTTCAAGCAAGACTTAGAATCACTCAGGACAGTAAGAATCTAAATGTAACACAACTCATTAATAAATTTTAACATAAATCTAATGGTAATATAACTGCAGGGTGGAATAAAGCTATGTTCTTTTCCAAAACTGCTTCTTAAGTACAGTAAACAAATGCAGAGGAGAAAACTAAGATGTAAAACTTAAAAGGGGAAAAAAAAAGCTTCAGAGATGCAAGACATTTCCAGTGATTCAACAGAGAGCTCAGACCCCAACTAAGCTGTGCCACGAAGTGTGCAGGTTCAGTAAAATTGACATCATGGTCTACCTGATTTAGATATTGAATGTTCCAATAGAAGTAAGACAAATTGCATAAAACCAATATGTAACATAAGATGTGTTTTTTAAAAGTGATGTCTACATTGGTACAGAAATAATTCAGTGTAGCCCCACATGGAAGCACAAAAGGAGACACATTCCTTTGCATTTACAGAGCTTACACATACAGCTAAAATAAAGCAAGACTCTAACGACAGGAACTCAACGACTGCACCAAAAAACTGTTAAAGAACAACATGTCATAGGACTTCTACAGGAAGACTGGAGTTTGAAACAGTATCACAGAGGAAGTCAGTGACCTTTGAACGAGACTGGAGAACTAGTGTGGCCAACTAGTGCCCCTAGCCCTAGCACAATGCCCTTCAACATGATCGGATACGCTACGGTAGGAAGAGAAGAGATTCCTCTACTTGTCCTGCTCTTTTCCTTACTAGAATTATGGCCAGTGGCTAGAACTTTTGTTCTTTGATTTCTAATTACAGAAAAAGGTTCTGAGAAACTATTTTGAGCAGTGGAATGTTTCTGCCAGTCATGCAGAAATTATTATGGAAATGACACTGTGACATTAATGGAATAATCCATTAATGAAAATGAATACTAAAACTATTCCAAATCTTAACTATGGCATATGAGAATCTAGCTTAGTTTAGCACTCCAAAGCACTTACTATTTTAATGAGCTATAGAACCTAGTTCTGGGCTTTTCTTTGAAAATGTTTTTACTATAAATTTTCTCTTAATGAAAATAACTGACAATTACAAATCTAACCAGAATCACCATAATGAAACCGTATACACATTTTCATATAACCTCCACAGCTCATGCACAGCAACATTCAGAGGACTGTATGTTTCTACAATTGGCCAAGCCAGAATAGGGAGCAATACACAGGGTAAGTCAAAAATTACAAGAACCCTCTTGCCAGACCAGACTAGTCATCCATATAGTTCTACATCCTGCCTGTTACCTGACCAGAGTTTGAAATTACCAAATAACCTCTTCACAGAAACTAGCTTTCTCCATAGGTTGACTTGTGCCCCCAGACACATATTTCTATTCCTTTCACACTTTTCAAGTCCTAATGCCACAGCTGCTTCTTTCCATCCCTCTTAATACATTACTTCGTTCTGTCTGTGGCTCATTTCCAAACAGCGATATCGCAACATACATCCATGACAGACTTCTGTACATCCTTCTCTAGAAGTTGCACATCTCTTAACTGTTATATGCATATGACTATTGAGGGGCAGTGCCATTTGTTCGCGCTGCTTTGCGTGTTAAGTTACAATGAACGTAACTAACGAACTTGCTATTCTTTATTAAAAAATGCTCAACTGATTTGGCATAGAAGCACATGCCTCATACGTCACATTCACATCAATATTACATGATACACTTTGAGTGGGTTATGTCTTTGAGTCAATAAAAAAAAAAAAAAAAGAGACTGAAGAATCACAGCCTCTTCACATGTGATTTGGCAGACCAGATAAGCCCACTATGCCAGCAACTTCAATACCTTGTTGTGCATGTAAGGAAATTATCTTTTACTTCCAGTCAGGAGCCTCAAAACATTCTATGCATTGAGGACTTATTCTTTATAGGCATTGCATGTGGGTAAAACACTCAGACATCAATGTGACAGTAGCAACCAAGGACAAGCTCATGAAAAGCAGACGTAGCTTGAAAGACTTACTGAAGTTACCCCAGACCTATAAAGCTATTAACTATTATGATGATAAATCAAACTAGAAACAGTCTTTTTTGTCTTAAAGCAAGGGGGAATCAGACAATGGCATGTAACAATTAGTACATAAACCAGGTTAACAGTACCTTTTTACCTGAGACAAATTTACGCAGGATATATTTGAATATGAACAAGGATTCATTTCAGTGAAGCTCAGTTAACTAGAATCAAATGACTTTTTATGATCAAAACTATTTAGCTAAAAACAACCTTGGAGAATCCAAGACCTCCATAATCTTACGCACAAATGCAGGATTAGCACCAGTTCTGCATTGGTTGAATCTATGCATGTGTACACAGAACCAATACAGTTAATTAAAAAGGCCTTCTCATGCTCTAGAAAACTGCATGAGTTCTTACACTATTTGTAAATTAGCTACTGTTAACAATATTACTAAAGTATTTGAAAGTATTTTCTACGTATTACCATGGGTAAGTATCACCAACATACTGAAACACATCTGAAAATACATCTGTACTGAAGAAAATTTAAAAATACATCTGCCAGCATGTGCACAATTCAAAAATCACATCTATCTTCAAAATCTTAGTATTTTAAAATAAAATAATGCTTCAATAGTTTGAAATTAAACTTAATTTTGAACACTTACAGGTAAATGAGTAAAAACTTGAAACGTGCTTCTTAAAAAGTTAATAAGGTCCATTAAGTACCCACTGGCTCTTCCATCTGATTCAGACATGGTCCAATCATAATCAGCAATCTGAATGAATTCATCTATTTTTTGGTTAAGTTTTGTGTATATTTCTCCTTCTGCAGCATGCCTTGCATCCTGAAAAAAAATTGTGTGCAATTGTCATAATTCTAAAATATTATTAGAATGCAGATAAAATTATTTTCATCGATGAGACTATTTTGGTTTTCTTAGATTCAAAAAATATTTTATTTAAATCAATATTTTAACTTCTGTCTTAAAATAAATCTGAGGCTGTGTTTTTTAAAATACTCCCATAATGTGTACCATAAAGAGTGTTTACAACAGAATATGCCTACAGAATAATCTAAGTTCTCAGAGACAAATAAAATTAATTTGAATTTGGAAACAAAGCAACTGCTTTACTCTCTTCACAACAATCATCACCTTTAATTCAGCCTTACACATTTGTCAACACTGACACAAGTTTATTTGCCCTCTTTGACAAAGAAAATAATGAAAGAACCTAATTATTTTATCTGCTATGGCTAGAGGTCCAGCAATCATATGATTTTTATGTAATTAATGTCTTAAAGCTGCACATCTGAATAATACCATTTTTCATTCTCCTTTAAATATCCCAGTCATCACACACCATGATTCAGAGCACTCCCCTACTTCCTCCCACCCCTACTTTTTGTTCTGCCACCACCCAGATTGTACTTTTTGGAACAGTAAAGAGGTAAAGTCTAGCATTTACTGTGAAGTGAGTTTATGATGCTATCTATCTGCCTTATTTGTTTATGGGACACCCTCACAGATGCAATGGGATCTATGTACAGATGCTTGATGAGGTGTATCTTGCTGGAAAGGTGTGCTTTTGCCAGCCTGGAGTTTAAAGATACTCAATAAATTCTGTATTCTAATTTGGACTCAACATGAAACTTTCTTCACAGATCTTGAGAAATAATTCAAGAAAGACATTTGATTTAAAGTGAACTGGTCAGTTGCTGAAGGTTTTTAGAGGCTGGATATACTGGAGCAACATAAAAGTGGATGAAACACCTATTGCTAGTTTCCTCTGGAAGAAAGCAGTCCAAAAACATGGCACTTCAGAAAGGTGTAAACAAGAAAGGCGAAATGAAAAAAGAAAAAAAATCAAAACAATCTGATCTTAAAGGTGGTATCATATTGAGTGTGTCAAACTCAGTCTGCAGTCAGGCCCCAGGCTGGAAAGCACTTCAGGAGGAAGCAAGAAAGCACGTGGCCCTGCCATGTATAAATATTAAAGTACAATTCCCTAAAAATAGTATTTTTACTGACAAACCAACTTGTAAAAGCCTCCACTGAACAGCTTTCCCAAACCAACACAAAAGAATCTGGCAACCCATTAACATCTCAAGTAAAGGAATATGCTGACATCCACAACTTTTATATGGCTATAACTATAAAAGCTTCAACTGAAGTCAAGTCTATATTTAAAGTTTCTAATTAACAATGAGACATCAGTTTCAACAACCTATAATGATGAGACTTGCAAATATATCTGCTTAGGTTTAGTGTAATTGCTTGGATTTTTTTTTTTGTTTGGGTTTGGGGTTTTTTGTTTAAAAACTAAGTCATTCATGGAGTGGTTGTATCATCTTTACCAGTTAAGATGATTTACCAGCAACGGCAAGACTAGTCCTTCAGGTTTTGTTTTGGAAGCCTGTTTTTGGCTACCTTTTATTTTGCTTTGGTTATTAGTTTACAATTGGAGCAGCACGCTGCCAGTGCTTTAAGCAAGGAGTGTTGCTCTGTTCCCTGAGAAAACTCTGAACAGCAGAGCAACTGGATTTCAAACCCAGAAGTTACTTCTGAGAAGCAGCACTGTGAATCCCATGCACAAGTCAAGAAAGAGTGAGTTAGCAGTATGCAGATTTGAGATGACTCCTAGAGGCAGATGGATTAACTCCATCTCCTCTTTTAACACGGTGACAGAATTCCATCAAAACCTTTTGAAAGCTCACCATATTTCCCCCCATTATAAAGTGAAAAGGGCAAATGATGTGGTTTTGTTAAATGGCTTTTCTCTCAGATGTCCTGAAGCCCTGCACAGGATTTGTTGCTGCGTATCTGGCTCTCCAAATGCCATTACACAGCTTAATGCCAAGACCCTGGGCTCAAAAACTTCTATCAGCTAGATCTGCAAATACATCTATTTATGCTTAGTGCAACGGCCGATTTAAACAAAGGAAAACAATGGTCACCCAAAGCTGGAAAATGTGGCTATAAATACTGAAAGTGACACAATTTTTTAGTATGATAAAATGAAACAAGTTTTGGTGGTGGTGTGTTTTTTTAATTTCTACCCATGTGAAACAATGCTTGGAGCATCTGAAGGACATCTTAAAATGAGATCTTATATACAAAAATAAAATGAGAAAAATAGCCCTCTAAAATAGTAGCCATGAAAGAGGTCTGAAGGCTTCTATTAAAAAAAATGCAGTGTAGATGTACTTATTAGATCATCTCATGGAATGTAAATGTTATCAATGCTGCTAATAAAAGGAGATTTTTGACCACTCAGAAAGAATGGAGGTGACATGATTTGCCACCAGGAGATGAATTTAATAACAGTAGAACATACCAAACTCTGTGAGGGTTCAGTTGGGGAACTGCAAGCAGTTTTTCATTAAAATAGAGAGAGGAAAAAAAAGAGGGATTAACGAGAAAAGAATTTTCTACTATAAGTGGAGAACATTGTGCTAACAAGTTCTCCAGGGAAAGAGACAGGAGAGAAACCATAAAAAAATTCTTATGTGTTTGCCAGTGTTCATTCTGTATTTTTCCAAAGTGCATAGATACTAAGCTCACTAAACACACATGTAATATTCTGTGATCCCTCCAAGAGAACTTACATAGTTTATAGGATACTTAAACATAACTTACAGCATAAGCAATCAGCACAAAATACAATGCAAACTTTCAACTGCATTTATTAAATTAAATTCAAGGATAAAGAACATCTAACCTCTTAATGAAATCAAAGACTATGGCTGCATTAAGTGTTTTGTTTGAATGTTAAAAGATTATGGATTGACCTTACGAGAAAATATCTATAGATATCCAAATTCAAAGACACACATGCTCTATCAGCACACAACAAGCAAACTGGGCAGCCTAGATCCTAAGGACAGGGCAAAATTAGTAAAACTACTGGTAGGGCAATGGTAACCTAACTACAGTTGCTAGGCCAGAACCTTTCTGTCTTGCCTTATTCATTAAATCCTTAGCAAAACAGATGACAGTTAATGGGAAAATTGTTGGCAATCAACTGGAAATATGAAGTGTCTTGCAATGATGGTGTCTTATTCCACCTCACCCACCTTTTAACATCTATGCCAGAGGGGATACTATAAAAGGATAGGCTATATATTGCATCAAGAGAAAGAATGAAGTACAGAAAACAGAACTACTCTCAATAGGATTAGTCCTCTTTATCCCATAAATACAAGAAATCACCGTCCTTTGTTTCAGTGTACACTGAAAAAAACCCAAATACCTCAAGTTCAAGTTGCAGCTGCTTTGGAATCCCTGATGACTTTTTGTTTTATTTTGTTTCTGCAAAAAGTTCTGTAGAAAAGCCCCAAGTGACTAAGAAGGCAATGCACTCACTGAATTAACGGCACAAGGTAACCTATAAAAGATTATTCTTCTGTGAGAATGTTTTTTTCAGAAAGTGTATTGGGTTTGCATGGCAAGGTTTCGGTAGTGGGGGGGCTACAGGGGTGGCTTCTGTGAGAACCTGCTAGAAGCTTACCCTAGACAGAGCCAATGCCAGCCGGCTCCAAGACGGACCCACCGCTGGCCAAGGCCAAGCCGCCAATCAGCAGCAGTGGTAGCACCTCCGGGATAACATATTTAAGAAACAGGGCGGGGGGGGAAACCAAACTGCACGACTGCAGCTGGACAGAAGAGTGAGAACTTAGGAGAGGAGCAACTCTGCAGACACCAAGGTCAGTGAAGAAGGAGGGGAGGAGGTGCTCCAGGCACCGGAGCAGAGATTCCCCTGCAGCCCGCGGTGAAGACCCTGGGGAGGCAGCTGTGCCCCTGCAGCTCATGGAGGTATCCACCTCCAGATATCCACCTGCAGCACGGGAGGGACCCCATGCCAGAGCATGTGGATTTGCCTGAAGGAGGCTGTGATCCCGTGGGAAGCCCATGCTGGAGCAGGCTCCTGGCAGGACCTGTGGCTCCGTGGAGAGAGGAGCCCAGGCTGGAGCAGGTTTGCTGGCAGGACTTGTGACCCTGTGGGGGACCCACCCTGGAGCAGTCTGCTCCTGAAGGACTGCACCCCATGGAAGGGACCCATGCTGGAGCAGCTTGTGAAGAACTGCAGCCCATGGGAAAGACTCACGTTGAAGTTTGTGGAGGACTGTCTTCCATGGGAGGGACCCCACGCTGGAGCAGGGAAAGAGTGTGAGGAGCCCCCCCCTGAGGAGGAAGGAGCAGCAGACACAACGTGTGATGAACTGACCGCAAACCCCATTCCTCATCCCCCTGTGCTGCTGGGCAGGAGGAGGTAGAGAAATCAGGAGTAAAGTGGAGCCCAGGAAGAAGGGAGGGGTGGAGAGAAGGTGGTTTAAGATCTGATTTCTCATTATCCTGCTCTGATTTGACTGGTAATAAATTAAACTGATTTCCCCAGGTTGAAACTTGTTTTGCCCATGACAGTAATTGGTGAATGATCTTTCCCTGCCCTTATCTCAATCCACAAGCCTTTCATTATATTTTCTCTCCCCTGTCCAGCTGAGGAGGGGAGTGATAGAGTGGCTTTGGTGGGTACTTGGCATCTAGCCAGGGTCAACCCACCACAGAAAGAAAACCCCAAACCATCCCCCAAGCACACACACATGCTTCTATTCTAAACAAAAAAAACCCTACTCAGCCAGACTCAGTCAATGAAATAATTTCTGCCATATTTTACATATATGAATACCAAAACTTGGTTCTTCGATGTACACAACCATCTGGTGCTTGAAAGAAGTACCTGGCATTCAACCACCACGAGAGCATGAAGGATCTCTAAGCATCTCTACACCTTATCCCAGTGCTACAGCACAGGATGGTTTCTGGTGTAGGGACATTTGGTCTGAGACCAAACCATCTTTGCACTCAGCATAGCTAGTCCAGCTGTTGCAGCCTTGGTTTAGAGCTTACTACAGTCATTATGACATAAAACAGCCTGAGCAAGGATCACAATTTTGACTAATTTCTCTAAGGGATAAATCTCAGCCATCTCGAGTTACCTGACATTACGTGTATAAGTTGCCTTCAGCAATTTCATTTTTACGTGCAGGTTTCTCATTAACAACACGTGTCTGCCTTACAACTGAAAAAGGACTAAGGCCTTTTGAGTAATATTGTGGAGAGGGACTTCACAGATGAGGGTATGGTTTTTGCTCTGCCAAGGACATCAGATGTGACTATACAAATCACTTGGTGTTTTTGCTTTTGCCTCCCCTTTTCAAAACCCTTCAGAATTTTTGTATAGACAAATGTAAGAACAACTAGGAGAACTTCCTCTACTAATGAGATGAGGAGCCATATACAGAAATAAAATTACAACATTTTTCATTTTAGGATTATTTTATACTCTGCTTATAAATGTTGCCATGCTAACTGTTGAAATTACAATTGTCTATGCTGAGTATGCATCACCTATGATTTAATTTTTTGAGATGTAAGCTTAAGTACTTCTGCCATTTCTGAAAAATGTCAGAGAAAAATACAGCTTGTACAGGTAAGCAGTTGCCATACATTAGAAACAGTCAAGTTCCCGGTGATCATTTTAACAAGTATTATTGTGTATATAAAGGATATGTAAGTAAAACACAAATTCTAAAAAGATAATTGAATAATTTATGTTTTGTAGCACATTCTTAATACTGCTTTTATATTACTAAATTACACAATTTGAAAATATACCACAAAATATTTCTATTGTAGAAAAAAAACAAATAAACAATACAAACATTTCAGATTAAACTAGCTGTTTTGCTCGATTCCATTCAGAAAGGGAAGATGTTACACAAACTGGAGCTTAAACTATTGAAAGCTTCTAGTGCAGTTAAGCTTAGCTTGTAATTTCACAACCTAATAAAAGATGTGTCTGAAAGAACATTAATACTTCTCACATACTGACATACTTCACATCATACCGATAACATAAAAAAAGTGTTTATCTGCTCAGTGTTACAATTTAATTCATAGCAGTTCAGAATTGGCTTAGAGTCAAAAACAAGAAAGTGTGCAGCTTTGCCCTCACCCCCTTTTGTTTTAAAATGCTTCATTTATAGTGATTTTAATGTAACTTTTCAGACATAGTCATACAGCAGATGACACATACCATACCTTAAATGTAGAAAGTCCATAAAGTCTTGCAGTGTGAACAGTCACTTGTGAAATATTTGTAATATTAGATATAAAATCCTCAAGGTATTTACAGGCTTGTTCTAGGTGTGTCGTGTTTATGATGATTTGAACAAGCTACAAGAGACAAAAAAATCTTGTAAAAATCCTGACTGTATCACCCATTGTCATTTGATTTTGTAAATGGTTACTTTTTTCAGCAACAATGCTACTAGAAATTAATTACAGTATTTCAGGTGACCGCCTATTACCTCTTAGTTTTCTAGTTTGCTTTCAAATACCACTAAGGAGTAATACTACAGTTTACATACTAATGATGCCATTTTAAAAATAAAGACTGCAGACACCTACGCAGTGAAATAAATCCAACTGATATTTTAGAATTTAAAAAGGGAAAACAAAGGAAAATATATTGCCAAAAGCAAATAACTAATTTGTACTATAAAAATATTTTTTTTTTAAAAATTACTGCTATAAAAGAAATATTTCACAATATTGTCTGCAAAATGATGCATTCTGAAGTTAGGGAATTTCAAAAATAAAGTTGTCAATTCCTCCTCCCCAGCAATGGTAACAATCTGCTTGTATATGATATAAATGTTTTTATCAGCAAGACCTGCATTCCCATTCAGTTCACAAACTAGACAATGTACATAATGCATAATAACTGAATTATCAGTATATTGTATCTTAATTCTCACTGCATATTGTCTGTTTTAGTGAACACTAATCTAATGCTTGGTAAAATAAGTTTTCTCTTTTTAACATTTTTCTCATAAAATGTATTGATAATGAAACACCTCAAAAAATACTAGTGCATTTATTTTCATATCCTTGAAAATATTCCTGTACTGATTTCAAGAACACAGAAAACAACATCTCAGAAAAATTGTATGGCTTGTCTTACTAACATGGCAATGTATGATTTACAGAACTCCTTCCTCATCTTCTTCTTCTTCTTGATTTAATTTATACAAGAGGTCCTTGCAGTTTAAAAACAACGTTCAGTATGACATAACACTGCTCTAATGGCAACAGCGTAAGTCCTTCTCAGCATGTTTCAGTAGGTACCTGCTGCCTCCTGACACTGCATGTACCTGCAGTGAATGTTCAGAGTGATTCACTGTCTCACTCTGTCTTATTCTGTCCAATAAACAAATTAAACCAAGAGTCCTGATGAAGAAACAACGTGCACAAGCCTACTAAAATATTTTAGTTGCAATTACTATGGAAAAAGTTTCATGTGTTAGAATGAACTTGAGATTTTAGATTCCTTGTTCTGGTAGGTTTACTCTGAAACTTTACACAGTTCATGTGAGAGAGATTTTCTTCGCCTCCCCCCCCCCCCCCCTTTTTTTCATAGGAAGGAAAAGAAACTCAACAATGTGCTACTAATTGTTAAACAGAAGCAGAACACGCGAACCATGCTCCGTATGCAACCAAAGTAGTAAGAGTCTTCGGCTTACTTCTTGCAAATCTCTGTTAATCATACAGAAGACAGAACTCTTTCACTGTCATCTCTGTCTCTCAAAAGGCATCCCTGTGCAAATATACTTCCAACTAGACCCAACACTGTATTGTTATTATTTATGTAACACATATTGATGCTTTTTTATACTTCATCTTTCACCTCTTCAAATTTTCAATTTGAAAGCAAACATTACTTGTTTTTCTTACACAAACCTTAATACCACAGTATATCTACATTTACACGAATAGTTTTAGCACTAATTGTCTTAAAAAACATGGGTTTGAGTATGTGTTTTAAAACTTACCTCGGTTAAACCTATATGAGGTTTTTTAATTAGGTTTTGTAAACAACTACTTAGAGTTCTTGTAAGCAGCAAATTTGTAGATTTTCTGAGCATATCATCTATTTCTGTTGAGCTGAAAAAAAAATGTTTATTTTTATAACTACGATGTACATGACAATACTTTGACAGTAATACTTAATATTTTTATTTTTTCCCTGCAAAGAGAACTTTTCACGTTAAGAATTCCCTACGTGCATTTAATTTCTGGTTGCTCCAAGTCTTCTGTGCTCCGACACACAGAACACCTCTTTCACTTACCAAATTATCCATTAACTGACTTTCAACACTGAAGCAAAACATTTTTTTTTTTTTTTTTTTAGATTTTGGACATGTTTATTGACACAGCAGTTCGGGAAAGAGTCATTAGTGGGTTTTAATGAGTTACTGAGGAGGTCAACATGTGCTCATTAGTACGTGCAAATTATAAACAGTATCAATTAAGAATGTGTGAAAGCGAGTCATTTACATCTTTAACAGTGCAGAAGCGGGTGACCAGCCACGAATTCATAGATTCCAGATCTATGAATGTTATTTTATGTAATTAAAACTAAGCTTTTGAAGGCCACAAGAGGAAAGGAAATGGGAGAATTGTGACGTTTTCCATCAGAAAAAGGTGGGATGGAAGAGAGAATAAGGATGCAGACAGCACATTTTGTTGCAGGAATCACTGCTAAGGAAACTCAAAGCACTGAGAAGGGAAAGACCATTTGAAGTAATCGTGGATGCTACACAACTATTTCTGAAATGGTCAGTACCAAAGTATATTTTTCAAACCTTACATGCTTTGTTAAATAAATAAATAAAATCTCTAGATTATTCAAACCAGTCATTACTGTTTAAAAAAACCCAGCAGTATTTCAGACTGCTTACCATGCTAAGCTGCTTTCACCCATACAGACATGCACATGTTGTATACAATACATATATATACACACATGTGAAATATATGCAATAGCATTGTGAATCATGATTAAATATAATGAATTATATATAATGAATTATATATGTAAATTATATGTAAATTACAAAACAAGCACAGCTAACAAACAAGAAAATATATTTTCAATTTAATATATATTTTTAGGTCATCTGGAAGTTACAGGTTACTTTACAGTCACACTCCTGACACTTTAAGCTTACCTGCGGTGAAGTGACTCTGAAAACTTAAGGCTTGCATAAATAAATTCCTTAACCTGGATATAAATCTGAGGCACTGACTGAGACATTGGAAGCTTCTTTGGAAAGGATTGCTGTGAAAATAAAAGATAATAATATCTTACACTTGAAACTGATTCTAAGGAGAGCTTGGTATTAAACGCAACAATTAGAAAGCCACTTAACAGTATCAATATTTTAAGCTATCTTAAGCTTTTCTATTTTTCATCAAACAGTGGTATGCGTTGGGCTGACTGCTTAAATAGCTTATAAGCAAAACAGAACTTTATAATGTATTTAAATTACAATAAACTTTGTAGACTTTATGTAATTTAAGATCCCTCTGTAGAAAGCAATTTACAAACACACATTAAAAAACAGGTCTCAAACCACTTTTAATCTGAATGAACAAGACAGATGTAAGTGGGACGAGACGTTCAAAAATGCAAACACTTTTTTGCCAAAGAAAGCTGTGCAAAAAAAAAAAAAGGTTTGAGATGTTCAATAGATCTGTGATTTTCAAAGCTTCTTGAGTATGTTTAGGCATGTACATTTACTGTCATATATTTACTTTCTCTCAATGTCTCACAAAACCAGAGCAATTTGAATTCATTTCAACAATTTGGATTAACATGTGGGAAATACTAGGAATAAAATCATGCTTCTTACTTCATGGACATTGTATTTGGGAGGACAAAATGAAATAAATCTACACATACCAAACAGATATTTCTGCACTGAATACATAATTTTTTAAATCTGTAAAACAAATAATTTTCTGTTTATGATTAATGCATGAGAAAAATAATTAACAACTGGTATCATCCCTGGAGAATTCCATTTCTCTAAAAAAAAAAAAAGCATTAATCAACAGCAGCTTAACATCTGTGTATTAAAAAACCAAGACAAAACAGATTACCTTGACATTCTCCTAATCATACCTCTTTATTTAATATTAGGTGGTGTGACAATTATGTGGTGCAAGTGCCAGGCTTTCGTGTCATTCAACAGTGAGAGCAAACTTTTTTTTAACAGTAAAATTTACTTCAAATGCATGTTCATCTGATTTAAGCAATTAATTTTTACAGATAAAACAAGTGCTATTACATACAACTATTTTGGATCATTACAATATATTGTCAGCAGGGCTTGAATCTCAACCTTCATATATTCAACAATCTAAGAGAAGTAATTCTGTATCCTTTACAGTGTCTGACCAATACAGGAGGACACAGACACTTTCTGTCTGCTTATTAGAGCAGGCAGCAAGAAAAAAAAACCCCACCACCACAGATACAAGCCAACTGTTTCACTTCTGAATACAGAAAGGGAGTAAAATTACATGATATAATCAAACCATGAAAGTCTGGCATATTCAATCTAAACAGCAGAGTGCAGACAAGACTGTTTTGTCCAGTCAGACTGGATTTGCTGTGTTAAACATCTAGTAGGTTCTGGTCATAATTCTGCCTAATGTGCTGCAAGCAACTCCTATGATAAACTTACCTGTAAAATGTGAGGGTGATTCATCCTAACCTACAGTTAAAAATGAGACACTCACTTACGTCTGTCTCTTTCTATACTAAATGGAGAGAAACAGACATTTTCAAAGGTGAAATTCCCCTTAACCTGTAAAAGGCATCAGAGATGCATCAAATGGAATTAGCCCTCTGGGGTGTCTATTCCTCTCCATCAACTACACAGGCTCCTTCAGCGACTAGCCTGAACTTACACATCTTTTTTTTTTAAATTTTTTGTTTTAAACATCGAAATGTAGATTAAATTAACCTACCCAATAGGATGTCCCAGTGCCTTATAGCCTGAGGCAGCAACAGAGAGAAGTGGATGAGATTATAAACAGCAATCAACAGAAGTGATGTTGGCGCATTTATAAAGTTTCCCCTCCACATGGATTCTCTGCTATCTAATAATATATAAGGTAACACTGCAGTCTTTCTTTCAACAAGGATACTTAATGGTTCTTTTCCTCCTCTATCCCCCTGCCTAGTTGACAAAACTTCAGGAACTCAATTATCTTTGAGACTTCTGCCCCTTTGCTAAATTTAGTTGAAGTCAACTAAACTGCTTCAAAAATTGCCAGGACACAAGAAAAAAAACCCTCAGACTGCCTTACTTCTAATTATGTCCTTCTGCTTTATACAGAGATTTCAAAGCCCTTTTCAGAGATACGTAAACAAACGTTATCCCTGCTTTACAGATGAATTAACAGGGACAGAGAGATGTGAAGTGACTTACCAGCACCACGCAGCTGGTCAATGATAGTTAGGAACAGAATCCAGCCTGATTCCTGGTTTTACTCTCAAACTCACCAGCCCAAAAACTAAGCATCAGTGAGGTTCTACCCATAAAATATCTACAAAAAGTGCTGCTCACTATGAAACAGATATCCCTCTGTGTGTCATAAACCAAAATGAAAATTGTTGGGTACAGAGAATACATCTTCCTTCTGGTGAAATAAGAGCCAAGGTTTTGTATGAATCATACATATGTGTAACTACACGTGCCTACACAAGTAACATCCACACATGCATGCTGATACATCAGAGAGTGAGAGAGGCTAGCAGATAAAATAATTTAGTTCAAGTTGAAAATCTCCGCAATTTATTAGCAAAATATGTCATGCTAAAAAATAGCCGGGGTGTGGTGTAATTCCAACACTGTAAGGGATTTCTATTCTGTTTATCTTATTTTAGTATTATAATGGCTACATAAATGAATTTGATGGAGGAAAGCATCCAGCAAGCACTCTGGAGTCTTATTAAAAAATCAGCATAAACCCCACCTTTAGTTTTTCCACCTTCACTGCAATACTGTATTAATGACATGCAGCTGTTACATTTGCCTGGTAAACCCCTGCTGAATCATAGAATTGGAGTATCTTTTTACTTTTGCAGATACCTGTAGTGATGGATCGTGTATAAACCAGCTTCTCTCTACAACAGTTACTCCCGCTGTCATGTGGTTCTTAGATTTAGCTCCCCTCTACAGACTCCATCATGGGCCTGTTATTTCATCATCGGTATTACCAAAACCATATTTGAAGAGCAGAACACATTAATCACCTTTTGTGAAAGGAGTTTGTAGTGAAAGAATGGCTAAGGCTATGAAAGAATATCCCATTGGAATACTATTACAGCAGAATTATTTACAGTCTCTTCATGTTTATTTTGCCCCACATGCTCAAACAGAAATAATTAATTTTAAAAGTGAAATACAAAAGTTGCTGCCTCTAACAGATCCCCGTTTTACATGTATTTTTGCAATACTACAGCATATAATATCCTACGAGTTACCAAACCCAATGAGTTGCAACAAAATTTAAAGACAGACTGTATTATAAGTACATAAAGAATAGATCAATTACAGTGTATTATTAATTTGTTTACAAAACAATGGGTTTCATTATTCACTCAAACATCAGAGCAAATGACTAAAGCTTTAATTTTCATATTTATTTATGACTAGATAATTACACACAAAGAAGGTGATTTAGCCTCTTAATCTACCTAGCTTTTCAAATTTTAATTGCTTTTTAATTAAAAAAAACGATTCCTGTCCCAAGTGTCCTTAATTGGATTTCAGCAAACTTTAATAGAATCATAGAATGCTTTGGGTTGGAAGGGACCTGTAGAGATCATCGAGCCCAACCCCCCTGCAGTGAGCAGGGACAGCTTTAACCAGATCAGGTTGCTCAGAGCCCCATCCAGCCTGACCTTGAATGTTTCTAGGGGATGGGGCCTCCACTACCTCTCTGGGCAACCTGTTCCAGTGCTTCACTGCCCTCTTTGTAAAAAATTTCTTCCTTATATCCAGTCTAAACCTGTCCTCCTTTAGTTTAAAACCATCACTCCTTGTCCTGTCACAACAGGCCTTGCTAAAAAGATTGTCCCCATCTTTCCTGTAGGCCCCCTTTAAGTACTGAAAGGCCGCAATAGGGTCTGCCCGCAGCCTCCTCTTCTCCAGGCTGAACAACCCCAACTCCCTCAGCCTGGCCTCATAGGAGAGGTGCTCCAGCCCTCAGATTATTTTTGGGGCCCTCCTCTGGACCCTCTCCAGCAGTTCCATGTCCTTCTTGTGCTGATGGCTCCAGAGCTGGACGCAGTGCTCCAGGTGGGGTCTCACCAGAGCAGAGCAGAGGGGCAGAATCACCTCCCTCGACCTGCTGGCCACGCTTCTTTTGATGCAGCCCAGGATTCGGTTGGCTTTCTGAGCCGCAAGTGCACATTATTGACTCATGTCCAGCTTTTCATCCACCAGTACCCCCGAGTCCTTCTCTACAGGGTTGCTCTCAATCCCTTCATCCCCCAGACGGTGTTGATATCAGGGGTTGCCCCATCCAAGGTGCAGGACCTTGCACTTGGCCTTGTTGAACCTCATGAGGTTCACACAGGCCCACCTCTCCAGCTTGTCCAGGTCCCTCTGGATGACATCTCATCCTTCTGGCATGTCAACTGTACCACTCAGCTTGGTGTCATCTACAAATTTGCTGAGGGTGCTCTCAATCCCACTGTCTATGTCATTGATGAAGATATTAAACAGCACTGGTCCCAGTACAGACCCCTGAGGGACACCACTTGTCACCGGTCTCCATTTGGACATCGAGCCGTTGACTGCTACCCTCTGGATGTGACCATCCAGCCAATTCCTCATCCACCGAACAGTCCACCCATCAAATCTGTATCCCCCAATTTAGAGAGAAGGATGTCATGGGGGACTGTGTTGAATGCTTTACAGAAGCCCAAATAGATGACATCTGTTGCTTTTCCCTTGTCCACTGATGCAGTCACTGGACAGTCAGGCAGGACTTGCCCTTGGTGAATCTGTGCTGGCTGTCTTGAATCACCTCCCTGTCTTCCATGTGCCTTAGCATAGCTTCTAGGAGGATCTGTTCCATGATCTTCCCAGGCACAGAGGTGAGGCTGACAGATCAGTAGTTCCCAGGGTCCTCCTTTCTTCCCTTTTTAAAAATGGGCACAACGTTTCCCTTCTTCCAGTTACCAGGGACGTCACCTGGCTGCCATGACTTTTCAAGTATTATGGAGAGTGGCTTGGCAACTACGTCAGCCAATTCCCTCAGGACTCTGGGGTGCATCAGGTCCCATAGACTTATATACATTCAGGTTCCTCAGGTGGTCTTGAACCTGATCTTCCCTTACAGTGGGAGGGGCTTTACCCCCCTGGTCCCCATCTCGCAGACCATTGACTTGGGAGGGGTGAGGAGAGAGGTTGCCAGTGAAGACTGAGGCAAAAAAGTTGTTGAGTACCTCAGCCTTCTCCTCGTCTGTTGATACTAGGTCATTTCAATAACACACTATAACTAGGTAGTTTTAATAACATAAAAAAACTTTTCCTTACCTTATCAAGTTCTGGATCTTGAAAAGGAAATTTGCTTATAACTATTTTGTATTCCTCTTCATTTGCTACAGGAATAGGGCTGTAGTTATCTGCTTCAAAAATATCCCTGGTGAATTAGTAAAGTGAAAAAAAATTTAGGACATGTAACTTCTTTACAGTATTTCCCAGTGTTAAAACATGTAAATGAATATAAATTTTACTACCACACTTAGGTGTGCAGCTTCAAAAAGTTATGAGCTGCAGTCATCATAATTTCAGATACCCAAAACATTTTTAGATTAATTTGAAAGTACCTTATATATGCTAACTCTTTATACTGTGTTTAGTCACAGAGGAAAAAATAGCTGAAAGCATTTTAATACGTATGACTTGAAGTGTAATACAGCAAAGGAACTTTAGATCAACTAGTCTATTCCAGGGTAAACCATAATAAGATACTTATTAATTATGGTAGCCTGCACGTTGCCTCCACTAAAGCAGATATTCAGTGTTTCACTTAGGTACCACAGCTACATATCGTCAATAGAGATGATTCGGAAAACTTCAACTAGGCACACGGCCACAGCGTTAAGTATCCTCTGGACTTTTCTACTAGTGAAACGACCACACTAGGAGTCTAGAGAGCTTGAGAACCTTAAGCAGTCAATTTAATTTTAAGGTTTTCTGTAGTACAGTGTAACATATTTTACAGTAAACAATTTCTGCACATTTAGACATCACACCCTATCTGCAGAAAGGCTTTGGAGTACAGTCCCAGGCTGCTGTATTCCTAGGTTTACAATTTACTCAATCAAATTATTCCAAAGAATAGGTGGAAACCAACCTGCATTAAAAAAAACCATGAAGACATACTGGCAATGTCAGTAGTCTGTCAGGGAGATATGCATATCAGCTAACTGTAAACATTAAAGGCAACCTAAATTAGGAACCTAATGCCCTCTCGCAATAGCCTAGAGTTATTAGGTTCCTAATGAAGAAAACCAGACTCCTCTCTCCTGCATGTTTCTCCAATGATGTCCCTTTGGAGACCTTCCTTCTCTCCATTAACTACAGAAGCAGTACTCGATGGCTCTTCTCCTAAATATTAGTTAAGTGTGATGAATATCTTAGTCCTATCCGACCCAAAATTCATACACAATACTGAGTTAATCAATTCTTCCAGAATTACAACTCTATCAAAAAACCTTGAAGTTAGACAAAAACAATAGATGCAATACAAAAAGCACAATTATTTTGAAATACTAACCTGAACAGTCCAGACCACTTTTTAAGAAGCGTTTCATTGTACTGGTCTCTTATCTCAAATAAAAGATCAAAGAGTCGGTTCACAGGAAAACCATAGCCCTAAGGTATAAAAATGAAAAGGGTGGACAATTCAGGAACGAATACACTCAGTTCCTATCACATCACTTCAGGACTCTGAGATGAGACTTAGCAGTTACTCAGTCTTATCACTTCTATAAAACAAATCATAGAAGATTATATATTCAATTCTTACCAAATACTTTATCCTATGCTTTCAGTTTTCAAGCAGAAATTTGTCCCATTTCTCTGTAACATTTGAACTTGCGATTTATGCATATAACTAATCTTTTTCATCAGTCTGTTAAACATTGCAAGAATACTTGCCAATGATGTTAATTTGGTCTTTCAGCTAGAGAGTTAATGATAACTAGAATGCTATTCTTGCTAAAGATCAGAAGTAAAGCATTTATAGAAGACAAAGACACACACAAATTACAAAGCTAACATTAATTTTGCACAGATATGAATAACTGGATGCTAGCCCAGAATGTATACATTAAATTGATAATATTGAAAAGGAGGAACCAAGGCAAGAAATACATATACTTTTAAAATATTGCATAATTTTCTTCTTGATTTGTACATATGATCCAGGAAAACACAAAGCATTGGACTTACTCACCTAAAGGAAAAATTTGACTCTAGGAATTTCAGTTAGATTACTAATATAATATGTACCTGCAAAGTATCAGCAAATACTACAATGAGATTCTTCAGTTCCAGAACAAGGTCGGGATCACTGCAATATGACTGAAAGTGAGAAATTCGGGGTTTGTTAAAAGGATTTGAAATATGGGACATACGTTTTCAAAGAATTTTAAACTCTCCAGCCTTATCCCTCTACCTTACTGACTGCCTTAGTAAAAAACAACTTAGACTCACTTGTCTTCAGTTAGTCCAGGTACATAAAAGTATTTGTTAAATTTTTATATGAACTATCAGTAGTATAAAAGCTCAGAAAAAGTAAACTAAAATGAGATTCAGTAAATACCAGTATGTTGTACTGGGATTCAAAATCAGCAAATTACATTTATTTCAGTGGAACATAAGCGCACATCAAAATGCTTTGCTAAATCAACATCAGAGAACTTTCCACAGGATGTTCTTTTGAACACTAAGCCTGGGTCTAACTAGTGCTAACTGTGCCACCTCAGACAGTTTCCCAGCTGTATGGGGAAAACACTATAAAACACTTTCTAAATATTCTAAATAATTGAAATTACAAATTTGATGGTAAAAAGTCAAGACATTAAGTTATTTACTAAATGACTGAAATTTGATTTTCAGAGGTATGGAGTCACACAACTAAGGCTTTCACCTCAGCTTCACTATTTGCAATACTGGATAAAGTGAAAAAAATTGTATTAAAATAATTTAAAGCAGCATGAGAATATAGTATTGGTTAGAGACTATATATGCCTGTTTCACCTTTCTTTAATTTTTGCTCTTAGCTTACTTTATTAAAGTAAGGGGTTTGTTTACAATACCTCATAAGACAACATACACTTATCTAACATTAGTCTGTACTAGGATGATGTTAGAAAGAGATTGTGATAGAACTGGTTTTGATGGGAGTTAGGCATTTTGAGAAGAAATGGTGATCAAGTACATGACAAGACATTGAAGAGTTCTTTAGATATTACATTACTCTTACTCCTTAAATTACCATATTCTCACATAGGTGTATAAATCCATAAGCAGCCAATTAACTTGCAAAGTATTTAGCCTAAAAAATGCTGAATATATCTCAATTTATCCCAATCCTCTAAAATTAATTAAAAAGTATGAGAACATCTCATGTACCACTGATCAGTAAAGAGGCTATGATAAAACTATAGTTGCAATCTGAACTTTTTCCCCATTTTTCCTCAGTATATATGAAATGCAAAATATTCCTCGAATTAAAGATCAATCATAATAAAAATAACATTGCATAAAGGAACTGCTTCTAGCAAACATTAAAAAAGGAAAGATAAAACTCTTCTATTCTTTCCCCAATAGTAAAAGTTGTACCAATAATAAACTCTTAAGCAATTTACTATCAGTCAGAGTGAACAGTGGTACTCCGTTGGTTTTCACAGAGGAATCAGAAATAGCATGCAGCTATTCAGCATCATTGGAGCTACGGCAGAAATGTAACTTTAGGAGACACACTTTGAATGTACTGAAATACTCAGTTGATACAGAACTACATTCTAACATCTGTGAAGATTTTTCTAATACCTTTACTTCAACATAAACATATTACTACTATAGCATTGAAGAGATAGCTCCAAGGGTTTTTCTGGTGGAGTTTATTTTGGAAACACAGCATTTGGAATGATAATTAGGAACTATTTCCTGGTGGTGCTTTCAGTGCTGAACTATTCAATCTGATCTAATGAAGAGGTCAGTTGAGACTAATGAGGAAGGATTGCAATAATAACAGCAGATTAACTCTGCATATTCTAAACTGCTGGACTAAGAGAAGGTTTGGAAGACCCAGTGAGTTGTAAATCAGTGGAGGATTATGCAAATAGCCCATGGCTGTGGATCACAGCCTGATACTGTTGGGAAAAACAAAAGCTTGGCAGGCTCCCTCCCAAATCTGAGCAATTTTTAATCACAGGGAAAAGAAAACATGAGAGGGGTGTAATTTTTCACTTTGTTACTATCCCAGCTTTACATATACAGAGCTCTGAAGTAAGAGGATTTAAACTGCAATACTGGTAAGACTTCTCACTTACTGAATGTGTTCTAAGAACAGCAATGATCTTGGAAAGGGCCATATTCCAGAGTTCATCGGTATATGTTCTAGTTACCAATCCTTGGGTTACATGTAAAATGTGGTCTTCTACTACAAAGAAACTAAAACAAAATAATGCTTAAATTATTAAGTTGTTTTCTGATATTAGAGCAAATTATACCCTTTCACACACAAGCATAGTCAAACCCTTCCCCACTGAAGCAGTGACGCTTTGGTAGGTTTGGTGTTCTGCTTTGCCCAGCATGAAGTCAAAATGTGAAAAGTTTGTTTCACACCAGCTGGAGCCCAGGCTGCTGGAGGGTCCTTGTGGGGCACCGTACTGCTGGGATCTGGATGCTCTTCCCCACTCAGATCCAGCAACAACCATCTGCATGACTTGTGCAGAAACTGAATCTTGTAGAAGAAAGTTTTTGGACAATGGGAGAACAGAGGGTGAATTAAGAATCAATATAGTAAAACTGAAATAAATCTCTGTTTAGAAAACTTACCCTACAATTTGACTGAAGTATCTTCTATAGCCTTCTACTGTTTCATGCTTTCAGTGAAAAAGAAAACAAGTTTAGGAATAAAAATACCACTAAGTATTAGGTACAACCCAAGTCAATGCAAAAACAAGAGTATTGGTTACCATGCTTGACTGCGGCTGCAGAACTAATCTTGCTTGTTTCCTTCTTTGTTTTCTGTAGTAATTTTCAAATATTTCTCCATCACCCTAAAACAAGAAAAAGTAGTTAGAACAAGAACATTGTCTCAGTATGAAAAAGACACTTCTTAAATTAAGTGTAAAATTCTCTTAAAACTAAGCCACATATTTTGCATTTATTCCACACGTAGACCGCCAGCTGACACCAGCAAAGTTCTGCATGCATGAAATATGCAGAAATTATCTCTTTTTTTAAGTAGCCTACAGAACGTAAACAAAAATTTTGCTCATGTGCCTACATTTTGTCAAACAATGTTACGCATTTTAAGCAATATTTATGTCTTTAAACTACAGCTTGCAGGGTATATTAATATTTATAGACAAGGCATATTACCTATTACTCTATAACTGAAACTCATTGTCTCCTGAAGTGTTTGTCATTCAAGAAACTAACTGCATTATGAAGTTAAGTTACAAAAATGTTTTTGTGAGTATATGATACGTCTGAACACTGCTTGCATTAGCTTTGCCTGAGAAAAAAAAACACACATGAGATTTATTCAGTATTTGCTTATTCTCTTTGGAATTGGTAAATATAATGACTGTGGATTTGGACTTTTCTCCTATCACAGTCCTCAAAGATACAATAACCTCTGTGCCTAATGATTATATTGTGAAGAATTCAAGTGACATCCTACCCGTCTCATTAAGATGACCATTCAGTAGAAACCATCTGTCCATTTGAAATCAGTGCTACATTGACTCATCTATCTAATGAACGCAATGTGATTTGTATGCAAGCAGAATAAAGCAGCTTAGCATTTTTAAGGTTTGTTTTTACCTCGTGATCCTATTATTAGGCCAGTGCTACTTAGAATTCCATTACTTGGGCTTCCAAAAATCTTCAAATCAAGTTATTACAAAGATTGTATATTACTAAGTCAGCACTACTTACCTAACTCCTTTATAAGATATAACAAAAAAAGTTGAAATTTAGTATTTTAAGTTCATAATGAATATTTCATCATATTTAGAAATACTGCTAACCTACCAAAATCTAAAAGTAAGAGAGACTTGTCTTAAAAACAAAAACCCACTTGAAACTGAGATGCAAATTTACTAGAACACTTTCAGTTGCAGCAGAACTTTACACAGTGTGCTATAATTCGTACTAACACATACTGATCAGACATACTAACCATTCACCTCCAGCCCAAATATTCAATGCAGTTTTCAGATGCACAAAGCCATTATTGAATTCTACTCCTAATGCTGACTCTCTACTCAGTCCTGAAACAAGCTTCTCCAGTGAAAAAGAGTAGCTGTTCTTCTCAAGTCCACACCAAAAATGGAGACGTAAAATCTCATGATTATTTATAGACCATGCTATCCTATGCAATCAAGATCAGCAATTCAGGCATAACAACTAGTTTAAACAGATGTTCTAAAGCAATCAGTAGAATACAGCAACAACCTTGACGATTCACTCGCTGAATAAGCAAAGGCAAGATAAAATATACCCAACCAATGCATTTGTTTTGCCCAGCTTCCAAAAGTTTGTGAGTTTATATCAATAGCAATAATAAATCAGTTCACATTGGGTTATAACTTCTAGGAATATTGCTCATATAGCAAGTGTTGTTTCACACCATAGTTACATTTATTTCATACTGCTATATAGCATTTAGTTAAAAAGTAACATTACATGCCAAAGGGATCAAGGGTGCTTTCAGCAGAATTTAACCATACAGCAGCTCACATAATATATGGGCTAAAAAAAGCCCTTTATATATATTGCCAAGAAGTTTCTAATCTAAAGAAAGGTTACTGAACAATAAATACGGTCTGTGTTTGGTACATATGTATCTTGTAATCACCAGGTTGCAATCACAAGCTATGTAGTATTCTGAGGTACATAAATCCTGCTTTCTTCTTCAATATGAAGAAGCAGAGTAGAAAACATTTGTCTTGCATAAAAATAGAATATTTTCTACAGCTTTGTAGCAGACAGAGAATTCACTAAGCAGGTGACATTTGCTGTGAGAAAAGTCCTTGGTATAGAAAAGTAATGAATAGCCACCTGGTATCAACTCCCCTCCTTTGTTGTCTCATGGTTATCTAAACTCCAAAAAAGATGGTTTACAACAGGAGGCAAAGGAGGAGGACTCCAAGAAGTGGTTAATGCACAACTCTTGATAATGCTACCATGGCTTATTAATTAGATGATGTTGGCAGGAAAGACAGAAGCCCTATCCTGAAGATATCAACAACCTTTTTTTCTAAGGGGCTAAGGGCCTTTGATATCAGAGAGCACTCTAAGTTGGTTTCTGTCTCCAGGCAAACTTTCTGTGCAAACCTGAAGAGCATATCCTTGGATCAAGGATCCAACATCAGGAACCTTGTCAAAATGAAAAACATAATCACATATTACTTTTAAATGCCATCTATTAATTTTACTTCCTGTTCTTTTATTATACTACAGGAAGAATAAGCAGATATTGTCAACTGGTGTATTTAACTTTACACATTATTTTTTGTATGTTATTTCACACTTATTTCCTCTGTAAAAAGAAGCAGTCCACTCTTTTTTTAATAGTTCTGGCAGCCTGTCTTTCTGTCCATCCTGTTCTTTTCATTGAGATGAATAATTGCTGATGTAATTATTGATGCTTTTGTTTGGATTCCTTCTTAAAAAAAAAAAAGTAACAGTGAAATAACACTTTCAACATTATTTCAAGATACAAGCTTTCATGTTACACAGCTACAAGGATTCCACAGAACAAAGATAACCCAGCCTGAATGCTTGAAGCCAGGTCCAGCTGAGATTGTAGGATTAGCAATACGTAAAAGTACTTCATCTATATGCCTGATACTTATTCTATAAGTAATCTGACTTCAAAAGTAACTGAGACGTAGGAAAGATGAGAAAACAATAAATAATTTGTTACCAAGTTTCCCAAAAAAAGTTTTCAACCTTCTTAGCCTGTGCATTGTATCTCTTTTACAGCGGCTAAAATGGGCTATCGTGTCTCTGCCATTGAATCCAATCTAATCTGCCTGAGCACAGTTTGTCACAGTGTCCAGTTTTTGCTTGCTATTTTCCTCTACTACTCTGATTTCCATGAAATTCAGACTGAATATTCCTGTGTTCTGTAATATTGATCACATCCCCCCAAACATTTGGGTAACATGGAACACTTGGGGGAACTGCAAAAGTGCCAATACCACTATTGAGGGAAACATGCATATTTTACATATATTCTTAAGAACACATATGTAATTAATGTCTTGCTGTGTGACCTTTATTATGCATATAAAATAAAATATGCAGTTGTGCCCTCAGTATCCATAATCTACCCATTTCAGCTGGTTCATCGAGAACTACTACTACTAGAAGCAATATGTTTGCTTGGGAACTATTAGAGTATGAAAAACACAAAAATGAACATTCAACTTCAAAAAGTAAGATACCTTTTTGAAGTCACCTTAATACATACCAAAACGGAGTAGATGTGCAAACACCTATAGACTGGAGAAAAGTCTACAAGATCTTGAGCAGTTAAAATCTGAAGAAGGAAAGGAAAAAGAAAAGTATATAAAATATAGGAGCCATATAATCTACAAAATGTGATACATTACCAGCAGAACTTGTCCACTTAATGAATACTTCATAAGACATCTTACTGGTAAGTAATTCTCCCTTCCTTTCAAATTATGTTTTAGTGCTCTTAATGTAACAACTGCTCAACTTGGTTTCTTAAAATTTGGAGATTTTGGGGAGAATTAGTAGTTTAGTAGAGTGTGAAGTTAGTAGACTTGATGAATCTAAAGTTCAGATGAATATGGAAATATATTGTTGTTGAATACAAAAGCATGACCAAAACTGGGACCAGCAAAAGCCAACTTTGTTGACAGGTTTTATGGCTACTAAAACTACTGTTTTCATAGAACGTGGTAGACGGAGTTTGCTTTAATGACTTGAAGAGTAACTGCATCAGTCTTTTTGCCAGTAATTTCAGGACCCATAAATGGATGGGTTCTACCACACAAGACTAAACAAATTGCTCAACTCTCCCCTCCCTTTGTATTGCAGTACTAGATTTTATTTGTGTTACGAGACCAGACTCCTTTCACTGTGTCTTCAGAGCACCAGATTTAAGCATCTAAATACTTGCTGGTTTATTCAATTTATGAATACCTAGTATTTGATAACTGAAGGAGTTGTAACACAAGCTGAAGTCCTCAACACAGAAATGCTGGCTTTAGCAACAGCAGAACATTCCAGTGGGCCACATATCATTTACAGTGGGCAGGTACTGTATAATGTAAATTGCAACCGAATTCCAGAATAATTGCAAGTTTTAACGTCCCCAAACATGATGCTAAAGCTAGCATTAACACAACTAATATTTTGACACTATTTTCTCCCCCTAAAATGCTGATCTGGGCTGGCATCCCTTGCAAGTGTTCTCTGGTCCTTCCTAACTAATGTTGACCATCTACAGACAGCATACTGCAAGTTCTGCTCAGTAAACCTAGAAAATCACTTCAAACAAGATGTACTGATTAGTGTAAAGTTACCTCTTCTTCATGTTCATCATCTTCTTCAAATGTCCGCTTCAATGTAATTTCATTCTTGGATTCCAAAATTCTGCTTCTACCTAAATGCATATTCCGACCATAGTTTACACTATTCTGCTTCTGAAGAGCGGTACTAAAGGTTTTCTGCTGCTGTGCCTGTTTTAAAAGTAGTACCAATAAAGAGGGATGTAATGCAAATTTCATCACTAATGAGTATATGCTATGACATGAAAAACAGGTGATGCTATTGAATTCATATCAGTATAACTGCAAGATGTGCGTTCTCAGCCTACACCAATGATTTTGTCCTTAATGTATTTGGGATGATAAAGTAGTTCAATAGCTAATTTCTGCATAACTTCTCCCTAATGCCCAGAAGGCAATTTTAAAGAAAAAAATCCAGAAAATATTTTAAAAGTAATCTGTAATTTTCCTGATTATAAATTGCAAACAGAGAATCAATATTTAAATGAGGTACAGTTATCACAGTTTCCAGCTATTTGTTTGCTGTCTTCAGTTAAGCCTTAGTGAGCAGTCAGCTGCAGAAGCCCAATACATTACATTGTCCTTACTGTTGAAAGAAATGCAACAAGGTAGCACAGTATAAGCTTGCAATTAAGTTTTATTTCTAATAATCAATGCTGCGTTTTACAAAAACCTTAGATGAGAAAATGGCAACCCAACCTGAACTCTGCCCAACAAAAAGTCAAATGAACAATTTACTTGCTCTCCAAATAAATTTTAAAAGCATTAACTGCTTTAAAGTCGGCCCAGGACCAGTGCTTGGAAGCGGCAGATTATTTTGTGATGGAACAGTCAAAGGCACCAGCTGTCCCAATCTCATCCTGGCTCTCACCTCAGTCCTCTGCCCTCTCTTCTCTGCCGGGTGCCCTCTCTGGAGGATAATATACCAATGCCATGCCCTGTATTAGTAGTACTTTAGAAAGAACTAGGCAGTTATCTCAACATTTCTTTTAGTCTTGCTCATCTTTGCCAGCTGGCCAGATGGGCTGCTCTTTGTTTTGGTGTAGTAGCTGCCAAGTTACAGACTGTCTAGGAGTTCACTACTCAAAGTCTTTCATAATTTTTTGCAGCTTGAGATATACAGCATTTCTCCTTCCTTTCCCAGGGAGGAAACTACTTCGTGTCTAGGACACAGATACAAATTTGGAAGGAAAGCTTGATGCTACTGATGTGTCATGCTGCTGCTTCATGTGTTAGCCAGGGACCGCTAGAATTGACAACTTCATGTCCAGGAGAAGAAACTACCCAAGACGTTAGCAAGCATTTCACAGCTCTCCATCTTTACTCAAAGGTCTATGTGACGTCTATAATCCTTAGACAAATCTTTTGGGCTAACCTGACACTATCGACACTGATACTTTCAGAAGATAACAGGACTGAAGTCATCCTGTTAGGTCAGCTTACCTGCTTCATGGCAGTTTCCCCAATTCTGTCAGAATGTTTTCGAATACTCTCCAAGAAATCCTTGAGATCTGACATGGATATTTCTTTTATTTCTTCACGCAGTTTTGGAAGATTTTCTATCATTATCTGGCAAAACCGGTATTGGCTAACTCTAGGAAGATACAGATTTTCAAGCTGTTCCATTGTTTTTAAAGCAGAATAGTATCTACAAAGAGATTAAAATCAAATTATGTAGCTTATCAAATTTTAATAAATAGTTTTGCTTATCAACTATAGGATATAAATATCATACACGCAATCAATATATATCTAATGAAATCACTCTGTTCTTAGAAAAATTAAGAAACAAAAGGTCATCCATATAATGCTTTAGTTTGGGGGGGAAAAAAAAAAAACCAGCAAACTGTCAGAGTGACTAAAGTAAAAACTTTAAGTAGGCTCCTATGGTATTAGCTCTTCATCAATAGATTCCTAACACCACATGGGGCATCTCGCAGAATGGAGGCACTAAAGTCATAACAATTATCTTCCCTTCTAGATTGAATTTATTAGGGTTTTTTATGAGTTCTTTTTTCTGAAACACAAATTGCCAATAATGCAACATCATAGTATACGCACCAAACAATGAAAAAAGTCTTGGAAAAATGTGCCTGTATGTATCTGCCTTCTTTAGGTATATGTGAAGATATACACACACACCCACTCTCCTTCCACCATCCTTAGCTGGAAAAGACGTGTATACACTTATCTCAAGCAATATTATTTTCCAGCAGTATATCATGTTTTGCTGTATATCACAAATCTATTTACCTTTCTGACAAAACACAGTATACCCCACCAAGAAAACAACTACTTTGAGCAAGCATTAAGGTCAGAGGGTTTTAAAAAAACCAAAAGAACAAAGACTCCATAATTTTCTCTATTCCATGTTCTGTTAGCCTACAGACTATTTGTAGCAGAAATATGGAAGATATGGCCTGAGAGGGGGGAAAAAACAAAACACCAAGAAATACTTCCTCTCCTGTCCATACACTATGCAGATGTATAGTACATTCATAACTATGTTGTGAAATTTCACATAAGGGACAATGAATTTAGAGAAATAAATCAAGTTAAATGAACTTAAAACTAAGCTTAAAAAGCAATTTGATTGCAAAATAAATAAAAAAATAGAGACTCAAACAATTTTGACAACAGAAAGCTACCAAATACTGAGACATCAACTCTATCTATTACTACAGTTATTTACCTGTCTTCGCTCTCAGTTCTCTCATAGATTACAGGGGTTATGGGGCCAAGACTTACTTGCTAAAACCATTTATCAGCTTCAGGCCTGTAGCATATAAGTAAAATTTTCATGCTCTCAGCTGATTTAGGGAAACATTTAGAAAATTTTAATTGAGGAGAATTGTTTTTCCAAGCTTCCTCTTATAATCAGCAGACAGATGAGCACCACAAGGAGGTGATTCAGAGCTGAGCCAAGCTCCTATGCGCCTGCTCCTAAGTCAACACCCTTCTCTATTTTATTTTCAAATGTCACACAGGCTCCTAAGGCAGAATGCTTGTGAAAATTTTTATTTTATTGGAAAGATGAAGCAAAATAGAAGTGGACCAATTCTGGGATAGACAGCTAAACTAAGAAGGCAACAAAAGAAACACCATGATCAACAAATGTGTGATGTCAACAACTTTAAAGAGAGATGCAGCAAACAGGTTAAACATGAATAGGAGAGCAATTAGTTGTAGATGTAACAATCATTTTCCTTTATGCAGTATTCTTACCAGCCACTTAGCCCAGGAGGCTTTTGGAAAATGCATTTAGTTTGGCCTATTATAACAGAGTAAGGTGAACCGATGCCTTCTATCTTGGTCTTGAATGGGAAAAGTAGAAAAACTGAGATCAGACTGAGTTAGCTTGCTGTTAGTTCCAACCCTTTCTTTCCACAAATACAGAATAATATCCTTAGCCCCTTTTTAACTTTTCATATTATAACCTTAGTTCTTTTTAATTCCTGGAAGTCCTACACAATCAGTATTGGAAAAATTACCAAATAATTTTGAAAGGGAAAAGCTGAATATGAGCAAGTCCCTTCAAATGTTCAAGAAAACCTAGGAAAGCATCCTTTCCAGTTCTTTTGCTTCTGGATATTACTTTGTAGATATAATGAGTAAACATTTTCAAACTGAAATACAGTTCAAGCTGCTGGCTCCCCTTCTGTAGACAAGCAATACTTCAGTCATAATTTCTTGTTCTATTCTGAAATAAACACATTGTTTTGAATTTGCTCAATCAAGATATTTCTAAACTAACAGTTCACCACAGCTGGAGGATGGGAAAAACCTTCTCTCTTATTCCAGAACACAACTGCTTTCAGGAGACTGCAAATAAAGAGGTTTCAAGTGTAAATTAGGAGCTTTGATTATTATATACTTGGTTTATATAAAATATACATAAGGCAACAGGAATGTTGCAGATAAGAAAGGGTCTGGGGGTTTTATGTGTGTGGTTTTTGGTTTTTTAAATAGTAAATGACCAAGAGTGCCACATGGTGAGACTTCTGGGGAATAAAACCACAGTAGCATCAAAATCGTATAAAAGGTTTTTATTTAAATTATACGGATCAGCTTATCAGAACACTGTTAGCTCATCTGGAAGGTTTTTGACTGCTGTCTCTAAGATCAGAATTAACATAATGCATTGTAAATCCATTCTAGAGTCCCTTACTGATTTTTTTTTAAATTTTTTTTTATATATATATATATATTTATATATATATGGAGCTCAGGACCTTGCCCTTTTAACATCTGTTCTGATGAAGCACTGAAGTCTTATTAATTTGAAGGTTACCTGCAAGTCAGGATTTAAACTAAAAAGTTTTGCGTATCATTTCATGGAATTATGTATTTGTATATTTTACTCTAAAAACATTCCATACATTTAACTCAATGCTGAAGATTTTGACAACAATATTATTAGTTCCCATCATATATTATCAATCATATAAGGTAGATTAACTCATTTAGCTATAAATGAGTTAAAGAAGTATCTTCAGTGTTAGTTTTTTCATATAAATATAGCAGTCCTCTGTCTATTCTTCTGAGCTAATCTTCTAGGAATATGTTCCCCAATGCAAAATTTATAATGTAAGCTTTGAAATTGAAGGCACAAGTTTGAAACACCAATAGGCATCATATGACAAGACTGTCCAGAATTGATCCATCTTGTCATCAGAACCAGAAAACTGTAAGATGGATTTTACTAACATCTCCAAACTATGAAAATGGAAACTTCTAAAACCAGCAAGAAGCAGGACTGGGGGGAGAAAAAAAAAAAACAACAAAAAAACCACAAACAAAAAACCCCACCAAAAACCCCCAGAAGATTAGCATTAGTGGTTTGCATCATCATAGTCTAAAATTGAGCTGGCTTTTTACAAAATGTCCATGTCCCAGGCACAAAGTAGTCAGGTCTGTATTAGAATTTGAAATGTCAACACACAAAAAATCCAAAAGAAAAAGAAAGTGACCATTACTTTAGTGTACACAAAGTATTAAGTTATGTTTTAAATGACAGAGAGAACTTTTAAGATTTTTATGAACGCAATGTCATTTGGATGCAGTTAAGAGAAATATTGTAACTTACTAAAAAAGCCCCATCAAGTTAAACTAGACCAGTCAAGAAGCTACATAGGACAGGAACAAGTTGAACTCAAAGGCTGTGAATTTTACTGCGAATAATGCATTTGTACACAAGCCTTTTGAATAAAGAAACATGTAGTCATGTCCCAAAATTTCCTGCTGAAAAAAATAAGAGGAGAGACAATAACCTTAAAATTCTCATTTTATTTTAATTAAGGAAACAAACTTAATTTACAAAGAAAAATTAGTGGTGTTCTCCAACTTTTGTGCTTCCCTCAGAGGCAAATACTGTATATTCCTGCTTACTACATTTCCATTAAGTAAATATGAAAAACTTTTTGTACTCTACCAAACAAATTTAAGGGACCTTATTGGAATTCTTCAATAATACTATAGAAAAGTCACATTCACAGAGTTCTTGAAGATGATGTATTGAAATTGCAATTGAAAACTTTTCACCACAGTAACAATTATTTATTTATTTTGTTTTTAAATCTAGTTACCTTAACAATTCTAAACCTAATTTTTAAACTTCCCCAGCACACCAATTTTATCAGTTGCCCCAAAGGACTATGAACTGAGATCAAGGCACTACTAACTCTGAAACTTCTGTAAAGTGAGTCCAAAGCGCAGTATTTCTGAAAATCAGATTAAAGAGTTGCTGTGCAAAAACCCCAAGATCTGTGGAATACCTTTTTCATCCATAATGACATGATAGATTTTTTTTAAAAAATAGAAATTATCACACAAATAGGGTTGTGAGAACAGTGAGAAAGCAAGCAGCTGACAGTTCAGTAGCAAATATATGTTTTGATGGGGTTTTTTTTACAGACATGGGTAGAACCAAATTGTATAAATTATGAAGCTTTCCTATTTGCATCCTTTATGTCCTCAGGTTTGTTTGAATGCTTGGAAGGTTTATGCAGAGAAAGGCTGCATGACTGTCTCAGTGAGACTTAGTAACCTAAATAACTAATCAACTCTGTCTTTCCCACAGTTTGGAAGAAAGCTTATAGTAACTTCAGAAAACAAATCTAAGTCTTTCAGGGCAAAAAGCTCACCCTGAAAGACCATACTCTTTCTTTAGTCCTTCTCAAAGTAGATTCAAGAAGATTCAGCAACAACCTTAGCAGATTGATTTCTTCAATTATTTTCATTGTATGGCGAGTTTGGGGTTTTTTTTGTAATACTCATTGTGGAAGAAGACTTGCAAAAACACCAGTTCTAACAATTCCCAATTAGACCACAATCTCTTGAAGCAGCTGGGAGCTTTCTCCAGAGACACATACCAAGATCTAAACGCAAAGGCCATGGTATCAGAGCTGTATAAAATATGTGATGATCTTATCTCTGACTTAAAATTAAAGATCTAGGTAGTTCGGTCTACATGCATAGCCCCCGCTAGGTGTTTTGGA
Source organism: Pelecanus crispus (assembly GCF_030463565.1). Classification (NCBI taxonomy): domain Eukaryota; kingdom Metazoa; phylum Chordata; class Aves; order Pelecaniformes; family Pelecanidae; genus Pelecanus; species Pelecanus crispus. The sequence goes on along the minus strand of NC_134652.1, from coordinate 18,924,556 downwards.
GAGCAGTGGAGAAACCACGCCTCTCCCTTGTGCTTCCTCAGCTAAGACATTAAACCCTCCATAACTCTTTCCAGCCAATTGTGTCTGTTTAGAGCAGATTCTGCAGTTACTTCCTCTCACAACTATAGTTCTTGTCAACTTGTGTTATGCATGGCTCAGGAAACAGATAAATAGGATACAGAGCCTTTCACCTCTAGGTCATCAGTTCAAACGTAGCCCATGTTCACAGGGACCAAAAGTTGCTATCAATAGATGGCTTTTTAGACTCCTCAGTAAACCTCCATTCTATCTGCATAAACCAGTATGTATTCCAGCCCCAAAATCCTGCATTATCTTAAAAGGTGTCTGCCATGGAGAAAAGGAAACGGAATTCCAATCTTTATCCTAAAACAACTATCCCCCAGAAGTATAGAATATCCACACTTTCTTCTACCCTTCCTTTAAAGATTAGAAATTCATAGTGCAAGACTGTAAGACAATGGAATAATGAAAATATATTCTAAAAGGCTGCAAGCAGAAAAAGTCAAAAGAAGAGGTCTTTTTTTAAAAGACCAATGAAAGCTTTGCTGCATTAACAACCTCAGTGAAGGTTTATGAGAAAAATTATCTTTGCCTCAAATAAACATCCCTCGTTGTTTTTTTTAAGTGAGGGATTACAAATGCTCCTCTTTCTGACTCTTCCAGGAAAGCTTCACAGCAAAACTTAGGAAGGTCAGTTTTGAAATTCTTTGTACCTGCACGTATCAGCTATCAGGTCTCTGCACTGTCCTTGCTATTGCTCAATCACTTAGTGATAAAGGCCAGGATACACTCACTCTTTGGATTTGTTGCCTGCTAAGCCACAAGGAAATTACCATTCGAATTACCTGCAAGTTCCACAGGATACCCACCTCTAGGTTGTATTATAGGGAATTGTAAGTCATAGGCAAAGTAGTAACTGTAGTGTAGCTAATGAAAGAGATTTCTGAGCTGGAGCAGTAGCCTGCAGCAGAGTCTAAACCTTCTGCACTCCATGTGATTTCAAGGTATAGTACATCAAAACTATGGCATCTCCTCTCTCCCTTAGATCTTTTTATGGTATGACAACGACATGTCCAAACCCTTCAATTCAGTGTATCGTCCTTTGACTTTTAAGACTTCCTGTCTGGCAACTCCTTCCACAGGAAAATTCTCAGATCTGAATCTCTTAATAGAAATTTAGTTTTAAAGAGTACTGATGATTTCTTAGAAAGCACATCAGCCATCAGTGGACTCCACAAAACTACTAGTGAACATGGAGTCAAAATGCTAAAAGCCATCTGCAATTTTGTCTCACCTAAGTGATCTCTCCATGATGACATCAGGAACTGTAACGTCCCTTGCAGTTCTAAAACTGGGATGCTGCTTGTCTTGCCTGACAGAGCAAGGGAATGGTAGAATGCAGGCCTTGATCCCAGTGTTTCCATATTTTCAACACACTAAACATAGCACACTCTACGGACCACTTTGCAGACGGAAGCGGTGCGATTCACACAGCACACCCTGCAGTCTGTTCTCTGACCAGAGTAGCAAGGGCGCCAGACTGTTTACATCTTTCTGCTGAGCTGCTCCAAGAGCACTGCAACAACATGCTGCCAGCTACTCTAAGCAGATGTCGAACCAGTGTCCTGTTCAGAGGAAATAGTGTATAGCAGTCAAGCTGATAAGATCTACCACACTGCTTCACATTTAGCAAGTTTTGATTGCAGTAAGAGACAGCATAATGCCATAGCTATTATGTTATTCTTAAAGCTCTTATATTTCTGCAGAAGACCTCCCAGACAGCATGTGTGCACAGGTATCATGTAGCACATATACCACTGCTGAAGATGCATCAGATTTGCGGCAGTGCTGATTGATCCGATGTGTACGCTAGATCTGATGCATTTTGGACATGTCTGCACACAGGCTTTAGAGATGATTTACTCATACACAGTGGCCGTTGTTGAGGGTTTTCAGATGTTCAGCGGTATGGCAGGAGGTGTTGGCTAGCCAGACAACAGAAATCCAGACAAACAGTCCAAAAGTAAATCTAGATGACACAGTAGCCCTGTAGACACTTGACTATGCATAGCTAGTGCCAAATGGAAACAGTCAGGTCCAGACAGACTTGTTAGCAGGAGCTCCCTGCAGTGGTGCCAGGCACGCAAAGAGGCAATGACAATGATCATGAATCCATAAGGGAAGACAGAGCAATTGGTGTGACTGAGGTTGTATGAAAAGCAGGCAGGGATGAAGGTGGCAATGATGCTGTAGAAATCAGGAGGAAGAAAACAGCGGCAGTAGTATTCCTCGGGTGGGTGGGTGTGAGGTGCAAGGCAGCAGCATCAGCCCCGGCGGGACAGGATGACAGCTACGGGGGGCAGAGGCAGCCAAGCTGCCACAGAGAGAGAACTGGGGATACTGGGATTACAGCAGCAGAGAGTGGCACTCTGAGAAGATGGAAAAGTGAAGATACAACAGAGGAAGGAGCAACTGGTCACGTACCAGCTAGAAACCATTATTCTAGAAATTTATTTTTAATTACAATTTTAATTTGTTTTTAACAAGTCAATTTGTCACAGAGAGAGAAAAAACCAAACCACAATACGTTTTCTGCACTTCATTCTCATAGTCCCATATACACAAAAGATTAGCATAGAGATACCAGATAGGTCTAAAGAAAGGCATGTGGAGTGAAATGTTCCTTTTTCTTGGATTATGATTTTGATTTAAATACATTATGATATATTAATCAGGTATTAACGTACTCTGAAAGATCTTTACTCCCTAAGGATCTTATTGTTCTTGCTTCTTAAACTTTTTTAAGTATTAAAAAATAATACACTTTACTTCACACTTTATAATCATAATTTCACTGCATGTCATGCTTATTTAAGTAAGCATTATTTTTCATATCAATCGCTAAGCTTCTAAAAGTCTTTATATTTAATATAACATTTGTTCACTTACAATGACATTCCTGAAGCACAGACAAGGTGTTATGAAAAGAAGACTACACATACCAAGCTACAGAACTTGGAATATTTACTTCTCTACATTAGTGTTTGCTATTCTATCAGTTTACTTACAAATGTTGTATTTTACTCACAGAAATAAGTTCACTCACCTTTTTACATTCATCTGTTCTTTTAGTTTGCTGTACATTTCCAGCACTGCATAAAAACAAGCAGATTAACCCATGGATCTTACTGTGGCTTTAGTTAATCAAAGAGGAAAACATACTGTAAAGGACAAAATAAACTCTAGAAAAGGATACGCTAAACTTACCTTATTTAATTCCTACTGTAACATAAATCTGATAAAACTAGCAAAAAATACTCTAGAAAGCAACTAAGAAAAAAACCCTGAGCTCTTAACAGCTTTTAAACGAAAAAGAATTAAGATTAAACAAAACAGTAGACACTGTATCTATATCAAGCATATTCATTCACTTACTACATACCGTAACTTTATCTGCATTTCCAGTCTATGACCTGTCTCCATTAAATGGCAACAGTACCACCTACTGTACTCATAAGAAGTCGACAGCAAGACTTTACAAAGCAAAATTCTCTAATCTGTTTTACACCAATATCACAAACAGGATAAAACCCTTATAGAGCCGTGTGCAATCCTATTCTATTACCTTTCTGATACATCACTTAGAGCCCTTATGTTTTACGAAAAAAAAAAAAAAAAGCCTGTAATGACACAGAGCTAGAAGTACAATGTTGAAATAATCATTAGTATTTTCCCAAGAATTCAAACAGTAAAATCCACCCTCTTAAGCAACAAATTCATTGTTTATCATATTCAAAATATTACTTCATTTAAAGCTGTATGTGGCTACATTGTTTGCATCATTTGTATGTCTCACTGTCTTCTCAAAAAGTGGCATAATTGCTCTACGTCAAATATTATAAAAGACATGGAACTTACATGTTGACATCTTTTTAAAACCCATTAATTTTTTTATTAAACTGGATGTTACAGGACAACAACTTAAAAAATAAATTCTTTTCAGTTTTGGCTGTTGTGTAGTACTTTAATTTGCCATCATATTTAGCTACAGGTCACTCACCTGGAAGACACAACTGTAGTTTTTCCACAACTGTTGTAATATTCCGTTGCTGAACTCTGCATCGGATGATTTCCTCTGTTTGGGCTATCACCTTAGAGATTTAAAAAAAAAAAAAAAAAAAAAAAAAAGACAATAACAATTGAATTATGCAAATAAATTTAATCTGCTACAAATATTCATAATGCCCATATAGGAAGCACCATTTTCTCACCTCTTTCCCAGCATCCTGAAGCCTTCGGTTGGTATCAGTAACTTGGACCTTAAAAATAATTTCACCTTTGTTAGACAAATATGCATATATTGCCCTGATGTGACTGCTCACCCTTGTAATCAGATCATGCTTCATGAGAAACTTAGAACAAAGAAATGCAAATTCAAATTAACTCTACAGCTTGAACTTGAACTTTTGATCGCAAAGGGCTTTTGTTAACTTCAATTACTTATGACAGTTCTTTCTAACAGATTCTGTGGCAAACTTCTCAAATTTACTTGGGATTTTTGAACTTTCCTTGTTTCTGTAGGTCTGTCAAACAATTCAAATCATTGACCCAATTGACCACTGGTCCCTTTTTGATAACCTCAATGAGCTCTATGGGCCATTCATTGTCTGTAAGAAATGGTGATTGCATTTTATGGTAATTAAACATTCATACTTTGCTGAATGCAAACACCGGGTGGTTGATTAACATCAAACGTGGAAATCTCCAAACCACAGCAACATTTTAATGCTGCAGGTGCAGGCAAAGCTCGACCTCAGATTTTCCCACATAGTAAGTGACTCATTAGGTCATCATAATAAGGAAGCACATTCTAGTTTATTAAAAATCTCATTAATTTCTGAACAAAGATGCTCAATGACCTCATTGACGCTGTATTTGGTCTCTTGTTATCTGAATATCCTTTATATAATGCTCTTCTAATCATAACCTCTGATGAACTATGCTCATTCTGTCTGGTGTGCATATTTTGCTCTCAAAAGTGTAAAGAGAGCTAAAAGGGAGGGATCTCATGATTCACTATTCTGCGTTCTGATTTGGGAGTAAATCTTAGTTCTCATGAAAACTACTAACTCTACCTACTCTCCTACTCATTACAGAGTAAATAAAATGTATTTTTCATGCATAATTGCAGTATTTTTATTTTTCTAATCAAGAATTTAAATTTTTCTAAGGTCTGATATATAAATGCATAAGTAGAAAAAGACTTATGTAAGAAATACTGGCTTTACCATTTGTTGTTGTTTACCTTCTGAGAAAGCCTTTAAAAAGGGCAAAATAATTTTGGTAATGTTTTCTGAAAACATACATTAAAAAAAATAAAATCAGAATTAGATCTAATAAAATATTCAGCTTCGTAAATGTAAATTACTGGATCAGGCAACACAGCTCTAGTCACAAATCCTAAATAATCCACTTTTAAAAAATTGTTGCAAACATCAGAGTGTACGTGATAATCACTAAATTCTTATTCTTCAGTAAAAGAGCCAAGTTCCTTCTTTCAAATTCAACGATATATTCAATGGCATATAAAACTCTGAAAAACTTCCTTACCTTTAATTTTTCTGCATCAGCCCTAACTTTAAGAAGTTCTGTAATAGCATCCACAAAGCCCTGATGGTGAAAATTGCACATCTTTTCTATCTCCCTGTCATGGTTACGTATGCAGGCATCTAGTTTTTCCATAAACCTCTGATGTGCATTTGGTTGGTCATCATATACAGACCTGTTAAATACAAATAAGAAAATAAAAGTTTACTTTTTCCCCCAGTTAAAAACAGTATGCAAGGATCTTTATTGAAATCTCTCTCTCTCAAAAAAAAAAAAAAAAAAAAAAGCACACAAACTTGATGTTACGGTGGCATCATTTGTGATCCATTCCACCAAAATCAGCATTAAAAGAAAGAGATGGTGCAAAACTGAGAATTGAACCCAGCCCTTATGGCATTAATCCAGGTGCTTAACCAGTTACATCACGGTTGACCTGAGCCTCACTGGTCTGTTATTTATGCCCTAATGCTCAAATACGGGTACAAAAGAATCGGTTTCTCTGACCACCTCAAATAGCATGGATCGCTTTTCCATCAAATTCCACTCTTTGCTAAATATAAAGAAGTGCAAACATACAAATTTGCATTTCTGGTATTCCTAACATCAGAGTTATCCAACTAAATCAGGGTTGGATGCTTCCAGCCAGAACAGCCGGAGCACTGTGCGGCAGCAGCCAGACCCCTGGCGGAAGGCAATCCCCACTGCTCCCTGCCTCCTCCTGCCCGCGCTCAACGTCTCCTAAAGCAAAACCATGACGTGCACATGTCTAAGGCTGCTACCTCAGTGGGATCTAACTTTCAGGAATGGTTAGCATCAAGTCTTCCGGTTTATTTTACTAATTAGTTCAATAGTACACATATAAACCTCAAGCAGGAAACATGGCTCCAGGAGAAATTACCGGCGTAGCTTGTTGAGCCGCATCAGAAATAGAAAGCTGCGTGGAAAAATGCTCAAGCACGAGAGTGAGCAAAGGAGATGGGGGCAATTTAAAGCTTTAGACTTTAGTAGTGGAAGCAAGAAAGGAGGTATTACAGAGAACTGCACTGGAAATCAAAGGTATGAATTCTCCCAAAAAAGGAAAGGCAAAGGCAGTTCCAAAATTTCATTAATTAACTTGATATAGCAACAATAGCAAAGACAGGTAATTTTTGAAGCAGCTGTTCAGATAGAGTAAGAGCGACAATACAAGGATGATATAGTCATACATATACAAACATGTTTGTACTGCAAACAAGCAGCATTTGAAAAAGCAGGAGATCAAAAATCTTTAAATTGCTTTTTTTAGCCTCTAACTTCCTTTCATAATTACAAAGTGTTCTCCAGAAATCTGTAAGGAAAAGCTGCTTTAAAAAAAATTAAAATTTAAAAAATCTTAAGGGGGGGGGGGGGGGGGGGGGCTGAAGTTCCAATGGTCTCAATGTTGCTTGTAGAAGTACAGTCTTAAGTTCAAGACCCAGGCAACAGTCAGTCAAAGCCTCTAAAACTCTTGAGTAGAGAGAAAGTACTTCCCTACTAGCCTTCTTGGAGAAGTATGACTTCCCATATTCTTCAAGATCCTCTTTTCTAACCAGACAGCTGGGCTCTGCCAAGATCTGGGGTCATCACCACCTGTTCAACAAACCTACAGTTGAGTGTCTGAGAAGAACTTGACCTTTCAAGGAAGAAAAGGGTATAGAAGAGATTGAAAAGACTCTTGTAAGAAGATGCTTCATCCTTTTTGAGTTCCTTCGACCTTAGAGAATATACTCAGAGAAGCAACTGAAGTTAGAGAAATGAGAAAGGTAATAAGCTGTCTTGAAGAAAGCCAATATCTGATAGCCTGCTTGCTATAGATATTTACCTATTCAATACAATGTTCCTAGAATATCCCCCTTTTGCTTATGATTGACAGGAAAATCAGGCTATGGTACTGAAAGGCAATCTCCTTCCTCCCAATTGCACCAGGGGAAAATCCAAGGTTGTTGACGCATTACATGGTTTAGAAAGAGGAAGAAAAGCCCTCACCCTTTCTACCCATCACAGTTTGAAATGACAGCTGGAAGGAGCAAATGTGTGACAGTCAGACTCTCCTCTTGAGGCTCCTGTCGGACTGCCTGAAAGGGATCCCTCAAGGCTGCCCAGGACAACTGAGGTTTAAAGGGCTGAGTGACCCACACCTGCCAGTGGGAAACACTTGCTCCCAGAACCTGGTACTGGCTGGAGGGAGAAGCAGCAACCTGGCCTGGGAGGAAAGAAGGGTGCAAGACGCATAGTCAGCATTGTGAGCTCTCATTAGGCAACATAATGTTCTGTATCTGAGGACATGGGAGGAAGCATGTACATCATATCACTGCTACCTGTAAATAAATGGGGAAGGATTGAGAAAAAGGCTCAACAACTGATGTTGTAGTGCTCCAAAATATACAGTACAGGCTGGTTACATGAGTGCTGCTCCGTCTCTATAAGAGAAGGGTTAGCAATGTTGGAACCTATAGGGTGGTCATAAGAGGGACATCCACCTGTCTCCAGAGTACCGTTGCTCAAGAAGAAATAAAAAGATTAGGAGGACCAGAGGCATCATATAGTGCCTTCACAGATATGAGGCATGCAGCAGCTTCCCCTGAATGGGCTGGACTCACCATATATACTGCACTGGATGCTAAAGCGAAAATCAGCAAAAAGTTCCAATTTATTATTGCTTCCTTGAGCCTTTCATTTAAGGGTGGAAGGAGTCTCCAAGTTTAGGTCTCCTTCCAATGTTCTCAAAGGGAAGTGAGAAAGGAGTATCACTATCACAAAGACAGGAGACTTCCATCTATTGCTGTGAACTCGTAACTGTAAGTGGTGTAACATAACTGTAAGTGAAAACAGTAGTAAAACACAGTAGACCAAATATACTAAAATGAGAACAAGACTGTAAAAAGATGGTGCAAGAGGAACTCCATACTTGTGTTCATACCACCAAACTTTCTTTGGTGGTAGCAATGCACTGTTTTTTTGGACTTAGTTATTGCCTGATGATTTTGGGGTATCCAGTAGCTGCAGTTCAGCTTGGCTGTCTTGATACCTTTTTATCCATTTCAGATCTGCCAACACTGGCAGACATGCTGTTAAAATACCGAAAGAGGGAAATAGTTTGCAATCAGAAGATTTCTCTTTAAAATGTTATCAAACAATTCCAGACAACGCCAGAAATTCTGGAAGCACATATGATGTAGCATAGGCAATACAGTACTCACTGTTATAAGAATCAGTATTTATTATTTTTTTCTCAGTATTGAAGCTACTTACACTTCAGTTTAATGATGATAAACAAAGTACTGACTGATATTTCTCATGCGTACTATCGCAATATTTAATTCAAAATCATACAGGGAATAAATGTTTAAAATTGAGGAGGAAGAAATCAATACTGTGTATGTCCCAACACACTGCCTTAACCACAAGAGTAGCCTACCTCATTAAAATAAGAGTTACTACTTTATGTTCTATATTACACTGTTTTCTGCAGGGATACTAATAAAATGGTGATCTGTGATCTAAAACAGTATTTTGACAGATCCTTAAGATTCACTAGCAGTAGAAATTCCGTATTAATTACATATGTATATAGCTCCATCTTGTGGGAACAACAACAAATCAACCCTCTTCAGCACACTAGTGAAGAAACTCCTGAGACAGAACTGCTTACCATTATAGAAATAAATCATCACAGTATTTAAAAGAAATTCACACTTTGTATCACAACTCTCTGATCTAGGTGTGAAATAAGACGACAAACAAGTTTACTAACTCTCTTAAGACACCGTACTCTTAGGACATTACAGACATGCTATTTCAGAGGCTTCCGAAGGAAGTCTGTCCTAAAGCACTGGTCTTTTTGAAAGTGTACATCGAGAGCGCCACGCCATCTCTGGCCAAGGACAGAAGTTAGGCTTTTTCTCAAAACTGCAAACGCAACTGAGGTGATGCACACCTGATTTACCCACTATGGAACATGACACATAGTACAGCATGGTTCACTCCTGTTACTGAAGCTTCTTTTCCATACATACGTTTCAAAAATTACCTACATGTATCTAAACAAAGTAATTGCCACCTTTGAATAATTATCTGAAGGCGTACATTTCAACAGATTATGGCACTGCAAGCAATCCTGATAACAATTCTGCACTTTTGAGTTAAACTATCAGGCAGACAAATAACCATATTGCAGTACCTTGGAGAGAAACATGGAATCCTGAAAGCATCCTATAGCAAATTCTTTTAAATTACAAGACAAAATTAACAGACTTTACAACACACACATGCACACACACACGGAGATTTCTGTTGGGAAGAGAGCAAGGTAGTGGTAACCCTTCCAGATGCATTTCTTCAGGAGACTACTACTACATGCAACTATGCCTACCCTAAAAATCTGTCTCACTTTAAGTCGTTTCACAGATGTCAGTGGGAAGTGTCATAAAAAGGGGCAAACACACCTAGGCTATCAAGAAAACTTTTACATGTGTAATATATAGTTCTTTCATTTTGTTTACATTATACACTTCTGAATGAAGAACCCCAAGGATCCTCTTCAGCTTTATGGGCCCTATATTGGGTTCGCATGGCAAGGTTTCGGTAGCAGGGGGGCTACAGGGGTGGCTTCTGTGAGAACCTGCTAGAAGCTTACCCTAGACAGAGCCAATGCCAGCCGGCTCCAAGACGGACCCACCGCTGGCCAAGGCCAAGCCGCCAATCAGCAGCAGTGGTAGCACCTCCGGGATAACATATTTAAGAAACGGAGCCGGGGGGGAAACCAAACTGCACGACTGCAGCTGGAGAGAAGAGTGAGAACTTAGGAGAGGAGCAACTCTGCAGACACCAAGGTCAGTGAAGAAGGAGGGGAGGAGGTGCTCCAGGCACCGGAGCAGAGATTCCCCTGCAGCCCGCGGTGAAGACCCTGGGGAGGCAGCTGTGCCCCTGCAGCTCATGGAGGTATCCACCTCCAGATATCCACCTGCAGCCCGGGGAGGACCCCATGCCAGAGCATGTGGATGTGCCTGAAGGAGGCTGTGATCCCGTGGGAAGCCCATGCTGGAGCAGGCTCCTGGCAGGACCTGTGGCTCCATGGAGAGAGGAGCCCACGCTGGAGCAGGTTTGCTGGCAGGACTTGTGACCCCGTGGGGGAAGTTTGTGGAGGACTGTCTCCCATGGGAGGGACCCCACGCTGGAGCAGGGGAGGAATGTGAGGAGTCCCCCCCTGAGGAGGAAGGAGCAGCAGAGACAGCGTGTGATGAACTGAGCGTGTGATGAACTGACTGCAAACCCCATTCCCCGTCCCCCTGTGCTGCTGGGCGGGAGGAGGTAGAGAAAATCAGGAGTGAAGTTGAGCCCGGGAAGAAGGGAGGGGTGGGGGGAAGGTGTTTTAAGATTCAGATTTTATTTCTCATTATCCTGCTCCGATTTGACTAGTAATAAATTACACTGATTTTCCCCAAGTCGAGTCTGTTTTGCCCGCGATGGTAATTGCTGAGTGATTTCTCCCTGTCCTTATCTGGACCCACGAGCTTTTCGTTACATCTTTTTCTCTCCCCTGTCCAGCTGAGGAGGGGAGTGATAAAGCAGCTTTGGTGGGCACCTGGCATCCAGCCAGGGTCAGCCCACCACAGGCCCCCAGTGATCTGAAATACAGCACAAATCTGAACTGAGCAAAACTGAAAGACATGGTCAGTTTGTATTACAATTGCTTTCAACCCGTGATATATACAGCTATAGGAACCTATAGATAACTAGTGGTTGATTCACACCATGAACCTCTGAAGAGTAAGCTTTTTCTCAGTATGAGTCTTCAAACTGGAAAAAAAAAAGAGAAAATCACTGATGTCGGAGACAGAAGTTTGTTACTTGATTTTGGCACAAAAAAAACCCCAAACCCTCGCAACATACCATCTTAATTTTCAATATGGAATGAGAGAACATTAACTTGAGAGATGAGTTAGACATCAATATTGCGAATCAGTGGCAGGGCAGGTACTATTTTCATTCCTGATTGATGGGGCGAGTAGGGCACCCATGAAGAACAGGAGCAGAGCTGAAGGATTTTTCTGGTAATGTGTAGCAGGTTATTTGTTTATATTTCCCAGAACTCTGCATATAGACACAAAGACTTTTTTTTCTGAGTCATCCCAACAACTGGATGATATGAGTCATATTAATGTCAGTCTAGGTAAATACAAGGTAGTGCAGAAAGTACTTGAAAGAGGAAAAAAGAGAACTAGGAATAGTCAGAGACAGCTTAACCTAGAGAAAGACATCTCAGTCACTGGCTCAATTTTATTGCAATAGGGATATTCTTCCCTTGATCTTTTCTTACCAGCTGAGCTGAAGGGAGAAAGACAAGCATAAACAGATTTGAATTCAGATCTCAACAAAAAATGAAGGAGAATTTTCAGATATGCAACCATTTTCCAACTGAAGAAAATCAAACAAGGTTACTTTATACCATAAAAAACCTCCCTAAAATTTTTATTTTCAAAACTGAGACACAGTATGAAAAATATGTATTTAATAGGTCTTACTGACAATTTTTTTGTGTTTACATGCAAGAATCTATTGAAGCACCAGAGGGCACCATTCTATGCACAAAAATACCAGCAGTTGAGGAAGCAAAAAGGCTAATCTCCAGAGAGCTAAAATTCAGCCAAGAATCGTAAAACCTAACCTGCCATGAATTCCACCTGACACTTTACAAAATAATAATAATTTTTTTAAAAAATCAATTATCCTCAAATCATCTGATCCATTCTATAACAACTCCACACATATGCATTATCACTCTAAGCCACTATCACAGATGTCTTCACAAATGGTTACAGTACAGCTTCAAAAATATATTTCTGCTATGATTTCATAGAAATATTATCTGTGCATGCAACCAGAACACATGTAATCAAACACTTGAGTGCAAATGAGATTAAAAGAGGATCAGCATTTCACTAAGGAGGAGGGAAATAAAAAGTTACAGGCCAAAAAAAAAAAAATCATAAGCCCAGAAATTAATTTAATATATTGCCCAGACTACTGGAAAGGTAGGCAAAGAAAGTGCATATAGGTTATTAAGTGTAAAAGGAAAGGATCCTGAAAATATTTTTTGAGAGTCCAGCAAACACCCCAAATTTGCTTTTTCCCTCCTCATCCCCAGTCTTCACATCTATGTCATCTTCCCACTAGAAAATGAGAATAATCAGAAACCTGAATACAGCTTCCACTGTAATCTACTTGGTGAGTGTTTAGCATGGAAGAATAATCAGAATGAGAACTAAAGTAATTTTGCCCCTTATATCTATGGCAATAGCTGTAACTTTTCAATGGTAAGCAGAACTGCTCAGGTACTCAGGCTTCAGGTAAAAATTAACTTGAAGAGTTTATTTTATTAAAAATAAAAGCTCCGTACTTTCATAAGAAAATAATGATTCAGAAGAGAATATGAATTCCTGCTTGGTGATAAATAACTCTGTCAGTTAAAAATCATTACTAAAATGGTCTACTAGATAAAGGAAAAAAAATAGTATTTAACAAATCCCTTTTGGGTTTTAAAAAAATCTATTATTTCTTGAAGGTTTTGGGATTTGGGGTTTTTTGTGTGTGTTTAGTTTTTTAAATGGGCAATGATTTGATTTTTAATTGCAACCCGTATTCAGGAGAAACATCTCTAAGCTTATGGAGCATTACTGTAAATTTTTAGGGTGAACAATTCTCTTTCTAGTAATCATTTACAATAATAGGTTCTAACAACAACAAAGACTCTTAAAACAGATGATCTATTTGAAAAATAGCAAAAAAGAATTGTCACAAAATATAGAAAAAATACTGATCTCTTTAGAGGACTCCTCACTAAGGACTTGCCCCCTTCCACCATTTTCACACACACCCAGCCCATCCAGTTCGGTCCCATTTCAAGGACAAATTGCAGGTTCCCCACCCCTGCCTACATTGCCACAAAGTCTTTCATTTCCTGATTACACAAGACATATGAAGCAATTAAAAACTCTCTACACACATTCCTTTCGGGGTACTGATAACCACTTAGTAAGTGCCAATCAGGTGACAATGATGGGAATTACACATATCTGCACAACAGCTGTACAAGTTTGACATGGAACGTAAGCCTGACCATGCAACTTCTGAACTGTAAGGGATGCAGGAGAAAAAGATTCATTTGTAGAGCTTCAGATTTAGCATTGTCGGGGAAAAAAAAAAATTTTAGCTGATCACTTTGATCAGTTATACCAAGTCGCAAAAGAAGAAACTCAGACATACAATTTTTATTCCATTTTTCAAAGTAATACTTAAAGCAAAACAAAACACACACAAATAAAGCCAACTCTCAAATGAAGAAACTGTGCTTGTGGAAAATCGTGGGTTTAGAATTCATATCTTGCTACCAAAGCCAATTTTGTACTGAGGCTAGAGATGCTCTCAACTAACTCCCACACACACTCTGCAAGAAGTGGCCCAGTAGATGTTTGTTCTCTCCGTTTCTCATTTGATTTAAAAAAAAAAAAAAACAACAACAAAACAAAAGACCGAGAAAGATTAAATAAAATTATAAAAGGAGATTTACAATTCAAATTTGCATGATGAGTTCAGTGGGATCAATGCAAGCACAAAACACTGACCATGCAAATTAAGATTCTGCCCTTAAAACAGACCTGTCATTGTGACTATAACCATGGCATCCCTAACCACGATACTGTATCACACACTCCATTTAAGCTGCAATTTCACAGGAAACACTGCAGAAACTTCCTTTGTCCTACAATATACAAAGATATTTTCTGTTTACACAAACTGCAAACTTTGTAGGGATTTTTCCATGGAGTAATTTCATATAGGTTGCTGCGTACACCCTAAAAAGCTTTATAAAATAATGTCCAGGTGTTTCCTGTAATTCAACTGGAGTTATGGTAATAAGCACATTTCTTAAAACCTAAGCCGCCTTTCTATGCCAGGCACTACCTAGGGTCCAGTTCTGCCATCCTTATTCATAATTACATCTCGCCGCTCTATTTAAAAGACCACATTACATGCCAGAAAAACGTAGAACTCAAGCTATGGCCTAATCAGAGAAAAGATTTTATTAATCTTAGTTTAGCTGTTATGCTTTACTTGCCTGGTTTTCCTGGATGTGCAATTTCTGTGAATTGTTCTCACTAATAGTATCCTGTTTCTATGAGCAGGAAAGGGCCGAGTACAGTTTGTTAGTTAACATTACTTCCTATAAGCAGGGTCCATATTCTGTAGTAGCAGCACTACAGCCATCATTGTTCATGCTGGATAAGCAATGGATCACGCTGATGGCTGTTAATGGACATCCTCTGCAGCGAAACATGAACTGATAATCAGCAAACCCAGATTTGCAATAGACTTCCTCCTTCCTGTTTTTACACTGCTGACCAAGGAGATGCCTCTTCCTGCTAAGCCTTTGTGCGACTTACTGATGTATGAAGCAAGAAACTGAAAAACAAGTGCTGCACTACTATTTTTTTTTCTAATTTTGTGTTGTAATAGCAGAGAAAAAAGATAGCAAAGAAAACACTAGCTTCGCTCACTTTAGTACTAGCTATCACCACGTAACCAAATGCCAAGTTTGGCCATCTGTTTCATATACCTAAAAGGCTACAGTGGACGTAGTTGGAACCTATGTTATTTCATAGAAAATAAAATAAGAAAATGAAGTCCACATAGCAATATTCTTATCTTCCCTTAATATTTCCACAGACTTTAACATACCTTGTTCCACTTTAGGAGCAATGGATTCATCCATAAATGAAATTGTGAACTTCTGACGGTTTTTTTTAAAGATTTCATCAGATTTCTATTACATATATCCCAGAAATAACTAGCCATCTATTACAACCTATAGCTAATCTGTCGTCTTTATCTGGGGCACTTTAGACATAATCTTCAAGATAAATATGTACCAATCATTTTGGTAGAGCCTTCATGAGACATATGAAATAGAACAGAGCATTCAATGTCACTAAGGTCTAAGTTACTTATTTCAACAGGCTTTGAATACCAACACTACACAGCGGTAAATATATTATTTTAGAAATCAAGACATCCCAGATTAAATAAAATATCCAATAATTAAAAAGTTTCAAAACCAAAAGAATTAAGAATTTATTCTATTCAATACAGATCAAACCAGCAAATTCTTTGATGTGTCACATTCCTCTGCAAACATATAACCAAAGCATATATTATCCAGCAATTTTATATTATTGATTTTTGTTAACTCTGTGAGCTCACACAGCCTATACATAGGCTGTTTTTAATTCAAAAGGAGGTAGCACACATTGGCTACCTGATTATAGTTTCCTAACTGTATGAAACAAAACAGAACTAACATACAGTATAAAACAATGTCAACTACATTGCTTTTATGTTGAAATTAACTAAAAACAAAACTCGGAAGAAAATGCTGCCTCGCTGAAATCAATGGGGTAGAGATCCTTCAAAGTCACTCTATGCATACAAAGTGTGCAAACTGTGAAAGTCCCAGTGAGAGCTGCTACCAACACAAACATCTAAGTGCCTGTAATAGAAAGGAGAGTGTATTAAAATTGAAGTATGTGATACTTGAATGTTTAAACACTTCTTTTTGAAGTTGAAATGTCTCAAAAGTATCCCCCTAGGTACACATACTACGGTACATGCATTATTAATTTTGTATTACTCTGATTCATGGGAGAATTGCAAGTTATGCTCACTCCAGTTTTGCAAGCAAGTCATTTTCTCTGAGACATAGTGAAAATCCCACCTTTCTCATGCTATATCAAAAAAAAAAAAAAAAAAAAAAAAAAAAAAAAAAAAAAAAAGAGTCCCAGCCCTCTCTGCAGGTCCCTAGTGCAGAACTTTTCAAAGACATCTTTTAGGTCCTCTCTGTCAAACCCCAAGTATTTCCATCAAGGCTGATGCACTCTAAAACCTGCTTCTCTCCTTCTTAATACCTCCATCAGTGATTAAGTTCCCTACTAGTTTGGCATTACTGGCAAAGGTTGAGGTACAGGAAGGGCTTCAGCCAGGCTCCAGGAGAGATCGTTAACTCCTTCCTGCATAGGACACCATTTGTCAGGCATATAAATAATTCCTTAGTAGACATGGACAAGATGAGGAAGAGACGCATTGTTGAGCATACTTTATGCTAAACATCAAATTGAACATGATGTCATTGTTTTACCAAGGTCTGCGGTGACAGGGATTAGGTTTGGGCATTTCAACCATTGCCAGGTAATAGCCAGAAACACTGGCAACAGCTAGATTTTGTAACTAGCCATAGCAAGCCCTTCAGTAAGATAAAATCTAATGAGATAACTTGATGCTGATGCAAAGCTAGGTTGATGTTTTTGAACGAGTTAGTACTTAATAGTTTACTACAACCCATAGAAATAGTTTCCTATTTGCGAACCTATTCCTGGCATTATCTTAGAAGCATTATTTAAGAAATATCAATCCTCATAGATTTTTATGAGCTCATTTTAGTAGTATAATCCATAAAATGCAACATGACAAAACTCGCTTAACTGCAGTTGCTGTCATTTCAGCCTTGTATGTGCAAACTCTCTAGCACTTACAGGTCAAAAACAGGCTTATATTTAATTGAATTATGCTAAGGCTCCTCAGGCAGACATCTGTATTGAGGAAAGTGCAAAGTCTCAGAGCAATGGTTCAGCAACACATAGAGAAAGCCAGAGTACAGCGTATGCTGTTGGCTTCCCCAAAAAATCTGCAAGAAAGTCAGTACCCACGTGACTGGCATTTGTGAAGGATGTAAAATTATGCATTTCCTATGCATATGGCAGGTCCAAAATCTGGGTCAACAGACACTAAATAAAATCAGCTTGAGGAATAAGTCAATGAAGAAATGACATGAATAAGAATTGGCTTTCCTGAATTTAACTGATGTAACAGTGAATAAGCCATTCATATGATGAGAAGGTTAAATTTAGATGACACACAATGACACAAACTGCATGAACCACCTATCAAGTACATTATTCTGGATCTATCTGCAGATGATCCCTCTCTTTTAAAAGCTTGAATATATTTTGAAACATGTTTCCTAAACATGGGAACAATTTCAAGCTCTTTGGTAATGCTTGTGAAATTGGAGAGAGCTATTTCAGAAGTATTCTTCACATAGGTTACTAGTTAGGTTAAAGCTTCACTTGGCAGTTGTCCATTTGGAAAACACTGCAAGAACTGAGTCAGAAGCTGATGCATGAACACCTAAAAAGATCAAGATAACCTGATTTGCAGATACATATTTCATGACAAACTTAATCAGCATTGAACCTAAAGATTTTTTGCATAGCAGAAAAATGCAATGCAGGTATGATTATCCACAGTTTCAGGAGTAGTATGTTGAAACTTGCAGGAATGGAAGCAAATCCTCACCTTCTTCTAAAATATTTTTTGCCACCAATGGCAAATCTGCCTTAAATATCAGGCTAGCCCACAGAAAAATCAGAACTGCAGTTCTGCCACTGAATAAATAAATGCCAGATTAATCAGTCTACAGCATGCACTCTTCTTATGCTGTTTTGACTCTATGTAATGGACTAGTGAGAAAAAAACCATTGCTCCTTCCTAACAATATACACGGTGATAGACCTGCTCACAGAGCCAGTTGCTTTATCTGACTGTTGCCTTTCAACTTAACACTCGGAATATCAAATCCTGCACCAAGTAACAAAACCTGCAACCAACACTACAAGCCAGCCACCGGTTTTTCGGGATACACTGTTCTCAGTCAGCAGGCCATTCTCCTTACTCTGTAGCAACCCAGTTGCAAAACAGGAGCTAGCTATCATAATAAAGATAAACTGATATTTAAATATACAATCAAAGTACACTCTGTGACCTCATCCAAAAAAGACCACAGCTAACACACAAGGAATTTCTAGTTCCTTTGGGCTACTTTGTAACTTCAGTTTGAAAGGGAACCAGGAATGAAACACATTAACTTGAAAACTGAGCAGGGCTTGAAGACAGACCGTTAATGAAGATACAGACTACTGATTTTCAAACCATAAAAATAGCTTACAATGTTGTAAAACATTATCATACTATTTGAAATTGAAATACATGACCAAATAATTTCAATTCTGATTCAAAGCATTGGTTGATCATCTCAGAGTCCTCTTATGTTTGCTCTGTATTTAAAACGAGACTAAGCTATAGACAAAAGTGTGAACTGCTGGCTCAGAATCCAAAACCAAAATAACAAAAACACAGAAAAATGCCTTTAGACAATCATACCTGACAAGTAAGACCACAGGGCAAAAATGGAGGGCAACCACATTTTGTCATTGGATAAGCACATCACAAATCCCAACAGCCCATCCGCACAAAAAAAAGTGCTCAGAAAAAGTACTTCCCAGCCTGCAACTGTGTTAATGCTGTACTATCTTCCCACTTCTAGAGAAGTCATTCATACTGCCTATGCTACTGCTTACTAACTATTCCGCTAAGGACACCGAATCATATAACTAAATCATGCCTGCTAGTAATAATAGCATATACTTTCACTAAAACAAGTTACATTGAGCCTTCAGAGCATCCTGTCATACTCCAAAAGGTATTTTAGGCGCTTTGTTCACTTGGCTTTGGACAGGCCCCCTCAACGGACACAGGAATATCTCCAAAATACAAATTATGGCCCCTGGTTTGGGCAAAGCACCTGCAGTTGCAAAGGGTACCACAACTGAGTAAAAGCAGCAGAATTAGACTCTCACTTCATATTTCTACCTCTAATTTTCTTAGAAACCTTGATCAGGAAAGGACAAAACAGTCTTGCTTGGACCACTATTGCTACCTTCGCTTCCTCAGTTTATGCCTCTAGCAATGCCTCACTGAAGCATGCCTTTTACCTTCAGCTTTTCTGCAACACAAGGACAGAAGTTCAGAATGAACAGTTACCAATCACTTCTAACACTTCACCCATACTCATTTATGAGGCTCACAACAAATCTGCAGCCTACCTCCAAACCCTGTTCAGCCTAAATGAGAAAAAAAGCAGCACCATGCAGAAGTGATTTTGTTTTGCAGCTGGGTGGCTCAGTACTGCTTTTTCCCGTGCAATGCAGTCCTAGGTCAGTGGAAGGTCACCGCAGCATATTGCGGCATCAACAGAAACGCATCAACCTAACAGCCTTTGGTGGTGTGATTCCTGTAGCCAGAGACAACATGCCAGTGTGATGTCTTCCTAGGAGGCTCTCCAATAACTCTGCAAAGGAGTTTCATGGCCAGCACAACTTACAGCAACCTAGAAGATGCTCTAACATCTACCAGGCAACAGCTTGGCGATGACAGATTTCAGGAGCAGAGGAACAGAGAAGTTGCTTAAAACCATTTTTACACTGACTTTTGAGGAGCACTTTCTGAGCTGCAATTGTGGGTCAAAGCCACACAGTACATCCCACTTACAGACACATCAATAGACATAGCACCTCCTTGTCAACCTCGCCTTAGCTATGACACTGCCATCATCGATCCCCCCATAAATTTTAAATTTGATTTTACTTTTGTATTAGTTGCTTAGTCAACTGATTGTGGGCACAGAGGTACTCCTCTGACAGGCTGTGCCTGGGGATCACAGAACACTGCAGACTCAGTGATGCGAAGCTCATGAGATGAAGCGTTCAGAAAAAGTCTACCGTATGCTTACACAATACATTGCCAAGCTGGAGTTTAAGAGTCAATTCATTTATTTTTAAAAAAGGGCTTTGAAATATTACATATTACCACAAGCTCAAAGAGACTCATAAGTATAGTATACCAGGACACCGGCAGAACATCATCTTCTACTCTGTTGAGCTCTACTTTGACCTATTTTGACCAACACAAAACTAACTAACCAGCAGATAAGGTCAATTATTTTCTTCTTAATAAAATTCATCTTATTAATTACCCTGGCATGTCCAACAGAGTATTCAAGAAGTGCGAAGACACTCTTAAAAATTGACTCTTGAAATTCTCTTAATATGTATTTATATGGAGTTCAGTGAGGGCCTGAAAGTTTGTTGTTATTAACTTTTTAATATATTTATCTTTTTTTTGGAGAGGGATATGGGAATTGCCTTTCTTTCTTTTTGCCTTTTCCCTTTTCCTTTACAAAGATTAGAAATGCACTGACAACTCTCCCTGGTTTTGCAAAGCCCAACAGTATGTATATAACATGAATTATAAGATATTAACACATTATATAAAAAGGTGAGAGTGACGAGCCTTTAACAGGTGTTGTCATTAATCTCATTTAGTTAGCCATTAAAGCTAGAAAGATGTTGATAAAAGTTTCACAGTCTGCTGAAAAAAAAATTAATCCTGGCCTGCTATATACACAGTCTGCCTATTTAATGAAAGGCATGTTATACAGTTGATTTAAGTCTCATTCATAATGATTCAGTGTCTGTCACTAAATTTAGAGATGCAAGTTAAATACCAGCAATTTTAAATCAAGAAATTCATCCACTTAAAATTTAAAAAGAAAACTAATCAAACACAATCTCTTCATTTTCTATTTCTTGAGATGCAGAGCAATCTTTAGGAGCTAACTTACTCTCCTAAATAGTAAATAAACCCAATTGTACTAGCTATACCTTGATTCCTCCTATAAAGGACCTGCGTTTCACATTCCTATACATGGGTGGATCTCAGCACTAGAAAATCACCTGCAGGATCAGTCTATATGTTGTTTCTTATCTGTAAATTACATACAAAAATGTTGTATATCAATCTATGCTATTATTTTTTTTATATCATAAGCGCAAGTGCTGCCACTCTTCTAGTGGGGTAGGAAACAGCAGCCTGGCAGAGACAGCCATACCAAACTAGCAAACAAAACACTGAAGAAAAACAAGAGCAGAAATGTGTTTCCATGGAATCTACATACAGCCTACAAAAAAAATTACGCTTCCTTTG
The DNA here is from genome assembly GCF_030463565.1 of Pelecanus crispus. Taxonomy (NCBI): domain Eukaryota; kingdom Metazoa; phylum Chordata; class Aves; order Pelecaniformes; family Pelecanidae; genus Pelecanus; species Pelecanus crispus. Next base: position 18,902,977 of record NC_134652.1, on the reverse strand, counting down.
TGAAGCATGGATGCATTAGGCAGATATTAAGATCTCGATATGAACAATTAAGGATAAGTCGGATCTTGCATATCCTACGATCTTCAGCATTTAGTGTTACCTCATGCTACTTATCCAAACCGCTCACCTCAAGCCCCTTCTTTTGTTCTGCTATTTCAGTAGGTATGTTGGTACTTTATCTCATACCATGATGCTATAAATATTGCCCCAGCATTACAGACCACAGATTACAAAAACAGTCCATTTCACGTAATGAAATGAATGTAATTTCAGTCATTACATAAGACAACTGGCATCAATGGCTTCCACGACTGGAAACGGATCACTTTATGCTGTAGCCTTATATGGAACCACACATAGAATTACTCAACTCATTTCTTTGATTTATATTGTTTAGCAAGTAAAACCTTGATCTGGTGCAGAAAATAATGCTCCATTTCACGTTCACCGCTTTTGTTCATTGAAATAGATCTTGAAATGAGATGTGGGATTTTACACTTTTCAGTTTCACACAGCGATTCACAAATTTTAATGGGTACAGCTGAACAGATAGCTACAGTTTTGATTTTAATCATCGCTGTTCTTATAAAGTAGCAGCATATTTCTGTGATGTTGGCTGGACTTCTTTCAAAACACTCAGCCAGGTGTAACCATTCTTTAGCCTCATTTTTTTTTTTATTTGTAAATGAACACTAGAAGTTAAATCAGACCAACAGGCACGCACTTCTTTTCCAAAAATTCTGAAAGTCAGCAATGCAAAACTCCCCTTCTGAAAAGTCAATAAGATAACAAGATAGATAAGATAGATGAGACACAAATAAAAAAAGGACAGGACCATGCAAAGAAATTAGGAAACTAAACATTCTTATTTATAAAAACTTTGACCCATTTTAAATGTTTAATGTGACTAAGAGATTCATATCGTCCCATCCCCCTTTTACATCCCTCCCTCATCCACACTTGTCATTCCCAAACATGCCTTCTTCCACTGTGCAGCCTAATTCTCTGTATGTCCTTTACATAGGTTCCTCTGATATAAGCTCTATACTGGAGATGGCAGCAAAACTGCAATTATATTCAATATTTTGTTGCTAATTTTTTTTGTTTTGGTGTGTTTTTTGCAGACATCAGTTCCAACCTGCCTGGGCTTGTTAGCTGAAACATGGCTAAACTGCCTCCAGGGACAACTCAAGTCTGAAAGCATCTCAGCTACTTTCTCTCAACCTGAGCTCACGAACTCTCACAGGTGAAGCTCCTCGTGATGCTCAGCTTCAACACTTCCACACTGTATTCCCAATACTGGCTGTGTTTAAGGAATAGTAAGGGGAGATCAGAGCACAGTTTGCTCCGAGCTGGCCTCTAAGACCAGGCTGACCCCACAAGCAGCCCCTGGGTGATTTGGGCTCTTTGAGGACTGATTAGCCCCAGCCTGGCACAAAGCCTCAGACTGCCACCTCCCACACAGCCCTCAGCGCTGGGGGACCCACTGCAGACACATGCAGCCAACCACAAAATCATTCACTGCAAAGTGCAAAAAGACCCATTTCACGTGCAATGCGCATTTCTCTTCCACCAGTACTCGGCCCCGGGTTCCCCATCCACGTACCCCGTGTTCACCCCTCCTCAGCCCTGCCCACGCTCTCCAGCAGGCACCATCCCCTTTCGGGGACAGCCAGCAGCACCGTGCTCACCGCCCTGCGGCATGCTGCCACACAACCCGCTTCTTCCAGTTCCCTGCACCCAGGTTCCCCATACCTTCCCGAAGAGATAATGTGCAAATTCGCAGTTCTTTCTTCCCAGTTTGGGTAGCATCCGTGCTCTCTCACTTCTTTCAGATGTCTCTAATCAGGGAAGCACCAGCACAGCTCCAGGATGAAGATCCCCTTTCCCCCTGCGCCCCCTCCGTACCCCGACTCACTCCCTCCAGGCCCTGTCCTTCTCTCCCCCGCTCAAACTGAAGAGCACTGACATGCTCCTCTCCAACAGGAAAGATTAAGCAAAACCTTTTCTTCAACATACAGGCTACGCCATTTAGCGCTATGTGGATTCGGAGGGAAAAGAAAAAAAAAAAAAACCACAAAACCCACCACAACATTGAAGTCACGGCGTCTCAGGAATGCTCTGAACACTGTCACGCTCCCAGAGGGAACCTGACCGGGCAGGAGATTTCAGGCTGCATTAGGAAAGGTTGCGCACAGAGGAGCCCTGCAGTTACCGATGCAAACACCCACCCGCAATACGGTTCCCGTCCCGTTCTCAGCACAGACCGGGGGTACCGGCACACGCCAGGGAGATGCCCCGTGTCCCAGCGCGGGGCAGGAGCCCTCCCTGCCCGGGCGCCGCGGAGGCCGCCACCGGGTTACGGCGGGCCCAGCCCCGCCGCCCCGTCCCGAGGCCCCGCGCCGGCCCCGCCGCGCCCGGCCCCGCCGGAAGCCGGGCAGCGCCCCGCTTCCCCGCACACAATGACAGAGGGAGGCCAGCCCGGCGGCCGGGGCACGGCCGCAGCCTCCGCTCGGCCGCCGGCCCGGGGGTGACAGCCGCCCGCGGCCGCGCCGGCCCCGCTCCCTGCCCGCACCGCGGCGGCCCCTTCTCCCTCCGCCGCCCTGGCGGGGGCCGGGGCGCGGCGCCCCCGCAGGGCCCGGGACGGGAGGCGGCGGTCGGGCCTCCGCAGGGCGCCCCCGGGGGGCTGCGCGTCCCCCCCGGGCCCGGAGCGGCTGCTCCCGCCGGAGGCGCTGCGGGCGGCCCCGCGGTGTCTCTGGGGAGGAGCTGTCAGAAAGCGCGGCCGGGCCGGGCCGGGCCGCGGCTCCCCGGGCGGGCAGTGCGGGGCGGAGGACCCTCGCCCGCCGTTGGCGCCGCGGCCCCCGCCGCCCCTCACCTCAGGGTGGGTCCCACGCAGGCCGTGTCGGTGCTCTCGATCTCCTGCAGGATCCGATCATGCTCGGGGAGACTCTCCGCCATCTTGGATGGGAGGGACCCGGCGGCCGCGCCGCTGCGGGAGGCGCCGGGGAGGGCCCGAGGGCGGAGGCGGCCGCGGAGCCGGGCGAGGGGCAGCGGCAGCCGCCGGGGAGGGCTTCGCGGCGCCGAGCGGGGCAGGCGGCCCCGGCGGGGGCGAGGAGGGAGGGGAAGGGGCGGGCGAGGAGGAGCAGGTCGCACCGGGCCGCGCCCGCCCGGTTCGCCCCAGCGCGGCGCTGCCCCGCGGCCCGTGTCGGGGGAAGGGCAGCGCCGCGGGCGCCCTGGGAGTCCGGCAAAGCCCCTCCGTCCCCTGGGCATCTCCGGGGGAGAGCGCGGGCAGCTGCCCCTGCCTGCCGTCTGCCCGCTGCTGCTCTTCTGTGACAGAAGAGGGACACCCAAAACCCGACCCCGCTGCCGGCTACCCCACGGACGGACCAGCTGCCCTTCCCGCGCTGCAGAGACGCCTTGAAAGGCTTATAGGGTCAAACCCGGCCTTTTCCTCTGGGCTAGTTCTGGGTTGTTTCTTGGGGTGGTTTGGTTTTTCTTTAAATCCGTTTGTTTTGCTTTTAGCTGCCCCGCTCAGGCGCAGGCGGCCGTGCCAGGCCCGGCGGGGCGGAGCGCGCTGCCGGCGGCACCGGGCCGTCCGCGGCCAAGTTCGGTCACCGGCTTGTTTCCTTCCTGTCTTGAGGTGATAGTAAGTCGGGGGTCGGGGTAAAAATAGCACAACCAAAAGCACCTTTGTGTGCGTTGGCTTGCTGCGTTTCGCTAGAAACTGGCGTTTGTTTCCTCGTGCCCTCGAGCGTGCGTACAGCAAAGCTTCATTTTTCAATAAAGGAGGAATAGCCCATGTTCTGTTTAAATGATGCACTTTGTGGTTTGTGGCCAAAGATGAGCTAGTCCTTGAGTTCTGCATGCTCGGGAGGCAGGATACACCTGCTTTCCGGGCAAAGTTATCTGCGCGCGAGTGAAAGCCAACGTAAAGAAATGGGCCTGAACTGCAAACCTTCAGGGTGTCGCGAGGCTGCTTTTCCAGTGAGGAACTGGCAGCAGTTTGCAACTGTGAATGCATCAAAGTCTAGACACCAGCCAGCTACAATTGCGTTTGGCACCTCTCCACTTACCGTAATCAAACTCATCATCTCTCTGGCCCTCGTGCAACTACACCTGGACGCTAGTTAATAAATGGCGCTGAAGACTCCGCGCATCTTGTCTATGCTTGTGGTTTTATCATACTCGGTGTTAATTCAGATTAATTCATTGATGACGCCTACCAAATCAACAAGAACTATTCCAAATGTAGACAAGTGCATACCAAGTGTATGCTGCAGAAAGAAAATAGGAAAAATCCTACAGGCTACTGCTGCAGCAGTATTTCCTTCAAGAAATCACGCAAATGCAGTAACAAGCTTCCTATGTTCCTTTTTTTTTTTCCCCATCACCAAATTACTTAAGTAATAGATTGACACATTTTTCAGGGTAAATTAAATTTTCTTTCTTTAGCCTGATGGTCACTGCAACCTGATGCCTACAGTGCCAGCGAGGCTATTTTTAAAACTCTTTTACAGATACTGACAACATAACATCATCATCTTTTCTGTATTACTTTTTTGCAGGGATGAATATGCAGAGGAAATTTTTTTCAGTTGCACTTTTACCATTAAACAATTTCCATAAGCTGCAAATGAAAAAAAATACTAAAATCTTCAGATATTTAGGAATATCAATAGTAAAACCTTAAGTAGTTGTGTCTTTAGTGATTAAAAAAGAAAGTTGCATTTATTAAAAATCTAAAGCAGCAATTGATTCTTTAAAAATGTAGCCGTTAACAGCAAACTGAAAACACTGCTACACAAAAGAGCAAGTTTCCCCCTGTTTTCATGTTTAAGAGTAGTTTTCTTCTACACAGAGAATCTGCAGCCAGCCTCCAGTAACAGATAGCTTTGTCCTGGTGAAAAGAAAGAGCTGAGTAGGTGACCTTGGTTTGCATTTTTTCATTTAGGGCCAATCACATTGAAATTAAATTCAACTTTCCTGTAGATTTCAAGGTCAGGAAAACAAAGCTTCTAATATATTCAGCTGACTGAAAGAACAGAGATAGAATGGAACAAATCCATCATGAACAATGTAATATTATCTAAAAGATGCATACCTTAGGGTGGTTCCAAGAGGCAGCTCAAAGGACTGGATCTCAGCAAGGGCATTTTCATATATTTGATCTTTGTTTTCTTCTATATACAGTTCTGACAGATTTGACTTACTTTTCCTTGCCATAGATTAGCATAAAACTAGTCTAACTTTAGGAGAGGACTTTTATTCTGATTATTATCGTTGACTAAGCGACTCTGTAGTCAGCAAAACCAGGCATGAAAAAACAGATCCTGCGCTAACCTCGTGACTCCTGAGGACTTTGTGTCCAAGAATGGTGCACAGCTGCTGTTTTCCTGTCTCTGCTGGTAACATTTGCCTCGCATGCAGTACCCAGGCCTGCACAGTTTTGTGTGTGTGTGTCCAATTTATTTATCTTAACAGGAAATTTACTGGCAAAAATGTTATTTTTACAGCCTTGTAATAGTTCAGCAGCAATAAACATTGTCTGAAATTTAGTCAGTTTGAAAACACAATTTTAAAGTCATTTCAGACACTAGACATCAATGCTCAATTTCTCTGTTAAGTTTTATGAGATTAAAAATAATATTTTTTTAAATACTGTATTTTTCATTTTGCTGTATAAAAAGCCTGCACACACAAGAAATGAGCTGGGTTTATGAGGCAGGTTTATGGACCTTGTAAAGCAGACTGGAAAAGCAGATAAACTTTTATGTTCTTGTCTTTTTCCTTTTCCGCATTAGTAGATGTTACTTATAATTACAGAGTGTAAAAAATGCTCTAACTCTATGAGTGTGCAATAAACAAAACTTACTAATTCATTACCTGTGTAGAAGAAAAAAAAAATGGATAAAAACTCCTACAAATGTTGAGAGTGGTGCTGCTGTCAAGTCATTGTCATTATGGTGATGGAAAAAAAAAGTACTTTGCACAACTGCCACCAATTACTTTAATCTCAGGCAGTTATTTCAAACAAGAGACTGGAGTTTTAGATCTTCCAATTTAAACGACTTTTTAGAAGCCTAATTCAATATTATGTAGTGTAGTCAATCTTATGCTATTTGGTTATTTTGGATGTTTCAAAGGTTTTAATCAAAAAATCCTATCTCAGTACTGCTCCTGACAAAATTGCTGAGAGTTTTGGCGCTCATGGTGCAGTCAACAGTTAAATGCAGGAAAACAGAAATTATTCATTTCTGACCAGGCTGATAGATTGTTTATTCACTTCTCCGAGCCCAGCGGGAGCACTGAGGAGATGAGTTCACATCAGTAGCAGTGGGAAAGAGCTCTAAAGGCTACAACGAGTTACACACCTACAAGTCTGTGACACGTTCCCTTGAACAAGCTGCTTTAATCACCTGGTTATTTTTAAGCCAAAATGAAGCAACTGGTCTGTTAGCATGAATATCCAATAAGTTTCCTGCTTTTGTGTTCTAAACAGTTGTGAGCCGTTTTTACCCCTTTCACAAGAAATGGGAGCATGTGATTGAGCCATCCAGCCACTGGATGTCACACAAATGCAGATAAAAGGATATCGTAACTACTCGTTCTAATCTTCACAGACACCAGATTCACTTTTAGTCCATCAATTATGAGGCGACGCTGTGAAAGTAAACTGCAAAAATTATTACGCTGAATAAGCTGAAGCTTAAGCTTATTCACGTGATGGAAGAAAGTACATCTGCTGCCACTGTGGCAGAGCACAGGAAGGCCAGGTAAATCGGAGACGCTTTGCACATCTACACCCAGCCATCACACGCTGTGGCGTGCAAGAAAAGTAGGATGCAGCAGTGGGAGCATGACGCTTTATACAGCGTGCTTTTGTGAATGTTTTTATGTGGTTTTAAGTGAGTTTGATACTTACAGAGGCTTTGGGCACAATTTCTTCTTCCTTCTTTCCCAAGAATTCACACAGAAGCTTGCTTTAGGACTAAATCAACCAAAATAAGCAGTACTCCGAATCTGTCGTGCAAATGTTGTTGTAGGTATCACAGCTGCCTGGAAATAAATAAGTTTAATAACAAAGCAAAACAATGTAAAAAGAAGCAACCAAATACAAAAGTGAACGACCAAGAAATAGGCAGGTGTTGTAGTCTGTCCAGTTGTGGAAGCGGGTGTTGAGGTACCTTGGTCCTCTGCATGGGGTTAGACCAAATTGCACCAGGCCCAGCTGCTTGGCTCTCCAGAGTGGTTTACACCCGTGCAGAACCTGTGCAAGACCATGACATGTGGAGAAGGATCTAACGTACAGTGGTGGGTCTGTACCTGACCCCACATCGGTGGGCAAGAGTCTGTTAATACCTGCCAAAAGCCCTTTCTGCTGCAGGTGATCCTGTTTCTTCCCCATGCTGTCTGTCCAGCCTGTGCTCCCCCTCTCCATTTCTGTCTTCTGCTCCTCCCCACCATAATCCCGGTGCTGATTAGACATGCCCAAAGTCTACGTCTTTCAGGCATACACGAGCTTTTCCTTTTCCCAGCTGAGTTCAGGGCCACTCTCAAAAGGCTTTAGGGAGCTGCCTTTTCCAAGGAAATTAAATTTTTTGGCAAAAAGACAAACGGACAGATTCAGTACTGTGACATGACACAAGCAGACACATTCATCAGCTTCTGGCAGGACAGTGTATCTTCACAACTATACATAACATGCTCAGAGGCCGCAGCTAAATAGACCAACACCAAGGACAGTGCTAAGTATGTAATTTTTTTTTTTTTTTTTATATTTATGGTACCCCCCATGCTGAAAGGGAGCATAGGAATTATCATTTCTGAGGCATCATACTTGTACTAGTTGAAATTTAACTGGGTCAAGAAGCCTGAGAAAGTACTCATCTGCTAGAATCCCATGACAAAAGAAAGGAAGATATTTTCTGTGCTTGTTAAATTCTTGTTATTTCTGCGAAGGAGGTATTTTATTGCCTGGACAGGCAGAAACCTCAGGGCGTGTGAGCTGTAAAGACAGCTGCTGCCATCTTTCCTTTGAAAAAATATGCCAAAGCACCTATTTCTTGATGAAGGTGTAAAAACAGTTCACAACTCTGTATATAATAAGAGGGGAAACTGGGGCAAATATCAACAAGATTGTGAAGCAGGATGCAGAATCTTATCTAGAGCAAAACCACTTTTGCCACGTCCTTTCTCCCTTTCCTTCCCTAATTCCTACTCTTCCCCAACCTCAGTGGGATACCAGAGGGCCAAGAACTGCTGGTTTAAATCTAGCCTGCCTGTGTTAATGCTTTAAAAATACGTTTTACCCACATGACAATTACAAAAAGAGCAGCATATGCTGTAGCACAAAGTCATCCCTACTGGGTATGTAATTCCAGTGTAGATTACTTTTTCTTTTAAATTACCAATGCAAGATCAGCAGCATCAAGTCATCAGAGGTTTGTTTAATTTTCTTTCCTAGTTGGATTGGAATCCATTTTGAATGATTCATGGAAAAGAGGGAAGGGGGAAAAAGCCCACCCTCAAGTGGAATTACTATAGATAATTTTCACATGCAATGCCATCCATAACAAATGACTTCATTGGTCATTGCCAGGATATCTCCTCTTTACATCCCCCCCCAAGGACAACAATGGCATTAGTCATTTCTCTGGCATCTCCTGCTCTGGTGCTGCCGCCTTTCCTGGGCTCATCCCCAAACTGGACCCTTGCAAACCAGCTCATTCTCTCTAGAACATGCACTGGCTGCTCCTGTTCCCCGTGTGCCTGCTTCTTTTCTGATGGCCAGACCCATTTCTGCCTGCCTCTCGGATGAAGCATGGCAGCAATAATCCTGTCAAATGGTTCTTGGGAGGGACTGGCAGATAAGGAGCTGCTGGAATTAGCACTGCCATCTTTTGTCTTGGTGCAGATGTGCTTTAAGAAATTTTAACCTGTAACCTGAATAGCCACCTGAGCTTCTTCATGAATACTGCCATCAGAGATTTACCAGGAGGAAGAAAGGAACTCTAACTTGTTTCTTGCTCCCTTCTCTACCCCCCCAAATATCTCTAATCACCAACACACACTTATCTGTACCTCACCATCAACAGTACAGCTGCATCTAGCTCAGGCTGGCCCATTTGGTCAGGACAAAATGATTTTTCTCAAATATACCATTGAAAGTTTGGAATGGGCAGCTCAGACTAATATAGTGCTCAAGGCTATACCACCAGGAATCAGGCGCCTTTGCCCAAGCACATACAGCAAGAGCAGCTATGCAGTAACAGATAATTCAGTGTAACCTATGCAGTAATAACCAATGTACAACACAGGCTGGGCTGAATGGGGTACTTGGAGAGTATCAGCTTGAGCTGGCAGCAACACATTGAAGACAGCAATCTTTTTTCTATACACAGGGACTTCTGGTACCTTTCTAGGCCTCTTCATTCATTATACACAAAAAAATTATTCTTGGAATTTTTCATTTTTTTGAAATAAAGCCATGGAATTGTGTATGAAATAGGAGTTTAAAAATAATTTTAATAAAAGATGTAGTGGTTACCTACTTCTTATGCTTTGATCTTTATAATCTACTGCTTTTTCAGATTAAATACATCTTGGACACAATAATAAATTTGATACTAACCATTAGAAACTATAAGATAAGATAACCTTTCCCAAATTAGGTAGAAGGCCTCTGTGTATGATTCACAGACGTTTCCTGCAAATGAATATGGTTTGTAATTGTCCCAAATGCACTTCATTATGATAAGGATTTGCAGGACAAACTGCGCTTTAGGTTATTGCATATAAAATTGTTACTTCTGTTTAAAAATAGCATTTATTGTCAGGTATTACATACACACCATAAGCCAAGGGAAATGTGTTAGGAATTATTTTAGTGCTCAAAGCACTACCATGACTAAAAATCTGACTTTTCTAGAACCGAATTGCCACTGCCTCTCTACAATGCTTTACTACTAAACCATCTCTTTAGCAAGCATCTGATCAAATGTATTCTTTTAAGGTTGCTGACTTTCCTGATCACTCCATACTGCTAGTATATTACATACCAACAGCAAAATTACTTTGTTTTTTTGGAGCGTTTAAGTGAATTATGCTTCCTGATTTGTAGTCAAAATCTGTATACATTGCTTTTTGTTTTAATTACACTGGATTTAAGAATTGGGCAGTGTATATAACAATCTTCACCAAAAGACCAAGGAAATAACATTCTATTGCACATTTACACCCGTTATTTTTATAGTAAATTCATCAAAACAACACACATCTCTCCCATTAGGAGGGCAGTGCATCACTGACTACTTTTGACATTTCATTGACATCTTACAAGTGCCTAAAAATATCAGGAGAGATCCTCAGCTGGTGCTGATGTTATCTTTGTAAAAGTCAATAAAGCCACCGAGACTGCTGGCTGAACACAGGCACTTCTGTCTGACAGCAGCAAGAATGAGAAGAGAATCACTCTCATCATATGCATTTATATAATGCTCGGTGCCATTGAGGAACAAGCACAATTTCATTTTCATTGCAACATACAGACCCTGAAATAATGCTCAGCCCCAGCTCTGGGCACATGCAAAAAGTAATTAACAGTTCAGACTAAGTAAATATATCTACTATATTTTAACACAGCATTTGAATTACAGATTTGAAGGAGATGCTGCTTAATAACGTTGGATGATAGCTTACCAAGTAGCTTCTTTAATGTTCTCCAGAACAAAACACTGATGCATAAAAAAAATTTCTCTCTGCTTACTAGTACATTTAAGGAACAGGCGTCGATTAAAACCCTGAGTCAAGGACATGCCCCAGGAACCCAAGGGCTTTGCTTCCTCGTAGGCAGTGAGGAGCTGTATTACAGACACTGCCCTGGAGGACATTGCTTTTCTGGAGGGAGTTTTTTTCTCCCCCCATTAAGAGCATCTAGTCTTAGATAGCCACAGCATTTAAATTCCTTATGTAACCCAGGAGACCTTTCCTGAGAAAACCAGCCCCTCTTCTAGTTTGGGGTATGAGCAAGTCAGAAATTAAAATTACTTTTGAGGTTAGGATGAGTGTATGATGGACACCTGACTGGCCTGTCCTCACTGCACACTAAAATGCTTTAATTGAAACCACCACAAACAACCCACTCAGAAGTCTGGTCATTTTTACCGTGGCCTATATTCTTTAAATGCTTTGGGGGGGGGGGGGGAAATCCCCTGTCCGAATATAATCTTGGATCACTTTAGCTAACAATTAATTAAACTAAATGTCTCCGTAGGCATTGTCAGTCTCTTGGGTTCTTACTTCAGTTTAGTTAGAACTCCACCTAATTGACTTAAGTGAAATAACTCTGCCTTAAAAAAAAGGAATATTATCAGATAGTTTTTTGCACCAGTTCTCTGCAGGTCAGGCTTATGCTTCTGCTTACATTCTCCATTTGTGCTTCACTGAAGTTTGCAAGAGGGGATAATTAACATTAGCTTACCACTGCAACGGTTGGTATTTTAATTATGCTACTAGTCAGACCTGGCCAGAGGAAATCTTCAGAATTAATTTCGCTGAAGAGCCCATGCCTAACTGTTTAGTAGTGTTAACAACAATAAGAAGATTTAGAGGAAGTATCTTGACAATATCACCTGCTTAGATAACCTGGGTTTTATTACTGTGAAAGATCAAAAAAACCCCATTGCCAAATCATACTATACTTCAAAAGAAAATCTTTTTACCAGTAAATGAATGCAGGAATCATTACTTAGAGAATCACACCATACTATAGCTGTTTTTGGTAATATTTCCTAGCTACATTCAATTAACCTAACAGGTTAGACCTTGTAAATCAACACTAATAGTTCTGAAAGGAACCGCTTGTTTTTTGAGAACATTCCAGTCCACAAACATTTTTTCCAGTGAAAACCGAACAATTACAGTAAGACTCTGTTTTGGTAAGAAAATAGGAAATGATGCTAAACAAAAGGGAATGTTTATTTAGAAATTCCAAGGCCATTAATTTATATTAAGAAACTGTTTGTGCTCAGAGACTATAATCAAAAGGTGATGTGAATCATTGATCACAAAAGGACTTCATAGATAAGGAGCAAGTGCAGTGCTGGATGATTGTATTATATATTAACAACCTTCAGGACCAGCTTTTGCTGATTCATTTGGCAGGAAGTGAGCTGCCAAGAGAGATTTCTAGGGGAGGAACAATCAACAATATTTTCATATAAAATAACCTCCAGTTACTGTATTGTTCTCACAACATTTGATAATGAATGCTTTCCTGTTTAAGAAAAAAAAAACATAAATCACAAAAACAAAGGCAGATCTGGTTTAGTGTTACACAGCTGTAATACACATGCAGCCTGGCAAAGTAAGGGAAGGGACTGATGAATTAAAAATTGGAAACTTGGTAAGTACTCCTCGTGAAATTGCTGCACAGTTGGGAATTAAAGATACAGTAACTGCTGTTCTTTTCTAAGGAAAAATGTGTGTGCCTTTATCTGCCTTCTCAGTAGGAAGGTCACTGACCATAGCACGGCTGGGATTTCCTCCAGAAAGAAGTACTTGGTTTCCATTCAGGAGACCAGGACCTCCATGGACACCAAAGCTGAGCCACACTGGGGGCCAGCACCATGCTGGGAGGCTGTTACAAACGATAGGGGAGTTCGATACTTCAAAAATGGAAACTGAATCACCATAGGCAGACCCAACACGACAGGACAGATCCAACGCCCCAGGACACAGATGTCACCAGCCCACCAGCATGCTCCCAGGGCACGCACCATGGCACGGCGGCAGCGTGGCCCTACGAGCGAGCCAGCTACAACAGCAACACAGCGAGCCAAGCCAGTGGGTCCCTGCCACTCTGACAGGGCAAGCAGAGGTTGGTGGCGTTGCGTTCCATATATTGCATTATAGCTAGTCCACAGCAGGCGAACGTGGTGAGCCCACAAGTCCTGTGCCATCTGGCCCGTGCCAAGGATGCTTTGCCCACAATGCCAGCAGGGGTCATTCAGCTTTCTTAAACCCTTTCATTGCTACCACTGGTACAAACAGACAAAAAATTACAAATGCCTATAACTAATCTTAGTTATAACTTGATCTGCGATGGGACTGCCTGAACACAACGCGTTTGGGAGCACGTGGTGGAGAAAAGAGGCTGTGAGAGAGACCATGCACCAAGGAGCCTGGGAGAGTAAAAGATGCAGCAGTATATCTTATAGGCACTTGTTGTAGGTTCTGCTCTAACTGGATACCATTTAGCTGTTATTCACAACCAGTTGTGTAGCTCTTTAACACAGACTTTCCTATTACGAGATTTTCTACAGTACTTGTCCTTAAATATGTAGTAACTTAACCGGGGCAGATTTAGGAAGCAATCTAGTAGAATGACTAATAAAAGTTTTAAAGAAATTAAGGAGAAAAATTAGATTCCAAATAAGTTAGGAGTTGTGGATTTTCATTCAGCCCAGCACCTGGCAGGGTTTTGGTTCAGCATCTTCCTTTTTTCCATTACAAAACATAGAGCTCTTCTCTGACTCAGGAAATACTAATTAGACAACTATGGAAATATACTATTGCAAATGACTGCCAGAGACAGTACTGATTATCAAAATCCTATCAGTCAAACTTTTAAAAAAAAAAGATTCTAAAGAAAACATTTTGAGATTTTTTTATTAGAATCTCTTGAAGCGTTGCGATAGGTCAGCAAAATTAATTAGCATAACTGGAGCCTAAAATCAAGATACCACTTGTGTACAGTTAACGTAAATACAGAGTTCAGAAAATGGTTTAAAATATCAGACATTAATGCCAAATAAATATTCACACTCTCACCTCTGCTGGTTGATCTCATCCTGAGAACACGAACATCACATCTCTCAAGAACAATCCATTATAAGATTTAGGCTGTCCTGATAATGTAGTTCATCCAAGTGACAACTGAACCAAAAAGTAGCTATAGTCTGCCCAACCAGCACTGCAGGAAAGACAAGCTTAAATAATTAATCATGGCAAAACACAGATAGTGGGAACCTCAGAAATTCTTGACTTGAGAATCAGTTGTTAATAACGTAAAATGTTTGAAACCATTCACATACAAATACTGTAACTTACCAAGGCAATGAGGACACCTTAAGCAAAAAAAAATTTCAAAATTGCAGAACAACAGATTGCATTCAACAATGTAAACAGATTTTGGTAACTAAAAAAAAAATCTATTATTTAAAGTCCAAATAATTATTTCAATGGTATTTTCCCCCCTTTGCATACAGCAATGTACCTGAGATATAGAGAGGCATCGAAAAGATCTCAGGAAATATTACCTATTCAGTGGAATTAATTAATAACAAATGCAGAGATTTAACACAACTGATCTCCAATTACCCAGAAAAGACAATAAAGATATCTGGGTCATGTTAAGAATAAAACCAAAGCATTTGTCACATCAGGCTTTACATTAGGCAGCAAGAGGGATGCATTGAAAAGGTTAGAATGGATTAATTCCTCCATTCATTAGCCAGAGAGGTACATTTATAAGACAAACTAATAAAAGAGACATGCAAGATGCAATCAATGGAAAACAGAATACTGAACCTTCACCAGTACTGGGAGGATTCAGATTTGCATTGCACATAGCGATTCTAAAGAAGTTAAAAAGCAAACAATTATCTGACTCAGAAGAATTGATAATGATAACTTACGGATATTTTTAGTTGCTCTCCTCTTACTTTATTAGTAGTAGAAGAAACAGTCCTGCAGTCAGATGGTCCTATTATTTGTTTAAAAAATTGTAAAGTTGAAATAAAGCATGATTTAATATGTTTATATACTCATATATTTATATTTTACAATGTTAGGTAGTTCTCAAATAAACATATCTTTTCTCTCTATTAGCAGGTATTAGAGAAGTGTTTAACTGTGGTGGGTGCTACTTGATAAAACAAGTCTTGACTTCTTTCATAGATTTCAAGTAAAGGAGAAACGTGCCTTCCATGAATAATCTTCTTGGTGACCAATTATGCCTGGAGATGCTGTCCCACAAGAAACTTGTATGTTAGCCATTGCCTGCCACCCTTCTCCCCCATCTCTCAGTATAATGTAAGCTTTACATTTACAGTTCCCTTTCCCCTTAAAGGCCACATATCATTTTCAGGGGTTATAAGCACAGCAGCGTAAATTCTGTCACCTGAAATGTAGCGTATAACATCGTCCCCATTTCTTCTTCAGAACCTTAGGGGAAAATTTGCTCAACAGAGACACAAAATAACCAAGGTTCCAGCTTTTTTTTTTTTTAAATGCTTTGACTACAAACTTGCTTTCAAAGGGGCCACAGGTGTTTTCCTTGCCCCAGACAAGCTACTGACAGACTTGAGCCCACTACAGACCACTGCCCAGGCACAATGGGAAGGAAAACCAGCCTTAACTCTGAATTTTCCTGTGTGTTTAAATCAGACACTTAATGATTTTTTTTTTTTTTTTAAATGTAGGGTTTGAGTTTGAATAGTAGTTTAAGCACTAAACTGTCTCCTTAATGTTTGGAGGGGATTAAGTTCAGAGTTCATTGTGTTGTCTGTCATTTTAAAAAGATTAGATAATTTAGTTCGGCTCCTACTGGCAATGTAAAAGTCTCTGTATTTATTGACTGTCTGGAGTCATTATCAAAGCTTCTAAAACCAATCGACACCTTGTAAACAAAAGTCCCATTATTTCAATGATTCTGATAAGATTTACATGGTATCCACATTTTTGTTATGATTGATTGAACTGTTAGAGATATTCATACTGTAACGGGTTATGTGATAAATGATTACAAATTCCATTAGCAAATCAAGCTTTACATTGTTTTGGAAAATGTGAATGAATGTAACCCATCCTAGTCTATGTCAGATATAACTTGTAGTTTTGGGTTTGGATAGGGAAAATTCTGAAACGTTTCAAATATTCTTTTGGGAAAAAAGATCCTTTCAAAGGGAGGAAATTATATTTTAAACTTGGGGATTTTTCTAGTGACTATTGGTAAACTGAGAAACAATATCATATGGAGGAGTTTGACACACTAAAATAGTAGATTATAGTCATGTAGTAGGAAAGCTGTACACCACTAGACTACTACTATATAATTGTTAAATTGTATGGACCATACCATACAAAAATCAAGTTGAGTTAGAGGACCAGGCTTCAAAGAATCATTCTGAAGAAATGACTGAAGGGGTTTAGTTGGTTCACAAATTGGCAAAGCTAAATGACAGGGCTGTCAACTGAACAATCATGTTGTAAATATTACTGATAGAAGCAGTTCTGTTGACGATGCCCCAGGACTTGAATTTCTAAGTCGGATGCTATAAACACAGCAATGCATTGCAGTGTATTTTTGAAATAGAATGATGCGTTTCACTGTAACTATTTAGAAGATGGACTATTAAATCATAAAGCATAACTGACAGACGAAGCAAGTTCAATTTGATGTGAGAACTTTGGCATAATTTTTATAACCATACTGTCACGGCGAGGTTCTTTCCACCATGATCATGTAAGGAGGTAATTTAAGGTACTCCAGGAGAGGTAAGAGCTTTTCTTAGACCCGATGATACGGTTAAAAAAAAAAGTTTCTGGATACCCAACTTAATGCTGAGCACATCATGTATGGCTCTGACATAAACTGGTTTTAAGGAAAGCCTGTTCCTATTGAACTTCAGCTCACATTGTGCAACAAGTCATTTTTTGTGGTGATCCTTCTGCTGAACTTTTGTTTGCTGACATTTGATAAATACTTGCTACTGCAGATGTTAATCAGACGGTGTTAATAAATCAAATCAGTTTGTTAAAACCTCGTGTGTTGACAGTGCCAAGGTATCCTGTAATCTATGACAAAAGGATCAATAGAAGCACATGAAAACATTACCACAGTGGGACAATATTGATTTTTGTCTTAGAAGTACTTACTTAGCTCCTGAACCAAATCATTAAAATCAATGGAAAGTCTCCCATTGACTTCACTGGGCTTTGGGTCAGGTTTTTAGACTGACAATTCTTGATTCAGGTACTGGTTTTTAAGTTTGCAGATGTAGAGCAGAATGGGGTCCTGATCCTTAATGACAAGTTCCAGCCATGCCTGTGAAGCAAATAACAAGAAGTACCCCTGGGGACAGTTCCGTTGCGTGGTTTCTTACAAAACACAAATTTAGAAGGTCTGCATGATAGGCAAAAATTTAATCTCCCTCCATTATTACTATTTCGGTTCGTGTGACATGGTTTTTCAAACTTAAATCATCCCCTTTTTCATCATATTTAAATACAATGCTTTAAGTAATGACCCTCCCCATTAGAATAATTTCTCAAAGAATTTATAGCCTTCAAGGTAAAGGTCTGTGTAATGGGATTATAACCATAACAACTGCACAATAGCATCATTAAGGGTACTTCAGTTGCATTTACTTTCCCAGTGCTTGAATTTATTGCTACACTGTAAAGTCTCTATTCAGAAAAAAATACATTTAGCTCAATTTATAGATCTGACTTTGCCTGAGAGAGATTAGAACTAAAATGATTTGAGATAGAATCAAAGAATTCCATCTTTTTAATTAGTCTGTTAAAAGGCAGGAGCACCTAATACAAATATTTAACTCTGCTGTTGAACACTACTGCCGAAGTCATGAAGAGGAATTTTATAGAGAGCTCTAAAGTCACTTGACAATTATTTTCTTGGGTTATGACTTCTCAAATTGCTGTTTATTGCCAATAGCACTACATTTTGACATAAATAGGATTCATGGGATTAGTGTACTGTCCTGGTAAAGATGTTTAATCTTCACTTTAAATGAGATATGGTAATTGAACCCCTTTCTTATTGTGTAAGAAGTGCCTTTAAACAAGGTTAGCTATTTTTATACGCACTAATGAATCCCTAGCTAAAAAACCTTTTTGGTCAGATGCCAGGCTTGCCTTGTTACCTGCTGTTCTCAATAAATACAAAGCATGAGGTGAAGAGGGGGAAGAGGAAGGGAAATTACTATTTAAGATTCTAATAAGAAAGGAGACATTAACCAATACTGTTTAAAATGCTTCAGCATCAATGGGATTAAAAATGAGACAGAAAAAAAAAAAAATCCCTTGTCCACTAAGTAGCTAGTTCAAATCCAGCCCGTTTAGTGTTTAAAAAAGCCATTTGAACATTTTGGGGCTTTTTTAATAAGTTTGATAAACACTTTTTTTTTTTTTTGCGACTGGACTGAAGCACAGCAAACCTTAGCAGAGAGCTAGAGGCAGGATTACCTCTCAGTTTTAGAATGAGCCCTTTCAAGCAGAGTTAAAGAATGCTCATGATTCACAATGGGATTTGCTTTGTCAGAGCCCGAACACTTCCAAAACTTCCAGAAAAATAAGGGACCCAGGCTCCATGCCTGTTACTTCATCATTCCTACTGGTTGCAAGATAGCAAGCATTTTAAGATCACTTTAAACAGTTGAGTACAACACAGAGCTGCTTATTGTTGGAGTCTTTTAAAGTCCCATGCCATAGGCAGTCAACATCTTTGAGGTAGTCTTAGGAGCACTTTTTACTGAGCCTTTCAATTCTCCTTCCTTAGCTACAGGGGTCATTGCAGCACCGTTTGCAGGATGAACATACTATACCTGGGCATTCCCAGCACGAACTTTCCATTTAGGTAGGTATACTTTGGGGGCGGGGGGAAACAGACACGGTGCTGGTTTAATATTTGCTGGTTTCAGCTAGTGAACTATGGAACCCTATTTTTGCATCTTTGGCTTCCCTCACTGTCAGAGTACCATTGATTTTTTTTCTGTAAGGCATCAGAGGCTGCACTTACACTAGGAAACTAATCAGGGTCGGGACCTTTTCCATGGCTCTGGGGGCAAATGGCACAGCACAGCTCCCATCCATGCGTCTAGTCAATCTCCCGCTGTATAACAGCATGGCCTCATTCTTCCTGACTGCTGGGAACCAAGCGGTGGCTTCTGCCATGCCCTGAGACATGACCAGGCACTGCAATGAGGAAAGCTGGTTGCTACAGGTGACAACTGCCAATAAAACAAAACGGACATTACAGGCCCGTGCCCTGTCCTGGTGTTCACCCATAGGGATATGGATGCAGCCAGGCAGATGCCCATGGGCTCTGCGATCCACCCTGAGACAGCGGTGTGACCACTGTCCCCCACAAGTACAAATTTTCAAAGGGTCAGAAAGTCAGAAATGCACCAACAGGCACCATTTCCCAAAGGGTGAAGTGGGAAGGATTCCCTGAGCATGCATTCTCACAGCCCAAGGCCCTAAATATCATAGAATCATAGAATCGTTTTAAGTTGGAAAAGACCTATAAGATCATCCAGCCTAACTGTTAACCTAACATTACCAAGTCCACCACTAAACCAATTAAGGGTAGACTAGGCTAAACCATGTCCCAAAGTGCCACGTCTACCCATTTTTTGAACACTTCCAGGGATGGTGACTCCACCACCTCTCTGGGCAGCCTGTTCCAATGCTTGACTACCCTTTCCATGAAGAAATTTTTCCTAACACCCAATCTAAACCTCCCCTGGTGCAGCTTGAGCCCATTTCCTCTCAGCCTATCACTAACTACTTGGGAGAAGAGACCAACACCCACCTCACTACTACCTCCTTTCAGGTAGTTGTAGAGAGCGATAAGGTCTCCCCTCAGCCTCCTCTTCTCCAGGCTAAACAACCCCAGTTCCCTCAGCCGCTCCTCGTAAGGCCTGTGCTCTGGACCCTTCACCAGCTTCGTTGCCCTTCTCTGAACACGCTCCAGCACCTCAATGTCTTTCTTGTATTGAGGGGCCCAAAACTGGACACAGTATTCCAGGTGTGGCCTCACCAGTGCCGAGTACAGGGGGACAATCACCTCCCTGCTCCTGCTGGACACCCTATTCCTCATACAAGCCAGGATGCTGTTGGCCTTCTTGGCCACCTGGGCACACTGCTGGCTCATGTTCAGCCGGCTGTCAACCAGCACCCCCAGGTCCTTTTCGGCCAGGCAGCTTTCCAGCCACTCTTCCCCAAGCCTGTAGCGTTGCATGGGGTTGTTGTGATCCAAGTGCAGGACCCAGCACTTGGCCTTGTTGCACCTCGTACACTTGGCCTCGGCCCATCGGTGCAGCCTGTCCAGGTCCCTCTGCAGGGCCATCCTACCCTCGAGCAGATTGACACTCCCACCCAGTTTGGTGTCATCTACAAACTTACTGAGGGTGCACTCAATCCCCTCATCTAGATCACTGATAAAGATATTAAACAAGACTGGCCCCAAAACAGAGCTCTGGGGAACACCGCTCGTAACTGGCCGCCAACTGGACTTAACTCCATTCACCACTACTCTCTGGGCTCGGCCACCCAACCAGTTTTTTACCCAGCGAACAGTATGCCCATCCAAGCCATGAGCTGCCAGCTTCCCAAGGAGAATGCTATGGGAGACTGTGTCAAAGGCTTTGCTAAAGTCCAGGTAAATGACATCCACAGCCTTTCCCTCATCCACCAGGTCAGGAACTTTCCCAGGGTCCCAGCACAAAGTAACTGGGCTCTCCCTCAAAAACATTGCAGAGACCAGCCATGCGAAAAAATAAAAGATTTGCCCAACAATACTTAAAATCCCCCCATCCAGCAGTGAGAAACACCTGTGAGGCAGGGGCAAGAAAGGGAAGTGGCAGCAGAAGTGCAGCCCCTTCCTCACTCACTGGGGGAGCCAAACCTCCAAGGTGGCCACCCATGACACATGGCTGCAGCC
This sequence comes from Pelecanus crispus, assembly GCF_030463565.1. Classification (NCBI taxonomy): domain Eukaryota; kingdom Metazoa; phylum Chordata; class Aves; order Pelecaniformes; family Pelecanidae; genus Pelecanus; species Pelecanus crispus. Next base: position 18,882,231 of record NC_134652.1, on the reverse strand, counting down.
TGGGCAGGGCGTGCCTTGGAGCTGGATTTGGGAATTGTGTGGTTTTCCCAGGCTGAAGGACTGTGCAACAGAGAAAGTGCTCTCCCTGCTGGGTCCCTTCGTAGAAGTCCTCATTTTGTACATGAGGACAAGTTCTTGTTTTTCATACTGAAAAAATGACTTTTTGGACACTTCCAATTTCTATCATGAGGAACAATGGCATAATGCCTTCTGATTTTGTGTGACTGCCAGGAAGCTGCTAAATGACTTCTCGGTGCCTTGGATGTGTGCCTTCTCACATGTGATGTTCCCAAAAGTTAACGTGCAAATTCTTCAATGTTATTAGGGCACCAAATGCAAAGAAACATATTCATCATCTGTCTCTTCTTTCAGAAAATAATCTCATCTGCTTCTCTCTTATTTTAACTTACAGATTTTAAGACAGTGGAACTCACATTCGTAGGCCACTGGTCTGTTCCAGTTAATTCTTGTTAATGTTAATTCTTATATTTCTTAGGAGGGCAACACAGAAGCACTTTGTCAAATTCAGAGATGCCTGGTTAAGAAAGTAGCTCCTCTCCACTCCCTCTATGCTCCTTTGTGAGAACCCCAACTATATTAGACTGTAGCTGTGATCTCCTCTGCCAAAACAATGTAGTGACATTTCTGAAAACTGGTGAATGATTGTTAAAATTCATCCAGGGCATTTTGCAAATATGGAAATAGTTTCAAGATAAAACATTCGGATTGCATTAGTAATATAACTGGTATCAAATACCATTCTTCACCTATTTTAACTGCCTTTTTTGTATAACAATTCTTCAACAAAATTAGAAGTTATTCTACCTAAGTTTTATGATGCCTGAATCAGTGATGTCCTAGCAACAATTCATGCAACAATGAAGCCATGCCAACAGATCCCATATTTTTCAGGATTCATCAAATCATTCTTTCTGCACATGGAGTTTTCATCATTCTTCCTCCCCTATATACCACAATGTATGGAATCACAAATCAGAAACTCCAAAAATGAAAGTTTATACAGGTTTTCAAATGTATTAAAGCACCTGTCATTAAATATGAAGATGTTCAACTCCTTACAGGTTAGAAGGCAGTAGAGTTTAGCAAGCAAGCTAGGGTATGTACATAGAGCTGACATCTTTTAGACAAGACCAGAACTATTCCACTCTGCTAAAGCCCCTTACAGGTAACCCGTGAACATATTTTAATTAGATTATTTTGATGTCATACTTGAGCACAGTTGTGCAAGGGGACACATCTGGTATCTCATAGCTGGAGGGGAAAAAAGAAAGTCCTACACTGAATATAATGAAGCATAGCAAAAGACAATTAAATCATTCTGGCTGGTGCACTTGTATTTACCTTCTGCTAATGGCATGGTACAGCACACCTGGTGAGATATTCCTCTTGCACTTGCTGGTTAATTTAAGAGTCAATCACTCATTGACCAGTGCCAAGAATTCAGAGTTGAGGATCGTAAGTTGCCTCCCCCTATAGCATTTATGCTGTTAACCAAGGCCTACTCCCATACACTCAGCCACCAGTTGTTAAAGTGCTAAGAGGTCGCTAGACACTCCCAATTTCTAGAGGTCTAGACAGGCTGTAAAGAAGGGGGTGTTTATCAGAGTCCTGGCTTTTATAGGCTCTGGAGCATCCTACTCACAAGCTGAAAGTAGAGATCTACTCCAACATGAGAAGAACCCTCAAAAGCCAAACCAGCCTGCGGTCCCAATCTCTCAAAACAGCTGTACAAGAAGAATTTGAAACAATGATTGGCGTGAAGAACATTTGTATGTTACCCACAGAAACTCTTGTTTAGCGTAAACCCCCGCATTTTCATGAATCAGATTCTACACAACTATACAGCCATAGGTCTCCTTCTGTCTGTCAGTCCTTTAAAACAGAAATGGCTTATCTAAGTCAAATACACGATTGACCGAGGAAGGACTTAAAGACATGAACTTACTCAGATAAAGACTACTGTCAAGCTCTTTAAAACTGTGCAACTAACTTCTAACTCCTTAAAGTTGGTTTATATTCAATATTGAATCCAATCTTAGAACTTCATCCACTACTTTGTTAATCCAATGCAACTGTTCAGAAAACTGTACCTACATAGCATATCCAATCATACCCAAAGCCAGCTTGCATATGTTTTCAAAAGTCTTGTGACAATTATATACAATGTCATAACACCACAGTAACCAATAACCATACCTGCCTTTGGCAAACATTCATCTAAGAGCAATAAATGTGCTAAACACTGAAAGCTATATCTTCTTACTCCAACTTACTTAGCTTCTGGATTTCTTTCTACTTCTGAAGCAGCTAGCAACAATTCCAGTTTCCAGGTTTTGCATCTATAACAAAAAATACTTAATTTTGGACATCGAGTTGGCTTCAAGTTCAAAGTAATCTTTCATTCATCCATAGAGCATACTGCAATGAAAATGCCTTTGAGTTCAACTTCAGTCTTTCTATCTAAACTCACATGTGCATACAGATGTTCTTTCTGATTGTGGATAGTCTTTTCAAAGACCACTTAATATAAAAGCAGAGAATACAAAAAAATAAAAATAGAATAGCATAGTATCTGTATCATGGTAACATATTTAAGTAGGTATATAGCTATGATTCAAAGGAGAGCTTACTCATTGTGTAATGGCAAAGACAAATTACTATCTTTCAGTGAGTGCAGCAGCTACTTAACAAAGAGCTTAGTCATTTGCTTGAGAATAATTTTAAAAGTCTGGGTTCCTCTTAAGCACAATGGAGAAGCCAATATGTAAACCATTACAAACCATTATAAACTTTAATACTTGTCTTTCTTGAACTGGCATCTGACAGCTGCTGAGGCAGCTGTGATGAAATTTTTCCTGGGAATCTACTTGTAAGACTTTCTTTTACAATGTATTTTGCCGAGTAGTTTGCTGCAAATGGTTTTGTTTGTATGGTTTGCATTTCTAACTAATGGCACATATACCAAATCCAGGATTAAATATTTTAATTTTTGTTCTTATTTAGCCTCTTCAAAAATTTGACTTGTGAAATCTTGCAGCATATTCAGAGTGCTAAGTCATGAAAAGTAAGTCATGACCAGTAAGTCACACTGCTAGATAAAAGCATGACTATGCTTACTGCTCAAGATTTGCTAACCTTTAGGTCTTAAAAGAAAAAACACATTTTTTTAGTGCCTTACTGAAAATAGTACATCTTCAGTAACTCCCTATAAGACCCCACTGAAGATGGGCTGTCTAGCACATCCCATTCCAGGTTAGCTGGCTGGGAGTGACACTGCCACAACAGACACACACAGAGCTGCTTAGGACTGAGATAATACATGTCTCCAGAAACAAACACAACAGCTTGTTCTCCAGCAGGTTAAAACAAGATAAAAATAATGATTCGGGAAACTAACACAAATCCTATGTTTATTTAAACATGACAGCATTTTGTTGTTGTTCTAAAAGAGCCTCTGTGCTCGCAAATGTCTCTGATCACCACAGCATCGGCGCATTGCAGAACCACGAATGAACTTACTGTGCTCCTTTGAGGTAAGGAGATATCAGCTGTTTCACAGATGGGAGTCTGAAGCATAGATTGATTTTACTAAATAACTTGTCCAACCTTAAACTGCAAATGAGTGGCAAAGCAGAAAACTCAATCCAGATTTCCCAAATCCCAGCCCGGGACCTTCAGCACAAGAAGACTCATGCTGTGCAAAAAAAAAAAAAAAAAAAAAAAAGGGTGCCTCTGTTTTTTTTCTGGTACTTCCAGGTTCTGATGGGGCTGGAAGTATTCCAGCAAAAGAAGGAAGTGGAGAAGAGTGTGAAAAATGAAACAGATACAAGCACAACCAAACTTCTTTTTGCAACCTCAAACTTGGTTTAAGTTGAGGACAAATCTTAGGAATTTCTTTTTCAAAGCAAATCAATCTCTAAATAAAAGTCTATGACTTGTGATCTGAATTTCCTTTTTAAAGCAGGTTAATAACTGTACCTAAAAATATGAAAAAGAATTTAGAAAGTCAGACATTTGAGGTTCAATCTTAACTTACTGCTGAGCATAGTCTTATGGAGCATTGTTGCCCAAAAGGTTGGATCTGCTGCGCAGGATACAAGTTTTCTGACCTCTCCTCAAAGTGGATCAAAAAATGAGAATTGGAGAAAATAAATGGTTTTCTTGATAGAATTAGTTTTCTTCTGGTTTGGCTCTCTCTTAACTACCAGGTCAGACAACCACTCGTCCTGGTGCAACGAAAGGGGCAGAAAGCTATGGCACAAAGAGAGAAGTGGGACTGTGCTTTTCAGCAACAGATAGCTGCCATGGCAAAGCTAATCTAACACCAAAATTAAGTGAGGAAAATTTGATCACAGATTAAGGTAGCCATTTCTTTTGGACTGAGAAGAAGAAGGGCCTCTCTCCTTTGCTCTTACTTGCCTGGAGTATTTTTCCAGACTAGTACCACCATGACTGTGTGAATATTGTGGTATTCTGAGCAGCTAAAACTTCTATGGGATAGAGAAACCCATCTCTGACGCAGTCATTGATGCAAAACAGACACAAGCTGAGGTTGTGGATCCACTATTAGACTATCTTGTAGGATAAGTTCAGACATGATCAGGCATGAAAACCACGATCACATACATCTTGGTTAATCAACTATGTTTAACCTTTAAACAAAAAATGAAATGAAAAAATAGAAAATTTACAGAAAGACTGTGTGCTGTGCTTTATGTCACAGAGCCCTCCATTTCTAATCAGGTACAAGGTTCCCTAAAACCAGATTTATAACCTCTTGGAAACACAGCCAAAAATTTACACACATTGTATAGAAGCTCTTCTGCATACTACACTGTAATTGCTTCAGCTTCCAGAAGGCAACAAATTGCTAAGATAGGTGTTGGTTTTCAGTTTAGCACCAGGCTCCCAACAAGATGAAGACAGCTTGTGGTAAATATAATAGCTAGCAGCCTGAACAATAGCAATTAGGACAACAGCCTAAATCCTGTGGTGTCTCTGGAAAATGTGTGAACGGTCTTGCTAGTGTAGTGATAAGAAGTTTAAATTAACATACATTAGCATCCCTGGGAGTCCTACAGCAGCCCCAAGCCAAGAAATCATTAAGCTGGTGCTTCTTCATCCTGGTTGACCTTGGTTGATTAAGCAGAACTTTAAAGTTGACGCCATCTTACAGGGTTTTCTGACCAGAGACGCAAGGGCCCTGAATCAGGACCAAAGAAGGAAAAAGAAAAGAAGAAAACAAACAAACAAACAACCCCCCCCCCCCCCAAAACCACCACCAAAGCAAAACAGAAGGAATTCTATTTGAAAGCATCACCTTAATTGGAAAAGTGAATCCAGCAATTCAGTTGATTAGACCTTTCATGCCCACAAGCCATAGACTGTCAGGAGAGGTGGAGCCTCTAGTCATCCTCCATGATACCGAGGGTACCATCACCTACTTGAACATTTTAGAAAAAAGTATTACATTAATCAGTATAGACAACAGCAACATCTATAATCACAAACATCAAGACAAGATCAACGTTATCAAGACAGTAACTGCCAACACATCGTTGTCACCCCACCCCACCCCCCCCCCCAAAAAAAAAAGGCAGTTGAGTTGTAGAGTGCAGTATTAGGGTGATGTGAGGTTCCACAAAGCAGAACTACACAAAACTTCCAGTTTTCACTGTGCAAATGTGTGCATACGAAAAGCTACATGGCTGATTAGTACCTGTAAATTTGATTCACAGCACTGATTATCCATATTGACAAACAAAAGCAGGGTTTTTTTCCCCCACAGTGAAAATAGAAGTATTCTTCAGGAGGCAACGGCATGCGTTTGCTTCCTGCAAAGTATTGCTGTTTTCAAAGTAAAACTATTTTGGAGCAGCAGGACAGTTTTTGAGGTGGGATTCTGACTTTCACTTTTGCTATATAATCAAACTGAAAGAGAAGGGGAGGAAAGTTCAACTTCTTTAAAAAAAATCCTTGGTTTTAAGTGCTTTCCTGTTTTCTGGCCAGCAGTGAGAGTTCGTTCCCCACAAAGGACTGACAATGCTCAAAATTATAGCACAGAGCAGCATGTCCTACACCTTTCAAAATTTTCTTTAGCTCCACTGAGTGATTGCTAGGGCCCACACCACCCCTCCTGCAGAAGAAGTGATGGGAGGCAGCAATTGAAGGCAGGAAGACAGAATAAAGTGCCTCTCAGGGTTTCCTTGGCATAGCAAGGCAGAGTGGAAAACAGTGGAATTAGAAAACTGGATTGTTTCCCAGCTCGCTCTCAAGGATTGACAGGGAAGAGTCTGCCAGAAGCTCGAGTCATCCCTACAGGTTTGGGCTCTGGGGCCCCTTCCTTCAGGTGGGATGGCTGTGCTCAGGTCACATCGCTGACTGGCTCCCCCAGCAGCTGCTTGATGGGATTTGGAGTAATCTCTTAATCATGTTCATCAACCCATACAGCAGGTAAAAGAATGAGAAAAAGGAGAAAGAAGAAAAAACCCTCAACCAGTTTCTGTCCATGTTCTATTAATAACATTTTTTTCACAAGTAAGAAAAGCGACCTCAAGAGAGAATAGACTTTTACTTTGTCTTTTACTGTTGAGTAACTTGAACTTCTTTTTTTTTTTTTTTTTTCCTTTTACAGTACTAGCAGATTTTAGCAAACAGAGAGCGTGTTACATCATGGATCTGAGGGTGGATACGAGCTTAACTTCATATTCTCAGTTTTGCATCTATCACGTGGTTAAAACATGCACCAGAAGTATGTGGGAAGGAGCAGAAATGGACCTGAAGCTGCAGCTTCCCGGACTGGCAAGCAGGTATCAGGCTCTGCAACGGCCAGACACTTATCAGCTAACACAAAACCAACTTGTGTTGAGTAAAAGGGCCAATACAGTTAAGTAAGCTACTGCAAGGGGCGTGGGAGAGGGTGGTATTAAAAACCAGAGTCAGCGTAGAGGAGCTGTTGCTTAGAGCAGAAGTATTGCTCCACAGTTTGAATAGGCTTCCTGTGGCTGCCCAGAAAGACTAACATCTGGCAATGCAGCCTGCTGTACTGAAGAGGGAACTCCTTTATCGAGGGTACAGAAAATAGAAACAGAACCACAAAGGTGGGAGAGCAGGTTCATAAGCTGTAGCCAACTCCTACAGTAACTGTTGTTATGTGTTACAGTCTCGTTACGCTTATTTGACACATAGTTTAGATAGTCATCTACCATTTCAGATTTGCTGGAACAACAGCCGGCCAAAAACACATGGATTCAAAATTTTAGGGTGTTTTTGTAACGTAAGCAGGCACTGCAGCGGCATACACCAAGTGAATCCCAGCTGGGTTTGGTTTTTTGTTTTTTTGATTGTACAAGTAATATTTTGGTTTTTGTCGTAGTTTACATAGTAAAAACAGGCAAACCGTATCACTTTTTAAAAAAGTGATAAATTTAAAAACAAGAAGTGAAACAGTGTAGATACCTGAAACTGCACCAATTCTGCTAGCTTTGCTACACTACCAACAGAAATAGTCCTGTCCTGTTTAGATAGACTTTGTTTTGCTACATGACTGCATATGCAGCGAAGTGATATCAAGTCCTGAGGGTCCACTCCTTTGATGAGTTAAGCACACAAAGGCCCACATTTTGATGCAATCTGATATCATATATTTAAGTCCTAGACAAACTGCAACTGTGAGGAAGTGATAAACAGAACTTCCTGCACAAAGCTGCCTGAGATAACACTTTCCATGGACTGGAAAAAAAGAGACATGATTGCTACAGAACTAAAAGGGAACTGTTCTGCTCTTAATAAATAACCCTTTCTTTTTCACGTGGCTATTGCAAAAGCCGAAGCACAAGTGACTAAGATTTGGTACGCTGTGGAGCGGTTCTATTCACACATTTGTGAAATGATTCTTTGAGGAACTACACTTAATTCTTAGCTCCGGATCAGTGTCCTCCTGAAGGCTCCTGTGCTGCAGCTGGAGCCCTGCAACTCAGAAACCTCCCAGCTAATATTTTTACTTATATTTTAAAGAAAGTTTTAAGGAAAGCCAAACTAAAAAGTTTAGTCAAATGGTGGAATAAAGAGGGATTGTTTAAAGAATAAGGCTAGATTGTCTCCAATGAGGGAAAAATCCTATAGGAAAAATGATAAATTCCTTCTCACAGAATTTCCTCTCAATTTTGCATCAATGTCGCCTCAAACTCCAAGAAATTTAATATATTTATAATTACTTTGAGTTCACTTTGTGAATGGTTGAGCAGCCAAGTTTTCCTCACACTGGAAGTTGTGGGGGAAATGAGCTTCAAATGTGAGTACTTAACATGCACCAAAAGGTTTTTTGAATTAGAATTTAGAAAATGTTTGAAATAGGGAGGTATTTCTTCTTATACAAACTGACTAGAACACAAAATAAAAATGCATGAAATATCAAGAATTCATAATAAACTGTTTACCAGTTGTTGGGGGAGGCGGGCAGGGAGTAACACTTGCAAAATAGACTTACTCATTGTCAAAAGCACAGGGAAATCACTGAAGCCTGGAAGAGATTCCCCAGGTACTTCTACACCAGCTCACCTACTACACAGACATCTACTCTAACGTCACATGGTGATGTCCTAGAACAAGTCCCAATGTCAAGTCCTCCTTCTGAGAGACCAGAAGGGCTCCAGACTTAGGACATTGCAACCTGTTCCAATACAAAGAAAGGGTCTTTGTTAACTTTTGCCTGTTCTGTGCATTTGTTTTTATACTTTCTAGATTTTGGGTTTTTTTGGGGGTGGTTTCTTTGGGGTGGGTTTTTGTTTGGGTTTTTTGGGGTTCTTTTTGAGAAGCTCAGACTGTGTAACAAGTCAGGAGAGAAGCCACTGCAAAAAAAAGCAATCAAATGCTACCCATCATTGAAGAGCTTTAAAACTTCTGCTCCCATTACGAGTTTATGAAATAACAGGGGAAACACAATGATTGATTAAATTAATGTGACAGCTCTGTGGTGATATTCCCAGAGATTTGCCATGTACGGTGTTTCTTGACACATAAAGAGCCATAATATCAGCATTTCTTCTGGTCCCTTTTGGACCCCACACATTGCTGGTCAGACCTAAACCTTGCCATGAGCCATGCAGTGAGCTACGATCAGAGCAGTGCTGAAGATGCCATTAGCATAACTGTGCTGAGCCCAGGCAAATCAAGCCAGAGTACACAGCACTCTTGCTCTGCGAAATAACAATTTAAAAAAAGAAAAAAAAAAAGCCAAAAGCCTTTTCAGCAGTCTTTTTAACTGGATCATTTCAGAAGGCTGGGTGAGAGCACAGCCACACCAACGGGGGAGCAGCCGCAGCAGTAATCTGTGTGTCAGGCAGGAAGGAGAAGAGGAGAATCAGATTTGACTGAAGAAATTGTGAATGGAAACACAGGCCAGTGATTGCTGACGACTATGCAGTCAGAGTAACAGGCTGCAGAAAATACCAGGCCTAAAACTGTGGTCTTTCACACACTCAATAGATTCAACATAGCAGGAGCTAACAATGATTTTTTTTTTCTGATAGCCTCTTAGCCATACGCTTGGGCAAAGAACCAAATGCTATAGATGACCATAGACTTCTTATGATTAAAGAGACAGTAACTACCATGGTGGCAGCAACAGGTAAAAAGTTTTTAAATAAATGATAATACACACAAATGCTTGTCAATTTTGGCTTATTTCCATTGTTTCTACAATATATTGCAAATACAGAAACTTGCTCATTTGTAATCTAATTCAAAATTGATTGCTTTCCCTTTAATCTTATACATTTGCTAATTTTATTCTGAGCTCTTGTACATTCCCTCCCCTAGAGGGATTCCTCTTGCAGATAAACTAATGTAATGTTAGATAGCGATTTGTATTTTTCAGGTGCAAGATGTTATTGAATAGCAATTAATGAAATTACTTTTCTTCATGAATGCAAGGGCTGCTTGTTCACTTGGGAATTATGGTCGGAATTATTGAACAAACATTTTTATCATCATCAAAACAAGTTTCGTTTTCATTATACTAAGTTATCTTGAAAGCAATATTTAGTATAACACTTGAGTGACTAGTTTATTGTTACTTAGATAGCCCGGTGATAGGCACCTTAGAAAAAATGAAAATAGGTAGTAGACCAAACTATAAGTAGCAAACACTCTCAGTCTCCTCCTCTTTTAGTATAAATGCAACTGAAAGTCTTCACAGTGGTGGTAATCTCGTAATGGGCTTGAGCTCTTTATCTTGGCTATGAATGAATTATTGATTTTTCAATTGCAAAAACAAGTCTGCTGAGCAGACACTTGTGACTACAGAAAGAGTGCTCATCTGATGCAAATCAGCAGACACAGAAGTCTTGTGCGTCAGCAACTGATTCGTAAAACAAATAAAATGTCACTTAAATATTGTAAAAACAACAAACAAAAAAACCATTTGATTTTTAGTGTTGCAGATGGGACACTGTGCCAACTTTTCTCTGCATAACAAGTCTCAAGAAGCTCTCCTGGGAATGTTTGTATTGTGTTTCTATCCAGGCCTCATATTTGCTTTGAATTGTGACAACAGTTTGACCGTTTTCATGTTAAAAGCTTCCTGCCTTTGTCATGAAAGGAGCTTTTCATCAATATCTGTAGACAACAGTCAAAACAGGAATTCAGGAGCACTGCTGCAAACTTTATGAGCACCTACCTGGAAGTGCTTGTGCCACCCCTATGTGCCTCCTGGGTCCAGGTCTTCAGCAAGTGCCAGCACCCTAAACCCTACCAAGAGCAAAGCAGAGGGAGTCAGGCCCGAATCCCGCTCCTGCTGCCCATCTGGGAGGAGGCAAGGGCCGAGCAGGAGGCACTGAACGAGTCTGGAAGCAGAAGGACTGGAAGGAAGAGAGATGGGGAGGAAAGGGGAGCACAGAGAGGGACTCTGGGTGCAAGGACGGCAGGAGAAGGGCTCTGCTAGGACGTCTCTTGGAAATCCCTGTCTCACACCCCAGCCCATTTTGGTCAGCTTTTATAGCTATGAAGGTTCTTCTTTCCAACATAATCTGGCAGAGGATTTCAGAATGGGCTGCAAGATCTGTCCTGCTAATTTTAATTGCACATTTCAGAGCCCCTGGAAATGCAGGCGAAATGCTGATAATATAAAGCTAGCTATGCTACCAGTTACAAAAGACATGTATGCATTTAAAACTTTTTGGAAAAAATATTATTCATTTTCTGTTCTAGTATGATAGAATAAGAACTTTGACAAGAGTGCTCAGATCCTACTACTGTACGAAAAGTAGCCAGTATGAAACATTTTAAAGAGGTTTTTATGTACATAAATACACATACACTTGTATATATGTACGTGTGTGTATATACACATATATGGAAAAATCTTTGACATTAAAAACTCATATACATACTCATGTATCAGTTTACATTTTGATTTTTTATACTTAACACTGCAGAGCAGCTTACTGTTTCCACCACTCCTAAGTCAAATAAACTATTCATGTCCCAGTATCTTGGAATATATTTACGTCCACCTATGGGAAATTCTACTTGAAAGAAAAGGCTATGTACAAGACTGAAATAATAACTGATCAGGCAGAAGTCACAGTATCTTTCCCTGGAAGAATTAGTTGCCTCAAAACTTCAGTGCAATGAAGAGAAATCGGAAAGTATGATTCGCCTTTTAGATTGTTTTAGTTGAGTAACGAATAGACTGAACTTCCTTTTTTCAGAGTGTAGTCAAATAGTGATTATGCAAAGTGTACAATTCTAAACAGCTAATTAAACAGCAACCCCAAATCTTTACAGCTGAATAAGCTGCTTTAAAAAAAAGCCAGAAAACCTGTGCCTTGTGTACGAGTTTTTAAAAAAAAAAAAAAAATCATCAGCTACTCTAGTGATTCACCTCTCCACACTTTTTTACCAGTGTAAAAAACAACCATCTACAGGATTCAGTGTATTTTTCTATCAGAGCACTTTCTGTCTGAAGCTCCCAGGGGAGACAGTCTATTTCCTAATCAAGAAAGTAAACCATCAAGAAAGTAAAAGAATAATGCAAACAACTGTGATACAACCTGGCTCTCCAGTATCTTCATTCAGGACTAAAGCCTAACCTAATTACATCATACCAAAGAAACAAGAGCATCTTACGCTTTTCCAACGGTCATTTTAAGATGACCTTTGAGGTGGGTGTACTTTCTGCCCACCAGATATGTACAGAAAAGGGAACAAGATATTATAAAAATAAGTTTGAGTAAGATTCCCATACTTTGGGAGACATGCCAGGATCTCCCGATAACTAGAAAGTAAAAGACAATTTTTAAACTTTTTTCTTGAAGCAAGCTAGACATCTGGGACCATGTAATTCCAGTGGTTTTAGAGCTATTCAGCACAGTGGAAAAGCATACTCCAAAACTGATGTGTTTTGTCTACACTTCCTAAGCAGTGACTTTCACAATGTTACTACAGACTTACTCTGGTAAAGCCAAAAGTAGGAGCAGGGTTTGTTTTTAATGCCTACTTGAAAAGTTCTGGGATTCTCTGGACATTGATTAGTTGAGTGCAATTTATTTAAACTTCAGTGAAAAGCTACCAACTGTTGCTATAAGAGGACATTCTAGTACATTTTACTTCATTTTTTGAAACCTGAAGTAAATCAATTCTTGGTCAAGCACCACATTAGTCCCGTCACAGAAGGTTAGCCCCTCAACAATGTAATTGAATGCCTTTAGCTGTTCCTTGTGCACTCTAATGGACACACTTAACTACGAAAAAACAGCTATCACCACCCAGGAACTGTTTTAGCAGGAACAGCGTCTGCGGTAGTTTTTTTACTCAGACGTGGAATTGTTTCTTTCCAGCTCCCATTACTGTAGGTAGCTGTATTCAGAGCTGTATGCTGAACAAAAGCTAGCAAGCCTTCCACAAACAGGCACCTAAGAATACATGACTCATTTGGAACAAAAAATACCTTAGCACTCTCTCTTACTTTACTAGGGAATGTTCAGTAACATCTTACTTGGATTAGGACACTTACTAAACCCTTCATATCAGTTTCGTTTTCAGAAACCTCTCAGCATTTGTTTACATTTTTTTCCTCCACATTTACATATGTTTGATGGTGCATTACTTTATAATGCAGATTGCCCATTGCTGTTGGGATATATACTTTTAAACAAACAACAAATATCTGAAAGCCTAATATACTTCAGTAATAAAAAAGACAATTTAATGCTTTTCCCATCTTTTATGACAGAAATACCACTTTGTGTAATGGGCACTATTACTAGATTTTTACTTTAGCAGCCAGGAATGCCGATTCAAGTACTTAGCTTATATTACCCTGTTATCTGTGAGCAGGGTCCTCAACAGCAGAGAAAACTATGTGAGACATTCTTGATACTCTGTTTGACTTGCTTTACTATGTCTCCGAGGTGTTAAGTGAAGTCTGTCACTATCCCAGAGAAGTTTCTTAACTCTGCGGCTTTCAGAAACTTATATATCCCATTTATCTTCCAGTTCACCTGGGGATTACAGAAGACCTCAGCTGAGTTGTAGCTTTTAATGAGTTTACGCAGAGCACAGGGCTGAGATACGAAGCTTGCTCCTTCCCTGGAAGGCCACAGCTCAGGCAGGCATACAAAGACGACTGTGTCGGAGCACAAGCTAGACATGCTTCCCTTCTACTACCTCTAGCCAGATAGCCAGGAAGGCTGACTATATGACTTCTGTAAATCATTGTTTCCTGAACATGGCAGGTCACCGAATTTCAAATTTTTATCTGTGCTAAAGGTTAAGATGCATGGTTAACCAAAACATCATGAGGTTATGTGCCTCAAAGAGCTCACTGAAGTTACCTACCTTTACCTGGAGAGGCTTTGCTGAAACCTGGGTTTCCCAATAAATTTAAGCTAATCTAAATGCATGCCGTGACTGAAAGAGGCAACCCTGCCCCTACTCAGATGCATATTCTTACTGTGTCTCCTCTCTGAGCATGAGCAGTCATGAAACTATGTGGCCAGTTTAGATCAGGGAACTTCTGCTGAAAATTAACCTGAAAAAATACAAATAAAGTGGTTAGTTTTCACTAGCGTGAGTTTTCACAAAGTGTATGGGAACAATGACTGCGGAGAGAAGGGCCAGAAAAACCCTTTTGGCTGCAACTTCTTAAAGCAATGGTAGAACCATCAGGAGGGGACTGTGAGCTACCGCAGGGCTAGCAGGAGGTTTTTGCAATGATTTAAACCTGGGTTGTTTTGAAATAGCATGTTGGCGATATGCTTCTATGCTGCCTCCTGCTGAGGATGCTAAAGAGCTCAGCAAAGCTCACAAACAGCTCCTTGGTAGGTATTATCACTCCTGTTTTACAGGAATGAGGATGTGGACAGAGCTTGGATCATTTACCTGAAGCAAAAAGCAAGTTAGTGGAAGAGAGACGGAAAAACAAAACACTGATCCTTGATTCCCACCACTAGGTTAATTAATAAATCAATTGTGACCAACATGCAGAACATTAAGAAATGCCCCCTGAGCATTTGCTAGCGAGTTAGGCAAATGAGCAGCTGTGTAGCCACACCAGTGCTTGCTCGGCTGCACAGGCAGAGAACAGCAGAACACACAGGACCAGCACCCGCGGCGCTGTGCACTCTGCCGAAGGAGGTGGCCTGTAAATCTGGTGAGAACAAGGGTAGGCAATCCAGGAAAGACACAAGATAGGATTTTAGACATGGATACAAAACCAGCAGATTTTCACAGCAGATTCCTGAGGGTACAGGGTGTTGGCTGGTCTTGACCCTGTCCTGTCTGTGGTAGGGCTCTGCACCCTGCACAGGAACTGGCTGGTCATGAGATACAGGAGGGAGCCACTATTTTGTCATCCCTAGCAAATCAAGAAGAGCGTGCATAGCCCCACGTGCCTACTGCCAAGTTATACCACTCCCAGCTGGGAAAAAACTCAACTATAATGCTATTGAAGGAGGTGGAGGTATTTTATTTTACTCCATTTTTAAAACACACATTACATAAGGGCAGAAAAATCTTTGTCATTCCTTCAGAGCCTATATGAAGCCATGCAAAAATATGTATTGCAGCCTCTGGTGTTCCTTTGAGCTTTATGGAGAAAGCAATGCTTTACTTCACTGTGTAGAGTAGTAAAAAAAAATCAGATTAACACCCAATTTAGCATAGTTTCTGACCCTACCACCCTTCTGACTCTCTTTTATACCACTTTGTATTGACATGAATGATGGCACACACTGTGGGGTAATGGATATTCAGATCTCACCTGTTCAAAAGGCAGTTGCTAGTTGGCTGTTAAATATTTTTATCTTGTGGTTTTATAGCCTCCACTACAACAAGTGAACAAGATGCCTCTGCTCTTGAAACCATGAAGATTGCAGGTTAACATGGGCCTTTGAGGTGGTATCAGAGAGGTAGCAAGAGGAGACAAGCACAAAGCAGCTGGGTCCACCAAGTGAGATTTGGTGTGTACTGACTCATTTTCACCTCTTAATAATGGTGGTTATAAGTACTTTTTTTCTTTTTGGAGAGGTCATCTTAACCTAATGTACTAACTTCTGTTTAACATATGCTTAGTTTTTAAAAAAGGTCCAAACTCTTCCTTCAGCAAGCTCCAAATAAGCCAGGTTTCATTCCTCCAGACTTTGGGCAATGTCTGCTGTTCATTTTTAAAAAAAATATCATGTACAAGAAAGACTTGGGCAGAACTGAGGCATCTAAATCTAGAAGTGTGTAATCCAGCTCCTTCCCCTAACACTGGGGACAGAATTTAATTTCCCTGGCATTCACCCTTTGCTGCGTGTACGAGCGGGCAGGCCTACCCCAACGTGAGCACTATTACCTGCCTCAACACATCTTAGATATCTGGTCTCACCCATTGTCTAGCTGATGCTATGCAAAAGCTTGCTTTCTTCTTGTTTCCTCCCAAGAAACATTTCTAACCGCTAACAGAGGAGCTGTTTTATTGAGCTCGAGAATCAAGAGACTTGTCAGAATCAGGTATTTCATGTGTGAGGACAGCACAGCAGAACAACAGCGACGGCACCTGCAGAGACAGGCATGCTGCTGCCCGACAGACCCGTGGGCTCCAGTGAGGCATTGCTTCAGGGTCTCTTCTTCAGCTCATTTGGAGAGGCTCCTGGTGGACACACATCTCTGCAGTCATTCTTGTTCTGCCTCGGCAGAAGCCCTGGGGTGGGAGCAGTGACAAGGATGGGACAGAAGTTTTTTGGAGGAGAAGGCTAACCTGTGGCCTGGGCAGACATCAGTTCAGTTCTTCACCGCTTCCCAGACTGCAGGGGAACACCAGTCTAGAGATTCTAATCAAGGAAGCATCTGGATGTCCGATTTTAATGCTAGACAGCCTTTCCCAACCAGCTGCCATGCCAAGTGCTTCCTCTCAGTTCCTATACCAGGACATGCATGAAACTGACCCATGATATTTAGACAAAATAAGGCCATAAAAGGGAGCTGAGTGATGTTAAAACCATTCACTGGGCATGGATTTCCATTGGAAGTGATGCACATCAAGAGGGCTTTTCCCAGACAGGAACAGGAGCTGGAAATGTAGGCTCCAGCATCTCATCAGGGTTTAGCAGCTGCTCTCTTTCTTTAAGCTTCCCGCTGCATATAACCAAGGCACAGGCACTAGCAAACATTGTGAGAGAAGTCACAATTTTTAAAAAAAGTCTGTATTAATCATGGAACCTTATAAAATAAACATGCACTGCAAGAGTAATAATTTGAATGCGATTTTTATCCTCTGAACTTTCCAGGGTTGGTTGAACTGGAATTTTTACAGATACTTGCTACAGTTTGATTTCAGATACATTAGCACAAATTCAGAATAAACATCCTAGAAACAATGGAGGAGCTTTGTGCTTTCACTACCATGACCAAGAGCAGAACATAACCCACTGAAGAACATCCTGAGGCCAGACTTGGGGAATGCTTAGAAGATCCAACACAACCCAACTCCTGCAGGCTGGAGTGCCTCCTCCATACCCTAAACAATATATTAAAGGCAACTTCCTTAAATCTTTTCTGGAAAGCAATTTATGTTAGTTACAGGCATTTCCCCCAACATTTTCATCTTTGTTGTTTTAATCTTTGATAGGATGGGAAGGAAATCAGACAACTTGTGGATATTGCTGCTACCCTTCAATTCTACTGATAATAGTTGTGGAAACATACACATAAGAATAACTTCCTGAATGAAACAATATTTAGCACGTATAGAAGCTTTTGTTCTTGTTGCCTAGAGGATATATAGTTTTACACAATTATAGTGACTTTTAAATGACCATAAAGAATACCACTAGGATGTGTGAATGTTCTCTTTGAAAAAAGAAAAGCAGCCAAATTACGTGGGTTTTTTTCAGACAGAAAGGACAAACAGACACGTGCTCCATTTTTCTTAAGCCAGTGGTATCATAACAGGAAGTGTTACTCATTTGAAATTTGATGTTGAATTATTTTACAAAAAACTATGATGTGCAGTGGACAGAACTTTCCCCTTTTTATTTCATAGCCTTGAACAGATTTTTCAGGAGAAGAGGCCAATGTATCATCAGCTGAAACACATTCAGTCATAGGACTGAAGACACAGGGCTTTGATTTTCCTGCCCCTAAAAATTAGAGAGAATCTACATGATTTTGTTTGACTCTAGCATAAAAAGAAAAAAAGGAGAGACTCCCGAGGAACACATCTGTCACAGCAAGGCAATAAAAAAACCAATACAAAACAGTGACGTTTTCCCAACTGATTGACTTTATACTGTTGTAAGGCAGTAATGACTTGAGAACATAACACCAGCCATACTAGGTCAGACCAGAAGTCCATGTAAGCAAGCATCCTCCAGCAGTTACATACTGTGCTAGATAACTGAGGAAGAGAGCAAGAACAAAACAATGAATAAAAAACCAGAGCACATTGAAACAGCCTCTTATAAGAGTATACACTCACCTATTTCTTTCATCAGGAATTTCAAAGGACAAGAAGGACCTAACTACCGCTCCTCCCAGGTCTCCAGAAGGCAGGCAAGGGAACAAGCTGAGCTAGAGGAAGCAAATTAAGAAAGAACAAATGGACAACAGGTGTTTCTTATTTTCATTCATGGTAGGTGAGTAGTAGGCTTGTCATTTCCTGAGGCAGAATTCAGACCATGATTTCTAAGAAATCATGGGGTTTGTAACTTCATTAAGCTTAGCTTTTCCTTTCTCTATGCTGGAACATGAAGAGATGACTAGATGCTCATACTTCACTTGCAGTGTATATTTAGAAATGTTGTTTTCTAGGGTATGTGGTTGTGGCCTCGCACATATTATTGCAAAGTGTTATCATTACACCTCTCTAATTTTAAATCAATAAAAAATTGGCAGTTCTGATGTTACATAATGGGTTAAAAACCACAGCATTTTCCCCTTCCAAGCCAGTGCTTAACATAGTTATCCAATGAATCTGAACAGAATTAATTGAGTCTGACATTGAATGGAAACAAAGCATGATCATTGCTTTCCCAGAGTTTTACTGTATGTATATGTAGTATTTAAAATTCAGCTTATTTTATTCACTTTAGTAGAACAGTTATTTCTGCTCTGGCTGGCAAGGTTAAGAGAAGTCTTTGGCATCTTATATCAGACATGGGAAATTTCAAGTACAAAGATTGTAATTCCCATCAGTCTGCACACCTTGCACAGTTATTCACCCTAATGCTAGGTCTAAATTAGTAGTATCTGAGATTTAAAAAGTTAAGTACAGCAGAAATTAGACCTGCAGATTTCAATCTACAGTGTTTTGAGGTACTTTATGCCATATCAGGGGACCATACAGGATCTCACCATGTAACAAAACCAATGTGTTTTATTGCATTTATTTCAGCCTAAGATGACAAGGACGTAATCGTATCTGTTTCTCAGTCCTTCCAGCTGCCTGGGTAAACAGTAAGCATTTATAAGATCGAGGCATGTGGGGAGCAGTGTCTCTCGGTGTTTAATTAGAAAAGCAAAGTAAAAATAACTGTTCTGCTTTAAACAGATTGGCTTTAAAGTTTGAACAAATCTGAGTGTTTTTTGAATTGAAATCTGTAAAACAATCTAATGGCTGCTTCTTTACTCTTTCTGAGTATGCCTGAGATTATAGCTTTAATCTAAGTTTATAACCTTAATCTAAGTCTTAATCTAAGAATGTCTCTTCCTTTGATTTTCTAGCTGGAAGACTGAGCTGTGTTATAACAGGGACGAGACATCACTGACAGTCACATCTGTAGGAGCAGGCTGGGATGGCTTTGTCCACCACTGAGGCAGGGAAGGATTTTATTCTGAGATTCCGTGCATGTGGTTAGGTCAACACCAAATACTTTTGAAGCTCTCATCCTAGTCAGGGTATTTCAGCTTCTGGTTTGCTCTACTAGGTGAGTACATAGAGGTTTGGGTTTTGGTGCTCCACTTGCCCCATCTAAATGGCAGTTCGTAAATAATACACTGGCCAGCCACCATGCTGGCCCATCACCTAATAAGTATGTCACCAGCTGCAGGGGTTGTGCGGGAAATGAAAGGGGACAAGGAGTGGAAAAAGAAGCTGTGTGACTTTAGTGCGGTTCCTTTTACCCCCGCCAGCGATCTATATAAGGACAACGTAATGCCTGCGAGAACAGAAGACTAAATTTGATGAGTTAGGAGAGTTCTTCCTTCCCTTGGTTTTTTGTTTTTTTGGCTGCCTCCACCCACACCATTGTCCCATTAAAGCTGTGGCCAGGGCAACCCTGAGAACCATGCATGTGAACAGGAGCATCTTCAGCAAGTTAGAGGACTTCAAAGCACAACCTTCACCATCTCTGTTAACTGCATTAAAACCATGAGTTCCCCAATGCCAGAAAAGTCAGAAAATTGAGAAAAGCACATTTGTCCTACACATCACATAGGTTCTTATTTGCACTCAGATTCTTTTAGTTCTTTAGTTGAACATTTTCTAATTTTTCTTTGACAATTTCACAGTTACAGGGTCTTTGGACTTTTTTCTTTAATGAGAGCTCAGATTATCACACAATATCAAAAACCAAGGCTGAAAATGAACCGTAAAACCTGGTGCAATAAAACAGCTCTATGAAGAGTTGGCGACACCTCTGTTGTGCGACCCTGGGCAAGTCTGTGCCTCTTTGCTCCCTTTTCACTGAGTAAATAGGTGCCAGAGGGGCAACTCTCTGTGTACCAACCTCACACATGAAAGCTGCTGAGACAGTGAGATCACAGAGACCTTTGCTTTGGTGTCATCATCCTGGAAAGACAGAAGTACTGAATCAAAGGCATCAGGTCTTTCATGTGAATAAAGTGCTGATCCCACAAGCTCGGAGGCCTCTGCTGACCACAGAAGAGCTCAGATCAGCAAACGAAAGGTGCTGTACCAGTGGTCCCAGAGGCTGGTGCCTCCTCTGCAGGTTCCCATGAGAATGGGAGTGCTAACCTCAAAGCACCACGCAGGTAATTTTGCCTTGATAGTGACCCAGCAAAATGAGTTATATCAGAGAAATGGTAGCTCCAACTGGTAGACCTGGGGCACAGGAACAACGCAGCTACCTAGACTTGCCAAACACACACCACGCGAGTTGGCGTAGGTAGGAGGGAAGCGCTTTTTATTGCTTTTAGATGCACAGACTACTCCTTTCCTAGCCAGAGGAGCACTGCAGGACTGCTCACCCCGAGCATCTTTTCCCCTCCTGCCAAGCCCTGCAGGGAGGAAGGGCTCTCTGCCACCCCCACCCCCCCACTGCTGCCACCACATCCAGCTAAGACAGAGCCTCTGCGCCCCTGGGGACAGCGTGGAGGGCGGAAGGGTGGGCCCAGGGAAGGAAGGAGTGGGTGGACTGCAAGTAGGCACAAATACGTATGACTCTCCTCCCACCTTCTAGTGGGTCTTACGGGGGAAATTGTTTTATTTCCCCATCTTCTGCTCTCCTCAAAGCTGAGGGAGAAATTAAAGCCCTGTCATTGAAATCGCCACTGGTCACAGCAAAGGATTATCGTACCCTTGGGCTGGTGATGGCTGAACACTGTCAGCAAGGACAGGACTGGCCAGGAACAGAGATAAGTGGCAACTGAAGTTCTTAAAACAGATTGTGTCCTCAGGTTTTGGACATCTCCATAGAATATATGCTGTCGTTGCTGGAACTATTTTTCCTTTTATTTTGGTGGGGAAAAAATTCATTTATGCCTGTAAAATAAAAAGCATTGTTTTCAATCTCCTGAGCAGCTGATTCTTCACATACTTTCCCTACCAAAAGCCAGTCAGCAAAGGTAAATGTTGGTTTTACTCATGCAGATGCTGATATTGGCTTCAATGGGATCAACCAAAAAAAAAGAAAAAGAATGGACAGGATGGGTTGTGCTCTTTCCGAGTCAATGGCTTGATTGTGCTTGCACTTAGGGAGACAGGGTGAAGTTCAGGTTTTACTTAAATTCTGCAATTAATTTCATTTAGAGAATTGTAAAAATGTGCCAGACTTCCTAAATAGACACATATTTCATATTTCTAATGGAGTTACTACACTGAACAGGGAGTCTGTTGTGCAGCTCACTCACTAACTACCCAACAGAGCTTCAGCCAGTCCTGCAGGAAGCCATTCACCTGCCAGTGTGCGTGAGGGACCAAGCACTTCTTGCTGGGATTGCATTTGTCTTTTTATTACTATTTTACTGATTTTGGTAAAACTAGTAAAGCTCTCATTCTGTAAGCAGAGCCTGATGAAGTGAAAGGTATCACAGGAGAAACAGAAATCCCCAGCTCTTTTTTAACTTGTCAGGCTGTCACAGCTATCCCAGCAGTGCTGCAGCCCTATCAGTGGGTCAGTGACACAATAGCCACTTCTAAAACCAAGAAGAAAGGAGATGAATTAGAAATTAATGGTAAATAGTTTTGCTGCATTTATAATAGGACTTGATGTAATTTGGACTTTACAAAAGGAGTGTAGCACAGCATTTGTATAAATGGAGAATCTGCCCTGTTCCGGAGGAATGGTTGGAACCATTTTGTACATGGGCTTCCATCATCTCAGACAATGTAGGTGGCTTTCATCATCTCAAACACATCTGTAGTTGGGCCTGTGAGTATATCAGCTCTTCCCAGTGGAAATGGCAAGTAATACAACAGAAGTCAGTAGGACTAATGACATTCCCAGTGCAGATCTTCTGAGCTCAGGGTACATGGCACTGGCATATCCATGTTGTCTCTAAGAGCCGGGGTGCAGGGTAACATGCTGCCCATTCTCACAATCCCACCTGGGCAATAGCACATGCCTGGAGAGGGTTTTAGAGCTAGAGGATCTTCTGGAATCATCTTATCTGGTCAGCAGAGGCCATATAATTTGGTCCATTTCAGCTTTGCCATTTGGTGTGGAAAACCTTTCTTCTTGCTACCTGTTCAGGAAAAAAAAAAATGCCGAAGCAAAGAAAACAAAAAATTCCTATAGACAAGAAACTGAAAATAAGGGAAAAATGCAAGTTCAGTGGTAGTTTTAACTCCAGCTTCAGCTACCTTGACAGAAAGAGTGCAGTATTTAGATAACTTTTGGCCACTCTGTCAATTTAAGCTATTTTTGTACCATCAAACCTGATTTATAGTCCGGAACTTATCTACTGTAATACAGCCAAATGAACTTTAAAGATCAACCTGTTATAAAATGACCAAAACCAAAGGCTTTAAGGAAATGACAACTGACCCCTCTCCATAGCAGCACAGTGCTACAAGAGGCAGCTGTAATGGCATAAATGGACGGTTTATCAGCTTTCTGCCAGGGACTGACAAAATCATGTCAAATGAGGCATTAAAGCCCTAGTTTTGAAAACTGTGATAAATACCAGCTAATCTACTGACATAATATATAGTGAGTCAAATATTTAGTTTTGCATTAAATCTAAATCCAACATTAGAGCATTTCCTCTTGATTAAAAAGGATAAAATGTAGATGTTATTTTATGCTCCAGTTCCCACGTCTAATTAATGCTCAACATTTGGAGCCATTTCTGACATTACAAATGTATTAGCAAACATGCCAAGGAAAGGGGGGAGGCACAAGGGAAACAAGTGCAAAATCTATATGCTTAATTCATATTCCTCCATTTGCAGTGGCTAATATGTTATTGCAGAGACTATTTGCAGACACTTGCCCTGCCAGTGAACAGCTAACTTCCCTGATTGCTTGAATAAACAGCCTTCTAGATCTGGAGACAGACGTTGTAAGAGAGCACATAGCTAATTTAATTTTAGTATCATTAGGAATTAAAAGCAGGACATTAATAGATTCACAGTAGATGTAGGCTAGGCAATATAAGCATTGAACGATGTGACTATTAAAAGCCTTAATATCTGTGAGTGATCATATGAAAAGGTTTGTCAGAAAGTGTATTGTCTTGGGAATAAGATGTACCTAATTAGAGAAAAGATTACAGCTGAAGTAAAATCAAACACTTCGGTGTTTTTGTATCATATATTACTGGTCTTAGTGGGCATGAGGAAATTCTTCTTTAAAATGTATAAATATTTATGGGCTAGTTAATTACCTACTCATATCTAGAAATAGAATGAGACAAATCCTCACAAATCACTGAAATATCTTAATTCACTATGCATTATATTCCCAGAATTATACTTTAGCTGATTCTTGGCAGAAGTTTGAGAAAAGTGCTTTATTGTCAAATACTATGGCTTCAGACTCTTGTAGTTTCAAAATACGCTGCACTGTAATTGCTCCTTTTCTAGAGAACTTGTTTAGAAAGTTTAAATGCAATCCAGCACTGTGTAAGACAGCATGAGCTCCACTCAAATGAAAAAGGAATGAAAGACACAAAATAAGTAATCACCTACCACCTGCATTTTAGGAAATGTGTTGATTTATTGATTAGGAAAAAGATCTCTCTAGGCTGACACTCCTAGGTAAGTCTGCCACAGAAATCAATAGTAAGTGCACCCTGTGGGATTTGGTATAGCTCATGCTACCAGAGAAATAGTTCTTCATACTCGGAAAATAAAGTGAAAAATCACTGAAGATAAACCCACAAAAACACACAAAACTAAGGAGAACTTAAAAAAGCTGGATTTCAGAATTAAATACTTATTATATTCAAGAAAATGACACCCTGATTCTTCTCCACCATTCTATTCTGCAAAGGATTCTTGTAAATGTATAGCCATGTAGCAGCATGTGTCCTTCAGGGTGCAGGTTAGGAGATATTTGGCATTTCTTAATTTCTTAAGCTGCATGAACTTTAATGCCAGTCAAACGCTTCAAAAGTTGTTTACCAACAGCAGTGAGGCAGCCTCCTCCAGCGCACGGATCTGTAAGGGGGAGGAGATTGCGCACAGAAGTGATATTCTTATACAACTCTTTTGGTGGGTAGTTGCTTTTATTCAGTTTCCTCAGTTTCTTATCTCAAAACCACAAAGACCTTAAGCAGAACGATAGTTCAGAACAGTTCTGCAAATACTTGGCCCTGGGCACTTTCCCGAGCTGGCTATTCCCAGAGCTTCTCTCTGCGGGACTTCCTATCGTACAGGGCTCTGCTCGGAGGAGAGCTCCCAGGCTCTCATTTCCACCAGGATGGCTCTCCTGGCCCACTTACCGAGTAGGAAGTCAACCCACTGTTGATAGCAGCTATCACCAAGAAATGCCTTTGAATCAGTGTTTAAAATGGTTTAATTGTTCCTGTAAACAAATCACAGCCGAATTTGCTACCCCGCCAGAAACTGTGATGGTAAACCAAGTTATAGTGGCTCTACCCCTTCCGAAAATGGGTTTGTGCTATTTAAACCTGAGAAAGGTTTCAGTACCATTTTGGACAGACGGGTTGATCACAATAACGCTGGCATAACAGATTTGTCTGCCTTGACAGTACAAGTGAGTCACAGAACAGCTCTACACAGCTCCTACTCTTTCTGCCCAGTTCCACAGCCAATACAGAGCAGTGCAGGACCGAGACGTCCCCCTCCCCACACCCTGAAAAGGCAATAGCCAGTCTAAAAAAAAACAGAAAAAGGAAAAAAAAACCCAGACCCTGAGTAGTTTTGCAGTCTCAAAGACCTAAATCGATGTTGTCTTATTGAAAAGTGGTTTTTGTCTTTTTCATGCCACTGTTTGTGTTAGAACATAAAAAACCTTATGGCACCTACCGTAACATTAAGGAGGACTCCCTGTGAATGCCCTAGAATGTGGGGTTGATCTCATAATTTATTTCAATGCCTTGTGCAGAATCCGGTTGCCAATTTACATAACCTCAAAATGCAACACTAGCAGTTTCATTGCATTGCACTTTGCACTGCAATTCAGGTACCCAAAAACGTAACAGGCAGACAGGTTGTTTGGGAACTACTGAGGTATGGGAACTTAAAGTTATAATACATAACTACTGGGAGATAATAATTTTATTTCCTGAGATGTTTGGAGGCTTGTGCTCTAAGGTTGGGGAACTGGCACCTTTCTTCATGAGTGCTATGCGCTTTTGTTCCTTCTTCATATTTTGACAGTCATCTTTGACTCCAAAGAGACTGTTAAGCGATACACAGATTGAAACAGAACCAGTAACAGCCATCAATGGGAATAACCCCAAAACCTGGGAAGCGCTGGTGTTACTGAAGTTGTTCTAAATTATTTCTCAACTACTAATATCTACCATTTCCCCTTTGTGAAGGAGAAAAGAAAAAAAACAAAAAAGAAAGGCAATTCTTCCTTTATCTCTCATTCTGGAACTTGATTCATAACCTCTTGTTACATCTTTGCACTGAGAGGAAAACATGTCTAGCTCCTTTTGAGAGTTCATCAAGTTCTTGTGACTGAAGTCACATTGCTTGCAAGAATGAAGAAATTCATCCCAGACTCCTTCTTCTGCAAGGAAACCAGCAGTGCTTGTCAGTACCGCGCGCACCGTGGTGTGCAGAATCTGGGAGGTGCTATGCAAAGCCCCCTATCAGCAGCTTCCAAAGTAAGGAGGCCAGGCACAGCACAAGTCGTCCTTGCTGCTCCGGAGTCCCCAGAGCACCGTTACCTTGTGCTGCCAGGTTGGCGTCTATAGCAGCTTCATAGCACGGGGCATCTTCCTCCACAGGGATGCCAAATGCTGTCTTAGTTTACATTTATCCTTAAAACAACCTCTGTTTTGTGCCAGGCACTGAACAACTTCTTACATTTATACTTGAAACAGCTTTAATGTCAAGAAATTGTGATTTTCTTCTTCCATTTTCCACTCTGTTGATAAGGTTTGAATATTTAGCCCAAGCCTTGAAATATTTAGGAGTTTACAGTTCATTTAAGCAAACATAAAAACACATTTCATATCCTTCTTTGTCTTTACATAGGTGGTGCATGGTAGCTATTCAAGACCTCTCACATGGAGAAAGCTTATTCAGATGCTAAAAATGTCACATGTTTACACTTGTAAATCACCATTAGCAAATGATTTTCCTAATGCTTTAGACAATATAGTAGCAAAGTGCAGCTGCTTCGGCCAGAATGGTATTTTAGTGATTTTTAAGAACTTAATGAGATCAGGTAATTGACTAGTGAAGCTAAAAATTTTACCTTCAATTAAACAATCAACAGCTCCGTACATCAACATAATCATCTTCGCCCCTCCACCTCCCTGTTATCAAATCAATATGTGGGTAGCAGTTGTCTAAGAAACCACTTCCTCTGTGCTTCTAAACCAGTGTTCAGGACCCATTTTAAAGCATTTATTCAATCAGTCTGGTGTAATTTGCAAATAATGGAAAGTATGTAGTAATGCAGATTCCGTAAGCAACTAAGGAAAAATAAGGCCTTAATTTGTTTGTTGTTTAACGGCATTATTTATCCTACATTTGTTCTAGTGCAACCAACAAATAACTTAATACTCTGTATTTTAAAATATAATCATGTGTCCTTCAGCTGGCAGTGCTAGGTGTATTGATTACATATATAGGAAATAAGATTCTACAGGTCATGTTAATGAACCATGCGATTGATAGTTCAGGAGACAGTCATGAGGCAAAATTATCATATTTGAAAAAAAATGCACAAAACCATAAAATAATTTTGTCAGGAAACCCCTTCCAAGGGCTATATTACAACACAGCGATCTCATTTTGGAGTGGCTGATAATGAATCAGTATAAACTGCCCTCCCCAACCACGACTGTGAGTGTAAGATATCTATTACCTGAAGCATAGGGAGCTTCTGCTGTCTTGCAGAAGATTCTGAAATCGAGCAGTCATATCCCACCACACATTACGTTCAGAGGAGTTTTGATGTCACATCACACAGGCATCTGTAGCATAATTCTCTTCTCTAGCAAAAACATTTGTTTCCACCTGCAGGTAGCATATATTTTGTTCCAGCAAAAATATCAGGCAATGGCTAAAAAGGGAGAAAAACTGCAGTGCAATGTGGCGATGTTAACAGGTAAATTGGTGACTTTCCAGTGTAAGGTTTTTTTAATTAAGGGACACAACATATTCTTATATGCTGATATTCACCACCTGCACTTCCTGCGAGTACACCCTGACCACCCAGACACTCCCAAAGGTTTGGGGAGGGGAGAGGAGGTTGTGGAGCAAACCAGTGCTGAGTGTGAACAATATTCATTATGAGAGTAGCACTGGCAGAAAATGGGTGTCTTTTATTCAGCTATTGCAGCGTCAGCGTCGTCTTCTCGTACCACAGTATGGGAAACCGTGAACAACATGAAGATTACCTGCATACAGTTCTGACCGAGATTTTCAAAAGTGACTAGTGATCTGATTGGGTTCAATCCTCAGCTTCCTAAAAAGAGTTACCGTAAAGGGGTGTGATTTTGGGGAAGTGCTGCACGTCTCCTGCCTGCTCACAGAGGCGAGATCCAGGTGGTAGAACCTGCCGAGAGCGGCCATCTCTGCTGCTGCCACTAACGCTGCTGCTCCACTGAATAAAATTAGACTCTTCACTCAGGGTAAGATGCTTTGGTGGGGGGGCTGTTGTTGCACCAAGGAGACAATATTGTATGAGGCACAATACCGGTGAGTGAGCCAGCGCTGCCTGTGTCAGCCTCCAGGGCCAAAGCCAAAGAAATGGGCTTAGCTCGGCAGGGTAGACCCCCTCCATGGCCTAGCAGAGTGTGCTGGCCGCTCGGTTATCCCAAAATCTTACCGGGATGGAAAGCTGTAGTCTGGTCCCTGCTGCCAGGGCAGTCTCTGCGCTTTACCCAAAGCAATCATTTGGCAAATTTCTTTTTGTCATTTGACAAACTTCAGAAGAAATTCCTGGTTTGCTCCACTGCCTGTACCAGGATGCCACAGGGCTGCAGAGCCACCGTCCCATCCCGCTCTCTCGGCCTCTGAGCCCCTTGAAGCCTCTTCTACTCGTAGCACAGCTCCTCCTCAGCTGCTCCCACCCTGAATTATATACAGCTCTGTGTTTGTTTTCAGCCAACAGAGCAACTGATTCACAGTTCCTGCCCACATCTAACTGGCACCGACATGCTCAGCGCAAAATTTATCCCGGTGTCTTACTAGCCAAGGAGCCCAGAACCAACCATCTAAACTCCTTCAATTAGCAAAACTTTCTCCAATGTGCCAGCAAAGCTCCAACACCCATCAGCCAAAATGAACCAAGCTAGTGCAGACCTTTTCTTTAAAGTGCTTACACTAACTTGGGCTATTTTCATTCAAGGTAGGTTTGGAAAGGGCTCCCCTGGCCAGAGCCAAAGGGCTCTGATGATGATGGGGAGGACAAGCCCCTGCAGAGTAACCTGGGCCACTGGCCCGGCCTTTTGCAGAACTGGGTCTGTCTATACCTTAGGTCTACAACAGGTCTGAGCTGCTCTCTGATTGACTCTGTGTGCTAGATTAGGAGGTTTTTGGCTGGGTAAGAGGGTTCCTCCTCATATAGAGAAGGAAGTGGAAGAACTGATGTGTATAAAACAAAGTTACTTCTTCCCCTTTTAACCTGCGATCTTTATCCTGATAGCTGCAGTAAGTCATTGAGATACAATTGCATGGTAGCGGACAGTCCTGACTCATTTTAAAACGGTTGTACCCTCATGTGGGTGTATCCCAGGACAAGTACTCTCTTTCAGTACGTCTAGACTAGGATACAAGTTGTGTTTTTAAAGATATTAGCTAACGCAGCTTGACTAACACGTTTTGAAACCTCGCATAGATAGGACAAGTCAAACGCTAAAAGGTGTTAAAAAGTGTTTGCTAAGTCATTCTAAAAATACAACTTTTATACCTGTCTAGACAATGACAGAATACTTTCTAAAATGACATGCCATGCTCATGGGAAGTCCCACTGCAACAGCCAAGGAGAATTATAGCATAGGAAGCAATCAATAAGCAGTTTCTCCACAAAGGTTTTCAAAGCAATGGCACAGACTTGACGTGCGGGGAAACCCTGAAGGCCTTGTCTAGACAACAAGAGAAAAAGATCCTTTTTTCAGTAGATTTAGTTCAGTCAGGCCCTCTTTTTTCAAAAGCAAACCCTACTAAAAGTCTACTAAGGTCATCTTTTGCTCAGTTTTAGCAGGTCATAGTCTGGGCTCCTGGCTGGCTGTAACTCAGCCTGTTAAAATCATGTTTAAAGGTATTGGGGTCTATGTGTTTGTCAGATAGGATTTTTAGTCCTTAAATAAGCTTGATTAAATTAGGTCTCCTGGAAATGGCCCTTTCCTTAAGGCTGATGAGATGGTAGCTTGTTTTTCCATGCCCATTCAATCTTTGAACCCAATTCATTTGCCTAAATTGTACCAACAAACGCCAAGTTCAATGTGCCTTTAGCATTAGTATTTCTAGTCAATTGTGAGCACCAACTCACTTTCTACAGGCCACCAGACAGCAATTGGCTTTGACTTTGACTTCATTTTACTGAAATGTACTCAGACTCAACCCTCCATCTAATCTACGCCTTTAAACAGCTACTTGACAATGTCTAACGTGTGTGTGCACACATACCCCTTGTAATAATTGTCTTCTACAAAGTCAGCAGATAAATTCTTAGTCATTAATATATTTCCTTACACTGTTTTGCTTCTACCAAGCTGACTGGAGAGTGAACAAGTTAGAGTAACTGTTTCCCAGAATTGTACTAGCATCTTTGACATCTTAAACAATACTTTCAGGAAAGAAGAAAAAAAAAAAAGGAAAAAGTCGCTACCACAACTAAGAACAAGCATGAGCCCAGCCTCTCTGACCGTTTAATGTCAGGCCCTTTTGGGGAGGGGGGGAGACTATTAGTTCTATTTATTATCAAGGCTTAATTGCATGGATGGGTATCAGTCTGGTAGGAAAAAACATCTACATCTCAATTAGTCCCATTAGAGATTATGTCTTTATGACATGGGTGGGTATCTGACATTCAGGGGAAAATTCACAAGTCACCAACTCAATCAAAAGAGTCCACCAAATAATAATTTGCTGGTATGACTCCAAGGGACCAAAACAACGCAGTCTGGGCTTGCTTGAGATTCCCCGGGTTTAGTAGTCATTTGTCAATAGCTCTCAAACAATGGAGCTGTGAAATGGAGCCAGTTAAGTTATCACGATGAGGCTTTGTCACGATTGTGTCAAGTTTTTTTGTCCTTGGTGTGCGCCACCTGAAATATTTCAGAAATATACATTGATTTCCTGTTTTGAATAAATAGGAAGAAAACCCATCTCCTGTGCTCGTGAGGCCTGAAGGCAACAAAGTCTATGATTCAGAATAAGACAGAGACTCTACAGTCAGCAAAGACTCTTTGGTAAGCAGTTGTTGTCACCTACAAACCCGAACAAACTCTTTCTGTCCTTGCTAAGCCCAAACCACCATTAAATATTAATGGCAAGTTGATCTGGGTCAGATCAGCGCGCTCTCACCTGCTGTTGATGCTTATTTCAGGTTTTCAGCACTGTCTGTCTTGAAACTTTCTCACGTGCTAAAGTAACGTCTTTAAAATCTAACCTTTTTTATATAAACACATAGCTGAAAGACGATAATACCCACGCACAGAGATTTTTGTCTGATTTTTTTGTCCTCTGAGAAGACATCTGATAGCAGATTTCTTCGGGCCTAATATCATTTATTGTTGTCCACTCCACTGCGCGGTAAACCCTCCGCTATCCGATACGAGCAGACGACGCTCCTTTGCAGCGAAAGCAAACAATTCGGAGCCCTAAGTTATGATTTCCTATTATTGTGCAATGAAAGAGGCTCCGGCCATTTCAGCGCGAAGGATTAAAGTGTCCAGGATGGCAAACATCGCGCAACCACTTTCCCCCCGCCCCCGCACACCGCCGAAGCACTCGGGGCTCCCTCGGGGAGCGCGAACGGGCTGACCCACGCGTGTCCGCAGCAGCGGGGGGGGGGGGCTCGCCCTGCCCCACGCGTGGGCGGCCTCCGCGGACCGAGGGGCGCCCGCCCGCCCCCGGGGGTGCCCCCGGCCGCTGCCTTCGGGCCGGGGCCCCACTCGCGGCTCCCCCGGGCCGGAGCGGGCCGGGCACCCCGCGGGCCGGGGAGCCGCGCTCTGCCAGGAGTCAAAGTACGTAGGCGGCTGGTCGATATCCTATTAGGCTAGAAACAGTCCCGCATATCAAAGGGCGACGAACCTAATGACTAAAAATATAAGTACCTGACCCGGAGGATTAATCACACACTGTCAAGCTGAAATTGGTGCAATTCTTCCAATCATTAACGTTTTGCTTACAAAAATGTGCTTTTCTGTTTGTTTTTCTGCTAAATGATAACCATTTTCAAGTTGAATCGGCTGATAAAAGAGTCGAAAACAAGACGGGAGTTGTGCTGGAAAGGTCATACGTGCTAGTTCGGCATGAAATAGCCAACAGGCAAACAAACGGGGAAAAGCAGGGTGGCACGGAAGGGGCTCGAAGCTTTTGCCGAGCGGTGCAAAGTGCTCTGGCCGTTTTTCTCCTGCCGAGGAGAAGGGACTGCCCGGGGAGAGCCGCTCGCCCGGCCGGCCGTGGGCACCCCCACGCGGGTCTCCCCCGCTGTGGAAACGGGCTCCGGGCGGCGGGGGCAGCTGCGGGGGCACCGCTCCCACCGCCGCCGCAGCTCAGCCCCTGGCTCCCCGCCCCCGCCGCGGCGCTTCGCCCAGGCGCCGCGAAGCCCTGAGCCCCCCTGCCCGGCGGGGAGGGAGAGCCAGGGCACTCCCGCAGCCGAGCCTGGGTGGCAGCCCCGTTGTCACCTGTCCCGACACCCTGGAAATCCACATCCCCGGCCCGGCGGCTGCAGACGATGCATCTGCGCTGCCCACCTGCGGGGAGCCGCCGCAGCCCCCGGCACAGCTGGGAAAGCGCCTGGCTTCGACGAGCCCGGCCTCCCGGGACCGCGTTCCGCCGGCCGGGACGCGGAGCCGGGCTGCGCCGCGGGCAGAGCCCCCCACTCCCGCCGTGCCAGCGGGCCGTGCAGGTCTCGGAGCGCGGCTGGCTCCCGCCTCGCCGCGGCCGGGGGATGCCGGCGCCGCCCCGCGTGGAATTGGGGCTCACCCGAGCGCACCCAAGGCCCCGCACCCCCGCACCCCCGCCCACCCGGCGCGGCGGCTCTGTCCCACGCGTGTTCACAGCCGTAACACGAAGCCGCCCCGAAGAGGCGACGCCAGTTTCGTGCTCCCCGATCCCGGTCGGGAAAGACAGACAGCCAAGAGGAGGAAAGACGGAAGGGAAAGGGCCGGGAGGCGCCCCCCGCCCCGCTCCCGCCACCCCCGCAGGCTCTGGGCGGGCTGTTCCCGTCCCCGTGGGGACCCGGGCCGAGACCCGCGGCAGCGACACTGGGCGGGGGAAGATGCCACGGATGGAAAAGCGGTGTCGTCCTCAGCGGAGCCCCGCTCCACGCTTTCTGCTCCCGACGGCGATCTCCTCGCCTTGCGCGCACCGCGCCGGGGCTCCGTCCGAGCTCCAGGGCGGGCAGAGACCCCCGAGGCGGCCCGGGCGCGGCCCGGGGCTCCCTTCTGTCGCGGGTGGCGTCACACCGGGGCCGGTGCCCCGCTCCCGGGGCTGCCATGCCAGCGGCAGCAGCTTGCCGGGCCGGGGGGGCGGCCGGGGGCTTCTCCCTTTTCCCAGCGTGCACGAACAGGTGGCAACGGCACCTCCCCGTTCACCTCATGTTTTCGGGCCCCGTTCCGTTCAGTTTTAAAAGAACAAACCAAAGCTAAAGGCACTCAGTCATTCAGAAAACTCAGCTGCCATTTCGCGAAGCGTAGACCCGCTTAGACGCGGCGCCCGGCCGCCCCCAGCGCCGCCGCCCCTCGCCCATCGAAGCGGTCACCTGCCGCTCTCCAAAATCCTTGCCTGGCACTAAAAGCCTCCGCGGCACCCACGGGGGGCAGCTCCCCGACCCCTGGGCCTCTCTGCGGCCCCCGGGGGGGGGGGCTGGAGACGCCGGACGGTGCGGGCTGACCCGCGTGGGTGCCCACCCCCGGATGCCCGGCCCCGCGGGGGGGGTTCCGTGATCCTTCCCCGCGCCCCCGGGCCCGCATGGTTTCGGAGAAAGGCCGATGAATAACCACTGTTGACTCAGGCGGGTCAGCGGCTGCCCCGGCTGGGGTCGATGCCCGGCCCCGAGCAGGCCCCGCTCCTCCTCCAGCCCGCGCCCCCCCGGCCCCCCCAGGCTCGGGGCGACTCGGGGGTGAACACCCACGCTCCCAGCTGGGACCCGCAGACCAGGCTTTGCTCCTCCCGCCGCAGAGCCCTTTCCCGAGCTGACGGGAGGCGTGGAGCGAGGCACAGGTACAGGCAAAACCGAACCGCGGGCTGGCAGGCTGGAAAAACAGGAAAAAAAAAAAAGAAAAAAAAGGCAGTGAGCCCACGCGAGACCCCCGCAACGCGAGAGCGCCCAGAGGGCTGCAGGGTGGCCGGTGACCGGCACGGTACCGGAGGGAAAAGCCGGATTACAGCACGCCTGGGGCATTGCTGGCGGGGGGGAGGTTTGGGATTTCTCCTGTCAGTAAGCGGACGGCCAGCGTGGCTGGTGGTGCAGAGTTTAGGTTTTTATTTCACAGACAAGTCCATCAAAAATTAAATACCAGGTTTTGCTTTTTTTTTTTTTTTAAACATTGAACAAATATGTACAAAATATGAACAACGTGAGGTATAAAACCGCAAGACTTTTAAAGAAAACTAGTATGTACAGAAGCAGATGTGTATACAATAGGCATTATCTTCCCACGGCTGTGCGCCTCACTTAACCCCCACAGCTGAAGGCAGTTTCTCTCCTGCAGCAGGACCCTATCACTCCCCACATTTTCTTCTCAAATATGAAATCTGTAACAAACAGCGTTAGAGATTTTCAAGGAGAAAAATATGGGGCTTTTTTCCTGCAAATGGAACCATCCAGATTGCGGGGCAAAGTCCTCAAAAATCTGAGAAGGCACATTTCATCTCACGCAAGAGCAAAAATGAATCTGTCCAAAGACTCCACCCGACAAACGGAAGGATGTCTCGGTGGAGAGCACCACGGCAGGTAACAGGGTATGAGCGTAAGGCACTTGTCGGGATGGTCAAATCCCTCCCTATTTCACAGAACATGTTTCTCTGCTTGCAAAGGGTGTTTAAATTAATCTATTTAAACTACATTTGTTTACACGTACAAAGGGCTTAGTCCTGCAATCCATACTCACTTCCACACTAGCTAGAGAGGAGTTTTGCCTGATCACCAACAGCAGCTGATTCAGACCCCCTGTGAGTAAGGACAGGGTGCAGTATTATATTCCAGTTAGAACATCGATTATTAATGTACAAATATATCTTACAAATAATTAAATACAAACCATGTTCCTTTAACCAAATTAGAGATCTGCCAAAAATGGACTGTTTGCGAAAAATACATCTTTCTTTCTCTGCTTATTATAAAATGAGTCTGTTTGGTGTTGGTGGTTTTTTCTTTCAGTGGAACGGTGAAAGTTTTCTCCTGTAGCACAATATTTTTCCAAACCAGCCCCTGGTAAAGTGCAAGCCGAGTTAGGGTCCACTCTCTGCATGGGGCCATTAGTGGGTAGGGTTGTAATAGCCTTTATCGCCTTCAATGTCCACTTCTTGATCCGAGTTGTCCGAGACGTCTGACTCCAGGTCCTCCTGTGAGGCCGGCGAGGGGGTGTACTGCGAGCCGTCCAGGGACACCTCCTTACCCTTCTGCTCGGGGGTCGGGCAGCTCTCCAGCCTTTGGTCACTATGACTGTCAGCACCTTCTACTTCTTCTTTTTTGGTGGCCTGCGGGTTCTCCTGCAACAAAAGAAGCCTGCTTTATACAGAAATACGGGCCACGGGGCCAGGAGGCCTAGGAATTCCAGCTGTGCTGGGTGGGAAAACCACCTTGGGTTTCTCGCAGGAAAAGGCAGGTGTCCCGCTACCGCCCCGGGCCTCCTGCCTATAAAGCGGCCCGATGGGACGGGGCCAGGCGAGGGCTGAGCCACGCAGGGGCTCAGCTCCGATCCCACTCCCCAGCAGCCACGGGGGCCGCTGCCGTGAATAAGGCTCCTTTGCGATGGTTATCGCAGCCACTTCAAAAGAGTCAGGAGCTGCCGGAGCCCAGGAACCTCTGAACTTTTGTCTTTAGCAAAGCAAATGTTTATTATGAGTCTACAAACACTGACACACAGCTTCCTCCTGCCCTGATCTTTCTTTAATTACACCCAACGGCAAAAGGAGGGAGGCCGAATCCATCAGTGGCCTGAAAGCAAACGGGAAAAAATTACTAATTAAGCTAAAACTCAACATTAAAACACTCACCATTAAAAACAAACCAAAAAAAACCCCAAAACCCTGTTTCTGAAGGCAGGAGTAGCCCTGCGTCGGCAGCCGTCTGGGCAGCCCAGTCCCCTAAGGGGGCATGAAATGATACTCTCAGGAGAAAGCAGGCAGAGACATGTACCCATGATATAACCGTGCGGGCTCAGAGAAATGGATGCGAGTGAATGAAAAGGAGGAAATGACTTAAAATGGCCGAGATCCCAAGCGAGCTCTCCGGACACTGCAGTGCAGGTCGGGCCCCGCCGAGGAGGCACCGCCGGGGACCCAGCCCGCCTCTTGCTGGAGGAAAGGAGTTTTATTCAAAAACCAACTGAAGCATGGGTTAAACCCAGGGGAAGGTCACAGAACAAATATATCTAGAGCGTGGCACCATGATTAGTTTTCTTATTATTTTTATATTAAATTTATATAAAAATTACTGATTTACCAATAAAACTCGGCCACCCGTCTCCCACTTACTGAAGCCAGGCTCGGACCACGGTGCAGGGATTTTTCACAACCCTCTGAGCCGAGGGGCTCGATCTGGCCGAGCTGGGCACGACCGGGCCCTCTGGGCCGCAAACAAAAAAAAAAGATTCATCTGCTTGAGCACAATTTCTAAGGGAAAGGAAACCACTTCAACCTCTCAGCCTCATACACTGTAACTACCTGTAAACGAAAAGTAAAAGCTATTCAGTTTTCCATGCAGCTCCTCAAAACAAACGAGGCGTTTGTACCGGCCTCTCCCAAAGCCTGCAGAATAAATCGACTGGTGCTTATTAAGGGATGGCGATTTGAAAGACCTGTAAATATTCTGCTCCAAAACAACTGCCTAAGTAATTTACTGACAATTACTTATCTTCTCCACGTTAATTGGCTAAACAACATATGGGTTTACAAAACAATTAGCGTGGAGTTTTAATAGGCGGTGTGTGAAAGCCGGGCATAATTGATATAGGAACTACATTAGGAGCTTTTAACGTTAGTGCTGCCTGAACGAGCCCTCACGGATTCCAGCATGACTATTTGTCTTTTTAATCAAGGTGAAGAGGTTAAACAGCCTTTCAGATGACTTCTGCATACAACCTGGAATAGGCGAGCAGGGCGTAAGATAAGACAATTAAACCACTTATTTCTATAGAAACGGAAACATCCCCGTACCTGTTTTAGACGCCTCCATTTGGCTCTGCGATTCTGAAACCACGTTTTGACCTGAGCAACGACAACGAGAGAAGGCACGGGGTAGTCTCGGAGCCCGACGAGCGCCAGCAGCCCTACCCGCGCCACCGACAGCGAGCGAGAGCCAGCCCCCCCCGCCCCCCCGGGCCGGCCGGCTCCCCGGCAGCAGCCGCCGCAGCGGGGCCCGGAGCCTGGAGCGGGGCCGGGGCGGGCGGCGGCGGGGGCTGCCCGGGGCTGGGGCGCGGCTCCCCGGGGCGGGCACGGCCTCACCTGCCTCTCGCTGAGCTGCAGCATCTTGGCCAGGCGCTTCCTCTCCGGCGGGGAGAGGTATTTCTGCGTCTCGAACTTCTTCTCCAGCTCGATGGTCTGGTCGTTGGAGAAGCGGACCTGCCCCCCTTTCCTCTTGTGCAGCGGCCGCTGGATGAAGGGGCTCCACAGCAGCGGCTTGCCTTCAAAGAGAAGCGCAGCGCCCAGGGTCACGGGCCGCCGCGGACACGCGTGCCCGGGGAGCCCGGCCCCTGCCCCAGCCCGGGCCTGGAGGCGCGCCGGCTCCGCGGCCCGCCGCTTTCCTTCGCCCGCCTTTCTCTGCCCCGGTTCCCAGCCTGATCTTTTGCCTCCTCTGATTTTTCACCTCCGC
The DNA here is from genome assembly GCF_030463565.1 of Pelecanus crispus. NCBI lineage: Eukaryota > Metazoa > Chordata > Aves > Pelecaniformes > Pelecanidae > Pelecanus > Pelecanus crispus. Next base: position 18,844,687 of record NC_134652.1, on the reverse strand, counting down.
CGAACAGAGACCAGTTAAAGCCACTCTACGGGCTTTGGCAACATTTCCGTCAATGTGTTTCCTGTTGGTCTATCTCGCAAAGAAAAGACAGAGAAAGAAAAAAAAAAAAAAAAAGAAGACAAGACCTTTGCTTCCTTCTGCTCTTTCGCTGCGATGCCCCAGGGAAACAATCCCCCTTTCTCCGCGCCGGTGCCCGGGGCCCCGCGGAGAGCGGGGCCACTGCGGGGCCGGGCGGGGGGCGCGGGCACGGGGCGCCCACCCGCTTCGGGCAAGAAGCGCCCCGACCCCCCTCGCCGGCCGGGGGCTCGCCCGCCCGTGGCCGCGGGGCCTCCGCCCGGCTCGGCCCGGGGCTCGGGGCAGCGGGGCGGTGCGGGGCGGTGCGGGGCGGTGACACGGCGGGCAGCCAGCCCCGCTGCGGAGCGGCAGCCGCGTCCCGGGGCCGGAGGCTCTGGCCAGTGCCACTGAGTCACTCTGTTTGTCTTTCTGTCTTGCTGCCTGCACCCTTTGAAATTGGCTGCATTGTTTTTCAAGATTTTGCTTGCGTCAGGCTTTAGTAATTCTGGTGCAAAACAGACTCAAAAAATAGGAAGCAACTGGTTATTTTAGCTGTCATAAAGTCACATCCCACACAGAGGAAATGAACAATATCAGAAAAACGGATCCCGGCTATCAGAAGTCGAGTGTTTCCTGAATTTGTCTGTATTGAGGATGTCGATAAAGTAATCAGCAATGTGCACGACTCCCGGGGAAGAGCCTGCTTCAGGCGGCCAGGAAAACACTTAACAGCTTCTGAAACCAGATTTACTCCTATCGAGAGCTCAAGGTTTCCTGTATGAACGGAAAGGGTCAGCCTCTTTCACTGCACAAATGTGGTGAGTCAGGTCCAGTTTTGCAATCACTAAGAACAAGTGCTGCAGCCCGGGCGCGGGGCTCAGCCCCCGCAGCGGGGACGCTTCCCCCGGCCGCGGGCGAGGAGGGGCCGCCGGGGCCCCGGCCCGACCCGCCCCGGCCCGCGGGGGAGCCGCGGGGGCCCCGGCGAGCGGAGCCGGCCTCCCGACTCTTTTTCAAGTTATCCGCAGGAAAAGGCTGACATCTGCCATGCGATCCCCCGGCACAATTAAAACTCCCCACCAAAACCACACGCGACATTACTAAGGACACTCTCAGAGTCACTTGGTTGAAGGAAAACAAATCTGAGTCACGGCGGCCGCGCACTGTGGTCCCGCTGCCAGCGCCGGAGCGCGCCGCGTCTTTAATTTACTGTAAATCAGACGGGGGCCGGAGGGAGACAGGGGGAGCGCGGAGCGGCGGCGGGGAAGGGGGGAAGGTTTCAGCCACTTCCCGATCCCACCCCGGCCCCCGACGGCGGGACGGGACGGGACGGGGACGGGATGGGAGCGGCAGCCGGGGAGGGCGGGGGGGGTGGGGGGGGAGGGCATGGCTTACCCAGGGGGTCCTGCCGGATCAGGGCGTGCGCGTAGTCGCCGACGGCGCGGGGGAAGGAGTAGAGGGGCCCGGCGTAGGCGCCGGTGCCGTAGGTGGCGGCGAGGTGGTGGGAGAAGGCCGGGTGGATGGGGGTCGGCTCGTAGATGGGGGTCCGGTACGGGGACACCAGGCTGGTGAAGGAGGAGTTGGGCGACGGCAGCGTCGGCGGCGGCGGGGCGGGCAGGGAGTGGGGGGCCGGGGCGGCGGCGGGGCCGCGGCCCAGGATGTCCTCGATGTAGAAGGGCGTGGGGTGCGCGGGCTGGAGCAGCGGCGTGGGCGCGTACAGCGGGACGCCGACGCCCAGGGCCGCCGCCGCCGCCGCCGCCGGCGCCGCGCCCGGCGGCTGGTACTGCATGGCGCGGCCGCCGCCCGCGCACCCCCCGCGCCCCCGGCCGCCCCTGCGGAAAGCCGGCCCCGACCGCGGCGGCTGGGTGCTGGCACCGCCGCCGCGGGTTTCTCTGGGCTCGGGTTACCCTTCGATAGGTTTCTATTGGCGCGGGGCGGAGCCCGCGTGGTCTCTGTCCCCTTCCTGCCACGGCTCCGTCTAGCCAATGAGCCCGGCCAGCGACGGGGGAAACCACCCCCCGCCGGCAAACGCTCCCCCCGCCTCCCCGAGCAAGCTCCCCGCGGCGCCAGGCAGCCACCGCCGCGGCCCGCGGGAGCCCGGGCAGCCGGGCGCGATCGGCAGCCCCGACGGCACGGCGCGGGGGGGGCCGCGGCTGCGGAGCGGGGGTCGGACGGCAGCGGGCTGGGCGCCCGGCGCTGCCCCCGCCGGCTCCCGCTCCTGCGCCCGCCCGCGGCACGGCGTCCCCACGGGGGAGAGCGCTGACACCCCCCCCCCCCCCGCCCCCGCAGCGTGGCCCGGCCCCGGGCTGAGGGAGGAGGCGGAGAAGGGGGGTGCGCTCCCCCCCCCCCCCGCCGTGTGTGCCCCGGGGCCCGCCGTGCTCCGCGGGCCTTTGGAAAGCCCCCCGCGGGCGCTCCGCCTGGCTGCGCGGGCCGGGAAAGGGGCGGGGGGGCGCGTAGGCCCCTGCCCCGTCCCCCCCAGGGCGGGGGCCCAGAGCCCGGCGGGGCGCGGAGCTGCGCGGCGCGGTTCTCGGCTTCGCGCCCGGCCGGGCAGCGGCGGCCGGCGAGCGGGGGGGCGGCGCTGGGGACCCGCGGCCCGGGAGCCCCGCGGGAAGGCGCCCGGCGGCCCGCGCAGCGCCACCTGCGCCCGCCGCCGCGGCTGTGCGGAACGCGGCGCCTCTTCGGCTCTTCCCGCCGCCCCGGGGAGGGACGGCCGGCCGCTCCGTCCGGGCGCCGCCGGCTGCCGCTCCCGGCCCCGCGGCGGGGCTGCCCCGCGCCGAGCGCCGCTGCCGGCCCCGGGGGGGGTGGGGTGCGGGGCGGGCAGCGACCCCCGCGCTCCCCGCGCCCCGTCACCCACCCGCGGACTCGCCCCGACGGCAGCGGGCGGCGCCGCTTTCCCCCCCCTCCGTGGGAGCGGAGGCCGCAGGTGCCCCCTGCGTGTCCGCGGACCCCGCCGGGTCGCCCGGCTCCCTCGCCCGCCTCCGAGCTGACAGCGAGCACGCAAAGCTGTTAAGGAGTAGCAGGTGCTGGTTTAACTTAATTTTTTTTTTTTTTTTTAAAAAGGTCTCCAGTTCAAACCCACGAAGATCTTAATAACTAAGAGGCTCAGAGCAAGACGAAAGGGTGTTGGTGAAATGGAAATATATATATTTTTAATAATATAGCGAGGTTGGTGTGGGTTTTTTTTTTTTCTTTACATTGTTAACAAATGCCAAAACTCACCTTTAAAGCGTGGTCTTGTGTCTTGTAAATATCAGGTACACGTAAAGCGAGCTGACAGTTTTGATTATTTTTTCTCTCTCCGCTCAGTCTCCCAGGCATTGCTCTTTCCAAGGGGTTTAGCTAATGTTTTCATCTGGAAGTGTTGGATTTGCAGCTTGATTTACTTAATAAATGTACAGTAAACCGATGACCCGTTGCCCTCTGGAATAACGACGTGCATGATACGAGGCAGCAGGATGGAGGGCCCCCACAATATTTTACAAGCTGTCGATTCAAAATCCTGAGAACAAGTTTAACCGAAAAGAAAAAAAAAACATGTTTTGCTGTATTATTGGAAAACAAATAAATAGAGGAAGAGATTATTCTTTTCTGACTTTTATACAAGCAATAGGCCTTGTTAAAAGGAAGTTTTAATGGCACAGTTATTACATTCCACTACCACTGCATAATCCCCAACAAGAAAAATGAAGCACTTAATTTTGCAGTTCTACAGCACCGCCCCTTTCAAATTCAATTGTTAGACCTCAGCCTTCCTCCTTCCAGGGGTTGGAGACTATTAAATCTGCATTCATGAAATGTCACTTTTATTGAACTACATAATTTTTTAATATCACTAGTGCAGGTTTTATAGTTGATTTTATTGTTTTTATGGCCATTCGGGGCTCTAAACCCCGGATTTTTTCAATGTTGTCCTTATAATTTTTTTCACACAGTCAGAACTAATAAAATAGAACAGTTGTGACTTTTTAATGCAAGGGGTCTCGGAGTTTCAATATTTTCACTCTGCTGGATACTAAAACCAATAAAAATACATGAGATTTTAATTATTTTCTGGATTAAATAAAACCTTTTCCCTTTCTTTTGGAACATACATTTTGTTTGTAGTTTCTGTCGTGAGGGAGATAATGCGGCTTCGGATAAAATACATTATTACCAATATTGCTGGGACGAATACAGTTTTGACTGCATTTTACAGTCTAGCGGGCATTTCGACTAAGGTGCTGCAGACACCCCGAGATCAGTGCAATCACGACAGCGCTTTAACATTTCTGTTATTTCTTCTCCAGTTTCCCTCTGGAAAGCACTCCAATTTATCTGAAAAACCTCGGGGAAAGGGGGGGGGGGGGGGGGGGAGAGAGAAAAAAAATACACTCCTTTCCCGATTAAAAAAACTTTCACATTAGTTTTCTTGGAATGCGCTTGAAACACCCCCAAGTTTTCGTGCTAATCTGGGGATTTTTGGAGGGCGGCGGGGCGGGATGCGTGCATCCCCGCACCGGCACAAGCTCAGCCCGAAGGGATCGGCTGGAGAACTCATTATTGTGTGTAATAACTTCGGGGCCCTGTCCTCCCCTTCCCTTTCTGTGAAATCCCCCGCCTTCGAGAAGTTCTGAGCTAAGGAGGGGGCGAAAAAAAATAATAATAAAAATCAGGGCCCCCGCTAGTTCCGGGCGGCCCCGCCGGCGGCCGCGCCTTGGGGGGCTGCCCGGCTCCCCCGCCGCCGCCCGGGACGCGCTCCCGACGGGGCGGGCAGCGAAAGCGGCCCAGGCTGGGGGAGGCCGGCGCAACTGTGCTGCTTCGTGCGTCCCCCAAAGCGGGGGCCGGCGGGGCCGGGGTCGGACGGGCTCCCCGGGGGAAGCGGCGGGGGCCCGGCTGCCAGCGGCCGCCCCCCACATGCCCGCCGAGCGACGCTGCCCCGGCGGCCTCGCAGGACGGTGCCCCCCGGGCCGTGCTGAGCCCGGCCCAGCCGCGCTCCCCGGCTGCTCCGAGCCCGTTTCCCTCCCCTTCAGCCCCGTCCTGCGCGGAGCCCGGCGCCGCTCCCCCCGAGGAGGGCGCGCCCACGGGTGCCTCGGGCGGCGCGGGGCGAAGCCCTCCCTTGCCGGAGGAAGCGGGCAGCCCTCGGGCTCCGGTGGGGCTCTGCAGCCTCCCGCCGGCCGCCGCTGCCCCCCTCCCGGTGCCCCGCGGCGGGGGGGCAGCGCCGCGTTAGCTCCGCCGCTCCGAGCCGCCGTGCTGGGGCGCGGCTGGGGCCGGGCGGCGCTGGGGGGGGGGGGGCGGGGGCGCTGGGCCGCGCCGGGCCGTCGTCGGGCAAGTGCGTTGAAATAAAGTAAGAAAAATAGTGATAATAAAAATCAACCGACCCCCCCCCCCCCCAAAAAAACGTCGGAACATCAGGAAATGAATGCTTCCAAAACCTGCGACACAGGCCAGGTGGTATTTCCACCGCGCCCCCAATTACCTGCGATAAACGCCCCACAGAAGATTTCTGATTCCTGGGGTGGTTATTCCGGGCAATATGTGAACTACGCCGCGATTTATAAGTGAAATGAGTCTCGAGGCACAGAACTCTTTCCTTGCCTCGCAGGTTCTGTTACCACTAACGTGTATTTTTCTGGCATGGTACCTGCCCGGTTTCTGCTCCCAAAAACGGGAGTTTCGCCCAAAATAGCAGCCTCTGTGACACCGCAGACTTCAGGAGAGTTACACCAGAGATGAATCATTCCTAGCTGAAGTAACTGCGTTTGGCTGTTACAGAATTAGTGAGCAATCCAGCAAAGTCCATCTTTTAACAGCCGGAGCGGGCTACCAGCAGCGTCATCCCCTAACGCTACAGGGCACTTTCCAAGAGGATCCAGCCCGCAGCCATTCCACCCCATCCCATTATTGAAAATATTTCAAGACTCTTCCAAGAGAGGTGAGGCCACAGCCTTGAACACCTTCCAAGGAGGAAATAGGAGGGAGTTCACCTCTCTGATTTTCCTAGCACCGTGGAAGCCAGACTGCTCCAGACAGAGGCACCGCGCGTTGTGGGGTGATGTCAGTCGGTGCTGCCGTCTTCCAGATAACTCATCTGTTAGATATTCGCTTCTCACATCTTCCTCCTCCTCACCGTTGTGATTTGATTTACCAAATGAGTTACAACCGTAATAAACATGAAGGCAGGTCAGTCTCAAAGGCATTCATTAGATGTAGCAGAACAAGACAAATCTTGGTCTAAAAAGGGGTGGACAACATATGAACTATTATTCCAGGCAGAGCTGGCAGGAGCTTATCTTTTTCCATCCTACATCCCTATATTAATCTGATTATGGTTTTGCCAAATTTAAATCATCCAGGTGGAAAAAATTCTGTTCTGAGGGAATCTGCCTCATGCTGAGTATGTTTAAGGTTTCAGCAAAACTGGTTCAGCTGTTTCTGTGCATTGGATTAGAGGAAAGCAGATTTTTTTCGCTGGCATTTAGACATCCTTGCCTTGTACTGAAAACTTGCCGTGCCCCACCACAAGGGAAACTTCAGGAGATGAAAGCGTCCAGCAAAAAGTCAGCCAGGGGTTGCCTCTTCGGTTCTTCCTTTGCTCTTCCACCCGAGGCTGTGGTTTACACTCAGGCAAAATAAAGATCCCAAACCTCTGCAGAGAGACACGGACACCTCGGGAGTGTTTAGGCCACCCCTGGGCCTGACTTGGCTCTCCGATGATTTGAAGAGCTCTTCTTTCTTGGCACTGAATATTTGCAGGTATGAGACACGGGCTGCCACCAGCAAGTGCTCTTTGCCTACATGCTGTCACCGGTTCTGAGGGGGAAAAAAAAAAAAAGCTACAGAAAAGCTTTAATAGTGCTTTTGAGTCTTGTCAAGAATTTCCAAGCCAACACATGCCAGATGCTCAGGGGAGCACACTGGTAAGGTGCCTCCATTTCCTCTAGCCCCCAATATTGTTAATATCTCTTCTGGGACACCTTGACTTGCAAAGTGGGATATGCAACATTTATGGCTCTGTGGTAAAAGGAAGGAACACATGGCCCTGTATTAGCAACATAGCTTAATACCATTTTCTTTGTGGACTGGGCTGTCCTAGTGATTACCGTGATACCAGCTTCTCTAAACCAGAGTTTAACTCAGCTGAAGTGTGACATAATTCACCAGAGTTTTCTTCGGAATTGCAAAGAGGCATCCCATGAAACTATGTAGGCTTTAATGTTTTTTGGAATGCACTTTCCTAACCCTTCCTTGGCCTGAAGACTTTCTTATCTGACCATTACGAGAATGTGGTGAACAATGCTATGAAAAACAAAGCAATATATTGTTCCTTACAGGCTCATATTTCCTATATATCTGCCACCACAAACCATGAGCTATTTTGGATCCTTCCTATAAGTGCAACTGAAAGCTGCTCGGTTAATTATATTTATTTGGGGTGATGGCAACGGTAACATGTTAAAACTTCTCTATATTCTTATGTGTTGGCTACATACATAAAGATTACACCCAAAAACACATATAATTCCCAGGGGCTAGATTCTCTCTCACATCTTGCACAATCATTTACGTAAGTGCAAACTGAATATAAAACGCTGCTAACACAGACTGCTGGCTACCATACACCCACTCTGTGTTGATATAAATGACTATAACAAGATACCAGACAATAGCGAATCTGCCTAAACTACAGTGATGACAAAACATCTTTTTTTTACAGAGTAATCAGAATACAAAATATTGTACATTTCAAAGAGCACTTGTGCAGCAAGATTTTTCACTGTAACAGCTCCAATGGGTCCAAAGTACACACAGCTAAATTTGATGTCAGTAGGAATTAGGTATGAAAAGGGAGTGTTACTTAGTTATTTTTGTTAATGTTTTCCAGAGCTTACACATTCACCCTACATTTTTTAGCAAACTTTATCATTTTGGCATCATAAAATCAATCCCTAGGCAGGTTTGTTTTATCTGGAGCTGATACGCACATGCAGTTGCTGTTAATAGTCAAATACAGAAGCTTACAATAACAATCTAGCTAACTATTAATGGCTGTTTAACAGTGGAGTTAGAAGGATGGATCTGAAATCTGTCCTCATCTAAAAAGTAGATTGCTAGACTCTCAGGTGCAGAAATTCTTCAAAGGCTTCATTTCCATGGGTAGGAGCCAAAATACTTGGGTAGAATTGGCACTAAAAGGCTAAAGGAGGAATTGCCTTAGAGACAAATTCAGAACTTGTGTAATGGGTTTGGAGTCCATTGAAGCTGATGATTTTCATAGGTGGATCATGTATTTTTTCATAACAATGACAGAATGTGCCTTGACGGTTGCACATGGAAATAAAATATCTCGTAAAGTACAATATTAAATGGCAGAAATGAAAGGAAGAATCATTTTTTCCTAAGGCAGGTATCTCCCCCTCTTGCTCCTGCCCCAGAGCTGAGGTCTCCCTGTAATGGAAAGTGCATAGCCCCGAACTGACTGATGAAACACGGCAGCATCAGTCGCAGAGGGTACCCAGCCTCGAGTCTCTGAGTCCGGAGGACCTTGTTGTGCCAATTATACTCCATTAGTTCACGCCAGAGGTGGCGGGAGAGTTACTGCTAGGTCTGATGACGCTACAGTTTCCTGGTAGTGGCAAAATCTCAGTGTCCCAGGGTACTAGCGGTACTTTCAGCTACACAGAGAGTATTTGGCACCTGCTGATGGGACTTCTGCTTTGTGACAGGGACTCGGGAGGATGCTGCATGCTCTGGAAGCGCAGCTAAACTGGCCTCTGGACGCTTTGCCCCACTCCAGGTGCAGAATTGGGAAGGACTGACTTCTGAACTGTCCAGCTCTGCTGACAGCTCTGGTTTGGCCCCTGATGTTATCCTGGAGCGGAGAGGAAACCCTCACGATTTGGGAGATAAGGCAAACCGAGGATACTTTTCCCAGTTGAAGTGGAGGGTAAGAGATTCCATTCAATGTGCGGGATATAGGAGCAATTGACATCCAACCTGGAAAGTTATTTTATTTTTACTGTTCTGAAAGCATGCATCATTTAATAAACAGAGCCTTGCTTCAGCTCTGTATTCACTGCTGGCTGTCTAAAATGATGTGAGCTTAAGCTGGCTCAGAGGAAGGTGTAGGTGAGCATCCTGAGTGGGTCTTTGTCATATCTGGTTTCATTTGCCCTCTCCAGCAATAATCGCCTGTCACGCAAGTCACTGCTCAAGTCCCTTCAGAGTCTGGAAATAAGGGGAATGCTTTTGCAAAGCTGCAGGCTTTCCCATGCTCTATGAGTTTATTTCATAACCTTTGGGGGTTTTTAAATTTTTCTTCCCTATAGTCTGGTTGGGAAATTTGTCTTTGTTGAGCTATCATGTTTCTATGCTTTGCTTCTCTGTGTCAGCAAAGCTGGTCATGAAAAGCTGCTGAAATGCTTGTGCAGCTGAGAGTACAGCTCTCCTGGTAGGCACAAAGTCAGGCTGATAGCAAGGTGCTTTATACCAAATATAATTACTGCCGAATGGAAACCGGGACAACAATATATGCTGGGATGGCAATATCCACACCACAACTTGTACTTGGTATAATACTTCTGGTAAAAGCAAAACAAAAAAAAAAATCATGCTTGACATGAAAATAAATATTCTGATATAAAAATCTGTATATATCTGTAAAATCTGTATTCAAAACATTACAGTTCTTTCCTAACACATTAAGGTTTGGGTTTGACTAACTTTTCAGAACAGCTGCTCTTTCTCAATCCTTCCTTAGTTTGACCATCTCATAATCTTACCTCATCCCAGTACTGGGGCCTGAAATTGTAGGCGCAGACATAGGAGTTTTAGTGTTGCAGAATCTAAACCATAGCCTAGATGTTTCCTTGAAGTCACACCATGACATGAGAGCCAAACCCGATGCAGATGCTAATCCAAATCTTGATCTCTAACCATGCTTTGTTTATCTTAAAATGCTTGCTTTAAAACATTACAGCAAAAATACTGTGAAAAGCTGTAAATAGGTGTCTGAATAATATCCTCAGCTGCCAGACAGGTGATACATAGCTGCTGAGAAGAGGCAGCTGGATTTCAACCCAGAGCTTAGTGCTGCATCCTCGTAGATGCTTGTACACTGTTCAGCTCAGCTGCTGAATTAGCACAGTAACTCAGAGGCAGATCCACAGTCCACGCTTCTGCACCTACATCTGCTGGAGCAGGCACATGCAGGAATGCTGGAGAAGGAGCACTGCACCGGGGCTCCCCTTCCCCAGCACAGGCAGCAAATGCCCACCGTTCAAAAGCGTCTCTGCTTCCAGGGACCCCAAGGCAGCAACAGGCAGTGCAGTTTGCGGGGTCGTTCATACAGCAAGCAACGAGAAACGTCATGCATATGGCTCACATGCCAATGCATGCAGTTCTTCACATGTCAAGGACAGCCAAAGGTATAATCAGCATGTGAACAAAAATGGGATTTTCGAAATCTGTTCAGACTCACCGGGTATGTAGAACATCTGGGGAGGAGATGCAGAAAGCAGGCTGCTCACCAGGACAGAGACTTCAAAGACACTGTAGATTGTGGGAGAGACCCACTAATTGCACAATCATAACAGACCAAAATGATTCCTCATATAATATTATCAACATGTACTAGAAATTAACTGGAGAAATGTGTTCCTTTTAGAAGAACAGATTCTACACTGCCCTCTCTGTAGTTGTGTGTTTTACATTTGTGTAATCTGACTTTAGGAAATACATACAATTTCAGTAATTTTCTTAAAAAGGTAATGCAAATTAAATTTTCAGGATTAATTAACATGATATAACCAATTTAAACTGAAGGTAGAGGTAGCTCACATTTATTCTTTGAAGAACATCCGACAGCCTGAGAGGAACTGGGTGAACCCTGCCTGACTTTTGCCATTGCATCACCTTCTAGGAGATTTGTTCTTGAAGAAAGGAGGTCTTCTACAGTCTCAGATGCACTGAAAATCTGACCAGAAGTAAAGGCAAGTTTAGTTGGACCATGGTTACAGAATCAAGTCAGAACAGTCTACCTTTAAAGATAAATAAGCCATTTAATTTTAGGATGTGCCTGAACCAAGCCCTCACTGCACGTCTTCATTTCTGTGGCTTCCCAAGCTGCTTTTCTATTGGTTTTGTCTCTTTCAAGTTATGTTACATTTCACCTGAGGACTGAATCTATTGGGAGACATGATGTTGCTCTTTCTGTAGCCTTCATAGCAGCATCTGACACCTGTAAAATATTAAACTGTAAGAATGCATGTTAAGTCAGTTAGCCAGGATAAGTGTGTTCTATAGATAAACGGCTTTGTTTGGGAGAGAGCGCCACAGCCTGCCAAAGCCTCTGTCTATATCACTGAGGAGTAAATTCCTAAAGAGTCAGGATGCTCTAGGTAACCATAAAATCACAGTAGCAGAAGGAAGTCGTGTTGGCCAGGTCTGCCACACAGTGGGCACTCCTCAAAACCCTGCTGCAGTTACATCTGTTGCAACTCGATGCGCTCTCATTTTCTGCCTGTTGCATTTTCATTCCGTGTTGCAGTTTCATTTTCTACAGTTTTCTTCGTGTTTAGTTCATGTATGGGCTTTGGACACGAGTCTCCCCATCTGTGGGTTTCACGACATGAATAGCTTCTTAGGAGTACACAGAGAACAACGTATAAGGTCCAAACAGGATTAGTCTTTCCATATCTGCCTAAACCCTAACTTAGACCCAGGAACGTGCTTTCTCCAGAGAACACCTGAACCAAGGTCAAGATCCTGCTGGCATCGCCACAGACAGGAGCGCGAATGGGACATGAACAGTGCCTCTGTCTGCTTTTGGGACATGCAGAGCAATGACTCCAGCGGCACCAACTGGGCCTTTCTGGTGGGCCTTGAGTAGATAGCTCAAGCCCCTCTTCATAGTGAAGGCAACAGCACTGGTGACTTTGTGCCCACACTTCTCTCTGCTGGGCGAGAGCATCATAGCCTGCATGCTCCTGGCAAGCATCACGCACTGAGACCTGGAACGCCCAGGTCAAACCCAGACATGGGGCAAGGCCAAGGATGATGAAGTATTGTTATTACATTTTCCTTCTGCTAAGCCCGTCATTACTTATGCTACTCTCTTGTCCCACACTAACCTAGTTCCTCTCATTCTTGCAGGTTTACACTTAAAACATTAGTTAACTGTTATTATGTCATCTTACTCCCTAAGTGTTGGTTAGCAAATGCTATGCTGTCAGCTCTTTGTAGTTTTTCTCATCACCCAGTTCTTCCAAGCATATAGCTACAGTTGGCTCTTCTTCTCTGAACTTCCTCCAGCTTGTCTTCCTGGTAACGAGGTGCAGAGAACTGCGCTCACCTTTTCCAGATGCTATCGCATGTCAGTTCCAAGAAGAGAGGCTCACTCGCTCTTTCCCTGTGGTGCGTCTCCACGAGAGCCCCAAATTGTATTGATATTTTTAACCGTTGCATCACCTAGCAAATGCAAATTCAGAGGCCCTCCTTGCCCGGCGCAGCAGTCAGCACATCTTTTCCGCCCGAAGAGAAAAGGAAGGCGGCGGACCTCGCCTTTCTGACGAACATTGCCGTTTTTGTAGGGAGCTCAGATTGTTTTCTAACTCTTCACACAAATCAGGTAAATTGGCTTATTTATGACAGGGAGAGGAACGATAGGAAGAACTAACTAACCCCGTACTGGTGGTCAGAGTAAAGCAAAAACAAAGCCGGTTTCCAGTTCTCTGCGCTGAGACTGATTTTCCATTGTCGTTCCACATTATCTTCCCATTTAAGTCTGCCCATGCAATTCTGTTGTGCATCCTGTAATTCTGTTTTAGTAGGTTTAGAACAAACAAAAGGAAGTACTTTTTCACACAGTGCATAATTAAATTGTGGAACTTGTTGCCATGGGAAGCGCTGGATGCCAAAAGTACAAATGGGTTCAGAAAAGGAGAAGACAAATTAATGGAGGATAGGTACATTGATGAGTATTTAAACATAGTAGCTTGCTCACAGCACTTGGCTCAGGAAGCTCTTACACTGCTGTTTGATGAAGACAGGAAAAGATTTCTCTCTCTGTGCCTGTTTCTCACAGAGTTCCCCTCAGTAGCCTCTTCTGGTCACTGGCAGGAAGAAGACATTGGAGTCAATGGTCTGCCTTAGTAGAGCAGCTCTAATGTTCCTCTCCGAACAAGACACAGAGGTCAATAGATACCTGTAAGTTTAAAAAAATTAATCTTTAAGCTGAAAATTGACACTTCTGAATTCCTCTTTGGACATTTTTGTCAGATCTGATCCAGCTGATGTTAATATGTGAAGTTTACAGCAAACTGTATGACTGAAATGGGATATTTTAAGGCTTCAGGATGGCTAGGTTTGTTGGCCTAGTCAAAAGTTTGATTTTGCAGCTATTACAGGTTGGATCAACTTCTTTGGGGAGTGATGTCAAGAGGAAACCCGTTATCTGTGCTGTGAAAGTTGTATCTGCTCTTGGAGGTCTCTCCCCTCCCTGAACAAACGCTCCCACCGGTCAACATGGTGCCATCTCTTCTTGTTGACTTTGCTCTGTAATTGCTGGTTTATCAGCGTCTCCTCGGACTTCTCGATTTGTCTTAACTGACGAGCAAAACGAGCAGAGCCATACACACACACTCAGAGTCAGAAAGGAGAGGACGGCAGGCTGATGAGGAAGGAGAGGATGGCAGGCTGGCAAGACAGGGAGCGAGCCCCGGCCCCGTGGCTGCCGCTCGTGCCTGGGCAGGGAGCCTCACCCCACAGGCTGCACCAGTTGCTCCAGTCTGGGAGGCGGGGAGGGAGGGAGGGAAAACTGGCCCGTAATTCTGATAGCATCATGAATTGCTTTCATTTCTTGTTCTATGTGTTTGGCTGCAAAACATGTAGTCTGATTTCATCTCCATTGCTTTGTCATTGAGGTTTCTTTCTGCATCATTCAGAATGACAGAATCTCATGTTGGTCACAGCTCTGTTTCTCCACTTCTCCTGCATTAGCTCAGACCGTGTGCTAACTGCCTTAGTTACTGCAGACAAATTCACTCAGGCAAGGTAACAAATAGAATCAAGTGATTTATTTCTATTGTAGCGAAAGCTGTATATGTATATCTACACTATGTTGTACATAGTCTATATCTACACTATGTTGTTCAAATGCACGCAGTTAAAAGCCAGAAAACAGTCTGTTGGCTAAGGGCCTGCCTCACTGGGATGGTAATGGCAATGTAAGAGGATCAAATTCAGAGGCTTCATTTTCTCTTTGTCGCCAGAAGCCCTGAAGTACGGGATTTTTCCTTGGATTTTTCAAGAATTTTTCAGATCCTTTGGTTGCAGGAGGGAGAAGGTCAGACTGTACAATCTGAACAAACTAGTTGTCTGCTACTCTAGCTCCATCACACAGTACTTTTAACCTTAGCATTTCAATGTTATTAACTCAAATTTCCTAAATGTTGCTATAATTCCTTGTCTTGTATGATGGTAGACTCTATAGAAGAAAAGCTTACATTAAAGTCAAGTGTTAGGAGCAACACTGGTTCTCTTTTTTTGTCTGAGTGCTACTGGGATGGAGAACATGAGCTCCCAGCGAGGGATGCAGCAGTGACTGCAGTAGCCCTGTGCTGCCAGACAGGGGAGGAAGAAGACCACGGTCCAGCAATTCTGGACTGGAAACTGGGGACCCGGCCACCTACCTTTGCCACAGCACACTGCTGCTGGAGCTCAGGTCACCGCATCCATGCCTGTCTGTGCCTGTTCACCTGCTCCCTGACCAGTCTTTCAGACTATGATCCACATAGTGCCCTGTTCAGTGTATCTTGGTGGGGAGCTCTTGGAATATCCATAGTTTAAATATTAATCACAACACAAAAGCAGTAATCCAAATATTCAAGCCATAGTCTTGAAAGAAGCTATCAAAGGCCACTTTATTAGCCCTGTTTCACTAACAAGTTAAGATGCCCCCATGAAAAACTATGATCAAGCTTTTTTCTGTCAATCAGTTATTAATGTACCAGTCCTCAGTTTTTCCAATGCCAATTATTCTTTTCTCTACAGACTGGGATGCTCTACTCATGATGCGGAATATTCCCTAGAAATAATAGGTTAAAATAAACAGCCAACCCAAGCCCAAAGGCAAAGAGCTAGTCCTGGACACCAGGCAAGATAATCGGGGAATAACTAACACAGATAATCAGCAAATCATTCAAATGAATTGATTTGGCTCTGGCTGGCGTCCCCGTTTCTGCCTGAAAGCTTCAGCGAAATCCAAATAAGTGGCAGTTATCTTCCTGTCTCTTCCTGTTATCTGACTCTAATGACCGCAGGGGAGAGAGGGGGAAATCATGTCTTTGAACAGGATCACAGCCTTTCATTTAAAGTAAATACTACATCAAAATGGAAACTGCCTGAAGAATGAGTCTGCCTTGGCTTAGTCCTGAGCAGATTAAGTAATGTATTAAAACCAGACAATATCAGATTCTTGCAACGGCTTCAGCACCTTCACTACAAACGCACACACAGAGAATCAGAAAGTGCTATTTATAATGACCTGAAGGTGGCTAACAGTACAGTGTGAGGTAGCTGTGAAGAGTCAAAATTCAGCCAAGGCATCTGTACTTTATGTTTCAATGCACGTCTTTAACATTAAAAAAACACAATAGGAAAATTCAAAGTGAGTGGTGCTTATCCCAGATTCATCTATGGACTTGCAGCATCCAAGTTAAAATTGTTACCTCCTTAGGTTCCTATGTATTCGATGGAGAGAAACAAGCAGGGCACCTAGTGTTGAATCATCTCTGAGGTTCCTGTCTCTCTCCCCTGACTTTGGAGAGAGCAGGGTATGACAGGGTTCTCACTTAGGTACCTCACCAAACATAGGCAGGGGGAATCCAGGCCATGCTTTGCTTTAGGAGGAAAATCTGGGGCCAGGAGGTGGCTTGAGCACAAGATGACAATCTCCACTGAAGCTTCACCTGGACTGCTGAAGAGGTGGCGAGGGCTGAAACCCCATCTTCTGCCGCACTGGGCTCCAGCTGGGTTTGAGACTGGGCCCCTCAGCACACAAAATACAAGTGGAAATAACTGCAGCTCCATGAATACAAGATCCAAACCGTGGTGGTGTAGGAAGAGATGCACGGCCTGTGCTCTGACAGCAGCTTTTGTTGGCGGGGCAGGTAGGCAGCAGTGGTGGTCAGCCCTCAAAGCATGGCAGCATGCATTGCCAGTGCCCATGTGTTAGCACCCTTCTTCACTTTCACTCAGAGCGGGTACTCATTTCTGACTGGATTTCTGTGGCTGCTTACACAGCAGGAATGCCACAGAGATGAGGAATTTCTCTGTGATACTTGGATCTTGGCAGTACAAGATCTGTACTTACCCTTGGAGCAAGCAGCAAAGAGCTCTGGGGTCAGATCATCAGCAGTGTCCGCGCAAGAACAACAAAGCATGAAAACTACAGTGGGCACAAAGTGTTTTATAGCTCTTCTGTTAGAGAAAGCTACACCAGTAACGATGCCATAGGGAAACCGGCCATCAATTTAAGTTAGGATGAATTTCAGTGCTTTTTGCTCTGGGCACCAAGCTGATGTGCCAAGTTATAAACTGAATATAGCAGACACACTAGGTTGGCATCTGTCTTGCAGCCCAGCAACCAGCAGCCCAACATCTCTGGTAAACTGTACTTCTTGGACATGCTGCTCACTTCCTCTGTGCTCTGCCGTCTAGCTAACCCTTCTTTCCACAACCTGCAAAACCATGGGAGAACTAATCACAACTAGCTTGAATAATACAAAGATCCCGCAGCCAATCATATTTCATTAAAAAACTCCAACTTGTCAAATATTCAGTCTTACACCACAGTTTAAAACAGTCTTTCTAAAGTACTCCCTCTTTCCTTTCATTACTGGTCCAAAACACCAAAGCAGCAATGACAAGTTACAAGCCTGTAATGTTGTGGCAACTGAGAACTAGAAACCAAAGGTTAAGATTACAGTAAAAATATACTGTGAGCCTTCTGATAGAATTACTTTGGTACTGGATAGTTCCCATGTTGTCAAAGCTCAGGAATGTACTGTCACTAGGTTTGAAGATATTACTTTAGGTGCTTTTCCAAGGTCTCTAACATTTGCTGTATTCCTCCACATTTTCAAAAGATCGTACCCAGATGAATAGATGGTATTAAGGAATGGAGAGATACGTATCATAAACCCAATACAATTAAAAAAGACTAAATAAGTTCCAAGTACTCTCATTTTTGAAAGGTCCAAATTAACTTCCTTAATAATTACTCTTTTTAATACTTAAAACCCCCTAAAAGTCTGATTTTATTGTAGAACCAATGTCTTTTTCAACATACTATTCTGAATAATTTAATGACAAATCTGGGAAATGACAGGACAAAACTCGATTGCGTAATACATTTGTACTTAGCACTTCATTTTGTTTTGTTTTACTTCTATAACTTTAAAAATGTTTTAATCCTGTTTTATTGGAAAGAAAATAAACTGAGAGTGAGGCTTCAACCCAAACAGTTTTTCACAGCAGTAGGTATAAACTCTGGAAAATAAAATGCAGGTTAAAAATGTTCAGGGACTATTATATGTAATGGAAAGAAAGCACCTATCACTTAACTGAATTTTCACTGCTAAAGCAATTTTATGTTTGCTGTTCACAGGTACTAACATTTATGATAGTAACCTTTATAAAGTCAATTTAATTATCTTTATCTTATTACAAATAATAAATTTAGTTGTCCTACAATGAAAATCAATTGTCAACATAAGCTATGGTTAACATCTAATAAAACAGCCCTCTGTAAATCCATGATTAATAAGATTGGTTTCTGTATTAACTAACAGACATCATAAAATTTCCTTCCTTGCATTAATCTGTATATTCAAGGTTCATCTGCTGGACTGAGTTTCCTAAAATAAACTGTTAGAGTGAATGAGCAAGATTTTGGCGCCTATCATTATTATGTTATAACCATTTGAATATATATATATCTATCTACAGATGAATGGGTTTGACATTAATGTCATATTTTAATTAAGTCATGGAAGATGGTGGCTATAACAAATGATAA
Source organism: Pelecanus crispus (assembly GCF_030463565.1). Lineage (NCBI taxonomy): Eukaryota > Metazoa > Chordata > Aves > Pelecaniformes > Pelecanidae > Pelecanus > Pelecanus crispus. Next base: position 18,826,581 of record NC_134652.1, on the reverse strand, counting down.
GTGATTCACTTTGTTTCCTTTAGCTTCTGAACATAATGATAATGCCACTTATGTTTTGGTTTGAGCCTCAGGGGAAGCTAATTGAAGTGTGAAAAAACAATTTCCCAAAACAGGCTTTACATATGACAGGGGTTACACTTAAGCTCTTCTGTGTCAAAAAAAAAGAAAAAAAAAAAAAGGAATTTATTCCCTCAGAAACATGTTTACAAGCTTCTACTTCCAAAGTGGGAGTAGTGGTGTTCAGATTCAGCATGAAGTTATATTCTGGAAGATGGGAAATCTGTGCCATCCTGCCGAGGTTTAAAAGGTTTCTCTTCCTGTGATGCACACTATGCCTAGGGGCACTGGCATCATACAGTGGCCGCTACAATCAGTGCTAGCTTCAACTGACATTGGGTCTAGTCTTTTAACAGCAGAGCAATAACATCACACCTATCCTGAAAGATCCCAAAGTCATTTTACAAAGTAGGGGAAATGGGTATGCTTGAAGTACCCATGAAAGAACATACAGAATTAGGCTTGCCTAGACAAACCCTTCTAAATGCCATGAAATCTTTTGGCCATAGAGACCAAACAGGGCCTTAGATTTTTTTGTTTTTTTAAGCAGCATTATCAAGTCAGTATATACTTTGGAAAACGGAGAATCTGATCCTTCACCTTATGACTTTAGTATAAATCAAGTGACCATAGCAGAATTATCCCCATGTACGACTGGACTTGTGCAGTGGGGAAATTGGTCCTCTGAAAAGCAGAATTCATTATTTTTACTTGAATGGCTGGGGAGGAGGGAAAGTATCTTACCATCTATTTAATCTGTTTTGTTTAATATTTGTCATAAATGCTAAAAGAGCATATTTTCTTTCCTGCTAATTGTTATTTTTCACTTTAACACAGACGCTTTGCAATTAGGCAAAAAAGGTATTTTTTAAAAATTAACTTCTCCCAAAGAAAATACAATTCCTTATCACGTGAAAAACATCTTCGTATAGTAGCTTTAGTGCTCTGGACATTGTCAGAATAAAATTACAGTCAAAACTATATATATGTTATCAACAACTGTAGATGATTCCATCTGGAAAGATCTGAAAAAATCTAATGCACTTTTATGTCATAGTCCTGTTTATTTCATTCTTACATTTTGGTCATCTTAAATAAAGAAAATACATGGGTCAAGTTCAAAGTTTAGTCATTGTGCCTCATTCTTTGAATTACAGTGTTTAGGTTATTAACAGACCAAGAGTCACAAAAGCATTTCAAGTATAACTAAGGAATTCAAAGGAACATTTATATAGGTTTAATATTTTGGAGAAAAAGCAAACAATCCAGTTAATTTCCATTATTTTAAAAAAATCTAACTTTGCACCACCTGAAAACTGACAGTCTTCTCAAGGCTTTAGAAATCTAGAAATATGGAACAATTTTCAGACCTCATATGAAAATGGCAGCTTGTTTCTAACTTCTTCCCTGACAAGAGACTGCTGGACCAAGTATTTGCTCCTTTTTATCTGTCTGAAGACTGCTTGTGTAGCTACAACGTGCCCTCCTTTTGGTAGCTAGACCCTTTACTAGGGAACCAAAGATGATTTTAGAAGTATTCTCAACATAGGGATTTAAACACTCACTTCGCTGCACTGTGTGCGTACTTTCCACATTTTCAAGATTGAGCATAGCAATGCTGCTGTGGATTGAGTTTGTGTTCAACCTACAAGAACGGCCTACTTTGCTAGGTGGTCTACATCTCACCTATACTACTATGTCACATAAAGCCTACCAATGCAAAGCGTAGCATGATTTATTATTATTTAACTTTATAATGTAACTGTGTGGGTGGGCGTGCAGTTTATAGAGCATTACCCTCTACCATAAAAAGTGGGTTCTAACAGGGAAAGAAAAAAATATAGTCAAATAGTTGTAAACACTTGTTTGAAAAGCATATATTTACCAACTATATATCTTAAAATCTATTGCTTTTTTTTCCTGTTTTTAATGTTCTGGAACATTAGAACTCTTTCTTTTTTCCCTTCAATCTCTTTTTGATGGAAAAGGAATGTTAAACTTTATTTTTCCAGTTCCTTCTAGGTTTATTTCTTCTTTTATCACCCCAAAGAGTTACAGGCTTCCTCTTGTTTCCTCTACCCATTTAACAGATGACTGCAATGGTGACTGGCACTTAACAGAAAAAAGAAAGGCAGAGTCTAGCAACCATGCACCTTCTCCTCGCTTCTCTCTAGCACCACATAATTGCTTCTGACACCCAAAATAAAACCAGCCATCAATAGCAGCTAGTCAGCTTAGTCTTCTTTCCTCTCTTCAAATAAAAATTGCATCCCCCAGGAACTCTGATGCAACAAGTGCCGCAGCTCCCCTATTTCCAGGAGGAAGCAGGACTTTTCCTTTCCTCCATTTCCTCCTAGCTGCTCATTTTTCACTTGAAAAGCGAGCTGGTGGCTCTGATTATCTGTGCTTCCCACGGCCCTCATCGCTATCTCCGTATTCCCCCTTTATGTGCATTTAAACTGTAGTTTTCCTCATTTCACTTCCCTACATTACATTCATCTTACCTGGGTTTTTTGTTAAATCAAGAGCTGTCCCACCTGGCCACTAATCCAGAAACCAAAAACCCTCATCAAGTTAATTAGAACACAGCCATATACTACAGCCCCAGTCACCACAACTCTCCCTCATGCTCAGCTGGACTAATTCAGTCAGGGTATGACCTTGCTATTTATTCTGTGGAAATGGCTTCCTCCTACTCTTACAATGGATGCCTTATAACAAGACAAATTCAAACCACCACGTAAGCTAGCCTGGAACATGCCATCCCTTCTCTCTGGGTTAGACCTGTGAATCCAGTGACTATGTACAAGGAACAGCTCTTGCTTTATTTTTCTTGCCCTCCTTTTCTCCTTCTATCATACATTGTATAATATACCAAAACAAACAGGCCTTCCTTTCTACTTTGGGCAATGTCCATGTGGTGGGAAACCCAGAGAGCAGGTCAGGACAAGAATTTAGTTACTAAGAGCGTCTATTGGCCCTGCAGCAAAACTCAAGACATAGGTTGGATCATCTTTTTCTCAAACGCAGCTCTTCATAAAACGACCCCTTGCCCAAGCTTGAATATAGAATTAGCCTCGTGGAAGCACAAATTAGAGATTAGTTTTTGAAACCTGTTCTTTTAACAG